>NW_026712336.1:2253089-4653089 GCF_030504385.1 Musca domestica | reverse complement strand
ATCATCGGCGTACGTAGCAATGTTTATATCAGAGTTTACAGGCATATCAGCGGTGTATATTGAATATAGAATAGGACCCATTACGCTTCCTTGAGGCACACCGGATTTAATATTTCCAATACCAGATTCATCGTTGTTTACCGACACATAAAAACTTCGTTCACTTAGATAGGATCTAAGCAACAGGTAAAAGGGGGTTGGTAACTGTTGTTTTAGCTTATAAAACAGTCCGGTATGCCAGACTCTGTCAAATGCTTGCTTTATGTCCAAAAATGTAGAACAGCAATACATTTTCTTTTCTAGAGTTTCTCTTATAACCTTCACAACCCTGTGACATTGCTCTGGTGTTCCATGGTTATTTCTGAAGCCGAATTGATGATCTGGTAGAATATTTAGGTTTTCAATTATTGGAGCCATACGCTTTTTGAAAAGTCTTTCAAACACCTTCGACATTATAGGCAGCAAGCTTATAGGTCTATACGAGCTCAGCTTATTTTCAGGCTTATTTGGTTTTGGTACCATTATAATTTTGGCATGTTTCCACTGAGATGGATAGTGGGACAATCTCAGTATAGAGTTGAACAAGGTTGTTAGAAAGATTATTCCTTTTTTTGGTAACGATTTTAGAATTCTGCCGTTAATGTCGTCGTACCCAGGGGACTTCTTGCTGTTCAATTTGTTGGTTTCCATTAAAACTTCCTGAAACGTGAAAGGTTTAATAGGGAGAAACATTTGACAAGGAATATCAAGAAAGTCGCAAATTTGTTGCTCATCATCAGTATTGCAAAAAGAGAATGGTTTAAATGTCTCTTCGAGAAGTTTCTTGTATGCTTCGGCTGTTTCGCTATCAGATTTGCACCATGATCCATCTTCTTTTTGTATTGGAATATTTCTTTTCTGAGGCCTTTTTAAGTACTTAGTACAATTGTATAAGTTGTGTTCGTTATTATTCAGAGGACTTAATTCAGATAAATATCTCCCTGTAGCTTCATCCTTCATTTCATGAAGTCGTTTTTTCAAGATTTGAACAGCTCGATTGAAATTCCTTTTATCTTCCGGATGGCGACTTCTTTGCCAAACTTTTCTTAATCGCCGTTTTGATTTAATTAGATTTCTAATTTCAAGTGAAATTTTCAAGTTCGAAGTATTATGACAATCGTTCTCTGGGGTAGACTGACACGAAGCTTCGTGGATAAGTTTTACGAAATTTTCAACTTCATCATCTATTTCGCTGCCACATTTAAGGGATTTATTAAGGTTAATTCGAGTATTAATCCAATCTTGAAAGCTATGAATATTTGTTTTTGATGAAAACAGAGGCTTGGGTTTTTCTATTGTACACGCATATGCCTTATAATTTAGCAACAAAGGAGTATGATCAGAGCTTAAGTCATCACAATGTTGAATATCCAACTGATATTGAGATATTCCAGAATAAACAAAAAAATCTAACAAATCTGGAATTTTACCAGGATCTGAAGGCCAATATGTAGGTTTTCCTGTGGAAAGTGTTTTAAAGTTGTTGTGAACAATACATTCATATAATTTTTTTCCTTTAGGATTACTTAAACGGGATCCCCACCAGGTGTGTTTGGCGTTAAAATCGCCACCAACGATAAATTTGCTGCCGATGTTTTTAAAAAACCGTTCATAAGTAATGCAGTCTATGTTGAATCTGGGTGGAAAGTATACCGAGAAGATAGATATAGAAGTGTTATTTTGTAATTTAATTTTCACTCCAGCAGCTTGAAGGTAGTTTTCTGCAACATTATCACAAATTTCATATCTGAGACCTCTTCTTATAAGAATAGCTGCACCGCCATGAGCTCGGTCATCTGGATGATTAGAAATAATTGCATCGTATCCTTTTATGTTTAGATATGATTTAGAGGTTAGATGTGTTTCACATATCAAAAAAACATCTATAGTATAAAGTTCTAAAAACATTGATATTTCATTAACATGACTGGTAATACCATTAGCATTCCATTCCGCAATTATTAAATCTAATTGCATATTTTAGACATTAACATAGACATCATATTAATGAGTGTATTTGTCAGTTCTATTTGTTTTTGAAGCATATTTTCTATTTTTTGTAACAGAGAATTTTCATTGTCTACTGTTCCACGCACAGTTTGAGAGAACGTTACATTATTTGACATATTGTTTTGATTTGCTTCGTTGATGTTATTGATAAAAGTAGGTGGTTGCTTATTTGTTCTGAAAACTGTTGATTTCCGTTTGTTAACTAGGTTTTGGTAAAATTGACATCCTTTGTAACTGGCAGTGTGATTTTGTAGACAATGAATACATTTTGGCGGAGCTGTGGGTGATTTAGTGCATTCCAACGTTGAGTGACCAAGAGCACATTTAGCACAATTAAAAGGCTTGCGACAATAAGATTTGGTATGTCCAAAATCCTGACATCTAGTGCATCGGACAATGTCATTAGTCTTTTTTGCGGGTTCAATTTTAATTATGGCGTTTTCAAAAGTACGGATGTTATAGATTTCCTTGTTGTTTGGACTTGGATCAAGATCGACAAAAAACATCGGCAATGGTTTTTTAGTTGCGCTACTAATAATATTTGTAACGTTACGTACTTGATGTCCGTGACTCAATAATAATGCCTTTATGTCGGTAATGTTAGTGGTATGGTGAAGGTTTTTTACTACCACCCGAAAAGCCCGCTCACGTTTTAATTGATACGTATGAAAACTTTTACCAGTCGATTCTAGATGTTTTATCACCTTTCTGTAGTTATCGACAGTTTTAATAACTACTCTAACCTGACCATCTCTTAAAGATTTGTAGTGGAACTCAGAAGTAGATATTAATTTAGTTATTTCAGACACCATTTTATTTATATCTCCAACATGTGGAATGAATATAGGCGGAGGCTTGGGTTGAACCTCAATTTTATTGCCTTCATCTGTTTCAATATCATCGTTTGCTAAGGCGCCGAATTTGTTGGACGTCTCTGGTTCAATATTATGATGCGGTCGCTTTTTCTTAAAAATTTTTGGCGATCCACTATTTCTTCTTTTACTAGGTACCTGCTGCCAGTTCAAATCATCATCGCTGCTGTTATCAGCACTCAAATCAAGTTCATTGTTCATAGCATCGGTCGTCATCATGCGTAGTTGTTGTTAGAAATTGTAAAGTGCAATATGCAAGTGCATCAATTGCGATCACAACTGATGCACTGCAACCGTCGATCCAAAACTTTTGTTGTTGTTTTGAGTCGTTTCAATGACCATAAAATTAAAGGTGAAGTAATTGTTTGTGTATTTTTTTTTTGGAAGAAAAAAAAGAGGAAAATAATAAAACTTTCGGTTGGTAAAACTCCGCACAATACGTGTTGAAATGGTAAATCGGACGAAGTTATATATGGGAGCTATATCCAAATCTGAACCGATCTCGATACAATTTAGCAAAGGTATTTCTGAGCTGCATTTGATATATTTCCCCAAATATTGTTGTTACAGAGTGCATAATACGGCTGCGGAGGACAAAAATAACAAATCGGATATAACAATATATATGGCAGATATAGCTATACCTGAACCGATTTCGATCAAATTTGGCATATTTATTTTTATGGCTAATTTGATTGTATGTGCAAAATTCCATACTATTCGGGCTGATATTACACGTTTGGTGCACAATAAAAGGCAAATCGGACGAAGATATATATGGGAGCTATATCTAAATTTTTACCGATTATCTCCAATTTCAATAGAGTTCGTCCTTGGGCCAAACAAATGTTGTTTGAAAAAATTCATCTCAATCGGGTAATAAATGCGACCTGCATTTTGTTCACAAGAATACATGGACAGACAGACGGACTGACATGCATAGATCAACTCAGAAAGTGATCATCAAAAGGAGCTATGGGTCTATCTCGTTTCCTTTTGCCTGTTACAAACAAATGCACGAAGACATAATACCCTGACTACCTTGTGGTGTAGGGTATAAATATGACAAAAGTTGAAAAAATTCGACAAAAGATATTTACTTTTTTAATGGGATAATTTTCCGCGAATTTCTTAGATTTTATACTGTTCTAGCAAGAGACCATTCCGAAATGACGGGAATTGTAAAAATTCTTGATTTATAAGCAGAATAAATAAGATAAATTATTTTAAATATGTATTACACCTATTTTGCTATATACCCGATTACTTGGCTATTAGCATCACTGTAATGGTTAGAAGTGATCTGTTAATGTATTTGTGATTTGGCTGGGATTGAAAATATTCGCGGTTTAGTCGATATTTTCTATTTTCTTACATAAAAGTTAGGTCTATTTTACCCGCTAATCATTGTCCGATGGCTGCCCAAATTGGTAGGTTTCTGCCCACTCCTAAACTCTAACTCCATGTAAATTTTCGCGTCGATTGGTTCATAAGTGTGGCCTATAGAGCAACTGCAAATTCAGTAAATTTTTCTGTTTTTGGTCCATTTCAACCCCTAAATATCGTGCGATCATCTCCAAAATCAGTTGGGTTCTATTCTGACCATAATCCCACCTCCATTTTTAATTTCGTGAGGATCGGTTCATAATTGCGACCTTCAGCTTGATTACAAATTAACGTGGACAGACGGACGGACGGACGTACATACATAGCTAGATCGACTCAGCTCGGCGAGCAAGGAAGATCCATATATATTTTCCTATATGGGAAACCAATATTTCGAGGTGTTACATAAATTCTGACCCAATCAAACTTATAATACCCCCAACACATAGTGTTGTAGGGTATAAATATCGAGTTTTACTAAATGGAAAAATTCTATTGAATATGAAAAAATATACCTAATCTGGGTTCATTTTATGGGCAATAATCATAAACGGAAAGAGCTGGAATTTTACAATTTTGATGCGATCGTGGTTTCGAAAATATATACTAAAACTGTACGAAAAGTACCAAATGGTACTAGATTTTGTATATAAAAAGGGATATCTGTACTTTTTGTGAGATAGGTCTCAGAGGTGGTTTTGGAAACAAGTACTAATTGGTGCTAAAATTGTTATTTGGTCAACGGATTGTATTTGAAATCTTAAATTGTCATTAGGTCACTGGTGTGCAGGGTTGGTGTTTGGAGCACCAAAAGGTACTATATTTGGTATTTGGGGAGTGAATAAAAAAATGTGTATATTTATTTTTGTGATTATCTCCGGTTTTGACTCGATTATTCCATATAATCATCATATTGATACGTAAAAACTTAATAAGCACTAACCTGGGACTTTCTTTCTGAAATTATGGTGGTAACCGAAAAATTAAGTAGTTAAGTAGAAACATATTAAGACCATTAATTCATTAGAATTTCCAAAATATGTTTTTCTTGGCAACTGCTTTATAACTTAACTTAAAGGCTTATTCTGTAGTTACATGGGTCTAAGACACGAAACACATAACAGGTTTATTATTTTTTAGCCTAGCTTAAAAATTGGATTAGAGTTTTTCCACCTTCCCACTAACTCTACCACTAGTGAAACGGAAATAAGAAAATAAACAATTTTTTTTTGATAAATCTTCACACATAAAACGTTAAAAGTGAATATTTACACTTGAAAGGATTACGAAGGGACATGAAAGGAACAACGAGAAGTTGATATTTATGTTTTCTTTGCAGAGAAAACTAAAAGGATTTGTTTGGAAGCATCAGAACTCTGAAGCCTTTTTCTCGCTGCATCATTCCGAAGAAAATAAGTTTGTTGGAAAATCCTTCTGCAATGTTGTTATCACAAGTGCAGCATCATGGTGCAGATCATGAATGCCATGGAGATGGAGGTATGATGTATAGAGATTAGGATGTTACTTTACTGCCACGACAATGACTGGTGATTATCGATTGAACCTGACCTACCAACAAACCATTAAGGATTATGCTCGTGGCAACAGGTATGAAATTTAATAGATTTATGAGTGGTATATTGCAATGCCTGAAAAAACTATATTTAGCAGGTACCTCTAATGTGGCTAGAATCAATTAAAACACGAAATTCTAGACGAAGTTAATTTTACGAATTCCTTGAAAATACTATGACTATGATCTACATTTCTATTAAATTCTTAGAAATTAGTCTTTATTTTGGCAAAAGTTAATGAATGCATTGTGACAAGTGTCGCCGCTAATTCATTTATGATGTGCCAATCCAAAATGAGAGTGAACTGGCTGACATTTTCAGAAGAATAATGAATGTAAAGATGTAAAGAGTTATTTTGACTGCAGTAATTGCCATTGAAGGTTTATGACCGTGGGATTTAAGTAAAATGGCCTTCTGGCTAATTATGATTGGCAAAATATTAAGGATGTCATTGAAAAAAGTTTAAACTTTTGCAGCCAATTCTATTGATGCATCTAAGATTTATCAAGGATTTTCAAGTGATCTCTTAATTTGGATTTTCAAATTATCGTCTAATTATAATTATGATTAATTCTACAAAATTCTTCTTCTTTTTCAATAATTACAGGAAAAAATCATTAGGTTGCGAAATTAGAACTAACAAGTTAAAAAGTATCAGTCAGTATTGCCGCCAGAGATATACCCTCAGCCTGTGTTCGATTATCTAAATATATTTTGACTAGTGTTAAGGTTATTCAAACGTTTGACCCTCTATGGAGCAGATCCCGAAGGAATGGGCCAATATTGCCCATTTCCTATAGGACCCAAAATATGATATAAATATTTCGACAGATGTGCCAAGTCTAAATGGAATCGGATGTTAATTTGGCGATTTATGAGCTTCATGGGTACTCAAAATTTCAATATTTTGTGGGGGAGGTACTTGATGGAGTGGACCGATATTGTCCATTTTCACACCTGTCCTAGCACTGACGCAAATTTTAGGATTCGCAAAGTCGGAGCCTTCCTCTTTCTGTGCAAATAATTTGTTTTTTTCTTTTTTTTTTTTTTTTGAAAATTTCGACTTTTTGTGGGGGAGGTACCAGAAGGAGTGGGCCGATATTGTTCATCTTAACACAAGACCTTGGGTTAATATAAATATTGGGATGTGTGAAATTTGCAGACAGTCGGACTCTTACATAACATTTTATGAGAGTTGTAATTATTCAAAATTTTGACCATTTGTGGGGGAGGTACTTGATGGAGTGGACCGATATTGTCCATTTCCACACCTGCCCTAGCACTGACGCAAATATTAGGATTTGCAAAGTTGGAGCAAATTTGGATTATCCTTTCTCTTTCTGTGCAAAGAATATATTTTTTGAACATTTTGACCTTTTGTGGGGGAGGTACCAGAAGGAGTGGACCGATATTGTTCATCTTAACACCAGACCTTAAGTTAATACAAATATTGGGATGTGTGAAATTTGAAGACAATCGGACTCTTACATAACATGTTATGAGAGTTGTAATTATTCTAAATTTTGACCATTTGTGGGGGAGGTACTTGATGGAGTGGACCGATATTGCCCATTTTCACACCTGACCTGGCACTGACGCAAATATTAGGATTTGCAAAGTTGGAGCAAATTCGGATTATCCTTTCTCTTCCTGTGCAAAAAATATATTTTTTGAAAATTTCGAACTTTTGTGGGGGAGGTACCAGAAGGAGTGGACCGATATTGCCCATCTCCGAACTCGATCTAAGTTTGACAAAAATATTACGTTGTAGCCAATTTGGACCAAATCGGATACTCCCTTCGAGAGTTATCGTGCGCACCAGCCAGACAGACAGACAGACGGACGGTCTGATCGAGTCCAAATGTTCTGAAACGGATTTGGTCCAAAGAGACCTAGGGTCTAAAACCGTTATTTCGACTAGGCACGTTTTGGCCGTATCAAATGATATATGGCTGAGGGTATAAAAATAGAAGACGCAAAGTGACCTAAATTGTGGGGATAAGTTTTGCCCTCTTCATTTTATTACCCTACAACACTATGTGTTGGGGCATTATAAGTTTGATTGGGCGAAAAATTATATAACATCTCGAAATATTGGTACCCCACATAGGAAAATATTTATAGATATTCCTATTTCGCCATGTTTCAACGTCCGCCCGTCAGTCCAAGTTTAATTGTAATTACGCTACAGGTCGCAATTATGGTAAAATCCTCACTAAATTGAGAATGGGGTGGGTTAATTAAGTGGGTTAAGTTAATTATTATAGACCAATCGACGCGGAATTTAACATGTGGCTAAAGCTTATGGCTGGGCAGGAGCCTAAAATTTAGTTTGGTCATAGGACAATATTTCGCGGGTAAAAAATACGAAAATTTCTACTAAGCAGCAAATAGTTTAAATCCAAACTTCTGACCGTTACAGTGATACAGATAGCTAAGATATCGTGTACATAGCTATAGGAACTATATAACAGGGTGAGATAGAAAACTGCAACAAAGTCAAACGCCATAATTTTTACATTTTTTTAATTTTTTTTGAATGAAAGCAAAAAAATGTCGGAAATAGCATCAAATCTAAGAATAAGTTTAGATTTGTTCGAATTGGTCACCTTTGCCACGAATTATGGCCTTCAAACGGCCAAAAAACCTTCATATGCTGCCCGAATGTTGCTCTGCGGTAGTTTGGTCCATTCCCGCTCGCTTGAGGTAATTGATACGTTGGTATTTTTTAGTGCCAACCTTGCTTTCCAAAATACTCCAGATACAATAGTCCAACGGATTGGTATCCGGAGATTTTGATGGCCATTGTGGGCTGGAAATGAAGCGAGCATTTTGCAGCATTTTGTTACCATTTTTTGCTGGCGCGTGCTGAGAGCGATGGTACTGAGTCCTGTTGGAATGTCCAAGGTCTGCGGCCAAAATGTTTGCGTGCCCAAGGCTTTTATACACCCTCCAGAATATTTTCCCGACAATATTCGGCTGTTATGGCGGCCCACATCATCAGAGTGGCCGGCACTTGAGTTCTGGTGACCAACCGAATGTGCACATTTTCAGCTGACCTCTTTGGCAAGTAAACATGATCATTTCGTTTGTTTACAAACAGCTGGACAACGAATGTTTTCTCATTGGAGAAAACCAAATTCGACAGTTCACCACTTTCGTCCAAGCGAAGAAACTCTTTAGCTCTATTGAGTCTATTTTCTTTCTGTTGCGGTGTAAGTTCTTGCACTTTTTGGAATTTCAATGGTTGTAGCCCGAGCTAATTTTACAATATTTTCCGAATGGAATATTGCGATATGTTCAGCTCACGAGCCATTTTTCGGCCACTGCTTCGCGGGTTTCGATCAAGTCGCTTCTTTACTTTTCGAATCATTTCCGCTGATGTTGCTGTCTTCTTCCGTCCACTTCCTTGACGACGGGCTACGCTACCAATATCACGGTAACGAGATGGTACGAGACACAAAAGATTTATACACATTTAAATGCTGGAGTTTTCTAACGATAGCCACTTGCGGTTTTCCATCCAAATATAGAAAACCATCACAAATAATTTTTTTTTGGAAAATTCTCACGAAAACTTTTGTGCGCTTCTAAACAATATAATGAACTGTCACTGGAATAATTTTAGGTATCGGTATAGAAATGACAGCAGTCTGAAGTTGGCTGCAGTTTCTTCATCTCACCCTGTATGTGCAAGGAATTGATGTTAGTTATCCCGCTTATAAGTCAAGAAGCGCTAGACTAATTTGGACGATTCTCACCAATGGTCTTTCATCAGAAAAGGCTAAAATCTAGGAAAATTACAAAAAATATGCCAATAAATAGTGAATATTTTTTTTTTTTTTGTTAATTTTTTTATTGCATGCGATTTTTTCATATTTGACATAAATTGATTTTTAATTTTTTTTTAAATTTCAAAACTTTGTAACACTTCGTGATGAGGGTATTATATTTAGGTTGAAATTATCGTCCGATTCTCGCGAAATTTTGAAAGTGTTAGCGTCGGAATTAAGGCCTATTTTTTGGATGTACATTTAGGGGTTCAAATGGTCAAAGAAAATAAATATTTTCTTGACTTTGCAGTCGCTCAACGGGTCACAATTTTAGTGTTGTTGGGTCTTGGCCACAGTCCTTACATAAAAACTAACAATGCTTTTAGTTATTTCGAAGTCCCTGGCCAAACGGACAATTTTCCTTAAGAGTTCTGCCACTTAATTTCCTTTCTTCAAACTATCCAATCATAAACCAATTAGTGATGACACTTGTCACAATGCTTTCATTAACTTTTGGCAAAATAATGACATTTTTCGAAGAAATGATTAAAAATCAATTCTTGAGTCTCCTGGATTTCCTTTTGTTTTGTGGATCTAACTCGGTCTAGGATTTCGCGTTTTAGTGAATATGTTTAAAGTATCATTTTACACATTAGCCTTAGGCCAAATATAAATCTATGACAAAGAATACCTGTTGCCATAAGGCTGATCCTTGTTTTCGTTGGCGGTTTTAATTGATAATCACCTGTTGGCCAAAAATCATCCTAATCTGTTTATGGCCTAACTCTTCGATGATTATAATCACCAACATGGTGAGTGTGTCGCACTTGTAAAAATACAATTTTTGAAGGATTTTCAAAACAAACTGAAATTCCAAGAAATTCCAAGTAATTATGCAGTGAAAATGTAAAGTGTGTTGGCATTGTCAAATAAAAATTCTTTTCGGTTTCCCCTTAAAGAAAATACAAATATCAATTTTTCTTTTGCCTTTTTCGTGTCCCTTGTGCTTTCGGGTAATCCTTTCAAGTGCAAATATTCACTTTTAACAAGTTATGTGTGAAGATTTATCAAATAAAGATATTTATTTTATTTCGTTTGGCTTGCCGCAGATTTAGATTCCGGGGAATTCTTCTAAGTCTCTAATCCAATGTTTAAGCTAGACCTACAACAAATAAACCTGTAATGTGTTTTTATTTCAACATATTTTTGGTATTCGGTACAGGTATGCCGTTCTATAGATTTTTCATCAGGTATGTGAAAATGTTTGAAATTATTAGCCTTATTCTAAACACCCCAAGGGAGTGCTTCTGTATGGGAACAGCATCTATCCTTCCTATATTTTCCCCATTGTAAATCAAATGGAAGAAAAGCAAGTAAAAAAAACAGCTAAGTTCGCCGGGCCAAACTTTTTACACTCTCCACCATTTGGAAGGAACTCGAAAAATTAAAAAAAAAAAACTTTTGAAAAGTACCTCTTATATGTGGGTTATACAAAAACGTGGACCTGCGTAGAAAAGGTTGAAGCGCCCATTATGAACTTCAAATACGAAATTTGAAAATACTGCCGCTAAGATCATCAAAATATCGGGGATATGGAGGAAGTGTAGGTCTGTATGCGATATCGTGGACCTTTATAGACAGTTCTATTGCAGAGGGTAAAGTATTCAGAGGGTACTCCGTGTGTGGATTTCCAGACAATTCCATTGAAAAACTTGGCTACAATCATCAAAATACCGAATAATGGGAGGGGCCGTTATATGGGTGCTATATGCAGGTCCATACATTAGCAATTTTCAGTCATAGAGGGTGGTACCTATTAGGCACTTCATAAACGAAATTTTAAACAATTCCGATTAAAAATGTCGCCAAAATCATCAAAATACCGAATATCTGGAGGTATCGTTACATGAAGGCTATACGAAGAAGTGGACCTGCATTGACAAATTTTCGTCAAAGGTTAAAGTGGCCATTACGAACTTCAAATATGAAATTTGAAAAAAATCGGTGAATGCCTCTAAGATCATCAAAATACCGAATATCGGGGCAGTGGGTTAGGGCGTTGTATGGGTTTGTATGTGATATCGTGGACCTGGAAAGACAGTTCTATTTCAGAGGGTAAAGTATTCAGAAAGAACTCCTTGTGGGGATTTTCAGACAACTCCATTAGAAAACTTGGTTAAAATCATCGAACAATGGGAGGTACCGTTATATGAGGGCTATGCGCAAACGTTGGCCTGCATTGACAATTTTTCGTCATAGGTTAAAGTAGCCATTGCAAACTTCAAATAAGAAATTTGAATAACGGTGAATACTTTCGATAAATCATCAAAACACCGAATACCGGGGGATGCCGTTGTATGTGATATCGTGGCAGTTCTATTTCAAGGGGTAAAGTACTCGGAAGGAACTCCTTGTATGAATTTTCAGACCATTCCAATAAAAAATGTGTCTACAATAATCAAAATGCTGAATATGGATAGATGCCGTTATATGGGGGATGCACAATATCGTGGACCTATATTGACAAATCTCTTCAAGGGGCTAAAGTATTCCTAACGAATTCCTTGTATAGAAGTTTTGATAATTCCGTTGAAAAATGTGATTAACGTCATTAAAATATCGAATATCAGGGGGTGTGTACAGGGTGAAATGTATGAGGGCTATACGATATCGTAGACCCACCTTTGAACTTGACTTGCCTGTAGACAAAAGGCTGATCTCCAGCATTTGAAAGTGAATAAGTCTTTTGTGTCTCGTACCATCGTCCGTTACCGTGATACTAGTAGCGTAGCCCGATGTCAAGGAAGTGGACGAAAGAAAACAGCAACTTCAGCAGAAATGGTTCGAAAAGTACAACAGCGACTTGATCGAAACCCGCGTCGCAGTGGCTGAAAAATGGCTTGTGATCTGAACATATCGCAATATTTCATTCGGCACATATTGAAAAATGAGCTCGGGTTAAAGCCATTGAAATTCCGAAAAGTGCAAGAACTTACACCGCAACACTGAATAAAAATATACTTAAAAGAGCTAAAGAGTTGCTTCGCTTGGCCGAAAGTTGTGAACTGACGAATTAGGTATTCTACAACGAGCAGCAGCTTGTGTACAAACAAAAAGGATCGTGTTTACTTGCCAAAGAGGTCAGCTGAAAATGTGCACCTTCGGTTGGCTACCAGAACTCAAGTACCGGCCATGGTGATGGTGTGGGCTGCCATAACAGCCGATGATTACTCTCCGCTTGTATCAATCGACCTTGGCATTAGAATAAATGCTGAATATTATCGCGAAAATATTCTGGAGGGTGTATTAAAGCCTTGGGCTCGCAAACATTTTGGCCGCAGACCTTGGACATTCCAACAGGACTCAGCATCATCGCACTTAGCACGCGCCACCCAAAAATGGTTACAAAATGAGGTTCCTCGCTTCATTTCCAGCGCATAATGGCCACCAAAATCTCCGGATACCAAACCGTTGGACAATTGTGTCTGGAGTATTTTGGAAGGCACGGTTGGCACTAAAAAATACCAAAGTGCCGATCACCTCAAGCAATCGCTTCACCGGGAATGGGCCAAAATACCGCAGAGCAAAATTTGGGCAGCGTGTGACGGTTTCATTGACCGTTCGAAGGCATAATTCGTGCCAAAAGTGACCAATTCGTACAAATCTAAACTTATTCTAAAATGTGATGGTATTTCCAACATTTTTTTGCTTTCATTCAATAAAATTAAAAAAAAAAGAGTAAAAATTATGGCGTTTGACTTTGTTGCAGTTATCTCACCCTGTATACGAATAATATACTATATTTGGTGAAGGGTATAAATAAGTCGGAGAACAATTTGAAAAGTTTTGAAATTTTGAGTTCGAAACTAAGACTTTTTTTTAATTTATTTGATAGCTAAGTAATTTTTAATAACGAACGCAATGTACTAATAGTCTCCAGGCAGCTGCCAAGATAGAGCTGCAATTCTTGGAAACTAAAGCCCAATAATTCCAATCTTATCTTCACATAAACACACCATAACCGAATGTTCGCATAAAATATCGATATTTCTCCAATTTCATCGGCAGCCATCAACGATATTGCATTCCACCTTAATTACCCTTGACCTGTTTCTATCATCATGTACATACGGTTACTTTAATTAATTAAATAGCCGCTGATGTGACCCCCTCCGCACACCTAGATGCAGAAACCGCTATCGCATTTCAGAATACTTAATGTCTCATTTAAATTAAAACAACAACACCAACAAACATTAAATACACAAGGCGCACACAAAAACTACATATCCTGCTGTTGCCGTTTTACCGCAAATGGAAAATGTACAGCACGATTTGGTTTATAAACAATGTTATCCAAGTATTTTGTGTCTAGAAGCAACCGTATATGTAGGTTGGCAACAGCGGGTCACTATACGCCCCATACACACACAGACTCACATACATAGATAATCCTTTCGTTTTATTCTCTGGCATTTTGTTTACTTTACAGGCTATTTACGGTTACACTCCTTCTGCTGGCTTAGAGAGTGTGTGTTTTTTTTCTGCACTGACCATAGTAACCAATAAAACCGCATTGGAACACAGACAAGCATAACTGCTAGCCAGGATACAAATACGTTTACATGGCTAAACGAATGATTTGTGTATAAGGTTTTTAGTAAGTGGTCCTTGGAAGGACATAAAATTAATGACTGGAAATGAGGGGTCAACCCCCCTTCGATATTTTTTATTATACGAACTCAGTAAAATATTTGCATTTTAATTCATTACAAAATTTTACTTTTTTACTATTATCCTTCCCTTCATTTCCTCAATTCAGATTGACGCCCCTGATCACCCAACGAGTTAACAAGAATATAAAATCGGGCTTTTAGTTTTACATTCTGTTGCATGTAAATGCATAGAATATGTTGTTGGAGTATATCATCAGTTGTGGTATGTTAACGCTATTCAGGTGGTCAATTCTGGTCCACTGTTAAATGGTCTAAACAACGTGATAATGTGAATAACTAATGTTAAAATGGTCTAACGCCACAACAAGGACGAGGAAATGGTATTATGATTGAGTGTAATAACTGTTATATGCTATATGTTATATGCGGGGCAGACTTATTGATACCCTACACTACTTTGCTAATTTAGTAGAGCTCCACGTAACAATTAAAAGTTTTTATGGGAGAATTCAATTATATACGCTATGATTAAAATTATAATTTAAAGTTCAAAGTTCAAATCTTTTAAATTCGGACCTGTATTGCCCATTTGGTGCAAAATTAATTTGAAATCGGATAAAGATATATAGGGGAACTATATCCAAATCTGAACCGATCTTGATAAAATTTGGCAAAGATATTTCTGAGCTGTATTTCATATATTTCCCTGAATATCGTTGTTACGGAGTGCATATTACGGCTGTGGGTAACAAATACAACAAATCGGATGAACAATATATATGGGAGCTATCGCTATATCTGAACCGATCTTCACCAAATTTGACATACTAGCTTCTAGACTCAATTGGTCGTAAGTGCCAAATTCCATCCCATTTGGACAAATATTAAAAGCTTGGTGCACAATAAAAGGTAAATCGGACGAGGTTATATGTGGGAGCTATATCCAAATCTGAACCGATCTCGATAAAATTTAGCAATTGTATTTCTGAGCTGTATTTTCTATATTTACCCAAAATATTGTTGTTAAAGAGTGCATATTACTGCTGCGGAGGACAAAAATAACAAATCGGATGAACAATATATATGGGAGCTATAGCTATATCTGTACCGATTTCGATCAAATTTGGCATACTTTGATGCACAATAAAAGGCAAATCGGACGAAGATATATATGGGAACCGATTATCTCCAATTTCAATAGGGTTCGTCCTTGGGCGAAACAAATGATTTGTGCAAAATTTCATCTGGATAGGGCAATAAATGCGACCTGTACTTTGTTTACGAAAATACATGGACAGATGGACGGACGGACATGCTTAAATCGACTTAGAAAGTGATTCTATGCAGATCATCAAAAGGAACTATGGGTCTATCTCGTTTCCTTTTGCCTGTTACAAACAAATGCACGAAGACATAATACCCTTACCACCTTGTGGTATAGCGTATAAAGAAGCAGTCGGTTCTGCCGACAGACGTATACTCTCAGCCAATGTTTGATTATTGAAATATATTTTGACTTCTGTTATGATTATTCATACTCTTGACCCTCCATGGAGTGGGTACTGGAATGGGCCAATATTGTCAATTTCATATCGACCCTCACGAAATACAATAAAATCCATATTTATCCTAAGTTTCTGGTAGAGAAAAATATTTAGATACAGCAATTCTAAAAAATCGCTGACTTGTTTCGTAAATTATGACAGATACAAATATTGAAAATTCTGATCCTTTGTGGGTAAGGTACCAGTAGGGGTTCGCAGCTATATATCATCTTCACAACAGATCTTTTATTAGCAAAAATGTTTGAATACCTGAAATTTGAAGAGAGATAAATGCTAATTTGGCTTTCTTTAAGCGTTTAATTTCTCAAAATCTTTAACCCTATGTGGGGGAGGTAACAGAAGAAATGGTCCGCTCGCTACCATCTTTATAACAGATCTTGTGTTGATGAAAATATTTAGATGTGTCAAGTCTGAATGGAATCGGATGTTATTTTCCCATTTTATGAGCTCAATGGATATTCAAAATTTTGACCCTTTGTGGGGTAGGTACCAGAAGGAGTGGACATCTTAACACCAGACCTTGGGTTAATAAAATTATTGAGATGTGTGAAATTTGAAGACAATCTGACACTTACACTACATTTTGTAAGAGTTGTAATTATTCGAAATTTTGATCCTTTGTGGGGGAAGTACTTGAAAGAGTGAACCGATATTGTCCATTATCGCACCTGACCTAGCTCTGACGTGAATATTAGGATTTGCAAAATTGTAGCAAAATTGGATTATCGTTTAACTTTCAGTGCAGAAAATATATTTTTTAAAAATTTCGACCTTATGTCGGGGAGGTATCAGCAGGAGTAGACCGCTATATCCCGCTATATCTTAACACCAGACCTCGGGTTAATAAAATTATTGGGATGTGTGAAATTTGAAGACAATCGGACACTTACATCATCAACATTTTATAAGAATTGTAATTATTCAAAACGTTGACCCTTTGTGGGGGTGGTACTTCATAGAGTGGACCGATATTATCCATTTTCGCACCTAACCTAGCTCTGACGCAAATATTTGGATTTGCGAAATCGGAGCAAAATCGGATTATCATTTCTCTTCTGTGCAGAAAATATATTTTTTCAAAATTTCGACCTTTTGTGGTTAAGGTACCAGAAGGAGTGGACCGCTATATACCATTTTAACACCAGAAGATTTGTGAAATTTTAACACAAACGGACACTTACATCACATTTTATTCAAAATGTTGACCCTTTGTGGGGGAGGTACTTGATAGAGTGGACCGATATTGTCCATTTTCGCACCTGACCTAGCTCTGACGCAAATATTAGGATTTGCAAAGTTGGAGCAAAATTCGGATCATCATTTCTCTTTCTGTGCAAAAAATATATTTCTTGAAAATTTCGACCTTATGTGGGGGGTGATACCAGAAGGAGTGGACCGATATTGACCATCTCCGAACTCGATCTAAGTTTACAAAAAATATTACGATGTACTAAGTTTGGAAAAAATCGGACACTCCCTTCGAGAGTTATCGTACGCACCAGCCAGACATACAGACGAACGTACGGACATCGATAGATCGACTTCAAATGTTCTGAAACGGATTTGGTCCAAAGAGACCTATTGTCTAAAACTGTTATTTCGACTTGGCACGTTTTAACCATATCAAATGATATATACCCTTTATAGCCATATGGCTGAGGGTATAAAAAACCGTCGAGAAAACCGCTGAAATGAAATCCGTTATATGTGGACTATACAAAGAAGTGGGCCTGCATACAAAATTTCCGTCACAGGTTGAAGTATCCATTACGAACTTTAAAAACGAAATTTGAAACATTTTCAGTAAAAAATGTCGCTAAAACCAATAAAATACCAAGTACCGGGGTACCGTTGTATGGGGGAATGCGATACCGTGGACCTATATAGACAATTCTCTTCCAGTTGGTAAAGTACTCACAAAGAACTCCTTGTGTAGAGTTTCATACAATTCCACTGAGGAAAACTGCCTTGGAGTATTTGGAATTGGGCTAAACGTTACAAACATTTCCACATACCTGCCATAAGTTTCTAAAATGTCAACCCTGTGCTTTACATCCAAAAATATATGAAATAAAAACAAATTACGGGTTTATTAGTTTTCGGCCTGGCTTAAAAATTGGATTAGATGCTTACAGAGTTCCCTGGAAACGACTACCCAAATACCTTTATTTGATAAACCTTCACACATAAGATGTTAAAAGTGAATATTTGCACTTAAAACGATTACTCAGAAGCAAATGCAACGCATTTAAAAGGAAACTAAAAATGATTTATTTGACAATGTCAACACACTCTATATTTTCGCTGCGTCAGTTCTTAGAAATGTATTCGGTTTGAAACCCCTTCTAAAAGGATATTTTTACAAGTGCGGCACATTCGTTGTGTTGGTGATTATAATCATCGATGAGATGGACCATAAACAGATTAGGATAATACTTAGCCAACTGGTGATTATCGATTGAAACCACCAACGAAAACAAGGATCAGACTCGAGACGACAGGTATAATTTTTCAAAGATTTATGACAGTCCTAAGGCAAATGTGTAAAAAGATACTCTAACCTGCTGTTTTGCAAGCGTTTCTAAATAGGCTATCTTTACTAAAACGCGAAATCCTAGACAAAGTTAATTTTACAAAACGACAGAGAATCCACGAGACTCAGAAATTGATTTTTAATCATTTCCTCGAAAGACGTCATTATTTTACAAAAGTTAATGAATGCATTGTTACTAATGGGATTATGATATCACAATTTGAAAAACCTAAACTGAGTGGCAATTTTTTTATGATTTGACCATAAATTTCCAAATAACTAGAAATGGGATTTTTTATGTAAGAGCTGTTCCAAAACGTGGAACTATGTTGATAATTACTTGCCAGTAGAGTTTCTAAATACACGGCGACATTAAATGGAAAATGTGCCTAAAACATAAAAAATGCATAAAACTTGGATTTACCTTTACATATGAAGCAATAGCAAAAAACGAACCGACATCATCCATTTTTTATGTCAACAACCCTTGATGTATTCCAAAGCTCTCTGAAAAATATAAAATCCCTATATTAAATGTTGCAAAAATGTATCAGAAAATATAGGGGTCTCTTTTTATACCCTACACCGCATAGTGGTAAGGGTATTAAATGTTATTGCATTTGTTTGCAACATGGAGAAAGAAGAGAGATAGTCCCGTAGTCAATTTTGAGGATTTTTATAGAATCCCTTACTGAGTCGGTTTATGCATGTCCGTCCGTCCGTCCGTCTGTACAATTATTTTTGTAAACAAAATCCGGATCGCATTTACTATCCAATAATGAAATTCTTCAAAAACTATATATGTTTGGTCACAGGACGAATCCTTTTGAAATTGGTGAGGATGGGTTAAAATGTAGATAAAGCTCCTATATATATCTTCAACCGATTTCGGATTAATTGTGCGCTATATGGCTAATAATAGTCCAAATGACCTTAATTTTGGCACATCCGACGAAATTCAGCATAGAAGCAAGTACATCAAACTTGGTGAAGATCGGTTCAAGTATAGCTATAGCTCCTATGTATATGTTTCATCCGATTTGGGGTTTTAAGTTCCTCACATTCGTAATATGCACTGCACATGAATGATATTTGGTATCAGATATCAAATACGGGCTGGAAATGCCTCTGTCAAATTTATCGAGATCGGTTCAGATTTTTCTTCAGTTTCGATTTACATCTTCATCCGATTTTACGGTTACTGCTCACAATATATGCAATATTAACCCGATTTGAATAGATTTTATACCCTCCACCAATAATATGGAGGGTATATTATATATTATATTATATTATATTATATTATATTATATTATATTATATTATATTATATTATATTATATTATATTATATTATATTATATTATATTATATTATATTATATTATATTATATTATATTATATTATATTATATTATATTATATTATATTATATTATATTATATTATATTATATTATATTATATATATTATATTATATTATATTATATTATATTATATTATATTATATTATATTATATTATATTATATTATATATATTATATTATATTATATTATATTATATTATATTATATTATATTATATTATATTATATTATATATATTATATTATATTATATTATATTATATATATTATATTATATTATATTATATTATATTATATTATATTATATTATATTATATTATATTATATTATATTATATTATATTATATTATATATATTATATTATATTATATTATATTATATTATATTATATATATTATATTATATTATATTATATTATATTATATTATATTATATATATTATATTATATATATTATATTATATTATATTATATTATATTATATTATATTATATTATATTATATTATATTATATTATATTATATTATATTATATTATATTATATTATATTATATTATATTATATTATATTATATTATATTATATTATATTATATTATATTATATTATATTATATTATATTATATTATATTATATTATATTATATTATATTATATTATATTATATTATATTATATTATATTATATTATATTATATTATATTATATTATATTATATTATATTATATTATATTATATTATATTATATATTATATATCACAAAGTGTATATACTCTTGATCAGCATAAACTTCCATGTCGATTTAGCGATGTATGTCCGCCTGTTCGTCAGTGGAAATTACTCTAGCTTCCGAACGAAATGAAGTAGATTAATACAATTTTAATCAAATGTATGTTATGTCTGCAGGACTTTTGGTATTGAAAATTGGCCATGTAGGTTCACGTTTTGGTATAGCCCATATATAACGGTACCTCCCGATATTGGGTATTTTAATAATTTTAGCGGCATTATTCACCGGAATTGTTTTAAATTTTGTATTTAAAGTTGAAAATGGGTAATACAGCCAAAGACAGAGAATTGTCTGTGCAGGTCCACGTCTTCGTATAGCCCCCATATAACGGTACCTCTCGATATTCGGAATTTTCATGATTTTAGCGACATTATTCACCGGAATTGTTTCAAATCTGGTATTTGAAGTTCGTAATGGATGCTACAGCCTATGACAGGAGATTGTCTGTGCAGGTCTGCGTTTTGGTATAGCCACGTATAATAATACATCCCTATATTGATGATCTTAGCTAGATTAGTCACCGATTTTTGTTTTCAAGTTACGCATATGAATGTTGTATTTTCTTATGACAAAATTTACCTCTGTAGGTCCACGTCGTCGTTTAGCCCTAAAATAACGGTTACATTTTGTATTTTTAAGATTTTAACAGAATTTTAACGGATTTTATTTTTTTCAAAATTGCCAAACTCGTTCCAAATGGTGAAGGGTATTCAAAGTTCGGCCCAGAACTTACAATTTACTTTTTTACTTGTTTCACATTTAACCGAATTTTTCAGTTGGTATAACTCGGTCCGGTATATATATTGTTCCAATAAATACTTTTTAATGCTATTTGCTACTAGAGGTACGTTGGACACATTTTTATCGGAACAAGTAATTTATGAGGCACATTTTCTTGCAAAAATGTCCAAAGTTTCAAATCGTGTTCAAAGTTGACATCAGGTAAGGACGCCTTGAATAATATGTTTTTGTAGGCCCTTAACACATTTTTAAACTAAATTAACTATTGTTTCCTGAAGGTCGGTAGTACTGTCATATATGGATGTGTTTATACAATATAAAAAGTTATTGGTTTATTTCCCTTTCAAAGTGAGCTTAACCATCTGAAATTTCCACCAACTATTAGGAATATTAAGCCTATAGGGAATTATTATATACTCGATGGGTAGTATTAAGCACTGCATGTGTTATAAAACAATTCAAAATTTACATTACAACATACCAGATTCACTTTCATTCAAAGTTTGCATATGTACTTGAGAAATTGTCGGAATCTAAAATCATTCGAAGAAATGTCAACAAATAATAAATACCCTTGGCCTTTATTCGCATTAGGACGTAACAAATAATAACAATGAATACCATATAAGCCATTGTGGACCTAATTATTCGACAAATTATTTATAAATATTTTCCCAGAATCTCTTGTTGCAATAAATCCATTAACTAAAATATTACACAAGACATAAGATGGCAGTTAATGCACCCTGATGGCTGTACGAATTAATCGTAAAAGCATAATTGTTCATTTATGCCCAGGCACAAAAGTAGCCGGTAATATGTTTGCTTAGCCTTGATGCAGGAAAATGCAAACCCAGTGAACAAATTTTGGGAATATTTTTTGATAAATCAAAGTTGCAATGTGGGGATGAGAAGTTCGAATCAATCTACCTTTTTTAATATTCTGGTGAAACTGTCATGTATATACAGGGTGAGATGAAAAAACTGCAACCAACTTCAGACTGCTGTCATTTTTGAGCCACTCGTCCAACAGCTGTTTAAATTTTTCCAGTGACAGCTCATTAGCGTAAAAAAGCATTTTGGTGACAATTTTCCAGAAAAAAATTATTCGTGATGGAACTTAAGCGTGAAATTTCTTCAAATTTTGTTGGAAAACCACAAGTGGCTATCGTTAGAGCACTTCAGCATTTAAATGTGAATACATCTTTTGTGTCCCGTACAATCGCTCGTTACCGTGATACTGGTAACGTAGCCCGACGTCAAGGAATTAGATGAAAGAAATCAGCAACATCAGCAGAAATGGTTCGAAAAGTAAAGAAGCGACCTGATCAAAACCCGCGTCGCAGTGGCCCAAAAACGGCTTGTGAGCTGAAAATATCGCAAAATTCCATTCGACAAAAATTGAAAAATGAGCTCGGGGTAAAGATATTGAAATTCCAAAAAGTGCAAAAACTTACACCGCAACAGAAAGAAAATAAACTCAAATGATGCGAAAGAGTTGCTTCGCTTGGCCGAAAGTGGTGAACCGCCGAATTTGGTTTTCTCCGATGACATTCGTTGTCCTGCAGTTTGTAAACGAACAAAATGATCGTGTTTACTTGCCAGCAGATGGTCGCTCTCCGTTCATATTTATCGATCGTGGCATCAGAACAAATGCCGAATATTATCGCTAAAATATTCTGGAGGGTGTACTAAAGCCTTGGACATGCAAATATTTTGGCCTTAGACCTTGGACATTCCAACAGCACGCCCCTCCCAAAATGAGGTTGTCACTAAAAAATACCAAAGTGTCGATCACTTCAAGCAAGGGCTTCGCCGGGAATGGACCAAAACACCGCAGAACAATATTCGAGCAGCGTGTGACGATTCCATTGGCCGTTTAAAGGCCATTATTTGTGACAAAGGTGACCAATTCGATCAAATCTAAACTTATTCTAAAATTTGATGCTATTTCCGACATATTTTGCTTTCATTCAATAAAATTAAAACAAGTAAAAAAGCAGTAAGTTCGGCCGGGCCGAACTTTCAATACCCTCCACCATTTGGAACGAATTAGAAAATTTAAAAAAAAATAAAATCCATTAAAAATTTTTTTAAAATCTTTAAAATATCTGATATAGGAAGGTGCCGATATATGGGGGATATACAATATTGTGGAACTATATAGAAAATTCCGTTTCAGGGGTAAACTGCCCACAAGGGACTCCTTTTGTGGAATTTCAGACAATTCCATTGAAAAATGTGGCTAAAACCATCAAAATACCGAATACCATGGGGGTACCGTTATATGGGGGCTAGACGATATCATGGACCTATATAGATAATTCTCTGCCGAGGTATAAAGTACCCACAAGGAACTCCTTGTGTGGTTTTTCAGACAATTTCGTTGAAAAATATGGGTAAAATCATCAAAATACCGAATATCGGGGGATACCGTTATATGGGGGATGTACGATATCGTGGACCTGTATAGACAATTCTCCCTAAGGGGGTAAAGTACTCGCAAGGAACTACTTGTGTGGGTTTTAAGACAATTCCATTGAAAAATTTGGCTAACATCACCAAAATACCGAATATCGGGGGGTACAGTTATATGGGGGATATACGACATCGTGGACCGATATAGCCTATCTTCGAACTTGACCTGCCTGCAGACAAAAGAGAGATCTGTGCAAAATTTTAGCTTCCTATCTTAATTTGTTTAGACTGTAGCGTGATTACAACAGACGGACGGACAGGGCTAAATCGTTTTAGAATTTTACGCTGATCAAGAATATATATACTTTGTAGGGTCTAAAATGATTATTTCGGTGAGTTACAAACGGAATGACGAACTTAATATAACCTCCATACTTTTTTTGGTGGAGGGTATAAAAAACAAGTAAAAATTATGGTGTTTGACTTTGTTGCAGTTTTTTTATCTCAGCCTGTATATAAGGATTACTAACTTAGCTAAAGCATTATTAATTGAAAAAGGCTTGGAATAATTAAGAAATTGAATCTTTGGTATCCTTGAACTTTCATGTTGTTATTTACTTAACATTTTATTTTCATAACTTTCCTTATTTTTATTGTTTACCAAAAATTATTTTTATACCCTACAACACTATGTGTTGGGGGTATTATAAGTTTGATTGGGCCAAAAATTATGTAACACCTCGAAATATTGGTTTCCCACATAGGAAAGTATATATGGATCTTCCTAGCTCGCCGAGCTGAGTCGATCTAGCTATGTATGTCCGTCCGTCCGTCTGTCCGTCTGTCCATGTTAATTTGTAATCACTCTACAGGTCGCAATTATGGCCCGATCTTCACGAAATTTAGAATGGAGGTGAGTCTGGGGTCAGAATAGAACCCTATTTCTTTTGGAGATGATCGCTAAATGTTTAGGGGTTGAAATGGACCAAATACTGAAAAAATGTCGGATTTTGCAGTAGCTATACAGGTCGCAATTATAGACCAATCGACGCGGAATTTCGCATGTAGCTAGAGTTTAGGGCGGGGAGGAAGCCTACCAATTTGGGTGGTCATCGGATAATATTTAGCGGGTAAAATAGACCATATATTTTGTGTTGAAAAAATTCAAAAATTTTCATTAAACCGCGAATATTTTAAATCCCGGCGAAATCACAAAGCCATGACAAGGTTACTTCTGATCTTTACATTGATATTAACATCCAACAAAACGGATATATAGCAAAATATGTGCGATATATACGTTTATCAAAGAAGATATGCTTGAAAAATCTCTTATATGTCGAGAACGGCTGAACTGATTTCCACAGTTCTCATTAATTCAGAATGGCCTCTTGGCAGGAAAGTAAAAACGTCTAAAAAAATCGCATAAAAATATCTCTCTAAAGATGAAAATATTGATTTTGTAAAATTTTCTCATATTTTTTCAATTTTGTCATATTTTTGGCATATTTTCATTTTGAATTAAACATTTGGTAGTATTTCTACAGCTAACAAAAGTAAGTAGTTAGGATATCAGGATATCATATACAGATCGCATTTATGGCCCGATCCTAACGAAATTTTGCATGGGGATCAGATGAGGGTCAGAATAGAAGCCTACTCTTTGTGGAGATGATCGCCATATATTTAGGGGTTGAAATGGACCAAAAAACTGCAAAATTGTCAGCAGGTCGTAATTATCGCCCGACCCTCACGCACATTTGAATGGGGGTTACCGGACATTGCAAGAGCCAAGCAGTTTTGGATGGCCATCCAAAAATATTCAATGTGTGAAATAGTTTGCCAACTTTTGTAGACAAAATACGAAGATGTCCATTCCAGTGACTTTTTGGAGAATTCACAAATACAGGAAAGACGCACTTCTGACTATTTCGTTAACGCTGATTTCGTTGAAGGATATAGTCAAATGTCTGTATCTCATATAGATGGTTTCAGTCAAAAACCAATAATAAATGTTAATCTTTTGCCACTTCTGAGAGATTATAGGTCTTTGGGAAATATTGGTTCCAGATCTAGGAAGACCATTTACGTGCAACATCTGCCAATAAATTGGAAATGAGCAAATTAGTTTAAGTTGCTTCTTATTCGAAAATTAGAGAACGGAACCTGATGGTTTTCTTTTATAATTTGTCACAATATCTTGTGGAATTCTTTCGAGTATCTCGCCTATATAAACTGTATCGTTTATTATAGTGTTGTAGGGTATTCAACGGTCGGCCCCGCTCGACTGTAGCCTTTGCTTACTTGTTTTTATTCAAAATTGCAATCAAATTATTCGCTGGGAAATTTAGTATGAGATTATGCAAGTAGGTCAACTCGTTTTACATTTTATAACAAAAGGTTTACCCTTAACAATTACATCTATGGAAATTCCTAACTTAAACCACCCCAACCCCCATCTAGACCCAATGGACAAACAAAGCTGTGGAAATATTATTTGAGCATGCTGTTTATTTGTTGCATTTGTATGAGAGTGCGTGCGTATTGGATTGTTTGGACTCAAAAAGAGATTTCATTACGAAGGCTAATAACGCATATCCGTTACATAACTAAGTTAACAACTTTTGATTGAAATGCGGACATTTTGATGCCACATCACTAACATATTGTCAATGTTGCAATATTGCTTAGCAATTGAAAGGGTTTGATCTGCAATTACGATGTTATTGTATTGGTGTGGTAGTGATTTTTTGCGGCAACAATGATAGATTAGCGGATATCACGGGCAAATCGTATTTTCTGTTGCATTGGTTGTTACAGCTGTTTGGCGTTTGAGTTGATCAATATCAATTTTAAGTTTTATGGACAAACCAAACACAGATTCATGTGTGGGTCGGCTTATGCAATACAAAAAGGGCTTTATTACAAATATGTCGTCTAAACAATTCAACGAGAGAGGAGTAACAGTTTTGGACGATTATATTCATCATTAGACAAATTTACAATTTGATTGATGAAGTACAAGCCTGTTTTTGTAACAGTGTTCTTCCCTTTCTTTTGGAAATTTGGCGAAAGACAATATATTTTGGGTTTTTGTAGTACATGTTTTTTTATGTCAGTGACAAATCCAAGAAAGCTTTTCCCCCTTCTATTTTGGGGGTTTTGTAACGAAAAAATACAAACGAAAATCTCAGAAAAAATTATAGGAGGGTGACCTTCGTTTTGAAATCAAATTGGCTGTTTGTTACAGAATCACGCCAAAATTGTATGTTTGGGATATATTAACTATTTTTACATATCAGCTTTTTGTTGGCGCATCTTGCAGAACTATATCCCTCAAATGTTTTCTTGACATTTTAAAATTTTATTTTACAATTTTTTTTATAATTATACCCTACAACACTGTGTGTTGGGAGTATTATAAGTTTGATTGGGCCAACAATTATGTAACACCTCGAAATATTGATTTCCCATATAGGAAAGTATATATGGATCTTCCTATCTCGCCGAGCTGAGTCGATCTAGCTCTGTATGTCCGTCCGTCCGTCCGTCTGTCCGTCTGTCCATGTTTATTTGTAATCACTTTAGAATGGAGGTGGGGCTAGGGTCAGAATAGAACCCTATTTCTTTTGGAGATGATCGCACAATATTTAGGGGTCGAAATGAACCAAAAACTGAAAAAATTCCTGATTTTGCAGTTGCTCTACAGGTTGCAATTATAGGCCAATCAAAGCGGAAGTTAGCATGAAGCTAGAGCTTAGGGCTGGACAGAAGCCTTCCAATTTTGATGGTCATCGGGTAATATTTAGTAGGTTAAATAGGCCACAACATTTGTGTTAAATAAAAGTCAAATTTTCCATTAAACCGCTAATATTTTTAATCCCGGCGAAATCACAAATAGACGAACAGGTCAATTCTGACCGTTACGTAGATGCCGATAGTAAATATATCGGTTATATAGCGAAATATATACAATGTATATATACAAAGCTAGAATGCTCAATATCTCAAAAATGGCTGGACCGATTTTGACAAATTTTGTCATTTCAGAATGCCCTCTTGGCATAAAAGTATAAAATCTAAAAAAATCGCAGAAAAATATGCCAATAAAGATGTTAATATAGATTTTGTGACAATTTTTTATTTTTTCGTATTTTTTATCGCATGCGATTTTTTCACTTATATTTTGACTTATAATATTTTGTAATATTTTTCTTACAACACAGGTTGGGGATATTAAATGCAGATTGCAATTATCGTACGATTCTCACGAAAAGGGTAGGGTTAGGCTCAGAAGGGCTAGGCCTATTGTTTTCAAAGATGTCCGCAATATATTTAGGGGTTGAAATGGACCACCAACTAAAAATGTTCCTGAATTTGCATCCGTTATAAACGTCATAAATAGAAACCAAAGGACACGAAATGAAGTTAGAGTTTAGGACATTGGGTAGAATGGACTACTATTTCTGTCTGAAAAATACCAACATTACTTACAGTAGATATTTGAAATACACAAAAGGCGGACTTCTGGCTTTTTTATGCCGATTTCGTTGACGAATATAGCCAAATATCGTAGACAAGAAAATCATATAGATGAGTCTAAATTTGGAGATACAGATTGGCCTCCTGCTTTTGGAGATGATCGCAAAATATTCGGGGTTCACATGAACCAAAAACAGAAAAAAATTCCCGACCACACAATTGATGCCATTCGACACGCCTGAGAAGAGCGTTAAGGACAGGGAAGAATTCTAGCATTTTGGATGACCATTGAATTATATTTAGCTGTAAAATGGACCACAACAACTAACAGCACGACGAAGTGCGTACATATTGGGCAAATATCCCTGGTCAGAATGCTGAGGTTAATATCTAGGCTGTGCACCGCGAAATCTTCCAAAATGGATTTGGACATAAGGGGGCTTCTAACATATTGTAGTGTTGTAGGGTAGCACAACTCCTAATGAAATTAAATAATGGTTATAGAAAAACTGACATATCAAAGCCTTTCGGGTATGGACGAGTGCTTTGAAAATTTTTATAAGAACCCAATTTTTTTTACAAAAACAGGCTGTAAAACTCTATGCCAACATTTTAATTTTGATCTATCTAGGCTGTGAAATTTGAAATAGAAAATTCAAAATTAATTTGAATAATTGAAGAATTTTTGTCAAAATATTTTTCGTTTGCCAATTTTTATTTGTCATAAATAAAATACAAAAATAGTAATAATTTTGTGAAACTGTTGTGAAAATCTTAATAATAATAGAGGAACAATTATGGAACCTTTACTATTCATTGGGGTTTAAGGAAAGAAGTACCATCTGGTAAGCATCATTTGAGTTTATGTCAATAAAATTTACATTATGAATTTAACTAATATCATATAATTTCATTGTCAATCCTTGTGTAATTGGTGTATGGATCCATCAAACAATTCCTAGAAATTGTTTTTTAAAATTTACTCTGAAATCAATTACTAATTTTCAAGATCAGGACCTAGTAGCAATGGAATATGACCAATAACACTAGCAGTAAGTAACATCATGATCCTTATTTTTCATTTCCACTTTCTAAAATTCGGGTGCTATTAAATGTACATCAGCAAAGCGACCTGAGTCCTGTTTTTTTTTAGCAGAAGTATTGTCAAAGGAAAATTTAGTAAGAGTCAATGTATTCTAGCTCGAAAGTGAAACTAAGCCTATAAAAAACCAAGGATTAGTTAGTGAGTACCAAGGGGGAAAATTATATAGAAAAGAGAGTCTAGGACTTTACAACACAGATTTCAAGTTGTAGGTCACAAGAAACCTCCCTTTGTGAACAAATGAAGAAAAATACTTATTTTGAAGACTTCATATCTGTTCAGTTTTTTATACACTCCACCATAGTATGGAGGGTATACTAAGTTGTCATTCCGTTTGTAGCACCTCGAAATATACATTTAAGGCCCCAAAAAGTATATATAATCTTGATGAGCAGAAAATTCTATGTCGATGTCCGCCTGTAGAAGTCACTCTAACTTCCGAACGAAAACAGGTAGGTTGATAAAGTTTTACTCAAATGTATATCATGTCGGCAAGACTTTTGGTACTGAAAATAGTCCATGTAGGTCTGCGTTTTGGTATAGCCCCCATACAATTATTCACCAGAATAGTTTCAAATTTGGTATTTGAAGTTCTTAATGGATACTACAGCCTATGGCAGAAAATTGTTTGTGCAGGTCCTCGTCTTCGTATAGCCCCCATATAACGGTACCACATTCAGTATTTAGATAATTTTAGCGACATTATTCACAGGAATTGTTTCAAATCTGGTATTTGAAGTTCCTAATGGATACTACAGCCTATGGCAGAAAAATGTCTGTGCAGGTCCACGTCTTCGTATAGCCCCTACCGATATTCGGTATTTGGATGATTTTAGCGACATTATTCACAGGAATTTTTTCAAATTTGGTACTTGAAATTCATAATAGTTAGTACAGCCTAAGACAGAAAATTGTCCATGCAGGTCCACTTCTTCGTATAACGGTACCTCCCGATATTCGATATTTTGATGACTTTAGCGAATTCATTCGCAGGAATTGTTTCAATTTGGTCTTTGAAGTCCGTAATGGATAGTACAGCCTAAGACAGTAAATTGTCTGTGCAGGTCCACGTCTTCATAGAGCCCCCATATAACGATACATTCCGATTTTCGATATTTTGATAATTTTAGCGACATTTTTAACCGGAATTGTTTCAAATTTGGTATTTGAAGTTCGTAATGGATACTACAGCCTATGACAGAAAATTGTCTGTGCAGGTCGACGTCTTCGAATAGCCCCAATATAATGGTACCTCCCAATATTCGGTATTTTGATGATTTTAGCGATATTCACCAAAATTGTTCCAAATTTGGTATTTGAAGTTCGTAATGGATAGTACAGCCTATGACAGAAAATTGTCTGTGCTGGTCCACGTCTTCGTTTAGCCCCCATATAACGGCAACTCCCTATATTCTGTATTTTGATGGTTTTATCTACATTATTACCGATTTTTTTCAAGTTTCGCATTTGAATATTGTAATGGCTTATAACAAATGTTACCTTTCCAGGTCCATGTCGTCGTATAGACCCTAATATGACAGCTACATTCGGTATATTTAAGATTTTAACAGAATTTTTAACGGATTTAATTGTTTTTGAGAATTGCCAAATTCGTTCCAAATGGTGGAGGGTATTTCGCTGCAAAATTTCTTATAATTTCACTGTCCAGTAGCCAGAAAATTCCTAGTGGATTTGATGGTACTCGGTTTGTAGATCAAAACCCCAAGATTTAGCTTTACGGCCCTAACATTTATTAAACCCTTATGGCCTTAATCATACATCAGGAGACCACACTATTTTATGATTTATTCGTAACTTTTAATAAAGAGCTCTAATATGTATTGAGAGCTTTGTATTAATTCAGACGACAAGAGTTTAAAAATTGGTCATGCCGGTTCACTTTTGAGTATGTACCCATATAAGGGCAACTCAGGATTTCAAGTTCTTTTTTTTTGCATTTGGTATTTTGAGTTATTATTATTATTATAGGTCTAAATGTTGGTATTGCCCTTATACAGAAATATCTCCTGATTTTAGTTATTGTGAGGGTCATATTGTACGTGTTGGTTACTTGGTTACATTTTGATGTATAGTTTCTAAACGAAAATTATATTTTGAGTTCCCTAGTACTAAAAAAGAAAAATGAAACCTTGTTTATCCCAAATTCTATATAGGCTTAAATTAAGTCTATCTAAATTTCCTACAGTTTTTCAAAATATTAATGTAAAACAAATATCCCCAAAGGATCCTCGTGTGTTTGCTGGGCATCGAATTTTACAGAACCCTTTTTACCCTAAAATCTACTAAGCACACACAAATTCTAACACTTTGTTTTATTATTCGAAAAAAACTAACATATCCCAATGACCTACAGACAAATATCGATTCATCTTCATTCGCATCGCATACAGGCCTAAAACTCATTAACGTATGTGTTTCCACAGTCTTTCTACAAAACTTTTACAATCACGCGAAGATTTGTTTTTGTGGCCAATGGCCAAAGGGGAAATTGTTAGGGTTACAGCCGTGGTAGCGTCTGTGGCGGCGGCCTTTTGTGTTTTATTTAATGTCTGTATTTAGAACACAATGTAACACTTATTTTCATTTGAAATCCATCTAATTTTCGTTAATATTTGTATGCTTGGCGGCAAACATTAAAAAATAGCCCGAAACAGACAGAAAATTGAGTATTAGTTGTTAATATTTGTAATACATGCACATCATACTAACAAACCCACACATGTGTGGATGGATGTATGAATGAACGAACGAACGAACGAGTGAGTGTTTAGGCAACCAGCCAACCAACCAACACAACACAAGTAATTAGCAAATTGCTGCTAATTACATTTAAATTGTTGTTGTTCATTTCAGAGTTTTTTTTTTTAACAACAATCAGCCCATAACGCATTCGACGCCTTACCTAAACATAAATGCCCAACAATAACAACAACAATACCCAAATTCGTTGTTTATTTGGATAGTTTGTTTACACCTGGATCGTTGTTATAATTATCAGCTAACTAAACCCTTTACAAAAAGGATAGACAGCCATGATTTTGTTTGGATAAATTCATGTAATGTGAACGAATACAGGGAATGTGGAAAACGTGATATTTTCAATGAAATTAGTTTTTTTTTTTTTTTTTTTGAAAACTGAAAACAAAGTCATGTGCCACTAATAGATTTAATCTTTCTGAGATTTGGTATTCTTGGGTTCGTATAGGCCCCATATAATAGAACCTCCCGATATTCGATATTTTCACGATTTTAAACGCTGTTTCTATAGATTAAAATTAAAAGTTCATAATGGATTCTACCTATGGAGGCCGAACATTACCTATATCAGACCACGTTTTCTTATAGTCCCCCATAAAATGGTATCAACAGAAATTCAATGTTCCTTTGATTCAAGCAATATTTTCAAACGGAAGTATTTCAAACTTATTGTTCGATATTCGCAAAGCATATCAGCCACGGTAGTACAGCTCCCATATCTCGGTACTTAACAGTACCGGTATTTTGACAGTTTTTGCCATATTTTCTAACGAAATTACTTCAAATCCGATATTTGAATTTCGTAAGGGAACCTACTCCTATAGCAGCAGAATTTTTCATATTTCCAATAACAGAAGTGATACATACCCATCGAATACTGGAATTTCGGCCTTAATAGATATATTTTTACATGAGTTACTTTCTAAATGTTGGAGGGTATAAAAAAGGTCGGCCCGGCCGAATATAACTGCTTAGTTACGTGTTGCAAAAAATTTTTTCGTCTATTTATTTAAAAGATTAGTGAAATAACTGCCTAACTGGTCTAGAATCAAGGTCTAGATGAAACGGTTGAAGTTAGAATCATTGACATTTTTACAAGGGTCAGTCTTGGTGCGTAGGCTTGTAATTAGGCTGGATTTTTGAAAATTAAAAAGGAACGAAAATGTACCAAAAAGGTACTACAAATTGAATGCTTTGTGTTGGGTACGCGGAATGAGCTAGAATTCTTAAATTTGGAATGAAAGTCAGTGATGGAGTGCAGTATAGATGCACCAAAGAGTTTTTGGAAATACGAACTTTAAGATTACGAAAAGTTCTAAACTGGTACTAAACTTTGAAAATCGTATCATTTGGTATTATGTGAACGGATATGAAAATCAAAGTTGGAAAGTAGGGGGTCCCTGTTGATGGTAGGATTGTGATAACGACGTGGTTTTGGAAATAGGCACTACAAGTGCACGAAAAGTACTAAATAGTACTAATTTTGGTACAATTTGGTATTGAGTGAACAAATAGCGCTTGAAATCTGAAATTTGGTATTGGGGTCGATGTCCATATGTAGCATGAACATATGAGGGTGGTTTCGGAAATATTAGTACATATATTTGTATATAATTGTACGAAAAGTACTAATTTGTACTATATTTGGTATTGTGTGGAGGGATAGAGATACAATTCTGAAATTTACTATTTAAATAACTGTTGGCATCTATGTTTAACATATGGCGGTGGTTTGGAAATGCGTCATTTATTTGTACGAAAAGTACTAAATGGTACTAAATTTGGTATTGGATGAAGGGATAGAGCTAAAACCGTGAAATTTTACGTTGCGATAACGGGTACTAAAATTATACGAAAAATTCTAAATGCTACTAAATGACGGAATAGAGCTGGAATCCTGAAATTTGAATTGGATGTCACTGTTGGTGTCTGTAGTTTAAAGAAGGAACTGGTTTTGAAAAAGTGTACTAAATGGTACTACATTTGGTAATTGAGGGAATTGGAGATCTGAAATCCTGAAATTTGATACTAAGGTCACTGTTGGTATCCGAGGTTGAGATATGGAGATAGTTTTGAAAATGCGTGCTTTACCTGTACGAAAATAACAAAATGTTATTTAACTGGTATTGGATGAGGGGATAGAGCTTAAAATCCTGAAATTTTATATGTATGTCACTGCTGGTGTCTGTTTTTAAGGAAAGAAACCGGTTTAGGAAATGCGTTCTATAATTGTACAAAATGGTAATAACTTTTGCGATGGGGAAAATCCTGAAGTTGGAGGCTTTAGTTGAGAGAAGGAGCCGGCTTTGAAAATGCGTGGATATTGTCTTGATAATGTATTACTAATAGGAATTGGATAAAGGGATAGAACCGAAATTTCATATGGATGTCACTCTTGGAGGCTGTAGATGAGAGAAAGAGGTGGTGTTGGAAATTCATAATACGAACTTACAAAAAGTGTAAAATGCCACAATATGTGCCTTTGGGATTAAGATATAATTCTGAAATTTGGTATAAAGGTCACCGTTTGTGATTAGGGTGGAGAGAAGAAGTTAGTTTATGACATGCATAGAAGTATGGTAATAGATTTGGTATTGGGTCTTAAGATAGAGTTAGAATTCTAAAATTGTATATGAAGACCAAAATATGCCTCATCGAAATACAGGTTTCAGACTATAGGTCTTTCTGGACCAAATTCGTTTCAGGACATTTTGAATCGTCCGTCTGTCTGTCTGGCTGGTGCGCACGATAAATCTCGAAGAAAGTAGCCAATTTTATCCAAACTTGGTACATCGTAGTATTATTGTCAACTTTAGATCAAATTTGAAGATAGGCGACAGCAGTCCACTCCTTCTGGTACCTCCCCCATAAAAGGTCGAAATTAATTTACCCCATAGAAAGGAAAAATGATCATTCGATTTTGTGGAAACTTTGCAAGTCCAAATTTTTTTGTCAGTGCTATGTCAAGTGGGAAAATGGACAATGTCGGCCCAATCCATCGAGTACGAAAAAAATACGATCATTAAAAAAATACGATCATTAAATGCGAAATAAGCATTCGATTCTCATTAAATTTCACATATCTCAATATTTCTATCACAAGATATGGTGGGAAGATGATATATATTGGCCTACCCTTTTTAGTACCTCCCTCAACAAAGGATCACAATTTTTAATTCTTATATCTCTCATAACTTGCGCAACAAGTCAGCGATTCTATTCAAACTTGGTATTTACATATTTCTCTCAAAGAGAGATGTTGTGGGAATATGAAAATTGTCTGCCCACTCCTTCTGGTAGCTCCCCTACAAAAGGTTAAGAATTTGACTAAAATTTAAAATAAATGTTGGATTTTCTTTGAATTTTGCACAATTCAATATTTTTTGTCAGTATTAAATAATGTGGAATACTATATTTTTCCAAAAATTATCAAATATCCTACATAAAGTGAAGGAATTAGTCGATATAGTCCAAATTAGGTTAGAATTTGTAACAGAATTAGGGCAGATAAGAAAAGGACCATATAGGCAAGGGGGGCATATAGGCAAGGGGTCATCTCTTCAATACGTTTAAAATATATTTAAAACAAGTAAAATAGTGTCAGTCGGTTTTGCCGACAGATGTAAACCCTCAGCCAATTTTCTATTATTTTAATATATTTTGACTTTTGTTATGATTATTTAAATTGTCGACCCTCGAATATGATATAAATATTGCGACGTGCCAGGTTTCGACTACATTGGTTACTTCCTTCACTATATATGAGATATGTGATAATTTTTGAAAAATCGCTAAATTGTTCCGCAGTTTATGACAGATAAAAGTATTGGAAATTGTGACCCTTTGTGGGGGAGGTACCAGAAGGAGTGGACCGATATATTCCGTCTTAATAGCAGATCTAAAGTTCATAAAAATAGTAGGATGTTTGAAATTTGAAGACAATTGAACTCTAGCATCATATTTAATAAGAGTTAGAATTACTTAAAATTTTGACCCTTTGTGGGAGAAGCACCTTATGGAGTGGACAACAACTACTTACCTGACGCCTCTCACCAAAGCAAACCCACAGGAGAATCTTTCTAAAAATTGGAATTAAAGTCATAATTGTTAGTACTTTTAAGACCTTTTTTGGTATGAATTCCTAACAACATAACCTTATATGCTGTCTCGTAGCAGCAGTCATACAAGCTAAATTTTAATAAACTACTCCCAAAACTAGACCAAATACGACAGATATTTTCCCACTGAATCTCTTTGAGATTTGGGTTTTCTTATCATTTAATATTTTATTTCTATCCTCCAGCTTCCGTGTGATATTCTGTCGCATTTTCTTCACCTACATTGATTATTATCTGTCAAGGATTTTGGTGAATTTCTTGCAGATTTTCCCCACACAAAAAAAGGTATTAAATTCTTTAAATCCGAACACCTTTTTGCACATACGCACATACATATAATACTTATATCTCTCCGAATTCAATCTCAATTGAACACATATCGTCATCTGTAAAATAATTCCTTTATCACTGTGACATCTCACATGAGGAGGTTTTTTTCCTCTCTCTCGCATTTTTCACTTGTTCACTCACATTCGACACACCTTCAAATCCTTGATAAACATCGCCTTCAATAAGCTGACAGCAAGAGCAGGCGAATGCATGTGTGCAAAAAGTGAGTGAATGAACTGGGTGTGTGAGCATGTGTGTGTGTGTTTGCAGATATATGTATGTTGATATGAATGCTAATACGCACACCTTATCGGATATTTTTCTACGGAATTATGCATTAGATAAACATCATCAGCAGCAGTAGTAGCAGCATCATGAGCTGAATTCAGTAAGACGAACCACATCAGTGGATGGCTTAGGTGTATGTTGATGACACCTTCTCGTGTGTGTGTGTGTGTGTGTAAGACAACCTCAGAAAACATTTTTTAACGTTCGTCAAACAGAGAAGTGTGTTACACATTCTACATATAGATTGGTCTATTTATACTAGAGCAAAAAGGGTGTATGTTACACACATGAATAAGAAGATTCCAGGGATATACAGGTATTTCGATGGATATGAAAAGTGGTGATCGTTGAAAACGAGAATGTTTACAATTTTCTATACTAAAGAAAAAATCCTCAATATGCATTATCTTGAGCTATCAATGCCGCACAGAGATTTTTTATACCCACCGCCATAAGAGTATTGTCTATATAGGTCCACGATGTCATATGGATCCCATATAACGGTAACACCGAAATTCGGTATTTTGATAAGTGTAGCCAAATTTTTCAATGCAATTGTCTGCAAATCCACACCAGGAGTTTCTTCTGAGTACTCTACCCACTGGAAGAGAATTGTCTGTATAGGTCCACGATATCGCATAGCCCCCATAAAACGGTACCCCCGATATACGGTATTTTGTCTGAAAATCTACACCAGGAGTTCCTTCTGAGTACTTTACCCCCTGGAAGAGAATTGTCTGTATAGGTCCACGATATCACATAGACCCTATACAACGGTTCCTCCTTATATTCGGTATTTTAATATTTGGGTATGGGTAGTAAGGTCAATGACAGATTTTAAAACAAATTTTCTATGCAGGTCCAGGTCTTCGTATATATCGGTACCTCCATATATTAGGTATTTTAACGATTTTAGGTACAATATTCACCGAAATTGTTTGAAATGTTCGTATTTCGTATTTGAAGTTCCTAATAGGTACTACAGTCTATAACAGAAAAATGCCTATGCAGGTTTAGGTGTTCGTATAGTCCCCATATAAAGTTGCTTCCCTGTATTTGGCATTTTGCTTATCTCAGCGACATTATTCACCGAGATTGTTTCAAATTTCGCCTTTGACAAAAAAATGTTCTATGCAGGTCCATGTCTACGTATAGCCCCCTATGTCGGTACCTCCCAATATTCTGTATTTTGATGATTTCAGCGACAATGTTTACAGAAATGGTTTCAATTTTCGTATTTGACTTAATAATAGGTACAACAGCCTGTGACAGAAACTTGCCTATGTAAGTCCAGGTCTTCTTATAACCCCTATATATCGGTATCACCGGTATTTAAATTATTTTAGCTACATTATTTACCGGAATTATTTAAAATTTCTTATATCAAGATCTTTATGTGTAGTACAGCCTATAACAGAACAATGCCTATACAGGTTCAGGTCTTCGTATAGCCACCATGTAACGGTACCTCCCTATATGTGGTATTTATATGATTTTAGCTACGTAATTAACGGAACTTTCGTATTTGAAAATTAAACGTCTTCGTATAGACCCCAATATTATGGCTATACTCGAAATTTTTACGATTTTAACAGAATTTTACACGAATTTTATTTATTTATTTATTTTTTGAAAATTTCCAAATTCGTCCCAAATGGTGGAGGATATTCAAAGTTCGGCCCTGCCGAAATTGCTGCTTTTTATACCCTACACCATATAGTGGTAAGGGTAATATGTCTTTGTGCACTTGTTTGTAACATAGAGAAGGAAGCGAGATAGACCCATAGTTACTTTTGAGGTTATTCATAGAAACACTTTCTGAGTTGATTTATGCATGTCAGTCCGTCTGTCCGTCTGTCCGTCCGTCTGTCCATGTATTCTAGTGAACAAAATACAGGTCTCATTCATTATCCGATTGAGATGAAATTTTCCGAACAATATTCGTTTGACCCATGGAAGAACCCTATTGAAATTGGTGAAAATCGGTTCAAATTTAAATGACTAATGCCAGCCCAAATTACCTGAATTTCGGCACATTAAATCGAATCTAGTCCAGAAGCAAGTACTTCGAATTTTGGTGAAAATCGGATCAGATATAGCTATGCGGTGTTAAAATCCCTCACATTCGTAAAATGTACTCCACAAGAATCATATTTGGTACCAGATATCAGATTCAGCCCAGAAATACCTCTGCCAACTTTTATCAGGATCGGTTCAGATTTGGATATAGCTCCCATATATATCTTTATCCGATAACAGGTTTATTGTGCACCAAATGGCCAATATCAGTCCAAAAGACCTGAATTTTGGCATATCAGACCGAATTCAGGCTATAAACATGTACATACAATTTCGTAGAAATCGGTTGAAATATGTCCATAGCATTTATATATTTCACCCTATTAGGGATTTTAAGTCCCTAACATGCGTAGTATGCGCTCCACAACAATGATATATGCTACCACATATTTTATAAAGCTCGGAAATAGCTTTGCCAAATTTTATCGAGATCAACTCAGATTTGGATATAGCTCCCATATATGTTGTTAATCCGATTTAAGGTTTATCGTCGATATAATGGCTAATATCAACCCAAATTGAATGAATTTCGTTCCCACTGGTGGAACTCGGCTACGAAATATATTTTCTTAATATAATCCTTATCGAAGTGGTATCATGTACTCTATAGCAATGTTATTTGGTGTAAAAGATTAACATGTCTCCGTTAAATTTAGTGAAGATCGATTCAGAATTGGATATGCCTCCCCAATATAAATATGGATAGTGTTGTAGGGTGTCATATAAATTGACTTTTTCTTACAGGTTTACTTGTCAGAATTCAATTTTACTTGCCAAAGCAAAATATTTCCGAAATGTTGGGGCAGTAAAGCCAACCCGTTAAATTTTTTTAGCATCCTTCTCTCTCAAATAGATCCATTGGCTATGCCATATACCTATTATTATTATTATTATTATTATTATTATTATTATTATTATTATTATTATTATTATTATTATTATTATTATTATTATTATTATTATTATTATTATTATTATTATTATTATTATTATTATTATTATTATTATTATTATTATTATTATTATTATTATTATATTATTATTATTATTATTATTATTATTATTATTATTATTATTATTATTATTATTATTATTATTATTATTATTATTATTATTATTATTATTATTATTATTATTATTATTATTATATTATTATTATTATTATTATTATTATTATTATTATTATTATTATTATTATTATTATTATTATTATTATTATTATTATTATTATTATTATTATTATTATTATTATTATTATTATTATTATTATTATTTTATTATTATTATTATTATTATTATTATATTATTATTATTATTATTATTATTATTATTATTATTATTATTATTATTATTATTATATTATTATTATTATTATTATTATTATTATATTATTATTATTATTATTATTATTATTATTATTATTATTATTATTATTATTATTATTATTATTATTATTATTATTATTATTATTATTATTATTATTATTATTATTATTATTATTATTATTATTATTATTATTATTATTATTATTATTATTATTATTATTATTATTATTATTATTATTATTATTATTATTATTATTATTATTATTATTATTATTATTATTATTATTATTATTATTATTATTATTATTATTATTATTATTATTATTATTTATTCTTATTATTATTATTATTATTATTATTATTATTATTATTATTATTATTATTATTATTATTATTATTATTATTATTATTATTATTATTTTTTTTTTTTTTTTTGATTTGTATTAAATCCTCTCTCAAGACAACCCCATCTTATATTCTTATATTATACCCCTATACCAACATTACTCTAGTACTCTTAACACATTTCGAGTACAACAAATCTTTTAACACTCCTCTGTGTGTACAGAGAGTATACAATAGCATCCTTGAAAAGAAGAAGAAGTAGTCGTAGGATAACAACGGTATTAGTCGAGAACAAAGACGACTAAAACTTCTTAAGACCGAAAAAATTGTAGCAGTCGAACATGGAGGGAAGGAAAACGGAAAACCTATGAATGTTATCAATAAAAAACTATCAAAGATCAACAGTGCAAGATAACAAAGTAAAATGAAAGTTCTGCTTCGCATGTTTTCCTCTGTGTTTTTGTGGTTTCACATACAGAGAGAACCAGCCAATCTAAACCCTTACGCCTTGAATTGTTGAATGGGCCAAAAGGGCAGGAAAGGTAGGCAAGTTGCGGATGGCACAAAGAAAAGATATGCGTGAAGATGCGTTTTTATCAAAACCACATGTTGCCATTGTTTAAGATATCTTGATTGAAAAGTTGAGGAAAAGAAAACACAGACACACACAGAACTGATGTCCTTGCAATGTGTATAAGGACATCATTTTGTAACCACAGATATGTGGAAGCATATGTTTTTATTGTCAAGCATCGAAGTAAGAGTTCTTCGTAGAAAACTATTTTTTAAAGGAACTATCTGTTACATCTAGGAATGTTATGGTGGGAGGGAGTAAATTCCTTGGCAGTGACAACATCAACAGATGCTGATGACATAAGTTATATTGAAATAATTCATAAATTTATAGTTGTTTGTGGTTGTTTGGGGATTATTGAAATACTAGAGAGGAAGGTGTATCAATATTGGGGCCATATTGAATAAGCCTTTGTCGTATGCTTTGTTGGTAAATATTTTGTCATTGAATTTATTTATGGTGGTGTACGAGCCAAATGTTTGTGCATATGTTCATAATTGTATAGCACGTGCAACACAAATGTTACTCATGAACTTCAAATAATATACATAGGTATACAGTTCCGATTCCGAAACCCCTTTTGCATACAACTGATTAGGTGCAGAACTAATCAGGAATAGGATCATTTACTAAAAATTGAAACCTTGACACTTTATTTCGTAAGAGGGGGAGATTCTTCTACTAATATCATAAAGCCTATGAAATTACACCAGAAGGCAGAAATATGCCTAGGAATGCTAATGAAAATCATTAAGCTAATATCAGACTTTATTGGGTTGAAGCGAATGAGAATATCCACTTGGGACTTGATTTTGCGCATCATAATGTCTTCTTTAGAAACTTAGATCGTGTTCAAAGGTGGCGTAACTTCCCAACGGCAAAACTTTGAGAAAATCTCAAGATCGCTTCAGATTTGGATATAGCTCCCATATATATCTTCAACCGATTTCGGGTTAATTGTCCACCAAAGGGCCAATACCATTCCAAATGACCTGAGTTTTTGGCACATCCGACTGAATTCAGTCTAGAAGCAGGTACATCAAATTTAGCGAAAATCTATTCAGAATTGGATATGCCTCCCATATATCAGTTCCCTCTGAAACCAAACTATAACTGCTCTAAAGCCAAATGTTGATAGGTGATAAATTCAAATAAATTATTTTGTTACGGGAGCTCTACTAAATATGCTTATTGGTGTAGGGTACCATATTGTCGGTCCCGCCCGACTTTTGACTTTTCCCACTGTTTTTTAATATTTAATTTTAAGGACTTCTAGGTCATCAATCGAGGATTTTTCAATAAATATATTTTCCATAGCAAATAATTTAAATTATTTTTGAAGGACTTCGTAAAATATTTGGCTGTCCTTCTCAAAAACTGGACATCCTGGCAAATCCTGAGCTTCTTATTTATTTTATCTCTAAAATCGGGTTTAAAGGCTCTCTGTCAGATTTAGGCACAATTTAAGGATGTCTGTCAACCAACCAAAATTCGTGGTTTATAGTCTTTTCAGGATTTCCATCAAAATATTGTAAATTTTTAAGGATTTTTTCCGCACCTCATTCAAAAAATAAAGGACTTCCTTTAGACAGATTTATAAGGACTTCGTGCTACAAATCTTATAATCTTCTGCGGACACTTTATCCATCACCTTCTTCTGGAAGTATTAAGCTTGTCATTTCTTTTGTAACACTTAAATATATCCATTTTAGACCCCAAAAAGAATACATATTCTTGATCAGCATAAAATTCTGCGTCCACCCGTTCGTCTGTGGAAATGAAGTAGTTTAGCAAAATTTAAATCAGATGTAGTTTTTAAGTCCGTAGCATTAAATTTGGCATTGAAAATAAGCCATATAAGGCCTCGTTTTGTTAAAGCCTTCCACATACCTATACTGACATATTTAAGTCAGATTTTTCAAGATTTTTTACCCAGACCTCCAGTAAAATATTTTGGTTTTTTTTACATTTTTTACCCAAATATTGTGTTTTTTAAGATTTATTTCTGGGACGTACTGGAAATTATTTTGGATTTTAAGAATTTTTTTTACAAGGAAGTCGTGGATTTCTTAAGAATATAATTAACAGGAGCCCCACCCGAAAATATTAAAAAAAACTTACTTTCAGGATTATGAATATTTTTAATAGAAATTCTTGAAGTCGTCCGAAATTTCGTGGATTTTTTATGGACCTGTTGTCAAAAATTGTAACATTTTTAAAAACATATGCCACGACCATCTTCAAAAATTATGATTTGTAAGACATTTTTTGGAGCTTTCATCGAAAGCCATATTTGCTAGAAATTTTGGATTTTTAAGAATTATTTTTTACAAAGAAATTGTAGATTTCTTAAGGGCACATTTTCCAGAAGCGTTGCCAAAAATATAGAATTATAAGAAAAAATCGCAATACCTCTTATAATCCAGGATTTTTTTTATTTAGGATCTCCTACCAGAGGTCCTGGATTTTTAAGAATATCGTAAATTTCTCCAGGATCTTTTAAGAAAATCAGAAATTGTGGATTATAAGTATTTTTTCCAGGATCCCTTTCCCCAAATCGTTCTTTTTTACAAAACATATCATAAATCATGATAGATTTTTTTAAACTTTGTTTCCAAGAACTTCTGGCAAAAATCGTAGATTTTAGCAAGGCTTCCAGGACGAATGTTCTGGAAGCTTATATTGATAACATGAACTCCTGCAAATTTTTTACGGTTAATTTTCCCTAACTTCTGCCAAAAATCTTGGATTCTTACGAATGGTTTCTAAGATATCCTACAAGTAATCTTGGATTTTTTTTCGGTTTTTCAAGGAACTTATGCAAAAAGCTATGGATTTGTTAAACTTTTTGAGGACTCCAAGGACATGGTCTTGACAGGGACAGGGCTTCCCCCAAAAATTGAGTTTTTTAAGAATATATATTAAACCCAAAAATTGTGAGACATCCTATAAAACATGGTAATATTTTAAGATTTTTAAGAATGTAGGTGTTATGAAAAAAAATAAACAATTTGAACTTCTTGTCAAAATCGTGGAATTTTTCGGATTTCTTTTCCAGAACTTCATCTTACAAGTCTTGAAAATTTAAGAATATACTTAAATACCCTTGTGAGGAGTCGAAGATTTTTCCGGTACCTCCCTTTAAAATCCCAGAATTTTTAGAATAATTTATAATATTTCTCAAATTATATATTTTGTTTAATATTTCTCTTATATATACAAACTCCCCTTCTAACGCAACATCTTCCATACCCCAAATGTTGTCCAACACAACACGCTTAAAGCGTCAATTTCAATTGTTCGTAGATAGTAACATTATTATGTTATTACCGCATAATACCGACATCTTCTTCTTTACAGGAACATCACCATCATTATTCTAGCGTAGCGTTAAGGCTATCGCCTAACAAGTCAGGAAACAATTACAAATTGCATTTTGTAAAATTATAGCGGAACAATCGCAATTGCATGGGCAATGGTGCAACAAATTGCAATTGCTTAATTTAAATCGACAGCAAGCAGTTGTAGCAAAGAAAGCGATGATGACGACAACAACAAGTTAAATTCCAAAGCAACCAATCGTGTGGCAATTTAAAGAGTTTTCGCCATCATCATCGCCATTATTGCCATCTCTTCATTGCCACGTACAACTTTGTATTGTTTAACACGTTACGCTTCAGAGCTTTTCCCTGAGCAGAGTAGACAATTGATATTCTATTGAGGGGGGTGGAGGAGGGTGGTCTGCAATGCGATTTGTTGGGTTGGAACGGATGTAGTTATTTTCCTGTTGAAAATATTAAAGATCTGCTTAAATTATTTCTTCTTCTAAACAAAAAGTTTCCCGGACAGTCTTTCAAACGAAGAAGACATACTCACTCTTTCTAAAGAAGTAAAATAATTTAAAAATTCCCAAATTACGACGACATATAGGAGGTTATCAAAATAAAGATCTTCCTGAGGTCTTTAATATGAAGAATACCTCATGTAGGTCTTATAGACAAAGTAGAACCTCTAAAGACTTCTCAGGCGACGGTGAAGCTAAGGAGGATTTCCAAGGCCTCTAGGATATCTTCTAGACCAGAAAGGCTTCTTAAATGTCTACTACGCAGTAAAAACCTCTTGGAGGTAAAGACGTAATCTGGTCATGAAACGGAAAAGACTCCTTATAAGTTTTCGTATAGATCTTCAACATATAGAAGACCTAGACAGCAAAATCTTTGTGCATGCATTCTAGACATAGAAGTCCTTGTGATGGTGCCATGAAAGTCTTCTAGCGGCAGAAGACCTACTGCAGGATTTCTGGAGGCACAACACTTCCTAATAGCCTTCTAGAAACTGAAAATTTCTTCTTGATGTTACAGTTTTAGAAGATCTCCGAAGATTTACTTAAAATAGAAGAACTTTTATATAGAGAAGACCTTCTGTGCAGGTGTTCTACAGGTAGATAGCCTCCTTAAGGTCTTTTGAAGCTGGAATAACTACTGAAGTTTCCCTAAAGATAGAAGGCTTCCCAAGGATCTTCTAGGCCCTTCCTAATGTCATTTCAAAGCAGTAGAGCTCCTTAAGCTTTTATTGGTATATAAGCCCTTCTATAGGTCTTCCTGAAAAAAGGGGGTCTTCTGAAGATAGAAGTTTACCTGTAGACATTCTGAAAATAGAAGACCTCCTAAAGACTTTATTGACAATTTCCTATGGCCTAGGACCTCTTGGAGGTAATCTACAGCCAGATTCCTGAACTCCTGAATGTCTTTTAGAGGTAGAAGACCCCCTGAAGTTTCCCTAAAAGTAGATTATCTTCTGAGGTAGAAAAAATCCTAAGCGACTTATACACATAAAATCCCTCCTGAGAGTCTTATTTATTAAGAAGATACTCGTAGAAGGTCTTCTAAAAATAGGAAACCTGCTGCAGGAAGTACAAATTCTTTTTTTTTTAATTCTTTCGCAGGTAGGTATTTGTACCCAGATTCTGCATAGTATATTTTTCTTGGGAAACGGACCCGGACGCCCGAATATATGTCCCAGGTCCGGAGAGATGGGCTAGTCCGAGTTCAAGGACATATACCTCTGGATCCAAGAAAGATTATAACACATATGGTGGCATTTTGGCATACATTATGCGGACTCCCAAAGTGGGGCCTTTTACGACTTTTGGGAGATCCAAAAAATCAATAATTTGGATACAATTCCCGAACCGTTCAAATTTTACCTATATGCCCATATCGGTTCAGATGGTCCGGTTCTTACCCTTCCGGGACTTGAATCCCGGATTTCAGGTCAAATATCCGGGCATCCAGGTCCTTCCCAAAGTAAAAACCACTTTCCCGGAATCTGGGTCAAGTATCTACCTCTGGGAAAAAATTGAAAAAAAAATCCCAGAGTTTTTTTAAACTAGAGATAGGCCCGGCAAAAATTCTTAAAGGGCTTCTACACAGAGAAGGCCATATAGAACTTATGAAGACCTCCTGTACATTGAAGACCTCTTGAAGGGGTCACGGATATCCAAAAAATCAATAATTTGGATACAATTCCCGAACCGTTCAAATTTTACCTATATGTCCATATTGGTTTAGATGGTCCGGTTCTTACCCTTCCGGGACTTGGATCCCGGATTTCAGGTCATCCATTGGGCATCCAGGTCCTTGCCAAGGTAAAAACCACTTTCCCGTAATCTGGATCAAGTATCTACCTCTGGAAAAAAATTGAAAAAAATCCCAGAGTTCTTTTCAACTAGAGTTAGGCCCGGCAAAAATCCTTAAAGGGCTTCTACACAGAGAAGGTCATTTAGAACTTATGAAGACCTCCTGTACATTGAAGACCTCTTGAAGGGGTCACGGGTTGCGGTTCTATGAATAGATCATCCACTAGATATCTTGGTTTATAAAATTTCAGTTAAACATTTTTCATATATAAAAGACCTTTCGTTCGACCCACTCTTATAAACAACTTCCACCCAAAAAGCATATTGACATATGTTTGTGTACATCCTTCTATTGTTACGCATTTAGTAGCTTCTAAATTAGAGAGCAACAACAATTTAGCCGCTTCGTTTTAGCGGTATCGTTTCGCTTTTGATTCGATCGCTGCTGCTGCTTCTGCTGCCCAGCAAAGAACCATTATTGCAGAAATATTACCACAACGGCGACATGTAAACGAATTCTTACAAAAGGCTCAATCACTAATTTGCCGCTGAATCGTTTCACTTCGTTCATTGTCATCGCCGTCGTCATTGTCGTCGCTTGAGATGACTGTATACGTGGTTAGACCGCTGGATACAATATCATGATTTATAACGGTTAAATTATAGTGTATAATAGCTATCAAATGTTCGCTTCCACATGTTTCGTTATCGACTTTAGAGGATTTTGGTTTTGATTGTTGGTTTGTTGTATCTAAGCTGGGTGCCTACATGCGGTGTAATGCCTAACCCCAAAGGGTGTTGGTGGTGGACTGTTGTGGCTATTATTATTATTGTTGTTGTGGTTATCTTGGTTGGAGACACCACACCAATTCATTGTTTAACTTAAATTGATCTAAAACGCATAAATTTCAATTGCCACAAATTGAAATGTTTAACATTGAGTGTTCGCCGGCAGTGCTGTGCTTTCCCGAAATAACGGTAGAATGTCATCTGAAAACCATAGTCAGTGGTGCAATAAATTGAATGAATTATTGCGGCAATGCGTATTAATTTTTCATGCAATAAAATACCGTATTTTCAGTTAATAAATATGAAATAAATATGGAGAGATATATCAAAAGGAAAAATCATGAAAAGCTTTTAGCGCTAGGAAGCAAAGATCACGAAAGCGAATAATTGTAATAATAATTGTAGGTCTGGATCGGAAAAATTGCAATCGATATTTCCTTTTATCTTCATTTATTCCTTAGAAATAAGAGTCGGAGAAAAAAATCAAAATGGGAAACAAAATATGGGTTGGAAAAAAGACCTGTTAAAGGTGCTCTATATGTGTAAAATATAATAAAAACATGATATTTCTAGGAGCTAAGTAAAAAATTGTATAGGCTCTAGGCTGCATTTGAACTTGGAAATCATCTATTCCACATGCCGAATATCTAATATTCATAGAAGAAGATAAATATAAAATATTGAATGAAAAGAGAACTAATAATAAATCTATGCCCTGAAATATACACTGATTAGTAAATTGATCGATCGATTTACAGCAATACTTTTGAGTTCATAGGCGGTCACGTTAACAGTCAAAGGGTTCGGCTCTCGGGGAGATTGATAGTAATCCGCCATGTGCGTCATAGGACAGCAATATGACTGTCTGCGACGGAACGTCTATTCCAAATTTTACGTTTCCACCCTATTTACATACAAAAAAAAAACTATTTCGATTTAGAGGTACTCAGTATTCGCTGAACCGACTTGGATTACACTGGAATCGTAGAAAGACAATAAAGCTATGATTACTAAAATATTTCAATCCGATAAAAACACATTTGGAGTGGCTGAACCGCGTTAAATTGGTCGAGGTTTTTTTATACTCCACCAAATGAAACCAGTAAGGATAGTTCAAAAGTTTATATTGGGAATTTATGTGAGGTAGATCATACCAACTTTGAATCAAATAATAAAGCTGTATAGTGCATTATATGACTTCGATAAGGATTATATAAAAAAATATGTTTGGTGTATAGATCTACTGGACCGAGTTTCACCAAATGCTAAAATCGGGTTGAATATGGAAAAATCTACGCAATTTGGGCTGATATTACATATATGGTGAGCAATAACCATAAAATCGGATGGAGATGTATGTCGATGCTATATAAAATCTGAATCGACCTCGATAAAATTTGGCAGTATCTGATGTCTGGTATCAAATATCATTGTTTATGAGCGCATATTACGCACCAAATCGGTTGAAACATATATATGAGAGATATAGCTATATCTGAACCGATTTTCTCTAATATTTGAAGTACTTGCTTTCAGCCTTAATTCAGTCGGAAGTGCCAAAATTCAGTCCATTTGGGCTGAATTAGACATCAGGTGCATAAAAAATCTGAAATCAGGTAAGTATATATATGGGTACTTTATCTAAGTGTAAACCGATCATAACAAAATTTTAAACACTTTTTTCTGAGTACAATCTGATATCTGGTGTGGAGTGCATATTGCGCATGTGAGGGTCATAAACCCAAATCGAATGAAACATATACATGGGAGCTATAGCTATATCTGAACCGATTTCCAAAAAATTTAAAGCACTTGTTTCTAGACTGAATTCTGTAGGATGTGCTAAAATTCGATTCATTTGGTGCACAAGTAATCCGAAATCGGTTAAAGATGTATATGGGAGCTGATTGAACCAATTCTCAAGAATTTCAATCGGGTTCGTCCTTGGGCTTAACTAATATTGCTTGGAAAATTCCATCTTAATCGGATATTAAATACGACCTGCATTTTGTTCACAAGGATGCATGGACGGACGGACGGACTGACAAGCATTAATGGGCTCAGAAAGCGTTTCTATGAAGATCCTCAAAAGTAACTACGGATTTATCTCATTTCCTTCTCCATGTTAGAAACAAATGCACAAAGACATAATGCTCTTACCACTATGTGGTATAGGGTATAAAAATGAACTCATCGTAAACATGGCCCGACGGACATTATTAAGTTTGTAATTTATGCATCTTATTGAATAGAACACATTCTCCGAAAATATGTTAATGATTTGACCGAATTCCTCCTGGAAGCCAATTCGTCAAATCTGGCATAAGTCTTTTAAAAGTAATACAATACACTTAGTTCAGGTAAAATACTATATAAATAATAAAACAAGCAGGCCGAACTTTTTATTTCCTCCGCCTTGTGGAAGAAATTTGAAACATTTCAAAAAATCCATCGATAATACCGCTCAAATAAAAACCTTTATATAGAGGCTATACGAATGCGTAGTCCTGCACAAGCAATTTTTTCATAGGCTGTAGTGACGGTTCCGAACTTCAAATTTAAAATTTTAAAACAATTCCGGTGAATAATGTCGCCAAAAACATGAAAGTACGGAATATTTGGAGGTACCGTTACATGGGTGCCATACTAAAACGTGGACCTATGTAGACAATTCTCTTCCAGGGGGTAATGTACTCAAAAGGAACTCCTTTTGTGGATTTTAAGACAGTTCCATTGACAAATTTGGTTGAAATCATCAAAATACCGAATATCGGGTGGTACCATTGCATGGGGCTATACGATATCGTGAACCTATATATAGTCAATTCTCTTCTATGTTATAAAGTTCTCACAAGAAAATCCTTGTGTGGATTTTCAGACAATTCCATTAAAAATTTGACTAAAATCATAAAAATACCGAATATCGAGAGGTTCCGTTATATTGGGGATATACGATATCGAGGATAGATGAAGCCCATCTTTGAGCTTGGTCTGCCTGCAGACAAAAGGAAGATCTGTGAAAAATTTTAGCTTCCTATCTCAATTCGTTTTTAATGTAGCGTGATTACAACAGACGGACGGACAGGGCTTAAGAATTTTACGCTGATCAAGAAAATATATACTTTGTAGGGTCTAAAATGATTACTTCGATGAGTTACAAACGAAATGACGAACTTAATTTACCCTGCATGGAGGGTATAAAAACCGCAAATATGTCTTTTCTTTACTAGTTGTTTATTCTATGAAACCTCACGTACCAAAATTTGCTTCCAGACTAAATTCGGTTGTGTGTGACCTAATATTACACATTTGAGAACAATTAAATTGAAATCGTATGAAAATGTATGTGGGAGCTAGCTATATTTACAAAAATACGGGGACAGACCGATTCTATGGAGATTATCAAATATAATATGATGTCAATTTTAAAATGAAATACAGGGTAATCAACATATCTCTTTAATCCTTTTTTAATACCACCGCTTTAATAAACATTTGAATCAATGAACTCGTACATCCACAAATGTGTTGGGAGAGAGATTAAAAGCCAATTACTGATCGATATGCTCTTTGGGGTCTAATATGTTTAGAGGAGCTTACAATGGAATAAAAATACCAACTTCAATTGTGTAGCGTACATCAACCTTTGCAAACTTTCGGCCGGTTCAACCATTTTTCAGTATAAATGGTGTTTTAAACCTAAAATTGTTTGCTATATATCCGCTTATGTTAAAAAAAAATATGTTAGACATTGAACCTATATTTTTTCAAATCATTCTCCTCAATAACCGCTACAGTGTAAAAATTTTCTTGGAATTCCATTTGACTCCCTTTCCTACCTGTCAAATCAATTTAATTTTGCCAAAAGTCAAAAATTGAGGGTGCAAAAATTTACACCTGTTGTCATGTAAACGAAGGAAAAACGAAAAACAATTAACTCTCCATTGAGGTTTAGTTCCTTTCCGATGCTGTAATTAGTTTGATTTTTTATGGGAAGTTTCAAATTTTTCAATACCTGAAAACAACATTTTTGAACTCCCAACGGTTATACAAATGCAGATGATTTATTACAAGCTATACTAATAACAGGGTATTGAAACATTTAACTCGGCATGAGTTAAAAGTAAAAAAGGCGGAATGACTTTCAAAAAAAAAAAAAAAAAAAAAAAAAACAAGAGATGCCGAAAGATTGTAACAGGTTCAGGTGTTACAAAGGGTGTAAATCCACGCAGCAAGTTGTAACATTTTTTAGTGTTTGGCATTTGCTTCCTATGGCGAATGTAAGTGTTAGAAACAACAACAACAAATGCGAAGGTGGTAATGCCCAGCAGGATGTTGCACTTGTTTCAATGCATTTGGGAGAAAACAAAAGAAGCCTACTCAGAGAGCGGCTGTATTTGTGAATGTAAGTGTGAGGAGGGGAAGTTTAAGGTCGACAACAATGTAATGTGCAACTGTGAAATTTTCTGTTTTGAGGGAGTGTGTCTTTCTTTTCACTCTCCTACATTTTCTCTTTGGTAATTTGAAAAGTCGGCTTGAGTTTTTTTGTAAGTTTTTTTCCACTTCTTCTTTTCATTAGCACCTTTTGTTATCGTTTTGCTTAATTGTTGTACTTCTTGGTGTTGTTGGTTGGTTAGTGATACTGCAATATGTTTGGTCACTGTACCATATAATTATGATTGGCGCCTATTAACTCACATTGCAACACATTGATGGTTGTGTCAGTTATTACCTACCTACGTATTTTTATTGGTGTGTGTGTGTTTGTTACCAGATTGGCCTTGCAACAACAAACACCTCATCTCATGTCAGAGAAAAAAATGAATTTTGCTTTTGGGCTTTTCTTTGGCCATTCTTCCTATCCCAAAAAAACTGGCCACACATTCGGTACACTAATGATGCCAACCTTGGATGCCGTCCATCTTGATGAAATGGAGAAGCCTAATTATTTTCAGATGTCTCGGCTGGATTTTGATTGTGGGATGATACCTAAGAACAAAACAGTCACTCCATTCCCCCGAAACACAAAGTATCAGCCCAAACAAGGTGTTGGTTTTGAAGTGTCGGTTTTGACACTTGAAATCATTCGGCTTAAAATACATTTATCAAAAAAGGATGTTAAGGGGGCCGTAATAACCTCGAATGGTCCAAAGATAAGGAACCATAAGCCAACATGAAATTGCTGTTATTTCATCTGTGTTTAATGATTTCACAAAAAATGACATGCAATTTTTGCCAACACTTTTAAACAGACAGCCATTCAGCAAGCCAGCCAACCAGCCGGAAAGTATAGCAACAACCATTCAGCTGGCCATCAAGCCAACACTTATTGCCGGTCTATATCATGTCTTGTTATTTTGACACCTGCCAAAAATTCTCCATAATTGTTGACTTTTGAATAACATGAAGATTCACACCTTGTTGAGAACGAGAGCAATGAACACCAACAGCTTTACATAGCTTCATTATAATCCGATTTACGTTTATACGCATTGAACAGCTGAAATTAAAGCAGAGGCGTCATTAATGTAGGATGGAATGAAAATAAAATATTAAACAAGTTAAAAAGCAATAAGTTCGGCCGGGCCGAACTTTTAATACCCTACACCATTTGCAACGAATTTGGAAATTTTTAAAATATAAAATCCTTAAAAAATTATTTTAAAATTTTAAAAATACCGAATATAGCCGTTATATTGGGGTCTATACGACGTGGACATACATAGGCATTGTTTGTCATAAGCCATTACCATATTCAAATTCAAAACTTGAAATAAACAGTGAATAATGTAGCTAAAATCATCAAAATATCGTATATAAGGAGGTGCCGTTATATCGGAGCTGTGCGAAGACCTGGACCAGCATAGACAATTTTTTGTAATAGGCTGTAGCATCCATTACGAACTTCAAATACCACATCTCAAACAATTTCGGTGGGTATTGTACCTAAAATCGTCAAAATACCGAATATAGGGAGGTACTGATATATGGGGCCTATACGAAGACCTGGACCCGCACAGATAATTTTCTGTCACAGACTGTAGTTCCCATAACGAACTTCAAATACCAATCTTGAAACAATTCCAGTGAATAATGTTGCTAAAATCATCAAAATACCGAATATCGGGAGGTACCGTTATATGGGGGCTATACGAAGACGTGGACCTGCACAGACAATTTTCCGTCTTATGGTGTAGTATCCATTTTGAACTTCAAATGCCAAATTTGAAACAATTCCCGTGAATAATGTCGCTAAAATCATCAAAATACCGAATATAGGGAGGTACCGTAATATGGGGGCTATATGAAAACGTGGACCTACATGGCCCATTTACGAACTTAACCTGCCTACTGGACAAATAAACATGGACAGACAGATAGACAGACAGACAGACGGACATCGCTAAATCGACTTAGAATTTTACGCTGATCAAGAATATATATACTTTGTTGGGTCTGATATGAGTATTTCGAGGAGTTACAAACGGAATGACAAAGTTAATATACCCTCCATAGTATGGTGGAGGGTATAAAAATGTACATGAAGGTAAACTAAAATTTCATTTTTTCTTCAATTTGTATGTGAATTATTATTATTTTATATTATTTTGGTCCATCGATTAAGTTACAGGTCATTTATTGTAATCTACACCCTAGATTGGTACAGGACAATAATGTCCAGTAACAAAAAATGCAACAATTTGAGTAGGTTTGCCAACAGATGTATATCCTCGGCATATGATGGTCTTGGCGATTAGACTAAAACACAACTAAGTTTTAGCCTAATAGCCTAGACCGTCATGTGCCGAGGGTATACTTCTGTTAGCAAACCGACTCAATATTTGTCTATATTGTGACTGGACAATAGTGCCTTGTACAAATCTAGGGTACTTCTTCAATTTTTATACCCTTAGACACATGGCTACAGAGGGTTTTGATTATTTGATAAGGTCAAAATGTGTCTCATCGAATTAAAGGGTTTATACCCTAGGCATTTTAAAAAAGTTAGTTTCAAGACATTTGGATTCAATTTAGAGATGTTAATCCGTCCGATTTAGCTTCAACTTTCCAAATCATAAATATTAAATCAGTGATAGGCCAAGTGTGAAAATCTGCCAACCACATATAAGAGTTCCCCCACAAAGGATTAACATTTTAAATAATTATAATTCTATAGGAATAGTGAAACATCTGACTGAGCGAGAATCAACGCCCAGACAAATTGGCTGAAGCTATTATCTTAAAGTTTTGCCCAAGGGTCACTGGGGTTTTTGGAAATTCGTACTAAAAAAATACGAAAAGTGCTAAAATGTACTAAAAACTGAAACTGAATATTATAGTATTGGACAAATAGATGGAGCTAGAACTATGACATTTGGAAGGGTTTTTACAAATTGGAACTCCAAGGCTACTAAAAGTTCTAAAATATTACTAATATACATAATATTTTAATAATCTTTTAAAATGGTACAATTAGGTGTTTGGTATAATGGATAAAATGGATAAAATAATGGATAAAAAATGTGCTTCTGAAAATGTGTACTAAGTGTGCGAACAGTACTAAATGGTATTAAATTTGGACCAGTTTAGTTTAGAGTAAACGGATAAAGCTGAAATATAGAAATTTTTTATTGGTGTCCCTTTTTGTGGTAGATTTGTGATAAAGAAATGGTTTTGGAAGTTTGTACTATAATTTTTATTAAATGGAAGCAAAAAATATCGGAAATAGCATAAAATTTTAGAAAAAGTTTAGATTTATTCGAATTTGTCACTATTGGCACGAATTATGGCCTTCAAACGGCTAATGAAACCGACACACGCTGCCTGAATGTTGCTCTGCGGTATTTTGGCCCATCCCCGGCGAAGCGCTTGCTTGAGGTATTTTTTAGTGCCAACTTTGCTTTCGAAAAAACTCCAGACACAATAGTCCAACGGATTAGTATCCGGAGATTTTGGTGGCCATTTTGCGCTGGAAATGAAGCGAGGAACCTCATTTTGTAACTATTCCTGGGTGGTGCGCGCTGAGTACAATGGTGCTGAGTCCTGTTGGAATGTCAAATGTCTGCGGCCAAAATATTTGCGTGCTCGCGATAATATTCGGCATTTATTCTGATGCAACGGTAGATTAATACAATCGGAGAGCGACCAGCGGCTGCTATGGCGGTCCACATCATCGCTTGAGTTATGGTGGCCAACCAACGAAGGTGCACATTTTCAGCTGACCTCTTTGGCAAGTTTACAAACTGCTGGACAACGAATGTTTTCTGAAATTCGGCAGTTCACCACTTTCGGCCAAGCGATCTAACTCTTTAGCTCTTTGGAGTATATTTTCTTTCTGTTGCGGTGTAAGTTCTTGCACTTTTTGGAATTTCAGTGGCTTTACCCCGAGTTCATTTTTCAGTATTTGCCGAATGGAAAATTGCAATATGTTCAGCTCACGAGCCATTTTTCGGTCACTGCAACGCGGATTTGGATCAAGTCACTTCTTTAACCATTTCTGCTGATGTTGCTGTTTTCTTCCGTCCTCTTGCTTGGGCTACACTACCAGTATCACGGTAACGAGCGATGGTACGAGACACAAAAGATTTATTCACATTAAAATGCTAGAGTGCTCTAACGATAGCCACTTTTCGTTTCCAGCCAAATATAAAGAAAACTATCACGCTTCAATTCCATCACGAATAAATTTTAGAGAAATGTAGGATGGAGAAATGTAGATTGTTGTGTGTATGCGTACTAAATGTTGCTGAATTTTGTATTAAGTGAAGCTATAGGGACGGAGCCATGAAATTTGTTGTCTGTGGTAAATATATGAAGGTTGTTTTAGAAATATGTACTTTAACTGTACGAAAAGTAATAAATAGTACTTATGATATTTTGTGAGAGAATAGAGCTGAAATCAAGAAATTTTATATAGATGTCCCTGTACTATAATTGTTCGAAATAATTGTTCTAAGTGGTACTAAATTGAGCATTGGGTGAAGGAATAGAGTTGGACTAGCGAAAGTTGATGTTGAAGTCTCGGTTGGTATCTGGTAGTGGCTTTGCAAATGCTCAATACTAAATTGTTCGAAAAGTACTAAATTGTACTAACTTTGGATCACTGTTGTTGTCTAGGAAAGGAGGATGTTGATTGTTTTGGGTATGTGTACAAAATGTTACTAAATTTTGGTAAATATACTACATTTGGTATTAAGTGAAGGAGTTGAGGTGAAATTCTGAAATTTTATATTGAGTTCACAGTTGGTTTTTAGGGTTTACATATGGATGCGTTGAAATAGATTTGGACAGAAAAATTGGATTTGCGTCCCTTGTGCAATGGTTTTATCAATATCCTCCTCGGCAAACTTCAAAATTAAAAATCTTGGAGACTTTTTGATGTAAAAAGTAAATATTTTTCTATTATTCTTTTCGAAAAGGAAAATCAGAAAATTTAGTACCATATATAGAGTTTTGTTAAGAAAAATGTGTTAAACTGAACAAATTGTGCATTTTGGGTACCAAAAAGGCTTGACACGAACTTTTGGAACGATTTTTGCTTTTTGAGTGGTACCAGAAGGAGTAAACCAATTTCGGTATAAGTATTGGCATATGGAATGTTTGGGAAAATAAGAATATGATTCCATATTTTTTCGAGTTACAATTATTCAAAATTATGTTCCTTCGTGTGAGAGGTGGTAGAAGAGTGGAGCAAAATATTTTTGGACTTGACCTCTTATTACAAAAATTTGACCTAAATCAAGACAATGTTCTATTTATATGTGATTTACTACTTATCAGCATTTACTACTTATTACCATTTACCAATGTTCTATGTATATCAACATTTACATTTTTTACATTTTTATCAACATTTACCTGTATCGGTATCTACCATATGCAGAAGGTATGTGCGAAGTTTGAAAAAATTTCACATTTTATTTTTATTCAAAATATATACCCTTGTGTTGAATTTATGAGACAAATTGTTGGCCGATGTAGTCCATATTAATATCCTTCACCACACATAGTATAGAAATATAATTTCTAATACTAAGATTGTCGTTTATAAATCATCGAAGTAATAATTTAGCACCCAACAAATTACATATATTTTGGATCAGAGTAAGATTCTATAACAACTTCATCATGTCCCTTTGTCGGTCTGTGGCAATCACCCTTGCTTTCGAAGGCATTGCGTAGACGACTAAAATTGTGGTTATTTTGAAATTTTAATGGAATTTAATATAATGTATATAGGTCCAGGTTTTCGTACAGACTCGATTTAAAGACACCTTCAAAGTTTGCAAATTTTATATAGGTCTAAAAAATTCTCATAGTCCTCATATACCTCCCGATATTGGCTATTTTGATGATGCTTATGATATAGTTCCTTTTAATAAAATAGTTCCTTTTAAAAAATACCAACTATAAAGAACCATGGACCAAATGTTATTTTAAGCAAATTGTACGTATTTTTAAAAAGCACTAACTCCATATTCCGGAATTCACACAAAAATGTTTATTTTCACAATTTTTCAACCTGAAGGAAACATATGTCCGGTTGTGATTTAAGATACCACCAAGGTATTTAGATTTAAATCTGAAGATTTTCGTAGTAAATCATGTATAGTTTTCTAAAATACCACACATTCTACCAATGTGTTGCAAAACTAAACCACATTTACTTATCTCGGCTAAATCTAACTATACTACAGAAACAATTTTAGTAAACATTGCCACCTTAAAACTCATAATATCTTTATCAAATGTACATCTCATACATGTCTCTCATACTCCCCCAAAAACTACTTAAGTCCTATTGCAATAACACATTTGATCATATCTCTGATACAATACCTATGCGCATGTGCACATGTTCCAATGCGTTTGCTGCGAACAATGAATATTTTAATCCTAACACATGTCGTTATGTCTTGTTGCCCACCTTTAATCCGGAAATAATCATGGATTATTGAAAAATTACTTTTGACAATAGAAGAAGAGCAATGTGTTTCATATTTAAATTTTAGGAAAAAAAATAGGCGCCGGTAATCATATGAAATGTCTTCATTGTTTCACAACACAGCAGAAATATTCAGAGGTTTTTTGAAGTTAAGTTGTAACGTGATCTTGGAATTGTTCGGCTACTGGCTTTTTTAAATAATGAAACCGGTGTTCTGATTTTTATTTTTTCCGATGTTTTGTTTGGATTATAGAAGATCCGGAACAAAAGTTCAAAATCTTGAAATCTCATATTGAGTATCAAGGGACTATCCAATATACTTAAGTTCAGCACATCGTAACTTTTACAAAAGTCTTTAACAAAATGAAGAATAGTGGCCCACTTTTTCATCTTTAAAAATATTTCTTGTAAAAATTTCAAACTTCCACTTGCGTTTGTCTTAATAAAATATAGACAACTAGCAAGTGCCCGCTACTTCGTCAACTTAAAATTGTAGATTACCACAGTTCAGTCTTTTTATTATTCAAAATTCACAATTCTTTCAGTTTGAAAAAAAAATTCTAATAAAAGCTTCATAAAGCGTATTAAATTTTCAGATTTTCAATGTTTTATATATTTTTAAGTTTTTCATTTTTCGGAATGAATAATAAGAAAATATCGACCTTTTACTCCATAAATAATTCAAAATCTTTCCTTTTGAAGTTCACCAAAGGATATATTAGTAAAACCATTGCACAATGGACCCACATCCAATTTGTATGTCCAAAACTATTTCTAGACCCTAGAAACAAATATTGACATCCATATGAAATTTTAGGATTTTTGCTCTATCCCTTCTCGCAATATCAAATTTAGTAGTATTTAGTTCTTTTCGTACAGTGAAACTACGGATTTCAAACAACCGAAAAATCTTTCATTTCAAATACCAACAGCGGCGTTAATATCAGCTTTCAGGATTTCAATTTTGTAATTTCCCCCATTACCAAATTTGTTATCAATTTGTACAATTATTGTACGAAAATCCTTCTCTTAGTACGGACATCAATAGTGACATCCATATCAAAATTCAATATTTTAGCTCTATTGCTTCACCCAATACAAAATTTAGTACTATTTAGTACATTTCGTACATTTATGGTACACATTTTCAAAACCACCTCCATATCTAAATTCGAAATACCAACAGAGTCCAGCACCTTCAATCATCCACAGACACAACAATGACATCCATATCAAATTTCAGGATTTCAGCTCTATTCTTTCACTCAATACCAACTTTTGTACTATTTAGTACAATTAAAGTATCCATTTCCAAACCCACCTCATTATCCCGATCTCAGATACCATATAAGACCTCAATATCAAATTTCGGGATTCCATCTCTATACCAATTTAGTACAACTTCGCACTTTTCGAACAGTTATAGTACACATTTCCGAAACCACATCCATATTTTAATCACAGACACCAACAGTGACATCTATGCAAAATGCCAATGCCATCCTTCATCCAATACCAAATTTAGTATTATTTAGAACTTTTTGTACAATTATGGTAATCATTTCCTAATTCACCTCCATATCTCGTTGCCAGAGACCTTAATGTCAACTTTGGGACTTTCAGCCCTATCGTGTACAAAATTTAATGGCATTTAGTACTTTTCGATCAATCATACTTATGAATTTCCAAAACCACCACAAGATCTCAACGCCTAATGCCAACAGAGACCTCAATATCAAAATTCGCGATTCCATCTATATCCCTTCACCCAATACCCGATTTAGTACCGTTTAGTACTATTCGAACGATTATAATACACATATCCAAAACCACCTCGATATCTCATTTTAGGATTCCAGTCCTTTTCCTTCACCCAATACAAGATTTAGTAACATTTAGTAATTTTCAATCAATCGTACTACGAATTTGAAAAACCATCACAATATCTTAACACCAGATACCAACAGGGACCTCAATATCAAATTTAAGGAGTCCAGCCCTAACCCTTTACCCAATACCAAATATAGTGTACTTTTCGTACAATTATAGTACACATTTCCAAAACACCGACAGGTTTTAAACTCATATGTTTTTAATATCAAATTTCAGAGTTTTATCTCTATCCCTTCATCCAATACGTAATACAGTACCACTTAGTACCTTTCTTCAATTATAGTACACATTTCCGAAACCACCTCCATATGACACACATAGCGACCCTAATACGAAATTTCAAAATGCAAGTACTATCTGTTCACCCAATACCAGATTGTACCAAATTTCGTACCATTTACCACACATTTCCAAAACCAACTTTAATTCTCAAAACTACCACAAACAGGGACCCCAATATAAAATTCAGCTTAATCTTTTCACCCTAACCAAACTGTTCCAAATTTAGTATCATTTAGTACAGTTCATATATCAAACTTACTTCCCAATCTTGATTCTCATACCGAATTTCAAGCTCTATCCATTCACATAAAGGCAAATGGTACCTTTTTAGAAGTTTAGTACCATTTTAGAAGTTTAGTACCATTTTAGAAGTTCAGTACCATTTTAGAAGTTTAGTACCATTTTACAACTTTTCTAACCTTAAAGTCCGATTTCCAAAAAGCGTTTGGAACATTTATCCTACACTCCATCAGTGATTCTCATTCCAATTTCTAACTCATTCTATATGTCTAATTTATGGTATTCAATTTTTTTGGTACTTTTTGTACCTTTTTAGTACGAATTTCCAAAAAAACAGCCTTAGACGAGGTCCTCTATCTTCCAATTGATTTATGCTTTATAGGTACATACGAGAAGAAAACATGTTAATATATCATATGTGTTTTGATATTAAGTTTGTAAAATTCTGACGAACACAAATTTGTTTTTTTTTTTTATTTTCGAAACTTATTAATGGTAAACATTTGCCGATTTGTGAACTGTCACACCTTGTTTTCCACTAATAAATTGTCAACAAACAACAATTATGCGTTGTAAATTAAGTTTTATTTAATTTCAGCAAATTTGTGTCCATTAAAAACCCCTTTACAGGCGCTACTGTATGACACTGCTAGTTCATAATATATCTGTATATCTTTGAATGTATATGTCCCCCCTCATCAATTATCTCCATCCGAGAATAGGTTGTGTTTTGAAAAGTGTAAAATGGCCTCTTGAAAGTTGTCAAAAATGTTAAGTGTTTTGTTGGAAAATAAAATATTTAACATTTGTTTATGTTTGGACAGCTAAGTAGAAGCTTTTAAGAGTCATTTCTGTTTTGTCGGTTGGAAATCATACTCAAAATTATATACACACTCAAAAACACACACACTCTCTCACCCACCCAAATAAATGTCAACAACAAATGTAGTAATAATTTTCGTGTTTGTTGTTGTTTCAATCCGCCATCCTTGTTTGCTTTTGATTATGGAATTAGTGAAGAATGTCATTCATTTGTTCTATTTGAATAGAATTCATTGCATTTTGGTGGGGTGGGGGTTGTGACAGGCATGTGGGGCATCAAGTGTTGCTGTGTGTGTGTAAAGTTGGATTGTGGGAGGGAGGAAACTTAATCAAGCGGCTGCATTAATTATAACACAATAAACCGCAAAACTATTGTCACTTTGGAGAGCATAAAATGGAAAGTGTCACATAAAAAATAAATTTTAATGGGCTTTGTAAAATTTAAATATTTACGATTTTGTAGAAGCGTTATAATTAATACAAATGGACAGATATAGTTGCAAGTAACGAATTGATAGGTTCTTCACTAAAAAGTATTTTATATTTATGCAAAGAAATCGATTGTGTACTTCGACCATAAAATTTATTTTATTTTATAATCGGGATTTTACTGTGCAAAATTCCATTCCACCTGGAGCAGTGATCATCTGTTGCTGATGTACTAGATAGTATATTTGAATACAGATTTCTATCTCAAGATTTTTCGCATGTGTTCTATGGTCTCCTAAGCTACCACATATTATTCACAACACAAATGAAATCTTCTACACAATACTTGCACCTCTTATCTAAATATTGTCCCTTGTAGATAATCTTTAATCTTTATCAAGCGAGCATCTCACACATATGAATTTGTATTTATGCTACTGCACATACTCCCACAAGGTATTTAGATCTTATTCCAATAAAACGTTGTTTTCGTACCATTCCTACCATCAATTTTTAATACGTATGTGCACATGTCGTAATGCATTTTTACTATGAATAGTTTTAATCCCCACACATGTAGTTAATCTGGAAATAATCAGGGATTATTAGGAAAATCTTTTGGTTAGAAGAACATTTCAACTGCAGAATTAGGCGCCAGCAATCTTTCCCGAAATACCTTGGTTGTTCACTGAAAAGCGAGTGCTTTGCCACCTCTGATCCAGTCAGTTTGAAAATTCATTTTTATGGTATTCGCATCATTTGTTCCATACTATTTTCTTTAATATTTATTAAGGATATGTAATTTTTTTTCTTGAGAATTCCATTCTTCGAAAATCTTCGAAACATTTGGTTAGAGTCTTGAAACATTTGATTATAATCTTCAAAATCGGAGCATTGGCCATTGATTGGATAATAATGTGAAATAAGAGATCAATTGAAACTCTTATAAGGAGCTAGTTTTGTACTCCAACCGGACAGGTCACAACTACCAACGAAAATGGAAGGTAACTAGTCATTGGCACAACACTTTACTGATAGATATCGTTAATACAAGACCAGCTTATGGTGTGTAATTGGTTATAAAGCGGTCTGGTTTTAATTTATTAAAAAATTTAATGTCAAAGTCCAACTTTTAATTTTTTTTTTTAATTTTTCGATTAAATGTAGTAATTTATGATGGTTTTCATAATTGTAATAACCCTAGGTATAAGCATTTTATATATTTATGATGAGCATAAAAATCGATTTCGATTCAGTCATGTCAATCCGTTTGTGGAGATTACTCTAGTTTCCGAATGAAATTAAATGTAACCCAAATATATTTAGGTTCTCAGAATTGTTGATATTGACCAATAACCCATACTGGTCAAGGTTTTGTGTAGCCTACATATACAGTGTGTTTTTTTAAGGCCGATAGAACTTGAAATTGTAAAAAATAACACAAAAACTTAAATTTTAATCAATTGTTTTTTATTCGAAAGATCAATGCTTGACATTAACATTTGAAAATGACTTCGGGCATATGGGCACCGCAGCTTTTATTGACGAAGTGCATTCTGGACGTCCAATTTTCGGCCACTTTTTCGAGCACTGCTGCCCGTATGTCACGAATAACACGAACGATGCTGGCCTCCAAGGCGTCAATTGTTGCTGGTTTTTCAACATAAACCAGTGACTTCACGTAGCCCCACAGGAAATAATCGAGAGGTGTCAAATCGCACGACCTTGGAGTTTTGTTTTCAATATGTCGATGGTTGCATTCGCCGTATAGCACGTAGCGCCATCCTGTTGAAACCACATCTCCTCCGGATCAATGTCGTCCATATTTAAACCACATAGTGGTAAGGGTCCTAAACCACATAGTGGTAAGGGTATTATGTCTTTGTGCATTTGTTTGTAACATGGAGAAGGAAACGAGATAGACCCATAGTTACTTTTGAGAACCTTCATAGAATCACTTTCTGAGTCGATTTATGCATGTCAGTCCGTCTGTCCGTCCGTCCGTCTGTCCATGTATTCCTGTGAACAAAATGCAGGTCGCATTTATTATCCGATTGAGATGAAATTTTCCAAACAATATTTTTTTGGCCCAAGGACGAACCCTATTGAAATTGGTGAGAATCGGATCAAATTTAGATATAGCTCCCATATATATCTTCATCCGATTTCGGGTTAAATGTGCACCAAATGTCCACTATCAGTCCAAATTACCTGAATTTTGGCACACCCAACCGAGTTCGGCCTAGAAGCAAGTATATCAAATTTGGAAATCGGTTCAGATGTAGCTATAGCTCCCATATATATCTTTCATCCGATTTGATCTTTAAGTCCCTAACATTCCTACTATGCACTCCACAACCGTGATATTTGGTACCAGGTATTGGATGGAGCACAGAAATAGCTGTTTTAAATTTTATCGAAATCGGTTCAGATTTGGATATAGCTCCCATATATATCTTCATCCGATTTCTGGTTAATTGACCACCAAATGGCCAATATCAGCCCAAATGGCCCGAATTTTGGCACATGTGACCGAGATTAGCCTTAAAGCAAATACAACAAATTTGGAGAAAATCGGTTAAGAAACAGCTATAGCTCCCATATATATGTTTTATCCGATTTGGTGTTTAAGCCTCTCACATTCGTAATATGCACTCTACAAGAATGATATTTGGTACCAGATATAAGATACAGCCCAGAAATAGCTGTTTGTAATTTTATCGAAATCGGTTCAGATTTGGATATAGCTCCCATATATATCTTCATCCGATTTCGGGTTAATTGTGCACCAAATGGCCGATAAAAGTCCAAATAGACTGAATTTTAGTACATCGGACCAAATTCAGCCTAGAAGCAAGTATATTAAATTTAGTGAAAATCGGTTCAGATATAGATATAGCAACCATATATATGTTTCATCCGATTTAGTGTTTTAGTCCCTTACATTCGTAATATTCACTCCACAACCGTGATATTTGGTACCAGGTATTAGATGGAGCACAGGAATAGCTGTTTTAAATTTTATCGAAATCGGTTCAGATTTGGATATAGCTCCCATATATATCTTCATCCGATTTCGGGTGATTGACCACCAAATGGCCGTAATAGCATCAGTTTTGGTAAATCCGACCGAAACCAACTTAGAAGCAAGTACACCAATTTTAGTAAAAATCGGTTCAGATATAGCTATAGCTCCCATATATATCTTTCATCCGATTTGGTCTTTAAATCCCTCACATTCGTAATATGCACTCCACAGGAATGATATTTGGTACCAGATATCAGATAAAGCCCAAAAATAGTTGATTTTAATTTTATTAAAATCTGTTCCGATTTGGATATGCCTCGCATATATATCTTCATCCGATTTCGTGTTAATTGTCAGCAATATCAGCCCAAATCACCTGAATTTTCGTACATAAGACCGAATTCAGTCTAGAAGCTAATAGCTATAGTTCGTAAAATGCACGATAGAATTAGATAGATTTTGATTTTGTACCAAATATCTCATAGAGCTCTGAAATACCCTGTATAAACCTTTTTACGAGAGCTCTACTAAATATGCATAGTGGTGTAGGGTATCATATAGTCGGCCCGGCCCGACTTTTGAGCTTTCCTTACTGGTTTTAACTAAATATCGCCAGTATCCTCCTGTATATATATATTTTTTTTGTTTTTGATCGAAAATTGGTTCAACGTTGCCCGATAACGTAATAGATACTCCTTGCTCATTTTGGAAGAAAAATGGGCCAGTTATGCCTCTGCACCAAATATAAGCTCTTTCGCATTTATTATCCGATTGAAATGAAATGTTGCAAACAACATTTGTTTGGCCCAAGGACGAACGCTATTGAAATTACTGATAAACGGATCAGATTTAGATATAGCTCCCATATATCTACAACCGATTTTGGTACAACCGAATTTAGTCTAGAAGCAAGTAAATCAAATTTGGAGAAAATCGGTTCAGATATAGCTATATCTATAGCTCCATTATATATGTTTTATCTGATTTGGTGTTAACGTTCCTCACATTTGTAATATGCGTTCGACAACAGTGATATTTGTTACCAGATATCCTTTAAAGCTCGGAAATACCTTTTGATAACGGCTTGATCGATAACGGCTATGATTTGGATATAGCTCCCATATATATCCTTAATCCGATTTCAGGTTTATTGTGCAAATTATGACTAATACCAATAGAGTATACTGAAAATCCTTAGAAGAGACCGACTTTTTAAAAGAAGTCAAAGTATGGAACACAACAATTGTGTATAACATCGACTGATTATTTCTTGCTGTTTGGTTATCTTTTTAATATGAGACCAGGCTTTAGCCTATACTAACAATTAGAAGTATTTATAGGATGGATAACCCAGGCATTTAGAGATTTCCGGTGCACCCTGATTTATCCTGTGAACATCACCTATCTTAAGTGCCCCCAATTACTTCTCACCCCGTACAAAATATCTTCAAATTACCCAAACACATTTTTTTCTGAGCTACATCCAACCTTGATTACTTTAATTAGCCCAAAAACATATTGGCTTGTGTAACTTATTTTACCACTCAATTAAGCCTTCCGTAATTAATCACTACAGGTCACTTTCTTTGGGATTGTCAATGAAGTTTGAAAGACGAAACTTAAAGGAAGTATAGAATTTCATTGCAGGTTTGTGAGGAACTCACTTGTGAAGGCAATAAGTAGTAGTAGGATGCATGGAGCAGGAGAAATTAATAATGTCAAACATCAGTGTGAAAACTGAAACCGTTGGAAAAGAGACCAAGAGAAAGAAAATATTTTCACTTTGCTACCAACTTGAAAGCGAACTACTCCTTCAACCTGTAATTATTAACCCTAATTTTGGAGTAATAAAAAACAGCTGTGATTCTTTTCTTCTCCTCATGCTTGACAAGGATCCAAAATAATTCCCACAACAGCTGCTGCTGCTGATGCCGACGCTCGACATTCCCTAAAATCTGGGTAATTTTGTAAATCATGAGAAATTTCTTGCACAAAAATCAAAGATGACAATTTTCTTTTCTTGTTGTTGTTGTATTTGAGTTTTTTTGCAAACAACAAGCGGTTTAAACGTTTTTTGAGGATCAGTTTACGATCTCGTTGTCATACAAAATGCCAAAACGCCAGCCAGCTATCCAACAAAGAACAAAAAAAGAACTTAAGATCATTTACCAAAAATTTATCTTATATTCAAAATCAGCATTCATCCTTTGAGAGTCCCTCTCTTGGCATTCTCTTCGATGCGAAATATAATAGAGATCGTCATCAGCTCAATGATTATTGAAAGGTAGAGGGTATGGTTTCTTTTGCATTGTCAACAGATGTTGACAATGACAGAGAAATAGCAAAATCCATAATCAGCTATTGAGTCTTACCGCCAGCCAGCCAGTCAGTTAGGCCATCTTAATGGCTTGGCGTTTACTCTAAGCCTGTAATGCCTCTTGAGCGCTGGCGCACTTATTCTTTGAATAACAGCTCCATAACAAAGGCCAGCCTAGAAACTCTTCTAGATTTGCAGTCTTTGTGTGGAGATAATGTGATAAGAGTTTCCTTAAAACCGCCTTCCAAATATTTTCAAAACCAAAACGACAAACGGGGCTCATGGACAAACTGACTGGTGGTGGTAAGCGTCGCTGAATGAGACTTAGCTTATTTTCGCTGCCTGTTGAATGAAACTAAAATAGATCAGTTGTTCGAGATATAGGATCAAAGTATTAGCATCTTTTGTCAAAACGTAAAGAATTGTTCTTGTTCCATTTGTTGTTGTCGTAAATTGATATTTCTGCTGTTGTTGTTGCTGTTTATTTGTCATGCCCATTGGTTTGGTGTTTCCTCCCTGCTCTGCTAATGATAGGTTTTTAGCTTGAGTTGTTGTTCGATGTGACAAGGAAACGACGATGACGACGACATGGCCAACATGTTATTAAATCCTCATAGACCGGAGTTGACAAACCCACCAAAAAGTATTGGTTACAATCACAACGACGGCGGTTTGGCTGCAGTCATTTTAGGGAGAGCGAGACTGAGAGATCATTTTGGCATGATACCCACATATTTGCATGACTGGAAAAGGGATCATGCGGTGCGGCGTTTGCTTTTTTGGATTTTTCTTTATTTTTAAGGAGATTTAAGAAAATGCGATTTACTGAGGGACTTTGATGCTGGAAAAACGATTAGGATTTTAAGGACTTGGAGGATCTTAAAAGCAAACCGCTAAATGACGAAACAAAATGCTGAATATAAATGGAGGAAATGCATTTGGGAGATTCGCTTTTTTATAAATTGTTCTGGCGGACCTAAAATCGTTTCTCTAAATGCAGCATAAAATTTGCCATTAAAAAATACCAGTAGACAAGTCTACAAATATATAGGTTCAGCATATGATTATTAATATATGCATATACAGGGTGAGATGAAAAAACTGTAACAAAATCAAACGCCATAAATTTTACATTTTTTTTAATTTTATTAATGGAAAAAAAATATTGGAAATTGCATCAAATTTTAGAATATTTGTCAGAATTGGTCATATTTGGCATCAATCAGGTTCTTCAAACGGCCAATGAAACCGTCACACGCTGCCCGAATGTTACTCTGCTGTATTTTGGCCCATTCCCGACACTTTGGTATTTTTTAGTGTCAACCTTGCTTCTTAAAATACTCCAGACACAATAGTCCAATGGAATGGTATCCGGAGATTTTGGTGGCCATTGTGCGATGGAAATGAAGACGAGGAACCTCATTTTATAACCATTCTTGCCAGTTGTAGTTTTCTCATCTCACCCTGTATATGGGAGCTAAAGCTATATCTATACCGATTTTCACCAAATTTGCAGTACTTGTGCCTAGGATGAATTCAGTCAGAAGTGCCAAGATTCAGATCATTTGGTTTGATATTGGCCATAAACCTGATATTGTATAAGGATATATGGGAGCTGTATCCTAATCTGATCCGATCTCGATAAAATTTGACAGAGATATTTTAAAGCACCATAATGTATCTGGTACCAATGATCATTGTGGTGAAGTGCATATTACGCATATTAGGGACTTAAAACCCCAAATCGGATGAAATATATATACGGGAGCTATAGCTATATCTGAACCGATTTTCACCAAATGTGATGCACTTGCTTCTAGACTGAATATGGTCAGATTTGCCAAGATTCAGGACATTTGGACTGATATTGGCCATTTGGTGCACAATTACCCAAAAATCGGTTAAAGATATATATGGGAGCTAAATCTATTTTCGAACCGATTCTCACCAATTTCAATAGGGTTCATCCTTGGGCCAAACAAATATTGTTTGGAAAATTTCATAGCAATCGTGTACATGGAAAGACGGACGGACAGACGGATTGACATTCATAAATCGACTTAGAAAGTAATTCTATGAAGATCTGCAAAAGTAACTATGGGTTTATCTTGATTCCTTCTCCAAACAAATGCACGAAGATTATGTCTTCTTCCCTACCACTATGTGGTGTAGGGTATAAAATAGCATACGCGGCTAACCATGGGCTGTGAAAAAATCCCCAAGTACCTACATTTTGCATAGCTTGGCCATACACAAAGTCACCCAAACTTCTTAAGATACATTACGCAAAGACTTAATATAGTGCTTTGAAAAAATATAATAAGATTAAAATAACACCAAAAATTATTGGAATTATAAATGAGCCATGTCGAAAAACTTATTATACCCTACACCACATAGTGGTAAAGTTATTATGTCTTTATGCATTTGTTTGGAATATGGAGAAGGAAACAAGATAGACCAATAGTTCCTTTTGGTGAGCAGCATTGAATCACATTTTGAGTCGATTTATACATGTCCGTCTTTCTGTCTGTCCGTCCGTCTGTCCATGTATTTTTTTAAAAAAAATGCAGGTCACATTAATTATTCGATTGAGATGAAATTTTCTAAAAAACATTTGTTTGGCTCAGGGACAAACCTTATTGAAATTGGTGAAAATCGGCCCAAATTTAGATGAAGCTCCCATATAAATCTTCATCCGATTTTAGGTCCAAATGGTGTGAATCCGAGATCGGCCTACATCCGACCGAATTTAGCCCACAAGCATGTGCTTCAAATTTGGTGAAAATCGGTTGAGATATACAGGGTTGCCCATATTCAAAGGACCTATCTGGCAACGCCATAACTTTTGACTGAGATGTCACATCGCTTAATGACATACCGCGTTTGAAGCGTCAGTCCAAGCACATTTCAACCATGAACCAATACACGCGCTCTGAAATAGTTGAAATTTACATTCAACAGAAGAAGTCAATTGTGAAAAACCAACGTTCTTTTAAAACATTAAAAAATGTGAGAAGTGCGCCTTCTAAGAACGCCATTAAGCGTTTATACGAAAAATTTTCGACTGGTAAGGCTTTTTCTAACCCGAAGAGGCCATATAAAAGTCGACCAAGGCGATCGGCCGAGAATATCGCTGCCGTACGAGCCAGTGTTGAGAGGTCCCCAAGAACATCCCAAAAACGCCGTTCTCAGCAGTTGGGCATGGCTCGGTCCACTTTACAACGGATTATTTGCATTGATTTGCATTTGTTCCCGTACAAAATTCAATTGACGCAAAGAATGTTGCCTGCGGACAAGCCTCATCGATTGGAATGGGCCCATGGGTCCGTCGAATATGGGCAACCCTGTAGATTTATCTCCCATATGTATGTTTCATCCGATTTGGTGTTTAAGTCCCTCACATTTGTAATATACACCCCACTAAAATGATATTTAGTACCAGATATTAGATTCAACCTAGCAATACATGATTCAAATTTTATCACGATCGGATCAGATTTGGGTATAGCTTCCCTATATATCTTCGTCCGATATTAGGTCTCTTGTGCACAAATGGCTAATTTCAATTTAATCATTTTAATTGAGTTGCTCCTCCGAGCGAATTCATTCTAGAAGTTAGCATTTAAAACTTGGTGAAAATCGGTTCAGATATAGCTCTAGCTCCATATATATGTTTCATCCGATTTGGTATTTAAATCTCCAACTTTCGAAATATGCACTCTACCATAATTATATTCTGTACCAGATATCTCGTAGAGCTCAGAAATCACCAATATAAATCTTTCTTTTACGAGAGCTCTAATAAATATGCATAGTAGTGTTGGGTATTATATAGTTATATACGACGATCTGTCTGTCTGTTGTAATCACGCTATTTTTCGAACGAATTGAGATAGAAGGCTAATATTTTGCATACATGCATAGTTTAGCAGTAGGCAGGTTAAGCTGGTAAATGGGCCATGTCCGTTAACGTTTTCGTATAGCTTCCATAAAAGTGTACCTCCTGATATTCGATATTTTCATGATTTCAGCGACATTTTTGACAGGAATTATTTCAAATTTCGTATTTGAAGTTCTCAGTGGATACTACAGCCTATGAAAAAATGTTTGTATGCAGGTATACGTTTTCGTATAGCCCTCATATACCGGTATCTCCCGATATTCGGTGTTTTGATGATTTCAGAAACATTATTCACCGAAATCGTTTCAAATTTCCTATTGAAAGATCGTAATGGGTACTACAGCCTATGACAAAAATTTTCGAAAGCAGGTCCACGTCTTCGTATAGTTCCCATAAAACGGTTTTCATTGAGTGATAATTTTCTATGTTTTTTTTTTTAATTTTCAAGTTCCTTTTAAATTGTGGAGGCTATTAAATGTTCGGCCCGACCGAATAGCTGCTTTTTTACTTTTGTTATTTTATTTTATTTTTTATTTTTCAATGAAATTTTTTTCGAGAAATAGTAAATTCCTTCCAAATGGTGGATTTTAATTTCTGCCTGGTTGAGCTTACTGATTATACCCTACACCACAAGCTGGTCAGGGTATTATGTAATTATGCATTTGTTTGTAACAGGCAAAAGGAAACGAGATAGACCCATAGTTCCTTTTGATGATCTGCATAGAATCACATACTGAGTCGATTTATGCATGTCCATACGTCCGTCCGTAAGTCCATGTAGTTTTTTTGAACAAAGTACAATTCGCATTTATTACCCGATCCAGATGAAATTTTCAACAATCCATTTGTTTGGACGAACGAAGAACGAACCCTATCGAAATAATCGGTAAAAATGTAGAGATAATCGGTAAAAATGTAGATGTAGTTCCCATATATATCTTCGTCCGATTTGCCTTTTATTGTGCACCAAACGAATAGTATGGAATTTTGCACATTCAACCAAATTAGGCCTGAAAATAAGTATACCAAATTTGATCGAAATCGGTTCAGATATAGCTATAGGTCCAATATATATTGTTCATCCGATTTGTTATTTTAGTCTTCCGCAGCCTTAATATACACTCTGTAACAACAATATTTGGGGAAATATATCAAATACAGCTCAGAAATACCTTTGCTAAATTTTATCGAGATCGGTTCGGATTAGGATATATCTCCCATATATAACTTCGTCCGATTTGTCTTTTATTGTGCGCCAAACGTGTAATATTAGCCCAAGTGTGATGAAATTTGGCACTTACGACCAAATTGAGTAAGGTAACCAATATTTTAAAATTAGTGAACTTTGGTGCAGATAAAGCTATAGCTCCCATATAAATTGTTCATCCGATTTGTTATATTTGTTCTCCGCAGCCGTAATGTGCACTATGTAACAACGATATTCGAGGAAATATATCAAATTCAGCTCAGAAATACCTTTGCCAAATTTTATCGAGATCGGTTCAGATTTGGATATAGCTCCCATTCATATATTTAAATTAATTGTGCACCAAATGGGTAATACAAACCCGAATTAAAAAGACACAAATTCTTCTTTAAATTTAGTAGTTTAGACTTCAAATTATAACAATAATCATAGTTGGTAAGATTTAATTCTCACAAATTACCCATAAAAATTTTTATTTTTTATGTGAAGCTCCACTAAATATGTAAAGTGGTGTGGGATATCAAAAAGTCAGTCTCGCCTGACTTTAATACTTTCTTTACTAGTTCTATTATTTTAGAAGTACGTTTCAACGGATTTTTTTTTTTTTTTTTTTTTTTTTTTTTTTTTTTTGAAAAAGTAAATTTCTTTCAAGTGGTGGATTAGAACATCTGCCCGGCTGAGCTTAGTGATTTTTTAATTGTTTATTTGTTTTTAAATGTGGGACCACAGGATCAAAACGGTACCAAAAACAAGTAAAAAACAGCTAAGTTCGGCACGCTCAGCACACCATTCTCAATAGAGTAATTTCTCTTCTAGAGAGTAATTTACTCAGAAGGAACTTCTTCTGTGGATCTGCAGACAATTCCATTGAAAAATGTGACTAAAATCATTAAAATACCCAATAGTAGGGGGTACCATTATATGGGGCTATAGACCGATAACGCCCATCTTTGAACTTGACCGGCCTGTAGACAAAAAGACTGATCTGTGCAAAATTTTAGCTTCCTAACTTAATTCATTTTAACTCTAGCATGATTACAACAAACGAACGGACTTACAGGGCTATATCGTCTTAGAATTTTATGCTGAAGAGGTCTATACGATATCGTAGACCGATAAAGCCAATCTTTGAGCTTGACCTGCCTGCAGACAAAATACAGATGTGTGCAAAATTTTAGCTTCCTAACTTAATTCGTTTTAATTCTACCATGATTACAACAAACGGACGGACGGACAGGGCTATATCGTCTTAGAATTTTATGCTGAACAAGAATACATTTTGTTAGGTCTAAAATTATTATATCGATGAGCTACAAACGGAATAACGAACTTAACAATTGGAGGGCATACCATATGTATGGTGGATGGATATGAATATTAGACTTATCGATACCAGACTTACGGATACATAACTTATCCCATTATACATAAATGATTTGCTTGCATTCAACCCGTTTCCTTTAAATACTAATTAATAACTTCCATTTCAAGTGTTTTTGTGTGGTCTCTTCTACGAGAATTTCGCTTTCAAATAAAATAAATTATTTTCCGTTGAAGTTTCCGTTGACATATTTTTCTCATTTCATTTTTCTTCCGTTGTATTGATGGCTAAATGTCCATTAATCATAAACTATGAAAACACTTTCAGTTTCAGAAACAAGAATGCAACACACACAGAGACACATATACAGCATTGTGTCAGCCACATATTGCTAGAAAAAAAAAACAGAAAATCAAAATAACAAATGTCAAAACAGTAGCAAATGCATAAAAATGAATTTAAAATTATTAACATGGCAATGCGAGTCATGTTAAAAACCCGAACAGGTGTCATTAATATTTTGACTGGCACATTGCCTTTAGATGATGAACAGATTTTGCGTTTGTGACAAGTAGCAGAATGGAGGCGATGCAGAGATAATGGCTAATGGAATTTATGACAAATTCAACATATTGGGCATACACATTTGATTTTTTTACAAAAATCATGGCTGATCTTTAACGAAATTCTAAAATATTTTTTTTCGATTTTTATTTGAAAATTTCTCCCCGATTTTCATAAATTCCAAACTTGTTGATAAGAGAGACCACAGTGGGTATGATTTATATTGATGGTGAGGTGAGGAAACCCAAATCATTATTTAACATATTTTCCCCATAATTCATTAACCTAAATAGCAAACTGCCTAGCCACTTGTGGCCTTAAACAAAATTTATTGGTTAGCCGAAAAAAACCATCAGGTCTTCTTAGCGCCACACACACTTGGTGGTGTGGCACCATCACAACAGACCCCATGTTGACAATGGGCAAATGTCATCTAAATCAATTATGGCCCAATGCAAGCCTACAAAACCAATAATTAATAATGTCTTGATTGTCCTTAGCCCTAAAGAAAACAAACATGGAGACAGACATACGGACACCCTTATGGTGGCCAAAAGATGACATGTTTTCTTCTGAAGGAAAACCCATAAAGACACACAACATGAATTTTAAATAAGCAAATTCGGAGAATTCTACAAAGTCAATAAAAAAGAAAAACAACATTCCAAAAACTGTGTAGAGGACCTTTTTTCCCAACTAGAAGGAAAAGCAACAACAACAACAACAACGATTTGACATGAATTCAACTTACATAATAATTAATGGTTACATGCAGCCAAGGGAAAGAAACATTCTCACATGTAACTCTAACTCTCCCTCTCTCGGTCATATACGCCTGGTCATTGCTCTCAGTATGGAAGATATATCTAATGATCGATATCTTTGACGAACAATGAATGACCCAAGTAAAACCTATGACAACAACCAAACATTTTCATACAAAAACAAATTTTAGGATACCAGCGTTATGACAAAATTGTCCGTTCCATGATATGACAATGGAGAACGGACAATAGACGCATGCTGATGAGAATTTTAACACGCCAACCACATGGCATACTGCTGTGGGATGAACACAAAAGGAGCCTCACTTAAAATGCTGTTTCCATTATTCTGAAGTGCCTTGGAAAGAAATCACAGCAGTCTAGAGGTGTGATCGTTTTTCAAAGGCAAGAACGAAAGAAAATGTAGGAAAGAAAAAAATCCGCTTGAAAATAGCCAAATTTGTTATCACATTTACAGAAACTGTATTCCTCAATTTTAAAGCAAATATAAACTTTTCCAATTTTTTTATGAAGAGAAAATTTCCTGAGATGCTTTGTATTTAAGAGGTTAGACATATTTTTCAAGCGATTTTTCTTTAATTGGGTAACTGGATAGATATCTCTACCTCTGTGTTTTGAACCAAAATTGCACATATCTACAGGGTGAGATAAAACCAGTAAAGAAAGTCCTAAAGTCGGGCGGGACCGACTTTATGATACCCTACACAACTTTGCTAATTTAGTAGAGCTCGGCATAACAATTAAAAGTTTTTATGGGAGAATTCAATCAAACACGCTATGATTATAATTATAATTTAAAGTTATGCCGAAGTATTTGTATGTTTTAACTTCGGACTTGTGTTGCCCATTTGGTGACAAATAATATAAAATCGGATAAAAATATATATGGGAGCTACATCCAAATCTGAACCGATCTCGATAAAATTTTGCAAAGATATTTCTGAGCCGTATTTGATATATTTCCCTGAATATCGTTGTTACAGACTGCATATTACGGCTGTGGGTAACAAATGCAACAAATCGGATGAACAATATACATGGGAGCTATAGCTATATCTGAACCGATCTTCACCGAAATTGGCGTACTACCTTCTAGACTCAATTCGGTCGTATGTGCCAAATTCCATCTCATTTGGGCAAATATTAGTCGTTTGGTGCACAATAAAGGGTAAATCGGACGAAATTATGTATGGGAGCTATATCCAAATCTGAACCGATCTCGATAAAATTTAACAAAGGTATTTCTGAGCTGCATTTGATATATTTCCCCAAATATTGTTGTTACAGAGTGCATACTACGGTTGCGGAGGACAAAAATAACAAATCGGATGAACAATATATATGGGAGCTATAGCTATATCTGAACCGAACTTCACCAAATTTGGCATAATACTTTCTAGACTCAATTAGGTCGCATGTGCCGAATTCCACACAATTTGGCCAAATATTAGACGTTTGATGCACAATAAAAGGTAAATCGAACGAAGTTATATATGGGACCTATATCCAAATCTGAACCGATATCGATAAAATTCAGCAAAGGTATTTCTGAGCTGCATTTGATATATTTCCCCAAATATTATTATTACAGAGTGCATATTACGGCTGCGGAGGGCAAAAATAACACATCGGATGAAAAATATGTATGGGAGCTATAGCTATATCTGAATCGATTTCGATCAAATATGGCCTACTTATTTTCAGGTCTAATTTGGTTGTATGTGCAAAATTCCATACTATTCGGACTATTACAGGTTTGGTGCACAATAAAAGGCAAATCGGACGAAGATATATATGGGAGCTATATCTAATTTTTTACCGATTATCTCCAATTTCAATAGGGTTCGTCCTTGCGTCAAACAAATGTTGTTTGGAAAATTTCATCTCCATCGGATAATAATTGCGACCTGCATTTTGTTCACAAGAATACATAGACAGACGGACGGACATGCATAAATCGACTCAGAATGTGATTCTATTTAGATCATCAAAAGAAACTATGGATCTATCTCGTTTCCTTTTGCCTGTTACAAACAAATGCACGAAGACATAGTACCCTGGCCACCTTGTGGTGTAGGGTATAAAAACTGCAACAAAGCCAAACGCCATAATTTTTACATTTTTTATACCCACAGCCATATGGCTAGAGAGGGTATATATCATTTGATACGGTCAAAACGTGCCTAGTCGAAATAACGGTTTTAGACCCTAGGTCTCCTTAGACCAAATCCGTTTCAGAACATTTGGAGTCGATCTAGCGATGTCCGTCCGTTCGCCTGTCAGGCTAGTGCGCACGATAACTCTCGCAGGGAGTATCCGATTTGGTTCAAACTGGGTACATCGTAATTATTTTATCAAACTTAGATCGAGTTCGGAGATGGGCAATATCGGACCACTCCTTCTGGTACCTCCCCCACAAAAGGTCGAAATTTTCAAAAAAATATATTTTTTGCACATAAGAGAACGGATAATCCGATTTTGCTCCAACTTTGCATATTCTAATATTTGCGTCAGTGCTATGTCAGGTGTAAAAAAGGACAATATCACTCCACTCCATCAAGTGTCTCTCCCACAAATGGTCAATATTTTGGATAATTATAACTCTTAAAAAATATAATGTAAGAGTTCGATTGTTTTCAAATTTCTCACACCCCATATTTTTTTTAAATTTTATTGAATGAAAGCAAAAATGTCGGAAACTGCATAAAATTTTAGAATAAGTTTAGATTTGTTCGATTGGTCACCTTTGGCACGAATTATGGCCTTCAAACGGCCAAAGAAACCGTTACACGCTGCCCGAATGTTGCTCTGCGGTATTTTGGCCCATTCTCGGCAAAGCGCTTGCTTGAGGTGATCGACACTTTGGTATTTTTTAGTGCCAACCTTTCTTTCCAAAATACTGTTGGCACAATAGTCCAACGGATTGGTATACGGAGATTTTGGTGGCCATTGTGCGCTGGAAAGGAAGCAAGGAACCTAATTTGTAACCATTCTTGGTTGGCGCGTTATGAGTGCGATGGTGCTGTGTCCTGGTGGAATGTCCAAGGTCTGCGGCCAAATTGTTTACGCGCCCAAGCCTTTAATACCCCAGTATATTTTCGTGATAATATTCGGCATTTATTCTGATGCCACGATCGATTACTACGAGCGGAGAGCGACAATCGGCTGTTATGGCGGCCCACACCATCACCATGACCGGCGCTTGAGTTCTGGTGGCCAACCGAAGGTGCACATTGTCAGCTGACCTCTTTGGCAAGTAAACACGATCATTTTGTTTGTTTAAAAACTGCTGAACAAGGAATGTTTTCTCATCGGAGAAAACCAAATTCGGCAGTTCACCACTTTCGGCCAAACGAAGCAACTCTTTAGCTCTTTTGAGTCTATTTTCTTTCTGTTGCGTTGTAAGTTCTTGCACTTTTTATACCCTCCACCATAGTATGGAGGGTATATTAAGTTTGTTATTCCGTTTGTAACACCTCGAATTACAATTCTATGTCGATTTAGCGATGTCCGTCCGTCTGTGGAAATCACTCTAGCTTCCGAACAAATTGAAGTAGATTGATACAATTTTACTCAAATGTATGTTATGTCTGCAGGCCTTTTGGTTTTGAAAATTGGCCATGTAGGTCCACGTTTTGGAATTGTTTTAAATTTGATATTTAAAGTTCGCAGTGGATACTACAGCCTAAGACAGAAAATTCTCTGTGCAGGTCCACGTCTTCGTATAGCCCCCATATAATGGTACCTTCCGATATTCGGTATTTTAATGATTTAAGGGATATTTTTCACCAGAATTGTTTCAAATTTGGTATTTGAAATTCGTAAGAGATACTACAGCCTAAGACAGAAAATTGTCTGTTCAGGTTCACATCTTCGTATAGCTCCCATATAACGGTACCTCCCGATGTTCGGTATTTTGATGATTTTATCAAATTTATAGACAGGAATTGTTTCAAATTTGGTACTTGAAGTTCGTAATGGATACTACAACATATGACAGAAAATTGTCTGTGAAGCTCCACGTCTTTGTATAGCCCCCATATAATGGCACCACCCGATATTCGATATTTTAATTTTATCGACATTATAACCGATTTTTTTAAGTTTCGCATTTGAATATTGTAATGGATTATGACAAATGTTACCTATGCAGGTGCATGTCATCGTATAGACCCAAATATAACAGCTACATTCGGTATTTTTAAGATTTTAACAGAATTTTTTCGGTTGCAGTTTTGGGCACTCGCTTAAGGGTTAAATTTCTCTACCCAATGCGAGGATTTGTACATGTAATATTGCAGAAGTCAGTATATAACTAAAAACTATAAAACCTTATATACCACCTGCCGTTTATTATTAACTCTACTTCATAATCTTCTGGATTAATCCTGTATTTATTGAAAGAATTAAATTTTGTCGCATAACGTTTCAGAAGACTTTCTAACTTTAACTCTTAGATTGGAAGGCACTCACAAGATCTAGAATTTTTACCATAACTTTTTTTCCTCAGGCACTCAAAATCAATATCAGTTCTATTAGCAATCAGCAATGCTATGACTCAGAAGCTTGCTAGCATTCATGTTGCAATTTATTGCCATTCTGCATTTTTCACTCAATCTTTCTGTGAAAACTGACTATAAATAAATTAAAATTTTTGCAATGCAATGACAAGGGGGAAACAAGATGATGATGACGACGACGACAGTGACGGCAACTACAGGAGTAGGCACCCGTGCGGCGGTGGTATGTTGGACAAAAATCTTTACTCTTAATTGGTTGGAGGAATAAATTAATTTACCATAAAAACATTCGTGATGAAATTTGATAGAAATTGGTCAGTCAACGTAAACGTTTCAGCAGCATCAAAACAAAAGCAAAACAACAGCAACAAGAAACGGATAAACCACACCGGACAAAAAGCCAGCATAACTGGACTGCTGGAAGTGGACGTAAGAAACAAAAAACGCTACTTAATACCCATAAACTATAAGGCATGCAAACATTGTTGGAGGTGCTGTTTGCCGGCTGGCGGTGGTATCCCATGTGTGTGTGTGTATGTGTGTTTGTTCCACTTTGGCCGATTTCATTGCTGTTTTTACAAGACGACGACGACGATGATGACAAAAAACTCCAAAAGGAAATTTAATACATCCTCATGAGAGTACAGCACAGTAGTGCTGCACACATGAAAACAAACACTCACACATATCCTTGGTTTGCAATCGACATTTTTGTCAGATTGTAATAAAGAGTGCCACCACTTTTGCAATTCTCCATAACAAGAACGTCAAAAGCACCACCACCACCACCACCACCAACAACAAAAACAACAGCCAGCCACCGACTACCGCAAAAAATTGTCCATTGGTACTGAAACGTAACATAAACCGAAACGAACTTGTCAATTGATGTGAATACCAGTAGAATTTTGATAAAAGGAAAATAGTTTTTTTTTTTCTTTGTTGCTGTAGCTGTTTCTTTGGTACTGGATATATTAAATTCACCGCAGTATGAGCCAAAGATATATTGCTATCAACATCTTGGACCAATACCACCAACAACTACACAATTAAAAAGAGTTTTTTGTTCCTCTTTTGTTTTACAAATGGAAATTTAAAGCGACAGGGTTGCCAATATATTTATGGATGTATTGTTAAAAAGGAATAATTTTTTACCCTGCACCATAGTACGGAGGGTATATTAAGTTTGTTATTTGGTTTGTAATACCTTGAAACCTTAATTTTAGACCGCGCAATGTATATATATTCTTGATCAGCATAATTTTTTTAGTCGAATTAACAATTTCCGTCCGTCTGTGGAAATCACTCTAGCGTCCGAACGAAATGAGGTAGGTTGATAAAATTTTGCTCAATTGTATATTATGTCTGCAGCACTTCTGGTGTTGGGCCCCGTATCTCCACGTCTTCGTAAAGCCCACATATAACGGTACCTCCCGATATTCGGTATTTTGATGATTTTAGTGACATTATTCACCGGAATTGTTTCAAATTTGGTATTTGAAGCTCGTTATGCATACTATAGTCTAAGACAAAAAATTGTCTGTGCAGGTCCACGTCTTCGCAGGTCCCCCGTATAACAGCACCTTACGATATTCGATATTTTGATGATTTTAGCGACATTATTCACCAAAATTGTTTCAAATTTGGTATTTGAAATTCGTAATGGATGCTACAGCCTTTGACAGTAAACTGTCTGTGCAGGTCCACGTCCTCGTATAGCCCCCATAAAAGGGTTCCTTCCGATATTCGCTATTTTGAAGATTTTTGCGATATTATTCTCCAGAATTGTTCCAAGTTTTGTATTTGAAGTTCGTAATGAATATGCCCGACTTAATGCAGGTCCACGACTTCGTATAGCTTCCGCATAACGGTACCTCCCGATATTCGGTATTTTGGTGATTTTAGCGACATTATACACTGGAATTGTTTCAAATTTGGTAATTGAAGTTCCTAATGGATACTACAGCCAATGAGAGAAAATTGTCTTTGAAGGTCCAAGTTTTGGTGTAGCCCCCATAGAATGTCACCTACCTATATTTGGTATTTTGATGATTTTATCTACATTATTCACAGATTTTTTTTTTAATTTCGCATTTGAATATTGTAATGGCTTATGACAAAAGCTACCTATGCAGGTCCACATCGTCGTATAGACACTAATATAACGGGTAAATTTGGTATTTTTAAGATTTTAACAGAATTTTTAACGGATTTTATTTTTTTAAAATTGGCAAATTCGTTCCAAATAGTGGAGGGCTTTCAAAGTTCAGCCTGGCCGTACTTACAGCTTTTTTACTTGTTTTCTCTCCGATCACCTGAGATGGTTTCGTAGGGTATCAGAAAAATAGTAAAAAACTAAAAGTCGACCAGGTCGAACTTTTAATATCCTCCACCAATTTTGAAGGGACTTGAAAATTTTCAAAAAAAAAGTCTAAACGTACCGCTCAAGGGAAAACCGTTATATGGGTGCTAAAGGAAGACGTGGTCCTGCAAATACAATTTTTAGTCATAGGCTGTGTACCGAACTTTAAATACGGAATTTGAAACAATTACGGTGAATAATGCGCTAATATCATCAAAATACCAAATATAGGGAGGTGCCGTTTTATATGGGCAATATGAAGAAGTGGACCTTCATAGACAATATTCTTTCATTGTACATCACGAGCTTCAAATATGAAATTTGAAACAATTCCGGTGAATAATGTTCTTTATATCATCAAAATACGGAATATCAGTAGGAATCGTTATTTGGGGGATATACGAAAGAGTGGACCTGTATAGACAATATTCCGTCATAGGTTGTAGTACCAATTACGAAATTTAAAATGCGAAATTTAAAATAATTCCGGTAAAAAATGTCGCTAAAATTATCAGAATAGCGATTATCGGGTGGCACCGTTGTATGGTGGCTATTCGATATCGTGGACCGGGGCAAAGTACTCAGGAAGAACTCCTTGTGTTGATTTTCAGACAATTCCATTGGAAAATGTGGCTATCATAATTATCAAAATACCGAATTTCGGGAGGTATCGCTATAGGGCGATATACGGTATCGTGGACCTATTTAGACAATTCTCTTTCAGAAAGTGAAGTACTCGCAAAAAACTCCATGTGTAGAGTGTCAGACAATTTCATTAAAAAAGTCGCTTAAATCATTCAAATAGAGAACATCGAAGGGTACCGTTGTATAGGGGCTATTCGACTGTTTGGACCTATATTGATAATTTTCTTTCAGGGGATAAAGTACACAGATGGAACCCCTTGTGTGGATTTTCAGACAATTCCATTGACAATTTTGGCTTAAATCATCAAAATACCGAATTTGGGAGGTATCGCTATAGGGGGATATACGATATCGTGAACCTATTTAGACAATTCTCTTTCAGGAGGTGAAGTATTCACAAAAAACTCCTTGTATAGAGTGTCAGAAAATTCCATTAAAAAGTCGCTTAAATCATCCAAATAGCGAACATCGGGGGGTACCGTTATATGGGAGCTATTCGATATTGTGGGCCTTAATAGATAATTCTCTTTCAAGAGATAAAGTACTCAGATGGAACCCCTTGTGTCGATTTTCAGACAATTACATTGACAATTTTGGCTTAAATCATCAAAATACCGAATATCGGGGGACCCATATTCGACGGACCCATGTTTTTTTTAATCAAAGAAAAAATAAAAATTTGTTAATCATTTAATTTGTTCCATGTAGATTTGTTTACATCAATTTTTGAATATGATATCTCTCAAATGGCCGCCTCTGGCGTTGATGACGTATTGTGCCCTTTTTGCTGCATTTTCCACCGTTTTTGCCAACATTTCGGCCGGAATAGCGGCTATTTCTTCACGAATGTTGTCCTTGAGCTCTTCTACGGTCCTTGGCTTGTTAACGTAAACCTTTGACTTCAAATATCCCCACAAGAAGATGTCAGGCGGCGTCCACCACTTTTCGACATCAAACGGCCCGGAAACAAGTTCTTCAGAAAATCGATTGTTATGCGACTTGTGTGCGGTGGAGCGCCGTCTTGTTGAAACCAGAACTGCCTCATACGCTTTCGACGAATAATTGGCATCACAAAATCGGTCATCATATCGCGATAACGCTCCTGATTGATGGTAACAGCATGGCCATTTTCATTTTGGAAGAAAAACGGCCCAATGATCGTTTTCGCACTAATGCCGCACCAAACTGTGACTTTTTCGTCATGAAGAGGCACTTCTTGAATCTCCTTAGGTTTTTAAGTGGCGTAAAAACGGCAATTTTGCTTATTTACGGTCCCATTCAATGTGAAATGGGCTTCATCGGACATAATAATTTTGTTCCGAAATTGCTCGTCATCTTCGGCCATTTCGATGACTCTTTGGACCCATTCCAATCGGCGAGGCTTGTCCGCAGGCAACATTCTTTGCGTCAATTGAATTTTGTACGGGAACAAAAGCAAATCAATGCGAATAATCCGTTGTAAAGTGGCCCGAGCCATGCCCAACTGCTGAGAATGGCGTTTTTGGGATGTTCTTGGGGACCTCTCAACACTGGCTCGTACGGCAGCGATATTCTCGGCCGATCGCCTTGGTCGACTTTTATATGGCCTCTTCGGATTAGAAAGAACCTTACCAGTCGAAAATTTTTCGTATAAATGCTTAATGGTGTTCTTAGAAGGCGCACTTCTCACATTTTTTAATGTTTTAAAAGCACGTTGAGTTTTCACAATTGACTTCTTCTGTTGAATGTAAATTTCAACTATTTCGCGTGGCGTGTATTGGTTCATGGTAAAAATCTGCATGGACTGACGCTTCAAACGCGGTATGTCATTAAGCGATGTGACATCTCTGTCAAAAGTTATGGCTTTGCCAGATGGGTCCGTCGAATATGGGCAACCCTGTATACGATATTGTGGACTGGTGTAACCCATCTTCAAACTTGAACTGCCTGCAGATTGATTTGTTCAAAAGTTTAGCTCCCTTACCTAATTTGTTTTGACTCCAGCGTGATTACAACAGACGGAAAGACGGATATGGCTAAGTCGTCTTAGATCTAAAATTATTATTTCGATGAGTTACAAACGGAATGACGAACTTAATATACACTCCATACTATGTATGATAAAGGGTATAAAAACACTTGAAATCGGGCCTTAGCCTTATATAGGTGCCACAACTAGAAGTGGACCGACATAACCTAGTTTCAAACCAATAATTCAAATAATTTAAACGTTGAAATATATATGTTAATATATTTTGGTTTATTTATATATGATCAAAGGTTTTAGTTGACAGTGCTAGGCATCTCCAATTTTCTACAACCTAGACTGACAGTGAAAATATAAGCCATTCTCTTTAAAACACTGACGTACTTAAGGCTGGACCTAGGTCACGATGGAGATCTAAGTATTTTTCTATTTCGGCACTCTTATTTATTTTCGAAATATATTTTTTCATACGTCTCTGCTTTGAACTTTTAGGAGCAGGTCTCTCAAGCCGGTTCTTGATTACATCACTGGGTATAACACACATATATACGTCCAATTTCTGAGTATGGAAATACACAAACCAATTCCCCAAAACATGGCAACATTGCATTTGACCACCACAAAATATATTTTTTATATTCTTTTTAATAGAAAAGATAATCGTTTCTTAAACGAAAACCGAAAAATATTTTAATTTCTCTCTTGTCTCGAGGAGAACACAAATCCAACAGTCAGTCAGTGTACAAACAAACCAACGACCACACTACGGGGTTCCTTCGAGAAAGCCTCGAAAACATTACGTTCCACCAAGGTGGCTACGTTTTGCATGTAACACGAAATCAAAGCCAGTAGAAGGATATAAAATTGCAAAACACAAACACACACACACGAAAATACAACCAAAGAAAAGTTTAAATTACCATTTTGCAATTCATTTCAGCTCCTTTCATTTCTTCGTTTCGTTCGTTCTTCAAAAAAAAATCAAAGATAAATCTTTATATGAAAAGAAACGAACGCAAAAACAAAACGGATACAAGGAAGTAGCCACTGTGGACGTTGGTGGTTGTGGTTGACCCTTAATAAAATATGACCACCACTCATATCGGGAGCTACACCGAAGAAGAGAGATGCCAGTGCTCGATTATGATGAAGTTGATACCATCAGAACATAAAGGTTGGTTAAAATAAATAACGGTCTTTATGGTCGTCGTCAAGATCGTCATCGTGGTTGCATGCCATAGCCGAAAGCCAATACATATCCTGGCATTAGCACGACAACGAGATACAGTAATACCTTTTTCTTGGAGGATATATAAAGGCTTTTTGTTGTTGTTGCTATTGTGGAGAGAAAGCCTGTGAGAGCGAGACATTGAGCGACCCAAAACTTGTATGACCGTAATATTTATGGCCAAAGGTTATATGGACATGTGCAAGTCACCGGTAGTGTGTTTATTTTGACAACTCCGTTAGCCTGTAGATATAAGATAGGTAGAAGTAATCCTTAATTGAATGATAAACCGCTGGTGATTTTGTTTGTGTGGATATTTTGATAAAGGTAAGCCTCTAAGAATATGGGATTGGATCGTATGCAATTTGTTTATATGTTGAGGAATTTGTGGAGATTTTAAATGCTAATATATCTACTCCGTCGTTAGAGAATCAAATCCGTTTTGTTGTGTCTTGAAATTGGAATGTTATATATTTTTTTAAGACAAGCAATTATTAATATAATAGACATTGGAAGAAATCTACTTCGATATTCAGTTACCGAACTCCAGGCAAATAAATTGAAAATTTATGAGTAAAATCATAAAAATATCGAATATAGGTAGGTTCAATTATTTTGGGATATAAGAAAACGTAGATAATTTTCTGCCAAAGGAATAACGAACTTTAAATAACGATTTCGGTACCGTCATATGGTGGCTATAGAGAACCGATATATCCCATCTTGAAACAATATTGCATTCAATATCAATTTACCAATTTTTGCCAAATAAACATATTACGTACACATAAAAAACATTCAATATCAATATGTATAAAAAGATAGAGCTCTGACCGCTGTAGAACAGATGTACCAACAGTTTTTATATACCCTACACCACATAGTGGTAAGGGTATTATGTCTTTGTGCATTTGTTTGTAACATGAAGAAGGAAGCGATGTAGATCTATAGTTACTTTTAAGGATCTTAATAGAATCACTTTCTGTGTCGATTTACGCACGTCAGTCCGTCTCTCCGTCCGTCCGTCCATGTATTCTTGTGATCAAAATATAGGTCGTATTTATTATCCGATTGAGTTGAATTTTGAATTTTCCAAACTACCTTTGGTTTGGCCCATGGACGAACCCTATTGGGCGAAATTGGTGATAATCGGATCAGATTTATATATAGCTCCCATATACCTCCAACCGATATCGGGTTATTTGTGCACCAAATGGCCAATATCAACCCAAAAGTCCTGAATTTTGGCACATCTAACATCCAATTCAGTCTAGAAGCAAGTACGTCAAATTTTGTGAAAATCGGTTCAGATATAGCTATAGCTCCCATATATATGTTTCATCCGATTTGGTGTTTGAGTCGTTCACATTCGTAGTATGCATTCGGCAACAATGATATTTGGTATCAGATACAGTACAGAAGAATCGGTTCAGATTTGGATATAGGTCCGATATATATCTTCAACCGATTTCGGGTTAATTGTGCACCAAATGACCAATATCAGTCTAAATGACCTGAATTTTGCAAAAATCGCTTCAGATATAGCTATAGCTCGCATGTATATGCTTCTTCCGATTTGGTGTTGAAGTCCCTCACATTCGTATTATGCATTCGACAACAATGATATTTTGTACCAGATATCTTAAAGAGGTTGGAAATACCTTCACCAAATTTTATCGGTTCAGATTTGGATATTGCTTCTTAATCCAAGATACTTTTACAGAGTTATTTTTATACCCTCAGCCATATGGCTACAGAGGGTATATATCATTTGATACAGCCAAAACGGGCCTAGTCGAAATAACGGTTTTAGACCCTAGGTCTCTTTGGACCAAATCCGTTTCAGAACATTTGGAGCCGATCTAGCGATGTCCGTCCGTCCGTTTGTCCGTTTGTCTGGCTGGCTGGCTGGTGCGCACGATAACTCTCGAAGGGAGTATCCGATTTGGTCCAAATTGGGTACATCGTAATATTTTTGTCAAACTTAGATCGAGTTCGGAGATGGGCAATATCGGTCCACTCCTTCTGGTACCTCCCCCACAAAAGATCGAAATGTTCAAAAAATATATTTTTTGCACAAAAAGAGAAAGGATGATCCGATTCTGCTCCAACTTTTCATATCCTAAAATTTGCGTTAGTACTAGGTCAGGTGTGAAAATGGACAATATGGTGTGACAATGGACAATACCCTCCCCACAAAATACTGAAATTTTGAGTACCCATGAAGCTCATAAAACGCCAAATTAACATCCGGTTCCATTTAGACTTGGCGCATCTGTCGCAATATTTATAGCATATTTTTGGGTCCGATAGGAAATGGGCAATATTTGCCCGTTCCATCGGGATCTGCTCCATAGAGGGTCAAATGTTTGAATAATCTTATCACTAGTCAAAATATATTTAAATAATCGAACATAGGCTGAGGGTATATATCTGGCGGCAATACCGACTGATGCTTTTTAACTTGTTTCATAGAATTTTGGGGAGATTTTTAGAGGCTTTAAATGTAGTTTTTAAAGAGAAAGGGAAACGATAATCCGATTTTGCTCTCACTTTGCAAATCCAAATTTTTGCATCAGTGCTCGATCAAGTGGGAAAATGGGCAATACCGGACCACTCTATGAAGTACAACATTTTGAACAATTGCAACTCCTATAAAATGTGATCTAAGAGTCCGATTGTCTTCAAATTTCACACGTCCCAATAATTTTATTAACCCAAGGTCTCGAAATTTTAAATATACTCTACTCTCTATTCTGTAGAGATCGGACCATTTCTTCTGGTACCTCCCACACACGTAGGGTTAAATATTTTGAGAAACCAAACGCTCAAAGTAAGCCAAAGAAGCATTCAACTCTCTTCAAATTTCAAACATACAAACAGGGGTTATGGTACCTCACCCAATTATAGTTCTTTAACATCTCCAATATTTCCTCAATTGACTCATGGACTTGTTACCATGAAGAATATAGTCAAAAATCTGTTGCCTCCACTAAAATGTAGTAGATAGTATTCTCAAATTTTATGAGGCGGTGATAAGGGAGAAATTATATTTAAAGAGGTTTACCCGTGTTCCAATTTGTAAATGTGTAAATGTCCACATGTACTTTTCCAACCCACACAGATAATGTGTACACATTTCTATATGGATATCTTATCTTTATCCCTATCTACCACTTATCGAGTAAACTCCACTTTTTTATAACCTTGTAACATCTTGATAACTTATCAGACCATCGCATAAAATATCCCAATTCAAATGTAACCGTATCCTAAAATTGTGTCATCATTAGTATTTGGTTGAAGTATCCTATCACTCTCTCTCCCGTTCTCTCTCTCACTCTCTCTTTGTCACACAACACCATAATGCTTGACTTCATTTTCCCATTACATGTGCAATAACATCACAAAATTATGAAATAGGAACACATAATCGACTACAAGAGCATAACAATTTTTACGATATGTTCAACGTGAACCCAGAGAGTCCTGTTTATCTTTGTTTCTGTTGTTCCCTCATGGACCATAATGATGTCCTTATTGTTTTGATTAAACCCCTCCAAGCATACAATTTGTGTAATACTTGTTTGTGGTTACAAGAAAAAAAATATCTATTATTTTTCTACTCCTTACTATCAGTCAGTCAGCCATTCAAGTGAGTGGTAGTGTATGTGTGTGCGCGCCCCAGTTGATGAGGTTTTCATTGGTGATTTCTAGGAAATACTTTTTGAGCACTTCATCATGGTGAATGAGCGACTCAATATTTTACCTGTAAAGGATAATCATGTAACTTGTGTAGTACCACGGTGATATTCGGTTGCTTAACTGCAGCCATGAAATTTATGTAGATATACACAATCACTCTCATGTTCGAAAATAATGTGGTCGTCATTGTGAAAGAGGTTTCTCATTGCTGTTGTTGGTGTATAGAATTGGAGAAAATAGTTGGCATTGAAAATTGTTAAGCAAAACTAATTAGTTGGAATTTGAGGAATGTACAAATGCGATAGTTTTAAATGTGTTTGTGTGTGTGTGAGGGGGGGGGGGGGCTAGACTGGCAGCTGAATTGATAGAAATCATTGGATAGAACATAATACTAATTAGAATCTATGTTTAAATTTACATCTGCACTTAATTGGAAATATTTTGAAGAGAATTACGTGAATAAGTATATTTTTTTTCCAATTATTTAATTTTGGACATATTTGGACATATAAATTGAATTCCAATTCAACAAATGCTGAGTAAGTTTTTATGATGTACCGCTACAATGTTAAACAACAATAAACAACATTTGTTTATCCCATGGACGATATATTGAATTTTTGAATTCAATCTTCGACCGATTTCAGGTGTATTGTGCTACAGATGGTTAATATCAGACCAAATGTAGTGAATTTTGGCACATTCAATCGAATTCAGTCTAGAAGCAAATACTTCAAATTTGGTGGAAATCAGTTCAGATATCGCTATAGCTCGCATATATATGTTATATCCGATTTGGTGTTTATATCCCTCACATTCGTAATATGCAATAAAAAACAATGATATTTGGTACCAGACATCTCTTAGAGCACAGAAAAGTTTTTATTAAATTTTATCGAGATCGGTTCAGATTGGGATTTAGCTTTATATATCTCAATTTTATTGTGCCCCAAGTATGTAATATTCGACCAAATTGAATGCATTTCAGCACATCCGATTCAGCCTAGAAAAAAAGTATGTCCAATTTGGTGAAAATCGCTTCAGATATAGCTATAGCTCGCACGTATATGTATTATTTGATTTGGTATTTAAGTCCTTCACATTCGGAGTATGCACTTCAACAATGATATTTGGTACCGGATATCAATTAAAGTTCGAAAGTATCTCTGCCAAATTTTATTGAGACCGATTGTATTTTGATAATTGGAATATCTGCCTGAAAAAAGTTGCCTAATTTCGTAAAGGTTTTAAATTTTATATTTTAAAATGGAATATTTCGGCGCCGATGTAATTGGCTGTGATGTGGTTCAACCCCTTCCTGTTATCCCAATTTTTATACCCTCTGTCTGTCTCTCTGTTTTTCATTCCGTTTGTAACACCTCGAAATATACATTTTTTAGACCCCACAAAGTATATATATTCGTGATCAACATAAAATTCTATGTCGATATAGGGCTGTCCGTCCGTCTGTCCGTCTGTGGAAATAACTCTAGCTTCCGAACGAAATGAAGTAAGTTGAAAAAATTTTACTCAAATGTGTATTATGTTTGCAGGACTTTTGGTATTGAAAATGGGTCATGTAGGTCCACGTTTTGGTATAGCCCCCATACAATGGAACCTCCCTTCTTCAGTGTTTTGATGATTTAAGCGACATTATTCACCGGAAATGTTTCAAATTTGGTTTTTGAAGTTCGTAATGAATACTACAGCTTAAGATAAAAAGTTGTCTTTGTCCACGTCTTTGTTTAGCCCCCATACAACGGTACCTCCCGATATTCGGTATTTTGATGATTTTAGCTACATTTTTCACCGGAAATGTTTCAAATTTGGTATTTGATGTTGGTAGTAGATACTACAGCATATGACAGAACATTGTCTGTGCAGGTCCACGTCTTCGTATAACCCCCATATAACTGTACCTCCCGATATACTTTGTTAATTTTAGCGACATTATTCACCGGAATTCTTTCAAATTTAGTATTTGATGTTCGTAGTAGATACTACAGCCTATGACAGAAAATTGTCTGTGCAAGTTCACGTCTTCGTATAGCCCCCATATAACTGTACCTCCTGGTATTCGGTATTTTGATGATTTTAGCGACATTAGTCACCGGAATTGTTTCAAATTTAGTATTTAAAGTTTGCAATGAATACTACAGCCTAAGACAGAAAATTGTCTGTGTCTTCGTATAGGCCCCATATAAGTGTACCTCCCGAAATTCGGTATTTTGATGACTTCAGCTACATTATTCACCGATTTATTTTCTAAGTTTCGCATTTGAATATTGTAATGGCTTATGACAAAAGTTACCTATGCAGGTCCATGTCGTCGTATTGACCCTAATATAACATCTATATTAGGCATTTCTAAGATTTTAACAGAATTTTTAACAGATTTTATTATGTTTGAGAATTGAAGTATTCGTTCCAAGTGGTGGAGAGTATTCAAAGTTTGATCCGGCCAAACTTACAGCTTTTTTACTTGTTTTTTTTTTTTTTTTTTTTAAATGGACTATCTCACTACCGGCGTAATTGGCTGCAATTTGGTTCAACCTCTTGCTGTTGTTCCCAATTGTTGTAATTATATATATAATGCTTAGAAGTCACTATCATAACCTCCATACAATTTTAGTGTCTCTGAGTTTTGTATGCAAAGGTCGGTGAAAAATTCAACGCACTTCCTAGGGCTTCAATGTCCGTCCGAAACCGTAAAAAGATCCTATCCACCTCCAGGGGTGATTTTTTTAGACAACCCAGAACATACTTTTTTCTCTTTTCTAGTTTTAATGATATTTGAAGTAAGTTTCTGCCAATATTTTCCAAAAGACTATTTCGTACATCTGGCTTTAGATATACAATTTCCCCTTTGACAATAGTGTTAATATTTCCATAAATATTATTTGAAATTTTCTATGCTCACGAATATTAATATTGAGATTTATTGTCAAATGTAATGTGATATTCCCACATATAGAAAAAATATGAAATCCCATTTACAATGTCAAAATTCTATATTTATGTTATCAATAAAATGATTGTTTGCATCAAGTTATCACATTCTATATTTTTATGAAAATATATCCGCCCACTATTTTTAAAAACCATTTCAAAATAGCTCAAATAAACGAAAATATAAAAAAAAACTCCACACACCCATTCCTACAAAAGCTTTTGTTTTTTTTTTTTCATCTCCCCCTCACTAATGGTGTCAAAGTTTAATTCCATAGAATATTTTTGCTGACATATTTGAAATACGTTCAGTCATAGATAAATTGTCATTTACACTCAAAACCAATGTGGAATGCATGCCAAGCATTTCGCCCCTCCCCCACCCCATCACAGCCTTGCTTCTATTTCTATAGGAAATAGTATTTCTGTTTTCTGTCAGAAAAAAGAGTTAATTGCAGTGTGCTTTTTTCAAATGGCCTTTTTTCCTGCCTGCATGCCGTTTGTTCGACTGTCGGTTTTGCGAGACAACTGCCAGCTATCAAACATTAATAGTCATTCATCATATTTGAATATGAAATGTTTTATGGTTATTTAACATTGTGTTGAATGTAGAGAGACAAATTAATGTCATCAATCACAATTAACTGGTAGTTTTTGGTAATGTTACAAGAGCAATAAAAGGCAGGGAGGCGAAAAAAACTGTATTTAAAGTTTCGTGAAAAATGTCATTAAATACATTATTTTTTTTGAAAAAATGCAGAGGAAATGAATCAGAGTTTAACAATAGAATATTTTTGAATGGTGACAAAATATTAAAAATAAGTTCAGTGGATTTTTTATTTTGAATATCGGTTATGTAACTAAGAGCCAGGGCTGCGTTTTTTAGTCAGTCCTTCCTTGGCTGGAAATTGACAGGATTGAAGTAACAACTATATATCTTTTAGCCTCCACGTTCATGTATGTGTTGCACAGTAGAATCTATGGTCATTAATTAAAGAAGTTTTTAGTTCAAGAAAATATAAACAAGTAAAAAAGCTGCCGGGCTGAACCATTTTGAAATGTGAAAATAAAAATAAAATTCTTAAAAAATCTATTAAAATATTAAAACAAAAAGCAAAGGCTACAGTGAGCGGGCCGACCCTTGAATATCCTACAACACTATAATAAACGATACAGTTTATATAGGCGAGATACTCGAAAGAATTCCAAAAGATATTGTGACAAATATTAAAAGAAAACCATCAGGTTTCGTTCTCTAATTTTCGAATAATAGCAACCTTAACTAATTTCCTCATTTCCAATTTATTGGTAGATGTTGCACGTAAATGGTCTTCCTAGATCTGGAACCAATATATCCCAAAGACCTATAATCTCTCAGAAGTGGCAAAAGATTAAGATTTATTATTGGTTTTTGACTGAAACGCATCTATATGAGATACAGACATTTGACTATATTCTTCAACGAAATCAGCGTTAACGAAATAGTCAGAAGTGCGTCTTTCCTGTATTTGTGAATTCTCCAAAATGTCACTGTAATTGACAAATAGTTGGCAAACTATTTAACACATTGAATATTTTTGGATGGCCATCCAAAACTGCTTGGCTTTTGCAATGTCCGGTAACCCCCATTCAAATGTGAGTGAGGATCGGGCGATAATTACGACCTGCTGACAATTTTCAGTTTTTTGGTCCATTTCAACCCCTACATATATGGCGATCATCTCCAAAAAGAGTAGGCTTCTATTCTGACCCTCATCTTATCCCCATGCAAAATTTCGTAAGGATCGGGCCATAAATGCGATCTGTATATGATATCCTGATATCCTAACTACTTAGTTTTGTTAGCTGTGGAAATATTACCAAATGTTTAATTCAAAATGAAAATATGCCAAAAAATATGACAAAGTTGAAAAAATATGAGAAAATTTTACAAAATCAATATTTTCATCTTTAGAGAGTGATTTTTATGCGATTTTTTTAGACGTTTTTTCTTTCCTGCCAAGAGGTCATTCTGAATTAATGAGAACTGTCGAAATCAGTTCAGCCGTTCTCGATATATAAGAGATCTTTCAAGCAATTCCTCTTTGATAGACATATATATCGCACATATTTTGCTATATATCCGATTTTTTGGATGTTAACATCAATGTAAAGATCAGAAGTAACCTTGTCATGGCTTTGTGATTTCGCCGGGATTTAAAATATTCGCGGTTTAATGGAAAATTTTGAATTTTTTCAACACAAAATATATGGTCTGTTTTACCCGCTAAATATTATCCGATGACCACCCAATTTTGTAGGCTTCTTCCCCGCCCTAAATTCCGCGTCGATTGGTCTATAATTGCGACCTGTATAGCTACTTTAAAATCCGACATTTTTTCAGTATTTGGTCCATTTCAACCCCTAAACATTTGGCGATCATCTCCAAAAGAAATAGGCTTCTATTCTGACCCTAACCCCACCTTTCGTTAGGATCGGGCCATAATTGCGACCTGTAGCGTGATTACAAATTAACATGGACAGACGGACGGACGGACATACATAGCTAGATCGACTCAGCTCGGCGAGCTAGGAAGATCCATATATACTTTCCTATATGAGAAACCAATATTTCGAGGTGTTACATAAATTCTGGCCCAATCAAACTTATAATACCCCCAACACATAGTGTTGTAGGGTATAAATTGCAGTATAAGTTCTAGCACTTTTTGGAATTTCAATGACATTATCACGAGCTTATTTTTCAACATTTGCCAATTGGATTACTGCGTTATGTTCAGCTCACGAGCCATTTTTCGGCCACTGCCACGCGGTTTTCGATCAAGTCATTTCTTTACTTTTCGAACCTTTTTGGGTTACGCTACCAGTATCACGGTAACGAGAGATGATACTAGACATTTTTCACATTTAAATGCTGGAGTGCTCTAACGGTAGCCAATGTCGCTAAATTTTTCAGAATACCGAATATCGGAAGGTACCGTTATATGGGGCCTATGCAAAGACGTGGACCTACACAGATAATTTTCGTTCTTAGGCTGTAGTAGCCATTACGAACTTCAAATACCAAATTTGAAACAATTCCGGTGAATAATATCGCTAAAATCATCAAAATACCGAATATCCAGAGGTACCGTCATATGTGGGCTATACCAAGACGTGGAACTGCATAGTCAATTTTCTGCCACAAGTTGTAGTACCTAATAGGAACTTACAATACAAAACTTGAAACAATTTCGGAAATACAGGGAGGTACCGTTACATGCATCTTTACAAGAACGTGGACCTATATTGCCTATTTTCAATACCAAAAATCCTGCAGACCAAACACACATATGAGTAAAATTTTATCAACCTACTTCATTTTCTTCGGAAGTAAATGGGAAAATTCGGTTGAATGTGAATTTGGCCTGATATTATATATATATGGTGAATCTTGAAATCGGATGAAGATATATATGGAAGCCATATCCAAATTCATATCAATTTTAATCTTGGCAGACGTAATTTTGACCTCTAGAAGGAATCTGGTACCAAATATTATTTTTGTGGAGTGGATATTGCGAATGTGAAGGACTTTAAACCCCAAATCGGATAAAATATATGTGTGGGAGCTATAGCTATATCTGAACCGCTTTTCACCAAATTTGTAGTACTTGTTTCTAGGATGAATTCAGTCAGAATTGCCAAAATTCAGGTCATTAAGACTGATATTGGCCATCTGGTGCGCAATGAATCCGAAATCGGTTGAAGATATATATGGGAGCTACATACAAATTTTAACCGATTCTCACCAATTTCAATAGGGTTCGTCCTTGGGCCAAACAAATATTGTTTGGAAAATTTCATCTCAATCAGGTAATAAATGCGACCTGTTACAAAAAACGGACAGAAGGAAGAAAATAAATAAATCGACTCTATAGTGATTCTATGAGGATCCTCAAAAGTAACTATGGGTCTATCTCGCTTCCTTCGCCATATTACAAACAAATGCACAAAGTCATAATACCTTTACCACTCTCTGGTGTAGGGTGTAAAAATAATTTAATGATTTTCATCATTCGTCACCATGGATGAATATATTCATACATAAATATGTTCATATCCCGCACAGACATACATCAAAACATCATATTTTTCCATTAGGAACAGCATCCACATTAGCACGCCAACATTCTATCGAAATTATGTGATGACGATTATAAGCTTCGCATCATAGCATTTATGGCACACACATATTTTTTATGACTTCAGCAAGTTGATCTGGATGCATGTATCTGTCCCTCAGCCTGTCATCTCGTGTTGTGTGTAAATTGATTTCGATATGTCTGATGGTATGATGCATGTTTACACATATTTCGGATTTTACTACTTGTTTTTCAATTTTTTATTTTTTCTTTTTTAAATTATATAGTTCAAGCAACGAACGAACACCCAAAAAACAGACGAAAAGCTTAGAAATGTTAATTAATTTCAATTTGTTACAACACATGTTTCGGTTCGGTTTTAGTGTTTTTTCTTTTTTTGGACGACAATAGATCTCTTTCACCATTTATCAGCTAGAGTGGGTCTCCTCCATACATCACATCTATGCATCCATTCATCACCAGCGAGACCTCTAGTGTTGATGTCATGCACTCAGCCATCCCATCCCATCCATCCGTCCATCTGCATGCATGATTTGATGGTTTGTTTGGGTGTTTGCTTATTGGTCTAATTAGAATTCTTAGATAGTGGAAATTTCATAACCAATCATAAATCATAGAGGAATTTCGTTTTTTTCTTATAAGTGGCATTCGTAACTAATTGATCTTTTAATGTGGGATGTAAAAAGAAATGCATTTCTACCTGTAATTTAATATGGAAATTGACCTATTTTTTGTGGATTCTGAAAATGTCCATGCGGAAAATCTTGTTAGAAATTGTAGGTGTTTTTTCAAATAAAAATTAGTGGTAATTCTTTATGGACAGGTTGATTCCACCATTGTGGAGATATGGGTATGTTCAGATGAATGCATGTTTGTATATAAAGACATTAAAAATTGTGCTTTAAGTGATTTCAAATGAAAAAGTTTACTCACCGACTGATAAACAGGTATTTCTAAAATGTAAGAAAGTATCGGTAGATTAGTCAAAAGCTGTACATCCTGAGTACATGGCTGGAAAAAAAAAGTGGCTACCGTTAGAGCACTCCAGCATTTAAATGTGAATAAATCTTTTGTGTCTCGTAACATCGCTCTTTACCGTGATACTGGTAGCAAAGCCCGACGGAAGTCAAGAAAGTGGCCGAAAAATGGCTCGTGAGATGAACATATCGCCATATTCAATTCGCCCAATATTGAAAAATGAGCTCGGGGTAAAGCCATTGAAATTACAAAAAGTGCAAAAACTTACACCGTAACAGAAAGAAAATAGACTCAGAAGAGCTAAATAGTTGTTTCGCTTGGCCGAATGTGGTGAACTGCCGAATTTGGTTTTCTTCGATGAGAAAACATTCGTTGTTTAGCAGTTTGTAAACAAACAAAATGATCGTGTTTACTTGCCAAAGAGGTCAGCTGAAGATATGCACCTTCGGTTGGCCACCAGAACTCAAGCGCCACGGTGATGGTGTTGGCCGCCATAACAGCTGATGGTCGTTCTCCGCACGTATTAATCGACCGTGGCATCAGAATAAATGCCGAATATTATCGCGAAAATATTCTGCAAGGTGTATTAAAGCCTTGGGCACGCAATTTTTGGCCGCAGACCTTGGACATTTCAACAAGACTCAGGACCATCAAGAAGTGGTTTGATATACTTAATTAAGTCAATTGTTGTCACTTTGGCTGAAATTTTGAGTTTTCTGAAGTTTGAAGAATACGGATATATTTTCAAATGTTTTGGACCAAATCCGTTTCAGGATATTTGTAGTCGATCTAGTGGTGTCTGTCCGCCCGTCTGCCTGTTTGACCGATGCGATCGATAACTCTCGAGGAAAGCATCCGATTTAGTGCAAACTTGCTAAATCGTAATATCATTCTTAAACTTATATCGAGTTTTGCAATTGGCAAAAGGTCAAAATTTTTTTAGAAAATAATTTACCTTATAGACCAAGAAAAGATCATCCACTTTTATGCACACTTTGCAAATCCTAATACTTTTATCGTGTGCGAAAATGGACAATATTGGCCTACTCCAAAAAGGGTAAAAATATTTAGAATAATAAAGGCTCTTATAAAATTCAAAATAAGCATCTGATTCATTATAAACTTCACACGTTGTAATATTTCTACTAACACAAGATCTGTTATTTGTAATTCTACATAATTCTCTCAACCAGAGATCTGATGAGTATATGGAATTTATGGGTCCATTGCTCCCCTACCCCTATAATTTTAATTTTGATTAAAAATTATTTACATAAAATTTAAAATAAAGTTAGATTTTCTTTTAATCTTGCACATCCCAATATTTTTTTCAGTATCCGTATATGGTACCTCACACACATTTCAACATTATCCAAATATTGATTAATATTAACTAAAGGGCTGCAAATGTGACACTTTTCTCTATTTATGTCATGGAGAAAAAATGCTCGTCATGTTGTGCCCTGTTTGATCAAACGCATAACAGTACGTGACATCCAACTAAATGCTCGATGTCTCGTCATGTCGGTCACACTCAAACCCATCGTCATAACATGTAATGACCAATAAAAGGGAATGTTGAATAGTGTGTCATACAGAAATGTTCTATCAAAAAAACAACAACAATTATGAAACAATTGCCAACGAAAAAGACACACACACATAATGAAGGCAAAGCGGAATCGCTACCTGCTTTTCCGATATGTGAAAAAATACATTTTTTGTAATAAAGAATTTCTTGGCGATTACTAAAATATTAAAGGTACTTCTAATTGGTCCACACAGAATGTTCACATTTCGTGGTTTTTGACGAAACAATCTAAAATGTTAATCCTTATTAAAAAACAATAATCCCCTGAAAATTTTTCTCATTTTGATTATAATTTCATAAATGTTTGCCTCCGGTATTGATATGTAAATGAGAATGAGTGCTACTGTAATTCACATAACAACACTATATACTACCATTGTTCAATTCTGTGTATATTCTGTTATTGAATGAGAGTCAAATCTCTGCCCACAAACTTTAATTTTAAAAGAACAATATATGTAGATTGAAAATATGCAAACAATATTTACCTCTTTTTTATGACCAACATTTTATGATAATCACCAATAAATTGGGATTATTAAGCATATATTTCATTTTTTCTATTCACTTGTTGTTGCCCATGTACATTTTGTTATTGAACTCAATTTTATATTTACGCGGTGTTTGTTACTTCAAAATTACAGCACACACAAAACACACCCTCGTCGTCGAAAGTAACACACACACACACTCTCAATTTAAGCACACGTACACAAATGACACACAATTTGACGATGACACGGTTCGATGTCATCGTTGACACCCTGCATTTTTCGAGAACACCATGCAAATATTCGAGTCAGCCATGCCACGATCGAACCTTAGACAATGGCACACATGAATCAAAATGGGGGATGTTGTTGGTTGTCATTGCTTTTCAAATACATAGCGCATGATTGAGTAGACAAAGTCAGTGTGTCGAAAAAAGCATAATTCATACAATTCGTCTTGTGCAGGCCTTTAATATTAACCAAATAATAGTTCAAAACTGACATGTTGTAAACGAACATTCAGGCTACACATTTGTCGACAAAACCGACTGATACTTTTTAACTTTTTACCTTGTATTTTTTGAAAATGCAATAAAAATACCATTAATATTCTCTTAAAATTCAAATGCCTCGGCTGGTCATGCAGTAGCCTACAGAATTGTGTGCAGCCATATTTCATCAAGAGCTTCACGAATGTTGTCTTTTAAAGAGTCAATTTTTGCCGGTATGTCGGTGTAACATTATCTTGACCGCATTCCACAAATTATCGTTCAACCGTTTAAAATCGCAGCTCCGAGAAAAAAAAAAAAAAAAAACAGTTAATACATGTACACATTGTGGTATATTTTCATATCGGGTATTCTGATGGTTTTCCCCTAAAATCTCAATGGAATTGTCTGAAATTTTGTATCTGACATTTCTAATGGGTAGCTAAATGCCTTAAAGTCAATAAGTGGGTCTATTCCCTACTAATTATTCTAACATTTAAAATTTCGTGGAGGAAGTAAAGGTATGAGTATCTGAATATTTTTAAAATTTTTTTACCACTAGCTTTTCACTTTTAACCACGATATTACCTATATTCAATCTTGATCCAAGTTTTGACAAAAATATTAGGATTTACCAAGTTAGGACCGATTCAAGTATTTCTTTCGAGAGTTATGGTGCCGCTAGCCAGACAAACATTCTTCGTTATTAAATGATACATATCCTCACTAGCCATATGACTATAAGTGTTACAAGTAAAAAATCAGCTAAGTTTTCTCAGGCTGAAAAATTCAAAAAAATTCTGTCGACGAATGACAACCGCTATATGTTATATGTCTACGTTGTTCTGCATAAGTAACTTGTGTCATAGGCTGTAGTAACGGTTCCGAACTTTATAAACGAAATTTGAAAAAAACCAGTAAGGAAAGCTCAAAAGTCGGGCGGGGCCGACTATATGATACCCTACACCACTATGCATATTTAGTAGAGCTCTCGTAAAAAGGTTTATACAGGGCATTTCAGAGCTCTATGAGATATTTGGTACAAAATCAAAATCTATCTAATTCTATCGTGCATTTTACGAACTATAACTATCTGTGAACCGGGTTTCTCCAAATTTGACGTATTAGCTTCTAGACTGAATTCGGTCTTATGTACGAAAATTCAGGTGATTTGGGCTGATATTGACCATTTAGTGCACATTTAACCCGAAATCGGATGAAGATATATATGGGAGCTATATCCAAATCTGAACCGATTTCGATAACATTTAAAACAGCTATTCATGTGCTCCATCTAATACCTGGTACCAAATATCACGGTTGTGGAGTGAATATTACGAATGTATGGGACTAAAACACTAAATCGGATGAAACATATATATGGTTGCTATATCTATATCTGAACCGATTTTCACTAAATTTGATATACTTGCTTCTAGGCTGAATCTGGTCCGATGTACTAAAATTCAGTCCATTTGGACTTATATCGGCCATTTGGTGCACAATTAACCCGAAATCGGATGAAGATATATATGGGAGCTATATCCAAATCTGAACCGATTTCGATAAAATTACAAACAGCTATTTCTGGGCTGTATCTTATATCTGGTACCAAATATCATTCTTGTGGAGTGCATATTACGGATGTGAGAGGCTTAAACACCAAATCGGATGAAATATATATATGGGAGCTATAGCTGTCTCTGAACCGATTTTCTCCAAATTTGTTGTATTTGCTTTAAGGCTAATCTCGGTCACATATGCCAAAATTCGGGCCATTTGGGCTGATATTGGCCATTTGGTGGTCAATTAACCCGAAATCGGATGAAGATATATATGGGAGCTATATCCAAATCTGAACCGATTTCGATAAAATTTAAAACAGCTATTCCTGTGCTCCATCTAATACCTGGTACCAAATATCACGGTTGTGGAGTGCATAGTAGGAATGTGAGGGACTTCAAGATCAAATCGGATGAAAGATATATATGGGAGCTATAGCTATATCTGAACCGATTTTCTCCAAATTTGATATACTTGCTTCTAGGCCGAACTAGGTTGGGTGTGCCAAAATTCAGGTAATTTGGACTGATAGTGGACATTTGGTGCACATTTAACCTGAAATCGGATGAAGATATATATGGGAGCTATATCTAAATTTGATCCGATTCTCACCAAATTCAATAGGGTTCGTCCTTGGGCCAAAAAAATATTGTTTGGAAAATTTCATCTCAATCGGATAATAAATGCGACCTGCATTTTGTTCACAAGAATACATGGACAGACGGACGGACGGACAGACGGACTGACATGCATAAATCGACTCAGAAAGTGATTCTATGAAGGTTCTCAAAAGTAACTATGGGTCTATCTCGTTTCCTTCTCCATGTTACAAACAAATGCACAAAGACATAATACCCTTACCACTATGTGGTGTAGGGTATAAAAATCCGGTGAATAATGTCGCAAGAATCATGAAAATACCGAATATCTGGGGGTACCGCTTATGGGCGCTATACTAAAACGTGGAACTATTTGTACAATTACCTTCTAAGGGAGAGTTCTCAGCTGGAACCCCTTGTATGGATTTTAAGACAATTGAAAAACTTGGCTGAAATTTACAAAAAAAAAAAAAAAAAAAAAAAAAAAATACCGGATATCCGGCTATACGGTATCGTGGACCCATAGACAATTCTCTTTCAGGGGATAAAGTACTCACAAGGGCCTCCTTGTGTGGAATTTCAGACAATTCCGTTGAAAAATGTGGCTAAAATCATCAAAATACCGAAAATCGGGGGGTACCGTTATATGGGGGCTATAGGATATCGTGACCCTATATAGATAATTCTCTTTAAAGGGATAAAGTACTCCCAAAATCTAAAATCATAAAAATACCGAATATCGGGGGGTACTGTTATATGGGGGCAATACGATATGGTGGACCTATATAGATAATTTTCTTCCAAGGTATAAAGTTCTCACAAGGGACCCCTTGTGTGGAATTTCAGACAATTCCATTGGAAAATGTGGCTACAATCTTCAAATACCGAATATAGGGAGATTCCGTTATATGGAGGATATCATGGAACTATATTGACCATTCACTTCCAGGGGGTAAAGTACTCAGAAGAAAATCCTTGTATGGATTTTCAGACAATTCCATTGAAAAATGTGGCTAAAATCATCAAAATACCGAATATCGGGGGGTACCGTCAAATAAGGGCTACACGATATGATGGACCGATATAGTCCATCTTCAAACTTGACCTGCCTGCAGACAAAGGACTTATCTGCGCAAAATTATAGCTTCCTATCTTAACTCGTTTTGACTCGATTGACAAACATACGGATGGACAGGGCCAAAATACTTTGTTAGGTCTTAAATTATTATTTCGATGAGTTACAAAGGGAATGATGAACTTAAAATACCCTCTACCCTCCTGAACATAATATACCTACATATTAAATGTATGGGGGGTGTAAAAAGTCCATAATTATATCTCTTGTATTGGTCCTATAAATATCAACGATTGTTGCCCTAGTAGCGGTCTTTTTAAACTCCTCGATTGTAGATCTGGCGGTGGACCTTTAAAATACACGATTATAATTCTTATGGTGGTAAAAACACAAATGGTCCTTCGAAGCAATATTCTATGTCATATAATCCATTCTTTGTCCTATAGTCATTAAAAATTTCGGAGAGTCTTCCCAAATAATCGCAGACCTCAGCTTCCTGTCATTTTCCAAGTGATCTATTAATTGCCTTTTTAACAGACACACCCTATCCTTAGGACCTGTCACTACAGATCTATCGCCTTAGAAACCCAACTCCAATTTACAGCCATTAAGGGTAGATATAGGACTAAAATATCCAAAAACACCAAAAACCGATTTAAATGGTTATATGGGCCACATATCAAAACGTGGATCGACACATCTACGCATCTTGCCACAATTTTACATTAAAACGAGTCTAAACAATTAAACATAATACCTGGGTATATCTTGTTTGTGATTTATTATCACAATTTTAACGTGAGAAACCAATAAGCTGATCTCCCCACCCTTCCTGACACCCTCTGCACAAAATGTTTGGCGTTGGTAAGAAAAGGCGTTTAATTGGCGGATAATTGTTACTATCCGGTTACGCCAACATACACATAAATACAAAATACATTTGATTATTTGTCTATTGGCTGAGATCAGGGCAAAAGGGTCTACTTATTTTGGCAGCTGTGTCCAAGACCACGTCAAAATAGAAACTTAAAATTTCCACATGAATAACACCGTTCTTCCGGCTGTCAATTAACATTAATATTCGCACCCATTTATAGTGAGCGGTGTGGAACAGTAAGTGGGTATTTTGGAAGACAAAACTTCTATGAAACGATGCCGACCAAAACGGTGAGAAATCCAACACCCCAAAAAATTTTACAAACCAATAGATTTATGAATGAATGAATGAAATATGATAGACAATTTTCTGCACGCATTTCAGTCAAAACGATAAAAAAAAAGTTTTTTTCCGTTAATTACGTTAATTATAAATGACGACGCTTTCGTTATGCCAACGTCCACATCGAAACCACACAAAAACAAAGTCATATGCAACCTACGAGTTTAGGCCACGTTCCTCATACCACTATAAAACAATTAGATTTTGGCCTCTTATTCATGTTGTTTTTTGGCTTCATGTTTTTTTTTTTTTTTTGTTTCCATACTCCGGTTGGCTTTGAAAGTTGTTGCTTTCGGGCGCTCTTTTTTGAAGTTTTTGGAAGTCAACGTCATTCGAATAACTAACCCCTCGGGTTAAGATACAAAAAAAAAAGAAAAACGAAACTCACTTGGGCGAATGTTTCCGATAGAAAGGAAAGACACACCTTTTTGAGTGTCGGAGAATAACATCGAAAAACAAAAATAACGCAAATTACTTTATACTCATAACCGCTCTGCACTGCACAAATATACATTCACATATTTACATACATACCAACCGGTAATTATAAGTCGAAATGTTTCGCTTTTGCAGACCATGCTTTATTTCCTTTTTTTCTATTTTTTCAATTTAAGTCAAAGGTTAACAAAAATATGTATCTGCTGTTGAATATTACCAATTGTGAAATTTAAATTACAAATCATTTGCAGTAATTATGAACAGGAAATCTATCAAATTCGGATTGTGAGATGCTGCTATTTTTGAGCTTGATATTAGTATTATAAAGAAATTAAATACGGCGTAACCCTTTAAAATGCTAAGTTGTAGTCCGTTCAGTTGAAAAATGTGGTTGTTATATGGAACATATTCTTCAATATTCAATTTCGAGCACTTTGGCTGGAAAAAATTACCAGGACATAAAAGCCTTTTAAAAATCAGTCGATGCTCCAATAAAAAGGTCTTATGAAAAGTTAAAAAATATTCGTCGGTTTTGCTGACAGAGGTCGGTTTTTAAGCCAATATTCGTTTATTGCAATACATTTCGACTTGCCAATATTGTCTATTTTGTATTTGACCTAAGCCTGATATAAAAATCAGTAAGAAAAGTTCAAAAGTCGTGTGGGCCGACTATATGATACCCTAAACCACTATCCGTATTTAGAACAGTTCCCGTAACAAAAGAGTGCTCTGAATGGATTTTCACAAAATTTGACGGATGTATTTTTATACCCTCCACCATACATAGTATTGAGGGTATATTAAGTTCGTCATTCCGTTTGTAACTCATCGAAATAATCATTTTAGACCCAACAAAGTATATATATTCTTGATCAGCGTAAAATTCTAAGCCTTGTCCGTCCGTCTGTTGTAATCACGCTACAGTCTAAACGAATTAAGATAGGAAGCTAAAATTTTGCACAGATCTCTCTTTGGTCTGCAGGCAGGTCAAGTTGGAAGATGATGACGGTACTCCCCGATATTCGGTATTTTGATGATTTTACCCACATTTTCAAATCGTATTGTCTGCAAATCCACACAAGGAGTTCCTTGTGGGTACTTTATACTTCGGCAGTGAATTATCTCTATAGGTCCACGATATCGTATAGCCCCCATATAACGGTACCCTCGATATTCGGTATTTTGTACAGAAAGAGTTTTTTGTGAGCACTTTACCCCCCGACAGAGAATTCTCTATATAGGTTAATGATATTAACGGTACCCCCGATATTCGGTATTTTGATGATTTTAGCCACATTTTCAAATCGTATTGTCTGAAAATCCACACAAGGAGTTCTTTGTGAGCACTTTACCCCCTAAAAGGGAATTGTCTATATAGGTCCACAATATTGTATACCCCCCATATAACGGTACTCCACGATATTCAGTAGTTTGATGATTGTAGCCACTTTTTCCAATGGAACTATCCACAATATAATATATACCCCCATATATCAGCACATTTCTATATTAGATATTGTAAAGATTAAAAAAAAATAATGGATTTTATTTTTTTGAAAATTTTCTAATTCGTTCCAAATGGTGGAGGGTATTCAAAGTTCGGCCGGGTTGAACTTATTGCTTTTTTAATTGTTATCTTTTATATAAAATAACACAGCTATAGGGTGCATGGCATCAATTTGAGAAGGATTAAATTAAACAAGTAAACAGCAGTAATTTCAAGTAAGTACCCTCTTTTAAGTACCCTCTTCCAATTGGAAAAAATTTTGGACATTAAAAAAATGCGTTGAAAGATATCATTAAAATCACAAAAATACGGAATTAGGAGTTACACTTATACATTGAGGGGTATATACGAAGAAGGGGACCTACATGGACAAATTTTGTCATAGGCCATCATAATATTACCAATGGCCTATTACAAAATTATACCAATACCTACATAGGTAATTTTTACAGGCTGCAGTACAAATTATGAAGAACAAGTACGAAATTTGAAACAATTCCGGTGAATAACATCGCGGGAGATACCAGAACGTGGATCTATGTAGCTCATTTTCAATACCAAAAGTCCGGCAGATTCAACACATATATGAGTTAAATTTTATCAACCTACTTCAATTTGTGCGGAAGCAAATGACCTAATATCGGATGAAACATGTATATGCGAGCTATTGCTATATCCGAACCGATTTTCACCAAATTTGATGTACTTGCTTCTAGACTGAATTCGGTCGGATGCCACAAAACTCAGATAATTTGGACTGATATTGGCCATTTGGTCCACAATTAATCCGAAATCGTTTGAAGAAATCACCAATTTCAATAAGGTTCGTCCTTGGGCCATGATTTGTGGAAACTTGCATCTCAGTCAGATATTAAATGCGACCTGCATTTTTTTCACAAATAATACTGATAGTACTGAAGTACTAGTACTAAAAGAAAAAAATCAAGAATCGGATGTTTATTTCCACTCAATATTATAAGGTTTTGAGGAGTGGGCATATAAATTACGGCCTTGAAAACAGGTATCTGGTTGGGAGAAATACTTCGATATATTAAATTTGAAAAAAATAAGCATAGAAAACTGTGACCCTTAGCGAGAAAGGTACGGTAAGATCTTATGTTAATAAAAATGCTGGGATGTGTGAAGCTTAAAGAGAATCCTATGGTCTTATCGCATTTTAAAAGTGTGTTTTTTATTCAAAATTTTGATTCCTTTGTGGGGTAGGTACCCGAAAGAGTGGATTGACATATACCATATTTAAACCAGATATTGCGTTGATAGGAATTTTAACGTTTTTGGATACTCATTTAGCGTTTCGAGTGGACCGATATTGCCGATCTCAACAATAGATCTAAGTTTGATAATAACATTACGATGTATCAAGTGTGGATCAAATCGGGTACTGACATCGAGAGTTATCGTACGCACCAGCCAGAAGGACGTTCGGACCCCAAATGTCCTGAAACGGATTTGGTCCGAAGACACTTTTTTGCCATACCAAATTATACATACTCTCTTTAGTCATATGGCTGAGGGTGAAAAACTGTCCTTGTCACTATTTAATCTAAAACCGTTAAATGTAGAAAATTAGGAGGTACCGTCATATGAGGACAGCAACAAATACAGGGTGTATACCGAAAGGTTATCTTATAATAACGCGGAATATTAAACAACTGCTGATTCCGTTGAAGATTGTGGTAGACATCTTTAAAACGCTGAAATAAGAGCCTTTAGAATTAAATCCAGCTAATTCAGTTGGAAACTGTAGCCAACAACTTGCATGTATAGATAATCGGAAATAATATTTATATGGGGTTTTTTTCTGAAGGAGGATCGATAAGGGCATATCTTAATCGATTTTTAACTCTAATAATAACAAGAAAAAAACATTAAGTTCGGCCGGGCCAAACTTTTAATACCCTCCACCTTAGGGTAAAGGAAACAGAAAAAATGTGACAACAACCATTAAAATGCCGAATATTGGGGGGTATCGTTATATGGGGGCTATACCAAATTGTGGACCTACACATGCAATGTTTCGCCAACGGAGCTAGAACCCATTATGATCTAAAAATACCAATTTTTAGACCAATCCGCGAAAATATGTGGCAAAAATTATCAAAATACCGAATATCGGGAGGTACCGTTATATGGGGGCTATACCAAAACGTGGACCTATAATTACAATGACTCGCCACACGAACTGGGACCTATTATGACCCACAAATACCAATTTTTAGACAAATCAGTGAAAAAATGTGACAAAAACCATCAAAATACCGAATATCGGGAGGTACCGTTATATGGGGGCTATACTAAACCGTGGACCTATACGTGCAATGTTTTGCCACACGTACAGGGACCAGTTATGACCTACAAATACCAATTTTTAGACAAATCCGTGAAAAAATGTGGCATAAAGCGTCAAAATACCGAATATGGGGAGATACCGTTATATGGGGACTATACCAGAATACCATCCAGAATACCAACCATCCTAGACACAATACAAATTGCTTTGCTAAATTTTGGCGCTCTACGTCAAATAATGTGGGCTGTATCGTGATTTCAACAGACAGACGGACAGACAGACGGACGGACAGACAGACGGACATCGTTAAATCGACTTAGAATTTTATGCTGATTATGAATATATATACTTTATGGGGTCTACGACGAATATTTAAGGATGTTACAAACGGAATGACAAAGTTAATATACCCTCCTTTCCAAGGTGGAGGGTATAAAAATAGCCCCCATTCGATCGAAACCGAAAAATGGTGCTTTGCTCTTTTTGATTTTTAATCCCAGAGGTGCTCCCGCTCGAGTTCGACCGAGTTTCACTCTTTATTTGTATTCCATCGAGTTGTTACTCTAAATAGGGTAAACTCAGAATATTCAGCTGTGAAATGATCAGGACAAATGCGTCGAACACGTGTCCTGCGTGACACGCCTCACTCCAAAGAAATACCAGAAATTTCTAGTTTTAAAATATCAAAAAAAATGTTTTTAAATTCGGAATTTTATTGCAATTGGGAATTTCGAAAATTTCGTTATGTCTTCTTCCCCCTCCTATCCATCAATTCCCCAGACGCATTCTTATTCATGCATTTGTTTTCATAGATGCTCAACATTTTATCACTTTAGTCAGACCATATAATTTGACGTTTAATTTGCACATACATTTTGCCATTTCAACAACATCTCCAATTTGTAAGAGTTCGCGGTAACGAACGGACAAGCAACAACACCAACAACAACGAATAATATATTTTCTAAGTTTTGGGTGGGGGATTTACGACATAAACAAATGATGTTCGTTCACCACCCGTAGACTGGTGCATTGACTGTCTCTGGCCATATAAAGTGTAAAACATTTAGAAACCAAAAAGAAAAAGAAGAAGAAAAAACGCATAACGCCAAGTTGCACTAATTAATACTTGCAACAATTGCAAAAACAATTTACAACATGTTGTTTAAAAATAAAAGCAAAAAAAAAACGAAAAACAAATGCTGCAACGCCAGCAATAACAGTATTCACCACCGCCAAGTACTAATTAATCTAAAAATATCATCAACTCATAAAATTACAAATGACTTGTTCGTGAACGGCGGCGAAAAGCAGCAGCAGCGAAGTAGAAGTGCAATTTCGAGTAGTAGCATTGAATTCATTTCCATATCATCCACAAAGCAGGCTAATTTAAATGGAAACACTAATTTGTATTTGTAGATGATTATGGGAGATTTTTGAAGCTGTTAGCTGCTCATGTTGCATTAGTTTGATTTGATAAAGTACCTGAGAATATTTGAAGGTGTTATCTGTCTAACTGACTGGGAAATTTTTCCCATATAAAGTCGACAAGTTCAAATTTCGATGGGTCATAAATGGAAAGGAAATGGAAACGTTGATTAGAACGTAACGAATATCTATTCGAGTTGAAATGCTGGGTTTATAAAAATTAAACCTCAGGCAAGGTAGAAGGAACCCCTACGAGAAGATAATCAACTAAGCTTCACCTCCATCGATAATAATGCTTTCGAAAGACAGATCAGTGAACGTCACTAACTTATGGTACTGGTCTGTAGCTTGACTTTTGATCAATCTTATTATCACACGAGCCAAAGGTCTGCAACTAGTAATAAAATATATCCATTCATCCGATAGTAAAATACGCTGCTTCGTCAGCAAAATATCTACCTTAAAATTTTAGATTCGTTCCAACAGTTCGCGTTAGGCCATTTTATACCCCCACCATTCTATGGAGGGTATATTAACTTTGTCATTCCGTTTGTAACTCCTCGAAATATTCATTAAAGACCCTACAAAGTATATATATTCTGGATCGGCGTAAAATTCTAAGACGATCTAACGATGTCCGTCTGTTGGTCCGTATGTCTGTCTGTCCGTCTGCATGTTGTAATCACGCTATCTTTAGAACGAATTGAGATAAAATTTTGCATACATGTATAGTATACCAGTAGGCAGGTTAAGTTCGTAAATGGGCCATGTCGGTCCACGTTTTCGTATAGCCCCCATATAACGGTACCTCCCAATATTCGGCATTTTTATGATTTTAGCGCCATTATTCACCGGAATTGTTCCAAATTTGGTATTTGAAGTTCATAACGAATACTACAGCCTAAGACAGAAAATTGTCTGTGCAGGTCCACGTCTTCACATAAACCCCATATAACGGTACCTCACAATATTCGGTATTTTGATGATTTTAGCGTCATTTTTCACCGGAGTAGTTTCAAATTACGTCTTTAGAGTTCGTAATAGGAACTACAGTCTGTGACAGAAAATTGTCTATGCAGGTCCAGGTCTTTGTATAGACTCCATATATCAGTGCCTTCCTATATTCGGTATTTTGACGATTTTAGGTACAATACTCACCGAATTATTTGAGATGTCGCATTTGAGGTTCCTAATGGATGCTACAGCCTATGACAGAAAATTGTCTATGCAGGTCCAGGACTTCGTATAGCTCCGATATTACCTCTATATACGGTATTTTAATTAATTTAGCTACATTATTCAACGTTTATTTCAAGTTTCGAATTTGAATATGGTCCACGTCGTATAGATCCCAATATAACGGATATATTCGGCATTTTTAAGATTTTAATCATACAATGCAATAGTAATCTTATATTCAAAATTTAAAATTTTACCAAATTTAGTACCATTTAGTACTTTTCGTGAACATAAGTACACATTTCGAAAATTTCTTTTATGTACCAATCCTACAATCTGCAAGTAATGCTAATTTCAAATTTCAGGATTCCAGCACCATCCGCTCCTACAAATTCAAATTGAACTAAATTTAGTACGGTATGGTACTTTTCGCATACATGAGTAGACCCTTCTAAACCTAGACTTCTCAACCTTGATTCCTCTTTCAAATCTGACCTTTTCGGACCAAGAGTTACCCTAACCCAAAATGTCAAGATTCAAATTTCAGCCGTTTCGTCTTTGCGTTGATGAATCCTAGTCAGTCAGACAATTACTTTACTCTTTTTGTAATTTAGATTAGGAATTCCGCATTTTTAACGGAAAACCTGTTTTTAAGTTCTATTCCCAGATCAGGATGTACTCGTACTTCAAATAAATTAACTACATGAAACCTTCATTTTTACGGGTAGCTCTACTCTAGTGGTGTAGGGTATCATAAAGTCGGACCCGTCCTTTTTATACCCTACACCACAAGGTGGTCAGGGTATTATGTCTTTGTGTATTTGTTTGTAACAGTCTCGTTTGAAACAAGATAGACCCATAGTTCCTTTTGATGATCTGCATAGAATCACTTTCTGAGTTGATTTATGCATGGTAGTCCGTCTGTCCGTTCGTCCGTCTGTCCATGTATTCTTGTGAACAAAATGCAAGCCGCATTTATTATCCGATTGAGATGAAATTTTGCAAACAACATTTGTTTGGCCCAAGGACGAACCCTATTGAAATTGGAGATAATCGGTAAAAATTTAGATATAGCTCCCATATATATCTTCGTCCGATTTGTTTTTATTGTGCACCAAACGTTTAATATCAGCCCGAATAGTATGGAATTTTGCACATACAACCAAATTAGGCCTGAAAATAAGTATGCCAAATTTTATCGAAATCGGTTCAGATATAGCTATAGCTCCCATATATATTGTTCATCCGATTTGTTATTTTTGTCCTCCGCAGCCGTAATATGCACTCTGTAACAACACTATTTGGGGAAATATATTAAATGCAGCTCAGAAATAGCTTTGCTAAATTTTATCGAGATCGGTTCAGATTTGGATATATCTCCCATATAACTTCGTCCGATTTACCATTTATTGTGCACCAAACGTCTAATATTTGTCCAAATGGGATGGAATTTGGCACATACGACCGAATTTAGTCTAGAAGGTAGTATGCCGGATTAGATATAGTTATAGCTGCCATATATATTGTTCATCCGATTTATTGTATTTGTTACCCACAGCCGTAATATGCACTCCGTAACAACGATATTCAGGGAAATATATCAAATACAGCTCAGAAATATCTTTGCCAAATTTTATCGAGATCGGTTCAGATTTGGATATAGCTCCCATATATATTTTTATTCGATTTCAAATTAATTTCGCACCAAATGGGTAATACAAGTCCGAATTTAAAAGATACAAATGCTTCGGCATATTTAGTCCTTTGAATTTTAAATTATAATTATAATCATAGCGTGTATGATTGAATTCTCCCATAAAAACTTTTAATTATTAAGTGGAGCTCAACTAAATTAGCAAAGTGGTGTAGGGTATCATAAAATCGGCCCCGCCCGACTTTAGGACTTTCTTTACTGGTTTGACCTTCTTTTACTGGTATTGTATACAAAATTTCTATTTTTGGAGCAGAGTGCATCATGTGCTACTCAATACCTCGACTACCGCTGGAGTCTAAAACTTCTTCACTCCGACAAATTTTTCAGTAATAATACTATATTCAACATTCCACTGTGCCTAACAAAGAAAAGCTATATAAATACCATTTACGACAATTTGTCACAAAAAATATATAAAAGTACTTCCTACACACATAGAATGACCAATAATTGACCGACTGACTATACGTTTGCATTCAATGGCGTTGGATTGCGATTTCCTTGTATCTCTCTTTTATTTTTTTGCTCTGACCTCAATGGCAATTTAAAATTCAAATTGACTCGTGAGTGCACAACATGTTGTCATCATCAACAAATCGATTATCTTTTACACTTTCACTTGACAAAAACTCCATCGCTCAGGCTTTTTACACACCTACATGCAATGACACATATGTATATTCCGTCGCTGGTGTACCAGCTGGTGTCACATACTCACCACCACCACCCCCATTTGGCAAGTGATACCAATTTGTTACATTCATCCATCGGGCTCCAACAGTTCCATCGCCATCATCGTCATCGTGAGGACATGAACATCACCACTTGAACAATAAGTTCAAAATCTTCTAGGAAAAAAAAGAACGATGATGACTATGCCACTGACTCCAGTCTGCTGTTCCATCATTAGTTATAACAAGTGATGAAATAAATCATTTTCAGCAGCAGCAACATTGCCATCATAGTTTTAGTGTTGGGGCGGCTGTGTTCTATTAGTATCGCATGCCTGGCATGGAGTAAATGTATCCAAGACCTAACATTATCAGCATCATCTTCACCGCCATCATATTATCGGATAAATGAATGAAATGTAGAAGAGACCTGCTGTCCATCAACGTGGGAGTGAAAGTTATGACATTTATAACGCAATTCTGGAATGTAATTTGAGAAGAGACGTGGGAAGGACACCAGAGGGGGCAGAATATGGAAGCAGTGCATTTAGTTCAGTTGGTCCAAATTGTGGTATCAGATTGGGAGATTTCAATCCTCAAAAATGTGAAATTGAAGATCTTTTGGTAATTTTTAATGGATGCAAGACCTCTAATCGGCGTTCCATGAAGAAAAAAAAAAGCTCCTATTGATGGAACAGATCTTCTATCTTATATGGATAAAAGCCGGTCCACAGGCCTTCTGGAAATAAAAAACCGTCTCCTTTAAAAGACCTGGAGCTTTACCAGGTCTCCTATGGACAATACCTTTTAGAAGTCTTCTTTCTCTTTCTGTGGCTAGAAAATATATTTGAGTCTTCGGCGTATAAAAGTTCTTCAATATGTCTTCTATAGGCAGAAGAGCTTTTATTGGTCAACATTTGAGGCGCTCTCCTCATTTTTGGGACACATCTAAGCAAATCGACTTCGAAACCTAACTTAACTTGTTGCGAATTTTTTTTTTTTTTTTAAATAGACTCATTGAAAAGTACCCATATCCAGTTACAAAGAAGCAGGGCTTTTTGAGTTTCCGGAACTATGGTCAGAGTCTTTTAAAAATTGCAGCAAACAACAAGGGAAATTCCGAAAATAGCAAATGTTTCAAAAAATCCTTCAAAGAAACTTGAAAATTTTTTCGAATACTTCTCCAGGCCCCACGGAGGGCCTTTTCAACCGCCGCACATTCCTCCTCCATCGCTCCACACATGAGTTGAGGTGCAAATAGAGCAGAATCATATAACAACAACCAGTGAGTGTCAATTACATATTGTGTCAAAAATGTCAAACAATATGTTTGGGTTTTAGTGTTTCTCTTTCCCCTCGTCATCTAATAAAAGGGATGCTGGCAAATAATATCTTTGTAGCGGCCGGAGTTGTTGTTGCTGCCGTTGTTTAGGTACGGAGAGAGACTGATGATGTTGATGCTGGTATTTTATCTATATAACGGTGACTGACAGCTTCATAGGATGTCACCATGACAAATAATACGATACTATGAGAGGGTCACTAAAGTATATGTGTGTGTCCAGGTACTTTTTTAGACAGAGGATAAAAGTTGCATATGAGGACTTCGTTGTAAAAAGAAAATAAATAAATAAAAACAGGGTGAAAAAAAGATTTTATTTATTTTTTTTTTTTAATTGTCAACAAATGCACGAAATATCGATTTAGAATACTGTCAAATTGTGGTATTCTGGTACATATAACGTATGATCTATGACGTGACTCTTAGAATCGCAATACCTCATGGATAAATAAAGGGTCAAACTTTTTTTACAATCCCAACCATTTTATTACATTTAATGTGACTCAAATGTTTCTTAGCGAAATAACGGTTGTAGAACATTTTGATGAAATTCTTTTCAGGACAATTGGACCCGATGTAACCATGTCTGTTTGAGTATATGACTTGTTGTGTGCACGGCAATTCTTGAAGAGAGTTTTCGATTTCGACCAAATTTGATACATCGTAACTTTTCTAACAAACTTCGATCGAGCTCGGAGATGGGCAAAACTTTATGTATCTTATTATTTTCGAACTTTCGTCTGAGTCTATTTAAAATTCTCCTAAATAGGAGATGGCTTCAAAGACAAAAAAATATTCCTCCCCAAATTTCACTATGAGTCATCAAAAAAATCTCTATTTCCAATATCAGGAAAATAATAGCATGAATATTGCCGGGCCGAACTTTGAATACCTTCCATCATTTGAAAGAAAATTACAAATTTTCCAAACAAATAAAAACGTTTAAAAATTCAACTAAAGTCATAAAAAATATCTAACATGGAGAGTTACCGTTATATTGGGGCCTACAAAAAAATTTGGACCGAAATAGATAATATTCTATCACAGATGGTAGTACCCATTAGCAACTTCAAACACGAAATTTGTTACAACTCCGATGAATAATATCGCCATATCCTAAACCATAAAAATACCGAATATAGGTACCTTCCTATATGGGGGCTATATAAAGATGTAAACTTTTTTAGGCACGGACGGACGGACATCGGTAAATCGACATAGAATATTATGCTGATCAAGAATATATATTTTTAGGGATGATGTATGAAAGAAACTTTAAATTCCGAAATGGCATATGTTTAGTTCATTTTGCTTGACAATATCTGTTTTCGCTTTAAAGTGGTTCTCGAAAAAAATAGTATACTTGGCCCTCCACCATTTTAAAGAAATTTTAAAAATTCCATCGAAAAATACGGCTCAAAGTAGAATCATCAAAATACCGAATATCGGGGTACCGTTGTATGGGAGCTATACAATATCGTGGACCTTTATAGACAATTCTCTTTCGGGGGTAGAGTACTCAAAATGAACTCCTTCAGCCAATTTCCGTTACATGGAAGCTAAACGATATCGTGGATCGATATAGCCCATCTTCAAACTTGGCATGCCTGCAGAAAAAAGACTGATCTGTGCAAAATTTTAGATTCCCCTCTTAATTTGTTTTGATTCTATCGTAATTATAACGGATAGAATAATTCGTCTTACAATTTTACGCTAATCAAGGATGTATATATTTTGTCTACAAATATTATTTCGATGAGCAGCGAACGGAATGACGAACTTAATATAATCCCATACTATGTATGTAAGAGTGTATAAAATCATCGAAAACAAATATTAATTTATTCCTCCAATGGCAATAATGCCAGGAGAATTTCCAAGTTGCGTGGAAACATAAACCATCCTTTAATTTTCCCATGCTTGACATATGTATGGTTCCCAAACCTACCTCAATAACACTTGCAGGGGAGCATTTTTGTATCAAAAACATTTTTTTATATTCCATGTTTTCTTCACCAGGAACATAAAACTATTTCCCGCCTACAATTCAATTTCCACATTTTTTTCAAATCACATAAAATTTAATTTTTTTACAATCTTCGCACATTGTCATTTCTGTACGGTTCGGTGGAAGAAAAAACCTCCTGTGAGTTTTGGAACATTTAAAAATTGAATTTCTATCTTTGATTCATTTGAGGTTAATAACTCTTTCAATTCCCCCGGTTTTACAGTAATTCCCCAAAGATCACTCATTTCCTTCTCCAATTTCTTCCTTAAATGAATAACTCCCCCCAACGCATGAGGAATGACAAAAAAATTAATTACTTTGAGCTATTCGAACAAATTCCTTATGTAAGTACGTGTATGTGCACAATGTATTGTCGTTTCGTCGAAATAAAAAAACTGATTTGTTGTTGGGGTACACTACTCTGTGTCGCATTTTTTTATTGACTCATGTGGCGATTGCGGACAACAGCAATATGAAAATGCCGCATGCAACATGCTCCCCACAATGAGTTCACACAGATATGCCTGGGTACCAACCAGCTTGTCGTCGTGGTTCTAACATTTTGTGTGTCATAAATTTGACAGCCGAAATGAATGCGCTGATAGAAAAGGATATGGTTGCGGCAAAACACGTACATACACACACATATGGCCACTATGGGAGAGCAACGGAGAAAAAAAACGAGACACGAAATTGAACAGACAGCAGGCTTAATTTCGTTTCGGATCTTATCCACTTGGTGATTTAGGTAGTTTCATTTTTTTTTGTGTTAGGGAAAACTTTGGAAATGATGATGTATGATGGTGTGAAAATGATTTTGTATCAAATTTCTAAGGTTTGACTTTTGTAATTTGGTATTGTACGGTGTGAACGGCAATCAAAGTGTCGTTCTATGATATCAACGAAACAGTGAAGATAAACTAATATCACGTTGGTGTAATTTAGAACAACATGAAGTGAATAAACTCACATTTGCAAGAAATGAACATTAAATACTCCGAATTAATTTTGAAATTTTGTGTTGAATATATCTTCTTTTGAGACTTTCAGCCAAAAACAAAATTTATCAAAAAAGTTAATAAACATTTTCTTTTTTTTTTGTGACAACATTGACAACGTTTTATTTTTTTCGGCTGGCTAATAAAAATAGAGATTACTTTTTTATAACTTATAGTCAAATTTCATGAAGAAAAATTTGGCCTTTGATATTATCCTTCTAAAATCAAGTTTTGTACTAGTAGTTTGTATAAATTCACATTCAGTACGGCATTTACTCTCAAATTTATGTTTATAAGCAAGCCCATCAAATTTGATAATACTCGGCTCAGATATAGCTATAGCTCCTATATATACGTTTCATTCGATTTGGAGTTTAAGTCCCTCATATACGTAATATGCACTCCACGACAGTAGCATTTGATACCGGATATCAGATACAGGCCAGAAACACCTCTGTCAAATATCTTTATCCTATATCAGGTTTATTGTGCACCAAGTGGATCATGTTAGCCCAAATGAACTGAACCTTGGCACTTCCAACGAAATTCAGCCTATAAACAAGTACCTTAAATTTGGTAAATATCGATTCAGCATCGATTTGGTTTATGACCTCACATTCGTAACTTGCACTCCATAAAAATGATTTTTGGTACCAGATATTAGATGCAGCTCAGAAATAAGTGCCTAACATTTTGTCAACATCGGTTAAGAGTTGGATATACCTCCCATATTTAAATTTTAGTAAAAATCGGTTCAAATATAGCTATGGCTGTCATATATATATGTTTCATCTAATTTGTTGTCAAAGTCCCTCACACGCGCAATATATCACAACAAGAATATTTGAAACCGGTCATCTTCATCCTATTTTACGGTTATTGTCCACTATATATGTAATAAATATTAAATATTATTTAATATATGTCTTTTTTTTTGGTACGAGAGGTACAAAAGCCCTCGTCAAATTTGTTGAAAATCGATTCAGAATTGGATATGGTTCCCAAATTGTGACTACTCCAAAGTCATTACACGCATTCAAAAAAGGTTCACAGTTGATATGATTTACTTCACATAAATTCCCAATATGAACTACTCTACTAAATACGCATGGTGTGTCATGTAGTCGCCCAGCCCGACTTTTTTTTTTTTTTTGTAAAAAATGAAAAATGTATATTCGCCTATAATATTGGCGGAGTCACTATATTTCTAAAATGTATGGATTCCAGGCAATCGTAGTCAAAGAATTTAAGAAACTGTGTGAAAGAAGGGGAAATTCGGTTCAGGTTCCTTCGCGAATTGTTATTCCACTTAAATAATCTTCTGGATCTCTCCAGAAAGTATGGAAAAAATTTGAATTAAATCAAAATTTAAATTTGTGTAACAATACATTTTGCTAAAATATGTAAGAAATAGTGCTAAAATTATTTTTGGAGGAATATAGATTCAACGAGGCTTTTACACAAATCGATGAGCTAAAATACCAATATGTTGTTACAAAAACTCATATTAATGACATCGACGAAAAAAGGAAACTTTCACATCAATGCGGAACTAACTAAACCATCGCTTATTCATTCACACCAAACAATGGACATTGTTTGATCTCGCCAGAAGATCGACTAATACTTTGCATGAAGGCAAACGGTAACAAAATTCCCCCACCCCACCTCAGTGAACTTTCTGGCTAAGAGATTTAAAGCGCGAAATTGGTTTGATGTGAGATACATGCTGCAGCCGCACAAGAGATCAAGCCTCATCATTTGGCTGGAATGTGTGTGGTGGTCTCTTCTTTCTTTCGCTGCTAAGACGATAGCGTATTTTGGCTAATCTCAAAAGGTTTTGCAACAAAATACAAATTCACACATGGCCTATTCTTCTATCGCATGGCGGCAAGTGGGCTAATATAACGGTCTGCTGACATCATGTTAGGTCTCCCTCTATTTCTTCCTGCATTTCTAAAATAGTTTGCAATTTGAAGCCAAAAAATAAAAGAGAAGAAAAACAACTTTAGTACCCAACAATTTGGTCTTTGGCCGTCACCAAATTATGGGTGGGTTGTAAGTTTGTTTTTTGTATTGCACAGTGACTAAGGGTAGATTTCTTAAAAGCAAAATATATATATATATATATATATATATATATATATATATATATATATATATATATATATATATATATATATATATATCTTTTTTTTTTTTTTTGGCGTTTTGATTAACCATAAGTCATATAAGTATCTGAATCTTGTAAGTATCTGATTCTTTTCAAACTTCGCACATCCAAATACACCTATTTACACAAAATCTTGTGGGGAGATGGCTCACTTCCCCCAACAATGGGCCAAATTTTGAATAATTACAAGTCTTATAAAATGGGAAATAACAAATCATAGCATGATGAAGGAAAAGGAAGTGAGATAAACCCATAGTAACTTTTGTGGATCTTCATAGAATCACTTTCTGAGTCGATCTTGTGAACAAAATGCAGGTAGTATATATTATACGATATCAGTCCACATGTCATTGGCACAACCGACCGAATTCAGTCTAAAAGCAAGTAATCAAATTTGTGTAAAATCGGTTCAGATATTGCTCCCATACCTATGTTTCATCCGATTTGTATGCTTAGAAACCTTCTTTACTTTTACTTTACTAAATATATTTAGTTATATCGATATTTTTTGGTACACTGATTATTCGAATTTCCCAAAATTATTTGCTTCATCTATCCTACACATGATTCTTAACCGAAATTTTAGATTTCCAACTACTTCTCTAAATACCAAATTTAATACCATATAGTACTTATTTAGTAAATATTTCGAAATCATCTCCAAATCTTAACCCTACACACAAACAGTGAATCCAATATAAAACTTCAGATTTCCAACTTCATCCATTTCTCATAAAAATATGTAATACGATATTTTACTTTTTTGGTACATATTTCCGAAACCATCTGCAGATCTCAACCCAATATTCTAACAGCGACACCAATATCAACTATTTAATATTCCAGCTCCAGTACTTTGCATTCTTTGTCACGATTTAAGCTCTTTCCGTGAAATTGTACGAAATTTACTGAATTTACTGAAGTTCGAAATTGATACTACAGCCTATGACAGAAAATGCTCTCTGCAGTTCCACGTCATCGTATAGCCCCCATATAACGGTACCTCCCGATATTTGGTATTTTAATGATTTAGCGACATTATTCACCGGAATTTTTTCAAATTTGGTATTTGAAGTTCTTTATTGATACTACAGCCTAAAACAGAAAATTGTCTGTGCAGATCTACGTCTTCGCAGAGCCCCCATATAACGGTACCTCCCGATATTCGGTATTTTGATGATTTTAGCTACATTATTAACCGATTTTTTTGTGAAGTTTCGCATTTGAATATTGTAATGGCTTATATTACCTATGCTGGTCCTTGTCGTCGTATAGACCATAATATAACAGCTACATTTGGTATTTTTAAGATTTTAAGAGAATTTTTAAAGGATCTTATTGTTTTTGAGATTTGCCAAATGCGTTCCAAATGGTGGAGGGTATTCAAAATTCGGCCTAGCCGCACTTACAGATTTTTTGGTATCCTTTTATTGTGAATTTCCAAAATGTTATTCCGCATACTTTTTCGTCGTAGACAAACATACGTTGGAATAATCAAAGATCTGGCGGTTACCAATCGCTCAATATAAACGGTACCAATATATATTTATATGCCTACTCCCCTTTTGTACTTATTGAGGATGATTTTGGAAAACCCAGACATATTTCGCACCACCACTTCAATGCTGACCCTCACCCAAAATTTAAAAACTATAGCTTCAGCCGCTTCGCCTGGACGTTGATGAATCAGTCAGTCAGTGGAAAATAATTTTCAAAATACGTGTTTCGAAATAAATGCAGTGAACCTATGACCCAATACACATGTAAAGACCAATTATACAAAAAAAAAACTTGTTATTGACCTTAGATTTTATATGAGGTTTGCAAAGGTGAAGTCGGTTCACAGATTCCAGAGAGCGTCAATGCAACTTCTTTATACCCTCAGCCATATGGCTACAGAGCCATTTGATACGGTCAAAACATGCCAAGTTGAAATAACCCTTTTAGACCCTAGATCTCTTGGGACCAAATCCGTTTCAGGACATTTGGAGTCGATCTGTCCATCCGTCCGTCTGTCTCTCTGGCTGGCTGGTCCGCACGATATCTCTCCAAGGGAGTATCCGATTTGTTCCAAAGTTGGTACATCGTAATATTATTGTCAATCTCAGATCGAGTTCGGAGGTGGGCGATATCGGTCCACTCCTTCCGGTACCTCCCCCACAAAATGTCGAAATTATCAAAAAAATATATATATTTCATTGCACAGAAAGAGAAAGAATGATCCGATTTTGCTCCAACTTTGAAAATCATAATATTTCCATCAGTACTAGGTCAGCTGCGAAACTGGGCAATGCCCGTCCACTCCATCAACCCCCCCACAAAGGGTCAAAATTTCGAATATTTATAACTCTTATAAAATGTGATCACAATATTTTTATCAACCCAAGTTCTGGTGTGAATATGGAATGTATCGGTCCACTCCTTCTGGTACCTCTGCCAGAAAGGGTCGATATTTGGAATAACTATGAAGTTCATAAAATGTCACATTAATATCCGATTCCATTCAGACTTGGCACAACTCAATATTTTTATCAACACAAGATATGTTATAAAGATGGTAGAGATTGGACCATTCCTTCTGGTACTTCCCCCACAAATGATCAAAGTTTTGAATAAATAAAACAATTATAAAATTTGAAATTAGCATCCAATTCTCTTTATATTTAACAAATCCTATTATTTTTACTAACACTAGATCTGATGTGAAGATGGTATGTATATGTCCACTCTTTCCGGTACCTCTCCCACAAAGGGTCAAAATTTTGAATATCCATGAAGCTCATGAAACGCGAAATTAACATTCGATTCCATTCAGACTTGGCAAATCTCAATATTTCCATTAACTAATAACATATCGGCTGAGAGTATACATCTGTCGGCAAAACCGACTGATACTTTTTAACTTGTTTATGCATAGATAGATTAAAACGAACATCCTTTGCAATCAAGCTCTAGTGATGCACTAACTTTTTCCATTCTTCGATTTCGTTCTTGAAACACTGTTGCAGTGCCATGGTAAAAGCCTTTTTGTGGAGAGTGCTACATGCGACACAACAACACTAATCTCCGAACTTGGCATGGTAAATTAAAAATTAATTTGTCAGTATTGTCGCAAATGAAATTTACAAATAACGGTACGACAGCTAAAGGTTATGCCTTGAACTTGTCTTTCTTATTTATGAATTTGAGAAAATGCATTTTCACAAGAAGAAAATTTTAGCTCGAAAGATTTAGCTTACCTTTTTTCCTTTGCTCCCATCAACGATGTCACGTCGTGGTGTGCAAGATATATATCCCATATTATTTATATCGCTTTCCAATGTCTTTTCATTCTTGTAACCAATAATTTGCCATTGAAACGAAACGAAAACGTCATAATTAACACTTTTCTCCAACACATTTTCCCTCCAAAAATTCGTTGCAATTACGTGGCACAATTTATGTTTGAGCTTTAAAATTGCATAGTACTCAGAGTCGAGATTAATGTCATCTTTAATGTAATGATCCATAAACGTTTAACTTACATCTGTTCTGTTCACGAAGCGTGATAAAATGAAAATAAAATCAAACCTTTTGTGTATTTGGCATCCTTAACTTAATTTAAAGGTTTATGCATTTTATTTTTGAGTGTGTGTGTGTGTTCTTTTTTCGTTTTTGGTATTTACAAATATTCGCTTGTCGTTTGTGAACTTTGGAGGTTGCAGCCAGCCAGTCATCCAGCTGGTGGACTTGCCATGGTCGGTTGGTTGGTTGATTGGTAGGCAGTAGACTGGCGGCATTGTTATATCAGCCAGCCATCCAGCCAGCCACTCGGGGGTAAATACAATGTGTGTCATTTGATTAATGAGGCCACGTTTAACCATCGATCTCCATTTAACATTTACAAACTGACACGCGGTCTGGCCGAAAAAAGTACACACCGCGGAAAAAAGCCCCAAAACGAGTAGAATAAAAACCACTGCAAAATTTTGTAAAATCAAAACCAGCAACAAACAAAAAAAATTACAACAAACAAATTACAGTATAAAAGCGAAACAAGCCATCACTACGTCAGAGTTGAACGTTTGTTTTTTTGCCGTTTTTTTTTGTTCCTGTGGATGTTTCATACTGCCACCAGGAACAAAACTTAAAAAAAAAAACACAGAATGCTGCCGTTCAGATACATTCCGATTCTGTGAGATACACATAAATTACAATTACCCACAAAAAATAACAGTAGAATTAAACATTAAATACATGAGACCCAGAACAATAACCAAGCCAACAACTGAATGCAGGGAATAAAAAAAAAACGTAAATTGGCAATAATAATAATGAATGGCCAAAATATTTATAAATAATTGTAACATAGTTAGTTGGTAGGTGTTTTTATGTTCTTCTTGGCTGTCAAACTATTTGTGAAATTGGGTCAAATGGAAGTGGCCAAATCTTCTCAATCTGTAGCTGTAATGTTTGCCATGGGATTTAAAAATGCAGTTATTATGTAGGGGGAATTGTTTGATTTTTTGGCAAATGACCGACATAAATTAAGTTACATTTGTAGTGATTTGAAAAAATATATATACAACGGAACATGTTTAAATTTTTGGATAAATAAATAAATAAATAATAAATAATAACGCTTAACAGTTTGTGTTTAATCGTTCTATACAGGACTCTAAATTCCAAGCCATAGTTTGTCAAAAAAAAATTAAAGAGCCATATTATAATCCTCACCATTAGATAATGAATATATTAATTTCACTATAAAGTTATTTGATACGGTCATCGAAATAACCGACCAATGTGGCAGATACCTTGAAGAGAGTATTCGATATTACCCAAATTTTTATATCGAAATAATGTTTTTTGACCTCATGTCTCTTTGGACGGTATCCATTTCAGAACATTTGGGATCGAGCCATTTGCAGGAAAACTCTCTCTCTCTCTCTCTCTCTGAGAGAGTATCCGATATTGCCCTCACTATTTGCATGTTAATACTTTTGTTAAACATAGATCGACAGTCCATATCTGTCCTCTCCCCCTAGTACCTCCCTCCATATAAATCTACAATATTCTAAGAAGTTTAAAAATTCCACGTATATTAACTTTGTCACTCCGTTAGTAACATCCCTAAATATTCGCCATAGACCCCATAAAGTATTCGTCTGTCCGTCATAAAACGTACCTCCCGATATTCGGTATTTTGCCACATTTTTCAAAGGATTTGTCTACAAATTGGTATTTGTAGTTCCTTAGGGGTTCTAGATCTGGTGACAGAACATTGTATATACATATATGTCAACGTATTCGTATAGCCCTCATATAGTGTTACCTCCTGATATTCCGTTCTTGATGATTTTTCCCACATTTTCCACGGATATCGGGTGGCAGAACATTGAATATCTAGGTCTACGTTTTCCTGTAGCGCACATATAACAGCACCCACCGATGTTCGGTATTTTGATAATACTAGTCACATTTACCCACTTTATGTTTTTTTTACCCTCCACCAAAAAAGTTATGGAGGGTATATTAAGTTCGTCATTCCGTTTGTAACTCATCGAAATAATCATTTTAGACCCAACAAAGTATATATAAATTAATTCAATGTTAATTTATTTATTTTTTTAAAAATTTGTGATTGCTGCTTACTGCAAGCAATCACGTCTTTATTAGTTAAGGTTCCGGACTACAAAGTGAATAATGAAATAAAACTACCCTAACTTATACTTTGGATTCATGCACCCAGATGATACTGGACACCTGCTCGTGTTGGCGATGGAATGTTGCTGTCTGCCTGTTGGATGTTGTTGTCAGTGTTTCGGTGGGAACTGCAGTGTCAGCAAAATGACACGCTTATACTTTGGTTGATGAATTCTTTGGGTTGCTAATGTTGAATTTGAATATGTCTGGTGTTAACTCCTCCCCTCTTAAATACAATCGTCCCGATTGTTCAAAATGAATGAATATTGTAAATGCTGGATGTTTTAGTTTCTTTCGAAGTTGTAGGTAAATTTACTTCCGGAATCTCTATTTCATCTCCTGGGGCATCTTCGATTTTCAGATTATTATTTTCGGAGTTTTTTGCATATTTTCTTCTCAGTGATATTATTGTTATAGTTGTAAGGATTATTGCAGAAACACAACCGATGCCGACTGCTAAGGTACCTTTGGTTTCCATAGATCGTATTCGTTCGATGTTCTTTACGTTCAACTGTTTAAGCAGCTCCAATGATATTACTTCTTCTAATTTGTCTTTTGGACCTTTTGGTTGCAAAAAGGCGGGAAGAGGTTTATTGGCACTTATTCCTCTTGAACTGTAACTGTGGCCATCGATTCTTATAGTGACGTTGAAATGTTTGATGAGATAAGTCCCGTTTAAAAAAATCTGCTCGTTGTCTACACTGATAGCGCCTTGATATTGGTTCAGCAAGAGCAAGTCCGATCCGATCTCTTCAATTGTTGGTATGTGTTCGTTGTTTATTTGGGTGCATTTCCCTACTCTACTTTTGAACAAATTAGTTATACAATTATCATTTCTTAATGAAATAAGCTTATCTCTATTACAAATTGTTATGTCGTAATTACTTTTACATTCTGTTTTTATTCCAAATAATTCTTTATTACATTCCAAAATTTTTTCGTATTCAATTTTATCAATTACATCTCCAGTTTTTATAGGTTTTATGAAATATACTTTACAAACTTCTTCTTGAGTTACAGGGATACTAAGGATGTACAAAATTTCTCGTTTATTTGTAACAATTTTTACGGATCCAAAAGTTAATAGTTCATCTATCGAATAAGTAGGAATATTATATTTTTCAAAAACAGTGTTTATTTGATCGATTTCGATTTTAGAAAGCAGAAATGAATTGACGATATTAGCTTTAGCCCACTGTATTGCAAACTCTACGTTTTGTAACTCTTTTTCAATAAAATTAAGTTTTCTTTCGATTTTGGATACTACTTCATCGTTCCACCCTTCCCTTTTTATTATTTCATTCGTCTTATTAGTTATTTCGGTTATTCTTTCCGAAATTAATTGGTTTATTATCAGCTGTCTATTGTTATTTTCCAAAATATTGCCAATTTTCTGTTCTAGGATCTGAAAATCATGACTATCTGGACTGCCTGCAATCCACTTCCAAGCACTTCCTATGAAGTCTATCGATCTTTTCTCTCTGTGCGGCATCAGACGGTCTAATAGTCCATTGATGTCAATTAATTGTTGCTTCATAAATGGACGGAGAGGATGGTCTAGGTTCACGAATTTGTCTAGAATGTGTTCGGTTTCACGAGTGAGGTTTTCATACTGTTCAAGATCTATTGAATGAATTACTTTAAATGTCCCGTTCTGTTTCCTTGCTATTCCATTATGAATTGAAATGAGTCTTGCGTTCGAGTAGTCGAGGATGCTGAAGTCAGCCAGGGCGTTTCCAAGAAACAATCTGTAAAATTTAGGATTTTATTAATTTCTAATATGGCTTTTGTGAATAGCCCTTCCGCTTTCGGTCAAAACGGTGGTATTCCGGGTTTCCTTAACTATTTCCTCTTTGTAACGGTCGCTTAGTTTCGTTCCTAACCTTTTGTTGTTGCTTACATAAATTAATTGTCCGGGAATATAATACTTAACTGGTCGTTTCTTTTTGTTATGATACGTCAAGTCGTTGGCCTGTTTCTGTCTGAGTTTGTCAACAATATTCCGTCTGGTAGTCTCTATGTCTTGTGGAGAAAAGTCAATTGTGCGTCCAAAATACAAATCAACAGGTCTTCTATTCACCGTGGAGTGAATCGAGTGATTGTATTCATTAACAGCCCTCTCCAGTAATTCCTCAAAATTCCTGGATGTTCCATCACCTTTCAAACATCTCATTATCTCAGCGAGGGTAGAATGAAAGCGTTCTATCTGTCCGTTAGCCTCGCTCCTGTAGGATGGGGTCGTACAAATATTTATTCCTAATTCGTCCTTCATCATGAATAATATCGAACTGGAATTTAAAGACGGTTCGTTGTCCATTACCACATTCTTCGGAACTCCGTAAGAGAATAATAATTCCCTCAGTGGTCTTCTAATAGCCTCAGTAGATCTTCCGTCTAGTATTTTCACTTTAACGTACTTTGAGAATTTGTCAATGGAGGTCAGAACTAATTTCCTATCTGTAGAGAATATATCAATATGAATAGTATGACCTGGGTAATTTGGAATAGGCGTCTCACAAAGGTAAGGTTCATTGGGATGTCTCTCGTATTTGTTTTTCTTACACGTCGTGCACAGTTTTATAATTCGCTTTATTTTTCCCGACATCCCCGGAAAATAATAATTTTCCAAAATCTGTGTTTTGTTCTCTCTGTCGTTCCTATGGGCTCTATTGTGGGTATCAATAATTATTCTTTCCTGGTCATTTTCTGATAATATATCTTCTACTACCTTCTGAGTAAACCTGCATTTGTACTGGCTAAAATGGAGTGGATAAATGTTCTGAATTTTTCCCATTATTTGTTCGGGTGCCTTGATTCCGTTAATTACAGACGGGTTCAAATACCTCTTCAAGATTGTTTGAAGTTTTCGTTCGTCATAATGTGGTTCAGTAATCGTGTGTCGGTGGATGCTTGGGAAAACAACATTGAACTGGTACATTGATGTGTCATCCACACTTATGAGAAGCTGGTTCTTGAAAACATTAATGGGTGACTCAACACTGGGTATAAGGGTCTCTGGTGAGCTCTCCGCACTATGCTGTGTGGGAGTCAGTGAATTAATCGGAGTAATAGCATTATTGTCCTTCTGTACCGTTCTAGACAGAGCATCTGCTACGACATTCTGTCTTCCGGGTTTGTACCGCAATTCGTAATTATATTCCTCCAGAGTACATTTCCAGCGTTTCATCTTCACATTGCTATTTTTGTTACTAATGGCGTAAGTGAGGGGTTGGTGGTCGGTATAAATTATAACTTTCTTCGATCCGTATAGATAATTCCTCAAGGTAGTGAGGGCCCATATGATGGCCAACATTTCCCTCTCATTTGTGGCGTAATGCTCCTCTGTTTCATCCAGAGTTCTTGAAATGAATGCAATTGGTCTTCCCTTTTGACTCAACACTGCTCCAAGAGCGACACTGGAGGCATCCGTCGTTAGGTCAAAATCTTCTCTGAAATCTGGATACGCAAGTATCACATCGTTTGAAACCAATGCATTTCTTAGCTCGTTGAAAGCTTCTACGGCGGAAACATCTAATGTCACCGGAATTTGACTGGAAGCTGTCTTTGGAATTGTGCCTTCCTCCCCTCTGAGGAGCGATGTTAGCGGCTTTGCTACATCGGCATATCCCCTTACGAACCTTCGATAGTAGCCCGAGAGGCCAAGGAAAGAACGAAGTTCCTTAAGTGTCTTAGGAATCGGGAAATTAAGAATGGCTTCCACTTTCTTTGGGTTGGTTTTTATACCATCCCTTGACACAATAAATCCCAAAAATTCCACTTCTTGTTTAAAGAATGAACACTTGTCCAACTGGATCTTCATATTAGCGGACTCTAGTGTTTGGAAAACTTTCTTTATGTTCTCGGCGTGTGACTTCTCGTCCTTGCCAAAGATGATAATATCATCGATGTAAACAAAACAGATTTTTCCAATCAATTCTCTGAGTATATCGTCCAGCGTTCGCTGAAATATTGCTGGCGCGTTCCTCAGGCCAAATGGCAGTCTCGTGAACTCGTACTTGCCATTGTTGATTGAGAATGCGGTTTTCTGTCTATCCTCCTCCCGTAGGGGTATTTGATGGAAACCGCTTTTAAGATCAATGACCGTAAAATATTGATTCCCCCCTAGGTTAGATAGGTCTTCCGTCACCTCGGGAATCGGATATTTATCCGGTATGGTGACGGCGTTGAGCTTTCTAAAGTCAACGACCAAACGATATTTTTTTCGACCAGAACTGTCCTCCTTTTTGGGCACTACCCAAATAGGGGAGTTGTACGGGGATCTGGATGGTCTTATGATGCCATCCCGAAGGAGACGACGAATCTCTTCCTCCACGACATCTTTTAATGCCATTGGGTAAGGATAACTTCGCGTATAGATTGGAGATTCGTTTTCAGTTCGGATTTCTCCAACCACAACAGAGGTGTATGTTAATCTCTCATCCGGATCTGAGAACAGGTTCCGGTGCTGCCTTGCAATATTAATGATAGATGACTTAATGATAGATGATCAGCCTCCAGCTCCAGACTATTAACATTCTGGGATATTCTCTGTCTAATGGAAATTTTCTTGCCACCTCTTACTTGGAAATAATCTTCGGAAGTATGAATTACTGCCGATAATTCCTTCAAGCTGTCATTCCCCAAAATCCCGTCGAAAGATACCAAACCAGGTAGAAGGAAGAATTTTAGTGGGACGTCATTGACGCCGAACATGTTAAGAAGAGTGTGGTGTGAAACTTCCACATCGCCGCCTACAGATTTTACGCTAAACCTATTGTCATTCAACTTGGGTCTCAGGACCAAAGTTGGTCTTATATAATTTTTACTGCTTCCTGTATCCAATAAAAAGTCTAATGTCTTCCCGTCCCTCGTTTTGACTTGAAAGTATGGCAACGAGGAACAGTTTAATCTAAAAAATTCATATCTATGAAGTTGGCTGGAATGTCATCGGGGTTACGTTCCTGGTAATCGTCCGGTATTATATCCTGTTGTCCGTAATTCCCTGTGTCATTTTCGTCTACTGGCTGATAGTCACTGTTGTCTCGGTAATCGTCGATATTTGGGGATTGGTTCTCAATATCTGGGTATTGATTATCCACGTTTACATGAAAATTACGCTGAATCTTATTCATAGGAGTCTGTACCGAAAACTGGGCAGGTCTTTTAAAATTCTGGTTCTGTTGGGGTCTTACTTGTATTGACCTGTCAATATCCATGGGTTCTGGCTTACTCTGGTTATTGTAAAATTGTGAGGGAAATTGCCTAAATTGGTTCTGAGGAAAATTCTGGGTTCCCGTATAAGGACGAGTGATTTGGTGTCCTCCCATCTGATTTCGTTGAAAGAATTGCTGAGGACGATGAGCAAATGGTTGTCCCCCAAACTGAGGACGCTGATTCTGCATATTCAAATTGTTCGGAAATGGAAAAGCTGGGGATACTCTAGGCCTATGAGTCGGAATATTTGCCAATTCTGGGTAAAATTTCGAACCAGTTGACATCCTCAATGGTTCCTGTCTATGGCCTCCCTTCTGGGCATAATCTCTCCGAAATGCCATATTGTCTAGCTTCAAACAAAGATGTAGAGCCTCTGGTAGAGATGTAGGACCCTTGACACTGAGCAGCCTAGGAAGGTCGCCGTTCAGGCCTCTTATGAAGGTATCAAGTGCCTTCTCTCGATATGTATTCGTCATGGCTCTGAGACTACCGTCGTCCAATTCCAGGCAGGAAACCTTATCCAAAATTAGAGATAGTGTTTGATAGACGTCCTGATAGAACTCTGTGACACCTCTGTGCCCCTGACACAAAACATTCATTTGGTACTCTAGTGTACCTATATCTCGTTTATCCGCGTAGTGCACCATCAGGCATTTGCGTATTTTGGCCCAATCCAATGGAGTCCTATAGGATTCTAAAGCAGTATCGGCCTCACCTATAATTTTCGTACGAATTGTATGCAAAATTGCGTAGTATTTCCCGGTACCACGAAGTGATGAGTATAAATCAATCACCCTTTCGACTGATTTCCTCCAAGAGCTGAATTCTCCGGGTTTTCCCGAAAATTCCCTCAAGGATTTCACTATATCTGGAACTTTGTCCAGTTCCTCCAGTCTCGAGGAGACTGTTCCTACCGGTATGTCACTACCATCGTCAAACGTTTCGTCTCGTCCGGCCAAAAGGTTTGTAATCATTCGTGTGATTTCATTTCTTTGTCTGTCCGTGAGTGTTGAACTACCTGATGTAAGGGTGTTTGCCCTTGTTTGAGTCTCCATGTTATTTGAAGATGGATTTATCGTAATTCTATTTAATTTTGCGGCAATATCATCCACTGATTCTAACATTTTTTCTCTTTATCAAAAGGAAAGGTGGAGCTATCAAAGTTACGTTATTTATCAGTATTGGGAACAAAAAAATATTTCATAGGTAACAAATAACTATAACTATAAAATGTTAGGAACTAAATTTGTTCTTAATTTGAATTCTTAAAGTTATTCTTACAATAGCAGCATCATTAGAGTCTGGAGTAGCATCCTTCTAGTACAGATGAGATGAGATGAGATGATCGTTTTTCTTAGTCCTTTCAAAGTTTTCAAAGTTTTGTTGTGTCCGATTTTTTTCACTTTTATTTATAAATTGTTAAAATATTTAATATTGTTCAAACAATTTTTTTATTTTAATTTTTATTTCTGTCTTAACTTTATTTTTATTTATATTCATTCAAACTTATTTAAATTGCTTTATTTTTTATCTCTTTTTTTTTTAATTTCTCACAATTGTTTCTCTTTTATTTCTCACTTCATTTAATTTACTTTGCATTTAAGTTTTCACAAGTTTTTTTTTTTTTTTTTTTTTTTTTTTAAGTTTTCATTTTGTAATTATCATTTTAATTTCCTTTATTTTGATACTTTTTTTTATTTTTTTTTTTAAATTCTCGCTTTTTATTTAATTTAATTTACTTTGTTTTTTAATTTTTCAGGAGTTTTTTTATTTTCTTTAATAGTTTTTCATTTTTCACAATTCTTGTATCAATGTTTTTATTTTACTTTCACTTTTTTTTAAATTTTTATTTGTAAACTACCGTAATCTAGTGATCCGCGTCGCGGGCTTTAGGGGCTGTAACATAACGTTACGTCCTTTTCACAATTAAGTTACTGGGGCGCCACCTGAAGGCTTGACTTTTGTCGGAAATCCTTTCTTCGGGTTTCGAGTACCTGTTTAAAAACAGGTCCCTGCTCTCGGGCGCCAATTAATTCAATGTTAATTTATTTATTTTTTTAAAAATTTGTGATTGCTGCTTACTGCAAGCAATCACGTCTTTATTAGTTAAGGTTCCGGACTACAAAGTGAATAATGAAATAAAACTACCCTAACTTATACTTTGGATTCATGCACCCAGATGATACTGGACACCTGCTCGTGTTGGCGATGGAATGTTGCTGTCTGCCTGTTGGATGTTGTTGTCAGTGTTTCGGTGGGAACTGCAGTGTCAGCAAAATGACACGCTTATACTTTGGTTGATGAATTCTTTGGGTTGCTAATGTTGAATTTGAATATGTCTGGTGTTAACTTATATTCTTGATCAGCGTAAAATTCTAAGACGATTTAGCCTTGTCAGTCCGTCTGTCCGTCTGTTGTAATCACGCTACAGTCTAAACGAATTAAGATAGGAAGCTAAAATTTTGCACAGATTTCTCTTTTGTCTGCAGGCAAGTCAAGTTCGAAGATGGGCTATATCGGTCCACGATATCTATAGCCCCCATATGACGCTACCCCCCATATTCGGTATTTTAATGATTTTTGCACATTTTTCAACGAAATTGTCTTAAATTCCACACAAGGAGTTTCTTGTGAGTACTTTACCCCCGAAAGAGAATTTTCTATATAGGTCCACGGTATCGTATATCCCCCCTATAACGGTATCCCCCGATATTCGGTATTTTGATGATATTAGCCACATTTTTCAACGGATTTGTCTAACATTCCACACAAGCAGTTCCTTGTGGGTATTTTACCTCCTGAAAGAGAATTTTCAGCATAAATCCACGATTTCGTAAAGCCCACATACAACGGTACCCCCGATATTCGGCGTTTTAATGATTTTAGCTACATTTCTCACATTTTGAATTGTTTGAAAATCCACAAAAGGAGTCCCTTGTGAGTACTTTAGATAATTTTCTATGTAAGTCCACGGTATCGTATAGCCCCCATATAATGGTACCTCCCGATATTCGGTATTTTGATGATTTTAGCCACATTTTTCAACGGAATTGTCTGAAATTCTACACAAGGAGTACTTTGTGAGTACTTTGCCCCCAGACATAGATTTTTCTATATAGGTCCGCAATATCGTATATCCCCCAATATATCGACCCCTTACAATATTTGGTATTTTTAAAATTTTAACAAAATTTTTAATGGATTTTATTTTTTTGAAAAATTCCTAATTCGTTCTAAATGGTGGAGGGTATTCATAGTTCGGCCCGGCCGAACTTACTGCATTTTTACTTGTTATGTTTTTTTTCTCAATTTTGTTACTCTGTGATCATCTGACATGTCCTTGAGCATTTGTAGGTAAGATATATAAGACTACCAGATAGAACTTTAGCTTCTTTTGGTGGTTTTCATTAAATCAATTAGTGATTCGAGTTATGCATGACTGCCCCTACGTCTGGCGATCTATGTATTTAAATATTCTCAGCCATATGACTACAGAGGGTATATATCATTTGATACGGCAAAAACGTGCCTCATCGAAATAATGGATTAAACCCTAGGTCCCTTTGGACCACATTCGTTTCAGGACATTTGAAGTGTCCGCCTTTCTCCCCCACATAAGATCGAAATTTCCAAAAAATATATTTTCTGAACAGAAGGAGGAAAGATAGTCCGATTTGCTCCAACATTGCAAATCTTAATATTTGCATCAGTGGTAGGTCAGATGCGAAAATGCACAATATCGGTCAACAACATTTTGAATAATTACAATTCTTATAAAATGTGATGTAAGAGTCCTATTGTCTTCAAATTTCACACATCCCAATAATTTTATTAACCCAAAGTCTGGAGTTGTGATGAAATACATCGGTCGACCCCTTCTGGTACCTCCTTACAAATGGTCAACATTTTGAATATCCATGAAGTTCATGAAACACGAAATAAGCATCAGGTTCTCTTTACATTTCACACATCCCATTATTTCTACTAACACAAGATCTGTTGTGAAGATGGGATATATTGGTCCACTCCTTCCGGTACATCCACTACAAAACGTTAAAATATTGAATATCCATGAAGCTCATAAAACGCGAAAATAAAATCCGATTCCATTCAGACTAGGCACTTCTCAATATATCAGCACAAGATCTGTTATAAAAATGGTAGAGATCGGACCATTTCTTCTGGTACCTCCCCCACAAAGGGTCAAAGTTTCGAATAATCAAAACGATTAGAAAATCCAAAATAAGCATCCGGTTGTTTTCATATTCCACACATCCCATTATTTCATTTAAAACAAAATCTGCTTTGAAGATGGGATATATCGAACCACTCCTTCTGGTACCTTCCTCGCAAAGGTTTAAAATTTTGAATATTGATAAATTTAAAAATTATGGAGTTTGACTTTTTTGCAGTTTTTTGATCTCACTCACATTTTAACATTTTCCAAAAATTATCTGATATAGAGTGAAGGATGTAGTCTATATATTACAAACCTGGCACGTCGCAGTGTTTAAATCATATTTATTTTGATCCGATACGAAGTGGACTATATTGGTCCATTCCTTCGGAACTTACCCCATAGAGGGTCAACAATCTGATTAATCATAACACAAGTTAGAATATATTTAAATAATTGAACATTGCCTGCGGTTATTTTTCAGATGTATGAATATCTGTCGGCTAAACCGACTGACACTTTTGTCTTGTTGGACTCATATTATGTCTAAACTACACCGCCTCAGCGAAGTTTATCTTTCACATTTTAATTTTCTTCCTTAAAGTACACTTTTAGTGGCAATGAGTGATACAAAAATCAAACCACATATTCCTTTAGATACCCCACACATACCTTTATCTAATAGAAAAGATCAGAATTTGCAATAAAATAGTTGGCCAATAAAACTAACTTTTCCCCATTAAATTTTAACCTTTTCCCTCTTCCAAAAAAAAAAAAAAAAAAAATATTTGAAACTGAAAATATTCCCATAATTAACTTTTAATTGTCACTTCATTTCACATTTTAGCCCACATTTTGCCAAGTGATTCGTTCGATGTCCTCGGCCAGATGTTTGGTATTGTCGTTTGGTTGCAATGTCACCATTTGTTGGTGGTGTTTCGTTTGGCCATACAGCTGCATTATTCGAATGTCTAGAGTAAAGCTATAGCGGACGCAACGGCGACGACAATGACGACGACAAAATCCCAATCCATTTTAGTTGTTGTCGTCGTAACTGGAAAATAGAATTTCACTTGTAAACATGGCTTAAACGTTTTATCACATGTCTCAAGTAGGCGTTACAACGACATATTCTTGGGATGTTGTTGCTGGTGCTGTAGTCTGTCGGTATGTCTGTCTACCTTCATTGCATCTCTTGCACTTTAATGGAACAACACCACAATGGTGTTGCTTATTTTGGTGTTTTTTTTTTTGTTCGTTGCTGTAGTTGTTCCACCTTGATGGCCGGCCGGTGTTGGGATTTGGTGTTGATAGCTTTTTCTTCATTTAGGAAATTTCATGATATTCCAAAGTAAAAGAGAGAGTACAGTGCAAAAAACAAACTGGGGAGAGAGAAAAAAAAACAGAAAACAAAATCACAGAATCGAAATTGAGCTAAAACACAACAAGTTGTGTGAAATTTATCGGTTATAAAGGTGGGTGGTTAATACTGTTAAGATTTCCTATAAAGTACACTCGAAGAAAATTGGAAAAGTGGAAAGGGTTTTGTGTATATCTCTGGATATCGAGAAACGGAAATTTGTAGATAAAAGGGCGCGAAAGTCCTAAAAGGTAAAAAATGGTAGTTTTGTGAGAATTTTTATTCGACCAATGAAACTTTACATTGATATAACTCTACGCCAAGAGGTTTGAGATATGTCAGGAACATCGGGACTTTGTTCTTTAAGATTATTATTAGGTAATCGGTACAAAATGGTCCTTTTTATCGATATGGGCTAGAATTATATCTTGATTGAAATACGACTGGGTTTTTGGAAATGCGTAACCTTGACTATTTGTGTAGAGGGGTGAGCACCAATAGAATTTGTGGAGCTTCGTACATTTGAGGGAAGGAAAAGTATAGGTCCACAATGGCCTATTGTTATTTCGGGTAGAAAAATCGGAATTTTTCACAATCGTACATAGATGTTAAGAAATGTACTGAAAAGTACACAATTTTAGAAAATTGTCATTGAGAGATAAGAACTATAACTCTCATATTTTACACAAATGTTACTCTTTGTGTAGAAGGGTGAGATGCGATGGAGTTTCGTACGTTAAGCATACAAAAATCTATTACAAATACAACAACTTTATTATTGAGTGATCGATTAGAGTTAGAAGTTTGCACGTGGCTTAGAAAAGGTTTTAACATTCGTACTATTGTGAAACGAAATGTACGAAAAAATACGAAGTGATTGAATATTGTTATTAAGCGATCGGTAGGAGCTGGGACTGTGAAATTTCCCATGAAGTTCAAGTGAAATTTCCCTGGGTGAGACACGAATAAATTTTTGGAAATCTGAACTTTAACGGCACGAAATGTAATATAAGGTTTGAAATCGTAGAAATGAATGTCTATTGATCTAGCGACAAAAACTAGAATATTGGAATTTTGCGTCATAGGCCATACTTTCTTTCGTGCAGTAAGTACTAAAAGGTACCAAATGCCAAAACTCAATTATTGAGCCATCGATGAGTACTTGACATTTTTCGCTAGATCTACTCTGGGGGAGTTATGAGCCAATTTTTTTTTAATACGTACATTGAAGGCATGAAATATAAAAACATGTAGAAAATTCTCTAATTTTATAGTTTATTGAACAATAAGAAATTGGAAATTGTGTACAGAGGTCAATCTTTGTGTATAGAGGTGAGATGCTGGAAGATTTTTCGCACTTTAGGGGTAAAAAAATACTAAAATGTGAAAATTTTCACAATACTCTAATTGACAGATAGGTAAGGACTGGAAATTTCACATTAAACATGAGGCTCCTTCTTTGTGGAGATATTATATGACTTTTGGAAATACCTTTAAAGTAAAGGTACAAAAAGTAATAAAAAGTTCACCATGCTGCAATATTGTCATTGATCGATTGATAAGAACTGAAATGTTGAAATTCTTCTCAGAGGAATTTTTATGTGTTGTGGGGTTGGGTACTATGGAGTTTTTGGAAATTGTACCTAAGTGGTAAAAATTAGTAAAAATTTTATATTTTATAGCCACTGCTTTGTGAAATGGACCCAATTGTTGGTAATTTGTAAAGGGTATAAAAAATATCGCCAGATTTGATTGACCAATTCGAAAAAATTAAAGGTCTGATTTTCGACGCTAAATATACAGTTGCAGAAAATAGTTTGGGTGTACTAAAAGATGCCAAAGACTACATAAGATAACAGAAAATACTAAAAATTTTAAAAAAGGTTACTTGTTATAATTTTAACATTTGTTATTGGATATAGTTGAGGATGTGATTATCGAAATCCTTTATGATCGATATTTATATAAAAGAATAGGACTGACTGAGAATCAAGCCTAGACAAAACGGCTGAAGGTTTTTGGAAATTCGTACTAAAGGGTATGAAAAGTATTCAAATATACTAAATATTAACGACTAGCGGAATGACAAATTTGCAATGAGTGTCACTAATAGAGTACAGAATAGATGTACCTCAAAGTTTTTATACCCTACACTACATAGAGGTAAGGGTATTATGTCTTTGTGCATTTGTTTGTAACATGGAGAAGCTAGCGAGATAGACCAATATTTATTTTTAAGGATCTACATAGAATCACTTTCTGAGTCGATTTATGCATGTCTGTCCGTCTGTCCGTCACTAAATGACCAATATCAGTCCAAATGACCTGAATTTTGGTATGTCCTACCGAATTCAGTTTAGAAGCAAATACATAAAATTTGGAGATAAAGCTTTAACTCACATATATATATTTCATCCGATTATGGATTTTAAGTTCCTCACATTCGTAATATGCACTTCAGAGTAATGGTATATGGTACCAGATATCAGATACAGTCCAAAACTAGTTGTTTTTAATTTTATCAAAATCGGTTCAAATATTACTCCCATATATATTTTCATCCGATTTCGGGTTAATTGTGAACCAAATGGCCAATATCAGTCCAAATGGCCTGAAGTTCGGCCATCAGACCGAATTTTGTACCAGATATCTCATAGAGTTCAGAAATTCCCAATATAAACCTTTTTTACGAGAGCTCTACTAAATACACATAGTGATGTTGGGTATCATATAGACGACCCCTTCCGACTTTTGACCTTTCCTTACTGGTTTTAAGGTTACGAAAAGTTCTTCAATGGTACTAAACTTATAAAATGGTATCATTTGATATTATGTGAACGGATAGAGCTACAAACTGTGTGAGGTTAAAAATTAAATTTGATAGATGAAGATCGTTGTGGAAATGTGTACTAAGTGTGGAACAGTTTGGTTAAATGTGAACCGATGAACCTGGAATTTTAAAATTTTGTATTAGGCTCCTTTTGATGGTACGTTTGTGAAAAACAGGTGGTGTTGGAAATGTGTACCACAGGTACACAGAAAGTACTCGGTGAACAAGTAGTGCTCAAAATTTAAAATTCCAAGGGATGGATATAAAATTCTGAAATTTAATTCTTAGATTACTGATCTGTATTTGAGATTTGGTGGTGGTTTGCAAATGCCTCCATATGTATGCGAATTTACTAAATGTGACTAAATGTGTTATTGGGTGAAGGGATAGTGCTGGAATCGTCAAATTTAATATTTCAGTCAACGTAGGTGGTTTTGGAAATGTGTACTATAATTGTACAAAAAATACTAAATAGTACTTAATGTGGATTTGGGCGAGGAAATAGAGCTGGATTTGATATTAAGGCCATTTTTGGAACCTGAGGTTGTTAACAATTTTAACCACATAATTATATTTACTAAGCAAGATTTATGAAACTAAAGAAGCAGCTTATTAGCTTATAAGGACCCAAAGTCAATTTAAAATGGGTGATTGATTTTAAATTCTAATATTGATCGAACATTTCGAAATTCGGAGGTAACTCTAGTTTAGTAAAAACTTCCTGTTTTTTAGTTTTGTTTTTCCATAGGTACGTTTATGTACCCTGATTTTGGAAAAGCATTTTTTTCTTGGGGCCAGACCCGAATATACCGATATTTGACCCGAAAGGCTCCAAGACCAGGGTTAGACCCGGATCTTCAAAATTTTTAGATTTAATTTGAAAGGTAATAAAAATAAATATCCATATTGGAAAGGGTTCGGGTGTTACATCAAAATTATTAATTTTTTGTACCCTGTTTTTATACTCTCCACCATACTATGGAGGGCATATTAATTTTGTCATTCCGTTTGTAACTCCTCGAAATACTCATGTCAGACCCAACAAAGTATATATATTCTTGACCAGCGTAAAATTCTAAGACGACGCCATATCCGTCTGTCTGTCTGTGTGTCTGTCTGTCTGTTGTAATCACGTTATCTTTCGAACAAATTGAGATAGAAGGCTAAAATTTTGCACACATGTATATTTTGCTAGTAGGCAGGTTAAGTAAATGGGCCATGTAGGTCCAAGTTATCATATAGCCCCCATATAACGGTACCTCCCGATATTCGGTATTTTGATAATTTTAGCGACACTGTTTACCAGAATCGTTTCAAATTAGGTATTTGAAGTTCGTAACGGATACTACACCCTAAGTAAAAAAATGAGCCATGTAGGTCCACGTCTTCATATAACCCCCATATAACGGTACCCCCCTATATTCGGTATTTTGACATTATTTAACGGAATCGTTCCCAATTTGGTATTTGAAGTTCGTAATAGATACTGCAGCATAAAACAGAAAACGGGTCATGTACGTCCACGTCTTCGTATAGCCCCCATATACCGTACCTCCCGATATTCGTTATTTTGATGATTTTAGCGACATTATTTACCTGGATTGTTTCAAATTTCTCATGTGAACTTCGTAATGGATACTTCAGCCCATGCCAGAAAATTGTCTGTGCAGGTCCACGTCTTCGTATAGCCTCCATATAACGGTACCCCCTATATTCTGTGTTTTGATGATTTTAGCTACATTATAAACAGATTTTTCTTCAAGTTTCGCATTTAAATATTGTAATAACTTATAACAAAAGTTGCCAATGCAGGTCCACGTCGTCGTATAAGCATTTTGTATTTTTGAGATTTTTACACACTTTTTAACGGATTTTATTTTTTGGAAATTGCCAAATTTGTACCAAATGGTGGAGGGTATTAAAAGTTCGGCCCGGCCGAACTTACAGCTTTTTTACTTGTTTTAAATCTTCATGTGACCTATTTTTGTATAGGTATTTTCATTAGCTTTCAACTGATACCCATATTATCCATATGGATTTAGTTGGTCCGGGTATAACCCGGTTTTTGAAACCGGGTCTTTCGGGTCAAATATCCGAATATCCAGGTCCGTCTCCAAGAAAAAAAGTATTTCCCAGGAATCAGGGTGTAAATACCTACCATTGGAAGAAATTTCAACAACCGAAAGTTTTTACAAAACTCGAGTTGTTTCCAAATATGTTTGCTCATGGAAATATCCCAATTTTTTAATCTTAAAGCTTTTTCCGATTTTGTCAATTTTAAAGATTATTCCATCACTTTCTAGCGTATATAGATCCACGAAAGTTTAATAACAGTAATCTTTCCTCGAGTGTATTATTTTCAAATAAAACACCTTTTCATTTGACTGACTTCCCAAACCGAACCAAAGGCTTAAAGGCTTGGTTTTTTCGGCTTTCAAAGAATGTCGCTATTTGGCACTTTTTTAAACACCACCACCATCCACCCAGGAATCGCGCACTACAACATTTTATTGGTTTTCTTTAGTTGATTTTATGCCGTTTTTTCGGCCTCTTTGGCAACAATTGCTAACGAAGACAAGTCGAAGGCAAAACGCCAACCTACTTTTTCGGTGCCGTTGTTCGTTGGTGCCTGTGCCTGATGCCTTTCTTCAATCCTTTCGATGACCAATTTTTTTTTGGTTTCTCAGGTATTTTAATTGATTTGTAGTTAGCAGACATTAAAAAGTGTTATTTGAAATGTTTCCCCCCATGATGTTGTACAATGGTGTTGTGTTTTTCGCTTTTTCTCGAATCACTTGATTGGTGCTTTGGTTTTCTGACAGAGTCTAGAAAGTATTTGACCGGCAGTTAATGGAGGGGAAACAATTATTTTGTGATTTGTCTTTTTTTTTTTTCTTTGCCTAACTTCCATCTCTCTCGTTCTCAGATATTTTTAATTATTTATTGTATATCGACATCAGAAACAACACCAACAACAATAGAGCTCTATTGACTGGAAAAGTCGAATCAGGCAAAATAAAAAAAAAAATAATGAAAAGGAATGAAATCAATTATCCCCATTATCCGTAATAAAGTTAAGCAAAATGTAAGGCAGTTAGCCAACATTTAGTCACGACCACCAGCATAATAAAGTTTGGTTTATAGTTCATTATTCTCTAAATTGCGGTTCAATTATGGCTAAGTATTTTATGGACAGTATGAAGAGAAACTTTTATGAAAATTTTCCGAAATTCTGCAAAACTTAACAATAAATACAAAATAATGAGAATATTTTACGCATTTTAGCCCATAAATGAAACCGCATTTACAAACAATATCATTTCTCTCTGTACACGGTGTGGTGAAAAAACTGCAACCAACTTCAGACTGCTGTTATTTCTAAGCCACTCGCCCGACAGCTTTTAAAATTATTCCAGTGACAGATCATTATATTGTTAACAAGCGTACAAAAGCATTTTTCTGAAATAAAGTTATTCGTGATGGAATTCAAGCGTTATAGTGTGATTTCTTTATATTTGACTGGAAAGTCACTAGTGGCTATCGTTAGAGCCCTCCAGCATTTAAATGTGAAAAAATCGTTTGTGTCTCGTACCATCGCTCCTTACCGTGATACTGGTAACGTAGACCGACGTCAAGGAAGTGGACGGAAGAAAACACCAACATCAGCAGAAATGATTCGAAAAGTAAAGAAGCGTCTTAATCGGAACCCGCGTCGCAGTGGCCGAAAATGGCAAATATTGAAAAATAAGCTCGGGGTAATGCCATTGAAATTTCAAAAAGTGCAAGAACTTACACCGCAACAGAAAGAAACCAGTAAAGAAAGTCCGGGCAGGGCCGATTTTATGACACCCTACACCACTTTGCTAATTAAGTTGAGCTCCACATTACAATTAAAAGTTTTTATGGGAGAATTCAATCACACACCCTATGATTATAATTATAATTTAAAATTCAAAGGACTAAATATGCCGAAGCATTTGTATCTTTTAAATTCGGACTTTTATTGCCCATTAAGATATATATGGGAGCTATATCCAAACCTGAACCGATCTCGATAAAATTTGGCAAAGATATTTCTGAGCTGTATTTGATATATTACCCTGAATATCGTTGTTACGCAGTGCATATTACGACTGTGGGTAACAAATACAACAAATCGGATGAACAATATATATGGAAGCTATAGCTATATCTGAACCGATCTTCACCAAATTTGACATTCTAGCTTCTATACTCAATTCGGTCGTATGTGCCAAATTCCATCCCATTTGGACAAATATTAGACGTTTGGTGCACAATAAAATGTAAATCGGACGAAGTTATATATGGGAGCTATATTCAGATTTGGACCGATCTCGATAAAATTTAGCAAGTGTATTTCTGAGCTATATTTAATGTATTTCTCCAAATATTGTTGTTACAGAGTGCACATTACGGCTGCAGAGGACAAAAATAACAAATCGGATGAACAATATGAATGAGCAATATGGGAGCTATAGCTATAATTTGGCATACTTATGTTCAGGCTTAATTTGGTTGTATTTGCAAAATTCCATACTATTCGGACTGATATTACACGTTTGGTGCACAATAAAAAGCAAATCGGACGAAGATATATATGGGAGCTATATCTAAGTTTTGACCGATTATCTCAAATTTCAATAAGGTTCGTTCTTGGGACAAACAAATGCTTTGTGCAAAACTTCATCTGGATCGGGTAATAAATGCGGACCGTACTTTGTTTACAAAAATACATGGACAGTCGGACGGACAGACGGACGGACGGACATGCATAAATCGACTCAGAATGTGATTCTATGCAGATCATCGAAAGGAACTATGGGTCTATCTCGTTTACTCTTGCCTGTTACAAAAAAATGCACAAAGACATAATACCCTGACCACCTTGTGGTGTAGGGTATAAAAATGAGCTCGGGGTAGTCATTGAAATTTCAAAAAGTGTGCCATAGTGCCATAACAGCTAATGGTGGCTCTCCCCTCGTTTTAATCGACCGTGGCATCAGAATTAATGCCGAATATTATCGCGAAAATATTCTGGAAGGTGTATTAAAGCCGTGGGCACGCAAATATTTTTGCCGCAGATCTTGGACCACAGGAATCAGCATAATAGCACTCAGCACGCTCCAAAATGAGGTTCCTCGCTTCATTTCCAGCGCACAATAGCCACCAAAATTTCCGGATACCAATCCGTTGGACTATTGTATCTGGAGTATTTTGGAATGCAAGTTTGGCACTAAAAAATACCACAGTGTCGATCGCCTCATGCAAGCGCTTCGCCGGGAATGGGCCAAAATACCACAGAGCAACACTCGGGCAGCGTTTGACGGTTTCATTGGCCGTTTGAAGGATATAATTCGTGCCAAAGGTGACCAATTCGAACAAATCTAAACTTATTCTAAAATTTGATGCTATTTCCGACGTTTTTTGCATTCATTCCTTAAAATTTAAAAAATTAAAAATATGGCGTTTGACTTTGTTGCAGTTTTTTTATCTCACCCTGTATAGTTGACCGACCACATACCTTAGATAAATCAACAATCTAAATCCTAGATAGTTAACAACCATGTGTCTATATTAACCCAAGAATAACAAAAGAAAAATCGCAAAACATGAAAATAATCAATCAAGTGTCAGCGTTTAAATGATTTTTATGGCTACTGCAAGACATTTATTGGCCGGGCAAACAATTCATTAAGGAGGCAATTCCCACTCTAATGCGCTGGCGAAAATTCAACAAAGTTTGTTGGCCATTTAGCCAACCGACCAACTGATAATTAACTTTGAGGTAAAATTTATTTGCTTTTATTTAACAATAATTTTGTTGGCTCAAACTTTCAGTTAACTCAAAACCCACCACTCCACTCCCAACCAGCTAGCCAGCCGTCCGACAGACAGACAAGTTTGATGTTTGTAATTGCAATTCGTTTTGATACGAATGGAGATTTATAAGTATTTATGGCTATTTGATGTTTAACGGGGTTCATAAATTTCCCAACAATCTATTGGTTTGTTTGTATTTATTGGTGTTGGTGTTGTTGCTTTATTTGTTCAACAATTGTTTCATTTCATAGATGTGTAGTGCAATTTTTTTGGTTGGGTGTTTTTGTTTGTTCTAACCGACAGTGCTCTAGATTTGACTATTGGTATAACTTTTTAATGCAAATGCATTTGCAATGTGTGAACTGTAGTTTTGATAAAAATTTGCATTATTATAATTAATTTAATTAAATATATTTGATTTGAGAAGTTTTGCAGCCACAATATTTACACCACTTTGTTCGTCCCCTATAAGTGGATTCATGAATTCATGGCTCCAAATTCTAATTGTGTGTTGAAATTTTGTAATTTCCAAAAAATTAGTAAACCTATTTGAAAATAAACTCTAGTTGGGGTGAGCCGATCATTCATGCCCACAACACCTTGTCAAGATCTAAAACTTATTGACACTAGCATATAACGATATCTACCAAAATCCGTTATTTTGATGATCTTAGAGACATTACTCACGGGAATTGTTTCAAATTTCGTATTTGAAGCTCGTAATGAGTACTACAAACTATGGCGGAAAATTGATTATGTAGGTCCAAGTCTTCATAAGTTCGGACATTTTTACCAGAATTGTTTCAAATTTCGCATTTTTTGTTAATGGGTACTAGAGCTTTTCACGTCTTCGTATAGCTCCGATGTAACAATTTGCTTTATGCGGTATTTTTCGACGGATATTCTTTTGGAAATTTTTCAAGTTCCTTCCAAACGGTGGAGTGTATTCAGGTTCGGCCCGGCCGAAGTTACTGCTTCTTTACTGGTTTTAAAGTCTTATATAAGTCTTGTAATGCAGAATATAACAAAATGATTTAATCGATTCAGAGTTTGATGTATCTCCCATAAATTGGTTCATCTGGTTTCAAAATGTAACTCCACTAAAGTCATAATATTCATTCCAGAAAGGTTCGTAATTAGTATGATCTACATATGGCTAGCTCTACAAATAATGCATAGCGACCTGGGTATCGTTCAGTCAGCCCCTACCTTTATCTACCTTTGAGTCCTCTTTGCTGTTTTTCATACCCTACACCACATAGTGGTAAGTGTATTATGTTTCTGTGCATTTGCTTGTAACATGGAGAAGGAACCGAGATAGACTCATAGTTACTTTTGAGGATGTTCATAGAATCACTTTCTGAGTCGATTTATGCATGTTAGTCCGACCTTCCGTCTGTCCATGTATTCATGTGATCAACATGCAGGTCACATTTATTATCCGATTGAGACGCAGTTTTAAAAACAATATTTGTTTAACGCAATTGGTGAGAATCGGTTCAAATTTATATGTTGCCTTCAACCGATTTCGGGTTAATTGTACACCAACTATCTATATTTTGGTACATGCCATCGAATTCATTCTAGAAGCTAGTCCATCAAATTTTGTACAGGGCATGAGATACTACTCAAAAATACCTCTGTCAAATTTTATCGAGATCAGATTAGGATGTAGCTCCCATTTATATGTTTTATCCGATTTGGAGTTTAAATTCCCTTACAAGCGCAGTATGCATTCCACAATAAAGATATTTAGTACCACATAAAGCCCAGCAATACCTCTGCCAAATTTTATCAAGATCGGTTCAGATTTGGATATAGGTCATTAAATATCTTCAACCAATTTCAGGTTAATTGTGTACCAAATAGCCAACATCAGTCCAAACGACCTGAATTTAGTCTACAAGCAAGTACATTGAATTCGGAGAAAATCGGTTCAGATATAGCTATAGCTTCCATATATATGTTTCAACCGATTTGGTGTTTAAGTCCCTTAAATTCGTAATATGCATTCGATAACAATGATATTTGGTACCAAATATCTTATAGACCTCGAAAATACCTTTGCCAAATTTTATCAAGATCGTCTAAGATTTGGATATAGCTCCCATATATATCCTTAATCCATTTCAGATTTATTGTGCAAATAATGACTAATATCAGACCAAACGGAATGAGTTTCAGGACGTAGGTTTCCATTTGGCGGAACTCGGCTCCGATGTATTTTTGTTTATGTAATCCTTTTCGAAGTGATATAATGCACTCTATAGCAATGTTACTTCGTATAAAAGATTAAGCTGTCTTCGTCAAATTTAGTGAAAACCGATGCATTGGATTTGGATACGCCTCCCATGATTAGTTCCCTCTGAAAGCACAATATAGCTGCTCTAAAGCCAAATGTTGATAGGTGGTATAATTTACCTTAAATAAATTCTTTTGCTACTGGAGCAAATAAGCATATTTAGCTTAGTTGTGTAGGGTATCATATAGTCGGCCCCGCCCGACTCTTGATTTTTCTTGTTGGTTTTTGCTTTAAAAATGTTTTTTTTTTTATGCTGTTCGAAATTTAAATTTTCACCCGAATATTTTATACCCTCCACATAATGGTCGGAAATAGTTGCCGGAGCCGCACGTCTTTTAAGAAATCGATAGAAGTTAAAATTGTCAAAATAAATGGCATAGATATATCGTTCCATATCTTTTAATTTTGTGTATTCGAAGTTTTGGTTCCATTTGCCCAACCAAATTATTTCTCAGCTTGTATTTCGGCTTCGGCATAATCTAATGTCCCACAAAAACATTCCCCTTCTTTGTATAGCCCTATATAACTGCGACTTTAGACTTTCGCAAGTTTTTATCCCGATTTCCTACCAAATCATCAGCAACTTGAGAGGTCTTTTTTACATTGTTTAGTTTAATTCTCTCAAAAAATAATCGATATATTAGAGACTATGGGTATAGCCGATTTAATCTCATATCAAGTTTTCACATGATGGAGTAAAAGTTCGGTCGTTTCTACTTGTTTTCATATTTTTATATCGGCAAACATTATTCCTCCACCAATATTTGATTTTAATCAGTCTGATTTTAAGATCATTTGCAAAATTGCTATAATTAAAAAAAAATCTAATAAATAATTACAAATATTATAAACCAACCTACACTCCGGACAAAATTCGCCACCATTTTTGTGGCAGGTGGCCCAATACAGTTCTGACCACACTTAAGCCTGAAGCAAATTATTTTTTGACTTATTCATTTTTAATTGAATTCATGGAAGTCTGTTATCACCTTTTTTCGGTAGATTTTGGCGCAGAGTGCAGAGAAACTTATGATTAAAAGATATAAAACGTGAGATAAATTCATATTCTTAGCTTGAGAATATGTGATACACTTCACACAACACCATCAACAAAGTGTGATAGTTATGAGAAAAAAACAACAAAAACATTTTAGCAGTAGCATTTTAAGGTGGAACCATAAGGCGTGAATAATTTTTTCGAATATTAGAATTTATAACACTTAGCCATAACCTTTAGACGTTAAGTGAATATGTGATACTTTGACTGGTATACATTTTTAATATAAACTTGGCACCTTTGGACGTTGTGTGTCTCAGTTGTAACACTAGCACTCTTTGAATTATTTATTCGCCTTATTTTAAAGTTATCTGTTTGGTGGCGAATAGGTCCCCTGAATACTTTGCCGTTGCAAATGTCGTTTTCCACCCAGCAAGTAAAGCACCAACACCGTCGTTCTTTCGTATAATTAATCATTTATTTTGTTTCGATTATTTTATTAATTTTAATAAATTTATGTTAATGTTTGCAACATTGTTAGCTGCGAACATAAGTCGGAGTTGGATGTACTTAACATCAACGTTTGCTGAAAAAGCAACAGCTGTTGGTCGGTTGTTTAGTTTGGTCTGCATCATTACCAGTACTGCACCTGAATTTCTGCACTGCAACGTTGGTCCGTGTCTTATGCCTTCCACTCGTTACATTCATGACTCGATGATGGCAAACTATCATCTAAAGTCGTAACATACAATAGCAACAACAAATAAATATTGATTTACCGTTGTTGTTATTATTCTTGTTAATGTTTATTAGATTTTTTCTTATAATGGAGTTGTTGGTAAGTGGCATAATTCGATACCCCTTTCAGTAAGTTTAATAAAGATGTCGATTGTGTCTCTATTAATTGAAAATTAAATATTTGATATGAGAATAAGTGGATAGAAGCGAAATATTTATGAGATGAACTTAAAAATATTTGATTATTTTAAATTCTAGCATAAGTTGGATTTTAGATTCATTTTTTCATTCCGTTTGTTACACCTCGAAATATTCGTATAGAGCCCAAAATTTTTAAAAATCTGGATAGAGGTCGTGATATTTCGAAATATTGTCATTATCATTCAAACTTTGCACAAACATTTACCGTCCATTTTCGCCCGCTTTATTCAGAATGGACTTAATTTTTGCTTGCTCAAATTTATATCTACTAAGCGGATGCACCATGGGAGGAGCATTTGAAGAGCATTTAGGTATATAGACCGTACTATCAAATCGTCAATAAAATAAAAATGTATGTATGTGTTTTGTTTGAAAATATTCCTACAGTTCGTAAAAAAATCAAGATTTATGTAGAAATGAAAATGAAAATATAGGTCCACTATTTAGGGTTTAGTTTTATGTTATCTTCCCTTCAAATTTTTAATCAAAAGGGGTGCACTTTGGATTCTCATTCTAAAATTTGACAAACGAAAATTCTTCAATGTCGGATTAAACGCCTTTATGGCAAAAATACTCAATATTTGTAAATGCATAGAAAGATCGATTTGATAACATGAGAGATCTGTGAAAATGTGTATGTAGGCTCATCATTAGATATGGAAATTAAGATTTTTTTTGGTCGATTGGGACCAAACTTTGTATTTATACGTTCTGACAATTCGCTTCCGCGAAAAGTGCACCTTAAAACTCTAGATCCGTTCCGAGAGTTCGAGTTAGGCCTTTTTAGTACTCAAAATGCAGAATTTGCTCGGTTTGACAAAATTTTTAATCAAAACTTCATAGATCGCACTAAATTTTCAAACTATCAAGTTTTATATATAATTCAAGATCTTTCTTTTTTTCTGAAAGTATAATAGGAAAATGTTTACCTTTTACACCAAAAACTCTTCAAAATTAACCAATGCAATGCATTCATATCCAATTTTTCTGTACAAAACTATTTCAGCGTCTCCATATATCAAATTCAGAATTTCAGGTCTATCACTTCATCTAATACCATTTTTCACTTGCAAAACTACAACCTGATATCAACAGAGACCTCAATATCAAATTTCGGTATTCTAGCGCAATACCAAATTTAGTAGCATTTAGTACTATTCGAACAATTTTAGATTCATTTTCAAAACAATATCCAAACAATATCTAAATCCCAGATACCTACAAAGTCCTTAATCAGAGACCTACAATGGTAAAGACCAGACACAATGCATTCTGAGAAAATGGTTTGTGGTTAGGTTATCTAGAATAACAACTCATGACAGAGGCATGTTAATATAAAAAAAAAACACAATTATAGAAAAGGATGACAAATAGAAGTTTGAGTAATCCAAAAATTTGGTTTCAAAATTCTAGGGGTTTAAATCGCCTAACATTGGTAACAATGTTGTTATGATATCATAACAACAGAGCTATGTGACAATATTTTAACACTATATTGTCCAATCTATATACTTCCATGTGTTTGCTTCAACATTAATTTTCATGTGCCAACTTTTTGATTTTCCCTATTACCAATTTTAATACCATTTAGTACAACTATAGTACGTATTTCCAAAACAAGCTCCTTGTCTCAATTAAAGACCCCAAATTTGACATCCATATCAAATTTCAGGATTTAATTTATATTCCCTCGTCAAATACCGGATATAGTACTCTTTAGTACAATTATAGTACTCATTTCCAAAAACACTTCCCTATCTTAATCTAAGTGTGAGATGAAAAAACTGCAACCAACTTCAGACTGCTGTCATTTCTAAGCCACTCGTCCGACAACTGTTAAAATTATTACAGTGACAGCTCATTATATTGTTTGAGCATTTTCCAGAAAAAAAAATTATTTGTGATGGAATTCTAGCGTGATAGTGTGATTTCTTTATATTTGCCTGGAAAACCACAAATGGCTATCGTTAGGGCACTCCATCATTTAAATGTGAATAAATCTTTTGTGTCTGGTACCATCGCTCGTTATCGTGATACTGTTAGTGTAGCCCGACGTCAAGGAAGTGGACGTAAGAAAACAGCAACATCAGCAGAAATGGTTCGAAAATTAAAGAAGCGACTTGGCCGAAAAATTGCTCAAAAGAGATAAAGAGTTGCTTCGCTTGGCCGAAAACGGTGAACTGCCGAATTTGGTTTTCTTCGGTAAGAAAACATTCGTTGTCCAGCAGTTTTTAAAAAATGATGGTGTTTACTTGTCAAAGAGGTCAGCTGATAATGTGCATCTTCGGTTGGCCACCAGAACTCAAGCGCCGGCCATGATGATGGTGTGGGCTCCATAACAGCCGATGGTTGCTCTCCGCTCGTTTTAGTCGACCGTGGCATCAGAATAAATGCCGAATATTATCGCGAAAATATTCTGGAGGTTGTATTAAGCCTTGGGCACGCAAACATTTTGGCCGCAGACCCTGGACATTCCAACAAGACACAGCACTCGCCACCCAAGAATGGTTACAAAATGAGGTTCCTCTTTTATTTTCAGCGCACAATGGCCACCAAAATCTCCGGATACCAATCCGTTGGACAATTGCATCTGGAATATTTTGGAAAGCAAGTTTGGTACTAAAAAATACCAAAGTGTCGATCACTTATGTTATTTCCGACATTTTTTGCTTTCATTCAATAAAATTAAAAAAATGTAAAAATTATGGCTTTTAGCTTTGTTGCAGAATTTTTATCACACCCTGTACATAAAATTTCAGAATTTTAGCTCTATTCCTTCGCCCAATATCAAATTCAGTATTATTTAGTACTTTCGGTACAAGCATTTCCAATCCATAGCCAGATAAAATCAGTAATCTAAATATCCAATTTCAGTTCTATTCCTTCTCCCAATTTAGTGCAATTATAGTACTCATACCCGAAACCACCATATGTCCAGTCTACACTTTAACAGCGACTCTAATACCAAATTTCTGATTCAGATCTGTTCAACCAATACCTAATTGTACCAAATATAGTATCATTTAGTACTTTTCGTGCACTTGCAGTACACTTTTCCAATACCACCTCCATGTCTCAATTCCATTTACCAATAGAGACCTCGATATAAAATTTGAGGATTTCAGCGTTATCCCTTCAAATTTTGAATTAAGGACGCAAATCTATACCACTGCCAAATCGCAGACACAGACACCATCAGTATTCTAAATATAATTTTTTTTTCCTCTCCCCCTTCACCTAATACCAAATGCAGTACCATTCAGTGCTTTTCATACAATTATGGTACACATATCCGCATACATGCATATACTTTCCAGGCTACACATGAAATTTCGGATTTCAAGTACTATCTGTTCATCCAATACCAAACTGCTTCAAATTTAGTACCATGTCGTACGGTTCGCAAATTTAGTACACATTTCGAAAACCAAATTAATGTATCAAACTTTTTTATACCCTCCAATATAGTATCGAGGGTATATTAAGTTTGTTATTCCGTTTGAAACACCTCTTCATATACACAAATTATATATATTTTGATCAGCATAAAATTCTATGTCGATTTAGCGATGTCCGTCAGTCTATCCGTCTGTGGAAATCACTCTAGCTTCCGAACGAATTAAAGTAGATTGATAAAATTTTAGCCAAATGTATATTATTTCTATAGGACTTTTGGTATTAAAAATGGGCTATGTAGGTCAACGGTTTGGTATAGCCCCCATGTAACGGTACCTCCCGATATTTGGTATTTTGATGATTTTTGCGACAATATTCATCTGAATTGTTTCAAATTTGGTATTTGAAGTTCGAAATGAATACTACAGCCTACCACAGAAAATAGTGTATTAGGTCCACGTCTTCGTAGAGCCCCCATATAACGGTACCTCCCGATATTCGGTATTTTGATGAGTTTCGTATTTGAATATTGTAATGGCTAATTTAACAGCTCCATCGGGTTTTCGGTAAAAGTTCGGCCGGCCGAACTTACAGCTTTTTTACTTGTTTAATTTCAAATTATAAGTTCTATCCGTTCATATAATACCAAATGGTGCCATTTTAGAGTTACATTTTATGTGATTTTAAAGTTCGGATTTCTAAAAACTGTTTTCGACATTTATCCTGCACTTCATCAGTGACTCTCATTCCAAATTTCTGAATTTTAATTCATTTTGTTTGTCCAATTTTGAAAGAAGAGAAGCATCTTAAACAAGTAAAAGGTTGCATTTGAGGCACAAAAAATACACACGCAGACATTGAAATGCATCCACTTTTCGTTTTCATACGGGTTAGTGTTTGGTGCGGATTTTGGTCCAGAGGCATAATTGGTCCATATTTCTTTGAAAAGTAGCAAGTAGTTTTTTGTTTTTTTTTTCACAAATATTAAAGAGGAGGATATTGACAGAATTTAGTTTCAACAGCATGGCGCTACGTACTAGACAGCCGTAGCCACACATTCAGGAGAAAAGTTATTTAGGGACCCTATTCTAATATATTGTTCTGACCATTTAACGGGTATAAATATTTCTTCTGATTTACCATTTTTGATTTCATTTAAAATCCCTGATTGATTTATAAAGCAAAAAAAAAACTTGTCTTACATCCATCATCAGGTTCGCCATTCATGGTTATTGATTTGAAACGAAACTATTTCCACTTAACACGTATGTAATTAAAACTATGTTGTCTATTCTCGGGCGTGTAATATGCAGCTATCCACGTATACACACATCCACACTTGTACATAGCTTAGAACACAATATCAGTCAATCGCTGGCAAAACTGGAAATATATTAAAGTGCATGCAATTTTTATAGATTTCAGTCACGTGCAAAAGTTATGAATAACTTGCTTGATGAACGAAGGATACAACCAATTCCCGTCAATCCATAACGAAATATTAGCGCTACCAAAAGCATCACTCTTTTTTTGAGCGATGCCATGGCGGAAAATGTATATAGAGTCAAAGAAAACGACAGTGGCGATGATGATGGAAAATATTTTCGCTACAAATATTTAACATTCGTGACATCGACACGTTTTGATGTTTGATGTTTTCGTCCGTCCGCCAGCCGCGTTTAAACCGGTTTAAATAAAATAATCATAAACGTCATAGTGTCGATGATGATAATAATGATTGTGAACACTAGAAAAGGGCAGCATAGCTTGTATAATTCTGCAATATCATAAATTGCAAATACAATGTTTTTAATGTGAAACCATAAATCAATAGGTCATATGAACCATTGCAAATAAAAAATGTCTACAACCAAAAGTCAATATTCCAGGTCAAGCCCGTAAATATATTGAACATCCAATATATTGAAGATAAATTCTTCATCAATGGAATATAATATCTAAAACATATAAGAAAAGGTTAAAAGTCGGGCGGAGGCGACTTCAGGGTGAGACGAAAAAACAACCAAAAAATTTCAGCCTGCTGTAATTTCTAAGCCACTCGCCCGACAGCTGTTAGAATTATTCTAATGACAGGCATTTATATTGTTTACAAGCGAACAAAAGCATTTTGGTGATCATTTTCCAGAAAAAAGGTATTCGTGATCTAATTCAAACGTGACAGTGTGATTTCTTTATAATTGGCTGGAAAACCACAATTGACTATTGTTAGAGCACTCCACCATTTAAATGTGAATAAATCTTTTGTGTCTCGTACCATTGCTCGTTACCGTGATACTTGTGGCGTAGCCCGACGTCAAGGAAGTGGGCGGAAAAAGCAGCAACATCAGCAGAAATGGTTCGAAAAATAAAAAAGAGATTTCATCACAACCCGCGTCGCAGTGGCCGAAAAATGGATGAACATATCGCAATATTCCATTCTGCAAATAATGAAAAATGAGCTCGGGGTAAAGCTATTGAAATTCCAAAAAGTGCAAGAACTTACACCGCAACAGAAAGAAAATATGCTCAAAAGAGCTAAAGAGTTGCATCGTTTGGCCGAAAGTGGTGAACTGCCGAATTTGGTTTTCTCCGATGAGAAAAGATTCGTAGTCCAGCAGTTTGTAAACAAACAAAATGATCGTGTTTACTTGCCCAAGAGGTCAGCTGAAAATTTGCACCTTCGGTTGTCCACCAGAACTCAAGCGCCGGCCATGGTGATGGTGTGGGCCGCCATAACAGCCAATGGTCGTTCTCCGCTCGTTTTAATCGACCGTGGGATCAGAATAAATGCCGTGTATTATTGCGAAAATTTTCTGGAGGGTGTATTGAAGCCTTGGGCACGCAACATTTTGGCGCAGACCTTGGGCATTAAAGCAGGACTCCCTATCATCGCATTCAGCACGCGCCACCCAAGAATGGTTACAAAATGAGGTTCCGCGCTTCATTTCTAGCGCACAATGGCCACCAAAATCTCCGGATACCAATCCCGTTGACTATTTTGTCTGGAGTATTTTGAAAAGCAAAAAAAAAATATACCAAGGTGTCGATCACCCCAAACAAGGGTTTCGCCGGGAATGGTCCAAAATATGGCAGAACATCATTCGGGCAGCGTGTGACGATTTCATTGGCCGTTTGAAGCCCATAATTCGTGCCGAATTCGTGCTATTTCCGAAATTTTTTTGCTTTCATCCAATAAAATTAAAAAAAAAAAGTAAAAATTATGGCGTTTGACTTTGTTGCAGTTTTTTATATCACTCGTATATTTCGAGGTGTTACAAAAGGAATGACAAATTTAATATATTCTCCATATTTTTGTAGAGGGTATAAAAAAGAAAAAAAAATTGAAAAATATTTCTAAAATCATTAAAATACCGAATATAGGGAGTTTCCGTTATATGCGTGGTATTCGAAGACATGAAACTGCTTACGCAATTTTTCTCATAGACTGTAGTACCCATTATTAATGCGAATTTTAAAATATACCAGTGGATAATATCGCAAAAATCATCGAAATACCGAATATGTGGAGGTACAGTTATATGAAGACCCAGAACTGCATGTGCATCTACATAGGAACTATATCTTAACCGATTTTTACCAACTTGCTTTTAGGCTGAATTCTGTTGGAAGTGGCCAAGTTCACACCATTTTCCGATTTCTACTCCCCGATTCTCACCAGTTTCAATAGGGTTCGTCCTGGGGCCAAAAAATATGTTTTATAAAATTTCATCTGAATCGGATAAAAAGCGCGACCTGAATTTTGTCCACAAAAATACATGGACAGACGGACTGACATGCATAAATCGACTCAGAAAGTGATTCTATGAAGATTCTTAAAAGTAACTATGGGTCTATCTCGTTTCCTTTTCCATGTTACAAACAAATGCACGAATATATAATACCCTTACCGATATGAGGGGTAGGTTGTAAGAAACAGTCCGACTTGAATGGAAAATGCACTAAAATCTTGTGAAAGATGGATAAATTCGTATTAAACCAGTAAGGAAAAAAACAAAAGACGGAAGGACAAAGAATAAATATATGGGAGCTATATTGAACGAAAAGTATATGGGAGCCTTATCCGAATCTGGACTAATTGCCCCCAATTTCTGTAGGGTTCTTCCTTGTGCCAAACAAGTAAACTGTCCACCCTTTTTCTTCAATCGAATAACAAATGCGACCTAATCTAGTTACCCACTATCTGCAATGTCTCATACATACATTTTTTCTATTCCTCTTTGCTTTTTTTTCTTCCATCTAATCAGTTTAAAAATTGTGTGAATTTGTATGTTAACAAAAACACAGCAGCCACGATATTAATTAACTGCAAATTTTCTCAGTATCTACATATTTTGATTAGAATTCATAGAAAAAAAACCAGATAGAGCGTAGAATATAACTCTGTTTATGGTTTTTTCTTTTTTGCTATCCAATTACAATTCAACTATTTACACGCTGCAAGATATTATTTGTATCGGAAATTTAATTAAATCGAGTAGCTGAATAACTGAGTAGCAATTGCACAGCGTTTTTTTGCTCTCCTTCGAGTTCATATCAGTAAATACATAATGTAAATATGTATGTTTATGTGCACTTTTTTTACTGGTCATGTCAATTAGCGTTACATTTTTTTTGTTAGTTCACATCGTTTCTATGAATTAACACAATAGTATTTCCGTGGAAAATAAAATAAATAAAATAACGTTACTTGCGGCAGCAACATTGGGCAAAAGATTTATTTATGCAATATTAAATGAAAATAAACAAATGCATTATTTTAGTTATAATGTGGAAGTAATTTGTATTGTTCTTATTCTTTGTGTTATTTTATGGTTTTAAAGTACTCTGCAACTAAATATTCGTTATACTTGATTAAGGATACCGTATGACGGGATAAAGGCTTCTTTTCGAGGAAAAATTATACCTGACCTGATAGTATCTGATCCATTGAAAAGTGAGGCCAAAATCTAGAAAAGCCTACCAATTTTTATTTGTAATCTGAAAATATACCTAATTTTCATGCGAATATATGGAAGAGTCTGTAATTTGTATACCTTACACCACATAGTGGTAAAGATATTATGTCTTTGTGCATTTGTTTGTAACATGGAGAAGGAAGGGAGATAGACTTATAGTTACTTTTGAGGATCTCCATAGAATCACTTTCTGAGTTGATTTATGCACTTGTGAACAAAATGCAGGTCGCATTTATTATCTGATTGAGCTGAAATTTTCCAAACAACATTTGTTTGGCCCAAGGACGGACCTTATTGAAATTTTTGAGAATCGGTTCATATTTAGATAAAATTTTAATTATTTAATTAATTATTTTCAAAATCTACGATTTTTAATAATACTTTTCAAGTAAAAATATACCAATAATTTTGGGTATTCAAAAGATTAGTTTTTCAAGAACAGACAGAACAATGATTGTGGATTTTTTAAAAAATATTTTTCAAGGACCATCACAACACAAGAAAAAAATATTTAGCCTGAATCAATTATCGTGCATATTTTAATGAGAATTGTTTCACGAAACGAATACCGTGGATTTATTTTTAAGGACCAACCTAACAATAACCGTGAATTATTTAAGGGATGATGGACCAATATTAAAAAATCGTGGATTTATTTAAGTATATTTTTCAAATACAAATAATCGTGGATTTTTAAAGAATATTTTTTAAGGATCGATGACCGTGGATTTTTAAAGAATATTTTTTAAGGATTAATGATCGTGGATTTTTAAAGAATATTTTTCAAAGACCAATAATCGTGGATATTTTAAATAAAATGTTTAAGGACCAATAATCGTACATTTTTAAAGAACCAATAATTGCAATTTTTTTTAAATAACATATTTCAAGTACCACTAATTGTGGATTTTTTTTTTAAATTATTTTTTCAAGGGCCAAAAATCGTGAATTTTTCAAAGAAAATTTTTCAAGGACCAAAAATTGTGAATTTTTCAAAGAATATTTTTTCAAGGACCAATAATCGTGGGTTATTGAAGGCCCAATAATAGTAATAATCGTGGATTTTTTAAAGAATATTTTTTGAAGGACTAATAATCCTGTATTTTTTAAAGATTATATTTTGAAGGAATAATAATCGTGAATTTTTTTAAAACAATATTTTTTGAAAGACTAAAATCGTGGATTTTTTAAAGAATATTTTTCAAGGGCCAATAATCGTAGATTTTTTAAAGAATATTTTTCAAAGGCCAATAATCGTAGATTTTTTAAAGAATATTTTTCAAGGGCCAATAATCGTAGATTTTTTAAAGAATATTTTTCAAGGGCCAATAATCGTAGATTTTTTAAAGAATATTTTGAAGGACTAATAATCGTGGATTTTTTGAAACAATATTTTTTGAAGGACTAATAATCGTGGATTTTTTTAAGAATATTTTTCAAGGGCCAATAATCGTAGATTTTTTAAAGAATACTTTTCAAGGGCCAATAATTGTAGATTTTTTAAAGAATATTTTTCAAGGGCAAATATTCTAATAATCGTGGACTTTTTTTTCGTCGATTTTTTTAAAGAATATTTGTTAAGGACTTATAATCGTGGATTTTTTTTTCGTGAATTTTTTTAAAGAATATTTGTTAAGGACTAATAACCGTGGACTTTTTAAATAATATTTTTCTAGAAGCAATAATCGTAGATTTTTTAAATAATAGGTTTTCAGCGGCCAATAATCGTGGGTGTTTTAAAGAGTATTTTTCAAGGACAAATAATTGTGGGTTTTAAAGAATATTTTTTTTGAAAGTTCCAATAATTGTGGATTTTTTTTTTTTTTTTTTGAAAATATAATAAGACTTAGACGACAATACTAGATTTCAGTTTTAGCACAGAAATAATAAAAAATAGTATTTTTAATGACTATTTTTCAAGGACTAACGCAGCCAGACTCGTGAATTTCTTCAATAACATTTTTCCAAGACCAAATTTTCAATAGACGAAAAGTAATAGTTTTCCTTGAGAACTTTTTTATGGACCAAACGACTAAAATTTTTATATTTTTTAAAGAGTAACTTTGGAAAATAGTTAATCTTTTAAAACAAGAAAGTAAGCATTGCAGTATTTGTGCAATTTGGAAAATAGATGAAAATGGAGATAAAACCGGCGTGTTTTTGAGATTTAGGGATGAGTAATCATTTTAAGTATATACTGTCTTCGGCAATATTACTGATGTTAGGGAGTCAAAATACTCTACAAAATTGTTTGTCAAGTAATTATCCTTTTGGTTCTAGAAGACGTCAAGAGTCTAAATATGAACTAAGAATTAGGAAATCATAAATATAAAAAAATCGTATTTTATGTGTGTATTTTTATGCTAAATTCTCCTCAAATTCTCAAAAGGATAAATACAAAAATATTTTTTCATCAAATTGTAGTCAGAGTCAGCCAAGAACAGAAATCTTTATTTCCACTACATATCAAAAATATTAGGATCAATGTTTCCAAAAATATTCTCTTCGTTTGTTTTTCCTTTGGAGTTTTTTTGTTTTGAATAGACACTTGAATTTAGCATAGAATTCCGTTATAGGCGGAAGATGTCAAAATAAGAAATATCTTGCACAAAATTTCAGCATGAATCTCAGAACGAACCATATTTTTAGATACAAAAATTAAATTCGTATTTTATGAACTACAAGTGAAAATTATAAGTTTATTTATTTATTTTTTGGAGAAAGTGACAAAGGAAGAAATTTTCTTCATCAAATTTCATTGTGAGCCTCTGAACAAAAGAAATTTGTGTCTATAATTTGTACCATAAAAATGTTACCAATTCGGTTTATTTTCGTAAAAATTTAGCATTTTTTCTGAATTTCACGGTCAAATAATCAATTCGATTTGTGGTAAATTTCAGTAAAGTAAATTTAATGGTACTTGTCTTATAGAACAAGGCTCCGAAACAGTTCCATGTTTATTAAACAAACTATATTATAATTTTCATATAGACTATGTGGACCTGCATTGACATTTTTGTAAAAAATTGTTCTACACCTGAGGAAACCAAGTTGAAGTTAAATCGATTGGGAAATCTGGTCAATAGAAAGATTTTGCCACATACAACCAAATTTAAACTAGTTGTATTTTTACAAAATTTTGTTAAAATCGTTACAGATATGGATATATCACCGATGACATCCGATTCTTATATTTAGCAAATTTTATTTCAGAATAATCTACTATATAGTCTTTGGAAGAAGACATCAAATTGAACTCAATACTCTGCTAAATCTTGTAAAAATTAAAATAATTGGAAACCGAACCATAATATTTTTTTCAGATTTAATATTTATGACTTCTCAATTCATGTAATATGCATTTTATAGCAATGCTACTTTTTACAAGAGGTCGTTTACAACCACAACAACAAAATATCTTCTTATATTAGTTCCATCTGACTCCAGAGTTCTATCTCTCTAAAGCCGTAATACACATTCACTAACGATGATATATTTGAATGATTTACGTAACACATAATCCAGAGATAAGCATATATTTAGTTCGTATAGAACGGCTAAATATCCTTAGGGGTGAAGGGTAGAATGTAGTCGGTCTTTACTGATTTTTACCCTGTCCTTGTTGGTTTTTGATACTTCACCATTTAACTTGAACTATATCATAGAAATCACAAATGAGTAATTCAAAATTTGTGTACCCCTTTTCCTGGATATAGTACTGTCAAATTCCAAAACATGACTCTTCAAAGATATCCTACTTCATATACTGAAAATACCGTTTTATCATTTTTATACCCTACACGACAAGGTGGTCAGGGTATTATGTCTTTGTGCATTTGTTTGTAACAGGCAGAAGGACACGAGATAGACCCATAGTTACTTTTAAGAACCTTCATAGAATCACTTTCTGAGTCGATTTATGCATGTCCGTCCGTCTGTCCGTCCGTCCGTCCGTCCGTCCGTCCGTCCGTCTGTCCATGTATTCTTGTGAACAAAATGCAGGTCGCATTTATTATCCGATTGAGATGAAATTTTCCAAATAATCTTTTTTTGGCCCAAGGACGAACCCTATTGAAATTGGTGAGAATCGGATCAAATTTAGATATAGCTCCCATATATATCTTCATCCGATTTCGGGTTAAATGAGCACCAAATGTCCACTATCAGTCCAAATTACCTGAATTTTGGCACACCCAACCGAGTTCGGCCTAGAAGCAAGTATATCAAATTTGGAGAAAATCGGTTCAGATATAGCTATAGCTCCCATATATATCTTTCATCCTATTTGATCTTTAAGTCCCTAACATTCCTACTATGCACTCCACAACCGTGATATTTGGTACCAGGTATTAGATGGAGCACAGAAATAGCTGTTTTAAATTTTATCGAAATCGGTTCAGATTTGGATATAGCTCCCATATATATCTTCATCCGATTTCGGGTTAATTGACCACCAAATGGCCAATATCAGCCCAAATGGCCCGAATTTTGGCACATGTGACCGAGATTAGCCTTAAAGCAAATACAACAAATTTGGAGAAAATCCGTTCAGAAACAGCTATAGCTCCCATATATATGTTTTATCCGATTTGGTGTTTAAGCCTCTCACATTCGTAATATGCACTCCACAAGAATGATATTTGGTACCAGATATAAGATACAGCCCAGAAATAGCTGTTTGTAATTTTATCGAAATCGGTTCAGATTTGGATATAGCTCCCATATATATCTTCATCCGATTTCGGGTTAATAGTGCACCAAATGGCCGACATAAGTCCAAATGGACTGAATTTTAGTACATCGGACCAAATTCAGCCTAGAAGCAAGTATATCAAATTTAGTGAAAATCGGTTCAGATATAGATATAGCAACCATATATAAGTTTCATCCGATTTAGTGTTTTAGTCCCATACATTCGTAATATTCACTCCACAACCGTGATATTTGGTACCAGGTATTAGATGGAGCACAGGAACAGCTGTTTTAAATTTTATCGAAATCGGTTCAGATTTGGATATAGCTCCCATATATATCTTCATCCGATTTCGGGTTAAATGTGCACTAAATGGTCAATATCAGCCCAAATCACCTGAATTTTCGTACATAAGACCGAATTCAGTCTAGAAGCTAATACGTAAAATTTGGAGAAACCCGGTTCAGAGATAGCTATAGAATTAGATAGAATTAGATAGATTTTGATTTTGTACCAAATATCTCATAGAGCTCTGAAATGCCCTGTATAAACCTTTTTACGAGAGCTCTACTAAATATGCATAGTGGTGTAGGGTATCATATAGTCGGCCCCGCCCGACTTTTGAGCTTTCCTTACTGGTTTCTACTTAGTCAGTGCAACAGACAACAACAATCATCCAAGTAGACAGAATACAAAACCGATAGACAGACGGGCACGGAATACTACTCTGTGCCAAATGTTAACTGAAATGAAAAGTGATTGATGTTGCAGTGTTTTTTTTTTTTTGGTTTACAACAAAAAAATTATTTTTTAATAAATTTTAACAATACATATTAAGCATTGGGAAAACAAACTTCGTTTCCTTCCTCCCACCACCAACTGTTCTGCTTTTTTTTCGAGTTCCACATAGTTCAACTTAATGATCTGGTAATATGTTTACAGAGCATTCGGTTTGTGCCAGTTGGTCATTTCAGAGCGTTGTTGTGTGTATGTCATTTTGTCAGAACAACAAACTTAAAATGGCAACGACAACACAGCCGCACTGAAAATTGCTGCAAATTTTGTTGAACTGTCCAAATGAGCTACACACAATTGTTGCACAGTCGATTGACTAGCTGAATGACATGAATGCATGACGACATTGGCGTTTTTTTCTTTTTTTTTTTTTTTGAAACAACGATTTTCCCGTTGTCGTGTGTGCCGATAGTGAGGTATTGTCGAGAGTTTTTGCTCAGTTGGTACAATGCTTTTATTAAAAAAAAATTCTATGGGGAGCCAAAACGTCTGACATAAAGAATAAATTATTGAATTGAGAATAGATTTTTGGGTTACAAGTGTTGTACTGGGAAATGACTAATAAGGAAAATATTATTAAGTTAAAAAAAATAATGTTATTAAGATTCAGTCGGTTTGCCGACACATACATACCCTTTATATATGGGCTTCGTTCACAAAATCCTTGAGAATTATTCTAAGAAGACAATGACTTAATTCTGGCTAGGTCTTTTCAACATTTTCTCAAGAAAGCATTATTTTTAGGTCTTGTACCATCGCTCGTTACCGTTATACTGGAAGCGTAGCCCGACGTCGAGGAAGTGGACGGAAGAAAACAGCAACAGCAGAAATGTTTCGAAAAGTAAAGAAGCGAGTTGATCGAAACGTGAGATAAACATATCGCAATATTCCATTCAAGAAATACTAAAAAATGATCTCGGGGTAAAACCATTGAAATTCCAAAAAGTGCAAGAACTTACACCGCAACAGAAGGAAAATAGATTCAAACAAGTTAAAAAGTATCAGTCGGTATTGCCGCCAGATATATACCCTCAGCCTATGTTCGATTAGTTAAATATATTTTGACTAGTGTTAAGATTATTCAAACGTTTGACACTCTATGGAGAAGGTCCTGAAGGAATGGGCCAATATTGCCCATTTCCTATCGGACCCAAAAATATGATATAAATACTGCGACAGATATGCAAAGTCTAAATGGAATCGGATGTTAATTTGGCCTTTTATGAGCTTCATGGGTACTCAAAATTTCAATATTTTGTGGGGGAGGTACCAGAAGGAGTGGACCGATGTATTCACCCTTCACACCAGACCATGGGTTGATACAAATATTAGGATGTGTGAAATTTGAAGACAATCGGACTTTTACATCACATTTAATGAGATAGTAATTATTCAAAATTTTGACCATTTGTGGGGGAGGTACTTGATGGAGTAGTCCGATATTTTCCATTTTCACACCTGACCTAGTACTGACGCAAATTTTAGGATATGCAAAGTTGGAGCAGAATCGGATTATCCATTCACTTTCTTTGCAAAAAATATATTTTTTGAACATTTCGACCTTTTGTGGGGGAGGTACCAGAAGAAGTGGACCGATATTGTTCATCTTAACACCAGACCTTGGGTTAATATACATATTGGGGTGTGTGAAATTTGAAGACAATCGGACTCTTACATCACATTTTATGAGAGTTGTAATTATTCAAAACTTTGACCATTTATGGGGGAGGTACGAGAAGGAGTAGACCGATATTGCCCATCTCCGAACTCCATATAAGTTTGACAAAAATATTACGATGTACCCAATTTGGACCAAATCGGATATTCCCTTCGAGAGTTATCGTGCTCACCAGCCAGACAGACGGACGGACGGACGGACATCGCTAGATCGACTCCAAATGTTCTGAAACGGATTTGGGCCAAAGAGACCTAGGGTCTAAAACCGTTATTTCGACTAGGCACGTTTTGGCCGTATCAAATGACATATACCCTCTGTAGCCATATGGCTGAGGGTATAAAAAGCTAAAGAGTTGCTTCGCTTGGCCGAATTTGATTTTCTCCGATGAGAAAACGTTCGTTGTGCAGCAGTTTGTAAACAAACGTGTAAACGTGTTTACTTGCCAAAGAGGTCAGATGAAAATGTACACCTTCGGTTGGCCACCAGAACTCAAGTTACAAAGGAGGTTCCTCGCTTCGCCGAATACCAATCCGTCTATAACCTCAAACAAGTGCTTCATCGGGAAAGAGCCAAAATACCGCAGAACAACATTCGGACAGCGTGTGAGGGTTTCATTGGCCGTTTGAAGGCCAAAATTCGTGCAAAGGTGACCAATTCGATCAAATCTAAACTTGTTCTAAAATTTGATGCTATTTCTGAACTCTTGGAACGAATCAAAATTTTAAATTGGACTTTTCGCTGACGAAGTATCGGGCATTTGCTAGTTATTGTAATAAAACAATAATTTTTGTCTTAGAAGACTTCTTCAAATTTTTCTCAAGAATGCATTATTTTTCTCTTAGAAAGTTTAAAAAAGAAAAAATAAATAAATCAACTACAAATGCCCTTCAAAAATGCACCTTTAATATTTTCAATAATAAATAAAAATGCTTCTATTATCCTCCTCTAAAATTGTTTTAAACAATCCATGTTATTGGCCAGGAAGTCATTTAAAAATAAACGCCAGAAAGAAATATTTTTAAACCCTTGAATTATTTTCCAAGAATCTTTACTGCAAAGAAAGTATAATGCATATAAGTAAATAGATCCTAAATAAATAGCATATTGAAAAATGAAATTTTTAAAAAATTATAAATTTTTACTCATTTTATTATTCGCATTACTGATATGATATTTTTATGGCTTTAATATAAATATAACACACCTTTAAATTCCTCTTTGGTCATTTTATGGTTCCCCGATAATTTCCTGCCTCTGACCGCTTAAAGTGCGATTAAAGAATTTCCTTATCATTGCATGCTTGCCTTTCCTTAAGTCATGTTAAACTTTCTTTCATCAATGCAACAAACTAAGATATGCTGACATTTTCTGCATCGGCTACGATAATCCTTAGGAATATTTTACATCTAATTAATTCCGTTTTTCAGCCGCTACAACATTGTGTTGACATGACTTTGCAATCACTGTGAACATGAACAGCAAAGAATACACGCACACAACAGCACATACTCACACAAATCCAGTGTAAATGCAATGCAATAAGTTTGCATATCAAAATACCCTGAGCGGCAAAAAGGACTCTACGTTCTCTCTTTCTTTCGAACACCACTTTGCATACCGTAAAAAAATTTACATAAGTCTAAATGACATAATACCTTTAACTAAATTTCGAATCCGTTTGTCTGACGATTTGAAAACATTTCACAAATCCCGAATAAGTTTCAGTCATACAGCCCGACCAGGTTGGTTGGTTGGCAGTCACATACGAACAAACTATCTCCAAGACACTTGAGCGACCGACTCCTTGCCGCATGGCATTTCAACATGTAAATGTATGCACATATTCCCAAACTCATTTAGATTGTCAATAAAACTTAAGGCCGTACATTAATCTTTGTCTGGGATATTTTTATTATTAATAAAAATTCTCAAAATCCCAAGCGACTGCGAAAAGGAGTTGGGAAATTTGAGATATATTAGTGGTAAATGTTTCCTGTCTGCCGGTGCACAGTGTTTCCAATGAGGGAATGATGGATGTCAAAGACAAACCTGTAAGAATTGTATTGACTCTTTAGTACGAAATTGCAAGTGGGAATAAAAAAACAAAAATTTAGAAGTCCAAAATAAAAAAAAAATAAATATTTACGAATGCTCGGGTTCCGAATAATTTTCAGAAGACATTTTCTGCGTCCCAACAATCTTTATTATCAATTTAAATGAATAATGTTATTAAAATTTAAAAACTCCATATTTCGGATTTCAATAAGAACACACTGAATTCCTATAGCAAATGGTAGCGAAATCAGGAGTACCCATTAAATGGCGCTATTCCGAAATATAGACCGATATCGAAATTTGTGTACAGTGTTGACTTTCTCAATAAAAAACATAAAAATAAAATTGCAAAATGTGAAAATCTTCAAAATACTCGAAAGTTGATGGTATCTTTGTATGGAGTTGTTGTATTAGCCTATTTAGATATATCAAATTGTAGTTAATTCCATTGAAAAATGCGTATAAACCGGTAGGTGCTTTTATATGGAGCTATACGGAAACATGGGCAGCTTTGAAGTAGGACAATGTTTCAAAAATCTTTAAAATATATATAATCGGTAAATAAGGCTATACGAAAACATGGACCAATTTCGGAAGAATTGTCGTACCCAAAGAAATCCGCAAATTCCATTGGAAAGTTAAGTAAAAACATTCGAGAGACCTAATAGCCCTAGAATTTTTTATACGGGGTTCACACTCTCGAAACTCACCCACAATCTAACTCTGTCGGAAAATGTGTTTTTAAACTTCGAATTGGTAGTAATCGTGCAAAATAGATATACTGTGGATATACAAAATAGATATACTGTGGATATACAAAATAGATATACTGTGGATATGAACAAACTAAAACCAACTTCAGACTGCTGTCATTATTAAGCCACTCATCCGACAGCTGTTTAAATTATTTCAGTAAATGCTCATTATATTGTTTACAAGCGTACAAAAGCATTTTGGTGAGAATTTTCCAGAAAAAAGTTATTCGTGATGGAATTCAAGCGTTATTTCGTCATATCGCAATATTCCATTCGGCAAATATTGAAAAATGAGCACGGGGTAAAGCCATTGAAATTCCAAAAAGTACAAGCACTTGCACCAGAAATAGACTCAAACAGAAAGAAAATAGACTCAAAAGAGCTAAAGTGTTGCTTGGCTTGACCAAAAGTGGTGAACTGCCGAATTTGGTTTTCTCCGATGAGAAAACATTCGTTGTCCAGCAGTTTGTAAACAAAGAAAATTATCGTGTTTACTTGCCAAAGAGGTCAGCTAAAAATGTGCACCTTCATTTGGCCACCAGAACTCAAGTGCATGGTGATGGCGTGGACCGCCATAACAGCCGGTCGCTCTCCGCTCGTGTTAATCGACCATGGCATCAAATTAAATACCAAATATTCTGGAGGGTATATTAAAGCCTTGGGCAAGCAAACATTTTGGCTGCAGACCTTGGACATTCCAACAGGACTCAGCACCATCGCACTCAACACGCGCCACCCAAGAATAGTTACGAAATGAGGTTCCTCGATTCATTTCCAGCTCATAATGGCCACCAAAATCTCAGGATACCAATCCGTTGAACTATTGTGCCTGGAGTATTATGGAAAGCAAGGTTGGTACTAAAAAATACCTCAAACAAGCGCTTCGCCAAATGCCGATTTTCACCACATTTGAATTAGTTGTTTCTAGGATAAATTCAGTCGGAATTACCAAAATTCAGTCCATTTGGGCTGATATTAGTCATTTGGTGCACAATAAACTTGAAATCAGATAAAGACATATATGGGAGCTATATCCAAATCTGTTCCGATCTCGATAAAATTTGACAGAGTTATTTTTGAGATCCATAAATTATCTGTTACTAAATATCATTTTTGTGGAGAACAAATTACGCATCGAATAACATTTCGGGGTTTTTAGATTCATTTTGATTGCAGATATTTAAAGTGAAAAAATAGCCTACTTTAAAATGCTCATAACTCCTTAAATATTGAAATTTCAGGGGTTTTAGCATCATTTTGATTGCAGATATTTAACCCTTTCAGTGTTTTTGTCAAATATATTTGAAATTTAAAAGTACTCTCTTTCTTTGCCATTTTTTGTTTTTCTTACGAACCGTTATATTTGATATTTTTTTTAATAACAGACACGTTCGCGAGTTCGAAAGCCAGAAGATAATGAAGGTATTCCTGTTGTGCCAGTTTCTGAAAAAACAAACCCAGTTGGAATTGGGACGCCGTTCTCATATTTCAATAAATATATAACAGATCAGTTCTTTTCGAATGCAGTCTATTACACAAATATTTATTGACCTAGCATGGGACAGTTGTCATTCAAGCCTTGCTCGGTAGACGAATTACGAATTGTTTTTGGGCATCACATTATGATGAGTGTTCTAAAGTTTCCCAGAGTAGCTATGTTTTACGATAAATACTTATGCATGATTAATATTATTATTAGATAAAGCGAAAAGCAAAAGCAATATATGCCTCTGAATGCCAATGTCAAATATATTCGACATATTCAAATTTACTATTTTTTTTTTAAATAATGTGCTATCAAATGAACTTAAGAACGGAATTTCTGATTTTTATCTCAACAAAAATTTTCATTGACACTGAAAGGGTTAAAATATCCTATTTAAAATATCATAAATATCCTTTTTAAAATGCTCGCAGCTCCTTAAATATTGACATTTCGGTGTTGTTAGCATCATTTTGATTGATGTATTTGCTTCGGTCGGATGTGCCAAAAAGCAGGTCATTTGGTGCAAAATTAACCCAAAATCAGTATATGGGAGCTATATCCAAGTCTGGGAGCTATATCCGGTATATGGAAGCTTTATCCAAATCTCGATCTCGAGAAAATTTGACAGAGGCATTTCTGAGCTGCATCTGGTAGTAGGTACCAAAGATTATTGTTGTGGAGTGCATGTTACGATTTTGAGGGACTTAAACATCAAATCGGATGATATATATATCCGAAATCGGAAGCTATATTTGAATTTGAACCGATTCTCACCAATTCCCTTGGGCCAAACCAATATTGTTTAGAAAATTTCAGCTCAATCGGATGAAAAATGCGACCAGCATTTTGTTCACAAAAACACATGGACAGATGGACGGGCGGACAGACGGATTGACATGCATATATCAACTCAGAAAGTGATTCGATGAAGATCACCAAAAGAAACTATGGGTCTACCTCGCTTCCTTCTCCATGATACAAACAAATGCGCAAAGACATAATATCCTTACCACTATGTGGTGTAGAGTTAAAAAAGAGGTTTTGAAAAAAAAAGCCAAATTAAATAAGAAAGAAAAAAAAACATCCATATCGAGAATCAGGTATGTTCTAAACATGTATCGTTGCAATACGCTGTGCAACAGCCAATCGGGGGGGAAATACGAAAAAAAAAAATAAATATTGACACGAGAATTCAAACCTCTTTGGCGGATTTTCTGTTAGTACCCAATGCGATTACCCCCACCTAGAACTTCTCAAACCCCCGCCAATATTGGTTGGAAACGTCGACCTGGGAGGTATTATTAAATGGAAACAATTCCAAAATTCCTATGTTGAATTTCTTATAAGATGCTTCTGTGTCCCCAAGTAGTCTAAATACAACTTTTTAGCTAAATTGATTGGGGAATGTGGTGAAGACCCTAGGAAAAATCGTGACGTACCTTTATATGGACGCTACTCCGAAACATTGACCAACATTGAAAATTTTTTGCGTAGAGGTTTTCTGCCACCTTAGAAACCAAGAGGCCAATTACTGTTCAAATTAATTCAAAAATGTAGACAAGACCCCGGAAATAGCTGAAATCAGGGCATGCTTTGATGGTTTTACCAAAACATGGGATTTTACCGAAACGTATGAAAGATGTAGCTAAAATGTAAAAAATACTTGAAGTCGGGGTATTTTATATGGTGGTTATACCAAAATGTGGATCGGGATGACACATATGTGGTACAAATGACCTGCAACAAATTTTAAAGCTATAAGTTAAGTTTTGTGATGGACTCTAAAAAAGTTTGCAAAACCGAAACTAAAATTTCGCGATAATTGGACACTAATTAAGGTCTATATATTGATTACAATTTAAGATGGACAGACGGAAGACTTCTCGAGATATGATGACCATACCTGTGCTACGTGGTGGATGTAGGATACATATTTCGATGTGTCATAAATTTCTGACCCATCACTTCCTTTTCAAATACCCAAAATATTCGTTTTTTATCCTTTTTTTAAATATATGTACTAAATCCCATAAACATCGGTTTGTCTAAAAAACACTGTCTCTTCATAAAATATTTGATATTTCGAATGATATATTTTTTCTCCCATTTTTTTCTCCTTCTATGCAAAATTTTCTGCCATTGAAAAAGTCATAAAAATCAATCACAAATTGTTTGGCTTAAAAATCTGTGAATATATGTATAGTGGCTGGCTCGATGACTGGCAGTCAGTCGTCATTCAATATATTTGCTTGTTTGTTTGCCTGCCGCCTGCCAGCCAGTCAGAGTTGTGGTTTATTGAGGTAAATATCCGTCTTATGTTCGCCAGGGTAAACCCATAAATTTCAAAGCTAAATGTTAAAAATTTTGTTAAGCGCGTTGTTTTTTTCACTCTGGTGAATATTGAACCTCCGAACCATGTGTGGTGGCGGTGGTGTTTAAAACATGAGAACACTCCATGGTCTCCCGGTTAGAAGCAGCCACAGTGGATGGATGGATGGATGAATGGATAGATGGAGTGTGGGGCATTTTGACTCCTGGTGGGTGTAACATTAGGTTTATAGCCATTGTCTGTCTGTCGGTCGGTGGTGGTGTTCTGGTTATGGTGTTCTTGTAGTTTATGATTTCGCAAAAGTGCAAACAAAAATGCCAGTGTGACAATCAGCACCTTTGCTCTTGTTATTTTTTTGGGGGGTTTGATTTGCATGCATTGTTGTTGTCGCTGTTGTTGGAATGCCAGCCGTTTATGGTGAATAAGTGAGTGAGTGAGTGTTGCCTTTATTGATTTATCATATTTTGTCTTAAAGTTGAGTTTTTTTTTCAATTTTTTCTTTGTCGAAATTGGTGTTGTCGTTGCCGATGTCTTTTGTGTTACAGCCTGCTGTTCCATTGACAGCTTAAGCAGTAAATGTTTCTTTGGCTGCTACAATTTTGCAAATGTTTCGGCAAATTTATCTGATGAAAACCCTTTTTGGTGTCATTTGTTGTACAGCAGCTCGAAGGAGTTGGATACACTCGAAGAAAAAAATGGGAATACAAAATGGGCACCAAAGTCTCTTTAATAAATTCCATGTAGAACAGGAGATTTTTTAAGGGAATGAAATAGTTTGAAAGGCTTTAGGATTTATATACCTTTTTTAATTTTGATTTTTTGTTGGAAATGGTACCAGAAGGACTTAACCTATATATCTAATAACGGATATTCTCGAATGTAGTTTGAGGAGAATCATTTAAAGTTTTCAACAGTTCTCTTTTGCCAAAATTTCGAACGTTTGTGGGTAGGCCATCACAATTGTAGACCGATATTCTTAAACAAACATTAATCACACCCCGTTTCACCCTAATCCTAATTGTTCTGAATTTAGTACTATTTAGTACACGTAAGTACGAATTTCCCAATCTTCCTACAAAACCCAATTCTACACTCCAACATTATTCTTATTCTTAATTCGAAATTTCAGGATTCCAGCTCCATCGGTTCACCTAAATCCAAATTGTGCCAAATTTAGTACACTATATTACATACAAGTACATATTTCCAAAACTACCTAAATATCCCAATCCTACACTCCGATAGTTATATTATTTCCAAATTTTGAGAATACCAGCTTTATTGGTTCACCCAAATCCAAAGCGTGCCAAATTTAGTCCCATTTAGTACACTTAAGTACAAATTTTTATAACTATCTACGCCATCGAGTCAAATAGGAATCTAATTTTCAAATTTCAAGATTCCGACGCTATTGGTTTTCCCAAAATTAAAATTTTACAAAATATAGTACCATTTAGTACACATAAGTACGAATTTCCAACACTGCCTATAAACCTCGGTACTAAAATGCAATAGTATTCTTATTTCTAAATTTCAGGATTCAAACTCTATTGGTTGGCCACCAGAACTCAGGCGCCGGTCATGGTGATGGTGTGGGCCACCATATCAGCCGATGGTCTCTCTCCGCTCGTATTGATCGACCGTGGCATTAGAATAAATGCCGAATATTATCGCGAAAATATTCTGGAGGGTGTATTATAGCCTTGGGCACGCAAGCATTTTGGTCGCAGACCTTGGACATTCCAACACGGCTCAGCAAGAATGATTACAAAAAGAGGTTCCTCGCTTCATTTCCAGCGCACAATGGCCACCAAAATCTCCGGATACCAATCCGTTGGACTCTTGTGTCTGGAGAATTTTGGAAATCAAGGTTGGCACTAAAAAATACCAAAGTGTCGATCACCTCAAGCAAGCGCTTCACAGGGAATGGGCCAAAATACCGCAGAGCAACATTTGGGTGGCGTGTGATGGTTTCATTGGCGGTTTGAAGGCCATAGTTCGTGCCAAAGGTGACCAATTCGAACAAATCTAAACTTATTCTAAAACTTAATGCTATTTCCGAAATTTTTTGCTTTCATTCAATAAAATTTAAAAAACTGTAAAAATTAGTTTTTTATCTCACGCTGTATAGTGCGAAATTCCTTAAAGCCGTTGGTACATCTATCATACACTCCTTCAGTGGCCCACATTCCAAATTTAGAAGTTCTAGCTCAACTGACTCCTGAAATACAAAGGGGTACCATATTTAGTACATATTAATACATTTCGTACGGTTCTAGTCCGAATTTCCATCAACCCAGCCTTATGTGACCCTTTCGGACCAAGGGTGACCCTCACCAATAGATTCTAGCTTCTACCATACAAAGGAAACCATATATGGTACCTCTTAATACTTTTCGCACCATTCTGGTACGAATATCCAAAAACCCAGCTTTATCTAACTCCTTCGGACCAAGAACAGCCCTCACCCAAAATTACAACATCCTAGACTCAGCCGTTTCGTCAGGGCGTTAATGAATTGTATTATTAATAGGCATTATTTGTTTGAACTTTTTTTTTTACTTTTTGTGGGCATGGTACCAAAAGGAGTGGGGATAATTTTGGCCACCTCCGCTTTCGATCGAACCCTAAAACAAATAATATGATGTGCCACATTTTGGGTAATATCTTCCGAAGCAGACAACTATGCAGACAGAGGGACGACACCAAATTGGCTCAGACGGATTTCGTCCAAAGAGACCTGAAACCATTATTTGATCGTATAACGTCTGTAAGCATAAGGCTCAGGGCATGATTACAAAATTAAGCGATTTTCTTCCAGTGTAATTGTTTGTTTTTTTTTTTTTTTCTTCCACTAAAAACAATTCACAAAATAAACCGTCCTTTTTTTCATTCTCCCTCACCCCAGCGCCGCCATATTTATATTGCATATCACCTCAACATGACACCCAGTTGTTTGCTTATCTTTTCGCAAAAATTTGTCACAAATACAACGGCTGTCATGGTGTTTGTTTTACATTTGCATTTACAGAAATTTACGTTGTTACACACCTACTACTGTCAGCTCGGCAAGCTGGTCCGAGAGGCCTGCCAAATTGGCAAACTGGGCGGCAACAAAGGCTATAGCGGCAGCAGCAGCAGTCATTTGAAAAATTGACATTAGAGATATTAATAATAACAATGATAAGTAGCAACAGAACAATTAATTGAAAAAATCATGTTTCTTTTTTCTTTGTGCGAGTGTGTGTATGTGTGTGTTTGTTACAAATGCGATTATAATCCAATTATTTTGGGCGCATAAATGTTCGAGGCACACTTTTATGTGGACAGCGTTGGCGATTTCAGAACAAATGACTCAGTTGGCAAAATAAATGATATGGAATAAAATATGTGGCGTTTATGGTTGTGACGCGCGGTTGACACAATTCAAGGTAAGTAAATTAAATGCAGTCATCGAAGCTAGTCATCTATTGCACTATCTGAAATAGAATGCAACTACTGGATTTAAGGGGTGGGGAGCTGTAACGAAACATTTGACTTTAATACATAGTCAGTTTCATTACATCTATTTTTCATAAAACCACTAAGAACGGCATTATCAAATGTTGTCGCAAAGAAAATGTATATTCTCCGCTAACGTAAAATAACCGATTTCACCAACGTTGCTCGAGAGCTCCGACTATTATTTTTAAAAATGAAATCGGACGGTATGCTGTTTGAGTTCCGTCCAATGCTTTTGGGTAGTTTTTGTTAACGAATATACAGGGTGAGATAAAAAAACTGCAACAAAGTCAAACGTCCTAATTTTTACATCTTTTTTTTAAATTTTATGAATGAAAGCAAAAAATGTCGGAAATAGCATCAAATTTTAGAATAAATTTAGATTTGTTCGAATTCGTCACCTTTGGCACGAATTATGGCCTTCAAACGGCCAATGAAGCCGTCACACACTGCCCGAATGTTGTTCTGCGGTATTTTGGCCCATTCCCGGCGAAGCGCTTGCTTGAGGTGATCGACCTTTTGGTATTTTTTAGTGCCAACCTTGCTTCCCAAAATACTCCAGACACAATAGTCCAACGGATTGGTATCCGGAGATTTTGATGGTCATTGTGCGCTAGAAATGAAGCGAGGAACCTCATTTTGTAAGCATTCTTGGGTGCGCGTGCTGGATGCGATGGTGCTGAGTCCTGTTGGAATGTACAAAGTCTGCGGCCAAAACCTTTGCATGCCAAAGGCTTTAATACACCTTCCAGAATATTTTCGCGATAATATTCGGCATTTATTCTGATGCCACGATCGATAAATACGAGCGGACGGCGACCATTGGCTGCTATGGCGGCCCACACCATCGTCATGGTCGGCGCTTGAGTTCTTGTGGCCAACCGAAGTTGCACACTTTCAGCAAGTAAACACGATCATTTTGTTTGTAAACAAACTGCTGGACAAAACATTGTCATCGGAGGAAACCAAATTCGGCAGTTCACAGCTTTTGGCTAAGCGAAGCAAGATCTTTAGCTCTTTTAAGTCTATTTTCTTTCTGTTACGGTGTAAGTTCTTGCACTTTTTGGAATTTCAATGGCTTTACCCCGTGCTTATTTTTTCAATATTTGCCGAATGGAATAGCGATATGTTCAGTTCACGAGCCATTTTTCAGCCACTGCGACGCGGATTTCGATCAAGTCGCTTCTTTACTTTTCGAACCATTTCTGCTGATGTTGCTGTTACGGTAGCGGCATGGTACGGCATCGGTAACGAGCGATGGTACGCGCTTTTAAAGATTTATTCACATTTAAGTGCTGGAGTGCGATAGCCAATTGTCGTTTTCCAGCCAAATATAAAGAAATCACACTATCACACTTGAATTCCATCACGAATAACTTTTTTTCTGGAAAATTCGCACCAAAATGATTTTGTACGCTTGTTAACAATATAATGAGGTGTCACTGGAATAATTTTAGCAGCTCTCGGACGAGTGGCTTAGAAATGGCAGCAGTGTAAAATTGGTTGCAGATTTTTCATCTCACCCTATATATAGATATATTACGAGTCGGGGTGTAGTTCTTTTTCAGGACTTCGGAAACTCTGATTTTCAGAGTGTAGTAACATAATTTTAGTCGTTCGACCTCAGAGAAATCTTCACTCTTGCCAAAAAAAACTTCAAAATACTTAAATCCGGAGAAACTGCTCTGCCTATATCAGCATTGAGCATTCACTGTAAATTGGGAACCCAAAATATTAAATTGTAGCAATTCAGGTACAATTTTAAAATTGTGTCGTTTTAAATCGTTTTAGGGCAATGTGTGAAGGCCAATTTTCGAAGGCAATTTTTTTCTGACTCGGAATATGTATTAGAATTATTGCTAAACTTCAAATCTTCCACCATCTCCTCAAAATATTTTTCGGAGACCCCATAAAGATTATGGGATGATCAGCATGAAACCCTAAGCCTAGTAATTCCTTCGTTATTCCGGAAAGTCTTCTGCTGCAATGTACAAAGAAGTTCCTAATTTTCCCAATTTTGAAAATTTCAGTCACAATTCCCAACCAAATCAGCAATATTTTAATATTTCTCGGGACCTCGTTATGTAAGTTCGATTCTTTCAAGAACTTGTTATTATAGGTTTACTAATTGTTATAGGCTCCAGGCAAAGGGACATCCTGATTTTTTGTATTTTGAAGGATGCTGACGTTATTTTCATAAAAATTAGTTGAGATCCGATATTGCAGACTTTCAAACAGCAGTTCCTGCCAAAAATGTACAATATTGGTCCATTTTTGGTGTAGCCATATTGGTAAGTATATTTTTTAACCGACTGAGTCTTACGAGTTCGCCATAACTCAACGCTAATTTTATGGGTCGCTCGGTAAGATCTATGCGAAAATTAACCAAGTTATAGATTACATGACCGAAATCACAATTAAACAAGTTAAAAAGCAGTAGGTTCGGCCTTGCCGAACTTTGAATACCCTCCACCATTTGGAATGAATTTGGAAATTTTCAAAAAAATCAAATCCTATAAAAATTCTGTTAACATTTTAAAAATACCGAATATAGCAGTTATATTGGGGCCTATACGACGTGGACCTACATACACAGAGAAAAAAATTAACCTTATACAAGGTTAGATTAACCATAAATAAACATGATTTGGAGTCTACGTTATGTAAGGTTAATTTAAACATTTTCTTGTTGACTGGTATTTAAAAATAATCATCGTTAATTTAGCTATTCCATGATTGACTTTTTTAACCACGAAAATTGTTGATATTGAAAAAAAATTGTTGTTTTAACAATGCACTGTTAAATTTTTGTAACCATGAGAATTGTTAATAATAACATTTCATAGTCAGTTTGTCTAAACAGTTCATATGATAATTTTTAATAATAAATTAACCTTTGTTTGAATAAAACAAGAAAAATGTAATTTTTACAAGTTTATTTATTATTTATTTATTAATACCGCATATTTCTAACATATGTATTTCCATTACAAATTGTATGTATATTTAAGGGAGGGCTGGTAAAGAAAGATATATGTTTAATATAAATTTTATTTTTTAACGCCTTACCGAGTGATTTTAAATTATATTCCTCAGCCATTGTGAAAAAAACTACAAAACGCCAAACACCGACTGCAAAAACAGAAGAAGAAACTAGTAGTTAATAAAAGCAAATAGTATTGTCACAACTTACCAAAAATGTACGCACGAGCACCCAAAAAAAAGACACCAGAGAAAAAAACAACTGAGAAGAAAAAACAAAAAGATATACATAAATATGAACACTGTCGCTTCAACAACAACATACATTTGGTGACAAATGCATACGCTAATGTACGTCGTAGCAGCCACAAGCAAAGACAAAAAGAACACATATGTATGAATAAACACTCACACATTATTTCTCTCCTCATTTTTGCTTGTCGCTGCATATACGTTGTTGTTGCTTGTTTTTTTCATGTATTACCGTTATTTTTGTTTCTTTATTGTAATTTATAATTTATTTGATAGACAAATCTGATACAATTTGAATATAGCAATAACACATTACTATGTTGAAATAGTATCAGGGTTTTCTATTAAAACAAATACAAATTACAATCAAATATATTTGTTAATTTCACCAGCTTTTACTTACCTTTATACCAAGCACTATTCCCACGAGCACGTGCACTACTCCCCTGCACTATTCAACACCAACTAAAGAAGTGATTGTCTATTTGATCTTTCTTACACATATTCAGACCACAGAAAGAGATTCGATAAAGAGGAGGAGGGGGAATATGACAGTCACATTCGTTGCAACTTCGTATATTGTAATATTGAACTTCGTCAAACACAAAGCAGTTCAATATTGTTGACTACAACAGAGCCGAAGGCTCTTTAAATTTTTATGTATCTCTCACATTTTTCCGTCTCTCTCAAAAAACAACAACCTTATACAACGTTAATTAAACAATTTTTCATCTACATTTGACCTTATATAACGTTATTTTGTGTTTGTAATCTCAAACATTTACCATGAAAAAATTAACCATGCACATGGTTAAAAAAGTCATTGTATTTTCGGCTCTGTGTAGGCATTGTTTGTCATAAGCCATTACCATATTCAAATTCGCAACTTGAAATAAATGGTGAATAATATAGATAAAATCATTAAAATATCGTACATAGGGAGGTACCGTTATATCGGAGCTGTGCGAAGACCTGGGCCAGCATAGATAATTTTCTGCCACAGGCTGTAGTTCCCATTATGAACTCTTAATACGTAATTTAAAACAATTTTGGTGAATAATAACCCTAAAATCATCAAAATACCGAATATTGGAAGGAACCGTTATATGGGGGCTGTACAAAGACGTGGACCTGCACAGACAATTTTCTGTCTTAGGCTGTAGTATCCACTTCGAACTTCAACTACCAACTTTGAAACAATTCCGGATAATAATGTCGCTTAAATCATCAAAATACCGAATATAGGGAGGTACCGTTATATGGGGACTGTATGAAGACGTGGACCTAGATGGCCCATTTACGAACTGAACCTGCCTACTGAAAAAATAAACATGTGTGCAAAATTTTAGCCTTCTATCTCAGTTCGTTCGAAAGATAGCGTGATTAAAACAGACAGACGGACAGGTAGACAGACAGACAGACGGACGGACAGACAGGCGGACATCGCAAAATCGACTTAGAATTTTATGCTGATCAAGAATATATATACTTTGTTGGGTCTGACATGAGTATTTCGAGGAGTTACAAATGGAATGACAAAGTTAATATACCCTCCATAGTATGGTGGAGTGTATACAAAAATTGAAAATTACAACCACAATTGTTTTGCAACTATTGAGAAAACTTTATTTAATCTATTTTATTTGAAAGAAAAACCTTTCAACACAACGTTCCAGACATTTAAAGTTCCTCAAAACAAATACAACTTTACGCACTTTGTTTTAAAGTCGCACCCTTTTATCACAATATCGATTTTCATGATTTTCCCACCAAACAAAAATGTGAAAACACACAACGCACAAAGTAAATATTTTTTCGGCAATAAATATTTTCACTTTCAGTTGAGATTTTTCAGTTGTGCGTCGTTTCACTTTTTATCCTGCTGAGTGTTTGGCCCTGCTCGACATGCCATAAATTTTGGCCTCGCCTGACTTAAAACATTTAATTTTATGAGTCTCATAAAAGTTGTTAAAAAATTGTTCACATACAACGACGACAACAACAACTAGCTGCAAACATGCATTGCTCGATTCGAAATACTCGAACGACGAGTACTTCTTGTCAAACGAAGTAGAAAAAGTGACTTTTTGCAAATTTTTAAAAAAAACAAACGTTAAAATAGGCAACATGAAAATGAAAATAACGCATATGGCTATAATAGTAAAGTACCCATACACACTCATGCCAGTGGTTTTCACTCACTATTCAGTCACTGTCGTCGTCATGGCTTGAGGACATTCAACACTGAGATATGTTGATCTCACACAGTAACACACAAAAGCACAAATTCTCCCAAAAGCCACCGCCACATTGGCCGTTGTCACATATTCAATGTGTGAGGTGGTCAAAATGTGCGAGTGTGTGTCTGTGTAAATCTGTTTGAGTGTGCGTGACGGCGTTATGTAGCCATTTCATTGCCCATGGAGTGACAATGGACATTGCAGGCATTATATTGCTGATTTTAATTCCTATTCACTTGCGTACAATACATTGCTGCACAAGGGGTTGGAGCTACGGTCAGCCGATACACAGAATGATAGCGAGACAGACCAGAAGAAAATCTAAGGCATATTTATAAACGAAGTCAGGGTAAGGGAGTTCTATATAGATATAGAATGCCATAAAATCTTCAATAGAGGACAAGAATTTTTCAAAAGAACACAATGAATTAGCACGAAGTCTACAATATAAGCCTTAAGTTGCTCTATGGAGCCCAGGTGGCCTTCAGATGGTTTATGGAGCCCACCTCGCCTTCAGCTGATCTATGGAGTCCAGCTGGTCTATGGAGCCCAGGTGGCCTTCAGCTGGTCTATGGAGCTCTGGTGGCTTTCAGCTGGTCTATGGAGCTCTGCTGGCCTTCAGCTGGTCTATGGAGCTCTGCTGGCCTTCAGCAGGTCTATGGAGCCCACCTGGCCTTCAGCAGGTCTATGGAGCCCACCTGGCCTTCAGCTGGTCTATGGAGCCCACCTCGCCTTCAGCTGATCTATGGAGCCCAGCTGGTCTATGGAGCTCTGGTGGCCTTCAGCTGGTCTATGGAGCCCTGCTGGCCTTCAGCTGGTCTATGGAGCACACCTGACCTTCAGCTGATCTATGGAGCCCACCTGACCTTCAGCTGATCTATGGAGCCCACCTGACCTTCAGCTGATCTATGGAGCCCACCTGACCTACAGCTGGTCTATGGAGCCCAGGTGGCCTTCAGCTGGTCTATGGAGCCCACCTGACCTTCAGCTGATCTATGGAGTCCACCTGACCTTCAGCTGGTCTATGGAGCCCATCTGGCCTTCAGCTGGTGTAGAGGAACCAAGGTGGACTGAGGTCCTTCATAGAGGAGCTGAGGTCCTTCATAGAGAAGCTGAGGTCCTACATAGAGAAGCTGAGGTCCTTCATAGAGGAGCTGAGGTCCTTTATAGAGGAGCTGAGGTCCCTCATAGAGGAGCTAAGGTCCTTCATAGAGGAGCTGACGTCCTTTATACAGTATCTTATGTCCTTCATGCAGGAGTTGAAGTCCTTCATACAGGATCTGAGGTCCTTCGTACTAGAGCTGAAGTCTAGGCTATTCCTTTATAGGAGAGCTAACGTCTAGTGGATAATTTCAGGTAGGGCAAGAAGCCTTCATATATGCACTGTAGGTAAGAAAATCCTTAATTTCAGAATTAAAGGTTCAATTGTCCTTCCTTAAGGTGCTTAATACCAAGGATCTGATGAAAATGACTTATCTATAAAGGAGCGGAAAGAGAGTCCTTCGTATTGGAACTAGAGAATAGGGCGGTCATTACAGAGGAGTTGAAAAGTTAGCCGTTCTTTAGGAAGGAGTGTAACACCTGCCTTTACAGAGGAGCTGAATGCCGTCTTTCCACCTATGGATCAAGACTTTCGGAAATTCCTTTGGAAAGCAAAACTTGACTGGAATGCATTTTTACCACCCGAATAATGGTTTGCCTCAGTTAAGTTTCTTTTGTGTTTTTGGCAGCCAATATTTTTCATATTTTCAATTTTAAATTTTCTTCCAAAACTGCCAAAATTCACCCCATTGTGCCTGTTTTGTGAAATGAATTTGTGGCTTGTAGCCATTGGCATTGTTAAAGTCGTTGCCGGTCTAGGCTATAGATGTGAAAACAATGAAAATTATGCGTAGCTTTCCGATACAATCGAGTTGAAATTAACTGAAGTGGAAAAACGTCAACATCATAACAAACGAGAGTGGATACTCAATCCTAAAATACATAAACGCACACACACACAGCCATACACTCACGCACACACGGAGAACAGAGCATATGGGCATGTAGGTGAATTGTCCACTGCTGTTGCTGCTGCTTTGTGTGACGATACAAACGAATGGACGAACTATCTGCATAATTTTCGTCAAATGCAATTGCCAACAATGGTCGCGCTATTGTTGGTGTTGTTGTTTTGTCTTCAATGTTAGCGGATTGAATTGCAAGACACTTGGGGGACTGGTTGAATGGTTGGTCGGCTGGTTGGTTGCTGTTCTGTCGATCTGTCGCCTCAGACATGAGTGACTGTATGAGCCAGAAACCGCCTTACAATGCCAGAAAAATATGGCAAAAATGTTGTGTGCCGTTTTTTTTTCGCTTAGTTTGAATATGAACGCGCAACAATCTATCTATCCATCCATCTGTTTGCCGGGGTTTGTTCGCAGTAACCGGTGAAAACCGTCACTCGGTCATTTGGCCACGTTGTGTAGCCAACATAGATAGTTGGTGGTTTGGATTATGTTAAGGCCGAAAAAAATTGCAATGGACATATAGATAGATGGGTGTACAGGCAATGTGAGACTAGTCAGTCACAATCAACAGCCGAAGCAGCAGCGGCTGCCATCCAGCCACTTGAAGTGTGCCACAAATATCGGTAAAAAGGCTGTAAGTTGGGAGGATAAAATTCTCGGGTCATTTTTTATATTAGAGTACAGTGTTTCGAATTAAAAAAAATATTTCGATATTATTTAGAGAAAAGGCGATCTGTTTAAAACTATATTGATTTTTTTTTTTTCGAAGAATTACAGGAAATTATGGCAAAATATTAAAATAACAACCTCCCAAAATGTTCCAATTCCTCAACACTGTGCTCATTTGCTTTCCAACAAATTTTGGCTAGGCCGTGGTTAAATTTTTTTTGACATGAATTTTTGTTTTGGTCTTTGGTTTGTTTGCAGATACAACAATTTGCATCCAATTGCTTTTTTGTCTATTTAATGAAAATTTGGCGATCCTCATTGACTGAACGAACACAGCAGAAAGCTCATACAACCATGTGAGCGTATTGAGGCACTTCTGGCTTTTATGTCAAGCCTTAGAGTATTTACTACTACCTTTTACGAGTTCATACGAGTACCAGTTGAAAAATGTTGAGGCTGCAGTGCTTTAGTTCAAATTGTGTCAACAAGTTATTTGGCTTTAATCTAGTTAACACTTTGGAAAAAGTGAAATTGTAGAAATAATGGAAATAGGGCAAATGGTTCTACAAATATAAGATAACATAATAGTGGGACTCCGTTTATTTTATTTTCTAGAAATATTGAGAGAGGACAAGCTTGGGCGGTGGTGCGAAATTGAAAGAAGATATGATGAACAAAAAAATGTACGGAAAACGTTCTTTAAACTCCTACCAAAAATAACTTAGAAGTACTAAATATTTTACAATTGGTATTGAGTGTTCGGTAAAAAGTAACATCTCTAAATTCTTGTTCGACGAAGTATAGAATATGGAAAAATTTGCACTGGGCGAACCGATAAAGATTGGATTCTGAAATTTCGAATGAGGGGTCAATAGCGAATGATAGATTAGATGTGCCAAAATTTTAGCATAATTCGATCTAAGAAATGGCTCTTCTTCGGTATTAAAAAGGGTTAAATGCCAAAGGTACCAAATGCTAACCAAGTGACCGGTAAGATCTAAAACTTTGAAATTATGCATATGGTCCACTTCTTAATCGATATAAAGAGTAATATTCCGAATTTAAAATTTAGCATGGATAATCTAGAAAGTCTCTGATGGTGTTGAGGGTAAGATGGGGCAATTTTTTTTTAATTCATACTTAATTTTTTGAAAGGTACAAACTGGATACCGGAAAGATCAAGAATTTGTGGGTGGTGGAAGGGGTTTTCGGATGAATTTTCACAAATTCGTACTTTAAGATTATGTAACATATCAGTAGGTAAAACATTGATACACAAGGTAAGATGAATAAACTGCAACCAACTTCAGACTGTTGTCATTTCTAAACCACTTGTCCGACAGCTGTTAAAATTATTCCAGTGACAGCTCCTTATATTGTTTTAAAGCGTACGAAAGCATTTTGGTGAGAATTTTCCAGAAAAAAAGTTATTCGTGATGGAATTCAAGCGTGATAGTGTGATTTCTTTCTTGGCTGGACAACCAAAAGTGGCTATTGTTAGAGCAGCCCAGCATTTATATGTGAATAAATCTTTTGTGTCTCATGACATCGCTCGTTACCGTAGCGTATCCCGATGTCAAAGATCAGCAGAAATGGTTCGAAAAGTAAAGAAGCGAATTGATCGAAACCCGCGTCGCAGTGGCCGAAAAATGGCTCGTGAGCTGAACATATCGCAATATTCCATTCGGCAAATATTGAAAAATGAGCTTAGGGTAAAGCCATTGCAATTCCAAAAAGTGCAAGAACTTACACCGCAACAGAAAGAAAATATACTCTAAAGAGCCAAGGAGTTGCTTTGCTTGGCCGAAAGTGATGTACTGCCTACTTTGGTTTTCTCCGTTGAGAAAACATTCGTTGTCCAGCAGTTTGTAAAAAAAAAAAAAAAAAAAAAAATTAACGCCAAAGAGGTCAGCTGAAAATGTGCACCTTCGGTTGGCCGCCAGAACTCAAGCGCCGGCCATGGTGATGGTGTGGGCCGCCATAGAAGTCGATGGTCGCTCTCCGCTTGTATTAATCGACCGTAGCATCAGAATAAATGCCGAATATTACCGCGAAAATATTCTGGAGGGTGTATTAAAGCCTTGGACACGCAAACATTTTGGGCGCAGACCTTGGACATTCCAACAGGACTCAGCACCATCGCACTCGGCACGCTAGAGTGGTTACAAAATTAGGTTCGTTGCTTTATTTCCAGCGCACAATGGCCGCCAAAATCTCCCGATACCAATCCGTTGGACTATTGTGTCTGGAGTATTTTGAAAAGCAAGGTTGGCACTAAAAAATACCAAAGTGTCGATCACCTCAAGCAAGCGCTTCGCCGGGAATGGCCCAAAATACCGCAGAGCAATATTTGGGCAGCGTGTGACGGTCTCATTGGCCATTTAAAGGCCATAAATCGTGCCAAAGGTGACCAATTCAATTTCACAATTTTGTAGTCTGCGATCTTTTACTACTTGCTATATCTAACCATTAAAGAAAGTCCTAAAATCGGGCGGGGCCATCTTTATGATACCCTACACTACTTTGCTAATTTAGTAGAGCACCACATAACAATTAAAAGTTTTTATGGGGGAATTCAATCATACACGCTATGATTATAATTATAATTTAAAGTTCAAAGGACTAAAAATGCGGAAGCATTTGTATCTGTTAAATTGCACCATTTGGTGCAAAATTAATTTGAAATCAGATAAAATATATATGCGAGCTATATCCAAATCTGAACCGATCTTGATAAAACTTGGCAAAGATATTTCTAAGCTATATTTGATATATTTCCCCGAATATCGTTGTTACGGAGTGCATATTACGGCTGTGGGTAACAAATGCGACGAATCGGATGAACAATATATATGGGAGCTATAGCCATATCTGAACCGATTTCACCAAATTTGGCATACTATCTTCTAGACTCAATTCGGTCGTATGTGTTAAATTTCATCCCCTTTGGTAAAATATTAGACCTTTGGTGCACAATAAAAAGTAAATCGGACGAAGTTATATATGGGAGCTATATCCAAATCTGAACCGATCTCGATAAAATTTAGCAAAGGTATTTCTTAGCTGCATTTGATATATTTCCCCAAATATTGATTTGGGTTCTATTAAGCTTATAGACCTAAGTTTTGTAAATAAAAATTCCTCTTTATTTCATTTTTCCCGACGTTTCGTCAATGTTTGTTGACATCTTCAGGGGATACGTAATAAAATTGGATTAAGTTTACATGAAGTATTTCGTCAAGTTCAACAACACAAAACCTTAATAATATTGTTGTCACAGAATGCATATTACGGCTACGGAGGACAAAAATAACAAATCGGATGAACAATATATATGGGAGCTATAGCTATATCTGAACCGATTTCGATCAAATTTGGCATACTTATTTTCAGGCCTAATTTGGTTGTATGTGCAAAATTCTATGCTATTCGGGCTGATATTACAAGTTTGGTGCACAATAAAAGGCAAATCGGACGAAGATATATGGGAGCTACATATATCTAAATTTTTACCGATTATCTCCAATTTCAATAGGGTTCGTCCTTGGGCCAAACAAATGTTATTTGGAAAGTTTCATCTTAATCGGATAATAAATGCGACCTGCATTTTGTTCACAAAATACATGGACAGACCGACGGACGGACGGACGATGATTTTTCACAGTAAGATGATTTTTCGACAGTAAATAGATCATGTGTACCCACCGCCTTAATCATAGCCGTTATTCAGTCTGGACCCAGCTGTTACTTAGGCCAAAACTAGAGATATTGGCAACGTCATTGTTGGTGATGTTGTTGTCATAGTTGCTGTTGCCGTTGTATTATAAAGTTAGCTTGATCTCACATTTAACTCAACAGATTAAAATCGAAATGGACATTTGAACAGCAACAACAACAAATCAGCAATGCCAACAAGGCTTTGCCTGCGCCTTACATTCAAGCATTCATTGTTCCATATAAAATCGCCACATTCAAATCTCTGGCCAAATACTCGAAAAAGTGAAGCCAATCTCAACAACGACAATGTCTGATGACGACGCCCGGTTTTTCTTTGGCATTTTTCACTGCCTTTTTTCTTAACTCCTGCGAAGGCTGAAATCAATTGCTTCAAAAAGTTTGCCAGGCTAGTTTTTTCTTCCATCATACCATGTCGATATCTTATGACTTTTTAAACATTTTTGTCGCAAACATTTTCAACATTATTCTTGAGTTTCGACTTAGATAAAAAGTTTATTGAGTGTAGCCACAAAAATCGAAAACCAAAAAACAATATAAATTGAACATTTGCTTGTGGTATATGAGGCCCAAAGAAAAGGGGTCATGTTGTGGCGTTATTTTTTAGCTTGATTTTTTGTCCTGCTGAAAGAGTGTAAAATATTTGCTCACTTGGTATGGACAAAGAAACATTTACTCTTCGGCTAAATTGAGTTGGTGTTTAAAGCATGGTCTTAATTATTTACCTGGGTTGCTGTTGCTGTCGTTGTTTTAATGTGGGCCAACAGCAACACCAAGTGTTTGGTCATTTTATTTAGCCTAACATTGTTTTCTATCAGTTTCCATAATTTTCATTTAATGTCTTTGTTGTGTTGTTTTTTTTTTCCTCTCTCCTATGCCAATTTATGTCTCCACGATAGTGAAACTACAAGGAAAATTAATTTGGAGTTTAATAAATGTTATCCACGAGCCATTATTTTCCAAGCTGCTGTTGTAGCTCTGTGAAAATTTATGATTTAATCAAAATGGCAAAAAAATAACTTAAAGCCATTGGTCTGTATTATAGATAAATAAATATGTTAACAAACATTTTTCCAAGTAATTATTTTAATCGGCAATAATGTAGAGGAAACATTGCAACGGAATTTGTTGGAATTTGGAGCAGATATACCTGGTCACAGGGTGTTTGTACTTGAAGAAATTAGTAGGAGGAGGGGAAATATTTTCTAAGTATGGAACAACGACATCTGCAACGGAAATATTAAATTATTAAAATACCACTCTCTTTTTGATAACCAACTAAATGATTAAGAAATAGCTTTGAAAAGGGAAAAGTCAGAGAGATACCACTCACCCACCATCGGGTACTGGTGTTACGTTATGCAATGGACTGAAAAGTCAAATCTGGTGTGGATGGCCTAAAAGGAATTTGCAAACCCATCTAGTTTGATAAAGGGCAACTTTACTCGAGTCAGCTCTAAAAACCCTCGAAGCTCTTCTCAAAATAGACAAATTACACTGTTTGACAAAATTCGATTTTTTTAATAATTAAAGGGAAAATCCAGCGGATTATGAAAGTACAACTTAAAGTTCGCATTGAAACGTAGCCTATATGGAGCCTATGTGTAGTATCCATTACGAACTTCAAATACCAAATTTGAAACAATTCCTTTAAATAATGTCGCTAAAAGCATCAAATTGCCGAATATCGGGAGGTACCGTTACATGGCGGCTATACGAAGACGAGGATCTGCACAGACAATTTTCTGCCGTAGGCTGCGATATCCATTACGAACTTCAAGTACCAAATTTGAGCCAATTTCGGTCGATAATGTCGCTTATCTCATCGAGGTATGGAGGGTATAATGGTATAATAACGGAAGGGGAAGGGTCTTCCATCCTGAACATTCAAATCGCCGATACACCTGTCTTTTTATACTCTACGCCACATAGTGGTAAGGGCATTGTGTATTTGTTTGTAACATGGAGAAAGAAGCGTGATAGATCCATAGTTACTTTTGAGGATCTTCATACAATCACTTGCTGAGTCTGAGTCAGCCCGTCTGTCCGTCCGGCTGTCTGTCTGTCTATCCATGCATTCTTGTGAACAAAATGCAGTCGCATATCCGATTGAGCTGAAATTTGCCAAACAATATTTGTTTGGCACAAGGACGGACCCAATTGAAATCGGTGATAATCGGATCAGATTTGGATATAGCTCCCATATATCTTCAACTGATTTCCGGTTAACTTGCCAATATAAGTCCAAATGATCTGTATTTGGTGAAAATCGGTTCAGTTCAGAAATACTTCTGTCAAATTTTATCAAGAATGGAAAAGATTAGGATATAGCTTCCATATATATCTTCATGCAATGTCAGGTTTAAAATGCAGCAAATGACTAATATCAGCCCAAATGAACGGAATCTTAGCAGTTCCGACTGAATTCATCCTAGAAACCAGAACTAAAAAAATTGGTGAAAATCGGTTCAGATATAGCTATAGCTCTCATATATATGTTTTATCCAATTTGGAGTTTTAAGTCCCTCACATGAGTAATATTCACTCAACAACAATGATCCTTGGTACCAAATGTCAGATACCGCTCAGAAATAAGTGTATAAAATTTGGTCAAGATCGGCTTTGGATATAGCTCCCATGTATATCATGATAAGAGATCAGGTCAGGTTCAAATGGCTAATATCAGCCCAAATAGTGAAGGTTGGCACTTCCGACTTAATTCAGCCTAGAAGCAAGTACGTCAAATTTGGAGAAAATCGGTTCAGATATAGCTATAGCCCCCAAGTTAAAGTCCCTGACATGCGTAATATGCCCTTCACAACAAGGATATATGATACCGGATATCAGATACAGTTTGAAAATACCTCTGCCCAATTTTATAAAGATAGAATTTTATACGGCCAAAACGTGCCTCATCAAAATAACGATTTTATACCCTAGGTCTGTTTGGACCAAATCCAATTCAGGATAGTTGGAGTCGGTCTAGTGATGTCCGTTCGTCCGTCCGTCTGTCTTTCCGACAGGCTGGTGCGCACAATAACTCTCGAAGGGAGTATCCGATTTGATCCAAACTTGGTACATCGTAATATTACTGTCAAAGTTAGATACAGTTCGGAGATGGACAACATTGGGCACACTACTGGTAACTCCCCAATAAAATATCAACATTTTCAAAGAAAATAATTTATTGCACAGAAAGAGAAAGGATAATCCGAGTTTGCCCCAACTTTGCAAATCCTAATACTTTTATTTCTGCTAGGTGAGAAAATGGACAATATCGGTACACTCTATCAAGTACCTCCACCACAAAGGTTCAAAATTTTGAATAATTACAACTGTTATATAATGTGATGTAAGTGTACGATTGTCTTCAAATCATGCACATCACAATATTTTTATTAATTCAAGGCCTGGTATAACGATGGTATATATCGGTTCACTCCTTCTTGTACCTTCCCCACATAGGGTCAAAATTTTGAATGATTAAAACGATCATAAAATCCGAAATAAGCATTCAGGTCTCTTCAAATTACACACGTCACAATATTTTTATTAAGCCCAGTTCTGGTGCGCAGGTGGCCACTCCTTCTGTTACCTCCCCCACAAAGGGTCAAAATTTCAACGATACTCAAAATTGTAACCTTCTGTGGGGTCAAATTAACATGCGAAATTAACATTTGGAAATTGTCAAAAAAAAAAAAAAAAAAAAAAAATAATAATAATAAATAAATAAAAAAAATAGACAAAATTTGAATACCCTCCACCATTTGGAACGAATTTGGAAATTTTCAAAAAAAAAAAAAAAAAAATCAAATCCGTTAAAAATTCTCTTGAAATCTTACAAATACCAAATATAGCCGTTATATTGGGGTCTATACGAGGACCTAAATTTGCATAGGCAACTTTTTTCACAAGCCATTACGATATTCAAATACGAAAACCATCAAAATTCCGAATATAGGAAGGTATCGATATTTACGAGGACCTGGAACTGCATAGACAATTTTCTGTCATAGACTAAAGCACACATTAGGAACTTGAAATACGATATTTGAAACAAATCATCAAAATACAGGATAGAGGGAGGACCGATATTTAGGGGATATACGAAGACCTGGACATGAATAGACAATTTTCTGTCATAGACTGTAGTACCCACATGGAACTTCAAATCACGAAATTTGAAACCATTCCGATGAATAATGTCGCTGAAATCAGCAAAATACCGAATATAGGGAGGTACCATTATATGGGGGCTATACGAAGACCAGTAACTTTCAAAACGCCGATACTCGAGTCTTCTTTTTTGTAGTTCTTACTTTAATAATTTCTTGTATTTTTTCTGTAATTAATTATTTCGAGCCCTACATTTTTCCTTAACAAAAAATAGCAACATTTTTTGAATTTCCTTAAAAAACAAAAATTCAAAAAAAAAAAAAAAAACAAAAATTCAAACAAAAAATTCCCTATTTTAAAATTCAATATTCCACGTTCAATGACCCATGTTCAAATCGTTGAAGACCTTATACGTTTTATGTTCCTTTTTGGCAGTTTCATTGCAACACGCCCACAAAACAGTGTCTTGACCACACATGAAACACACACTGCTCTTAACTGTTCTCCCATAATATTTTCCAAATATTATGTTCCATATGCCAGCCAGCCATCCCACATTACAAAACTAACAATATGGGTCATTCACATGTCAAAATGCTTAACAACAGAAAGGCAAACCACTCCATTTCAAAGTGGTTGCTTTCTGAAGTTTGGCTGGCAAAAATAGATTCTAAAAACAATATTTTAACTATTTTGTTAAAACCAAACTATTTACATCTGACATTTAACACCTCGCAGTTAAGCTGTAGAACGAAACTTCCAAACCCTCTTTGAAAAAAGAGAAAAAAACGCCATAACAAAAAAGGTCGAAAGGCGAAACACACAGAACAATGCCTTGAACTTATCTAAAGGAACAATAAAAATACTAAAAAATAACACTGGTACACACACACACAGGCCAAACAAAGTATTGCTGTGCTCTTTGATGTCAGTTAGACAGGCAGACAGACGGACGGATAGTCTGCATTGAGAAAAAGAACACCAAGGCTAGTTGCAAGAAATATGCCGGCAAAACAGCTTTAGTGTTACTTAAAAGGAAAAATTATTTGCAATATCGCGATTAAACTGTTTCTTCAAAAGTCAAAAATTTCACACAGCAGGAAAAATAGGCGAATCGAAAAACTAGCAATAACAGCAATTTTGGATTCTTCCTGAAAATACAGGCAAATTTTTAGGGATGTCGTAGAAAATATTTCCTTAAATATGTAGTCTGCAAAAAGATATTCTTACGAATAGTTTGGTATTAAAATAATAGATATCGGCATATCCCTTCTGGGATCACCCGCTCAAAGCATCACATGGACCATGGACCACCCACACATTTCAACAGTATCCAAAAATTATCACATATCTGATCTAAATTGATAGAAGTACTCGATATAGTTCTATATGTCTCATTTATGTCAGATGCGAAATGTAATACACTGGCCCACCCTATTAGAACCTCCAAAGACCAAAAATGGTAAAGACTAGACAAAATGCATTTTGAGCAAATGGTTTGTGTCGATAATGCATAGAGTAGCAGCTTATGACAGAGGCATGTTAATATAAAAACCACAATTACAGAAACGAATGACAAATAAAAGTTTTAAAAATCCGAAAATGAGGTTTGAAAATTCTGTTCCATAGACCTTTTCAAGAATTTGCATATTCTCTTAGCGGTTTAAATCAGTTAACATTGGTAACTATGTTGTTATGATATCATAACAACAGAGGCATTTTCACAGGGCTGCCATATTTGGACTCTGGCTTGTCCTATCTTTATGCTTCTATGTCTTTGGAACCTCCTCCATCAGGAGTCGACAGTTTGAACAGACAAACCGCAATACAAAATATATTTATATATAAACATTGGCTGAGGGTATACACTTATCAGTAAAACAGACAGGAAATCACTCTAGCTTCCGAACGAATTGAAATAGTTTGATAAAATTTTACTTAAATGTGTATTACTTTCGGGCTTTCGGTATTGAAAATGGGTGATGTAGATTCATATCTTCGTATAGCCCCCATATAATGGTACCTCCCTTTGTTCGGTATTTGGGTGATTTAAGCGGCATTATTTACCGGAAATGTTTCAAGTTTGCTATTTGAAGTTCGTAATGGGTACTACAGCCTATGTCAGAAAATTGTCTGTGCAGTTCCACGTCTTCGTATAGCCCACGTATAGCGGTACCTCCCGATTGCCATACAGGTCCACATCGTCGTATAGACCCTAATATAACGACTACATTCGGTACTTTTAAGATTGTAACAGGATTTTTGACGGATTTTATTTTTTTGAAAATTTCCAAATTCGTTAAAATGGTGGGGGGTATTCAAAGTTTGGCCTTTACTGCCTTTTAACTTGTTTAATATACAATGGAAAAGGGATTAATTTTCTTTGGTGAAATTTGATGGAGAGCATTATTATCTTTGATACCATTTTTTTCAGCCATTAGCACAAGCATAAAGACAGTGCGACAGCAGTGTAAAGAGGCTACGTGTAGGCTCTTAAGCATAAGAATAATAACAATAAAAAGAATAAATTGTAATAATCACCTCAATCAGAAAACAATTAAAACCAAGAAAGACTTGATTAATTGGCGCCCAACGTGGGGCTCACGAAAATTACTTAAGTCGAAACATGCAAGCATACTATCCGAGTATTTCGAAGGATATCTGAATCACACATCAGCGGGGAAAAGAGATTAAACAAATAGAAATTAAGCTAAGTTCGGCCGGACCGAACTTTTAACATCCTCCAACATTTCGAAAGAACTTGAAACATATCATATAAAGAAACGATCGAAAAATACCGCTCAAAGGAAAACCGTTATATGGAATCTATACGAAGACGTGGTCCTTCATATACAATATTTTGTCATAGGCTGTAGTATCCATACTTTAAATACGAAATTTAAAACAATTCCGGTAAAAAAAAAACTGTCTCTAATATCACCAACTGAAACGAACTTTAAATACGAAATTTGAAGTAATTCCGGAAAAAAAATACATTTGACTACGTTCCGACGACAATTTCATTAGACTCATACAGCAGGCTGCGAAAGCAGACGTAGTGAATGCTTATAATCGAAATATACATTTTAGACCCCACAAAGTATACAAGGTGCGGTAAAAAAAATGCAACCAACTTCAGACTGTCATTTCTAAGCCACTCGTCCGACAGCTGTTAAAATTATTACAGTGACAGCTCATTATATTGTTTACAAGCGTAAGAATTTTGATGAGAATTTTCCAGAAAAAAATTATTCCTAATGGATTTTAAGCGTGATAGTTTGATTTCTTTATATTTGGCTGGAAACCCAAAAGTGGCTATCGTTATAGCCCTCCAGCATTTAAATGTGAGTAAATCTTTTGTGACTCGTACCATCGCTCGTTACCGTGATACTGGTAGCGTAGCCCGACGTCAAGGAAGTGGACGAAATACGGAAAGCACCAACATCAGCAGAAATGGTTCGAAATGGTAAAAAAGCGACTTGATCGAAACCTGTGTCACATTTGCCGAAAAATGGCTAGTGAGCTGAACATATCGCAATATTCCATTTGGCAAATATTGAAAAATGAGCTCCGGGTAAAGCCATTGAAATTCAAAAAAGTGCAATAACTTACACCGCAACAGAAAGAAAATAGACTCAAAAGAGGCCAAAAGAGACTCGCTAGGCCGAAAGTGGTGAACTGCTGAATTTGGTTTTCGCCGATGAGAAAACATTCGTTGTCCAACAGTTTGTAAACAAACAAAATTATCGTGTTTACTTGCCAAGGAGGTCAGATGAAATGTGCACCTTCGGTTGGCCACCAGAACTCAAGCGCCGGCCATGGTGATGGTGTGGGCCGCCATGACAGCCGATTGTCGCTCTCCGCTCGTATTTAGCGACCGTGGCATTAGAATAAATGCCTAATATTATCGCGAAAATATTCTGGAAGATGTATTAAAGCCTTAGGCACGCAAACATTTTGGCGGCAGACCTAAGGCATTCCAACAGGACTCAGCACAATCGCACTCAGCACGTGCCTCCCAAGAATGGTTACAAAATTAGGTTCCTTGCTTAATTTCCAGCGCACAATGGACACAAAAATCTCCGGATACCAATCCATTGGACTATTGTGTCGGCAGTGTTTTAGAAAGCAAGGTTCGCTCTAAAAAATACCAAAGTGTCGATCACCTCAAGCAAGTGTTCAGCCGGGAATGGGCCAAAATACCGCAGAGCAACATTCGGTCAGCATGTGACGGTTTCATTGGCCGTTTAAAGGGCATAATACGTGCCAAAGGTGACCAATTCGAACAAATCTAAACTTATTCTAAAATTTGATGCTATTTCCGACATTTTGGTTAAATTCAATAAAATTAAAAAAAAAATTTAAAAATTATGGCGTTTGTCTTTGTTGCGGTTTTTTATCTCACTCTGTATGGTGGAGGGTATAAAAAATATTTTACTGCACTGAAAAAGAAAGGTTATCCGATTTTGTCTTTAAATCAAAAACATCACAATACTTTTATTATCCCAAGGTTTGGTGTGAAGATGGAATATGTCGGTCCACTCCTTCTTGTTCTTCAACCACCAAGGCTCAAAATTTTTAATACCAAAACGATCATAAAATCCGAAATAAACATTTGGATCTCTTCATATTTCACACATTCTATTATTTCTACCAACACAATATATGCTGTGAAAATGGAATTTATCGGTCCACTTCTTCTGATTCCTCTCCCACAGAGGGTCAAAATTTTGAATATATATGAAGCTCATTTAACCATTCAGACTTGGTACGTCTCAATATACCTATTAATGCAAGATCTGTTATAAAGATGGTAGAAATTGAATAATTTCTTCTGGTACCTCCCGCCCATAGGGCTAAAGATTTTGAAAAACAAAACGCACAAAGAAATCGAAATAAGCATCCGACTCTCTTTAAAGTGCATACATACAAACATTTTTGCTAATACAATATCTCTTGCGCAAATGATATATATCTGTGAACCCCTTCTGGTACCTCACTCACAAAGGATCACAATTTTGAATACGTTAACCTGTCATAACTTGCGAAACAAGTCGGCGATTCTGCACAACTTGAAATTTTGCCCATTTCGGTATTTTTGCATGTATTAGATGAAGCATGCAATACTTCGGTCTACTATATCTGGTACCTCACGCACTTTTGAAAATTTTCTAAAAAATTGTCACATATCTCATATAAAATGAAGGAAGTAATAACCAATATAGTCCGAACCAGGCACGTCGCAGTATTTATATCATATTTATTTAGGTCCGATGCGAAATTGACAATATTAGTCCATTTCTTCGGAATCTACTGCATAGATGGTCAACAATTTCAATAATCGTAACAGAAGTCAAAATATATAAAAACAAGTAAAAAAGCTGTAAGTTCGGCCGGGCCGAACTTTTAATACCCTCCACCATTTGGTACAAATTTGGCAATTTCCAAAAAAAAAAAAAAATAATAATAAAATCCGTTAAGAATTCTGTTAAAACCTTAAAAATACCGAATGCTTATACGACGACGTGGACCTGCATAGGCAACTTTTTTCATAAATTATTACAATATTTACATGCGAAACTTGAAGAAAAATCTGTTTATAATGTAGCTAAAATCATCAAAATTCCGAATATGGGGGTTACCGTTATATGGGGGCTATACGTAGACGTGGACCTGCACAGACAATTTTCTAGCATGGGCTGAAATATCCATTACGAACTTCACATGTGAAATTTGAAACAATCCCGGTAAATAGTGTCGCTAAAATCATCAAAATGCCGAATATTGGGGGGTACGGTATATGGGGGCTATATGAAGACGTGGACCTACATGGCCCATTTTCTGTATTATGCTGCAGTATCTATTACGAACTTCAAATACCAAATTTGGAACAATTCCGCTAAATAATGTCGCTAAAATCATCAAAATACCGAATATCGGGGGGTACCGTTATATGGGGGCTACACGAAGACGTAGACCTGCACAGATACTTTTCTGTCTTAGGCTGTAGTATACATTACGAACTTCAAATGCCAAATTTGAAATAATTCCGGTGAATAATGTCGCTAAAATCATCAAAATACCGAATATCGGGAGGTACCGTTATATGGGGGCTATATGATAACTTGGACCTACATGGCCCATTTACGAACTTAACCTGCCTACCGGCAAAATATACATGTGTGCAAAATTTTAGCCTTCTATCTCAATTTGTTCGAAAGATAGCGTGATTACAACAGACAGACAGACGGACAGACAGACAGATAGACAGACACACAGACAGACAGACGGACATGGCTAAATCGTCTTAGATTTTACGCTGATCAAGAATATATATACTTTGTTGGGTCTGACATGAGTATTTCGAGGAGTTACAAACGGAATGACAAAATTAATATACCCTCCATAGTATGGTGGAGGGTATAATAATCTAAGTTTAGCTGAGGGTATACATCTGTCGGCAAAACCAACTGATTATAATTTTGACCTCTAAAGCGACTACAAATTCAACATCATCTCCGGAAACTTTGATTAATATTTCGTGATAATCGGTCAATAATTATTAAAATAACAAAATTTTACGTGCCCGCGAAAAAAAATTTCCTGTAGTGACATTCCTAAATTTCCCAATCGTTCTGGCTATTATGATATTTCAAGGGTTATTTTCGCTTTGAGTGCATCGGCTCGTTATAAATGATGCTGATTATGACACATGACTGGTGTTGAGATTTTTCGGTCTCAACTGTGTAACAGGCGACTGCCACACCACATGTGTGCTGCAGTTAGCGTCCGCAGATAAAGCAAATGGCTAGCCTAGACGAAAGCCAAGAAACCAAGAACAAAAACTCCGAACAAGCGACCAACTGATGGGAAATGGAAGATGAAAAAGTTTTAACTAAATTTACCGGCTGTTTTGTAATATTTTCTTGTTGTTGCCAATTTTTGTTTGTGTTCGCCACGTTTCTGCTATACATAAATACCATAATATGCAACAATAACAACAACAATATGGGCAACTTCTCTTGAGATGTTGTTGTTGCTGTTTTGGTGTTATTCTTTGCGATGATCACCAGCCAGTCAAGCAGTCCTTCCTCAGTGAATGGTTGTTCTGCCATGTTCCATATAAAACAACATGGACACCGAAACAACAACATTGACTAAATGGTCCACAACATCATTCGAGGCAGCAACAGCAGCAGCGGTGGCGGCTTCAACAAATTGCGTGAAAAATTCGAATACATGCATTTGCCATCTCCTGCGAATGCCGCCGGTTTATGATGGTGCTGGCGGTGGTGGTTGTCCATATCCTCGAGAGCCATTATCACCGACTTGAATATTTTTGCCACTAATTCCTTGTAACAACTCATAACTCTACTGTGCAACAACAACATCAACAACTAGAACGAAATCTCCATAAAACCTTTAACTTCAGCCAAAGTCAAAATGACTAAAAATTCCATATATTTGGCTCCTGAAGAGTAAAGAATGGACCGCCATCTATGCTGCCCAGCCGAGAACCAGAAGAAGGATTCAAAATGCCATAGAGCAATGCAAACCAGAACCACCGCCACCACCATCACCATCACCGCTGTCACTGCATTAGTTTAGATGCGTGTTTCAATAGCTGTGGACATAATGAATGCTATTAAAGCATAGACATCATCACCCGCGGTACATGCTGCAATACATGTGTAACATGTTAACATCAACTCCACCAACAGCATTTACATCATCGCCGATGACGACGACAACGCAGCAGCAGCCGGCAGCCAACAACAGAAATCTAGCCGGCCAGAAAGTCAGCCATCCAGCTAGCTGGCTGGCAATAACGACATCTCCTTAAATTGAGAACTAAATATTCATAGCGTCGAAATGAATGGCAAAGCTTGGAGGGAACCTTTTGCGGCCAACCAGAGGTCTATGAATGTTGATATATTTTAAATACACGAGCACTCAAGTTGGCATTTATTTAAAACAGCATGGTAATCATCGAAAGAAGTTACAACAACTACAAAAAGGGTTAAGTTCGGCGTAGTCAAACTTTTGATACCCTCCACAATTTGAAAATACAAATGTTAAATTTTGCACGCATGCGTATTTTTCGAGTAGGCAGGTTAAGTTCGTAAATGGGCCATGTTGGCCACGACTTTATATAGCCCACATATAACGGTACCTCCTTATTCACGTTTTTTGATGATAATAGCGACATCATTTACGGGTATTGTTTTAAATTTCGTATTTGATTGTCGGAATCGGTACTACAGCCTATGACAAAAAATTACTTATGCAGGCCCTCGTCTCGTATAGCCCCCATATAATTCATATTTTTTTTTTTAATTTTTTACGGGAACTCTACTAAAACGCATAATTGTGTGGCCTATCGTACAGTCGTCCCGACCCGACTTTTGACCTTTAATAAGTATATATTGGTAATTTATGTAAAGTAGATCATACCAATTAGACACCTTATTTGAATGCGTATAATGTCTTTAGATCAGTTATAATTTAGAATCGGAAGGAACTAATTTATGGGAGTTATATCAAACTCTCAACCGATTTTCTCCAAATTTGACGGATGTATTTGTATACCACCCACCATTTAATATTGCTATTGAATGGATATTTGTTATATTTTCGAGAAGGAATATATAAAAAATATTTATCGGAGCCGTGATTTACCAAGCGGAAAAATTCGGTTGAATGTGGAAAAATTCATTCAATAGCTAACCGAATGAAGTTATACAGGGTGATATAAGAAAACTGCAACAAAGTCAAACGTCATAATTTTTAATTTTTTTTTAAATATTGAATGAAAGCAAAAAATGTCGGAAATAGCATCAAATTTCAGAATAAGTTTAGATTTGTTCGAATTGGTCACCTTTGGCACGAATTATGACCTTCAAACGGCCAATGAAACCGCCACACGCTGCCCGAATGTTGCACTGCGGTATTTTGGCCCATTTCCGGCAAAGCACTTGCTTGAGGTGATCGACACTTTGGTATTTTTTAGTGCCTGCATTGCTTTCCAAAATACTTCAGACACAATAGCCCAACGGATTGGTATCCGGAGATTTTGGTGGCCAATGTGCGCTGAAAATGAAGCGAGGAACATAATTTTTTAACCATTCTTGGCTGACGCGTGCTGAGTGCGATGGTGCTGAGTCCTCTTGGAATGTCAAAGGTCTGTGGCAAATATGTTTGCGTGCCCAAAGCATTAATACACCCTCCAGAATATTTTTGCGATAATATTCGGCATTTATTATGATGCCACGCTCGATTAATACGAGCGGAGAGCAACCATCGGCTGTTATGGCGGCCAACATCATCACCAAGGCCGGCTCTTGCTTTCTGGTGGCCAACTGAAGGTGTGCATATTCAGCTGTCCCCTTTGGCAAGTAAACACGATCATTTTGTTTGTTTACAAACTGCTGGACAACGAATGTTTTTTTTATCGGAGAAAACCAAATTCAGCTGTTCACCACTTTCGGCCTAGCGAAGCAACTCTTCAGCTCTTTTGAGTCTATTTGCTTTCTGTTGCAGTTTTTGGAATTGCAATGGCTTTACCCCTAGCTCATTTTTCAATATTTGTCGAATGGAATTTTGCGATATGTTCAGCTCACGATATATTTTTCAGCCACTGCAACGTGTGTTTTGATAAAGTCGCTTCTTTACTTTTCGAACCATTTCTGCTGATGTTGCTGTTTTCTTCCGTCCACTTCCTTGACGTCGGGCTACGCTACCATTATCACGGCAACGAGTAATGGTACGAGAGACAAAAGATTTATTTACATTTAAGTGTTGAAGTGCCCTAACGATAGCCATTTTTGGTTTTCCAGCCAAATATAATGAAATCACACTATCACGCTTGAATTCCATCATAACTTTTTTCTGGAAAATTCTCACCAAAATGATTTTTCACGCTTGTAAACAATGTAAAGAGCTGTCACTGGAATAATTTAAATAGCTGTCGGGCGAGCGTCTTAGAAATGACAGCAGTCTGAAATTGGTTGCAGTTTTTTCATCTCATCATGTATATATGCGTTTATCCAATATAATAAATTCAATTTTTAGTACCTTTTAGTACTTTACTTAGAATTACCAAAAAACTTAGCCTTTTCTCCCTTTTACACCTACATTGACTTACATGCTAACTTTCAAGATTCTAGCTTCAGTCGTTCTGCTTGGGCCTTAAATCTTTCAGTCAGTAACTCACTGTCTTTTTCAAAATATATATTTTGAAATGAATGCACAAAAAAGGATGTAACTCATGAATATACAGAGACCGTCTGCACATATAAACCTTGGCATTGACGTAGCTTTTCATATGAGGTTGGCAAAAACCATATCGGTTAACACATTCCAGAGAACATCGCTGACTAACACAATATAACGTTTTTACACATATAATTTTTAATGAGAGATGAGAAATGATACTTTTAAGGGTTTAACCACAACTGGCTATAATTCGGTATTCAGGCTTCTAATTCATAATTCATTTTTATGCAGAGTTGACGTGCTAAACTCTGCATAAAAATGTCGAAAACGGCCCACGTTATGTTATAGCCCCTATATATCGGTACCGCCCTAATCCAGACATTTTAAAGAGTCCTCCTGATTTATCGTATTTTCAAGAATAGCTCTTTTTGTTATACACCAGATATTCGAGATTTTGAGGGTCCTGAAAACTTAGTTGAGCTACACATACCCATTGCCAAAACTGTGTTCCATTCAAGGTAAATATTCAATTAGCTGCTATGTTTTTATCCTGGTCCTGGCTTCATATTTACACGGCTGTTCATTCTTAATGGGTTTATTTAATATGCCTCTTAAATAACAACACCACCCCTCCCTGTATTTAGATAACCTCCACACCATTTGTAACAACAAGTTGTAAAAGAACAATACTGATGATCATCGTCTCGCTGCATGGCGCAAAGTGCAATCTCATTTTTGTTCAGGTCGCTCTCCATGAACAGCGAGTGCATACATTATGATGCACACACATTTAGTCATACCTCCAGCACTTTTAGCCCCAGTATTTTTGCGGTATTAAACCACTCGTTGCAATCATATTCGTCGCTGTCGTTGCCGCTGTTGTTGTTATTATTTTTATTATTGTTGTATTTGTAATGCCCTGCTATCGTTCTTGCTGATGATGAGAGATGAACGCTGGTGTGTTGATGATATTTTGCCTCAGATACCCCTAAAGGTTATTATTTTATATGAGTGCAGTGCCGAAGTTCTTTTCTATGAATATCCTTTGCGTATGTTTTGCTTAATTTCAGTCTTCTTCATCACATTTGTGTGTATGTGTGAATGTTGCTAGGCTATGGTGAGTTTCATGACAGGAGTTTCGCCATAGCCCCGACACATTTACATATCGCAACCGCTTGCCTGTCCTGCGTACTTCATAGTGCAGCCACGTTTATGAAATGTTCAAAAGAGTTTTTTTTTTCAGTTTTGAAGATGTTAACATCGTTTTCGTTTGTTGAATGCCGCTCACTGCCGCTAAAAAGGGTATCAAAGTGCCGCTAAATGATGTGTCACTTTTAATATAATATTTTTTTGTATTCGTTTGCGTGCATCTTCCCCCACCTAAGGCACCCAGTGTCCATAGACTTTTATTTATATGAAGTTATGCCTTTGCAGAACTTTGTTGTTGATTTAATTCATAGTTCAATTTGTAAAACTAAATGCATGTGGGGGGTTCTTTTGAAATAAAAGATTTTTTTAGAAGCGATTACATGTTTTAATTTCGTTTTTAAATGCAAATCATAATTTCTTTGACCTTGTGTTTTTGAGATCTCCAGTCAAGAAAAAATTATGAATGTTTGTTTTTTGTACCGTCAACCTTATGGCTAGAGAGGGTATATATAATTTGATACGACTAAAACGTGCCTCTGCGAAATGACGGTTTAGCACCCTAGGTCTCTTTGGATCAAATTCATTTCAGGACATTTGGAGTCGATCTAGCGATATCCGTCCGTCTGTATGTCTGGTTGCTGCGCACGTCAACGAAGGGAGTATCCGATTTGGTCAAATCTTGGTGCATCGTAATATTTTATCAAATTTAGATTATGTTCGGAGATGGGCAATATCGGTCCACTCGTACTAGTACCTCCCCCACAAAATATCGACATTTTCAAAGAAAATATTTTACTGCACAGAAAGAGAAAGAATAATCCGATTTAGCACCAACTTTGTTAATCCTAATATTTGCGTGAGTGCCAGTGTAGGTGCGAAAATTGACAATATCGGTTCACTCTTTCTGATACCTCCCCAAAAAGGGTCAACATTTTGAATAGCCATAAAGCCCTCAAATCGCGAAATTAACACCCAGTTCTATTTAAACTTGGTACATCTTAATATTTTCATCAACACAAGATCTGTTATAATGGAATATATGGTAGAGATCGGACCATTCCTTTTGGTACCTCCCCACAAAGAGTCAAAATTTTGGATAACCAAAGAAATGATAAAATCCGAAATAAGCATCCGGTTCTCTTCATATTTCACACATCTCATTATTCCTACTAACACAAGATCTGCTGTGAAGATGGGATATAGAGGACCACTTCTTCTGGTACCTCCCCACAAAGGGTCAAAATTTTGAATATCCATGAAGCTCATAAAACGCAAAATAAACATCCGATTCCAATCAGACTTGGTACATCTAAATATTTTCATTAACACAAGATCTCTGTCTGTCCGTCCGTCCGTCCGTCTGTCCATGTATTTTTGTGAACAAAATGCAGGTCGCATTTATTATCCAATTGAGATGAAATTTTCAAAACAATATTTTTTTTTGCCCAAGGACGAACCTCATTGAAGTTGGTGAGAATCGCTTCAAATTTATATATATAGATATATGGGATCTATATATCTTCAACGAATTCGGGTCAAAATGACCTGCATTTTTGGCACAACTCACCGAGTCTAGAAGAAAGTACATCAAATTTGGTGAAGATCGTTTCAGATATAGCAATAGGTCCCATATATATGTTTTATCCAATTTGGGGTTTTAAGTCCCTCACATGTGTAATATGCACTCTTTTGTACGATATATCAGATTCAGCTCATAAATAAGGGTTCAAAATGTTGTCAAGATCGGTTTAGATTTGGATATAGCTCCCATTTATATCTTTATCCGATCTCAGGTTTTTTGTGCACCAAATGTCCAATATTAGTCCAAATAAACTGAAGTTAGGCACTTGAGCACTCAGCCTAGAAGCAAGTGGTTCAAATTTTGGTGAAAATCGATTCAGATATAGCTATAGCTCCCATGTATATATATATTTCATCCGATTTGGTGTTAAAGTCACTCTCATGTGTAATATGCACTCCACAACAATGATCTTTGACACCAGATATCAGATATAGCCCAGAAATACTTCTGCCAAATTGTATCAAGATCGGTTCACATTAGGATATAGCTCACATATATATCCTTAACCGATTTCGGGTTAATTGCGCACCAAATGGCCAATATACGAGTATGTCCAAAGGAACTCAATTTTGGCACGTCCGACCGAATTCCGTCCAGAAGCATCGGTTCAGATATAGCTATTGTTCCCATAAATATGTTTAAGTCCCTCACATTCGTAATATGCATTCCACAACAATGACATTTGGTACCAGATATCTTATAGAGCTTTTATAGAGACCGGCTAAGATTCGAATATAGCTTCCATATATCCTTAATCTGATTTCATGAATGATGACAAATATCAGCCGATATCAGTGAATGTCGGGACGTACGTTTTCCATTTTTTACAACTCGGCTTCAATATATTGTTTTTATACCCTCCACCATAGTATGGAGGGTATATTAAGTTTGTAATTCCGTTTGTAACACCTCGAAATATACATTTTAGACCCCACAAAGTATATATATTCTTGATCAGCATAAAATTCTATGTCGATTTATCAAAGTCCGTCCGTATGTCCGTCTATCCGTCTGTGGAAATCACTCTCGCTTCCGAACGAAACGAAGTAGGTTGATAAAATTTTACTCAAATGTGTACTATGTCTGCAGGACTTTTGGTATTGAAAATGGGCCATGTAGGTCCACGTCTTCGTATAGCCCCCATATAACGGTACCTCCCGATATTCGGTATTTTGATAATTTTTCGGCATTATTTACCGGAATTGTTTCACATTTTGCATTTGAAGTTCATAATGGATACTACAGCCTATGACAGGAGGTTGTCTGTGCAGGTCCACGTCTTCATATAGCCCCCATATAACGGTACCCCCCATATTCGGTATTTTGATGATTTTAGCGACATTATTTACCGGAATTGTTTCAAATTTCGCATTTGGAGTTCGTGAAGTTCGATATTACAGTCTATGACAGAAAATTGCCTGTGCATTATAAACTGATTTTTTTTTTCAAGTTTCGCATTTGAATATTGTAATAACTTGTGACAAAGTTGCCTATGCAGGTCCACATCGTCGTATAGACTCTAATATACGGCTACATTAGGTATTTTCAAGATTTTAACAGATTTTTAAGGGATCTTATTTTATTTGAAAATTGTTAAATTTGTACCAAATGGTGGAGGGTATTCAAAGTTCGGCCCGGCCGAACTTACAGCTTTTTTACTTGTTTAAAATAATTCTTCTAATGCACTCTATAGCAATGTTATTTGGTATAAAAATATAAAAATGATTAAAATGTCTCCGTCAAGTTTAGTGGAAATCAATTCCTGCCATAGATCCAAAATATCGTTTTTTCGAAAATTGTAAGAGGTATCGATTCGATTTCCAACAATATGGGTATAGCACTACTTTTTTCCAAAGTCTGGAAATGACAATTCCAACGGACCCCATACCAATATCGGTAAGCGTTTTCATATTCCAACCATCACCCCACCTTGCAACCCCGCCCTTTCGTTTTGGTTATCACCGTTGCTCTTAAACAATTGTTTATATAGATCTATGCGTACTGTACCATCCCATATTGTTATTGTTAAAGCCCTATCTAAACTTTGCTGTTAGTAATTTATAGGCTCCATATCTAAGAACTACGTTTATTTTCCGTTTTGCGATTTATTTTGTAACCACCTCGAAAAATATAGTGTGAATTAAAAAAAAAAAAACTATTTCCACGAGTTAAATTTGCTTGGGACCAAATTAACTTTTTTGTCTTTGCCTTTCCCATTTATTTACAAATCAAATTAAATCAAACACCCATCATATGTCACAGAATTATATTAAAAATTTACTTAAATATTCAACAATTGGATGACAGTACCTTAATTTTTTTATGAATCGAATGAGGTTTTCTTATTCCCGACATGTTTCCTTGTTTATATAACTAAAATATTCATTTCTTATTTATTTATTTTTCTTTTGTATAACATTTCCATCATCGCAAACAACAAAAACATTATGAGAACAACATGGCTTATAATCGCATCCAATAATCTTCATTAAAAATTCTGTCACAGGAGTAGGTGTTAAAAACAATAAAGATTTATTGACTGATGTCGTCGATATTCGTTCGTGGTCGCGTAATAAAATTATTTCAAAATATTGTTATTGTAAACTAATTTAGTATTCCCATTATGTTGTTATCCGATGGATATTTATAAAGTGCCTGTTGTTGCTGTTGTTTCTGTTTGTTGTTGCTGCATATTTGATTTATAACAAATGCTGAACAATGAAAAATCCAACAACAACAACAACGACAATTTGAAAATTGAATAATGGTTAAATTGTTGTCACCTTCATCATCATATTTATAACAGAAAATTGAAATGCTACTTGAACAGCAACTGAAATGGATTGAATTGAATTGAAATGAAATGACAGGCAGTCAAACAGGGAGATAGATGGCAGAGCGACAGACAGACAGTCAAACAAACAGCCACAAACACATATAAAGTATATGACAAATGTGTAATGCATTAATGATGGAAAATAATTAACATTAAAAATCCCAAACTTATTCAAAAATTAATACATACACACATATGTCTGTATGCGCTTGTATTGCAACACCCTGACAACCATGGCGGAGTTTGAAGGCACATTGTTGTAAAGGTTGCAAGGATGCATTTTTGATTTCCATTGTATTGCAACTATGAATTTCAAACCTTAATAACAAAAATAATAATAACAACAATTATAATAAGCAAAACATGTCAATGCAGTCGTCAACGCCGTTACATGCATAAGTATGTATGTGCATGTGTGTGTGTTTGTGTACGTGTAATACAAATACAAAATTTATGTCAATTATACGTGATGATAATCGTCAATTTAATGAATCACTTAAAATGAATTAATCATCTAGTTCGGTTTGAAATGCGTATGTAAATGCATACGATAAAGACAACGCATTTATTACAAAGATAATAATTTTAATTATTACGAGGCGACTGTGATGTGCAATACATAAGAAAAGTGTACGATGCACCTGAACATCTATTATCGCTCCTTTCACATTCTTCACAATAATGTGGAGAATAAGCCATATTGACATTCCCTTTGAAATTCCACGAAATAATTATATTTTTATACCCTCCACCATAGTATGGAGGGTATATTAAGTTTGTCATTCCATTTGGCACACTTCGGAATATACATTTTAGACCCCAAGAAGTATACATATTCTTGATCAGCATAAAATTCTATGTCGATTTAGCGATGTACGTCCGTCTATCCGTCTGTTCGTCTGAGGAAATCACTCTAGCTTCCAAACAAAATTAAGTAGATTGATAAAATTTTACTCAAATGTATATTATGTCTGCAGAACTTTTGGTATTGAAAATGGGTCATGTAGGTCCACGTTTTGGTATAGTCCCCACATATAGGGGTACCTCCATATTTTCGGTATTTTGATGATTTTAGCGCCATTATTAATCGCAATTGTTTTAAATTTGATATTTGAAGTTCGAAATGGATACTACAGTCTAAGACAGAAAATTGTCCCGATATTCGGTATTTAGATAGTTTTAGCGATACCGGAATTGTTTCAAATTTGTCATTTGAAGTTCGAAATGCATATTACAGTCTAAGACAGAAAATTTTGTGTGTAGGTCCACCTCTTTATATAGCCCCAACAAATGTCGGTTCCTCTCGATATTCGGTATTTAGCCACTATATTATCCGGAATTCTTTCAAATTTGGCATTTGAAATTTGTAATGAATACTACAGCCTAAGAAAGAAAATTTTGTGTGTAGGTCTACGTCTTTATATAGCCCCAATATAACGGTACATCCCGATATTCGCTATTTTGATTAATTTAGCGACATTTTTACAGGAATTGTTTCAAAAGTAGTAGTTGAAGTTCGTAATGGATACTACAGTCTATGACAGGAGGTACATCCCGATATTCGGTATTTTGATGATTTTTGCGACAATTTTAACCAGAACTATTACAAATTTGGTATTTGAATTTCGTAATGAATATTACAGTCATTGACAGAAAATTGTCTGCGCAGGTTCACATCTTCGGTACCTCCCGATATTCGGTATTTTGATGATTTTAGCGACATTATTCATCGGAATTGTTTGAAATTTGGTATTTGAAGTTCGTAATGGATACTGCAGCCCAAGGCAGAAAATTGTCTGTGCAGCTCCACATTTTGGAATAGCTCCCATATCATAGTACCTCCCTATATTGATGATTGTAGCTACATTAATCACTTATTTTTTCAAGTTTCGCATTTAAATATTTTAATGTCTTATGACAAAAATTGCATATGCAGGTCCACGTCGTCGTTTAGGCCCTAATATGACGGTTACATTTGATATTTTTAATATTTTAACAGAATTTTTAACGGATTTTATTTTTTGTTGAAAATTGCCAGATTCGTTCCAAATTGTGGAGGGCATTCAAAGTTCGGCCCGGCAGTACTTACAGCTTTTTTACTTCCTTTATTTATATTAATAAAGTAGTAACGTGTTTAACTCACTGGCATCTAGTTACATACGTTCAATACAACATAAAATAATATACCGACTATAGGATATCCTACACCACTAAGCATATTAAGTAGAGCTCCCGTAACAAAAGAATCTATATTGGAAATTTATTTGAAGTAGATCATACCACCTATCAACCTTTGGCTTTAAAGCAGTTAAAATATTATTTCGAAGGAAAGTAATGTATGGCAGGCATATCCAATTCTGAATCGATTTTCACGGAGACATTTCTATCTTTTATACCAAATAACATTGCTATAGGGTGCATGATATCACTCCGAGAAGGATTTTTATTAAAAAAATAGTTATCGAAGCCAACTTCCACAAAATACAAACTTACGTCCCGAAATTCCCTACATTTGGGCCGGTATCAGCCATTATTTGCAAAATAAACCTGAAATCGGATTAACGATATATATGGGAACTATATCCAAATCTGAGCCGATCTTGATAAAATTTAGAAAATATCATTGTTGTGGAGTGCATATTACAAATATGATGGACTTAGTGGCCAAACCGAAGGAAACATATATATGAGAGCTATAGCTATATCTGCAATAGTTTTCAACAAATTTTATGAATTTGCTTCTAGATGTATCAAAATTCAGGTAATTGTATCAAAATTAAGGCAATTTTCAGGTGTGTCAAAATTTCGGAAATTTGAACTGATATTGGATTTAGTTCACAATTAATCCGAAATCAGTTGAAGCTATATATGGGAGCTATATCTAAATCTGAACCGATCTTCATAAAATTTGTCAGAGTTATTTCTAGGCTGTATTTGATATCTAGTACTAAATATCGTTCTTGTGAAGCGCATATTACGAATGTGAAGGACTTAAACACCAAATCGGATGAAACATATATATCTGCCCCGATTTTCACCAAATTTGATGTAAATGCTTCTAGATTGAGTTCGGTTGAAATTGCCAAAATTCAGGTCATGTGGGCTGATATTGGTCATTTGATGTATAATTAACCTAAAATCAGTTGAAGATAAACAGGGTGAGATAAAAAAACTGCAAACAACTTCAGACTGCTGTCATTTCTAAGCCACTCGTCCGACAGCTGTTTTCCAGTGACAGCTCATTATATTGTTTACAAGCGTACAAAAGCGTTTTGATGAGAATTTTCCAGAAAAAAAGTTATTCGTGATGGAATTTAAGCCTGATGGTGTGATTTCTTTATATTTGGCTGGAAAACCTCAAGTGGCTATCGTTAGAGCACTCCAGCATTTAAATGTGAATAAATCTTTTGTGTCTCGTACCATCGCTCATTACCGTGACACTGGTAGCGTAGCCCGACGTCAAGTGGACGGAAGAAAAAAGTAACATCAGCAGAAATGGTTCGAAAAGTAAAGAAGCTACTTTCGAAACCCGCGTCGATGTCCAGCAGTTTGTAAACAAACCAAATGATCGTGTTTACTTGCCAAAGAGGTCAGCTGAAAATGTGCACTTTCGGTTGGCCAACGGAACTCAAACGTCAGCCATGGTGATGGTGTGGGCCGCCATAACAGCCGATGGTCGCTCTCCGCTCGTATTAATCGATCGTGAATAAATGCCGAATATTATCGCGAAAATATTCTGGCGGGAGTATTAAAGCCTTGGGCACGCAAATATTTTGGCCGCAGACCTTGGACTTTCCAACAGGACTCAGCACCATCGCATACAGCACGCGCCAGCCAAGAATGGTTACAAAATGAGGTCCATCGCTTCATTTCCAGCGCACATTGGCCACCAAAATCTCCGAATACCAATCCGTTAGACTATTGTGTCTGGAGTATTTTGGAAAACAATGTTGGCACTAAAAAATACCAACGTGTCGATCACCTCAAGCAAGCGCTTCGCCGGAAATGGGCCAAAATACCGTAGAGCGACATTCGGACAGCGTGGTCGTTGGAAAGACATGATTCGTGCGGAAGGTGACCAATTCGAACAAATCTGAACATATTCTAAAATTTGATGATATTTCCGGCATTTTTGCTTTCATTCAATAAAATTAAAAAAAAAATGTAAAAATTATGGCTTTTGACTTTGTTGCAGTTTTTTATATCACCCTGTATATATGGGAGCTATATCTATATCTAAACTGATTTTCACTAAATTTGATGTACTTGCTTCTAGACCGAATTCGGTCAAATGGTTGAAAACTCAGTTATTTGGACTGATATTGGCCATTTGGTTCAAAATTAACCCGAATTCGGTTGAAGATATATATAGGAGTTATATCAAAATCTGAACCAGTGTTCGTAGAATTTGGCAGAGGTATTCCTTGATTCCATCTGATATTTATTACCAAATATCATTCTTGTGGAGTGCATATTACAAATGTGTGGGACAAATCGGATAAAACATATATATGGAAGCTGTAGCTATATCTGAACCGATTTTCACCAAATTTGCATTTGTTTTTAGACTGAGTTCGGTTAGATGTGCCAAAATTCAGGTCATTTGAACTGATATTGACCATTTGGTGTACAATTATTCCGAAAACGGTTGAAGATATATGTGGGAGCTATATCTAAATTTGAACCTATTCTTACCAATTACAACCAATCAAATATTATTTGGAGAATTTAATCTCTATCGGATAATAAATGCGACTTGTATTTTGTTCACAAAAATACAGGGAGAGACAAACGGGCATGCATAAGTCGACTAAAAAGTGATTCTATGAAGATCCTCAAAAGAAACTATGTGTCTCTCTCTCCTCTCTTCACCACGTTACAAACGAATGCACAAGGACATAAGACTCTTACCGCCCTGTGGTGTAGGGTATAAAAACTATGTATCACGGGCCGAGGCGAGAGTGTGGGCTATAATGTATTACGTAGATCTTAATACCCCATAGTAAATCCATTTTTGATTTTTAAGGAGTCTCATTTTCTTTTATTTTTTTTTTTTTTCAATATGGCGTTGTGACCAAAATCCCCATAATTCTCAGCACTTGACCTCACTGGGATGTCCCTGGGACTGTTGATGTTATTGCCTATATTTTGTCTGCCCAGGCAGATATCGTCCTGTCTTTTGTTAGTCTTCCATATTAAATCCATGGTACAATAAAAAGGTAAGGTAGACCTCCCAACATACCAAAAATACAATTCAGCTTGAGAACAATATTAAAAAAATATAATTTTTCAACAATGCTTGAGAAACACTTATGTTCCACAATCATTTCTCAAATCTGTCCCTTGTTGACAAATTAGTTTTGATTTTTTGTGAAAATTGTCAGCAAGAAATTATTTTCTTTGGCAAAAAACAAAATCACGCGAATTTAGGACCCATTTCTGGACCGAACCCTTAAGGTATGGATGAATAATAAATCCGGAAATCTTTCACATAAATTATTCCAATCCCATTTCAGATTGGAAGCATCAAAAAAGTTGAAGGAATTCAATAGATGTGTAGTCTTAGTGGAAGAGATGCAGAAGTTCAAATAAGGGAGAAGAAAGCGTCAGGGTATCAATGAGGCAGTGACTACTGGGATGTCCATCAAGAAAAAAATGTGAAAAATGATTAAAAATTAAAAAAAATAATATTATATACTATTACAAAAATAAGCTTATTATATTATTTTTGTAAGCTTATTCTACAATTTCAAGTATAAGCTTATAAATAAGGATTCCGTTTCGATTATTCTATACTTGTTACACAAACATTTTTCAATGTTTTCTCAAGATTTTCTCAAGCTTAAAGCTTATGTTCATAAGCTTATTGTAATATTATTCTCAAGCCATTTTGGTATGTTGGGCTATCACCTGTTTATAATTTTTTTCTAAGTGTGCCCGACTTCTGCCAATTTTGTGTATGTATTTATTGTTTTGAAAATAAAAAAAAAATATTTTCAAAACCAACGATCATCAAGGCTATTAACTAGTTTAGCCATAAAATTGAAAGATTGAACGGTTTTGATCATGTTTTTGGGAGAAAATACGGCATTTCATTCATTGTTTGCACTATTTGACTCATTAAAATATGAGGGAAAGTATGAAAAAAAAATTAAAACAACTTATTTCATAAATTTTTGAATGAGTGACAGAAAGCGGGCATAGCCTCAGGGCTGTATTTCTGTAATTTTACGAAGCTGTTCTACCTCCTTATTGTACCATGATTAAATCCAATTTGTTTTGGATTTATTTCGAAAACTCATATACATTTTTTGTCACAAAAGGAGAGTTCCGAGACTTTCCACCTGTGTATCTTATTTTTGAGATTTTGTGTGTGTGAGAGAGAGAGAGAGTGGTCTTCTCTGCAGCAGAATGTTATATGTAATGCTATAAGATATCATATGGTCGGAGCCGACAGAATTTATCCTCAAATTACGAAGTTTTTTTCAGTTTCAAAAAATTAAAATATAGTATTTTCTATAAAAAATGTCTAAAATCTAACACTACGTATTTCACCTTGCGGCCTTACAACATTGTATTCTTATCACATATCTATTTTGCCGCGGACCGTTTGCCATCATTATCGTTATAATCAGAAAAATGTTGCAGCATTCTTTAATGCCAGACTGCACACAATTGTCATTGACACCAATTGAGGCGAAACAAAAGAATGGTGGAAAAAATGATGCGTGAAACTTCTTTGGCTTGCATTTTTTTTTTGCTGGCGGTTGTTTTTGCCTCCTAAAAGAAATTTCACTCCTTTTTGGTTAATTTCTTAACTTGATTCATTATGTTTCATTGGAATTCTTTGTTACTTTTTTTCGTTTGAAGTTAAGATTGTTTGTTTGTTTTTCTCCTGTTTCCGTCATCTGCAGCACCAAAGTCATTATCAAACCCTTTTGTGGTATGTCAAGACCACGAGATGGTGTCGCTGCTGCTACTGATGGCGGCTGCTTGTTTGTGGCAGCTCATCATAAATGCGATATAAATCATTGATTGTTAACCGAGCAGAAAAACATATTTTTGCTAAAAGAATGTCTAATAATCTGTAATATAAAAATTCAAGCCATGGCATGTTTCACACTCTATGCCAATCCTAATGATGATGATGAGCCCACGAGGAGGAAGCTGATGATGGTGTGATGGTGGCGTTGCTGATGGCTGAAAGACGTTGTAGGAGCTGACATAAATAAACAAGCCTTTTGTGACAACACAGAAGTACAGTGCAGAATATTGCCATTTACGCTTTGCCAATGAAGTAAATGGGAAACGTAATGGACCGGCAGGCAACGTTAATGACCATAAAACATTGACACATACATACACACACGCACAAATGCGTGTGAGGCAATTGCTATTTTAAACTCGTCCCCGTCTGGTCGGTCTTCAGAGAGTAGTCCAACGAAAATCTGTTTATATAGGAAAAATGCGAAACGATTGGAAATAATAAATTATTGTCATTAGTTAAGGACCAACAAAAAGGGACATCATTCATATAATGACAATAAAATTGTGAAAAAAATCGAAATTATGAAAAAATCGAAATTATTAATTTTAACTAAATTTGCAACAAAAATGCATTAAACAACAAGAAAGTGTCCAGTTTTAATATTTCTTCGCTCATTTGTTGTTGGCCACAAAAAACGGCCTCTCTGATGGTTGTTTTATGGGTTTTACAAATATTCTTGGCGTTAATGACAACGATGCTGATGCTGCCGATGAGGATGATGATGGAACCAAAAAGTGTGCACCATAGGACGGCGACCCCAATCATTGATCATGTCAGAAAAAAGCAATGCAGGTGCACGTGCATGTTTTAAATGTAAATGCGACACAGGGTAACTAGAATTTAATTTTCAGGCACAATAATTATAATCTCTACCAACATGATAGAAGGTAACGAATGCAGTAAACATTTGGGAAATGAATAACCAACTAACTACAAGATAATATAAATAAACTACTTTGTGCAAACTACTTTTTATACCCTCCACTATACATAGTATGGAGAGTATATGAAGTTCGTCATTCCGTTTGTAGTTCATCGAAATAATAATTTTAGACCCAATAAATATATATATTCTTGATCAGCGTAAAATTCTAAGGCGATGTAGCCCTGTCCGTCCGTCCGTCTGTTGTAACCACGCTACAGTCAAAACGAATTAAGATAGGAACCTAAAATTTTGCACATATTTGTCTTTAACTGCAAGTAGATCAAGTTGGAACATTGTCCACGATATCGTATAGGCCCCATATAACGGTACCTCCCGATATTATGTATTTTGACGATTTTAGCCACAGTTTTCAATGGAATTGTTTGAAATTGTACACAAGGAGTTCTTTATGAGTACCTTATCCCCTGAGAAAGAATTGTCTATATAGATCCCCGATATCGTACATCCCCCATATAACGGCACCTCTAAATATTCGGAATTTTGATGATTGTAGCCACATTTTTCAATGGAATTTTTTGAAAATTCACACAAGGAGTTCCTTATAAGTACTTTATCTCCAAGAAGAGAATTATTTATATAGGTCCACGATATCGTATATTCCCCATATAACGGTTGACCCCCCCCCCCCCCCATATTCGGTATTTTGATGATTTTAGCTACATTTTTCAATCGAATTGTTCGAAATTTCACAAAAGGAATTCTTTAATGAGTACATTACTTCCTGGTAGAGAATTGTCTATATAGGTTCACGATATCGTATAGCCCCTATATAAAGGTATCCCCCGATATATCGGCACCTTCCGATATTCGGTATTTTTAAGATTTTAACAGAATTTTTAATGGATTTTATTTTTTTTTTTTTGAATTTCCTAATTCATCCGGCCCTGACGAAATTACTGCTTTTTTACTTGTTTATTCATTAGCGAGTAATGATTAACTGTTTAATATAAGCGACAATATTAAATATGTTAAAACACATTTTACAGGGTAGCCCATATTCGACGGACCCATCTGGCAACGTCATAACTTTTGACAGAGATGTCACATCGCTTAATGACACCCATTTCAAAATGGGCCGTTTTTACGCCACTGGAAATCCTCAGAAAATTCAAGAAGTGCCTCTTCATGACAAAAAAGTCACAGTTTGGTGCGACGTTAGTGCGAAAACGGTCATTGGGCCGTTTTTCTTCCAAAATGAAAATGGCCATGCTGTTACAACAAGCCAAGGACCATAGAAGAGCTCACGGACAACATTCGTGAAGAAAGAGCCGCTATTCCGGCCGAAATGTTGGCAAAAACGATGGAAAATGCAGCAAAAGGGGCAAAATACGTCATCAACGCCAGAGGCGGCCATTTGAGAGATATCATTTTCAAAAATTGATGTAAACAAATCTACTTTGAAGTCAAAGGTTTACGTTAACAAGCCAAGGACCGTAGAAGAGCTCAAGGACAACATTCGTGAAGAAATAGCCGCTATTCCGGTCGAAATGTTGGCAAAACAGATGGAAAATGCAGCAAAAAGGGCACAATACGTCATAAACGCCAGAGGCGGCCATTTGAGATATATAATATTCAAAAATTGATGTAAGCAAATCTACTTGGAACAAATTAAATGATTAACATTGCCAACCGCCAAATTTTTATTTTTTTCTTTGATTAAAAAAAAAAAACATGGATCCGTCGAATATGGGCAACCCTGTACTCATTACTAAGTAAGGAGTAACCGAGCCACAGAGTGTGTGGAGTGAACATAAGCTGAAAAACATATTACATGGTTTATCGTACAACCACGCTTTGCAGTATCATAGGGTTGCAAAACTACTGAATTATTCGTAAAAAAATCAAACGACGCAAGAAAATTAGAAAAAAAAAAAGAAACAAAAAAGAATAACCACTAAGGAAGGTCTAAAGTCGGGCGGAGCCGATCATTTGATACCCTACACCAGTACGCGCATTTAGTAGAGCTCCCGTAACAGAAAGAGTTTATATTGGGAATTTATGTTAAGTAGATCATACCAACTTGAACCGTATTTGAATGGGTATCACGGCTTTAGAGTAGTCAATGTTTGGGAATTAAATCCGGCTCTGAATCGATTTTCAACAAATTTGACATTTCTTTTGATAATATTTCTAATATGTACTTACAGTTTCCACTATTGTCTTGACCACAATAATTTCCGAATTGCCAAATAATAACGAGAAAATTAAGTATTTGTAAGTTGCTCTTAGGAACATTTGCCAATTTCAAGCAATAAGTTTAAAAATTGTTTCAGCTCGAGTACCTCTCAACATATCAGTGAGAATGGATATCCTTTGAAATGTTCTGGCAATATCCTTTTAATTTTCTTATATCCTCTTAAATATTCAGGTAGTATTCCTTTAAATTATTCCAGCGGAGTCGTGGATATATATACATTATTTCCAATTATTTTCCCGGACTTATAAATTAAAGGTTTGAAATGTATCTATTCAATCAATAAATTGTACAAAAATATTCTAGAAGAAAAAAAAAAACAAAATTTTCTGTGGTTTCTATATTTTCAATTGGAGTTATTCTAAAATCAAACTCCAGAGTGCTAATAATATTATATATAAATAAGTGGGTATATATCTATCTGAACGCCGACTGAAACTTTCTAGGTTACCTTTTGGTGATTTCGGAATTAGTTTTAAGAAACGAACCTATCTGATGGTACCGCCAAGTTATTGATGTCTTGAGAGTCCGAAAGTTCGCAACCGATAGAAGGCTATAAGTTTTCCAACTTCCACCAAATTTAAAATCTAATACACATTTTCAATCAATTATGCTATTGATTTCAGATTTTCCTGTTGCACTGTGTAAACTTAAAACAAATGATCAGCAATATCACAGCCAGACTGATTATTTCATTTTGTACTGCAATAAACAGAAGCTTTTAAAAACTCTTGCTGCTCAGCATTACGTCCACACACATCGGCCAATACAATCCACACACCATGTTGGAATAAATAAAAAGCCTTCACATTGGACAATCGATAAAAATCGCAACATTTCCTTTTTGTTGTAGTTCGGCTTTTTTTCCTCCTCTTCGACCATTGCAGCGGGTCCAAAACATCAGTTTGTACTCTACGTATTTGTTTTCTTTTGAAGCATTTGCAGTCGATGCAGTCAGCAAATGCAATCCTTCGTGCTGCCTCTTTAGACAAATGTAATGCAAGATTCATGTTGATATGTCAATGCGTTTGCGCGCAATCGATCATTTTGTCTGATTTCTTAAACATATTTAACAAATGAACATTTAAGCATAGGAAGTGAGGAACGTAACATAGCAAAAAAGAAAAAGAAAAAAGGAATGGAAAAACATGAGGTAGTGAAATCAAGGAGCAAACAAATGAAACTAGAATGCCACATGTACAGTGGTTAGGGGAGTGGAAAGCGATGGGGTGATAATATGCGAGTTGTGATGGTATTTTATGTAAATTTAAAATTTTTGATAAAATTAATTGTTTTTGTATATACTTTTCGTAAAATGTGATATAAATTTTAGCTAAAACTTAGCACATCGTAATATTATATTACAACAATTATAAGAATTGAATGTAGGCCGAAATTGTACCTGTACCTCCCCCACAAAATTTATTTATTTTTTTTTTTTTGGAAAAATCATATATATTTAAATATAAAAAGGGATCGGCACCCTTCACTTAAAGGTTATATTGATTCGCCCTTAGATAAAAAACTTTCACGAAATTAATAATACCTGACATGTGAGTTTATCTACAGAAAAGGGGGTTTATACTAGCGCCTAAAAGTATGCTCATAAAATTTTTAGTTTTTTCTTACTTAGTGCGCGGCATAAATGCACTAGGTTTTCGAGAAGTGCGATATATACACATTAGGGCTATACCAAAAGGGGACCAATTTCGGAAATTGTTTGTACAGGGGTGAAGTTTAAGGAGGACAAGTGTACTCAATGCTTTTAAGGCACCAGAATTTGTGTAGGTGTTATACGAAAATGTGGACCGATTTAAATTTTTTTGTAACCTAGCCCCCACACTGACAACTCAAATTGTAGCCAATTCAATTGAGAAATAAGGCAGAATGTTCAAAATACCTAAAAAGAAATGCAGATGCATTGTGTGGGGGCTATATGAAAACATGGATAGATTTCAATTTTTGTAAATATTTGATGACCTATTGAGAACTTATGACGGAATAATTTTTTGTCGTAACAGTAACATGTTACTCTCTTTGGTTCTTATTCCAAAATCAAAAATTCAGCTACATTCACAGCTATAGCCTAAAATCTTTAGGAGTGAGTTGGCTAGTATCACATTTTGGACATGCGTTTCGGCAATTTATGCCCAATACGAATTAAAACGGCTGCAAACTGTTCTTGTTTGTCTAGCTAGCCGTCGTTGCCAACATCGCTGGCTACATCAATATGAAAGATATTAGGACCTGCCTAATAGGCTTATCTCCTAGAGGCTTCCTTTTATATATCTCTAGGTGGTGCACGTTCTTCTTATACGCCTTGGTAAAAGAGTAGGGAAATAACTCCCTGACTAACTAAATCAATGCCCAGACGACACGGCTGAAACTAGAATTTTGAAATTTTGTACGAGAGCCAGTCAGAGGGTGCGAAAAGTAAAAAAAATTACTAAGAATTTAGTACTTTGAAATTTGAAAGCAGAGTCAGCAATGGAAAGCAGAATTGATGTACCAAAGGGTTTTTGGATATTCGTACTTCCAGGTTACGAAAGGTTTTAAATTGACAAACTTTTAATTTGGTGTTATGTGAACGGAAAGAGCTAAAAATGTGAAACTTATCATGAATATCAAGTTTTGGAAAGTAAATATGATATATGAAGGTGGTTATCGAAATATGTACTTAGTGTGCGAACAGTATTAAATTGTACTACATTTCGCGCAATTCGGCTTAGGGTGAATATATGAAACTTGATTTTTTATTATTTTTACATTTTGTATTGGGTTCTTCCGTTGGTGATAGTTTTGAGAATTAAGATTGGTTTTGAAAATGGGTATAAATATTAGCAAGTAGTACTAAGTTTGTCACAATTTGGTTAGTGAGATAAAAAAAACTGCAACAAAGTCAAACGCCATAATTTTTACATATTTTTTTTTTAATTTTATTGAATGAAAGCAAATGTCGGAAATAGCATCAAATTTTAGAATAAGTTTAGATTAGCTCGAACTGGTCACCTTTGACACGAATTATGGCCTTCAAATGGCCAATAAAACCGTCACACTCTGCCCGAATGTTACTCTGCCATATTTTGGCCCATTCCCGGCGAAGCTCTTGCTTGAGGTGATCGACACTTTGGTTGTTTTTAGTGCCAACCTTGCTTTCCAAAATACTCCAGACACAATAGTCCAACGGTTTGGTATCCAGAGATTTTTGTGGCCATTGTGCGCTGGAAATGAAGCGAGGAACCTCATTTTGTAACCATTCTTGGGTGGCGCCTGCTGATTGCGATGATGCTGAGTCCTACTGGAATGTCCAAGGTCTGCGGCCAAAATGTTTGCGTGCCCAAGGCTTTCATACACCCTCCAAAATATTTTCGCGATAATATTCAGCATTTATTCTGATGTCACGGTCGATTAATAAGAGCGTAGGGAGACCATCGGCTGTTATGCGGCCCACCTCATCATTATGGCCGGCGCTTGAGTTCTGGTGGCCAACCGAAGCTGCACATTTTCAGCTGACCTCTTTGGCAAGTAAACACGATCATTTTGCTTGTTTATAAACTGCTGGACAAAGAATGTTTTTTATCAGAGAAAACCAAATTCGGTAGTTCACCACTTTCGGCCAAGCTCTTTTGAGTCTATTTTCTTTTTGCTGCGGTGTAAGTTCTTGCACTTTTTCGAATTTCAAGTGCTTTACCCCGGGCTAATTTATCAATATTTGCCGAATGGAATATTGCAATATGTTCAGGTCACGAGCCATTTTTCGGTCCTTGAAATCTAAAATTTGGTGTTAGGATCCCTATTCATATGAGGCCTAGACATATAGAGGTGGTTTTGGAAATGTGCGAAAAGTACTGAATGGTACTTTATTGGGATTACTTGTGGTATCTGTGTTTGAAATTTGGGGGTGGTTTAAAAATGCGTCTTTTATTTGTACGAAAAGTACTATATGGCACTAAATTTGGTATTGGGTGACAAGATTTTGCTGAAACCGTGACATTTTGTATTGTAATGACTGTTGGTGTCTAGGATTGAGATATGAAAGGGTTTAACAAACGAGTACAAAAACTGTGGGAGAAGTTCTAAATAATACTAAATTTGGTATTAAATATTAAGGTGAAATTGTTTAATTAGATATTGAGGTCTCTGTTGGTATCTGGTGGTTGTTTCGCAAATGTGAAGTATAACTGTTCGAAAAGTACTAATTGGTACTAATTTTAAATCACTTTTAGTGTTTAGAATGAAGTCATCAAGATCGACCCATTTACTGGCAGCCAGAGGAACGTGTGTAAATTTTCGGTTCTTAATATTTTAATGAGTTTTCCGCTGAAATACAAGTGGAATGACATACTTTGTATACCACCCTATACACTACCTTTGCTGGAGAGTATAAAAATATTCATCAAATCCATCAAATTTCCTTTTTCAATGAAAATTACTCCGTACCAATGTTCCTGCTGCCATCAAATGATCCTGTCGATGATTGTCACCCGTATATGTTTTTGTATCTGTGTGTTGGCAATTTCTTCTTCATTTGTCAATAAAACGCATGCGTAAGATCGTCGTCAGTCAGTCAATTCACTACTTAAGTTATTCAATGTCGCTGGCCATCATCGTCATCATCAGTAACAGCATCATTTCCATCACTCCATGATGATTGTCAGTCCAAGCAGTCAGACAGGGTTGGGGGGACATTAGAATGATAATGATGGTCATCATCATTAAATACCAAACGCAAAGGCCACAATGATGAGTGGTTGTTTTTTTTTTTTTTTATTTTATTTATTTTTTTTTTTTGGTTGACGATTTCAGATTCGTTTCATTTTGTGTTCTTTTTCATTTGTATTTTCCGGTTAGTTGTTACTTTTATTTCTGAATAACTACTCGTCAACATGTCCTCCACAGCAGGAGCAGTAGCCAGAGCAACAACGGAAAAATGCAATCATTGTTAAATATCTTTAAGGCAATTGTTTTGTTCTTTCTTTCCTTCTCCAAGAGGTTGCCCCAGACCATGGGGACCACGGGAGTTTTTTTAGCTCATTTTGTATAACTCTTCCGTTTTCGATGCAATTCATTGCTGGAATGGTGAAATAAGCCACGAAATGTCTTGGTGAAATTCTCAGCCGTTGGTCAGCGGTCGGTTGTGTCGCGGTCACTCCCTAGTCCTGCTTGTTTGCCACCAATTGCTGGCTGACTGGCCATTGTTAAAGCTGTGCCGCCATGCGAGCGGCCTGTGTCGTCCACTTTTAACGATTTAATACACACGCCAACTTGTGCCTTGCTCTCTCCGTTTGACATAATATGCTTTACTTTGCAATGTTTTTTTTTTTATTTTTGTTGTTGTTGTATATATTTATGCGAATAAGAATGAGAGATTATCAGCAAGTGATAAACGTCCTTTTTTACTTTAAAGACATGCATGCAACATTTCCACATGCATGTCAGTTGTGTGTATGTGTGACGTTGTTTACTCTTGCACTGGCTGAGTTGACTGACTGACGTACTGACTGGCTAGCTGACCAGCCCCATCTGTTTTAGTTGATTGTTGCAGGATATTAAGGCTTGTTGCTTCCCTTGTTGTTGTTAGTGTTTTTTTCTCCCAGTGACCAGTTGTTTGTCATGCAAGTGATAGCTTGTTGATGGTTTCGTTCTACGTTAGAAAACTGAGCGTGATTTTGTTTTAGAAATTCTCGTGATTTTAATTTTTTCCATGGCCATTTATGTCACAGCAATTAACAGGATATTATTATTTCCTAGAAATATGAGAAAATCTGTTAAGGGGTATATTTAAATAATTTAATTTTACTTTAAAATGTATGATTAAAATGTAGCCAGTAAAAGGTTGTGAGCCAACAAAATTGTACAACATGTGGGTAGGTTTTTAGCTTTGTTATTTGATGAAACCTAGAGATGATTTTTTTCGCTTTCGATTTTAATGGAGCTGTTGGGACTCGTTTCAAATACCTTTACTTAGCATTATTTTGGGAGATATTAAATATTAATTTGTGGGTAATTTTTCCAACAAAGCAATACCTTTGGATGCGAGGATACCGTAGATGAGGCGGTTATACCAAAAACTAAATTTTTCATATCCTGCAGAAGTGAAAATAGTTAAATAGTGAAAAAGTGGAAATAGTGAATAGAAAAGAATATTTCAGTATGTTTTGATGTTTCCAATATCAAATGCGTATATGAATAACTAAACTTGAGACCTGAAAACACTAATGGAGCTTTGCTTTAAACAATTGCAGATATAGACATATATGAGGGCGAGTTAAATATGTTCAATGTAAAATGGATCTAGGCGGACCGATTCCGACTCAAATCATCTAAATACCGAATATCAAGAATTATCGTTATTGGAGGTTATATGACACTAATGGACCACCTACTAGGAGCTACAAGTGCCTAATTTGAAACAATTCTCTTAAAAAATGAAAAATTACAAAATTCTCGTACTGGAGGGTACCATCCTGCCTATTAAGAATTTGAATACGAAAATCCCGACACGTTCATAAAAATCTGCAAGAATTGTTAATATAAAGAATAATAGGGAGAGCCATTATATGGAGGTTATACGCGAAAATAAAGCTATAAAAGCAATTTGATGTTGTTGTTGTTGTAGTTGCATAAGTTTAGAATTCAAAAAATCAACAAATCTGGTTCTGATTCAAAATCTAGATTTAAACAAATCAGCTACGCGTGTAGTCTATAGCTAAAAATGTTTTGGAATGAATCGGGTGTATCTGGCGATGTATGGGGTACCGTGACACATCCTGGACAGACGTTGCGATAATTTTCATAAAATTTCGCCCAGTAGGAATTTAAATCACTACACCATCCCAAACGCAATTGAGACAAAATTACCCTATAAATGTATAAAGTAAATAAAGTATAAACGATATTCAGTCTTGTCTGATTATTTTCTTGATCTAGATGCCATCTCTTGTATCGTTAGACCCCCCTTTCTAGATCGTAAAGCTCCTTTTTGACACGCCTGGGTGGGTGAATTCAATTCGTCACATAATAGTTTTGATGATTCCCACGGTAACACCCAAGAAGAAATTTTAGCTGTGGATTGTGAGCACGACTTTAAAATAACTTGACCCCCCAGGGTGTAGGTTGTTAGTAGTTGGAGTTATCTATGTGGAATAATACGGCAAGCTCCACAAAGTAGATGTTTACAAAATTTTAGAGACTGCAATTAAAAACCAGTATGGAAAAAGCTTTTTTTCTTGTCTGCATTCCGTCGGATGTGCCGAAATTCACTCCATTTGGGCTGATATTAGCAACTTGGAGAGCAATAAACCTGAAATCGGATAAAAACATACATGGGAGCTATATCCAAATCTGAACCGATCTTCACAAAATGTTAGGTACTTATATCTTAGCTGTATCTGATATCTGCTACCAAAGACATTTTTGTTGTGGATATTACAGCAAATCGAATAAAACATATATATGGGAGCTATAGCCATATATGAACCGATTTTCATCAAAATTTGAAGTACTTATTTCTAGAATGAATTTAGTCGGAACTGCCAAAATTCATTCCATTTGAGCTGATATCGGATAGAGATATATATGGGAGCTTTATTCTAATCTGATCCGATCTCGATAAAATTTAACATAGGTATTTTTGAGCTCCATAAGTTATCTGGTACCAAATATCATCCTTGTGGAGTGCGTAATACGCATGTAAGGAACTTAAACCCAAAATAGGATGAAACATATATATGGGAGCTATAGCTATATCTGAACCGAGTTTTCTCCAAATTTGATGTACTTGCTTCTGGACTGAATTCGGTCGGATGTGCAAAAGTTCAGTTCATGTGGACTGGTATTCGCCATTTGGTGCACAATAATCCGAAATCGAATAAAGATATACAGGAGCTATGTTCAAATCTGCACCGATCTTGACAAGATTTAAGGTATTTATTTCTTAGCTGTATCTGATATTTGGTTCCAAAGACCATTGTTGTGGAGTGATGTAAGTGATGTAATATTGGATGAAACATATATATATGAGCTGCAGGTATATCTCAACCGATTGAAATGTAATGCACTTGCTTCAGACTGAAGTTGGTTAGATGTGCAAAAATTCGGGTCACTGGGACTAATATTGGCCAATAACCGGAAATCGAGTGAAGATACATATATAAGAGATCTATGTCCAAGTTTGATGCACTTGCTTCTAGACTGAATTCGGTTGGATGTGCTTAAATTCACAACATTTGGGGTGATATTGGCCATTTGGTGCAATATAACCCGAAATCGAGTGAAGATATATATGGGAGCTTTAAGTACATTTTAACCGATTCTCACCAATTTCAGTAGAGTTCTTCCTTGGGCCAAACACATATTGTTTGAAAATTTTATCTCAATATGTTCACAAAAACAAATGGACAGACGGACGGACTGACCCGCATAAATCTACTCAAAAAGTTATTCTTTGAAGATCCACAAAAGTAACTATGGGTCTACCCCGTTTTCTTCTCCATGTTACTGTTAAATGTCAGAGAGTTGAGCACTCCAGAGAAAACCCATACCCCAGGGACCCTTGGTAGCACGATACGTTTGTATGTATTTTTAAGGTTCTGCTGATATTTTCCAGCCGAAGTAATTCGGTGTTTCGAAATATTATACAAATGGTCAAATATCACCAACATAGCGCTAACCTCATAATTGTGGATATTTTGATGGTCCTAACCACATCTTTCAACAGAATGGGCTACATTTGTTCATATCTCTTTCTAGACGTGCTTAATGGTCTGTATTTACAGTGAAAATAAGAGGAGAGAGACACTACCACACACTCACCACAATGCGACGTGTTTCGCCATTGGTTTTTTACAGGAGTGGGCATTAACCAGATAAAATCTTAACCTTTTTGTATCATGATCCCAGAAAAAATTAGGAATCATCTTACATTTCTCAAGAGTTATAATAATGCAAAATTTGGTCCCTTTGTGAGGGAGTCCACTTTCACGTATAGATAGTATTCACATATTTTGGCTTTGGTTTTGGAATTACAAAATTGTTTTTGAATTTTTTTTTCTCTCTCTAAACAGTATATCGCCCTGTAATTCATAGCACCATTATAAAGCATAACCTCTAAACATGACCACTCAACATGTCAGGCTTTTTTAAAAAAAAGTTTCAAATTTAACATGACTTCATTTGCATATCAATCAGCATGACACGCCATGGTCGATTTAATTTTTTTGGTAAATAAATTAGTTTAAATTAATATGTCAACAACTTAATATTCTCGCTATTAACTTTAACACGAACGGTGGATAACAAGTGCCTGGACATGGGTGACCAGGCTGTTGTTGTTGCCTATTTTTACGGCAGACAGACATCATTACAATTCTGTACCTTATCTAGTGTAGGGTCCGCGCAACAACACATTACGTGTAATACATTTTTTGTCACTGGCTGTGATTGTTGTTGCTGCTGCTGCTGTTATTGTTATTATCAATGTTTTAATGTTAAATTTTTATAATTTATGGTTCAGCGTGTTTATGTTGGCTGTCGTTGGCGACGTTTTAGTTTAGTTTGGTTTGATTTGATTTTTTTTTTGTTTTGCTCCATGTTTGTTGTCACTGCAGCGGCAAAGTACATGATGCCCAATAAACATTCATTGAACTTCAAACCTTAAAGCCAAACAGTCAGGCTGGCAGTTACAACAACATGAACAAAATATAAAACAACAAAATCAAAACATTCACAAGGAATTCCTCATATAAAACGTGAGTACCATTGATTGTCGGCTGTCTGTCCGCCTTTTCGATTGTCTGATGCCTGTGGCTTGTTTGTTGTTACTGTTCGTTTGATCGTCAATTGTCTGTTTGTCGTATTCGGTGCAGCAAGCGAGCCCAACAATAAAGTAATAACAAAACATAAAACATTGATTTATGTATTTTGTCAAATTGAAATTGGACAAAGTTGTCATAAGATTTTTCCAACTTTGTTTCAGCTGTTGGCGTGGAGTGGGGTTGCGACTGCTGCCGTTATGACGGTAACAACCACAATGGAAGTGATGGACATAAAAAGGTATAGGAATTACACTTGACTACAAATATTTTGCGAGAATTGTTGGAATTGGCGAACATAATGGCTGCTTTTTCCTCTCTAATATCGTTTGCTATGTTCTCGAAATAGAAAAAAATCCTAGTAGTTTTAGAAAATGGCTACAGGGGGCATAAATTATTTGATACAATCAGAAACATTACTCATCGAAATAATTGGTTCAGACCAAATTTACCCTTTGGTAAAATGAAGGGATTATTCGATTAATTTTAATCTTAAATCAAAATATTAGTATAACGTTCCAAGAGGATCAATACGGGCTACTTTTTTTAAAATGGGGAGGCTGCCAGAAAAAGAGTCAAAAGTGGCACTATAACTCTTGAAGCAATAATCGATTTAGTCCAACATCGGTACAAAACGTACATCTCGTACGAAAATGTTCTAGATCTGTCTACGTTTTCAATAAAGAGTAAACATTTTCAATAATTGTAATTTTCTAAAATTAAAAATAAGTCATTATGAGGTTATGTTTGAAGATAATGTGTATTGATCAAAAAAAAAAAAAAAAAAAAAACGAGGTAAAAAGTGTCAGTCGGTTTTGCCGACAGATGTATACCATCAGCCAATCTTGGTTACTTAAATATATTTTTACTTTTGTTAAAATTATTCAAATTGTTGGCCCTCTATGGAGGAGGTAGGTAGGTACCAGAAGGAGTGGACCGACATATTCCATCTTCACATCAGTTCTTGTGTTAGTAGTGTAACGCCCAAAAGTCATGCTTTCGTTTTTGGGGTACATTATTATTTTAAATACCATTTTTACTCACGTCCCCTAGTAGAAAGAAGTATACTTAAAATACAACATTGGAACCCCTGGTGGCAAATGGCGGAACTACGCAAAACTGTCAGATTGGGATCAGCTGCTGTCATGAGAAAACAACAATCGTTGTCCAGCCAAAAAGGTATAAAAGGAGACGCATTTCACACAATCGGGATCAGTCTTCTGTTGATGGCTGGTAAGTCAAGTGTGATTGGGAGGAAGAAAAGGCGCGCAACCTCGGTTGAATTGAGTCTTAGTAAGCCAAACAATAAGCCTTGACTATTTGTGGGGACTGGACTGGACTGAACGCAGGGTCAAGTGAGGGTTGTAGAAATACTCCCTATTCTTCGGGCTGCGTTGACGGCGACTGAACGCAGGGTCAAGTGAGGGTTGTAGCAATACTCCCTATTCTTCGGGCTGCGTTGACGGCGACTGAACGCAGGGTCAAGTGAGGGTTGTAGCAATACTCCCTATTCTTCGGGCTGCGTTGACGGCGACTGAACGCAGGGTCAAGTGAGGGTTGTAGCAATACTCCCTATTCTTCGGGCTGCGTTGACGGCGACTGAACGCAGGGTCAAGTGAGGGTTGTAGCAATACTCCCTATTCTTCGGGCTGCGTTGACGGCGACTGAACGCAGGGTCAAGTGAGGGTTGTAGCAATACTCCCTATTCTTCGGGCTGCGTTGACGGCGACTGAACGCAGGGTCAAGTGAGGGTTGTAGCAATACTCCCTATTCTTCGGGCTGCGTTGACGGCGACTGAACGCAGGGTCAAGTGAGGGTTGTAGCAATACTCCCTATTCTTCGGGCTGCGTTGACGGCGACTGAACGCAGGGTCAAGTGAGGGCTGTAGCAATACTCCCTATTCTTCGGGCTGCGTTGACGGCGACTGACGTACTCATCGGGCTGCTGCTGTGCCAAAGCTGCCGCCACCCGATTCGGCGTGCGCGTATTCATCAGGCCGCCGCTGTGCCAAGCTGCCGCCACTACTACTCGCCGCTGACGTATTCATCGGGCCGCCGCTGTGCCAAAGCCGCCGCCACCCTATTCGCCGCTCGCCTATTCATCGGGCCGCCGCTGTGCCAAAGCCGCCGCCACCCTATTCGCCGCTCGCCTATTCATCGGGCCGCCGCTGTGCCAAGCTGCCGCCACTACTACTCGCCGCTGACGTATTCATCGGGCCGCCGCTGTGCCAAAGCCGCCGCCACCCTATTCGCCGCTCGCCTATTCATCGGGCCGCCGCTGTGCCAAAGCCGCCGCCACCCTATTCGCCGCTCGCCTATTCATCGGGCCGCCGCTGTGCCAAGCTGCCGCCACTACTACTCGCCGCTGACGTATTCATCGGGCCGCCGCTGTGCCAAAGCCGCCGCCACCCTATTCGCCGCTCGCCTATTCATCGGGCCGCCGCTGTGCCAAGCTGCCGCCACTCTATTCGTCGCTCGCCTATTCATCGGGCCGCCGCTGTGCCAAAGCCGCCGCCACCCTATTCGTCGCTCGCCTATTCATCGGGCCGCCGCTGTGCCAAGCTGCCGCCACTACTATTCGTCGCTCGCCTATTCATCGGGCCGCCGCTGTGCCAAGCTGCCGCCACTCTATTCGTCGCTCGCCTATTCATCGGGCCGCCGCTGTGCCAAGCTGCCGCCACTACTACTCGCCGCTGACGTATTCATCGGGCCGCCGCTGTGCCAAAGCCGCCGCCACCCTATTCGCCGCTCGCCTATTCATCGGGCCGCCGCTGTGCCAAGCTGCCGCCACTCTATTCGTCGCTCGCCTATTCATCGGGCCGCCGCTGTGCCAAGCTGCCGCCACTCTATTCGTCGCTCGCCTATTCATCGGGCCGCCGCTGTGCCAAGCTGCCACCACTGCTACCCGTTTATTAACATTTCGACTGAACTTTGTGATTTAGTGTTCTTCGTAAAACGTTCTGAACGTGATTTTATTGTGTTTAGTGTAGTGTTTAGTGTTATTTAAGGAAATAAATTTATAACGTTTTAAGAAAATATTTTTGCTTCGCTCTCTCTCTCTTTATGTCCTAACAAATAAATTTTTGTGACGACTCTGGCCCCCGCTGAACCTACCCCAGCTTCAAAGTGAAAACACGTCGTCACAATGGCGCCCGAGCAGGGACTTGAAAGAGAGAAAGAATAAATAAATGAGTGAACAATAATTAGACAAATACCGATGAAAACCCAGTGAAAAAAAAACAGTTAAAAAAAAAAATGTCAAACGAAAAGACAATGTTGAAGGTCTCCTGGGCCTATATGCTAAAGCAAGAAGACTTGGTAACATATCTTACTGAATTCAATCTTGATCCAGTTGGAAAAGTGGACGATCTCCGAAAAAGATGGGCTAAATTTCTCCACAACGACCATGAAGCCGATGTATACAGACGGCTTATAGAGTTGCAGAACAAACATGAAAGTACCAGTCCGACCAAATCGCCGACATTGCGAGCCGTCACAAAACAACCCCTTATAACCGTAACACCGTGTGGAGCAGAAGCAATAGTATTATCCCCAATAAAAACAGAGTACGCCCTTCCCCACATTTCCGCGGAAAGGTCACATGGAGAGTCAAGCACAGGGGTAACAAACGATCAAAAAGTACAGAAGATGTCGCCAACAAACCCCGAATATGGATTTCAAAAAGATTCTCCGCCCAAGCCATCCAATAATTCGTCGTTACTCGTAATTCTCGACCAAATCCGAAAATGGAATATTACTTTTGAAAATGGTATGGACCCTATTGGATTCGTAGAACGTGTAGAAGAAATGGCTGAAATGTACATCGTGGAATTGAATCAAATAATTAAAGTAATGCCAGAGTTGTTACGAGGTAAAGCTTTAATCTGGCTAAGGAACAACAACCGACACTGGACTACCTGGAACGAATTTAAGAGTGATTTTCTGAAATTCTTTTTGCCACCGAGATACTTTGAGAAATTGGAGGATGAAATTAGGAGAAGGATACAGCGTAATAAGGAGCCGTTTAAGGAATATGTACTCTCTATACAGCATCTTATGCAGCACACCAATATGACCGAAGAACAAAAATTGGAACGAATTTTTAGAAACGCGCATTCGGATTATCAATGGTACATTCGCCGTAAAGACTTTACCACACTTTCGGAATTGATCTCCTTGGCAGACGAACTCGAAAGCATACCAAATAATTCTCGGTCAGAACAGCCTCGAAATCAACAAAACTATAATCGACGTGCGGACAACTCTAGAAATAACCTGTATTGCACCAATCAAGGTGACCAAGTGCTAAACGAAAGCTCATCCAATCCAGAAACGCAGCAGGATGAACCCCCGGCAAAGAAGAGTAACCAGAATAGTACATCATTGCAATGTGAAGAATATCGCCTTACTGCAACTGTCTTAATAGAGGGGAAAGCTATTAAAGCAACTGTCGACACTGGTGCCACTAGCTGTTTTATAAAAAGAGAATTTGCGGAAAAAATCAAGAAAAGGTTTACTTATTCACGGCATGAGGCAAATGTTATCCTCGCAGACGGCACCACGGTGAACATCACAAGATCAACAGTGTTACCTGTTACATTTGGAAACCAAAGCTCAGATGTTACATTTCTCATCATGCCGCAATTCAAGGAAAACATCATATTGGGATTGGAATTTCTAAAACAGTTCCACACGACCATTCACTGCGCCGGTATAAGTGTCAAATTAAGTAAGCCAACCACATCAACGGAGCATTGTACCGTGGCTATAGGAGAGGAAACCCCATCAAAAGAGGTAATAGATACAATGACAGCTACGAATAATGTATCCCCCAGACCTAAATTCTTAAACGATGAATTGAGTAAAACGCAATGTGAGATCGTTGAAAATTTTCTGGCACAGGAACTCCCTAAGTTCCAACAATTAAATGGCCTATCGTCAATAGCTGAACATAAGATTGTAATGACCGACGATCGACCCATTAAATTAAGATATGCTCCGCGAAATCCTGCAATGCAAGCCGTGATTAATGCCGAAGTGAGAAAGCTCGAAGAACGAGGATGTATAGAGCCGTCTACAAGCCCATACTGTTTCCCCATCACATTAGTCAGAAAGAAAAATGGGAATTGGAGAACTTGTATGGATTTTCGCCAATTGAATAAACGTTCTGTTCCAGATGCCTACCCTTTACCCCGCATCGACACAATACTGAATCGACTACGGGATGCCAAATACGTGAGTAGCCTGGACCTTAAAGACGGATATTGGCAAATACCTATGGCGAAGGAGAGCAGAAAATACACGGCCTTTGCGGTAGCTGGTAAAGGTCTATATCAGTGGAAAGTGATGCCTTTCGGTTTGCATTCAGCACCGGCAACCTTCCAACGGGCATTAGATAGTGTGATTGGGCCTGAAATGGACCCCCACGCTTTTGCATACCTTGACGATATCATCGTCATTGGAAAAACGTTTGAGGAACACTTGCGGAACCTGAGAGAAGTGTTCAGAAGATTGCGATCAGCTAACCTGAGAATAAACATTGAGAAATGCGAATTTTTCAGAAAAGAAACGAAGTATTTAGGCCATGTTGTGAGTAGCGAGGGAATAAAGACGGATCCAGATAAAGTTGCCGCAATAGTGGAAATGAAACCTCCAACATCGGTAAAGGAGGTACGAAGATTTCTTGGAGTAGCATCTTGGTACCGAAGATTTGTCCCACAGTTTGCAACAATTTCACAACCATTGACTAGTCTTCTTAAAAAGGGAAAACACTGGAAATGGGGTCCCGAACAACAAGAAGCATTCTCAGACCTAAAAGCAAAGTTAACTGAAGCCCCCGTTCTGGCTTGTCCGGATTTCACAAAGACGTTCATATTGCAAACTGATGCCAGCAACTATGGCCTTGGAGCAGTTCTAACACAGGAGTTAGATAACGTGGAACGTGTCATAGCCTACGCCAGCAGACATTTAAAACAGGCTGAAAAGAACTACTCAGCGACTGAAAAGGAATGTCTAGCCATACTGTGGGGCATTAGACACATGAGACCCTATTTAGAGGGTTACCAGTTTATAGTTATTACCGATCATTTGGCCCTAAAATGGTTAAATTCTATTGAAAGCCCTACAGGTCGACTCGCACGTTGGGCTCTCGAGCTACAGCAATATAATTTTTTGATCAGATACCGTAGAGGAAAACAGAACGTTGTGGCGGATGCGCTTTCGAGAACACCTTTGGAAACGTTAGACCTAGCCACAGTAAAATATGACACCAGTCCGTGCCCATGGCTAGAAAAGTTGAAGGAAACCATAACCAAGAATCCGAAGAAGTATCCAGACTATACAATCATTGAGGGAAATGTTTATCGACATTTTCCCAAGCAAATAAACGATGAAGATTGCACACCATGGAAGCTGTGTGTGCCCACCGGATCAAGGATTCAGGTCCTTAGAGAAAATCATGACAGTGTCACCGGAGGTCATTTGGGAGTGCGAAAGACTAGCAACAAGGTGGCGAACCGATATTTTTGGCCTGGTATGTTCCAGGACATCAAACGTTATGTCCAGCAGTGCGAATGTTGCCAAAAATATAAAGTCAGCCAACAGAAACCAGCAGGGGAAATGTTGATAAGAATCCCGGAGGAACCATGGGCCACTATTTGTGCGGACTTCGTAGGACCCCTACCGCGATCTAAGCACGGTAACTCAATGCTACTCGTTATTATGGATAGATTCTCAAAATGGACGGAGTTGGTTCCATTGCGGAAGGCTACGACAGAGGGATTAATAAAGGCATGCAGAGAAAGAATTATTTCTAGATATGGGGTTCCAAAAATATTGATAACCGATAACGGAACCCAATTCACTAGCAACCAATTCGAAAAATTCCTAGCAGAAATGGGTATAAAGCATCAACTTACGGCTCCTTACACCCCGCAAGAGAACCCTACTGAAAGGACAAATCGGACAGTGAAAACAATGATAGCACAAGTTTCGAAACAACATAATACATGGGACGATATGCTGCCCGAAATAATGTTAGCCATAAACACTAGTGCATCAGAATCCACTGGATATTCGCCGGCATACCTGACACAAGGAAGAGAACCGCGACTGCCCCAGGCATTATATGATCAGCTCACAACAGGAACTGGTGCTAGAATAGTCTTACCAGAAGACCGTGCCCAGGAGTTGAAAGAAATATTTAAGATAGTGCGTCGAAACTTGGCAAAAGCATCTCAAAACCAGCGGAGACAGTACAACCTTAGACGACGAGTTTGGAAACCAAAGATTGGGGAGCAAGTTCTAGTTCGTCTACATCCTCAGTCGAAGGCCGTCGAAAATTTCGCCGCCAAACTAGCGCCCAAATACGGAGGGCCGTTTGTCGTACAAAAATTCCAATCTCCAGTAATCGTTGTAGTCCGAGGAAAAGACAACATCACCCGCGTCGCGCACTTAAGTGAAATTAAGCCTTTTTATGAAGAACAAAATTAAATTGTAGACATAGAAGTAGAATGTTGATTGTAGTTCCACTTACGTTTATGTGATGCCATTTCATTATAATTTCTTATTTTATTTTTAGACATTAAATTGACAATACCCAAACTAATCAGTGTCCTAATATAAGCCCATACTTCAAAGACCATCGCAATTCTCAAAATTTCAACATCACGATGGAGCAAGATAGCCCCAACACGAAAAAATTCAAACGGGCGAAGGAGAAATTTCGAGCTCATCTGGAACAAGTCGAGGCTCAAAGGCGAAGGACAATATTTTTAGACGAAGGTCCTAGTACCAGCCGAAAGAGGAGAACAAATCAATACCGTAAGCCCAAAACAAGATGGCAAGCAGTACCGCATAATAATATCAGCAGACGGGGTAGTGAAGGTATCTCTCCGAACTTCTGCAATTGGTCTCTAACATACCTTCCTATTCGACCGAGATATAGTCGAACAAAAGTGCCCATGTCGGAGAAATAAAAGGTTACATAACACCCTAGGGCTTCCTGGCTATTGAAACCCAATAGCAATAGAGAAAGCAAATCAAGGAATCAAAAATCAGAGGGAGGAAGAGATGCCATGTAACGCCCAAAAGTCATGCTTTCGTTTTTGGGGTACATTATTATTTTAAATACCATTTTTACTCACGTCCCCTAGTAGAAAGAAGTATACTTAAAATACAACATTGGAACCCCTGGTGGCAAATGGCGGAACTACGCAAAACTGTCAGATTGGGATCAGCTGCTGTCATGAGAAAACAACAATCGTTGTCCAGCCAAAAAGGTATAAAAGGAGACGCATTTCACACAATCGGGATCAGTCTTCTGTTGATGGCTGGTAAGTCAAGTGTGATTGGGAGGAAGAAAAGGCGCGCAACCTCGGTTGAATTGAGTCTTAGTAAGCCAAACAATAAGCCTTGACTATTTGTGGGGACTGGACTGGACTGAACGCAGGGTCAAGTGAGGGTTGTAGAAATACTCCCTATTCTTCGGGCTGCGTTGACGGCGACTGAACGCAGGGTCAAGTGAGGGTTGTAGCAATACTCCCTATTCTTCGGGCTGCGTTGACGGCGACTGAACGCAGGGTCAAGTGAGGGTTGTAGCAATACTCCCTATTCTTCGGGCTGCGTTGACGGCGACTGAACGCAGGGTCAAGTGAGGGTTGTAGCAATACTCCCTATTCTTCGGGCTGCGTTGACGGCGACTGAACGCAGGGTCAAGTGAGGGTTGTAGCAATACTCCCTATTCTTCGGGCTGCGTTGACGGCGACTGAACGCAGGGTCAAGTGAGGGTTGTAGCAATACTCCCTATTCTTCGGGCTGCGTTGACGGCGACTGAACGCAGGGTCAAGTGAGGGTTGTAGCAATACTCCCTATTCTTCGGGCTGCGTTGACGGCGACTGAACGCAGGGTCAAGTGAGGGTTGTAGCAATACTCCCTATTCTTCGGGCTGCGTTGACGGCGACTGAACGCAGGGTCAAGTGAGGGCTGTAGCAATACTCCCTATTCTTCGGGCTGCGTTGACGGCGACTGACGTACTCATCGGGCTGCTGCTGTGCCAAAGCTGCCGCCACCCGATTCGGCGTGCGCGTATTCATCAGGCCGCCGCTGTGCCAAGCTGCCGCCACTACTACTCGCCGCTGACGTATTCATCGGGCCGCCGCTGTGCCAAAGCCGCCGCCACCCTATTCGCCGCTCGCCTATTCATCGGGCCGCCGCTGTGCCAAAGCCGCCGCCACCCTATTCGCCGCTCGCCTATTCATCGGGCCGCCGCTGTGCCAAAGCCGCCGCCACCCTATTCGCCGCTCGCCTATTCATCGGGCCGCCGCTGTGCCAAGCTGCCGCCACTACTACTCGCCGCTGACGTAATCATCGGGCCGCCGCTGTGCCAAAGCCGCCGCCACCCTATTCGCCGCTCGCCTATTCATCGGGCCGCCGCTGTGCCAAGCTGCCGCCACTCTATTCGTCGCTCGCCTATTCATCGGGCCGCCGCTGTGCCAAAGCCGCCGCCACCCTATTCGTCGCTCGCCTATTCATCGGGCCGCCGCTGTGCCAAGCTGCCGCCACTACTATTCGTCGCTCGCCTATTCATCGGGCCGCCGCTGTGCCAAGCTGCCGCCACTCTATTCGTCGCTCGCCTATTCATCGGGCCGCCGCTGTGCCAAGCTGCCGCCACTACTACTCGCCGCTGACGTATTCATCGGGCCGCCGCTGTGCCAAAGCCGCCGCCACCCTATTCGCCGCTCGCCTATTCATCGGGCCGCCGCTGTGCCAAGCTGCCGCCACTCTATTCGTCGCTCGCCTATTCATCGGGCCGCCGCTGTGCCAAGCTGCCGCCACTCTATTCGTCGCTCGCCTATTCATCGGGCCGCCGCTGTGCCAAGCTGCCACCACTGCTACCCGTTTATTAACATTTCGACTGAACTTTGTGATTTAGTGTTCTTCGTAAAACGTTCTGAACGTGATTTTATTGTGTTTAGTGTAGTGTTTAGTGTTATTTAAGGAAATAAATTTATAACGTTTTAAGAAAATATTTTTGCTTCGCTCTCTCTCTCTTTATGTCCTAACAAATAAATTTTTGTGACGACTCTGGCCCCCGCTGAACCTACCCCAGCTTCAAAGTGAAAACACGTCGTCACAGTAGAAATAATGGGAGAATCTAATCCTTATTTCGATTTTGTGGCTGTTCAAAACTATGAACTGTTGTGGGGTAGGAGTAGGCCGATATATTCCATCTCCACATCAAAACTTGAGGTAATCAGGCCCTTACGTCACATTTTGTAAGAGTTATAATTTTTCAAAAATGTGGACCCTTATTGGGGGAGTTACTTGATGGAGTAGATCGATATTTTCCATTTTCGCATCTGATCTAGTACTGATGCAAATATTAATATTTGCAAAATTGGAATAAATCGGATTATCCTTTCACTTTATTTGCAATAAAATAGTTTTTTGTTTTTAATTTCGACCTTATGTGGCGAAGGTACTGAAAGCAGTGGACCGTATTGCTAATTTCCGAACTCGATCTAAGTTTGATAATAATATTACGATGTACCAATTTTGATCCAAATCGGATAATCCCTTCGAGAGTTATAGTGTGCACCACCCAGACAGTCGGACGGACATCGCTAGATCGACTCCAAATGTCCTGAAACGGATTCAGTCTATAGAGATCTAGGGTTTTTTTTTCAGGAAGGGAACATGCCTACCGAGAACCATAATTGTCAAGTTTTAGCTGAATTGGTTGGAAATTGTGGCAGAAACCTTCCTGTGGCGAATATTTTTTTCAGGGAGGGAAGAGACCTACCGAGAACCATAATTTTCAAGTTTCAGCTAATTTGGTTGGAAATTGTGGCTGAAACCTTCAAAATAACGAAAATCCGGAGGTACCGTTATACACGGACCATGCCAATTATTGGACCTGTGATGAATATTTCTTCTTCACGGGGCCAACTTAGAACCCAAAGTGTAAAGTTTCAGCTAATTTGGATGGAAATTGTTGACAGAATCTTTCGAAATACCGAAAATTTTGACCTGTGGCGATTTTTTTTTTCTGGGAGGGAAGAGACCTTCCGTAAACCATACCTGTCTAGTTTTACCTGATTTGGTTGAAAAGTGTTGGTAGAAACCTTTAAAGTACCAAAAATCGGGAGGTACCGTTATATAGGGGCTATATCAATTGGTGGACCAAAATCGTACATTTTTTGCAAGGAGAGAATGGACCTACCTGGAACCCAAGTATAAAGATTTAGCTTTTTTTTGTTGGAAATTGTGATAGAGACCTTCTAAAAATCGAAAATCGGGAGGGCAATTAGAAGACCTGTAGCGAATATTTTCTTCAGGGAGAGAATAGATCTACTTAGAACTCGAAGTGTATGGTTTCAGCTAATTTGGTTAAAAATTGCGGCAGAAGCCTAAAAAAATCTGGAGATACTGTTTTATGGGGGGCTACACCTAAACGTGGACCACTACGGCCCATTTTCAATAGCAATCAGCTCGCATATAATATAAACCGTTGTGCCAGATTTCAAAGCGTGATTTCAATAGACAGACGGATATCGACGATAGTTTCTAAGTGTTGCAAACGGAATGGAAAATTTAATGTACACACATTGTATAATGGATACATCTTTTGATACAATCAAAAACATCCCTTATCGAAATACTGGGTTCAGATCTAATTTAAGCTTGAAGGAAACATGTTACAGAACATGTGCCAGATAGACAGACGAAGGAACATGGCAAGGCTATAGCCATGTTCCTTCGTCTGTCTATCTGGCTAGTATGGTACGATAACTTTTAAATGTATTGTTCGATCTGGCCCAAGTTTGGCAAATAAATTCCAATAACCCACTTTAACTCCCACCCAACAATCAAATAAAACTTCTAGATTGTCCTTACCTCTAGATTTTAAAAAGACAACCAACAACTCATCTTTTATAACTGACAATACAACTCATACTTTCGAACTTGGTGTGTTTCATGTAATCCAGTGTATTGGCTGTCATAACATAAAATAATTTCTTCTAATGACATTTTGCTACCAGCATCGCCTCCAACACCAAACGACTTCAACAGCAAATATACAGAGTTTGTGTGTGTATTTCCAATCAATTTTGGTTTTCATAAGGCAACAAAGTCTGTAACCACCTCAGCTGGGCAGCCAACAAAGTAACTGACTGGCTAAATGTTTGACTGACTAGTTGACTGAGTGCCTGACTGACGACATTGGCCGTTGACAAGTGACAAACACGCAATAATAACTATGTGTTTGTTCATTTTGGATTTTTATTAAGTAAAGGACAAGTAAATAAATATATCCCCCACCACCATCGCCAACAACGACGAACAGCTAGCCCAGTCTCCCAGCAACAAACCGATTTGATTTAATAAGCCCCCAACAAAACCATAGACAAGTGGCTGCGAACTTATTTGATGTTATTAATGACAAGACATTACATTTGATGAGATATTGAACATTGCTGAAATATGAGGCTTCGTTTTTCATCGCGACGTTGATGTTGTTGTTGCTGCTGTACGCTTTCTCTCTAAACAGCTTAGATGGGCAATAAATCTATTCGAAGGACATTTAGAGGAAAATATGTAATAAAGTTGCTAGTGGTTGCTATTTTGGAAAGATGATGAATATGGAATGTTGGTTTTTTGAACATGGTCGACTAGTCGAACAAGTCAGTCATAGGTAATTAAGGAGTAAGAAAAGCAAATGTAGGGGAAATCACACTATTAAACCAAGTTCTTAATATAAGGTATTTGAAGAAATATCTATGTTTAGCATGGACATAACATTTTTACAACTTAGGTACAATGAGATTTGGACATATTGGTGAGAGACTAATAATAATGGGGTTGTGGCTACATGACGATGAATTTAGGGTGGGGTTGTGATCCCAGTAAATAACTCATTACAAATCGGATTACAAATTCATTACTTTAACAAGGATATTCCACTCGATATAAGTAGTGTTTCTTTGGCTACAAAGAAGTCGATACCTTATATTTATCAAGTAATTTTCAATTGATATGCCTTCTTAGAATAATGCCCCTGAAATAAGTTTTGCAATAATTTTTTTCCTAACATATTAAATTAATGAAAGCTTTATTTGCATTTGTGTTGTAATAGGTTTGATGCGTTTTTTGTTTTTTATTTTTTTTTTTGATGGACGATTGGTTGACGATGTTAACAGCGAAGTAATTAAGAAGTTCGCTGGAATTTAACAAAAGCCATCTCTTGCATTTCAACTAATTCCCGCACCAGAGAGCTTTGTTGACACAAGTGCAACATAATCCTTTTGGTATTGCCTCACTTAACGCAACCTGCCAATATTCAATATATTTATGCAGCATACATTTTTAGTACACGTTCAGTATAGCCTCTACAGAGTGAGATACAAAAACTGCAACCAACTTCCGACTGCTGTCTTTCTAAGCCACCAGTCCAGACATTTTGGTGAGAATTTTCCAGAAAAAAAGTTATTCGTGAAGGAATTCAAGCGTGATAGTGCGATTTCTTTATATTTGGCTGAAAACCAAAAGTGGCTATCGTTAGAGCACTCCAGCATTTAAAAGTGAATAAATCTTTTGTGTCTTGTACCATCGCTAGCTACCGTGGCACTGGTAGCGTAGCCCGACGTCAAGGAAACGGACGGAAGAAAACAACAACATCAGCAAAAATGGTTCGAAAAGTAGAGAAGCGACTTGATGGAAACCGGCGTCGCAGTGGCCGAAAAATGGCTCGTTAGCTGAACATATCGCAATATCCCATTCGGCAAATATTGAAAAATGAGCTCGGGTAAAGTCATTGAAATTCCAAAAAGTGCCAGAACTTACACTGCAACAGAAAGAAAATTGAATCAAAAGAGCTAAACAGTTGCTTCGCTTGGCAGAAAGTGGTGAACTGCCGAATTTGGTTTTCTCCGTTGGGAAAACATTCGTAGTCCAGCAGTTTGTAAACAAACAAAATGATCGTGTTTACTTGCCAAAGAGGTCAGCTGAAAATTTGCACCTTCGGTTGGCCACCAGAACTGATACGTCGGCCATGGTGATGGTGTGGGCCGCCATAATAGTCGATGGCCGCTCTCCGCTCGTAGTCATCGACATCAGAATAAATGCCGAATGTTATCGCGAAAACATTCTGGGGGGATGTACAAAAGCCTTGGGCACGCAAACCGTTTGAAGGCCATAATGCGTGCCAAACGTGGCCAATTCGAACAAATCTAAACTCATTCTAAAATTTGATGCTATTTCCAAAATTTTTTGCTTTCATTCAATAAAATTAAAAAAAAGAACAAGTAAAAAGGCTGTATGTTCGGCCGGGCCGAAATTTGAATACCCTCCACCATTTGGAACGTATTTGGCAATTCCCAAAAACAACAAAATCCCTTAAAAAATTCTGTAAAAATCTTAAAAATGCCAAACGTAGCTATTATATTAAGGTCTATATGACGACATGGACTTGTATAGGTAACATTTGTCTTAAGCCATTACAATATTCAAATTCGAAACTAATAAAAAAATCGGTAACAACGTAGTTAAAATCAAAATACCTAACATTGGGAGGTACCGTTATATGGGGGCTATACGAATTTCCTGTCTTACGCTGTAGTATCCATTACGAACCTCAAATACCAAATTTGAAAAAATTCCGGTGAATAATGTCCCTAAAATTAACAAAATACCGAATATCGGGAGGTACCGTTATATGGGTGCTATACGAAGACGTGGACCGGCACAGGCAATTTTCTGTCTCAGGCTGAAGTATCCATTACGAACCTCAAATACCAAATTTGAAACAATTTCGGCAAATAATGTCGCTAAAATCATCAAAATACCGAATATCGAGAGGTACCGTTATAGGGAGACTTTAACAAAAACCTAGACCTACATCGCCCATTTTCAATACCAAAAGTCCTGCAGACATAACATACATTTGAGTAAAATTTTATCAATCTACTTCAATTCGTTCGGAAGCTAGAGTGATTTCCACAGACGGATAGACGGACGGACATCGCTAAATCGACATAGAATTGTATGCTGATCAATAGTATATATGTACTTTGTAGGGTCTGAAATATATATTTCGAGGTTTTACAAACGGAATGACAAACTTAATATACCCTCCATACTATGGTGGAGGGTATAAAAATCGATGAATAATGAAGCTAAAATCGTCAAAATACCGAATATTGGGAGGTGCCGTTATAGGGGGGCTATATGAAGATGTGGACCGGCATAGACTATTTTCTGTTTTAGGCTGTAGTATCTGTTACGAACTTCAAATACTAAATTTGAAACAATTCCGGTGTACAATGTCGCTAAAATCATCAAAATATCGAATATCGGGAGGTACCGTTATATGGGGGCTATACGCTGATCATATGAACTTTGTGGGGTCTAAAATGTATATTTCGAGGTGTTACAAACTATGGCGGAGGGTATTAAAATGCATTATTATACCCTCCACCATGGGTAGGAGGGTATATTAACTTTGTCATTCCGTTTGTAACACCTCTAAATATTCGTCGTAGACCCCATAAAGTATATATATTCATAATCAGCATAAAATTCTAAGACGATTTAGCGATGTCCGTCTGTCTGTCTGTCTGTCTGTCTGTCTGTCTGTCCGTCTGTCTGTCTGTCTGTCTGTCCGTCTGTCCGTCTGTCTGTCTGTCTGTTGAAATCACGATAGAGCCCACATTATTTGACGTAGACCTTTGAAATTTGGCACAAGTGTGTGTATTGTCCCTAGGATGGTTGGTATTGGAAATGGGATATATTGGTCCACGTTTTGGTATAGCCCCCATATAACGGTACCTCCCGATATTCGGTATTTTGATTATTTTTGCCACATTTTTCCACGGATTTGTCTAAAAATTGACCTTTGTAAGTCGTAATGGATTCTAGCTCCAGTGGGGTAACATTACATGTATAGGTAAACGTTTTCATGTAGCCCCCATATAACGGTACCTCCCGTTATTCGGTATTTTGGTGATTTTTTCCACATTTTTCCACGGATTTGTCTAAAAATTGACCTTTGTAAGTCGTAATGGATTCTAGCTCCAGTGGGGAAACATTGTATGTATGGGTCCACGTTTTCATGTAGCCCACATATAACGGTACCTCCCGTTATTCGGTATTTTGATTATTTTTGCCACATTTTTCCACGGATTTGTCTAAAAATTGACCTTTGTAAGTCGTAATGGATTCTAGCTCCAGTGGGGTAACATTATATGTATGGGTCCACGTTTTCATGTAGCACACATATAACGGTACCTCCCGTTATTCGGTATTTTGATTATTTTTGCCACATTTTTCCACGGATTTGTCTAAAAATTGTCCTTTGTAAGTCGTAATGGATTCTAGCTCCAGTGGGGTAACATTATATGTATGGGTCCACGTTTTCATGTAGCCCCCATATAACGGTACCTCCCGTTATTCGGTATTTTGGTGATTTTTACCACATTTTTCCACGGATTTGTCTAAAAATTGACCTTTGTAAGTCATAATGGATGCTGGCTCCAGTGGGGCAACATTTTATGTATAGGTCCACGTTTTCATATAACGGTACCTCCCGATATTCGAAAATTTGATGATTGTTGCCACATTTGTCCAAGGATTTGTCTGAAAATTGGTATTTGTAGGTCATAACGGGTCCCTGTACGTGTGGCAAATCATTGTATTTATAGGTCCACGTTTTGATATAGTCCCCATATAACGGTACCTCCCAATATTCGGTATTTTGATGATTTTTTGACACATTTTTCCAAGAATTTCTCTGAAAATTGGTAGTTGTTGATCATAATGGGTTCCAGTTCGTGTGGCGAGTCATTGAAATTGTAGATCCACGTTTTGGTATAGCCCCCATATAACGGTACCTCCCGATATTCGGTAATTTGATGATTTTTGCCACATTTTTTCACGGATTTGTCTGAAAAATGGTATCTGTAGGTCATAATGGGTTCTAGCCCCTTTGACGAAACATTGCACGTGTAGATCCACGATGTAGCCCCTATATAACGGTACCTCCCGATATTCGGCATTCTAATGGTTTTTGCCACATTTCTTCTAATTTTTCCTTTACCCTAAGGTGGAGGGTATTAAAAGTTTGGCCCGGTCGAACTTAATGTTTTTTTACTTGTTGTGTCATACTGTTACCCGATTTTCTTAGATTCTCTCTTTTTTTGGTAAGAGGCTATTACGAATGGGTAAGAAATGCCAAAATCAGTCCAGCGGTTCTTGACTTATAAACGGAATACCCAACGTCAATTTTTTTATACCTATTTTGCTATACAGGGTTGCCCATATTCGACGGACCCATCTGGCAACGCCATAACTTTTGACGGAGATGTCACATCGCGTAATGACATACCGCGTGTGAAGCGTCAGTCCATGCAGATTTTTACCATGAACCAATACACGCCAAGCGAGCGCTCTGAAATAGTTAAAATTTACAAAAAGTCAATTGTGAAAACTCAACGTGCTTTTAAAACATTAAAAAATGTAAGAAGTGCGCCTTCTAAGAACACCATTAAGCGTTTATACAAAAAAATTTCGACTGGTAAGGGACTTTCTAATCCGAAGATGCCATATGAAAGACGACCAAGGCGATCGGCCGAGAATATCGCTGCCGTACGAGCCAGTGTTGAGAGGTCCCCAAGAACATCCCAAAAACGCCGTTCTCAGCAGTTGGGCATGACTCGGTCCACTTTACAACGGATTATACGCATTGATTTGCATTTTTTCCCGTACAAAATTCAATTGACGCAAAGAATGTTGCCTGCGGACAAGCCTCGTCGATTGGAATGGGCCCAAAGGGCCCAAAGGTCCGTCGAATATAGTTAACCCTGTATATGCGATATCTTCGATATCAGCATCAATGTTTCGTGTATTTTGTATTTTATTTGTGTTTTCGCTGGAATTAAAAATATTCGGGTTAAATGGAATTCTTTGCATGTTTCACAAAAATATTACTCGGTGACCATCCAAAGTAGCAGGCTTCTACGTAACCCTAAACTAAAGTCCCATAATAAATTCCGAGCCGATTGGTTTACAATTACTACATTTAGAGTAACTGTAAAATCAATATTTTATGTGTTTTTGGTCCATTTCAATTTCTAAATATTTTGCGATCATATCTCCAAAATATAGGCTTCTATTTTGAGCTTAATCCTACCTTAATGCCAAATTTCGTGAGGATGATCATAAATCGACTCATCTCGGCGAGATATGAAGATCCATCCTATGTCTTGGACCAACATTGCGAGGTGTTATATAATTTATGGCCCAACCAAACGTATTATAACCTCAAACACAAAGTGATGTAGGGTATGAAAATGTTCAAGACCTTTATTAACCATTATTTTTTCAGTTTCGAAACAGAGTAATATAAAACAACAAATATGACTTTATGCTCCCACTAAAATTTCATTACAATGAATCTCAATTTTCCTTAGAATTTATTTTTGTTGAAAATTATAAAATTTGCAAATAATATACAATGGCAAAAGTTTTATGTTTTGTTTGTGATTGAAACTAAAAGTAATATTTTTGTATATTTTAAATTTTGAATGCAATTCACAAAGTTAGAAAAATAGGCAATTGTTGTTATTGAAACTTTGTTCTATGCAATCTAAACAAATGTTACCATTCAAATGCATAAGACAGACGAACGAACAAATGGCAACGATAATTGCTTAAATACAGATTGATTTGCATTGTTACAATGCTATGGAAAATGCTAGCCATTCAAGTTGCCAACAAAAAGAGAATGAATGGCAAATGTAAAAATTATTATTAAAATTGGGTCAATTTTAAATTTTATTTGTCTTTTGCCATGAGTCCGTATCATAAGAAAGAATAACTATGCAAATATATTTGAATTGCAACGCCCGATTTGAATATAAGACGTCGAATAGCAGACTCTATCTTTAGATGGTCATATGTTCGTTTATAGAACTCATAAAAATGTCGGATATTTTAACGATAGTCATGTTGGTATGCTGTCGTGTGGATGGTGGCACTGGCTTGACCGTCATACAGATTGTAAATATGCTGTAGTTCCTATTCACACTCATACACACACACACACCTCCTTCCTGTTTTGTGATACACATGTCAGACCAACCATTTGGTTGCAGCCACATGTTGGGGAGTCAAAATAAGAAACACACAAAACTAATTTCGAATATGAAAAGCCTCAATACACAAATTGTTAAAACTACTTTATAAATAAATATTAGCCATTGTTGTTGGCTTTATTGTTAAATTTGATATTCGAATAAAATCAAGTTTACCTGGCCTGCTTGGTTGGCTGACTTGCGGTTTACACGATGCCTGCCTGGCTGCCAGCCGCCTGCCTGCCTGATGGTGGTAACCTAGACAATTGAATTAGAATAATTTTCATTTTAGACAAACGTCAAAATAGTTTCGTTTTCAATTTCGATTGTTATTTGAATACAAAAAAGCCAAGTGAATTGGCAAAAATTAAAATTGATTGTAAATCGTTATGATTCTTTTCATAGGTTTTTTTTTCTTCCATTTTGGCTTTGTGGGTTTTGCTATTTGAATATTTCTTTCAAATTATTTTTGGTAAAGATTTGGTTTGCGGTTACAGCCACTGTTGGGCATAATGACTATTTAATTTGAATACATGAGTTTTTTTTAGAAAGGTATGGTGTACCTGAAATACTTTATCAATGAAATCATGCCCATTTTTTTGGCTATTATTGTAAACAGATTTACCGCCCTAATTGATTTTTAAAATACTTTCTTTGGCCCGCAATTAAGGTCAATAAAAAAAGCTTTCCCAATATTTGAGATTAAAAATGTGTGCGAAATTTAAGTTGAGTCACTGATTGCCTTATCAACATCCAGAAGACACAGTTAGAGCTAGAATCTACAATATAGGTTCTGTTTAGTGGGTAGGTGAGCAATATTGCACGGATTTTGGAAATTCTTAACAAAGTGAACGTTTTTGGGTTAAAATCCAAAACTTTTGGGTCTAGAATCTTTCCCCCTTGAAGAACTCCCCTGACACGAGACATCAGATAAGGTGGCCTTTTTGGAAATTAGTACTTAGTTATTAATTAATAAGCATAATTGTCGATTTTAGAGAGAAGAATTGAAAAAGCTACCAATGCATCCGGAAAAAGTCACACTTTTTAGATTTATGGGCTGGTGGTATTATTTGACGGTACATCTTTAAATATGCTGCGAATAGCAACATAACATATTTGTAAATGGCGGGCGTTATCTGGAGATGATATCTATCTTTTTTTGCCCAAATGCAAAGTGTTGACTTGCATAACTTGTGATTTCAAGAAGACTTTGCACGTGCACGGTATGCATGCACATCTCGGTGAACATTTTATTTTACGTTCGGGATCGTTCTTTCGGGCGTTTAGATCTTTTGCGAATTATACTATTTTTGGGACTGGGAAGCTGAAAATCCTCACAAGGAATTCCTTGTGAGTACTTTATCAATTGGAAGAGAATTGTCTATATTGGTCCACGATATTGTATAGCCCCCATATAGCGGTACCCTCCGATATTCGATATTTTGATTATTTAAAGCGCAATTTTCAACGGAATTGTCTGAAAATCCTCACAAGGAGTTCCTTGTGAGTGTTTTATTCTCTAGAAGAGAATCGTCTATATAGGTCCAGGAATTTTCTTAAAATCCACACAAGGGGACCCTTTACCCCCTAAATAGCTCCACGTTTTAGTATAGCGCCCATATAACGGTACCCCCACATATACGGTATTTTCGTGATTTTTGCGACATTATTCAGCGGAATTGTTTCAAAAATGACACAGATTACTTATACAGCACCACGTCTTCGTATAGCCCTCATATAACGGTTTTCATTTGAGAGGTATTTTCCGACATATTTTTTTTTTTAAATTATCAAGTTTATTCCAAATGGTTGAGGATATGCTTAGCAGCTTTTTTACTTGTTATACCCTCCACCATACTATGGAGGGTATATTAACTTTGTCATTCCGTTTGTAACTCCTCCAAATACTCATGTCAGGCCCAAGAGGGTTGATTTAGCGATATCAGTCTGTCTGTCTGTCCATCTGTCTGTTGTATTTATTGTATTAATTGATATAGAAGGCTAAAATTTTGCACATATGTTTATTTTTCTAGTAGGCAGGTTAAGTTCGTAAATGGGCCATGTAGGTCCACGTGTTCATATAGCCCCCATATAACGGTACTTCCCGATATTCGGTATTTTGAAGATTTTAGCGACAATATTCACCAGAATTGTTTCAAATTTGGTATTTGAAGTTAGAAATGGATACTACAGCCTATGACAGAAAATTGTTTGTGCAGGTCCACGTCTTTGTATAGCCCTCATATAACGGTTCCTCACTATATTTCCCTATATTTTGATGATTTTAGCGACATTATTCACCGGAAATGTTTCAAACAACGTATTAAGAATGGGAACTACAGTCTGCGACAGAAAATTGCCTATGCAGGCCCAGGTCTTCGTATAGGCCCCATATATCAGTACCTCCCTATATTCGGCATTTTGACGATTTTAGGTACAATACCCACCGAAATTGTTTGGGATGTCGTATTTGAAGTTCGTAATGGATGCCACAGCCTGTGACAGAAAATTGTTTATGCTGGTCCAGGTCTTCGCACAGCTCCGATGTAACGGTACCTCTCTATATACGATATTTTGATGATTTTAGCTACAATATTCACCGTTTATTTCAAGCTTCGAATTTGAATATGGTAATGACTTTTGACAAACAATGCATATGTAGGTCCACGTCGTATAGACCCCGGGGTATATTCGGTAGTTTTTAAATTTTAACAGAATTTTTTAAGGATTTTATATTTTGAAATTTTCCCAATTTGTTCGAATGGTGGAGTGTACTCAAAGTTCGGCCCGGTCGAACTTGCTGCTTTTTCTTTTTTATATATTACTAAAATTTAAATATTTTGTCTAAAATGAACTAGTGTGAATATTGAATATACCAGTCTGTTCTTTTCAGTAACTCACCCACGATCAATGATAATTTTCGAAAAAAAAACACATATGTGCATAAAACCTACCGAGTACCGAATATAGTCCGTGGTATTATTCATATTATAATTAGGCCAGAAGCGTTCCTGCAAAATTGACTAATGCTCTTGTTCCTCCTCTCAAATGGTATACATTTTGTAATTAAATGTGAATTCAGTACTAAAATATTCAATTTGAAAACTTTTTAAAAATTGGAAAATATTTCCCAGTTCCACTAACGACAGATCTGATGTATGTAGGTATAATCTTTTTTCCAACTACTCACAAAAAGATTATAAATGAAAATGTGGTCAATATATTTGTCGGGATCTCGATTGAAACATTCTAGTATGTTTTATAAAAATATAAGCAAAAAATTTGAGGAATATAAAAATAAGTCTTTTAACATTTTTGTAATCAAATATTGAATATATTTATCCACAAAGTACATGTGCGATTTTAAAAGTCAAACAGTACATATACTTATAACAATGAAAAAGACTACAGTTCTTTATCCATATGTTAACTGCCTAAAAAGCTTTTCAATTTAATTCAAATTAAAATTTACGTTAGAATTTTAAACACCAAAGCTTTGGTATTACTGTAAACGAAACATAACGGCAAAATTAAAAAGTACAAAGCTTCTTCTCTCTCACTCTCTTAATGTTGAACTTAGAAAAGCTCTCAAGTCGCAAAGCTTTCCGCTGTGTACATAAAATGAAATCAAGTATGGGTAGGATGCGTGCACACACACATTCATTGAAAATGTTAACAATCGTACAGGATGTAGAAACTCGTCATGTGTGTCCTCGTTTGTTAGGTGTTTGGATGGGTTGATTATATTTTATGAAATAAATATGAGTGCATACATGTTGGGAGTGAGTGTGTAAATGTGAAAAATGTGTGGATAAAATACATTTTAAAATTCCCCTTCAAAACTTTATGATTGGTTTGTGTCTGGGATAGTGTTGAGAGTGTAATTAATTAAAAATATACCTTTCCGCAAAAAGGGTTAGCAGTGTTGGCAAGTAGTCTGAAAACAAAAAGGAAATACAAGAGAATATTGGCATGTATTTATTAGGCATACATTTGATTTAAATTAAGTAATGGGAACCTAAATAGCAACGTAAAAAGGAGGAGTTATATACATTATTTATATAAATTTATTTATTTATATAATATATGTCACGTTACAGATTTTTTTTTTTGTATAGGATTAGGAATACTTTATGAAGTAGTTTTTTTATTTCTTTAAAAAAAAACATTTTTTTTTGGCGGAATCTTTAACTGTAGGGAAATCCAATAATCAATTGAAAAGATGGAGAATTTAATACAAAACCATTGGAAATAAATTTCTTTGTTCTCGTATAGAATTATAAAAATTTTGTTCTGCAATATTTGAATACTTATAACTTTTCCAGAAAGGATGGAATTAAATTTACCACAAAGTGATTGTCTGATTTCAGAAATTATCCTGTTTATAATGCAATATTTAAAAGCGTTCTATATCTCTTTGTTAACCTCTCCATAGTAATTTATCAAACAATTATCCCCCATGCCAAAACATAATTTATGTTTGCAACTAGTCTGTTTTGTGCGAAATAAAGTTTCATTTAATTGTATTTTTAATGTTTGTGTTTTTCACTGGTGAAAATGTACACAGAAGCAATATTTACCTTAGCTAAAGCTGTTTGATACAAAGCAATCTTTAAGCGGGACTAAAATCCTTTGATACATTTGTAAACGAAATGACAAAGCTTTAATGTTTTACTATGGAAAGTAAATAAAAAATAAAACGTATTATTTACACATCCCTAGTTGCCCTAGTTAATGTGGACTAAAAGAAAAAAAATGAAATAATAAATATTATATCTAAATATAATTTTTGTCGTGGAATATTATATATAAATTTTGTCTCAAAAAAGCTTAATATAAATATCCCTAATATTAAGAATGAAGGAAGAATATGGTTATTAGACAATATATTTGGGAGAAAAACCTTATATTCTCGAATATAGAGGGTGCGATAAAAAAACTGCAATAATTTAATTTTATTGAATGAAGGAAAACAATGTCGGAAATATCATCAAATTTTAGAATAAGTTTAGATTTGTTCGAATTGGTCACCTTTGACACGAATTATGGCCTTCAAACAGCCAATGAAACCGTCACACCCTGACCGAATGTTGCTCTGCGGTATTTTGGCCCATTCCCGGCGAAGCGCTTGCTTGAGGTGATCAACATTTTGGTATTTTTTAGTGTCATCCTTGCTTTCCAAAAATACTCCAGACACAAGACACGCTCCAGATTTTGGTGGCCATTGTGCGCTGGAAGTGAAGCGTAAAAACTTAATTTTGCTGAGTCCTCTTGGAATGTCCAAGGTCTATGGCCACAATGGCTTTAATACACCCTCCAGAATATTTTCGCGATAATATTCGGCATTTATTTTGATAGCACGGTCGATTAAATCGAGCGAAGAGCGACCATAGGCTGTTATGGTGGCCCACACTATCACCATGGCCGGCGCTTGAGTTCTGGTGGCCAAACGAAGGTGTACATTTTTAGCTGACCGCTTTGGCAAGTAAACACGATAATTTTGTTTATTTACAAACTGCTGGACCACAAATGATTTCTCATCGGAGAAAACTAAATTCGTTAGTTCACCACTTTCGGCCAAGCGAAGCAACTCTTTAGCTCTTTTGAGTCTATTTTCATTCTGTTGCGGTGTAAGTTCTTGCACTTTTTGGAATTTCAATGGCTTTATCCCGAGCTCATTTTTCAATATTTGCCGAATGGAATATTGCGATATGTTCAGCCCACTAGCAACTTCTCGGCCACTGCGACGCGGGTTTCAATCAAGTCACTTCTTTACTTTTCCAATCATTTCTACTGATGTTGCAGTTTTCTTCCGTCCACTTTCATCATCAGGTACTCTACTCACGTTGTAATCAGCTGTTCCAACATTTCATTGACATTCTATTTGGACCCAATGAGTTTCGGATTAATTTGCAATATGACGTAAACGTAAACGTCGGAGAACTCTTCGCTTCATCTTATCACTTTCGGAGTACTCAATAAATTGCAGATTTAAATGATTAGCGCATCACCGTTACGTGGTCTGATCAATCACAGTTAGGTGGTAGGACTGAGGTCCTATCATCCTTTTTCCCACAGTTCGAGATGGGTTACCCACAGCTAATTCAAATCAGTTCCAATATTGCTAAAATTCAGATGTTCTTGCCAAGTTTTTTCTTTTATGCTCCTTTACCAACTTTTTGATGTCCACTGCCAATTCACCGTTTCTGGGATAAGTAGAGTTGGAATGGCGAATTCATTTTGTTGGAAAATCTGGACAAACCCCTAAAATCAATTGGAACCGTCACATTAGGGCCTGTACTAGAACGGGTACCGATATCTAAAATATTTTACAGAGTTGTTCTTATCGAGATCTGTGGTAGAGGGTAGACTGAATTTTGAAAATGGGGTCACACCCCTGAATATATATAAAATCGGTTGCCTCTTCCGTCAATAAATTTGTCTAATAAATTCCGTCATACAATTTGTCCAAACCCAAAAAATTCCTAATATCCAGAACTACCATTATGTAGGGGATTTTCTGAATAGTGGGGTAATGTCAATAAATTCCTTTGAAAAATGTGGTTGAAATCATCAAAATACTGGATATTTGGGGTATCATTTTATAGGGGTTATACAATATAGCGGACCGATATAGCCCGCCTTCGGAATTGCCTGCTGCAAACAAAATACAAGTTATTTCTAGATTGCAATGATAAGTTGTTGGACGTCGGCGTGATTTTACACTCCCACCCCCAAAAATTCTACTTTCTGTGTTTTTACAGCAACCCGAATATAAAAACAAGTAAGTAAAGGCTACAGTCGAGCGGGGCCGACCGTTGAATACCCTACAACACTATAATAAACGATACAGTTAATATAGGCGAGATGCTCGAAAGAATTCCACAAGATATTGTGACAAATAATAAAAGAAAACCATCAGGTTTCGTTCTCTAATTTTCGAATAATAGCAACATAAACTAATTTGCTCATTTCCAATTCATGGTAGATGTTGCACTTAAATGGTCTTCCAAGATCTGGAACCAATATTTCCCAAAGACGTATAATCTCTCAGAAGTGGCAAAAGATTAACATTTATTATTGGTTTTTGACTGAAACGCATCTATATGAGATATAGACATTTGACTATATTCTTCAACGAAATCAGCGTTAATGAAATAGTCAGAAGTGCGTCTTTCCTGTATTTGTGAATTCTCCAAAAAGTCAGTGGAATGGACATTTTCGTATTTTGTCTACAAAAGTTGGCAAACTCCTTCACACATTGAATATTTTTGGATGGCCATCAAAAGCAATAGGGTTCTATTCTGGTCCAAGCACATTCTAAATTTCGTGAAGATCGGGCCATAATTGCGACCTGTAGAGTGATTACAAATTAACATGGACAGACGGACAGACGGACGGGCGGACATACATAGCTAGATCGACTCAGCTCGGCGAGCTAGGAAGATCCATATATACTTTCCTATGTGGGAAACCAATATTTCGAGGTGTTACATAATTTTTGGCCCAATCAAACTTATAATACCCCCAACACATAGTGTTGTAGGGTACAAATAAAACTTAGGGAATGGAAAGTATATTTTTTATTTAAGACCTTAATAGTGATATGTTAACAATGGACCTACGGATTTGCATACCCCTTTTACTCCAATGATCTATCAACATTTATTGAAAAGTCCCAATGGACCGCGTGTTCCTCTTTCTTTTTGGAGCAATTTATTTAAAATTTAATGCATTGAACTTCCTTCATTCATTTAACAATCCTTTATTTTCCTCTCTTTGCAAATATTGCCAATTTATTTCAGTCAATCGCATTAGCTATCTAAACATTTGTATTCACATCATCTAATCGTTTGAACACGAAATGGAACCTCTTTTTTATTGATATAATAAATGATGCCCTTTATTATGATTCGTGGGAGTTCCAGCAATTGTTGGTAAAGCGAAAAAAACTGACAAGGAAATCCATTTGTAAACCCTTTCCCGTTTTGTATGCTCTCTCTGTCGGCTTGTTTACACTATTCCGCCGGCATAGGGACGCACCGATCACAAGGTCTGACTTGGTTTGCTATACAGCGAGTAAGGTTGGTAATTATTCAAAATATGCCAAACTGACAGACATTGTCATTTTATTTGGGCTCAATAACATCTGAACAACAACACGAATGAAACACACACACAGAGAGCTTTGAAAGCATTCAGGTGTAGAGGGAGAGCAAAAAAAGCAAGAACGCTTTTAAATGTCAAACTGTCGGTAAATTTTCAAATCGTTTCTTTGTTTGGCTTTTGAGTGTGAGAGAGAGAGAGAGAGCGAAGGGAATCAAAAACAATTTTACCGCCTCATCTTTAGACATGGCGATATTTGTTATGACTTTAATTGTAAAATGGCTCAGATATCGTAACTCTTTTGTGAAATTAGTATTCAAAACGCCGCATAACAATACCCCATCCCTTCAATAACCAATGGTGGACAACTACAGAATTGCCTGTCCAGAATCAACTAGCATTTCCCTACTTGGGTAAGTACCTAACCTAACATGGTGTATTATTGTTAAATAGATCTACAACAGGACATGACTTTTAGTCTTAATGACTGACATTGCTCTCTTTTCCATTGTGTGTCGTTGTTTGTTTGTGTGTTGAGTTATAAAGAAAACACCGACAAATGAATATAGATCCATGATTAAGCACAAAATACTAAATGTTTATGACACCTGGATAAAGTGGGTACCCTTCCGCCAATTTGCTTGGTATACCATTTAAGTTTGGATTATGGGACTTAGAAGATAGATTCAATTGTTGTGCCATCAAAGAGATATGAAAATTACCAGCAGAAACATTTATAGGTTCTTGTTGTACCTATATAGATATGATATAAATATTGCTATGTGCAAGGTCTGGACTATACCGACTACTTCCTCCACTTTATATGAAATAGTGATAATTTTTAGAAAATGTTGAAATGTGCGTGGATCGAAGTATTCCACTTTTATATCCTACTCTACATAGTGGTAAGATTTGGGGTTCAAAATTTCTCACATGTGTAAATGCAACCCATAACCAGTAAAGAAAGTCCTAAAGTCGGGCGGGGCCGATTTTATGATACCCTATACCACTTTACTAATTTAGTTGAGCTCCACTTAATAATTAAAAGTTTTTATGGGAGAATTCAATCATACACGCTATGATAATAATTATAATTTAAAATTCAAAGGACTAAATATGCCAAAGCATTTGTATCTTTTAAATTCGGGCTTGGATTGCCCATTTGGTGCAAAATTAATTTGAAATCAGATAAAGATATATATGGGAACTATATCCAAATCTGAACCGATCTTGATAAAATTTGGCAAAGATATTTCTGAGCTGTATTTGATATATTTCCCTGAATATCGTTGTTACGGAGTGCATATTACGGCTGCGGAGGACAAAAATAACAAATCCGATCAACAATATATATGGGAGCTATAGCTATATCTGAGCCGATTTCGATCAAATTTGGCATACTTATTTTCAGGCCTAATTTGGTTGTATGTGCAAAATTTCATACCATTCGGGCTGATATTACACGTTTGTTGCACAATAAAAGGCAAATCGGACGAAGATATATATGGGATCTATATCTAAATTTTTACAGATTATCCCCAATTTCAATAGGGTTCGTCCTTGGGCCAAACAAATGTTGTTTGCAAAGTTTCATCTCAATCGGATAATAAATGCGACCTGCATTTTGTTCACAAGAATACATGGACAGACGGACGGACGGACGGACAGACGGACTGATATGCATAAGTCAACTCAGAAAGTGATTCTATGCAGATCATCAAAAGGAACTATGGAACTATCTCGTTTCCTTTTGCCTGTTAAAAACAAATGCACAAAGACATAATACCCTGACCACCTTGTGGTGTAGGGTATAAAAATTATAATTGATACCAGGTTCAGATTTGGATATAGCTCCCATATATTATCACGATCAGGTTTTTCGTGCATCAAATGGCTAATATCAGCCCAAATGCACTGAGTTTTCCGACGGAATTCAGCATTAAAATTCAGTGCTTAAAATTTTGGTGAAAATCGTTTCAGATATAGCTATAGCTTCCATATATATGTTTTATCCGATTTCGTGTTAAAGTCCCTCACATTTCGTAATATGCACTCCACAATAATGAAATTTGATACCGGACATCAGATACCACTCGAAAATAAGTCTGCCCAATACATCTTCATCCGATTTTACGGTTATTGCTCGCCATATATATATATATATATATATATATATATATATATATATATATATATATATATATATATATATATATATATATATATATATATATATATTTATATATCTATAAAAGAGGAAAATGTTTGTATGTTTGTTTGTTTGTTTGTAATTTATGGACTCGAAAACCGCTGAATAGATTTTCCTGAAAATTTCCATATATACTCCAACATCGCCTGAAAGAAACATAGGCTATATACATTTTTGAATTTCCACTTGGAACTGGAGATATAGCATCAGAATCGGAGGTACCTCCCAAAAATTTAGATTTTATATGCACATATCTATTGATTGGTTGAAGATACAGTCTCCAAATTTGGAATACGTAACGGAATTTGGAACAAAAATAAGTTTGCCAAATTATATTGTAATCGGTTCAGATTTGGATATAGATCCCATATATATTTTCGACCGATTTCGTTCATTTGATGCCTCAAACACAATATGAATGTTTGACTCCAATGAAATTTGGAATGTGTGACGGGATTTAATCCGAAAATAAATTTGTCAACTTATATTGAAATCGGTTCAGATTTGGATATAGCTCCCATATATATTTTCGGCCGATTTCAAGCATTTGATGCACCAAACACGCTATGTATCCCCAATTTCAATGAAATTTGAAACGTGTGATAGATTTTATCTAAAAAATGGATTTCCCAAATTATATTGAAATCGGTTCAGATTTGGATATAGCTCCCATATACATTTTCGGCCGATTTCATGTATTTGGTGGACCAAACACGACATGTATTTCCAATTGTAATGAAATTTAAAATTAGTAACGGAATTGGGAGCCAAAATGAATTTGTCAAATTAAATTGAAATCGGTTCAGATTTGGATATAGCTCCCATATATATTGTCGACCGATTTCATGTATTTGATGCACCAAACACGCTATGTATCTCTAATTTCAATGAAATTTGGAATGTGTAGCGGAAATTAAAACAAATATACATTTGTCAAATTATATTAAAATCGGTTCAGATTTGGATATAGCTCTCATATATATTTTCGACCGATTTCATGTATTTTATGCACCATACACGACATGTATGTTCGATTCCAAAGAAATTTGGAATATGTAACGGGATTTTGATTAGAAAATAAATTAGTCAAATTATATTAAAATCGGTTCAGATTTGGATATAGCTCCCATATATATTTTCCGCCGATTTCACATATTTGATGCACAAAACACGATACGTATTTCCGATTCCAACGAAGTTCGGCATGAGTGGCTAAATTTGGTACAAAAATAAATTTGACAAATTATATTCAAATACGCTCAGATGTGATTATAGCTCCCATAAATATACTCAGCCGATTTCATATATTTGATGCACCCAAAGCGAGAGAGACAAAATCTGGCACCAGCAAAAATTGCCGAATTATATTGAAATCAGTTGAGGTTTGGATATAGCTAACATATATATTTCGGCCGATTTCATACATATTATGCACCAAACACGATATATATGATCGATTCCAATGAAATTCAGAATGTGTAGCGGAATTTGGTTATAATAATAAATGTGATAAATTAATTGGAAATTAGTTAAGATTTGGATATATATATATATATATATATATATATATATATATATATATATATATATATATATATATATATATATATATATATATATATATATATATATATATATATATATATATATATATATATATATATATATATATATATATATATATATGTATATATGTATTCTCGGCCGATTTCACATATGTGACGCACCAATTTCAATTAAATATGAAAGGTGTGGCGGAGTTTGGTGTAAAAGTAATATTTTTAAAATTATATTTAAATCGGATCAGATTGGGATATGGTTTTAATAAGAACCATTGACCCACAACGCCTTAGGTTAACACTAAAAAACAACACAACAATTTATTTGAAATTCGCTTATTACGGCGAAGTATGTTGCTATCTCGAATTCACTAATCTCTAAATTTAGACTCATCTATATGATATGTCTACGATATTTGGCTATATTCTTCATCGAAATCCGAATAAAAAAGCCAGAAGTTCGCTTTTTGTGTATTTTGGATATTGTCTGTGTGTTATTTTCAGCGTTTCAGAATGGAAATGTTGGTATTTTTTTCACACAAGGTAGTGGTCCATTCTACCCGCTGTCCTAAACCCTAACTACATGCAATATTTCGTGTCCTTTGGTTTCTATTTGCGACCTTATAACAGCTGCAAAATCAGGAACATTTTTAGTTGTGGGTCCATTTCAACCCCTAAATGATCATCTTTAAAAATAATACGCCTAGCTCTTCTGAGCCTAACCCTACCCTTGTGAACATTTTGGTGAAGATCGGACGATAATTGCAATCTGTATATAATAACCCCATATAAGTCAAATTGAAATCGCATGCGATAAAAAATTTGAAGAAATAAAAAAAATGTCAAAAAAATACTACAAAATCTATAATAACATCATTATTGGCATTTTTATTCGATTTTTTAGATTTTATTTTTTTATGCATTCTGGATTATGAGGGCATTCTGAATTGACAAAATTTGTCAAAATCGATCCAGCCGGTCCATCTCGAATTCACTAATTGCAATAGAAATGCCACTCTACTTAAAAAATTGCAGTTTCCTGCACGCTTGGTATTTGCTATGAAATAAATAAATCCAAATGACAAACCCTTCGTGTATGCATGTCATGTTACTGCTTTTGTAATGATATTGTTTATTAACGCATTAAATTAGTGCAATATTTTTTTTTAATTTTTAAATTTGTGTTTCTTTATCCAACATATATTCGTATATAAAATTTTGAATGCATATAAAATCAAAAGGGGTAGCGAAGCGCACCGGGTTCAGCTAGTATATATATATAATGCCAGCTCAATTTTAAGAAAGTTGAATGCTTATTTCGCGATTTATGAGCGTTTTGTTTTTCAAAATGTTGGGCCCTTTGTGGGGAGGTACTAGCAGAAGTGGGCCTATATAATCTGTATTCACAGCAGATACTCTTTAGTAGAAATAACAGGATGTGTGAGATAAGAAGAGAACCGGATGTTTTTTTTTATGATTTAATACTCGTTTTGGTTATTTAAAAATGTTGACCCTCTGTGCGGGAGGTACCAGAAGAAATTGTCCGCTCTCTACCATCTTTATTACAGATCATGTGTTGATAGAAATATTGAGATGTGCCAAGTTTGAATGGAATCGGATGTTAATATCGCGTTTTATGAGTTTCATATATGTTTCAAATTTTGACCCTTTGTGGGGAGGTACCACAAGGAATAGTTCGATCTCTACCATCTTTATAACAGATATTGTGTTGATAGAAATATTGAGATGTACCAATTTTGAATGATGGAAATTTTGAGTTGTACTAAGTTTGAATGGAAACGGATGTTAATTTCGAGTTTTATGACCTTCATGGATATTCAAAATTTTGACCCTCTGTGGGGGAGGTACCAGAAGGAGTGGACTGATATATCCCATCTTCACAGCAGATATTGTGGTAGTAGAAATAATGGGATGTGTAAAATTGGAAGAGAATCGGATGCTTATTTCGGATTTTATGCTCGTTTTGGTTACTCAAAACTATTACCCTTTGTTTGGGAGGTACCAGAAGGAATGGTCCGATCTCTACCATCTTTATAAAAGATTTTATTGAAATATTGAAACGTGCCAAGTCTGAATGGAATCGGATGTTAATTTTTCGTTTTATGAGTTTCATGGATATTCAAAATTTTGACCCTTTGTGGGGGAAGCACCAGAAGGAGGGGATCGATATATAAGATCTTCACAGTAGATATTGTGATAGTAGAAATAATGGCATGTGTGTGATATGAAAAGAACCGGATGCTTATATCGGATTTTATGATAATATATATATATTTTTAAAATGTTGACCTTTCACACGAGACTTTTTGTTAATAAAAAATATTACAATGTGTGTAATTTGAAGACAAACGCACTCTTATTTCACATTTTATGTGTTATAATTATTCAAAATTTGGACTCTTTGTGGTGGAGTGCATCGATATTGTCCATTTTCGCACATGACCTAGCACTGATGCAAATATTAGGATTTGCAATGTTTGAGAAAAATCGGATTATCGTTTCTATTTCTGTGTAGTAAAATATATATTTTTTTTGAAAATTTCGAACTTTTGTGGGGTATGTACCAGAAGGAGTGAACCGATATTGCCCATCTCCGAACTCTATTTAAGTTTGATAATACTACTGAGATGTACTAAGTTTTGATCAAAGCGGATGCTCCCTTCAAGAGTTATCGTGAGCACCAGCCAGCAGACAGACGGGCGGACGGTTTTAGCGCGATCGACTACAAAAATCCTGACGCGGATATGGTCCAAAGAGGCTTAGTGTATAAAACCGTTATTCGACGAGGCACGTTTTGGTCGTATCAAATAAAATATACCCTCTCTAGTCATGTGGGTGAGGGTACACAAATCTCCTTTTTATTCTGATACAGCAGCATCTACCTTTTTTTAAAACTTCCATATAATCGATTTTCACAATAGCGTTAGTATTTCCCAATACTTCTCTTACTCAACTTTGTAGCATGCAAATGAGTCTAATATGTCACTGGCAATTCAAATTCGAATCTTCTTCTATTTTTATGGCATCTTTCTCAACTCTGGTTCGTTTTGTAACTTATTACCATTCTAGAATTGTTTACTATTCTAAACAAATTATGAGTGCGAACCTCAGTTAAAGTTTGATTTTATATTATGCTAAACTATTCAGCAGAAAAAAAAAAGAAGACTACAGCAACACCAACAACGAAAGAAGGTAAGTCAGAGCCAACAAGAAAAGAAACATTTTATTATTGTTATTATCGTTGCTATATTATCGCTTTCTTGTTGTTTTTCAGGCACTTTGTTTGCTGACTCAATGGCTTAAGAGCCAGCCAGCTCATCGCTTTTGATCTAAAAGAGCAAGCCCACCACAATACATAGTCAGTCAGTCGTACAGATTGCCAATGGATGTTTAGGTGTTCGTCGTCTTTCTTTTGTGGCGAAACAAATTCGCAGTAATTTATCGCACGCATTTTGCATTTGTAATTCATAGTGACTTCTGATTAATTTTACTATGGTTGAAAAGCGTTCAAACATACATAACAACATCTATACAAGAAAAAGTTAATGCTTACAACTTGTATTCATGGGATAGTTGCTTTGTTCGTACATCGTTAGTGGTACTTGCAAATATTTAAGCGCACTCTGCTACGCGCTATGCGTTTCTGCATTGCTGTGTTAAAAAGTTCATATTAAGACAAGCCTTCTTCTTTTGGTGGGTTAGAGGTGGAGCACTTATGCGTTACATCGATGGTATGTTACTTTTTTACCATTATTCCACGTACCATGATGGGGCATAATAAATCCGTTTTGGTACATTTTGGAGGTATTTTGGAATAAGTCTGTCTATAAGTAAAGATGGCATGGGTAATACGTCAGCTCTCAAACAAGTTAGGTTAAAAAAACTTAGAAATATAAAGTTTAGAAATTCATTAAAATGTTTCAACTTATGTAATGTAAACTGACTCAGATTTTATTTCAAAATCTTATAGACAATACTGAGACTTTTAATCATGGTTTTGAAAAGTTGACAAGGGTTTGCCGACAGATGTATACTACCCTCAGCCAATGCCTGCTTATTAAAATATATATTTGTCTTGCGTTGACCCTTTGGGAGGTTGGTTCCGAAGGAGTGGGCCACTATTTTTGATTTCGTGTCTGACTTAAGTTTCATAGAAATATTACGACCTGCCAGATTTAAAATATATCGTTCCTCTATCCTGTACATTATATGAGATGTGCGACAATTTTTTGGAAAATGCTGAAATGTGTGTGAGGTAGCAGATCGGAAGTATTTCACTTCATCTAATACTGATAAAAATATTCAGACATTTAAATCTAAAACAAGTAAAAAAGTTGTAAGTTCGGCCGGGCCGAACTTTTAAAACCCTCCACCATTTGGTACAAATTTGGTAATTTCCAAAAAAATAAAATAAAATCAGTTAAAAATTCTGTTCAAATCTTAAAAATACCGAATGCTTATACGACGACGTGGATCTGCATAGGCAACTTTTGCCATAAGTTATTACAATATTTAAATGCGAAAGTTGAAGAAAAATCTGTTTATAATGTAGCTAAAATCATCAAAATACCGAATATGGTAGACGTCGACCTGTACAGACAATTTTCTGGCATGGGCTGAAGTATCCATTTCGAACTTCACATGCGAAAATTGAAACAATCCCGGTAAATAATGTCGCTAATATCATCAAAATACCGAATATCGGGGGGTACCGTTATATGGGGGCTATATGAAGACGTGTACCTACATGGCTCATTTTTTTGACTTAGGATGTATTATCCATGTGAACTTCAAATACCAAATTTGAAACAATCCCGGTAAATAATGTCGCTAAAATCATCAAAATACCGAATTTCGGGAGGTACCGTTATATGGGGGCTATATGATAACTTGGACCTACATGGACCATTTAACCTGCCTACTGGCAAAATATACATGTGTGCAAAAATTTAGCCTTCTATCTCAATTTGTTCGAAAGATAGCGTGATTACAACAGACAGACAGACACACAGACAGACAGAAGAATATATAAACTTTGTTGGGTCTGACATGAGTATTTCGAGGAGTTACAAACGGAATGACAAAATTAATATACCCTCCATAGTATGGTGGAGGGTAAAAAAGACAAACATTTATTTCCAATTTTAGGCGAATAACTGTTAATAATTTTTATTAAAAACGAGTAGGAATGTACCTCTATATTCCATATTCGCATTTGACTTCTGGTTGAGAGAAATATTTAGATTTAGCAAGTTTTGAAAAGAATCGCTAACATATTTCGTAAGTTCTGAGAGATAAGAGTATCCCCCCTTAGTGAAAGAGATACCTGTAGCAATGAACCAACATCTACCATCTTCACATCAGATCATGTATATGTTGAAACATTGGAATGTGTGAAGTTTAGAATGAATCAGATGCTTAGTTCGCATTCTTTGAGAGATATTATTATTCAACATTTTGACCAATTGTGGTGGAGGTATCAGAAAGACTGTGTTCGATATATCCCATATATACAACAGATCTTGTATTTATTAAAATATTTAAATGTGTCGAGTTTGAATTGTATTAGATATTCATTCCCCATTTAATGAGCTTCATGGTTATTCAACATTTTGAAGCGTTGTGGGGGAGATACCAGATGGAGTGGTCCGAAATATTCCTTCTTCACAGCTATTCTTGTGTGTGATATATTCCATCTTAACACCAGATCTTAGGTTTATAAAAATATTGAAATGTGTGAAATTTTAAGACAATCGGGTTCTTACATCATATTTTAAAAGAGATACAATTATTCAAAATGTTTATCCTTTGTGGAAGAGGCACCTGATGGAGTGGGCCGATATTATTCATTTTTGCACCTGACCTAGAACTGATAGAAATATTAGGATTTGCAAAGTTGGAGTAAAATCGGATTATTGCTTATCTTTTTCTGTTTTTTTTTTTTTTTTTGAGAAAATTTCGACTTTTTGTGGGGGAGGTACCAGAAAGAGTGGACCGATGTATTACATCTTGGGACTAGACCTTGGGTTAATAAAAGTATCGCGATGTGTGAAAACTGAAGACAATCAGACTCTTAAATTAAATTTTATAAAAGTTGTAATTATTAAAAATTTTGACCCGTTGTGGGGCAGGTACTTCATGGAGTCGACCGATATTGTCCATTTTCGCACCTGACGTAGAACTAACGCAAATATTAGTATTTGCAAAGTTGGAGCAAAACGAATTATCTTTTCTCTTTCTGTGCAGAAAATATATTTGTTGAAAATTTCGACCTTTTTTGGGAGGTACCAGAGGGAGTGGACCGATACATTCTATTTTCACACCAGACCTTGGGTTAATAAAATTATTGAGATTTGTGAAATTTGAAGATAATCGGACTCCTACATCACATGTTATAAGAGTTGTAAATATTAAAAATTTTGACCCTTTGTGGGCGAGGTACTTGATGGAGTGGACCGATTAGGATTCGCAAAGTTGGATCAAAATTAGATTATCCTTTCACCTTCTGTGCTATAAATTATTTTCTTTGAATATGTTTGACCTTTTGTGTGGGATGTACCAGAAGGAGTAGACCGAAATTGCCCATCTCCGAACCTGATCTAAGTTTGACAATCATCATAACAATAGCCATATAGCTGAGGGTATAAAAAGCTGCTAAGTTCGACCTTTTAATACCCTCCAACATTTGAATGGAAAATTGAAAAATTATAAAAAAGGAATCCATCGATCTATGAGAGCTATAAGAAGACTTGAACCTTCATAAACTATTTTTTACCATAGGCTGTGAACAGGTTCCGAACTTCAAATACGAAATTTTAAGCAATTCCGGTGAATAATGTTGTTAATATCATCAAAATGCCGAATAATGGGAGGTGCCTTTATAAGTGGACTATACGAAGACATGGCATAGACAATTTCCCGTCATGGGCTGTAATACAGATTCCGAACTTTAAATTCGAATTCTGAAGCGATTCCTATTAATAATGTCGTTAATATCATCCAAATTCCGAATAATGGGAAGTGGGATAAACGAAGACCTTAACCTGTCTATTCGGTTTGGGCTGATATTACATAAAATAATCGTAAAATCGGAAGAAGATTATATCGAAGCTTTATAAAAATCTGAACCGATCTCCATTAAAATTGGCAGAGGCATTTTCGAGCAGTATCCGATACCCGGTATCAAATATCATTGTTATGGAGTGCATATTACGCATATGAGGAATTTTCACACCAAATGGGATGAAACATATATATGGGAGCTATAGCTATATCTGAACAGATTTTCACCAAAATTTGAAGCACTTGCTTTTAGGATGAATCCGGTTGGATGCGCCAAATTTCAGGTCATTCGGACTGATATTAGCCAACGAGTGCACTATAAACCATACATCACATAAAGATATATATGTAAGCTATATCCAAATCTAATCCGACTCGATAACATTTGAGGTATTTCTAGCTATATCTGATGTCCGGTATTAAATATCATAGTTGTAAAGTGCATATTACGCATGTGAGGGACTTAAAACACCAAACCGGATGAAACATTTAGCTATATTTGGCCTATAGCTATATATGAACCGGTTTTCTCTAAATTTAATGTACTTGTTTCTAGGATGAATTCGGTCGGATGTGCCAAAATTCAGGTCATTTCAACTGTTATTGACCATTTGGTGCGCAAGTAACCTGTTATCGGATATAGATTAATATATGGGAGCTGTATGCTAATCTAATCCGATCTTGATAAAAATTGGCAGAGGTATTTTCGAGCAGTATCTGATGCTATATTTGAACCAATTTTCGCCAAATTTGATGTACTTGCATCTGAAATCTGTTAAAAATATATATGGGAACAATATATAAAAAATTTGAACCGATTCTAACCAATTTCAATAGGGATTGCCCCTGGTCGAAACAAATATTGTTTGAAAAATTTCATTTCAATCGGGAATTTTGAATTTTGTTCACAAAAATAAATGGACAGGTGGGTAGACGAATGGATAGAGGGACGGGCAGACGGACTAAGAAGTATAAATCGACTCAGAAAGTGATTCTATGAAGATCTTCAAAAGTAACTATGGGTCTATCTCGCTTCCTTCTCCGTGTTACAAACAAATGCACAAAGACATAATAGCCTTACCACTATGTGGCGAAGCCTATATAAATGTTTCAATTGTTGTAAAAATTCGATCTTTAGAAATCAGCAAATTGTACTTAGGCATATATCCGAAAATAGGGTATCTGGGTCAACAGTACACAACTTTTGATTTTTCAAAATTCCAATTCTGCCTTATATACATTTGTAACTATTGCAAATACTATGTCAAACTTAACATATCCGCTTCTCTGTACTACCCCATCACGTGTGATAAAACGTACAAAGTGTAAAATAATAATAGTTCTCAATAAATTTGTAATACATGCGTAATAGTCATGGCCATGGCAAGCTCACTCGCCGAAGACAATGTTCACAAAAAAGGTTTTAAATGTTTGACTAATTGCGTTCACTTCCAAAGAAATTCAAAACGTTTGTCTAAGAGAAAGCATGCAGACCAGTCATTGATACGACTTGTGGTTGGTAGGCAGGCATGCTATGGAATATGTGTGTGCATTTGTGTATTGTCTTGTTATCTGACGAAGAAGACGACGACGACGACGTTTTGAACATAGAATACCTTAGCATGGATGGTCGGTTGGTCGGTCATCATCATTAATGTTGCAATTGGAATATGACTTGACGTAGTTTTGGTTGTAGGTTTTATTTCATTTTTTTTTCGGCCACATTCTCATGAGCAGGGTAGGCTCCAGGTGATGGTAGTATGGGTCGATGGTGACGGTGACTACGCTGCTACATGATTTGTTATTTAATGATTGTAGCGGTTTTCTTCGCTCTCACTCTATCAAGTCGGGATGATTTATTTGACAAGATATTTGTCACTTTAGTTATAGGAAAAATAGAAATCACCAGCGAGAAGTGAATGAAGTAGATGAAGCGCGTAACGAGTTCAACTGCTGAGAGAAATGAAAACAAAAAAAATCCCCAACAAATTGGATCTACATTTTGGTTATCGCTGCGGTTGCCTTCGGCGTACTTTTGTTTCAGGTTTCTTATCCCACTTTACGTGATAATAATAGTGTAAAGTGATATATTGAGGACAATTTCGGCATTAGCATGAATTGAATGCTTAGACATTGCATTCGAACGTGCTATATCTGACAATCGCTGTGACTGGTCGTTCGTTCGATCGTTTTGTCTCTGCCAAAAGTTCTGGGAAAAATTAATTCACACTAATTGTGGGTTATGGAGGCAATTTTCAAATTAAAGGAAATTCTGTTTTGTGGCCAGCACGTAGTTTTTTTAGAGAAATTATTTTATTTCTGTTTTGGTGTTTTCACATATGTAATAGCCATGGAAGGCCTCAGCAGATTTCCAAAAGATATGAACAATTTAAATGGAATTAAGAAGAAAGTTCATTATTTAAAATATATATTGGCGGCGATTTTCTAATTAAGTGTTGCATTGTGATTAGGTAAATATTGTTTGTCATTAAACAATTTTCCAGATGAACGTCGGAAACTCCATCTATGATGACGAATTCACCGATGCCCAGGTGAAACGGTTAAAGCTAGAATCTTGAAATTTTGCATGTGAGTCCACGTTAGTGGGTATGGCTGAGATTAGGCTGGGTTGTTGGAAAATCTGACTAAAAATGTACTAAAAGTTCTAAAAAAACAAATTTCGTATCTTTAAGCATTTTGATGCACGGAAACAGCTAAAAGCTTGATATTTGATATAAAAATTTAAAGTTGAATTGGTGTAGATATATGTAGGTGATTTTGAAATGCCAACTAAATGTGACAACTGTCCTAAATAGTACTAAATCCTGTAGAATTTAGTTTTGGCTGAAAGGATTAATTTGGATTTTTAAAATATTGATCTAAAGGTCTCTGCTGGTACCAAAGGTATTAAATTTGCGTGAACGAATACTCCAATGTGATCCTAATGCCAACGTTGGATTGACGAGTTGAGATTTGGACTTGATTTTGCAAATACGTACTCAAAAGTACTAAATTTGGCATTTGGTTAATGGATTGAGTTGACATTGCAAAATTGGATCACCATTGCATTAGGACCACCATTTTGTGTGGTCTTTGGTTGGTACATGGCGGGGGATTTGGACTTGATTTTGAAAATACGTACTAAAAAGTACTAAATGGTTCTAAATTTGGTATTTGGTTCATGGATTGAGTTGGCATTGCAAAATTGGATCACCATTGCATTAGGACCACCATTTTGTGCGGTCTTTGGTTGATATATGGCAGGGGATTTGAAGATATGTTCTAAAAAGTACGAGAAGTACTAAATAGCATTAACTTTGTTATTTGGGGAAGGAATAGGGCTGGAAATCTGAAAGTGAGTATCTTTAATGTTATGTAGGATAAACAAGCTACAGAGTTCTTCGAAATTCTAACAATACGTGAACTAAAAGTACTAAAATACACTAATTTTGATACCATTCGCTATTATGTGGTAAAATCTTGAAATTCGTTACTGTCTTGAAAAAGAAGGTGGTTATGTAAATGTGTACTAAGCATAGGATCTGTACTAAATTGTAATAAATTTGGTGCAATACCTTTTTGGGTGAAATGAATAAGCCGGTAATTTGAAATTTTAGTGTTGGGGTCCCATTTGGTAGTTGGTTTGAGATAAAGAGGTGGTTTTGGAAATGTGTACTAAAATTGTACGAAAAGTGCTGAATGCTACCATATTTGGTATTGGCTGAAGAGATAGGACTTGATCCTCAAATTTGATATAGGTCACTCTTGGATGGACGTTGTGTTGGAAATGTGTACTATAATTGTACGAAAAACACTCAATTCGATCACATTTGACAGAGGTATTTCTGGAATATATCTGATGTCCGGTATCAAATATCATTGTTGTGGAGGGCAAATTACGGATGTGAAGGACTTAAAACCCCTATAATTATACGAAAAACACTAAATGTTATTAAAATAGGTATTTTGTGAAGATATATAGCTGGAATCCTCAAATTTGATTTTGAGGTGTCTGTTGGTATCTGGTATAAAGATAAGGTGGTGCAATTTGGAAATGGGATATTGCTTGAAATGTTAAATTTGGTATTAGGTTCGCTTTTTATGTGTAGGGTACATATGGAGGTGAAAGTACTAAATTTAGCATTTGGTGAAGGAATTGAGATAAAATTCTGAAATTTGATATTAAGATTATTGATGGTATCTGTATTTGAAAATACGTGGTGTTTTGGTAATGCGTGCCATATTTGTACGAAATGTACTAATGGTACAAAATTTGGTATTGGGTAAAGGGATAGGGCTGGATCCCACTGTTGACTGTTGGTATATTGAATTGAGATATAGAGGTGGAATCGGGATTTTTTAGTATAATTGTACGAACAGTTCTAAATTGGGTATTGCTTGAAGTATAGGGCTGGAATCCTTAAAATTTTATATTGGTATTGTTTGGTTTCTGGAATTTTGATATAGAGGTGTATTCAGGAATGTGTACTATAATAGGGGATAGGACTGGATCCTCAACATTTTATATTGAGGTATTCAACAGAGTGAGGTATTCAACAGGTGATGATTGTGCAAATACATACTATAAATGTTCGAAAAGTTCTAAGTGGTACTAATTTTCGATCAATGTTGGTGTCTAGGATGGAGAGATGTTGATTGTTTTGGATATGCGTACTAAATGATGCTAAATATGGTATTGGGTGGAGGGATAGCGCTGGAATCCTGAAATTTGATTTATTATTATCGTTTTAAAATATTTAAAACGACCCCGTCAAGTGGCTACTTATTAGAACGGTTCAGGGGTTGCATCAAAATTATTGATTTTTTGGATCCTGATTTTTAAAAAATCCCTCAAAATCGGAAAGGACCCGATTTTGGGAGTCCACAACATAAATGCCGAATTATAACTGGCACTACAACCCTTCCAAAATGCAGTTCGCGTAGCCAGTGGTGGACCAGGAGGAGAAAATCTCGGACCCCGACCGAAGGCTGGCTACCTAAAGGAAGTATCAAATTTATAAAAACTTGGCGTAACTGGTACCGGACATACCCAGATGAGAAAATCTCAACCCCCGGCCTAAAACGGCGTCGAATTTAGAAAAACGTTGGTGTTCTGAACAGAATACGATTGTCCGGGTTCAAATATTCATATCTCTGAATCCAGGAAAATATTATAGTGCAACAATTCCTAAAATACCAAGAGGAACTCACCACCATACAACGAGCAGCTGTACTAAAACTACGCTAAATCTGTATTGTAAATTATTCATCATTTTTGTCTTCTTAGTTACTTTAATACGTTCACCTTAATTTAAAATGTATAGGCCATAGTCCAGGAACTGAAACAAGAATCCTCGGGACCGTATTCGCCCATCTATAGTTGCTTTTCTTTTTTTGTTTTTTCTTTTTTGCAAATTTAAAAATGGTCATTTTTTGTCAGTTGGGCCACATAAAAAATACCTCAGGATACGTCAGGATGTCACACAGCACTCACATAATTACAGAAACATGTAGGTTATTTCATTAAAAATTATTCATATAAATATTATTGTTTCATTCGCATATCCTGTTGTCCTTGCTCTGAAATTTAAAACAATTTATTTTCATCTAAAATTGTAACTCGAATTACTAGTTTTACAACCGAATTCACCACCTAATGAATCACTCGAAATGTGATGCCAGTGAATGAAATGAAAGAAAGAAAAAAACTTGTCAATAAACCCAAATTCAATTAAGGCAACTAAAATGCGAAACAGGATACACGAGTAATTCACAGGCGTCAAAAATGTTTCCTAATTAAGCAATTTATAGCTGAAACGTATCCATGTTTGTTTTGAGCGGACATTACTTTTAACAGTCGATATTCACAAATTGGATGACGAGAAGTACTAAATAGCATTAACTTTGTTATTTGGGGAAGGAATAGGGCTGGAAATCTGAAAGTGAGTATCTTTAATGTTATGTAGGATAAACAAGCTACAGAGTTCTTCGAAATTCTAACAATACGTGAACTAAAAGTACTAAAATACACTAATTTTGATACCATTCGCTATTATGTGGTAAAATCTTGAAATTCGTTACTGTCTTGAAAAAGAAGGTGGTTATGTAAATGTGTACTAAGCATAGGATCTGTACTAAATTGTAATAAATTTGGTGCAATACCTTTTTGGGTGAAATGAATAAGCCGGTAATTTGAAATTTTAGTGTTGGGGTCCCATTTGGTAGTTGGTTTGAGATAAAGAGGTGGTTTTGGAAATGTGTACTAAAATTGTACGAAAAGTGCTGAATGCTACCATATTTGGTATTGGCTGAAGAGATAGGACTTGATCCTCAAATTTGATATAGGTCACTCTTGGATGGACGTTGTGTTGGAAATGTGTACTATAATTGTACGAAAAACACTCAATTCGATCACATTTGACAGAGGTATTTCTGGAATATATCTGATGTCCGGTATCAAATATCATTGTTGTGGAGGGCAAATTACGGATGTGAAGGACTTAAAACCCCTATAATTATACGAAAAACACTAAATGTTATTAAAATAGGTATTTTGTGAAGATATATAGCTGGAATCCTCAAATTTGATTTTGAGGTGTCTGTTGGTATCTGGTATAAAGATAAGGTGGTGCAATTTGGAAATGGGATATTGCTTGAAATGTTAAATTTGGTATTAGGTTCGCTTTTTATGTGTAGGGTACATATGGAGGTGAAAGTACTAAATTTAGCATTTGGTGAAGGAATTGAGATAAAATTCTGAAATTTGATATTAAGATTATTGATGGTATCTGTATTTGAAAATACGTGGTGTTTTGGTAATGCGTGCCATATTTGTACGAAATGTACTAATGGTACAAAATTTGGTATTGGGTAAAGGGATAGGGCTGGATCCCACTGTTGACTGTTGGTATATTGAATTGAGATATAGAGGTGGAATCGGGATTTTTTAGTATAATTGTACGAACAGTTCTAAATTGGGTATTGCTTGAAGTATAGGGCTGGAATCCTTAAAATTTTATATTGGTATTGTTTGGTTTCTGGAATTTTGATATAGAGGTGTATTCAGGAATGTGTACTATAATAGGGGATAGGACTGGATCCTCAACATTTTATATTGAGGTATTCAACAGAGTGAGGTATTCAACAGGTGATGATTGTGCAAATACATACTATAAATGTTCGAAAAGTTCTAAGTGGTACTAATTTTCGATCAATGTTGGTGTCTAGGATGGAGAGATGTTGATTGTTTTGGATATGCGTACTAAATGATGCTAAATATGGTATTGGGTGGAGGGATAGCGCTGGAATCCTGAAATTTGATTTATTATTATCGTTTTAAAATATTTAAAACGACCCCGTCAAGTGGCTACTTATTAGAACGGTTCAGGGGTTGCATCAAAATTATTGATTTTTTGGATCCTGATTTTTAAAAAATCCCTCAAAATCGGAAAGGACCCGATTTTGGGAGTCCACAACATAAATGCCGAATTATAACTGGCACTACAACCCTTCCAAAATGCAGTTCGCGTAGCCAGTGGTGGACCAGGAGGAGAAAATCTCGGACCCCGACCGAAGGCTGGCTACCTAAAGGAAGTATCAAATTTATAAAAACTTGGCGTAACTGGTACCGGACATACCCAGATGAGAAAATCTCAACCCCCGGCCTAAAACGGCGTCGAATTTAGAAAAACGTTGGTGTTCTGAACAGAATACGATTGTCCGGGTTCAAATATTCATATCTCTGAATCCAGGAAAATATTATAGTGCAACAATTCCTAAAATACCAAGAGGAACTCACCACCATACAACGAGCAGCTGTACTAAAACTACGCTAAATCTGTATTGTAAATTATTCATCATTTTTGTCTTCTTAGTTACTTTAATACGTTCACCTTAATTTAAAATGTATAGGCCATAGTCCAGGAACTGAAACAAGAATCCTCGGGACCGTATTCGCCCATCTATAGTTGCTTTTCTTTTTTTGTTTTTTCTTTTTTGCAAATTTAAAAATGGTCATTTTTTGTCAGTTGGGCCACATAAAAAATACCTCAGGATACGTCAGGATGTCACACAGCACTCACATAATTACAGAAACATGTAGGTTATTTCATTAAAAATTATTCATATAAATATTATTGTTTCATTCGCATATCCTGTTGTCCTTGCTCTGAAATTTAAAACAATTTATTTTCATCTAAAATTGTAACTCGAATTACTAGTTTTACAACCGAATTCACCACCTAATGAATCACTCGAAATGTGATGCCAGTGAATGAAATGAAAGAAAGAAAAAAACTTGTCAATAAACCCAAATTCAATTAAGGCAACTAAAATGCGAAACAGGATACACGAGTAATTCACAGGCGTCAAAAATGTTTCCTAATTAAGCAATTTATAGCTGAAACGTATCCATGTTTGTTTTGAGCGGACATTACTTTTAACAGTCGATATTCACAAATTGGATGACAATCACAAGGCGGGGTCCCTCCTGCTAGGTGCAATTAATTTAAAAACGAACAAACGAACAAACAAACAAAAGAATGTTCACTGGAGACTTGGTTGGCTCGGCTTGTTGGCACCCATATAGAGGGAGTCGCTGCTGTCCATTGACCAACAATGTTGGTTGCCAAACGAAACAGCAACAGCAACAACACCAGCAGTATTTGTACATTCTTGCCTTGTTGCAGACGTCTGTGATGTCGCCGCATGAGATGGCGACAAGCAACATTTTGCCATGGATTTCAATAATTTCTTCTATAACCGGCTAAATGGATAGGGGGAATTGGAGATGTGCAATTAATGAACGCATCTCATCACAGTTGTGTTCCGTTGCGTTGTGTTTAATAAGGTGTAAGTATATGACATTTTATCTGGTCTTTTTCTCTAGACCATTGACACTAGACAACCGGCAGTCAGTTGGCTTTGTCAAGTGAAATGTACCGGAATGGACAACAACACCGGAATGGACAGCAGCAGAAGTCGGTGTCGTAGTGTTGCAATTAAAAGTAACAGCCGCAGCTGAGACATAACTATACCAAGGATAGTAAATGACAAGCTGTTATCCTTCTCATTTACATTAAGTGTTGCGAACTTTTATGGGGTCTTGTTTTATGTTAGTTGATTTGTTGTTTTGGTTTTGTTGACCATTACGATACTAGGATATTTGTTGGTCCTCATTTCGTCGTTTTCATTAATTTTAATGGGTTTTCAAATTACTTCCATTTGATTCGTACCGTATACTTGTGCGTTCGGTCTTCAGGCTGCCCTCATTAGGGAAAACCATGGATCAACATGGGTCCACACGTCGCCATGGATATCCGAGTCGTGTGGAAGTTGGTGTGGCATAATCTGAATCCCAAAATATGATTTTGAACACTTTAAAATATTGTGTTCGTGATTAAAAAGTACGCCAGAAAATAATTTCTTAGGAATTCCTGATCTCGGGATTTTTGCTCGGATAGAGATATGTTACGACTGTTTTTTGAAAGAAAATCTTTAAAAAAAAAATACGATTTGACAAAAATTTAGGGAATCCTTTTAATCTCAAATTGGAAATTTTCAAAATATTTTTGATATTAACAAGTAAAAAACATTAAGTTCGGCCGGGCCAAACTTTTAATACCCTCCACCTTAGGGTAAAGGAAACATTAGCAGAAATTGGAAATTTTCAAAATATTTTTGATATTAACAAGTAAAAAAACATTTAGTTCGGCCGGGTCAAACTTTTAATACCCTCCACCTTAGGGTAAAGGAAACATTAGCAGAAATGTGGCAAAAAACATTAAAATGCCGAATATCGGGAGGTACCGTTGCATGGGGGCTATACCAAATCGTGGACCTACACATGCAATGTTTCGCCAACGGAGCTAGAACCCATTATGACCTACAAATACCAATTTTCAAACAATTACAATAAAAAAAGTGGCAAAAATCATCAAATTACCGAATATCGGGAGGTACCGTTATATGGGGACTATACCACGTGGACCTATACATACAATGCTTCGCCACACGAACTAGGACCCATTATGACTCACAAATACCAATTAGACAAATCAGTAAAAAAAATGTGGCAAAAACCATCAAAATACGGAATATTGGAGGTACCGTTTTATAGGGACTATACCAAAACGTGGGCCTATACATACAATGTTTCGCTACCGGAGCTGGAACCCATTATGACCAACAAATGCCAATTTTTAGACAAATCCGTGAAAAAATGTGGCAAAAATAATCAAAATACCCAATATCGGGAATTACCGTTATATGGGACTATATCAGAACGTGGACCGATATATCTCATTTTCAATACCAATCATCCTAAACACAATACAAATTTCTCAGCTAAATTTTGCCGTCAAATAATGTGGGCTGTATCGTGATTTCAACAGTCAGACAGACGGACATCGTTAAATCGACTTAGACTTTTATGCTGATTATGAATATATATATATATATATATATGTACTTTATGGAGTCTACGACGAATATTAAAGGGTGTTTCAAACGGAATGACAAAGTTAATATACCCTCCTTTCCAAGGTGGAGGGTATCAAAATGTTTGTCCGAGAATCCCTAGTCAACTATTCTTCTAAGCAATTCACTAATTTGGCCGGGGAAGGCCCTGTAAGAATATTCTTAAAAACTCCAAATTATGGTTAAGTGAAGTATGAAAACATATATTCTAAACACTCAAGAAAAAAATTTAAAAAATCCGTGACTTTTGAAAAATATTTGACCAAATCTGGGATCACTCTTACATAATTTGTACCCTCTGCTAAACAATGGAGACTATATTAAGAAAGTTCAAACCTTGGTAACTCCTCGAAATAAGCATGTAAGAATCCATAAAGTATATGTAGGACTACGAGCCAAAAAAAAATCATGCAAGTAAATAACTGTTCATATACGCCCAAATACGCATATAAGTGTACCTACCTGATACCGACCACTATATTGTTTTTTTTTTTTTTTTTTTTTTTTTTTTGAAAACTTTGATGGAATTTTCCATCCGATTTCGATGCTATTTGTAAGTTGAACTCTTTCGAATATTGAATCTACATACATTTATTTATAAATTTGCGCTTCATGTTTCAGGGTATCTAAAGTTCTGCCTGGCTGAACTACTTCTATTTATTTAATTGTGAGGAGCGCCTAAAAGTATACTATAAAATTGACAGTAATATTCGACCATGAGGTATGGTTTAAATAATTTAACAGTGGCAGAAACTATTAAAAAATTATGAATTTGAAGGTAATGGCCACCAGAACTCGACCGTCGGCCATGGTGATGGTGTAGGCCGTCATAACAGCCGATGGTCCCTCTCCGCTCGTATTAAACGACCGTTACATCAAAAAAATGCTGAATATTATCGCGAAAATATTCTGGAGGGTGTACTAAAGCCTTGGGCACGCAAAACATTGTGGCCGCAGACCATGGACATTCCAACAGGACTCAGCACCATCGCACTCAGCACGCGCCACCCAAGAATGGTTACAAAATGAGGTTCCTCGCTTCATTTCCAGCGCAAAGTTGCCACCAAAATCTTCGGATACCAATCCGTTGGACTATTTTGTCTGCAGTATTTTGGAAAGCAAGGTTGGTACTAAAAAATAAGTGTCGATCACCTCAAGCAAGCGCTTCACCGGGAATGGGCCAAAATATCGCAGAGCAACATTCGGGCATCGTGTGACGGTTTCATTGGGCGCTTGAAGGCCATAATTCGTACCAAAGGTGACCAATTTGAACAAATCTAAACTTATTCTAAGATTTTGTGCTATTTCTGACGTGTTTTGCTTTCACTCATTAAAATTAAAAAAAAAATGTAAAAATTATGGCGTTTGCAGTTTTTATACCCTACACCACAAGGTGGTCAGGGTATTATAACTTTGTGCATTTGTTTGTAACAGGCGAAAGGAAACGAGATAGACCCATAGTTCCTTTTGATGATCTGCATAGAATCACATTTTGAGTCGATTTATGCATGTCCGTCCGTCCGTCTGTCCATGTATTCTTGTGAACAAAGTACAATTCGCATTTATTGCCCTATCCAGATGAAATTTTGCACAAATCAATTGTTTTTCCCAAGGACGAACCCTATTGATATTGGAGATAATCGGTCAAAATTTAGATATAGTTCCCATATATACCTTCGTCCGATATGCTTTTTATTGTGCACCAAACGTGTAATATCGGTCCGAATAGTATGGAATTTTTAAGGCTATAGCTACCATATACATTGTTCATCCGATTTGTTATTTTTGTCCTCCGCAGCCGTAATATGCACTCTGCAACAACAATATTTGGGGAAATGTATCAAATACAGCTCAGAAATACATTTGCTAAATTTTATCGAGATCGGTACAGATTTGGATATAGCTCCCATATATAACTTCGTCCGATTTATCTTTGATTGTGCACCAAACGTCTAATATTTGCCCAAATGGGATGAAATTTGGCACTTACAACCGAATTGAGTCTAGAAGGTAGTATGTCAAATTTGGTGAAGATCGGTTCAGATATAGCTATAGCTCCCATATATACTGTTCGTCCGATTTGTCATATTTGTCACCCACAGCCGTAATATGCACTCCGTAACAACGATTTTCAAAAAAAAAAAAAAAAAAAAAAAAATACAGATCAGAAATATCTCTGCCAAATTTTATCGAAATCAGTTCCGATTTGGATATAGCTCCCACATATATTTTTATTCGATTTCAAATTAATTTTCACCAAATGGGCAATACAAGTCCGAATTTAAAAGATACAACTGCTTCGGAATATATATAGTCCTTTGAAATTTAAATTATAATTATAATCATAGCGTGTATGATTGAATTATCCCATAAAAACTTTTAATTGTTATGCGGAGCTCTACTAAATTAGCAAAGTGGTGTAGGGTATCTTAAAGTCGGCCCGCACGACTTTAAGACCTTCTTTACTGGTTTTATACCCATACAGGGTTAGCGCCTAAAAGTATGCAATAAGAGTGCTAACCATATGCGACCATGAAGTAGGGTCTGCCCAATAAAAAAATGCATTTAATATCATAAAAAATTATGGTTTTTGACGGCAATGGCTTTGAAAATAAGAATCCAAGTTTTTTAGGACGTAAAGTCTCTTAAAATATATTTTTTTAAATGCATGTTGTCCACTAATAATTCACTATTATAATTGGGTCATATCTTAAATAAGTCTAAAAAATAACACTTGTCTTCGGGAAGTCATCGAAACAATCCACCTAAAAAGTCTATGAAATGATTTTTGTTTTTAATAACTTCGAGCTGGTTTGGGTAAGTTGGTAAAAAGAGTGGTGTGTAAAAACACTGTGACAGATTTCGTATATTATTATTTAAAATGTTGAGACCAAGGGCTTAAATAAGCTATGTCGATGGTGAAACCCTTCCAATAGAGTATATTTAAAATAAGTTTAAACAATTAAAGTATAGTCTTGTAGATTCTTATGAGTCAGTTTTTTAATATCAAAATCAGTCGATCAGAATCGAATTTGACAAGTTGGCATCCTTAAGATATTCTCCGATTCAAAATATGCCTAATTATTACAGTCATTTTTCCTTACCACAAATTTAAACGGAATTGCAACAATGTATGAGCATTTGCAAATAAAGATTTACGATTTGTTCAATTTATTTTAATTCTCGCTCTGACTAACCACAAAAAGTTAATTTTCAGTTAAATATGTATGCATTTCTGTACCCCATGCCCTCGTCTGTTCAACTTCCAATGCCCGAACAGAACAACAAATCAAAAACCAAGACGAAATTCAATATTTCAGGTTGTGGTTGTGGCACGACATAAGAACTCATACTTCTCAACTCAACTCAACATCCGACAAATTCGTGATCTGGTATTACTCACATGTGTCTGGGGAAGGTAGGTAAATTTTCGGATGTTCGTTGGTGATAAATCCACATAACTCTTAAATTTTAAGTCCTGACAAACGTCAACACTGTTTTGACCCTTAACATTGAACACATTTTTGGCTGGCTGCTGTTCCTGCCAGATTTTGTATAACTTCGACTCGGTGTGTTGTTAAAGTTTCGTATTAACAAAATTTTAAACGCTCTCGCTTTGCCATCAATGTCCACACAATTTGTAGTTGTTTCGTTGTGATTTCTCTTTCGTGCCATTCGGTTTCATGCATTTCGGGATGTTATAAATCATTCGAACTGTGTCATAATTTCATATTTGGGGTTTTGTATTACTCGGTTTCTTTTTTTGTGTTCGGGCATTTTTGTATCTTTGCTCTTTTATTTTTTTGGGTTCAACATACAAACTTCATACAGATATTTTTGGCAAAGTGCGTGAGATTGTTTTGCGGCGATTATGCCAATTATATTTTAGGGCTGTGTTTTGTATTTAACAAAGACACTTTTTTCTGGGCGTTCGAATGAGTAATGCCCGCTTGATTATTATTATGAGCGAAAAGATTTATGAACTGCAGATAATTTGGCGAGAAAATTGTTTTGAGAATAATCCGGAAAAAGTGTATTTAATTGAACGATTAGTGTGTGGAATTGCTGTAAAATGTATTCGTTGCCTTAAACTGCAATCAATTTGGAAGGAGTGAATAAGGTGTTAAGTTGGACTTGGTGTTCCATTATCAGAAAGTCATAAAACCTAAACATAAAAACCAGACTCGAAAAGAGACTGTTGTGCTGTCTTAAAAAAATTGAGTCCGTACCTTATTCCTTAATTTCGATATTAATGGTCAAATAAAATTTATTCCGAATGTTTAGGCTTTTATTTTCCATAAACGCTTAAGACATGGATTTTTTAAAAAAAATATTTTTTTAATGGTCAACAATTTTTAAAATTCCGTTCTAGCAAAAAAATGAGTTTCTTTTAATTTTTTTTACCATGATTAACTAACCAACATTTATGAAGGACCACAAACTTAGATTTTTAAAGCAGTTGTTTGTGAACCAAAAAACAGGATTCACAATTTTTTAAATTTCATTCTACCAACAATAATGTCTTAATTTTTCTTATCGCGAGACTTTTTCCGAGGGCCAACAAATTTAGACTTTTTAAATCATTTTCTTAAGAAACAATAAACTGAATTCAGTTAATTGTTTAAAAAATCAGTAAAACTTGAAAAAAACAGGTGTCAACACAATTGCAGTTTTTAAGACACAGATTTAAGGGTCAGCAAAAGTGCATTCTTGAAACATTTTATTTTCAAGAACCGTCAAACGTGGAGCAGTGAAGCATTTTTTAAAGATCCTGTCGTGGAGTGTTTAAAACCTTATTTTAAGGACCTGAAAAGATATAGGCCAACAACAGTGGGGATTTAAGCGTTTTTTCTCAAGGACAAAAAAAACAATGTTTTCCATGAAACACGAAATATAGACTTTACATTTTTCAGATCTAGGAATTTTTTTAATATTTCTTCCAAGGATCAGAATTTAAATTTCAAGGATTGGATTTTTTAAATATTTTTTCATACCCTACACCACATTGTTATAAGGGTATTATGTCTTTGTGCATTTGTTTGTAACAGGGAGAAGAAAGCGAGATTGACATAGTACTTTTGAGGATCTTCATAGAATCAATTTCTGAGACGATTTATACAATTCAGCCTATCTGTCCATCGTGTGCAGGTGGCATTTATTATCCGATTTACCAAACAATATTTGTTTGACTCACGGACGAAGCCTATTGAAGTTAGTGACAATCGATCCAAATAGCTTTGATGTATATCTTCGACCGATTTCTGGTTTATTCTGCAGTAGATGGTTAATATCAATCCGAATGGAGCGAATTTTGACATTTCCGACCAAATTCACTCTAAAAGCATAAACTTCAAATTTGGTTCAGATATTGTTATATCTTCCATATATACAGGGTGAAATAAAAAAAAACTGCAACAAAGTCAAGCGCCATAATTTTTACATTTTTTTTTTTTTAATTTTATTGAATGAAAGCAAAAAAGGTCGGAAATATCATCAAATTTAAAAAAAAAGTTTAGATTTGTTCGAATTGATCACCTTTGGCACGAATTATGGCCTTCAAACTGCCGAATGTTGCTCTGCGGTATTTTGGCCCATTCCTGGCGAAGCGCTTGCTTGATGTGATCGATACTTTGGTATTTTTTAGTGCCAACCTTGCTTTCCAAAATACTCCAGACACAATAGTCCAACGGATTGGTATCCGGAGATTTTGGTTTTAATACACCCTCCAGATTATTTTCGCGATAATATTCGGCATTTGTTCTGATGACACGGTCGATTAATAGGAGCGGAGAGCGATCATCGGCTGTTATGGCGGCCCACACTATCACAATGAGTTCGGGTGGCCAACCGAAGGTGCACATTTTCAGCTGCCCTCTTTGCCAAGTAAACACTATTATTTTGTTTCTTTACAAACTGCTGGACAAAGAATTTTTTCTCATCGGAGAAGACCAAGTTCGGCAGTTCACAACTTTCGGCCAATCGAAGGAACTCTTTAGCTCTTTTGAGTCTATTTTCCTTCTGTTGCGGTTTAAGTTATTGCACTTTTTGGAATTTCAACCTCTTTACTCCGAGTTAATTTTTTAATATTTGTCGAATGGAATATGTTCAGTTCACAAGCCATTTTTCGGCCACTGCGACTCGGGTTTCGATCAAGTCGCTTCTTTACTTTTCGAACCAGTTCTGCTGATGTTGCTGTTTTCTTCCTCCCACTTCCTTGACGTCGGGCTACGCTACCAGTATCACGGTAACGAACGTTGGTACGAGACACAAACGATTTATTCACATTTAAATGCTGGAGTGCTCTAACGATAGCAACTTGTGGATTTCCAGCCAAATATGAAGAAATCACACTATCACACTTGAATTCCATTACAAATAACTTTTTTCTGAAAATTCTCAGCAAAATGTCTTTGTACTCTTGTAAATAATATAATGAGCTGTCACTGGAATAATTTTAATGGCTGTCGGACGAGTGACTTAGAAATGACAGCAGTCTGACGTTGGTTGCAGTTTTTTTCATTTCACCCTTTATGTTTACTCTGATTTGGTGTTTAATTCCCTCACATTCGTAAGAGGCACAGACTGGCAATTGCTGTTTTAAATTTTATTAAGATCTGTTCAGATTTGTATGTAGTTGCCATATATTTTTATCCGATTTCACGTTCTTTGTGCACCAAATGGGTAATATCAGCCCAAATTAACTGAATCTTAGCAATTCCGACGGAATTCAGTCTAAAAGCATGTGCTTCAAATTTTAGCGGAAATCGGTTCAGATATAACAATATCTCCCATATATATGTTTTATTCGATTTGGTGTAATATCCACTCTACAACAAAGATATTTGATATCAGATATCTCATAGACCTCAGAAATACCACAGCCAATTTTTATCGAGATCGGCTCAAATTTGGATATAGCTTCCATAGCTTCTCAAAGACCAAGTAATCCACGAATATTACTTTTCAAAATATATATCTCTCTCGCATTCTGTTGATCCTGACAAAATATCGCAATATACACGTGTTTTGGCTCTGCTTGATCTCCTCTCTTCGTTTGCAGCTCTATTTATCTATGAAACAATACAATTTTGTGGATCTGTCGGTCCTTAAAAAATAAAATGTCTTTGAGAAGGATATTGGCAACAAGACGGGCTCTACGTTTTTTGTTCAAGGACCAACGAAAAACTTCGCAACTACCTCATAAATCTCTCAAAATCTAGATTGTTTTAAATCCAGTATTTTTACATTGGCTTTTGAAGGGCCTTTCAACAGAAACATTTTCAATAGTAGTCCACTATTTGGTGCCTCCCTACCTTTGTATCTCTTTCTGTCTCTTGACCTTGGTCAGGCTGATATAAATTGAGTAAAATGAGAAGAGTTTCACTTTTATTTCTCTCTTATGAATTTACAAAGAGTCTCTCCTCCTTAAGACCAAATGTTGACCCGTTCTCTCATGAAAGCCATTGTTTATATATTTGAAATTTTTGGTATTATTCTGGCAAATTATAAAAGATGAGAACCGTTCCCATATGTAGCTTTCATTCATATCATCTAAAAAATACATGTCTTCTGATGTTATCTATAATTGTTTATGATAATTTCTTATGTTCTTTGCGATAACCCCCAAAAAAAACCGAACACTTACTCTAATGCATTTATGCTACAACATTTTTGTTAATTGTGATTTTTATTACAACTCATGCAGATGGCCTTTGTCGTATTATTTTTTGGCAAAATATTTTCTTCGCTCATTAATTTGCTAATTAATTAGTTTCCATTATACGTTACGGATGGCATATCACCCCTCTCAACTGAAGACCAAGAAAAAAAGGTGCGAATATGCCTTTAACATTATTTTGGCCTTTGATGAACGAAGCCAGGCATGTGACCAGACTGACTATGAGCTACAACGTGTCGTGCATAATGTTTATGAGAATTGTTTGGCAGGGCAAGCAAACATTTTCTGTGTTCTTGTTCCTGTCAAACGGCGTCTTTTTCCTGATACATAAAAATCACATAAAAATTAATTTCACCTTTACCACGTTTTCTTTTTGGCATTTTATTTTTTCAGTTGGTTGTATTGGCTGAATCCTCCAGACAACAATGTTCATTGAGATCTTTTTGTTCTCCCATAAGCGCCACAAATTATGCTTAATTAATGTAAAAAGGCAGCAACAACAACACTGCAACTAAGCAACAAGTTGACGTCGAGGTTGCTGATTTTATTGGCAATGTTTAATGATGGTGGCGTTGCGTCGCTTTATGATGAATGTGACGGCAATGATGGTACCTAGTGACGGGTGGTTATTTTGTTATTTAATGCCCACTTTGCGCATAAAACACTGGTATACAATATTATTTTTAAAATTGTTGAAAAAAATTAATGCTCAATTGTTACACCCTCCAGCATAAAATGAAGGATATTGCAAATTTTGTTTGAGATTTCATTTACAATTCAATCATCTGGCAATGATGAAAGAAGGTGGTATAGGAGTCACACATCTTCAAGACATATGGATATGTGACTGATGTATTAATCACCCAATTCGACAAATTCAAAGAAGCAATATACATATTTTCTGAAGAGCTAGAGCTGTACAAAGAAATTCATTCGGAACAATTTCAGTGTCGACTCAATTAGAAAATATAATTTTCCATCAAAAAATGTACCAAAAATATCCTTGTCGTTTCGGGGAATATTTCTGACAATTACCGCAGTCGGTTTGACGTCAGCACCTATAGAGGGGCTCACTCCGTAACTACGAGGAAACTTTAAATATACATCCTTCGAACATTCCTACTTAAAGTTTAGAAGGTGACCATTTCGGGGACTGCGCTGTTGGTACGTACTAGAACGTTTCCATTTTTGCGAGGTATTTCTAGAATTTCACTGTGTTGTTGCTATATACTAGAACTCTAGCGTCCTTTGATTTCGTCCAAGGATTTCTAATCATCATTTCATACGGGCAAAATTTCTCTTATTAAAATGACTAGTTTAGATGAAATAATTTTCAGGACATTTGGACTCGATCTATATATATCGTTTCATCCATCCGTCTATGTATTTTTCTATTTAGCCGACGTGTGCATGTGACACCTCTAGAAGGGAGCATTCGATTGCGACCGAACTTAGAACAAGTTCCGAGATGGGAAACATCAGTCCAAACCTTTTGATACTTAAAAATTTTTGCAAAATAAATGAATAAAGATATTACATTGAAACAAGTAAAGAAATGCCAAAGTCAGGCTAGGCCGACTTTATGATATCTAACACCACTTTGCATAGTAGAGCGTTATACTACAAATAAACGCCTTTACAGGGAATTTATAAAAATATATTTAAAATATATAAAATCCATATCATTCATTAAAGTCAATCCTATTTCAGCATATATAAATTTTTTTAGGCACAATAAACGTGAAATCGGGGTGAGATGAAAAAACTGCAACCGATTTCAGACTGCTGTCATTTCTACGCCACACGTCGGAAAAATTTTAAAATTATTCCAGTGGCAGCTCATTATATTGTTTACAAGCGTACAAAAGCATTCTGGAGAGATTTTTCCAGAAAAACGTTATTCGTGATGGAATTCAAGTGTGATTTCTTTATGTTTCGATGGAAAACCACAAGTGGCTACCGATACAGCACTCCAGCATTTAAATGTGAATAAATCTTTTGTGTGGGCGGAAAAAAACAGCAACACCAGCAGAAACGGTTCGAAAAATAAAGAAGCGATTTGATCGAAACCCGCGTCACAGTGGCCCAAAACTGGCTCGTTAGCCAATATTCGCAATATTCCATACGGCGAAAGTGGTAAACCGCTTAATTTGATTTTCTCCGATGAGAAAACATTCGTTGTCCAGCAGTTTGTAAACAAACAAAATTATCGTGTTTACTTGCCAAAGAGGTCAGCTGAGGCCAGCAGCGCCGGTCATGGTGATGGTGTGAGCAGACATAACAGTCGATGGTGGCTCTCCGCTCGTATTAATCGGCCGTGGCATCAGAATAAATGCCGAATATTATCGTGAAAATATTCTGGAGGGTGTATTAAAGCCTTGGCAAGCAAACATTTCGGGCGCAGACTTTGGACATTCCAAAAGGATACAAAATGAGATTCCTCGCTTCATTTCCAGAGCACAATGGCCACCAAAATCTCCGTATACCAATCCGTTGGTCTATTGTTTCTGGAGTATTTTGGAAAGCAAAATACCAAAGTGTCGATCACCTCAAGCAAGCGCTTCGTCGGGAATGGGCCAAAATACCGCAGAGCCACATTCGAACAGCGTGTGACGGTTTCATTGGCCGTTTAAGGCCATACTTCATGCTAAAGGTAACCAATTTGAACAAATCTAAACTTATGCTATTTCGGACATTTTTTGCTTTCATTCAATAAAATTAAAAAAAAAATGTAAACATTATGGCGTTTGATTTTGTTGCAGTTTTGTCATATCACCCTGTATATCGGACCGAATTTTGCCAAATGGAAAAATTTGATTGAATATGAAAAACTTTATACAATTTGGACTGAAGTTACATATAGGGTGGATAAAAACCATAAAATCGGATGAAGGTTCATATCTAAGTTATATAAAAATTTGAATCGATCTCGATAAAAATATCAATTATTATAGTTGTGAGGAGTATATTACGTATGTGAGGGACCTTAGCATCAAATTTGAAGTACTTGCTTCTTTGATGAATTTAGGTCATTTGGTCATTTGATATATATTTAAGCTATATCTAAATTTGATCCGATTCTCAGCAATTTAAACAGGGTTAGTCCTTGGGCCAAACAAATATTGTTTGGAAAATTTCATCTCAATCGGATAGTAAATGCGACCTGCATTTTGTTCACAAGAATATATGGTCGGACGGATCATGCATAATCGACTCAGAAAGTATTTCTATGAAGATCCTCAAAAGTAACTATGGGTGTATCTCGCTCCCATCTCCATGTTACAAACAAATGCACAAAGACATTATACCCTTACCACTATGTGGTGTAGGGTATAAATATTTGAATGGTTACTATCATTGCGGAGGGGCTTGGATCTCTGTGCCTCCGCCCTGCGTACGTTCATGACTAGATCTAATTTAAAGTTGGGCTATATATCCCAAAATGGGTGGTTAAAAAAGTTGTTTAGTGCTGAGGGAATATAGCTGTCGTATTACCGACTGAAATTCGGGAACTATGTCGATGTCTAGGACCCTATAGCACATTGTGAACGATTTCTCCTTATTTCTCTTCTCTTCAAAGGGACTCTAGAGAATCTAGAGCAGACTCGTCTTTAAATGTAGATCAAAGCAAAATGTAGATCGAACAGGCGTAACCGAAAATCACAATTGTAATCTGTAAGCTAGTGTAATAAATGTTGCATTTTTGTTGTTGCGCATGTTCTTTTTACTTTTTGTTGTTGTTTTGTTGCTGCAATATTCTTGTTGTTGTTGTTGTTCTTGTTATTATTATTATTATTCTTTTTTATGTAATTAACAACGCGTTACCTGATTAAAAATGCGACGCCGACATGTCGTATTCACAACTCAAATTCTGACAGCTCCATGCTGACATGACAACCTGCCACCGTCATTGGTTTGAACGTAAACGTTTTGTGCAGATACTGATTATTGTTGTTGTTCTTGTCGTACGGTTGCTGTTGCTTCTGCTGCCGCGGTTGCTTCTGCTGTCACCCCACCACCTAAGGTTGCTACTTTTGCTTTGGTGTTTTGTTACAATTCTTCGGTGACGGTTTGTTGGCGATTCCTTTTTCTTCTTTGGGAGTTCTTTTGATTTTCACATTCACAAATTTTTGCAAAAACCAGGGAACAATAACAACAACATGAGGAAAATATATATGTGCATATACATACAACAAAGTCAGTCTGGCAGCCAGTGAAATTCCAACAACAAACCATTTAAGCAAAAAGGCGGCTTTAATGTTGGCTAAAAGTGATGGTGACGATGACTTTGATGGTTTTCTCTTGTCTCTCTGTCTGTCTGTCTGTCTGTTCGTTCATCTGTCCGCCTGTCTATCTGAACAACATCGTTGTCGTCGTCATAGTCGCCTGCTCTTCAATGTCCATAGTCTTTGTGCCAAAGGCTACATTTAACCATTTTTCATCTACGACGACCTGGTTGTCTGTCTGTCGCGTTTTTTACCCTTCCGTGCATACAAATTGAGTTTAAACAGTCCCATCAGTGTTTGAAAGCAAAATCAGCAGCTTCATACAGACCATACTTACATGACTTGACCTTGAATTAAACTATATGTTACGACATAAGCGGCCGGTGGAATTAAACAACAACAACAAGTATCTGATGCATATTCACACAAAAATTGAAGTTATGCCTTTTTTAAAGAGTTTTGTTGTTTATTGGCACCTTTTGCGCCAGGACCTGCATGGATGAGAAAAATATGTTCTGCAGACAGCGGCAACAGGTTGCACCACACAGACATGAAGTATGAAAGTAAATTTTTGATTTTAATTGTGATTTAATATAAAACCATGGGCTCAGACCTAGACAATAAAGTTGTTACAAGGTCTGACCCACACGTATGTAGGACATAAATAGGACTTCGAAATATTATGACACTACATATATTTTTTCGAAAAATTTTGGCCATAGTACAACTGATTTTTACACCGTATTTTTGTCCAAGACTTCGAAGTCATTAAGACTAAGATTAGAGATTGTTTTAGATTTGGAATTACTTTCCATTGATAAGTTTGAAAATATCGGAAAGCAGAAACAATTACTACAGTATCTCCAATTGCAAGTATCGCAGTGTCAGAATTCTCTTCCATATTTTGTATCTTCTCCATTCCGCATTATCACTGGCTCACCTGTACTCATTGGTCTCATGATGGCTTTGTTTTTGCATGCTGACTAGCTTCGTTTAATTTCGTTGTGGTCCTACTCCGTCTGACATGGTCAAGATGATGCATCAATGTCAACATAATTCATTTTTAGACCAGCCAAGCACATTCTCAATCATTGTTGATGTAAAGTGTTTTGAGCATTGAAAACCTAAAAAAAAAAAAAAACAGCGATATTAAAGGATGAAGGTGTACTCCGGTCGAGGACAACGTCAAACGAGTCTGAACTCAAAAACATGCCCTTTTATTAGTTGTCATGACTTAACAGAAAAAAAAAAAAAAAATATTGTTTAATTCTCACAGGAGTCTACTGAAATGACACAAAATATGTATTTTTCAGACTTTAGGAGAAAAAAAGAGACTAAAGCGTGTGTAGACGTCACAAAAGATTCAATTGAAATTAATGGATACTTTTTTCAAGTTTTAATAGATTTTAAATTTAATGAAGTTCGAAGTTTGTTGTGCCGGACACATTTAGCAAGCATCACTTGATTGTATAGCCTTTGGCATTTCAATACTTTTATTGAAAATATATTCAAAGGTTTAGAGAAAATATAGTAAAGGGTGAAGCTGCCAAGTACTATATTTAAATTTTGGAATTTATTAAACTGTACAACTGATTAGGAGTCTCTTTTAAGAATGGAAAATTTTTCGGTTATGGTATTAATTTTTTAATCCTTCGAAGAAACCATAAAGTATATAAATTCGTGATCAACATAAAATTCAAAACGGACTTTTTGATGTTCGTCCGACTGTCCGCTTGTCTCTTGAAGTCAAGTACAGTCCATAAATTGTAATGTAGATTTGGGAAGTTTTGCACAACAGTTTGTATTACGTTTAGAATGATTGGTAATGAAAATCATCCATATCGGTCTACATTTTCGTATAGCACCTATGTTCGGTATTTTCCTAAGTTTCTCTACATTTTTTCAGGCAATTGTTTTAACTGCAGAATATTAAGCTCGTAGTGATTCTAGCTTCGTTTGCAGAACATTGTCGTTATATTGGTCCACTATCTACTATAGCCTTCATATCTCAGTATATACCAATGTTCGTTTTTATACCTTCCACTATAGTATGGAGGGTATATTATATTTGTCATTCCGTTTGTAACACATCGAAAAATAAATGTTAGACCTCACAGAGTATATATATTTTTGATCAGTATCGGACCAAAAATTTCGAATTTAAAATTTGTAAGGGGTACTACAGTTCGAAAAATGTATGGTTCGAAAAGAACTAAGTGGTACTAAATTTGGTATTGGGATACGGTTGGAATACTCAAATTTGAAATAGAAGTCTCTGTTGGTATCTGGAATTTAGGTGGTGGTTTTGGAAATGTGTACTATAATTGTACGAAAGGTACTACATTTTTTATTGGGTGAGAAAGAATAGAGCTAAAATACAGAAATTTGATATATATGACAATGTTGGTGTCTATAGTGGAGGGGGATTCGGAAATGTGTACCATAATTTTATGAAAATGATACTAAATTGCGTACTGAGTGAGGGGATAGTTCTGGTATCCCGAAATTTGATGTTGGTATCTGGTGTGGTTTTTTAAATGTGTACTATAATTATACGAAAAGTTCTAAATTGTATTAAAATTTAGTCTGTTGGTTATTGAAAAAGTAGAAGTTTGTCGCACAGTGTTCGAAAAAAACTATTTTTGGTTGCAGAAAAGCAATGTTTTAGACATAGATCGAGTTCAGAGATAAACAAGAACGATACACTCGGACGTCCCCACAAAAAAACAAATAAAAAAAACTGTAAGTTCGACCGGGCCGAACTTTGAATACCCTCCACCATTTGGTACAAATTTGGAAATTTTCAAAAAAATAAAATCCGTTAAAAATTCTATTAAAATCTTAAAAATACCGAATGTAGCCGTATATTATGGTCTATACGACGACGTGGACCTGCATAGGAAACTTTTGGCAAAAGCTATTACAATATTAAACGTGAAACTTGAAAAAATCTGTTTATAATGTAGCTAAAATAATTAAAATACCGAATATAGGGAGGTACCATGGGGGTTACAAAACGTGGACCTGCACAGACAATTGTATGGCATAGGCTGTAGTATCCATTACGAGTTTCAGATGCGAAATTTGAAACAATTCCGGTAAATAATGTCGCTAAAATCATCAGCAGTTAAATTCGCCCGACCGTACTTTTAATACCCTCCACCATTTGGAAGAAACTACAAAATGTAGAAAAACTCTGTTGAAAAAATGCCTCTAGAAGTTTCAAAATATCGAATAAGGGGTGGAATAGTTTTATGGGGGGCTATACTAAAGCGCCTGTATGGCTAATTTTCTGTAGGAGAAGGCGGTGCTTATTTGAAAAATACCAAATTTGAGATAATTCCTTTGAAAAGTGTTTATAACAGACCGAATATCGATAGGTAATATTATATGGAAGAAATACGAGTATGTGCGAAGTGCAAAAATCAAATTTTAATACTATACTGTCGAAAAAATGTGGCATAAATCATCAAAACTCCGGGAATATTAAGGCACAGTTAGACATGGAATTTTTGCTCATCAGGAATATATTTATAGGGTCTAAAACGCATACTTCATTCATGCTTCGAGGTATTAGAAAAGCATTAACAAAATGTATGCGACATTCATGCTATGGTGTAGGGTATAAAAGGGTATAATTTTCCCTTTTGGTTGAAGGTTGTACCCAATGCAGTCGTATCTTCTTAAAACGTAATTCTCAGTAATCGCAATATTAATTTATATTAAATTAATATTAATATATAAACAAGTAAAAAAGCTGTAAGTTCGGCCGTGCCGAACTTTTAATACCCTCCACCATTTGGTACAAATTTGGCAATTTCCAAAAAATAAAAATTCTGTTAAAGTCTTAAAAATACCGAATGCTTATACGACGACGTGGGCCTGCATAGGCAACTTTTGTCATAAATTATTACAATATTTAAATGCGAAACTTGAAGAAAAATCTGTTTATAATGTAGCTAAAATCGTCAAAATAACGAATATGGGGGGTACCGTTATATGGGGGCTATACGAAGACGTGGACCTGCACAGACAATTTTCTGGCATGGGCTGAAGTATCCATTACGAACTTCAAATACCAAATTTTAAATAATTCCGGTGAATAATGTCGCTAAAATCATCAAAATACCGAATATCGGGAGGTACCGTTATATGGGGGCTATATGATAACTTGGACCTACATGACCCATTTTTTGATTTAGGATGTAGTATCCATTACGAACTTCAAATACCAAATTTGAAACTATTCCGGTAAACAGTGTCGCTAAAATCATCAAAAAACCGAATATCGGGGGGTACCGTTATATGGGGGCTATACGAAGACGTGGACCTGCACAGATAATTTTCTGTCTTAGGCTGTAGTATCCATTACGAACTTCAAATGCCAAATTTTAAATAATTCCGGTGAATAATGTCGCTAAAATCATCAAAATACCGAATATCGGGAGGTACCGTTATATGGGGGCTATATGATAACTTGGACCTACACGACCCATTTACGAACTTAACCTGCCTACAGGGAAAATATGCATGTGTGCAAAATTTTAGCCTTCTATCTCAATTTGTTCGAAAGATAGCGTGATTACAACAGACAGACAGACGGACAGACAGACAGACAGACAGACAGACAGACAGACGGACATGGCTAAATCGTCTTAGAATTTTACGCTGATCAAGAACATATATACTTTGTTGGGTCTGACATGAATATTTCGAGGAGTTACAAACGGAATGACAAAATTAATATACCCTCCATAGCATGGTGGAGGGTATAAAAAGTCCGATATAAAAATGCATTTACAGGTGTACTTAAGCTGATATAAACATTCAATGCTGATAATCTCAAATTTATGACTACTAAGTATTATAGATTGAAATTAATGTTCTAGACTCCGCACAATGTTATACCTTGGTGGTACGTACAACAACTCTCGGAGAAAGCTTGAACCGGAATATACATATCACGCTTTTTGAAACTCTCCAATATATGTAGAGTCTAAAATCAATTATTTATAAATAACTAATAATCTGTCCGCTCGTTTGACAGGAAACCGTAAAATAAGTGCCGGAATTGATTTTGAATTTGAATTCCCAGTTTAGGAGTGTATTGATAATTTTTTCTCATTAATTTTGATACTTCTCACTTAAGACTTACTTTTCACTCTCAAGACTTACTCGTAGAAGGTACTGCCCATACTGAAAATATAGTTATATTCCTATAGATTTACTGAAAGGAAGATTTAATAACATATTTTTCGCATTTATATATGTCTATAGGCTGTAGACATACGGGTGTCGCCATGCGACTAATTCCCTCCAACTTCTTGTATTAAAGAAAAAAGATATTTTCTAATAACTTAATCAAGCTTCCAAAGTGTAACTTTAGCTTCAGATATTCTACTCCACTCAACATTGAAAAATCTCTTTATAATTGCACTAAGCTGTTATAAACATACAACAGCTTCTAGATACTTCCACATCTGATTAATATCCTCTTGTGATTAGATTTACTAGCTTCAGTCGCTACTAAAACCACGCCACAATGCAATTGCTATTTTGACTTATGGAACAAAAATTAAAACATTAAATTTAATTGATCTTCATTTACAGGCTAATCTAAAATTCCATCCTCAGGCTACTGGCGTTTGTTTTAACAAAACTTGGCTGAAATCCAATAATTCCAGGAATAAAAAGCAACAGACATCCTTATTGGTCATATAACGAGTATGCCACACCATCACCGGTCCGTCCAACTTATGGCCAGTTAATGAAAACATTAAAAACCATTAATCTCTGTTTTTGCGACTACTGCCTGCCATGGAACTGGTGCAGAATTCAAGTGCGTGGATATGAGCCAAACCAAAAAAAAAAAAAAAAAAAATCGAAGCAGTCTTAAAAGAATAATGGACAAGTTTGTTGTAAATTAATTCAAGGTTACATTTATTAATATTTATATAAATTCAAAATGCAATAACAAAATCCCCATTTTTTATTTAGGTCTCAATGGCATATTTTTGTGTAGACATTCTTCATAGATTGCGATGTGGGACTGAATATGATCATCCAGCTAAACTAGGTGCCAACTATACAAAATGCCAGCGCCAGCCAATGTGGATAAAAAATTAAACTCATAGCTTAACATGTGTGCAGCTAGACCAAAAACCGAAAAAAGCAACAAAAAATATATTGGACAGGAAAAGTTAAAAGACATCATCAACCACAACGTCACCATGAGGGTACCGAACCATAAGCCATGATAGGAATTGGCAGTGAAAACTTACCCAACAAAATATGTATGAACATTTTTGTTGTTTTAGTTTTTTTTCCTGCTAGAGAGAATAAATGTCAGACCGCCCTCTAGGGACAGATTAGCGATTAATCTCATGTACCAAAAGTTTTTCTGAACAACGAAATGAAGAGTACAGATGGGCCACGGTGAATGCGGGTGATTAATATGTGTTCTAAAATATTTGTGTGAAATTATGTTAAAAATCCGGAATATCCGGAAATTAAAATGGGTATAGATTTTTTTTTTTAGTTTTTGTGAAATAATGGAAAAAATGATCAGTAATACATTCCGTCGTTTTTTGAAACAAAAAAAAAAAATAAAAATAAAATCAATAAAAAAAAATCAATATTTTAAGAAATACTTTGAAAATTATTTATAAAAATCCAAATTTTATATAATTTTTTTAATTTTTTTTTAATTTTTTTATATATAGCCGGAAGTTCTTAAAAAAAATATTTTTAACAAATTAAAGCCTCGTTTACTTACGTTCATAAAAAATCCACGGTAAAATTATTTTTTTTAAATTCACGATTTACATGGTCTTATGTCTTTAGAGACTAAAATAAATTGAAAACAACTATGCAAAGGCTATACACGTGCGGGGCCGACCATGTGATATCCTACAACATTACAATATGTTAGAATGTCCAAATCCATTTGGGAAGATTTGATGTCAAAGTGCACTGCACAGATATTACCCTTAGCTTTTTCACCAGGGACATTTGACCACTTCGTCATGCTGTTAGTTGTTATGGTCCATTTTACAGCTAAATGTAATCCAATGGCCATCAAAAATGCTAGACTTCTTCGCTGTCTTTAACTCTCCTCTCATTCAAAATTCCGTGTCGATTGGTTTCAATTGTGTGATCAGGAAAATGTTTCTGTTTTTGGTTCATTTGAACCCCTAAATATTTTGCGATCAACATTTGCTTATCTAACATATTTGGCTACATTCGACAAAGAAATCAGCATAAAAAGCCAGAAGTTCGCCCTTATGAACATTTTCGTGATTGGACGATAATTGCAATCTGCATATAAAATCACAAACCTGTGTTGTAAGGTGAAAAATATTACAAAACGTACACTTCAATATTATAAGTCACTTAAAAAATCGCATGCGAAAAAATATATAAAATATAATAAAAAATAACACAAAATATTACAAAATCTATATTAATGTCCTTTTATGCCAGGAGGACATTCTGAATTGATAAAATCGTTCCAGCCATCCTTGAGATATAAGCATTATAGCTAATATTCCCTTCCTTTGTATATACACATTGTACATATATCCGATATTTTTACTATCGACATCTACGTAATGGTCAGAATTGGCCTTTTCGTCGATTTACGATTTCGACGGGACAAAAAATATTCGAGATTTTATGGAAAATTTCACTTTTATTTAACACAAATGTTTTGGTCTATTTCACCCACTAAATATTACCCGATGACCATCCAAATTGGGAGGCTTCTGCTCAGCCCCCTAAGCTCTAGTCCTAGTAATTGCGACCTGTAGAACAGCTGCATAACCAGGCATTTTTTCTGTTTTTGGTCCATTTGCGATCATCTCCAAAAACAATAGGGTTATATTTTGACCATAACCCCACCGCCATTCTAAAGTTCGTAGAGTGATTACAAATTAACATGGACAGACGGACATACGTAGCTAGATCGACTCAGCTCGGCGAGATAGGAAATCCATATTTCGAGGTGTTACATAATTTTTTGGCCAATCAAACTTACAATACCCCCAACATATTGTGCTGTAGGGTATAAAAATCAATCAATTTTATGACTTGAAAGTTCTTACATAACAACATACTAGCAATTCTATATATACAATAGAAGAAGGGAGTTCTTAAAGAAAGTAAAAAAGCAGCAAAGCAAAACCCGTAAAATTTCTACATATCAGGTGTTACAGTTACAGCTATACGAAAACGTGGACCTTCATATCCATGTCATAGGCAATTACAATATTCAAATACGAAATTTGAAACAATTCCGTTGAATAATGCTGCTAAAATTAACAAAATATCAAATATAGGGAGGTACCGTCATATGGGGGCTATACGAAGACCTGGACCTGCATCGTAGGATGCAGCGCCCATTGTGCATACTCCAAATTTGAAATGTGACAAAATTCATCAAAATACCGAATTCCTGCAGGAATAGTTATCTGAGGCCTATACGTACCTAAACGTGGACCTATATGTACAGTTCTCTGAAAGGACGCTTCCTACAAGCCAGGAGCAAAATTTTTCAATTTACAGCAAATTCGGTTTGGATATGTGAATTAAACACCCGGTCTCTCGGTATAGTTATGTGGGGCCTATATAGCCCATTTTCAGTACCAAAAGTCCTGCAGACCAAATCATATCTGAGAAAATTTTATCGACCTACTTTATATTGTTCGGAAGGTAGAGTGATTTCCACTGACGTACAGACGGACGGAAATCATAAATTGATATAGAAATTTGTGCTGATTAAACACACGGAATTTATATGATTCTGCTTCTTTATGATTTTTGTAAAAGGTTTAGCGCTTATTAGGAAGACACCTGGATGGATGGGCCATTATTTTCCATTTTTACACCAGATCTAGAATTTGAAAAAATAGTGGTATATGCAAAGTTTGAATCAAATCATATGCGAAATTTCCGAAACTGTTCTAATTCTGATAGGAATATAACCATGTGCCAAGTTTGGACTATGTCCGATACTTATTTGCCTTTATATGGAAAATAATTTTTTTTAAAGATTTTCAATTTGTATGGGTGAGCTATAAACATTATCAAACTATGCTCTCTATCGCATTCTTCAACGACCACCTGTCTGCCAACAATGAAGTGCAAAATAGTTGAACAGTTTGTTGAGCAGTACAAAAAAAAAAAAAAATTGGAAACAAAAACTGAAGCTTCACTTATTCCTTTAATAACTTCAGTGTTTAATCAATGTTCATAGAATGATAAGTTCTTAAAGCGCACATAAGCAATTTTCTTCAACAGGATTTTCTTAAGCTTGCCAATTTTCGTTTTTGTTGCCATTCAGTTGAGAATTTCGTGCCAGTAACAGAGACATTTTACCAAACCCTTTCATAAGGCGGTTAAAGCCGACATAAAAATAATATGTGTCAATTTGTTATGACTCGAAAGGGGCGTTTAAATGAAAATGAAGAAACGAAAATAGTAAGTCATGGAAAGAAAATTAAAGAACAAAAATAAAAAAATAAAAAAACCTAACAAAAAGGAACCAATAAATCTATAAATATGCATGCATGTAGGGTTGTTGGGAGGAGGGGGACTTAAACATGATTGTCGTTATGGCAAACCTTTCTATGATCCTTGGTTCTGTTGAAATGGCAATTTTATTATTAATAACCAACCATAATTGCCTTGAAGCTGTTGAAAGACAAGAAATGCAGAATACTTACACACACATATTATTTGAAGTCATAGAATTTTAATTTAAATGCCACATTAATTTTGTGTTCTTCCATCGCAGCCAGGACATTGAATACCCACTGCTGCACTTGTCCACTATTTTTGGAAATATTCGATTTTATTTCCCTATATTTGTGGTTGGCTGGCTATTGTCGTGGCTGCTGCTGATGTTATTGCTATTGTCTCTCTTGTTGCAACAAATTGTCACTTGAATTTGTTGAAATTGTCCATTTATGCAAAACAGGTAAACATTTTCGGCAATATTGCTGGCATATCCATTGTCAATTCTCATTTATTGCTGTCTCAACCACTTGAATGGCAACGGCAGCGGCAGCCGCGACGACGGCCACTATAATATACAGATATAGAGATGGACAGACTGCATTACTCTAGAATGGGGTTGCCAATTGGAAAAATCAAAATAATTTTTGATAAAACTTTGAACTACCGAAGATATTCTGAAGTGCCTTAGAAAAAAATGTAGATTCTTATTATGTAGGAGGAGCTTTAAAGAGAGAGAGAGAGAGAGAGAGAGCGATTTCAAAAAAAAAAAATGGTTATGGATCTCCTGTTGAGGATTTGTCGAAGGAAAAAATATATACAATCCATTGCAGAGGTGTATTGACCAAGAATTGCGATTATAAGGCTACTAATTGTGGAATATATTATTTTCTCTTCGCAGCCAAGTGTGGAGGCACTTAGTGACCTCTTTGGAAATTCTTTTGACAAAAATATGACGAGTTTGCAATACAAGAGTGAAACAGCAAGTTTATGGTGACCCAAGCTTCATGTTGTTCGTCATGTCAAAGTGATAAGTTTTCTCCTGAGAAAGGCGGAAAGTTAGCACTATTCTTATTGGTGGGCCTAGACGAAGTTTAAATGGCCAATAAATTATGAATATAATGTTCAGTTTCAAAATTTTAAGGGCAGTAATCGCGCCAAAGAGCGTAGCAGCAAATAAGGGGAGAAGGTAGCATCCACAAACAATGACAGGGAGTTCCTAAGAAACCATTGTACTATAGATAGACGTGCAATGAGTGCTCCATGGATAGAAAATCTTCAAAGAGCCTTCCGATGATCTGCCATGGATAATAGACTAACACAAGCTCTTCTATTGATAAAAGACCCTCGAAAGCTCTTTCGTCGGTAAGAGACACTCGAAAACTCTTAAGTGGAAGGAAATATTTGAAAGTTCTCTTCGAACAGAAGGATATGTGGAAGGTGGAAAGAAACTTCCCATGATCTGCCATATAAAAAGACCAACAAAAGCTCTTCCTTGAATAGAAGACCTACATGATCTCTTTCATCGGTAAGAGACAATCTAAAGCTCTTCAGTGGAAGGAAATATTTGAAAGTTCTCTTCGAACAGTGGAAGGAAGATAGATCCTTTTCAAGATCTACAGTGGATAGAAAGCCAAGAAAAGCTCTTTCATGGATAGAAGACCCTCAAAAGCTCTTTCATCGGTTAGAGACACTCAGAAGCTCATCAGGGGAGGGAAATATTTGAAAGTTCTCTTTGAACAGAAGAAGAAGTCGAAGAAAGAGCCTTAAGATGATTTGCAATGGATAAAAGACTAACAAAAGCTCTTCCATGGATAGAAGAAACTCAATAGCTCTTCAGTGGGAGGAAATATTTGAACTTCGAACAGAAGAAGAAGTGGAAGGAAGAAAGAGGCTTCTCAAAAACTTTCATGGATAGAAGGCCCACATAACTCTTCAATTAATAAAATATACTTTAAATGGGTTTAATTGGTAAGAGACACTTAAAAGACCCTTTAGTGGAATGAAATATTCGAAAGTTCTCTTCGAGCAAAAGATCTTAAAAAACCCAGGCAAAGCAACTTCTTCAGTGGAAGGAAGACCTTCCAAAGTCATACTTGGGATGGAAGGCCCTCGAAAGAATTCATCCAACACATCTTTTGCCATTAGAAGACATTCAAAAGTTCTTCCACTGATAGAAGACAACGAAATTTATATTATTTATATATATTATATTCCGTAGTTAAGGGAAAGATGGGTCTCAATAAGGGAGAAGTATAAAAAAATAAGAGGTTAAACCTTCAACTAACGATGGGGAGAGAGCCAAACTGAGCATTAGCAACTCCCAAGAAACCGTCTACAATAGATTAAAAACCTTTCAAAAGCTCTTCCATTTATAGAGATCCTCAAAACCTCTTTTATGGACAGGAGACCCTCAAAAACTCTTCAGTGAAAAGTCGATTCTCAAAAACGCTTCCATGGATGGAAGACCCTTAAAAACTTTTCCGTGGAAAAAAGTAGATTTTCAAAAGATCTTCCATTGAAAAAAACAAATCTCGCAACAAATTGTTCATGGTTAGAAGGTCTTCATATCTTCGCCTATGTATAGAATCCCTTTGTGAAGTTCTTCAAAGGAAAAAGACATCCAACATTTGTTCTTTGGATAGAACCTCAAAACGTCTTTCATAGAAACCTTCTGTCAGTAGAAGGTATTAAAAATCCCTTTCCTTATAGAAGTCTCCCAAAAGGTCATCTGAGAGATCCTTAAAAGCTTCTTGATTGAAATAAAACTCTTGAAAGATCTTTTATTTATCGAAGAAAATACAACCCAGAGTTCAATAGGTGACTTTCATATGGTCTTCCATAGTTAAAATACCTATAAAAGCTCTCCCGTGGATAAAAGACTATCAAAAGATTTTCTGTTGATAAGAAGTCGCCAAAAGATCTTCCGTGTAAAAGTGAACCTCAAAAGCCCTTCTACGGACATAAGGCCTTAATAAGTTCAGCTTTTTACAGAAACCCTTACACGTTCTTCAATGGAAAAAATCTCTTCAAAATCTGTTTCCTAAAAAAAAGACCCTCAATAAGTCTTCCTTGGAAAGAATACAAGAAAGGGTTTATCCTTTAATAAAACACATTTAAAATATATTCCATGGATGGAAGAAATATAAAGGCCAGAAAAGTCACTTCGAAGATATTCTGTTGGTAAGAGGTATTTTTGATGGTTTTCTAGCTATAGAAGATTTTTTAAGGGATTACCTGTAAAGATATCTCTCTAAAATACCAGGTAAAGGTCTTCCTACGCCAGAAGACCCTATAAGAGACCATTCGAAGGACTTTCTGTCCTAGAAAAATTTTTATAGGTCTTCTGACTATAGCAGAGCGGAAATTCTCCTGACTACAGAAGTCTTATTTAAGGTCTTTTGCTTATAGTGTACCTTTTGAACGTCTTCGGCTGCGGAGATTATTTTTCGTTTATTTCACCTTTAAAAGCCTCTTCTACGTTTGCGAGCTTTTGGGAACTTTTTATTCCCAGCAGTTTTTTTTACGAATTTTCTTTCCGTAGGGGATATTTGCGGGCCTTTGAAGGTCCATTCTCTTTAGAAGACATTTGATAAGTGTTTGTCTACAACAGATCTTAAGAAAATATTTTAATCTGTTTATAGAAGGCATTTGAAGTCCATTGAAGGCCTTCTTCTTCCTTTTGTGCATTGCCGTCTTCCATAGAAGATTTTTAAACGGCCTTCAATAGCAGAAGCTTTAAGTTTTTCTTCCAAGAAACGATTTTGAACGAAAAATGGAAGCTGTTGCGACAACTCTATCCCAATTTGCAGACTCGCAAGAGATAACTTAACAATTGCCAAATTTTATTTGGATATCAAGCTTTCTAACGATTTCCGCTTGAATGCCATTTAATAACAATAACAACAGAAACAGCTACAGCTACAGCAACAACCACAACAACTGTCTCCGAAATTGCAGCTAAACTTTTAAACCGAAAATGATTACCAGTGATTAGAAAATTGTGCAATAGATGTTGGTTGGATGGTTCGATGGCTGGTTGTTGTTGGTGGTGGTTGAGAGATGCAATTGAGATTTTTATGTTTTTGGGGATGAGAGGAAAATAACAATTGTTATGGCGTTATATGAATGCGTAAGAAGATGTTGATGACCGGGCGGCGAAACGACCCAACCGACCGACCAACCGGTTGTTTAGACAGCGACACTGCTTTTGGCAGTGTCATTGCGAAAATGTCACCGCTGATAATGACATTAACATTAAACTTTAATGGCTATTAAAAGTTAGCAAGCAACAAATGGCACAATGATAAGGTTCAGCGAACATGCAAGGAAATGATATGCAGTGATACGTTGGAAATAAGATAGGAAGTTTATAGAGTTGTTTAAAAATAACTGCACTTGTCGTTAGTTGAGGGATTGAAGTTTGTAAGAAATAAATTTGATATTTGGATAATTTTTTAAAATCGTATATATAAAGAAGGAATAACCACTTATCTGTAATTAATATATTAATTGGAAATGAAGTTTTAAGGCTCTATGCATTTTTGGATGGAATCCGTTTCAGGAAATTTGAAGTCGAAGTAACCAAGGCAGTCTGTCTATCTGAATGGTCTGAGCACAAAACTGTCGAAGAAAAAGTCCGATTTGATCCAAACTTCACAATAAGCACGTTTCTTCAAGGATAACATCAAACGTTGATTTTTTTAACATTTTTTTTCAAGGATATTATCAAGCGTGGATTTTTTAAACATTTTTTCAAGGATACCATCAAGCGTGGATTTTTTAAACACATTTTATCAAGGATATCATAAAACGTGGATTTTTTAAACACTTTTTCTGGATATCATCAAAAGAATATCATCATGCGTTGATTTTTTTTAACATTTTTTCAAGGATATCATCAAATGTGGATTTTTTAAACACTTTTTCTGGATATCATCAAAGGGATATCATCATGCGTTGAGTTTTTTTAACATTTTTTCAAGGATATCATCAAATGTGGATTTTTTAAACATATTTTCAAAGATATCATCAAGCGTGGATTTTTTAAACATTTTTCCAAGGATATCATCAAGCGTAGATTTTTTTGCATTTTTTCTTCTTAAACATTTCTTCAAGAATTTCATAAACATGGAGTTTTTAAACATTTTTTCAAGGATATCATCAAACGTGGATTTTTTAAACATTTTTCAGGGATATTATCAAACGTGGATTTTTTAAACATTTTTTCGAGGATACCATCAAACGTGGATTTTTTAAACATTTTGTCAAGTAAATCATCAAACGTGGATTTTTTAAACATTTTGTCAAGTAAATCATCAAACGTGGATTTTTTAAACATTTTGTCAAGTAAATCATCAAACGTTGATTTTTTAAACATTTTGTCAACTAAATCATCAAACGTGGATGTAAGATTTTATTAAGGATAGCATCAAACTTGGATTTTTTTAAACATTTTATCAAGGATATCATCCAACTTGGTTATTTTACATTTTTTCAAGGATATCATCAAACGTGGATTTTTTAAACATTTTTTCAAGGATATAATCAAAATTGGATTTTTTAAACATTTTTTCAAGGATATCATCCAACTTGGTTTTTTTACATTTTTTCAAGGATATCATCAAACGTGGATTTTTTAAACATTTTTTCAAGGATATAATTAAAATTGGATTTTTTAAACATTTTTTCAAGGATATCATCAAAATTGGATTTTTTTCAACATTTTTTCATTACAAATAATAAATTTATTACAAAAAATAATTTTTTTAAGCTTTTTCAACTAATTCTTGATGAATTGCCCGCTACTTCGTCAGCGAAAAGTCCAGGTTAAAATTTTAGGTTCCGACAGTTATGCTTTTTTAGTACTCAAACTGTAAAATTTATTCAGATTGAAAAATATTTAATCAAAATTTTATACATCGTACTTAATTTCCAAGCTTTCAAGGTTTTATATATTTTTCAGGATTTTCCTATTTCGGAAATAGTAATAGAAAATGTTTAACTTTTATACCAAAAAATCAAAATCTTTTTAAGTTTTGCCTTATTAAGGCGAAGATCATATGTTTTATGATTTAAGTGTTTGTTTTCTCTTTCGAGACGAGCTTAATGATCTGAAATTTGCAGTGAAAAGGAAAGCCAGATAGACACTATCACACACTCACCACTATGCGACGCGTTTCGCCGTTGGTTAAGCGGCTCATCAGGCATATTTGATGTGGATGATGGCTTACAAGGGCCGTTCTCTGGAAAGTAGTATATATTTCGAACTTATTGCAAATTAGCATATGCCAATTATACACTAGAAACTCTCCAGGTTCGACTCAAGTTCTATTGGCAGATCTTTTTCACAGCAACGTTTTGTTTTTGTAGTGAAAATCTTTTTATTTTAAAATAGAAATCAACAGTGACCTCAATATCAAATGTCAGAATTCCCATCATCGAATATCAAATTTAATAGCATTTAGTACGCATAACCAAAACAATTTACATCTCTCTATCCTAGAAACGAAGAATGATCCATTTAAAACATTCCGAACAATTTATTCTAAAACCGTTTTAAAATCCATTTTAAAAACCTACACCAAATATCAATAGGGACCCCAAAATCTAATTTTGGGATTCCAGAACATTCACTCAATATAAAATTTAGTTACATTTAGTACTTTTCGTATAATTTTAGTACACATTTTCAAAACTACCTCCATATTTCAATTCCAGACACCAACATAGACCGTAATATAAAATTTAGACCTCAATATCAAATTTCGGGATTCCACGTCTATTTCTTCTCCCAATACCAAATTTGGCACCAATTACAATTTTTCGTACATATATGGGACGCATTTCCTTCGGTAATCTAAATATCAAATTTCGGAATTTTAGCTCTATCCCTTCACCCAATCAATACCATATATAGCATCATCCAGTAAGTTTCGAATAATTATAGTACACATTACCACTTTCGTATATCCAGGCTATGCATGAACAGCGACACTAATATCCAATTGCAGATTTCAAGCACTCTATGCTCACTCAATACCAAATTGTATTGTATCTCTTCATCACAAACCACTAACAGGACCCCAATATCAACATTTCAAATTACCAGCTTCTTGCGTTCAACCAAAACTACTTAGTACGAATTTCAAAAACGACTTCCTTTATATCAACCCTATTTTCCGGTTTTGATTCTCATACCGTATTTCAAGTTTTGTACCTTTCTATCTGTCCACATAATTCCAAATACGTATTTCCATCCAAAACCCTTAAAAGTGATCCTAATGCCGAATTTTATACTACCAACTCAACCCCCTGCTCGAATAACAGATTTAGTACCCTTTAGTACTTTTTAGTATGTATTCCACAAACCACATCAAAACTTAAATCTTTTACACTAAAAATGACCCTGATTCCAAACCCCGCAACATTTGATCCTAATACCGAATTTTAGACTCAAACTCAATACCCTACTTAAATAACCCAACCCATCTTATCCCCACCCCCACGAGATGAGACCCCAATACCAACACTTTAAATTTCCAGAACAATCCATTCAACCAAAACCAATTGTTCTCCACTTATAAACAAACGTTGTTTTTATAAATACAACAATAATTGGATTAAGCCAAACTATTTTGCAACAACAAAACACTTCCAAAACTTAAATTTTATACAAAATGTCAAGTTTTAACTGAATCCGTTTTCAAAATACCAAAAGGAATTCAAGAGCTTTTTAAGCACTTTTGGTACACTTCTAGACCGAAGTTTCAAAAACCCAGTCTAACCTCAGGCCCCTCGCTAACATCCATATGTAAAATTCTAGCTTCAGCTGTTTCTCCTGGGCATTTACGAAGTCTCCGATATCAATATTTTTCAAGATTTTTCTGGTCAAAAATTGTCTAATAGGGTAATACAAAAAAAGAGCACCCTCCATTGCTTGGAAGGAATTTGGAAGCTTTCAAAAAAAGCTTAAAAATACTACTAAAATCATTAAAAAGCTGTACATGGAGGCCATACCAAAACGTGGACCAATATATACCAAAATTCCTGCAGACCAAGCACACATCTGAGTAAAATTGTTTCATTCCACTGCAATTCGTTAGGAAGCTAGAGTGATTTTCACAGACGGACGGATGCTTTTTCATTCTTTCTGAACAATCGGGAATACTACAGGAATTGTTTTCAATTACTCTGTTTGAGACTGAGGACTATTTCTTCGCTTAGCCCAATGAATCAGAAAAAATTATGGCGAAGATTCTACAAAACTCTAAGTTTATGTTCTTTTTCTCGTATTTTCCTTATATTTCCCAATTTTCATTTAATTTCCTTTCAATATATTCAGCTTTTTCGACGGAGTCATATCTCGGTTAATAGAAATTCTCCCATAAACCAATACACATTGTATGCTTCCTTTACAATTAAGTTACCCACTCCATGGAAAGGCCATTAAATCTTCCCACTGAAAATATGTTCGTTTCTATACAAACATCTTTCATACGGTCAAACACATGATTTCATCCTTCATAGCCCAGTGGCCACACTGAAAACGTTATATTTTACAATGAAATAATATTTGGCCAAGAAATAAGTTTTCAAAACACCACCAAAATTTCACCACAACATTCTAACCTAAACATTGAACTTTTTCAATAAAAAGCCGCAAAAGTAACCAAAAACTTCAAAATTATGTGAGGCGAGCCCATCATTTAAAATTTACACAGGCGAGCGCCCCCTACCACCAACCAGCATCTCCCTCCTTTCTATGTCATGGCCTGGCCCACGAGAAAATGTCTTGGAAAAATATGGATTTTATAAGTGCGTGCTTCTTGGCCTCAAGATGCCTCTTCTTTGTTGTTGTGCTTCTTTTTTCCTCTTTCCTGGCCGTTGAAATTCCGTATTAGTTACGGTCATAAATCTTGTGGTCGCATCTTGAATTTATGGCCTCGACTGTTTTGTGTTGTTTGATTTGTATGTAAAGTGGCAACTTAAGGTTAAACCATCTACTTTATTTTTCGTCTTTTGGTGCTTTCTAATATTTTGTTTGGGCCATGTCTTTGAGCCTTCCCTAAATATATAAAATTGGGTGGTAGGGTGGTTTCAACGCCAGCGAGGGTGGTGTAATCTGTGTCTGGCAACAATTTTAATAGAGTTTGTCCACACCGAATTACCAACAGCCTTTCTCTCCGTCTGACATGTGTCAAGTGTCATCTGTCACTGTGGCATGTTAATATGTTCCGCTCAATTCGTTATGGAGTTAATTTGTGTGCACTCAGGAGAAAAGGACATCTTGACGAGACTAAAAGATGTGCTGCGGCGATCAATGTCTTGGGCCTTGGGTTGATGGATGTGCAATAATGTGAAGAGCGAGTTGAATGGAAATAATAAAAATACTTAGAGAATGGCATTTAACTTAATTTGCAGGAGAGGGAAACACATTTCTGGTAAAAGTAATATTTTTTTGTAAAAATTAAAAAAATGAACTTTTTATCACATTTTTCCAAGAACACCATTAAAAATTATACTTTGTAAAATGGACTTCAAAATTCTAAAATTTTGTGCTCAGAAAAGTTCTATAAAAATTTGAAAATTAATTTTTTTATGGGATTAGTAAAACTTACATAAGATAATGCCATGAATCAAAAAAAAAACAACTATCCAATGTTTTTTTTTTTTAGAAAATAAATTAGACTCTGACCCTCGGAAGTCATGTCATTCATTCGCATAGTAGCCCAGCCTTTTTAAATACCCAACCCTAAAAGAAATCACCCCCCATAAAATCGCCCTAAAGAAAATATTAAAACTTTATTGATAACCGCTTGCAAACACACAAAAGGCTAAATCAAAATCGAAAACAACGTCTTCAATGTTGTGACATAAGCACACCCTTTATTGTCCACTGTCCTGTAGCTCCATAAAAAAGTGAACAATTTGATGTGCCATTAATCGTCTTTTCTATGGCCACACTAAGCAAGCAGACATGAAATTTACTGACCATCTTGAAAAATCAACAGCTAAATCACTTGTTGACAATGTGATTGTGCCAATCACAGTTGCATTCATTTCTTGTCGCTATAATACTAACATAGATACAAACTTAGATTTTAAAGGATAAATAAATATACTGAGGTAGTGCAAGGAATGAAATATGAATATCCAAGTTGAGAGGTTTAATAAATTTCAGCTCCAAGACATTTTCATTGGATATTTGGTATTGTGTATTTTTGTTAATGTCTTCTAAATATATCAAAATACAGAAAATCGTGGACCTGAATCGAGCATTTTTTGCAAGGAGAGAACAAACCAAGGGATAATGCTAATTGTAAAGTTTTATCAAATTTGGGTGGAAATTGTGGAAGAAAACTTCAGGTACCATGGCACGTACCGTTATATTGAAACTATAACTAATCGTGGAAAAATATAGACCATTTTTAACACCTTCAACAATACCGAAAATCAACAGGTACTATATATGGGGACTATAACTAAGCGTGGATCGATGTAGCTTTATTACGAAACATCTTAGAATTACTTCAAAAATCTATGATAATTTACATTTATCTTGAAAATTATAACCTCTATTATTTTAGAAATTCCACGATATATGGCTGGGGGCCTTAAAAACAAAATTATAGCGAGAAAGCCCTTTAAATTTAAAATCCTACGATTAATGACCAGGGAGTCCTCTAAGTATATTTTCAAAAGTCAAAGATTAGTGGTCAGGATATCATTAATTTATTTTCAAAAAATTCATGATTTTTATCGTCCTTGAAAAATATATTATAGTCCTTGAAAATTATATTATTTTAATTTCCATTATTTGTGACCAGATAGTAATTTAAGAACATTTTTATAAATTCCGTAATTAGTGACCAGGAAGACCTTATGAAAAAATCCTAGCCAACCATAAATATTTTTAGAAAATCAAAGATTAAAATGCTGAAGGTCCTTTAAAAATGTTTAAAAAAATATCTGAAATTTTAAATAAAATATTTTCAAACAAGTTAAATAGTTTTAGTCGGTTTGCCGTCAGGTATATACCCTCAGAATTTGAAGATTTATTTAGCATACTTTTTTTGGAATGTGCAATACAGATTGGAAATATTTTTGCAGTTCATGAGAATTAAAATTATTTAAAATATTGACACTTTGTGAGAAAGGTACCAGGTATATCGAAATTTTGGAGTGTTCTGTTCTAAACAATCTTCACACAAGATCTTGTGTTGATCGAAATATTGAGATGTGACAAGTTGGAAAAGAAACGGATGATCAGTTTGAATGTTTTTAGGGTTATGGGTATTAATCATTTTGACATCAGAAGGAGTGGTCTAATCTACCCCCTTTTAGTAGAAAGTGTAGATTATTTGTTAGAAAGTTCTTCTTAGTTACTTTAAAAAATCCGGAAAACCCCTTAAAAATATTAAAAAATCCACGATTCGTGGCCATTCGTTTTAAGCAGTAAACAAAGGCTATAGTCACATGATTGTCCGATCATGTGATACCCCAGAATACTGTAATATTCGAACCGATTTCGTTTTCAAATAATTCCTCGAAGTTCTACAAAAATCTTACCTCTGGGTTTTGACCGTTGACATTTGCCCCACATTTACGACTTCTGTCGTGATGTTGGATATTCAACAAAATATCAAAAATTGTGATCAATTTTATCCGCTAAACATTGTCCGATGGTCATCTAAAATCCTAGGCTCCTGTCCAAAACTCCTACTCCATGCTAAATTCCGTGTCGATTGGTCTATAATTGTGACCTGTAGAATGACTCAAAACAATTTTGATATCGGACAAAGATATAAATGGATATCTAAATTTTTAATGATTATTATCAATTTCAATACAGTTCGTTCTTGGCCAATGATTTATGCAAAATTTCTTCTGAACCGGGCAATAAATGCGGACTGCGGCTTTGCTTGAAAAAACACATGGACAGACCGACAAGCTTATCGACACAGAATGTGATTCTATGAATGTCTAGGGGTCGAACTTGTTTCCTTTTGCCTATTACAAATAAATGCACAAAGACATAATACCCTGTACGACAGTGGGCATATAATATAAAGACTCTTTAAAACGAGAAGTTTTTCATAAATAATTTAATAGAAAAACCAGTAAAGAAAGTCCTAAAGTCGGGCAGGGCCGATTTTATGACACCCTACACCACTTTGCTAATTTAGTTGAAAACCACAAAACAATTAAAAGTTCTTATGGTAGAATTCAATCATACACGCTATAATTATAATTATAATTTAAAGTTCAAAGGACTAAATATGGCGAAGCATTTGTATCTTTTAAATTCGGACTTGTGTTGCCCATTTGGTGCCAAATTAATTTGAAATCAGATAAACAAATATATGGGAGCGAGATCCAAATCTGAAAGGATCTCGATAAAATGTTGTAAATGAGATGTTCTTTAAAAATATTTTAAAAATCTGCATATTGCAAAAATACACCATACATGAGAGGACGCCTAAACAATATATTAAAAACAAGAAGTCATTAAAGAATATTTCAACAAATTTACGACCTTCGACCAAAAACTCTTTACAAAAATACAATAAGGTTAGCATCAGATATTTTTGTGATTGAAATTTACGAAATACTTAGTTTGGGTCAAAATACCGATGAGTCATACTATTTCCAAAGCCTTGAATAGTTCCCAGTATTACTGCAAGAGTTTTTAGTTAATGCTGTTTTGAAAAATTCCTTTCTGGCCCCTATTTTTGATCACAAAGTCCCATTTGGTTTTCATCAGTTTCTTACTTCTATCAAATTTCCCAATAATAGTATAATCTAACCTCATGCTTTTCCTGGTATTTCTAGAAAATCACAAAGTGTTCTGTAATACTGTTCAAATCCAAACTGACAGATAAATGAAAGCAATTTCTTCGTTCCGAACTTAAAGAAATCCACAGGATTCTTTTAAGGATTTAACTTTTTTGTAACGTTCATTTTCTTCACATTTAACGCCAGCAACAAAACAAGACTTACACAAAGCTGGACAGGTTAACAATTGTAACTTCGTGTGTCTGTGAATGTTTTTTTTTTTTTTGGTTTTTGCTTAGATCTTTTTTGTGTAGATGTGTGTGCGTAAATTCTCTAACAAAGATTATGTGTATGGCGCGTGCCTTTTACCCTTTTTCCACGAAACTGAGCAAACAATCAAGAATTTCATTTTATTGTTTGTGTGAGTGGGAAGAAGAAAAAAATGTTACACCTGTAAAATAGCCAACTCCCTGTTGGCCATGTACCACCACTACACACACACGTACCTTAGAGGAGCAATTTTTTTTCGGGCTAACGAAAATTGATGTGTTTCCCTGATGGCTACTGCCATCATGTGTTCTTTTTTCTGACATCATCTTGTAATGGCTTTCCTTTTAGAAGCTTATGTTAACACAAATAGGATTTCTATTTGAAAAATTCGGGATTTTTCTAAAGCTATCAAAGAGAGAGGAGAGAAAAAATCCAATTGCTAAATTGAAGTTATATCGACAGTTGTTTGTATTTTGCAGTACCAGGATGTTAACACGGCCCTGACACATGTAACTATTTTCTTGACATGACTGGAAAATGAGACACACGTTTTGTATTATGTTTTTTTCTAACAAAATTGTATGAAGCTACAATATGTCAGAGCAATTATTTTATTGAGGGAAGGGATAAGGGATTCACAATATCATACCATCATGGTGAATATTCATATTAAGAAATTACTACACCATTAATTCATGCATCACACTAATGTCTATTCCAAAAAAAAAAACAAAAACAGTAAAGAAAGTCCTAAGGTCGGGCGGGGCCGATTTTATGATACCCTACACAACTTTGCTAATTTAGTAGAGCTTCACATAACAATTAAAAGTTTTTATGGGAGAGTTCAAGCATACACGCTATGATTATAATTATCTTTCTAGACTCAATTTGGTCGTATGTGCGAAATTCCATCCAATTTGGGCAAATATTAGAAGTTTGGTGCACAATAAAAGGCAAATTGGACGAAGTTATATGTGGGAGCTATATCCAAATCTGAACCTGATCTCGATAAAATTTAGCAAAGGTATTTCTGTGGTGCATTAGATATATTTCCCCAAATATTGTTGTTACAGAGTGCATATTACGGCTGCGGAGGACAAAAATAACAAATCGGATGAACAGTATATATTGGAGCTATAGCTATATTTGAACCGATTTCGATCAAATTTGCCATACTTTTTTTCAGGCCTAATTTGGTTGTATGTGCAAAATTCCATACTATTCGGGCTGATATTACACGTTTGGTGCACAGTAAAAGGCAAATCGGACGAAGATTTATATGGGAGCTATATCTAAATTTTTACCGATTATCTCCAATTTCAATAGGGTTCGTCCTTGTTTGGAAAATTTCATCTCAATCGGATAATAAATGCGACTTGCATTTTGTTCACAAGAATACATGGACAGTCGGACGGACTGACATGCATAAATCAACTCAGGAAGTGATTCCATGCAGATCATCAAATGGAACTATGGGTCTGTCTCGTTTCCTTTTGCCTGTTACAAACAAATGCACAAATACATAATACCCTGACCACCTTGTGGTGTAGGGTATAAAAAAACCGTTAGGGAAAGTTAAAAATCGGGCGGAGCCGACTGTATGATACCCTTCACCACTATGCGTACTAAGTAGAACACCCGTAACAAAGAAAGTTTATATTGGGAATTTATATGAAGTAGATCATAAATGGCTTTAGAGCAATTATAATTTACTTCCAGAGGAAACTAATATATGGGAGATATATCCAATTCTGAATCGTTTTTCACCAAATTTGATGTCTGCCTCACATAACAAATAAAATTCTATAGAGGTCAAGACATCATTTCAAAAAGGACTATATTAAAAATACATATATATCGGAGCCGAGTCTCAGAAAATGAAAAAAATTAAGTTGCATGTGAGAAAAACCAATCCAATTTGGGCTGATCTTCCAAATATGGTGAACAATAACCTTGAAATCGGATGAAGATATATATGGAAGCTATATCCAAATCTGAATCGATCTCGAAAAAATTTGTCTGAGCTCTATGACACATCTGGTACCAATTAACATTCTTGTAGATTGCACACTACGAATGTGAGAGATTTAAACCTTAAATCGGATGAAACATATGTATGGAAGCTTTAGCTATATCTGAACCGATTTTCACCAAATTTGAAGTACTTGCTTCCAGGCTGAATCCGATTGGAAGTTCCACAATTCAATATATTTGGACTGATATTGGCCATTTGGTGTACAATAAACCTGAAAGGGGATAACTATATACAGGGTGAGATAATAAAAATGCAACAAAGTCAAGCGCCATAATTTATAGATTTTTTTTTTAAAATTTATTGAATGAAAGCAAAAAATGTTGGAAATACCATAACATTTTAAAATAAGTTTAGATTTTTTCGAATTGGTCACCTTTGGCCCGAATTATGGCCTTCAAACGGCCAATGAAACCGCCACACGCTTCCCGAATGTCCCTGTATTTTGGCCCATTCCCGGCGAAGCGCTTGCTTGAGGTGATCGACACTTTGGTATTTTTTAGTGCCAACCTTGCTTTCTAAAATACATCAGACACAATAGTCCAACGGATTGGTGTCCGGAGATTTTGGTGGCCTTTGTGCGCTGAAAATGAAGCGATAAACCTCATTTTGTAACCATTCTTGGGGGGAGCGTGCTGAGTGCGATGGTGCTGAGTCCTGTTGGAATATCCAAGGTCTGCGATCAAAATGTTTGCATGCCAAAGGCTTTAATACACCCTCCAGAATATTTTCCCGATCATATTCGGCATTTATTTATTCTGATGCCATGGTCGATTAATACGAGCGGTGAGCGACCATTGGCTGTTATGGCGGCCCACACTATCATCATGGCCGGCGCTTGAGTTCTGGTAGCCAACCGAAGGTGCACATTTTCTGCTGACCTCTTTGGCAAGGTTACACGATCATTTTGTTTGTTCACCAACTGCTGGACAACGAATGTTTTCCCATCGGAGAAATCCAAATTCGGTTGCTCACCACTTTCGCCAAGCGAAGCGACTCTTTAGCTATTTTGAGTCTATTTTTTTCTGTTGCGGTGTAAGTTCTTGTACTTTTTGAAATGTCAATGGCTTTACTCCGAGTTAATTTTTCAATATTTGCCGAATGGAATATTGCGATATGTTCAGCTCACGATCCATTTTTCTGCCTCTGCGACGCGGGTTTCGATCAAGTCGCTTCTTTACTTTTCGAACAATTTCTGCTGATGTTGCTGTTTTCTTCCGTCCACTTCCATAACGTCGGGATACTGATACGCTTCTAGTATCATGGTACAGAGCGATGGTACGAGATACAAAAGATTTATTCACATTTAAATGCTGCAGTGCTGCAACGATAGCCACTTGTGGTTTTCCAGCCAAATATAAAGAAATCACACTATCACGCTTGAATTTCATCACGAATAACTTTTTTTTCTGGAAAATTCTAACCAAAATGCAGGCTTGTAAAGAGTATAATGAGCTGTCACTGGAATAGCTTTAACAGCTATCGGACGAGTGGCTTAGAGATGACAGCAATCTGAAGTTGGTTGCAGTTTTTTCATCTCACCCGGTATATGGGAGTCATACCTATATCTGAACCGATTTTTACTAAAATTTTAAGTACTTGCTTCTAGACTGAATTAGGTCGGATGAGCCAAAATTCAGGTCATTTCGACTGCTATTGGTAATTTAGTGTACAATTAACCTCAAGTCGGTTGAAGATATATATGGGAATTTGAACCGATTCTCACAAATATTAATAGGGTTCGTCCTTGGATCAAACAAATATTGTTTGAAAAATTTAATCTCAATCGGATAATAAATGCATTTTCTTCACAAATAATACATGGACAGATGGACGGACGGAATGACAGGCATACATAGACTCAGAAAGTGATTGTATGAAGATCCTCAAAAGAACCTATGTGTCTACCTCGCTTCCTTCTCCGTTTTAGAAACAAATGCCCAAAGACATAATATCCTTACGGCTATGTGGTGTAGGATATAAAAAATAATGATCAATATTTAAATTTCAGATTTTTTATTGCATCTGCCATTAAATACCTCTCCATAAATTTGCATTGATTTTTTTCCTTCTTTAAATGTCCTTTTAAATCAAACAAGGATTTAATTCTAGTTTCTAAGTCAATATGGCATGAAGTTTTAAGCATTCGTTCTTTTCCTTGCAAAATCCTAGAAAATGAGTTTTTTCCTGTCTCTTTGCCGTTTGCAGCATTAAACACCTGATGTTCGTTAATTTCCTTTTGGCTGTGCCGACGATAATGTGAAAGATGAAAGGAAAAGCCCAACTGGGACGGTTTGTTGGTGGTAATAACCCCTTGTCCGTTTTTAATTCTCTTTCATTTAATGCTGCTGGTATGTGTGGCTGTGTATGTGTGGGTGTGTGTTGGCATTTGATAAACGTCAGCGATGTTAAGCTCAGTTGAACCACAAAACGACCAGGAATCTCACTTTTGTTTTATCTTTGATTTTTGTTGTCTTCCTTCTTCTGTTCTGTTTCTTCGTCTTAGGACGCGCGGGTTTGCTTGCCTTTTACTATTTGATTTTACTTTTAAACCATCTGTGAGGTACTCGTACGTGTGTGTGTGTGTTTTCTTTCATTTTCCCCTCTAACGGTTTGTTTGTTATTTGCCAGGACAACTGGGGGGGTTCGACGTTCATTTGCCAGGGAAGAAAACCAAAGAGGATATTTAGTAAGAATGTTTAAGGATATCCCGTTCATAATTTTTCTAGCTTGCTTTCTCTCTTTCTTTCGCCCGATTTTTTTCTATTCATTCACAGCCACTGGGGTTCTATCTGGGCAATACTCTTTAAAGTCATTAGATCACAGCCAGATTGATGGCGAAAGCATTTTAGCCAAAGGATAGACATCTCTGTATGGTTTGGTTAGGTTAGGTTTGGTTTAAGCAGCCAACATACAGACGAACATAAATATCTAAGATGGACTTTTATTAGCGGTCTTGGTTTCGTTTTTTCCTCCATTTTCTTCTGTGTGTATGTGTATGTGTGCTTTAATCCTTATCTGCGACTAAATTAATTGCCGTCATTGCAATGAGCTTGGCTGGCATCAGCATAGCTTAGCCGAGCGAAAGTAAAATAAAAGAATACTTTTAATTTAACTGCAGAGATTTTGCTGTCAGAATGAGAAGGTGGGATTGTGAAATTTATTTCTGAAAAAAAATAATTATTTTAATGAAAATGAAATGACCAAAAAAAAAAAACAAAAACAATTTTTTTGAGATGGCAAACAATAGGAGAACTGAAGTAGTGAGGAAGGTACAAAAGTCTGATGGAGCCGAATATATGATATCCCACACCACTCTGGATAACTGGAGGCAATAACAACTGTATGTTTATAAGAGGTTCTTGTGTAGGCCAAATCAGAAATCTAAAGAAAGGATGTACCAAGGAAAACATTTGAAAAACATTTCTAATTTTTTCAATGCAAACATTGCAAAAAATGTCAGAGAACCAGTGACATAGTCAAGAGAGAAGGTCAGGACCATCGAATTGTCCAAAATACCACTTGGAGCAAATTTGGCAAAAAAAAAAAAAAAAAAAAATCCGTTAAAAAGTTTATTTAAATGTAGCCGTCATATTAGGTTCTAAACGACGACGTGGACCTGCATTGGCAACTTTTGCCATAAGCCATTACAATATTCAAATGCGAAACTTGAAAAAAAAATCGGTGAATAATATAGTTAAAATCATCAATATAGGGAGGTACTACTATATGGGGGCCTGAGGCCAAATTTGAAACAAGTCCGGTGAATTATGACGCTAAAATCATGAAAATGCCGAATATCGGGAGGTACCGTTATATGACACAATTTTCGGTCATAGGCTGTAGTATCCATTACAAACTTCAAACACTAAATTTGAAACAATTCCAGTGAATAATGTCGCTAAAATCATAAAAATATCGAATATCGGGAGGTACGTGGACCTACATGGCCTATTTACGAACATAACCTGCCTACTGAAAAAATAAACATGTGTGCAAAATTGTAGCCTTCTATCTCAATTCGTTCGAATGATAGCGTGATTACAACAGACAGACAGACAGATGGACACACAGACAGAAAGACAGACGGACAGACAGAGAGACGGACATCGCTTAATCGGCTTAGAATTTTACGCTTATCAAGAATACATATACTTTGTTGGGTCTGACATGAGTATATCGAGGAGTTACAAACGGAATGACAAAATTAATATACCCTCCATAGTATGTGGAGGGTATAAAAAGCGCTAGAACTTACACCGCAACAGAAAAAAAAAATAGACTCAAAAGAGCTAAAGAGTTGCTTTGCTTTGCCGAAAGTGTTGAACGGCCGAATTTGGTTTTTTACGATGAGACAACACTCCTTTCCAGCAGTTTGTGAAGTGCCAAAATTCAGTCCATTTGAGCCGATATTAGCCAATTGGTGCACAATAAACCATATAGCGGCTAAAGATATGTATGGGAGCTATATCCAAATCTGACCCGTAAAATGTAAAAATTATGGCTTTTGACTTTATAGCAGTTTTATATCTCGCCCTGTATATATGGGAGCTTTAGATAAATTACATGCTTCTAGACTGAATTCGGTCGAAATTTTCAAAATTCAGGTGATTTGGACTTAAGTTGGCCATTTGGTGTACAATTAACCCGAAATCGATTGAAGATATATCTAAATTAAACCGATTCTCACCAAATTCAGTCAATCCTTGGGCCAAACAAATATTGTTAGGAAAATTTCATCTCAATCGGAAAATAAATGCGACCTGCAATTTGGCCAAAAAAAAAAAAAACATGGACAGACAGATTGAATTGCATAAATAGACTCAAAAAGTGATTCTATGAAGACCCTCAAAAGTAACTATGGGTCTATCTCGCTTCCTTCTCCATGTTACAAACAAATGCACAAAGACATAATACCCTTACCACTATTTGGTGTTGGGTATAAAAAATCAGTTGAATGTGAAAAAATCTATGTAATTTCGGGTGATGTTACATTTATGGTTCAGAATAACCTTTAAATCGAATGAAGATACATATCTAAGGTAAAAAAAATCTGAACCGATCTCGAAAAAATTTGTCAGGGGTATTTCCATACAATGTATCGTACCAAATATAATTCTTGTGAAGTGCATATTACGCATGTATGTGACTTTAACGCCAAATCGGATGACACATGTATGGAAACTATAGCTATATCTAAACCGATTTTCATCAAAATTACTTTTGGGCTGAATTTCGTCGGAAGTTCCAAAATTCAGTCCATTTTGGCTGATATTAGCCATTTGGTTCAAAATAAACCCCATATCGGATAAATATATATATGGAAGCTATATCCAAATCTGATCCGTTTACGATAGAATTTGATATATCATTGTTGTGGAGTTCATATTACGAATGTGAAGGAAATCTATCTTTACTTGAATTCTGGTGTGTGTATGTGATTTGTGATTTTCTTAATATTTCACTTCGATTCAAGCTTACTTGACTTCAAAATTATTTTAGCTAATAAGAACCGGTGTTAAAAATTAGAGGGCTGCTAGAAGTTTTTTTTTTTTTTTTTTTTTGAAAATTTATGCTCACCCAGCTCAGGACTTGATATTTATTACTACTGCCAAGTTAAAAACGAACGTGTTTGTCTCTGTTGCCATTATAGCCCAACCTACAAGTTTCACTTTAATAATCACGTAATAGCCTTGAAAATACACGTACAGTGCGGAACAAGATTGCAATGAGATAAGGGAGATATATTTTGCCATGTTGGTGATTTAATATGAGACAGAGAATGTGCGCCATTTTTTTATACCCTCCACCATAGTATGGAGGGTATATTAAGTTTGTCATTCCGTTTTTACATTCCTAAATATTCGTCGTAGACCCCATAAGTATATATATAATCAACATAAAGTTCTAAATCGATTTAACGTTGTCCGTCTGTATGTCTGTCCGTCTGTCTTTCTGTTGAAATCACGATAAAGCCCACATTATTTGACGTAGAGCGTCTAAATTTAGCAGAACAATTTGTATTGTGTCTAGGATGTTTGGTATTGAAAATGAGATATATATTGGTCCACGTTTTGGTATAGTCCACATGTAACGGTACATCCCAATATTCGGTATTTTGATGGTTTTTGTCACATTTTTTCACGGATTTGTCTAAAAATGTGTATTTGTTAGTCACAATGGGCTGCGGTGGCTAAACATTGTATGTCTAGGTCTAAGATTTGGTAAAGCTCCCATAGAACGGTACCTCCAGATATTCGGTATTTTGATTATGTTTGCCACATTTCTTCGCGGATTTGTCTAAAAATTGGTATTTGTGTGTCCTAATGGGTTCTAGCTCCGATAGGATCAGGTTTTTGTATAGCCTCATATATATCTTTATCTGATTTCAAATTAATTTTGCAGCAAATGGGCAATGCCGAATTCGGCATATTCAGTCCTTTGAACTTTATATTACAATTATAATCATAGCGTGTTTGATTAAATTCTCCCATAAAATCTTTTAATTGTTATGTGGAGCTCTAGTAAATTAGCAAAGTGGTATAGGGTATCATAAAGTTGGCCCCGCCCGACTTTAGGACTTTCTTTACTGGTTTATTTATGTAATGTCTTTAAAAATGTTGATTGAAAATTTCAAAAAAAAAAAAAAATGATATGCGTTGTACTTTGATCCGTTGAGAAGAGGAAGAGCCATATGCTGCGGATATATGTTTGTCGATAAATCGACCGATATTATGTGTACCCATTTTATATACAAATATATGTGAATAAATACCACATATTTACCCTTCACTGTTTGGCAGCCTGTCTGAACCCTTCCGTTTTGCTGCTTAACTTCCCAATATTATTTCGCTTCAACATTAGACATCAACTATGATTTACAACTCTGTTTACCACAAAATACCATCATAATTTTGGCTTATGATATCCACTAACTCTGTATTGTGTATGTATCTGCGTTTGTGTGTGATGTTTTCTTTTCTCTTAAAAGTTTTGCCTCATCTACCTATCCTGCTGCCTCACAAAAGGCCCTCCATTGTTGCCTCCCAACCATATTCAAAGGATTAAATGTGTGTTTTTATTTCATCTGTCCAATATGCAGCTCTAGACAAAGTTTATGACTTCTCCGTTTTTTTTTTAATGTCTCCTCCTGATGTTTAGCCAATACGCTCCCTACTCGCCTCTCGTTTCCTCTCCATCCCAATTGTGGTTGGAAATATCGCAATTTTTATGTCCTCAAACATTCTCACTTTTGTTTAGCTGAAGATCGTAGTTATCGTCGTCGTTGCCGTAGCCGTAGTTGCCATCGAACTTGAACCGTTTTGTGACACATTGACGTTTCGAAAATGCTGTAAATCATAAAAAGGGAAAACAATGCCATTCTTGGCCATTTCCTTCACATTTTATATACATATATACGTATGTACATATATATGGATGAACCCTCCAAACTCGAAATCCAATGTTAAAGAATTTTGATTTGTTTCTGGTGTTGGAATTGCTTAAAATGGCAAACCACACATAACCCAAGTCGTTATAATTTATGGGCTCAAAATAAGCTTTGGTTGCCTAGCTATTGTTGTCGGCCATATAGATGTTGTTGTTGCTTAGTTATTATTGGTTCGGGCTTTAAGTATTATTAAAAAAAATATTTTTTTTTTATTTTGCTCTTAGCCTTCATCTTTATTTATAATATTTTGACTGCTCTCGCCTTCTTAGGGGTATTGTTAGGTGTTGGTATTTATGGGACTTGTGTGTGCATGTGTATGAGCTTGTGATTGTTGGTTACTTAAAGCCTCCCGAATCCCGGGGAATTATGTATGTGATTATGGTTTGAAGGCGTTTTTCACCAATCAAAATCCATCCATATGATTCGAGGGATTTCTCTCATTTTTTTCTGTGGTATTGAATAAGTAGTATTTGTTGTGGAAAATTTATGGTTTCATATGGGAGTAATTTTATAGGCATCCTAAAACTAGAAATGTATTGTTTGTGATTTGTTTGGGATTTTTATGTGGGGTCATATATGGTCGGATATTAACAATTCGAAACCATCCATATGGAGTTTTAGTTTTTAATATCATAAAATAATTAATTTGAGATGGCTGAGGCCTTATAATGTAAAGGTCTAAACAAATAATTGTAAGACCGGACCATTATAGAAACCCTACACCATAGAATTTGCAATGCTACATGTAAAAATATTTGTTTTGTTGATACTTTGTCTAAAATAAATCATATCATCGATGGAAGTTTTCATTCCTGTCCGAATTTTATATATAACATAATATCTTTAACAAAAATGGTGCATAATTTTCATAAAACTAGAGGGAAATATACGGGGGGATAAAAAACTGCAAAAAAACGTCAAAGCCATAATTTTTACATTTTTTTTTTAATTTTATTGAATGAAAGCAAAAAATGTCGAAAATAGCATAAAATTTTAGAAAAAGTTCAGATTTTTTCGAATTGTTCACCTTTGGCACGAATTATGGTCTTCAAACGGCCAATGAAACCGTCAAACCATGCCCGAATGTTGCTTTGCGGTATTTTGGTCCATTCTCGGCGAAGCGCTTGCTTGAGGTGATCGTCACTTTGGTATTTTTTAGTGCCAACCTTGCTATCCAAAATACCCAATATCCGGAGATTTTGATGGCCATTGTACGAAGCAAATGAAGCGTGGAACCCCATTTGGTAACCATTAATGAGTGGCGCGTTCTGAGTGCGATGGTGCTGAGTCCTGTTTGAATGTCCAAGGTTTGCGGCCAAAATGTTTGCGTCCCCAAGGTTTCAATACACCCTCCAGAATATTTTCGCGATGGTATTCTGCATTTATTCTGATGCCACGGTCGATTAATACGAGCGGAGAGCGACCATCGGCTGTTATTTCAGCCCACACCATCGCCATGGCCGGCGCTGCGAACAACTTTTTTTCTGGAAAATTCTCACTAAAATGTTTGTTTTGTACGCTTGTAAACAATATAATGAGCTGTCACTGGAATAATTTTAACAGCTGTCGGACGAGTGGCTTAGAAATGGCAGCAGTCTGAAATTGGTTGCAGTGTTTTCATCTTAATGAGGTCGTGTAGGGTGATTCTATTAGGAGAAAGAAGGTGTCACTCAAAAGTGATTGACATCTGGGAGCCCACTTTATAAACAAATTGAAGCAAGGAGTTTTCTGGAGTGTGAAACCTTATCTTCAGATGTAATTTGAAGAAGTAAGAAGCCCGCGGAACAACTGGAGTAGGTAGCCTTCTCAATTAAGCCAGTTGGTGAATTGAGCCTTTACCAAAGCCAGCTGAAGTAGGGAACCTTCTCCAAAAGTCAGCTGGGGTGGAAATTTTTCTCTATAGACCATCTTTAATAGGGCGCCTTCTTCTTAGGCGAGCCGTACTAGGGAGTTGGAGTTGGCATAATAAGCCTTCTTCATATGGCCTCTGAAGTGGTCATATTACGCTTTTTGCATATGCCATGTGAAATATTGAGCCCTTTCCATAGACCAGGTGCCATACGGAGCCCTTTTCTTAAGCCAAGTACAATTCGGAGCCCCTTCCATAGGCGAGCTGGAGAAGCTAGCCTTCTATAGAGATAAGCTGGAGAGATAACCGTCTATAGAGGTGTGGTGGAAAAGCTCTATACAGAGGTAACCTAAAGAAGCTAATCTATAATAGAGACGATCCGCAGGAGCTTTTTTGCTGTAGAGGCAACTAAAAAGACTAGCTAGAAACTAGTCTTCTATAGAGGCGATCTGATTACGCTAACTTAAGGGCCAACTAGTGAATATAGCTAGAGGTGCGACGAAGAACTATGTCTTATACAAAGACGAGATGAAGAGGCTAGCCTTCTATAGTCTCGAGGTAGAGAAGCTTGCCTTTTATGGAGGCGATCTAGAGGGGCTACTTTTCCATATAGATAACTAGGGAGACTAACCTCCTATAGCAGCGATCTGGTGAAGCTAGATAGACAGAGTCGCCTCCTAGAGTGGCGATCTGATCTAGCTTTCTTTAGAGGTCATTTGGTGGGGCTAGCTTAACCTTTAATTTCTTTAGATGTGAGCTGGGAAAGCTTTCGTGATGAAGAGCTTTGTCTTCTATAGCACAGAGGTGAAGAGGCTAGACTCCTATTGTGGCGAGCTAGAGAAGATAGCCTTGTCTACAAACCGAATCTTAGTTTATAGGCAACCTGTATCAATTTTGGACATTCATTTTTACAAACCGAACCCGCAGTTTAAATGAAGAAGTAGCCTCTGTTTTAGGTCAGCGGAAGCATGAAGATTACCGAATTGAAGAGGAGTGCCTATCTTTCAAAATAGATAAAACAGGAAGCATATTTTAGGAGCAGCATGCTTAACTTATAGGCGTTACGTGAGAAACAAAGTAGGAAACTTATGTTATAGAAGGAAACAAAACAACCTGAAATGGAAAACCAGTTTTAGATAGGCCGTGGCGAGAGCTGAAGCAAGAAGTCTTCCCTATGTCGAACTGAAGAAGGGAATTCCCCACATATAGGTAAGCTGAAGCAGGGAGCCTTAGTCATATAGGAGAGCTAAAGTAGAGAGTTGAAACAGGCAACCTTCCACATGTAGAGAGTCGAAGCAGGAAGCCTGTGGTTTAATCTGTAGGAGTTTCTCGTAGTAAATTTAGGATATCTACGTCATATGCGAGCCTATGTACTTTATAGTCGAGCCCAAGTAGGAAGCCTACCAGTCGGTCTGGGATCCAACTTTAGAAGCAATACCAAGTAGGAAGTCCACCCCTATACAAACTTAAAAATATGACACCTTAAACTTATTTTTAACAAAATTTAACAGAAATAGGGAATCCAAAGAAGCAGCTTCCTTATATTCCATCTAAAAGCCGGGAGCGTATCTTATAGGCGAGGTAAACCTGGAAACATTACGTTACGGGGTAGCTGAGGCAGGAAGCTTTAAATAAATTAAGAAGCCTTCCTAATTGATGAGCCTAATTAGGAAGTCTACCTTATAGCTGATCTGAAGTAAATTTAGAGACAGAGGATATTTTCTGATTCAACTCGCTCATAAGTAAGAATCAGTCTTTTTTTGGTAAAATAACTGATTGTACAAGTTCTTAAATTAAAAGTCATACACCTCTAGATATTCGACATAAAAGCAAGCTTGAAAACACTTTTTTCGATGTTGACCTTCTGTTCGGTCAAAATGTATATTTGTATCCATATTATGGACATGCATCAATATGATCACACATGCATGCATACATACATGAAATGGACACGAAGATACATATATTTCATTACAACCAATCAAATAATGACACTCTTCGATACACATATGTTTGTATGGATGTTCGTTCGGATATGTTATTCCAATTCGTGCCCATGCAGTCATGAATTGCACAACTGTCAATTAATGGCCATAAACCTTGAAATGTCCTAAAAATCAATGAACAAAAGTATCGCAGTCATATAAATTACACAATGAATGTGCATTTATTTCATGGTACCACTCCAGCGATGGCTTGCTGGCTGGCTGGCAGTGGTCTTGGACGTGGTGGCGGTGGTGATCAGGCAGCCGTGTTGATTACAATTGCACCAGCGACAGCAACTGTAACAACAACAATAATAATATCTAAACGGTTTTTTAATATGAGATGACGACGAATGAGTGCCCCTCTTTTTGCAGAGATCGGCTGTGGCGGCATCCAGCCTTAAGATATGCCGCGCAGCTCAATTGCAGTTTTCCTCTGTGTTGTAAGCTGTCTGAATGTTGGTTATATCGATGCCGTTTGTTGGTAATCTCCAAAAAGATAAAGATCAAAACTAGTTTAAATTGCGGGAGGTACAATCATACTCAGCAGACAATATCTCTTACCCTAGCTAGCCGGCGAGCTATCTTGCAATGGTTGCTTGATAGGCCAGCCAGCCAGCCAGCATATGTATATGTATATGAACCGGGAAACATGGCCAAGACATATGCCACAAACTTTGTTTTACCCACTTCCAATAATAATAAATTGAAAAAGACAAGTAACATTTTTTTTATTTTGGTTAATTCTGTTTTTTAATTAATACAAAAACACAAATCGGGAATCAATTTCACATTTCATCGAGAGAGAGAGGGAATTGCACTGCACAGAGGGGAGAGATAACTATTTCTCCAAAGGAAACTAAACAAAAGAAAGAGCACAAAAAAGAAGCCAACTTTTTGTGTGGCGTTTCATGTTTATCATCTTGTTTTTGCAATGTTTTTGAGTTGTTATTGTTGCCTCTGCTGTTGCTTTTGTTGTTTTGTTTTTCCTTCTTTTTCTCCTTCTCAAAATACTAAATAAAAGCTTTAGGAAAATATTTCACTGTCAATGAATTGCCATAAATTCAAATGTGATTGGTAATAAATGACGTTTTAACTATAAACGCGTGAGCCATAAATTTCTACAACAATTGATTGCAATGGTGGTAATACAAGCAACAACAGCAACAACAACGAATAGACACCATCATCAGCGTTCGAACACCAAACTCACAAAAAAAAGGAGAAGCACATCAAAGTCTCTTGGCAGTTTAAAATTTTATTGTTGCATTTTAGTACTTGAAGAGAATTAGAAACCAAGGACATAACGACAACTGCCATGCAAGGATAATGGATAATAAAAGGATAACAGGCAAAAGGAAACGAGATAGACCCATAGTTCCTTTTGATGATATGCATAGAATCACATTCTGAGTCGATTTATGCATGTCCGTTCGTCTGTCTGTTCGTCCGTCCGTCTGTCCGTCTGTCCGTCCGTCTGTCCGTCTGTCCGTCCGTCCGTCTGTCCATGTATTCTTTGGACTTTAAATTATAATTACAATCATAGCGTGTATGATTGAATTCACCCAAAAAAACTTTTAATTGTTATGCGCAGCTCTACTAAAATAGCAAAGTGGTGTAGGGTATCATAAAGTCGGCCCCGCCCGACTTTAAGACTTTCTTTACTGGTTAATTTTTCTATAGCAGCAAACTATAGAAGATAACTTTCCAGGGAGTCAGGATGGAAAAATAAGCCTTCTATAAAGGATTTCTATAAGGACGAACTACAGAATTAGTCATCTAGAAAGGCGAGCTGGAGAAGTTAGCCTAAAATAGAGGCGAGCTGGAAAAACTAATCTTCCCTAGAGGTGAACTTAAGATGTCAGGTTCCACAGAGACGAGCTGGATAAGCCATCGTTTTATAGAGGCTAGGTGGCGCATCAATTTTCAGTGGAGATAACTTTCAACAGAGCCGAGCTGCAGTAGTGAGCCCTCTACACAGTCGACCATAGTAACTTTATTTTTCTGCGAGCAGAACGCCTTCTCCCTAGGTAAGGTGGAATACTTCTCCATAACCGATCAGGAGTAAAGATTCACCGTTAAAAGTTAACTCTGGCAAGGAGTCACCTCCTAGATGCATGGAACAATCAGCCTCCTCTACAGGAGAACTGGATCAAGGATCTTTTTTTCTATAGGCAAGGTGGGAGCGTCACCCATAGGCAAGCACACTGCTCACTTCATCCACCAGGGAAGATTCTTACAACAGGGAACTGAAGCAAGAAGTAATACTGTCAGGAGAAATAAATTAAAAATCCAAACATACCTGCAATCATATTTAGTCATCCCGCCATTTGCAGTTCTAGTAAGTTTGTTGTGAGATGTTTATATACCCTACACCACATGGTGGTAAGGGTATAATGTCTCTGTGCATTTGTTTGTAACATGGAAATGGAAGTGAGATAGAACCATAGTTACTTTTGAGGATCTTCATAGAATTAATTATTGAATCGATTTATCCTTGTCAGTCCGTATGTCCGTCCGTCCGACCATCCGTTCATGTATTTTTATACAAAAGGTCGAATTTATTATCATTATATCATTTATTATATTTGTTTGGTCCAAGGACGAGCACTTTTGAAATTGGTGAAAATCGGTTCAAACTTAGATATAGATCCCATATATATCTTTAACCGATTGAGGTTTAATTGTGAACCAAATGGCCAATGTCAGTCCGAAATGACCTGAATTTTGGAACATCCCACCAAATTCAGTCAAGAAGTAAGTACTTTAAATTTGATGTAATTCGGTTCAGATAAAGCCTTAGCTGCCACATGTATGTTTCATCAGATTTGGGGTTTAAAGCCCCTTACAAGCGTAATATGTATTTCACAACAATGATCTTTGATATCAGATATAGGTCAGAAATAAGTGCCGTAAATTTTGTCAAGATCGGTTCAGATTTGGATATAGCTCCCATATTTATATTTTTATCTGATTTGAGGTTTATTGTCCATCAAATGGCTAATGTCTGTCTAAATTAACTAAATCTTGGCACTTCCCACGAAATTCAGCCTAATAGCAATAGTTTCAAATGTTAGTCAAAATCGGTTCAGATATAGCTGTAGCTCCCATATATATGTTTCATCCGATTTAGTGTTAAAGTCCCTCACATGTAAACGTAATATACACTCCACATTATTGATATCCGATATCGAACATCAGGTATAGCTCGAAAATGCCTATGCCACATTTTATGGAGAATTTTATCTAATTTTGGTCATCAGTTGATATTTAGGGGTGAAGTTGACAATAACTTTTTGAAAAAAATAACAAAATTTTTATTAAAATGCGTCCCGGTATTAGAACAATACTTCATGTCTTCATATTGTCGATGATTTCATTGACATATTAATCAGATATCAAAGGACCTTATACCAGAATTTAAAACATTTTTTAATATTAATGAGCACAACGTAGGGCGTAAATACGGATCAATTGTCATAGAAATCTGCATGGACTCGTGGCTAAGGGAAAAAACTGAGATACCTCTTTTCCATGACAATATTTCGAGAATCAAAGATTAGAAAACGAATATTTATATTTGAAATGATTTGCAAAATAGAGCCATTGTTCATGTCAATGTCTTAACGTTTTTGTTTATAGTAGTCAAAAGAGTTATCGATACAAAAAAGACTCAGATCAAAGCATAATAGTGTAGGGTATCACATGACCGATACCGACCGACTACAGCCTTTACTTCCTTTTTATACGCTCCACCATACAATTGAGAGTATATTAAAATTGTCATTCCGTTTGCAACACCTCGAAATATTCTTTATATATTATATTTAATTAAAATTAAGTCGATATAGCGATGTACGTCTGTTTGGCTCTTGAAATCACGATATAGTCCATATTATACAATAGATAATATACAGGCTGATTGGTTTAGAAAATTGGCTATATTCGTCCACGTTTAGGTATAGCCCACATATAACATTAAATCCAGTTTTTCGCTTTTTTAAGGTTTCTTCCACAATTTCCGACCACATTATACGCAACTTGTCATTTGGGGATCTTGAAATGTCTGTGTGTGCGAAAAATTTTCAATTGAGGTCCATTAATTGATAAAGCTACCATGTAACGGTACCTCCCGATTTTTAAAATTTTGCAGAATAATTTGTATTATGTCTAGGATGGTTGGTATTGAAAATGAGATATATCGGTCCACGTTTTGGTATAGCATTTATATAACGGTACCCCTCGATATTCGGTATTTTCATGATTTTTCCACGAATTGGTCTAAAAATTGGTATTTGTAAGTCATAGTGGATTCTAGCTCCGGTGCGGAACATTGTATGTATAGGTCCACGTTTTCGTATAGCCCCCATATTAGGATACCTCACAAATAGAGGAACAGGTCAATTCTGACTGTTACATAGATCCCGACAATGTGTATACACAAAGGAAGGGGATGTTATCTAGAATGCTTATATCTCAAGAATGGCTGGACAGATTTTGACAAATGTTGTCAATTCAGAATGCCCTCCTGGCCTAGAAGAATAAAATATAAGAAATTCGCATAAAAAGATACCAATAATAATGTTAATATTGATTTTGTAGTATTTTGTGACATTTTTTTATTTTTTCATATTATTTATCGCATGCGATTTTTTCAATTTGATTTTTAATATTGAAGTGTCTATTTTGTAATATTTTTTCACCTTACAACACAGGTTGGGGTTATTATATGTAGATTGCAATTATCGTCCGATCCTCACGAAATTTTTACATTTTTAGACCCAGAAGGTTTAGCCCTATTGTTTTCAAAGATATCCGCAATATATTTCGGTGTTGAAATGGACCAACAAATAAAAATTTTCCTGATTTTTCAGCCGTTAAAAAGGTCAGGAATGGAAAACTAAGGACACGAAATCTCGCATGAAATTAGAGTTTAAGACATCGGGTGGAATGGACCGCTACTTTTTTTGTAAACAGATATCAGAAATACACAAAAGGCCAACTTCTGGCTTTTTGATGCTTATTTAGTTGACGAATATAGCCAAATATCGTAGACAAACAAATCATATAGATGAGTCTAAATTTGAAGATACACAGGGGCTTCTTACTTTTGGAGATGATCGCAAAATATTTAGGGGTTCAAATGAACCAAAAACTGAAAAAAAAAAATTCCTGATCACACAATTGAAGCCAATCGACTCGCCTGAGAAGAGAGTAAAAGACAGGGGAAAATTGCATTATATGGATGACCATTGTGTTATATTTAGCTTTAAGATGGACCACAACAACTAACAACACGACGGAGTGCGTAAATATTTTGCAAATGTCCATGTTCAAAATGCTAAGGACAATATCTGTGCAGTACTCTTTTCAGTACTCTTTCATTTCAAAAGCAGAATCTTGCAAAATGGATTTTGACAAAAGGGGCTTCTAACATATTGTAGTGTTGTAGGGTATCACATGGTCGGTCCGGCACGACTATAGCCTTTGCTTACTTATTTTTCTATATACTTAAATATGTGTAGCTAATTTTCAATACCAATTATCCCACACATTATATTATCGTTTTGCCAATTTTACGGTCTACGAAAAACAATGTAGCCTCTATCTTGATTTAAGCAAACTGACTGCTTTAAGTTTTTTCTGATCAATAATATATTTCTTACTGAACTCTGACCTATATTTCGAAATGATGCAAATGATATGACAAATTTAATATGCCTTATAATGAAAGGTACAACAACACATTTTTATCAGCAAACTAAATTGTGCAAAACCTTGTAAATTAACTGCTCGACTTAAGATACAATGCCGAAAACATTGTTGCTAACATTAATGACATTTGCATTCGTCATTAGAGCCAAATAACTGCAATCTGATTAAATCACTTTTGTGATCGGATAATTTGTTAAATTACTAAACTCGAAGTACATGCGAAATTGTTAAGAATGCTAGTAGAACAACAACAACAATGACAACACCACGAGACACACCTCAAACATTATTGCTAATGGCGGATTTCAGTTGGTTGTTCGCCAATTAGTAATTAATCAATGATTTAAAATTGGAGACAAATAGCCCGGTAATCGCTTCAATCTTTACAGATATTATTCACGTATATTCAGCACAGAGAGATACAACTATACGCTTTGACACTTACAGGTAATCTCCTTGCCTGCAACGGATTGATTGCAAGGGCACGGGCAAAAAAAAACATAAGTATTTCTCAAAGACAATAAAATTCACTCAAACGTGAATATGTTGAACATAAACGTGAACACGACAAACAACCGACTGAGTGACTAGCGGACTATGGCAAAGAAAAAATTGATTAAATTTAAATATGTTTTTCAGTGAAAAAAAAGTAAAGCGTTAAAACGATTTAAATGCCACGATATGTTGCCGTTAATTAAGGTCAGTTGCGCAAAAAAAGAATAATGCATATCTTAATGGACAAAAACAGGCATAAACGGCTGTCAATTTGAATTCCACTAAATGATATTTCAGTTCTCCGGTGTTTTCCATGCTTACAATTATAAATCAGCTTGCCTGCCATGACACATGGACGAAAAGTAAAAGTTAGATTAATCAATGAATGGATGACAGGAACAAGGTATGACAAATGAGGTCAGGTCGAATTGCAGATACTCTGAGTTGTATGAAATCTTCTGTGCATATTTTGATAGTTCATATGCAGTACATGGGAATATTTATTTGAGACCTTAAATGCAATTTAATTCTAGGCTGATTTAAAACTGAGGAAATTTGATGATTTGTGCAATGATTAAGGACAAGAAAATTAATATTTATTATGTGCAACATATTATTTTTTTGAAAGTCAGTAAGGAAAAGTCAAAAGTCGGGCAAGCAAGACTATATAATATGTTACACCACTGTGCATATTTAGTAGAGCTCCTGTAACAAATTTATTTGAAGTAGATCATACCGCCTATCAACCTTTGCTTCAGAGAACTCATAATTTTGTTTCACAGGAAACTAATATATTGGAGGCATATCCAATTCAGAATCGATTTTTAACAAATTTGACGGAGATATTTTTATTTTTTTATGCCAAATAACATTGTTATAGAGTGCATGATATCACTTCGGGAAGGATTATATTAAAAAATATATATCGAGTTTCACCAAATGGAAACGTCCCGAAAATCACTCCATTTGGGCTGATATTAGCCATTATTTGAACAATAAACCTGAAATAGATTTACGATTATATATGTGTGGTATATCCAAATCTGAGCCAATCTAGATAAAATTTGGCAAAGGTATTTTCGAGCTCTATAAACTATCTGGTACCAAATATCATTGTTGTCGAATGCATATTGCGAATGTGAGGGACTTAAACACCAAATCAGATGAAACATATATATGGCTTCCGAAGAACAGATTTTCTCCGAATTTAATGTAGTTGCTTCTAATCTGAATTCGGTCGGATGTGCCAAAAATGTAGGTCATTTGGACTGATATTGGCCATTTGGTGTATAATTAACCCCAAATCGGTTGAAGATATATATGGGAGCAATATTCCAATCTGAGCCGATCTTCACAAAATTTGAAGAACATTTTTCTGAATTTTATCTGATATCTGATGATGGCACCAAATCTTATTGTTTTGGAGTGCATATTACATATATAAGGGACTTTAACACCAAATTAGACTTAATCCAGCCGAATCTGCAAAAATTCAGGTTATTTGGATTGATGTTGGCCATTTGGTATACAATTAACCCTAAATCGGATGAAGATATGTATGGGAGCTATATCTAAATTTGAAGCGATTATCACCAATTTCAATAGGGTTAGTTCTTGGACCAAACAAAGTTTCATCTCGATCGGATAATAAGTGTCACCTGTATTTTGTTCACGAAAATACATGGACAGTTCTATGAAGATCCTCAAGAGTAGCTATGGTTCTATCTCGCTTCCTTCTCCATTTTACAAACAAATAAACAAATACATAATATCCTTATCACTATGTAGTGTAGGGTGTAAAAATTGCGACCCTTTGTGGTTGAGGTTTCAGAACGGGTTCTATATATTTATATAACATATCATATATATATATCATTTTCACAACAGATCTTGTGTTAGCAAAAATGTTTGTATGTGTGAAATATGAAGACAGTTGGATGTTTATTTTGCTCTGTGGAAACCTATGTTGGGGAAATACCTGAAAAAATAGTCCGACCTCTACCATCTTTATAACAGATCTTGGGTTGATAGAAATATTGAGAAATATTGAATGAAATTGGATGCTAATTTTGCGTTTTCTAAGCTGGAAGGAGTGGACCGATATATTCTATCTTCACAGCAGATCTTGTGTTAGTAAAAAACATGGGATGTGTGTCATTTGTAGACAATCGGAATTTTACATCACATTTTATAAGAGTTATAAGTAATAATTATTCGAAATTTTGACCCTTTGTGGGGTACTCATTGGAGTGAACCGATATATTCCACCTTCACAGCAGATCTTGTTTTAGCAGAAATAATGGGATGTGTAAAATATTAAGACAACCGGATGCTTTTTCGGATCTTATGATCGTTTTGGTTATTCAAGGAGTGGACCGATATATCTCGTCTTCACAGATATTGTGTTAGAAGAAATAATGGGATACCTGAAATATTAAGGAACCGGTTGCTTATTTCGGACTTTATAATCGTTTTGTTTATTCGAAACCTTGAAACTTTTTGGGAGGGAGGTGCCAGAAGGAATGGTCCAATCTCTATCATCTTTATAAAAGATCTTGTGTTGATAGAAATATAGATATGTGCCAAGTTGCAATGGAATCGGACGTTAATTTTGCGATTTATAAGCTTCATGGATATTCAAAATTTTGATTCTTTGTCGGTGAGGTAGTTGATGGAGTGGACTGATATTGTTCTTTTTCACACCTGCACTGAAGCAGATATTTGAATTTGCAAAGTTGGAGCAAAATCCAATTATCATTTCTCTTTCTGTACTGTAAAATAAATTAAATTTGATAATAATATTACGATCTACCTAGTTTGGACCAAATTGGACACTCCCTTCGAGAGTCATAGTGTGTACCAGCCAAACAGACAGACGGACATCGTTAGAGCGACTCGAAATGTTCTAAATTGGAATTAGTCCAAACATTTTGGCCGCATCTAATGATATATACCCTCTCTAGCCATATGGTGGATGGTGTAAAAATGTAGGAGTTAATTTAAAAACGGTAATTCTGTATCTACATTCGCTCCCAGTTCCAACCATGCTATAGATTACATTACAAACAAATTCCAGACCATCACACAACAACCATTCCACAGTAGGGTATTCAATAAAAAAACATTAATGAAATGTAAATAAAATAAATCGATATTGACTAATGGCAATAATCTATAATTATAAATCTTTATTATGAGCTTATTAGAGTTGCAAAAAATGAAAAGTTCTTTGCATTGTTTTTGCTATGGTTCTGTTTTTGATTTTTTTGCCTTCGATGCTATTAAATAAAACCTGTAATTATGGGTGTGGAGCAGCGGTAAATATTTCAAACTATTTACAAAAGTTACCATTTAAATTTATGTGCTGTTCTTATTTGGCTGCTCTTTATGGGCTTGGACTTTTAGTGAACCTTTTAATGGTGCAATTACCCAACAGCAATTGTACTAACTATATTAGGATTATGTATTAAAAAGCCAAACATTCTATTTTACTTGTTTTTTGTTTTTTTTTTTTTTTTTTTTTGGTTTTTGATATGTCAGTAATTGTTGTATTTTCTGGCTGAACTATTCAAGGTTGTTTTGTAGTCTATTTTGTAAATTGTTTACAACTTACAAATGAATTCTGGAGAGTTGAATGTGCTTATTTGCAAAAATATGTTTATGAACATAAAAATGCCGAAAAGAGAACATCCAGAAACTATTATCCTGAAATCATCAATTTCAGGTATTGCCTTAACAAAATTTGGAACAATTTCGATATATTAAGAGTTGTAGCTTTTTTGGAAGATAGTCTGTAAAACTTGTTTAATAGAAAATCTTTTGATCCAAATTTTTATTCGAGCTAATGTTTATTGAAACTTGCCATATTCGAGAAAAAAATAAAAAAAAGTATTTGCTTTGACCTCTAACAGCGTTTTTTAACAAATGGGATCGATGGGTATTTTAGCATTTTGTAATTGAAAACTTAATCAAAATTCAGCCTTTTGGAAATAAAGGCAATTTAAAATACATTTTAACTGGGATATAAGCATTCGAACATTCCGTCCCCCTTCTCGGTAAAACTCTGTTCTTGGCATGCCAGTCTGTTTGTCTGTCCGCCTGTCCATGTATTTTTATGAACAAAATGCAGGTCTCATTTATTATCCGTTTGAGATCAAATTTTGTAAAAAATATTTGTTTGGTCCAAGGACGAAGTCTATTGAATCGGTTCACATTAAGTTATAGCTCCCATATATAGGGGAGATAAAAAACTGCAACAAAGTCAAAAGCCATAGTTTTTAATTTTTTTTTTTAATTTTAATGAATGAAAGCAAAAAATGTCGGAAATAGCATCACATTTTAGAATAAGTTAGGACTTGTTCGAATTGGTCACCTTTGGCACGAATTATGGCCTTCAAACGGCCAATGAAACCGTCATACGCTGCTCGAATGTTGCTCTGCGGTATTTTGGTACATTCCCGACAAAGCGCTTGCTTGAGGTGATTGACACTTTGGTATTTTTAGTACCAACCATGATTTCCAAAATACTCCAGACACAATAGTTCGACGGATTGGTATCAGGTGCTGGAAATAAAGCGAGGAACCTCATTTTGTAACCACTCTTGGGTGGCGCGTGCTGAGTCCTGTTGGAAAGTCCAAGGTCTGCGGCCAAAATGTTTGCGTGCCCAAGGCTTTAATACAGCCTCGAGAATATTTTCGACATAGTATTCGCCATTTATTCTGATGCCAACGTCGAATAATACGAGCGGAGAGCGACCTTCGGCTTTTATGGCGGCCCACACCATCACCGTGGCCGGCGCTTGAGTTCTGGTGACCAACCGAAGGTGCACATTTTCAGCTGACCTCTTTGGCAAGTAAACACGATCATTTCGTTTGTTTACAAACTGCAGGACAACGAATGTTTTCTCATCGGAGAAAACCTAATTCGGCAGTTCACAACTTTCAGCCAAGCGAAGCAACTCTTTAGCTCTTTTGAATCTAATTTCTTTCTGTTGCAGTGTAAATTCCTACATTTTTTGGAATTTCAATGGCTTTACCCCAGCCCATGTTTCAATATTTGCCGAATGGAATATTGCGAAATGTTCAGCTCACGAGCCATTTTTCGGCCGATGCGACGCGGGTTTCGATCAAGTCGCTTCTTTACTTTTCGAATCATTTCCGCCGATGTTGCTGTTTTCTTCCATCTTCTTCCTTTAGGTCGGGCTACACTACCAGTAGGACGGTAACGAGCGATGGTACGAGACACAAACGATTTATTCACATTTAAATGCTGGAGTGCTCTAAAGATAGCCGCTTGTGGTTTTCCACCCAAATATAAAGAAATCGCTCTATCACGCTCGAATTTCACCACGAATAACTTTTTTTCTGGAAAAATCTCACCAAAATGCTTTCGTACGCTTGTAAACAATATATTGAGTTGTCACTGGAAAAATTTTAACAGTTGTCGGACGAGTGGCTTAGAAATGACAGCAGTCTGAAATTGGTTGCAGTTTTGTCATCTAACCCTGTATCTCAAAACGTTCTTTTGTTTTTGGCAAGCAAATAATTATCAATGTTCCAAAAATAAGTTATCTATATAATGAAGCTTTTGTTTGGTACAAAGTTGCAACTCAAAATTGTATTGTTACTAATTTTGTCTCATGTCGGGTGTCGAAAATAATATGCCTCATTAAGCCTACTACTACTGTGATGACAGTCAAACATACATCTAACAATTTATGCGTGAAAATATGCAAACATATATCGGATCATATCAACAAACATACGTGGATGCAACTACCGAAACATTGTATGCCGCTATATCTCCCCAGCGAACAAAACCGTCTGAGTTCGGTCGGACTTCGAACTAAAATTCGGATAAAACTTTCGATTTCGGTCTGACTTCCCACCGAAAGTTATATGGAGTGGAGTTTTAGCCGACTTTTGAACCGAAGTCGGACAGAACTCTTAAGGATATTCATGAATACTTCGGATGGAAACTAATGTTTTTTGGCCGAACCTAGAACAGAACCTGTAAGATTGTGCAGATTTATATTTTTTTATCGACTTTCTAATGTTATGACCGACATTTGGTTCGCTTGGCACTAGCATACGAACCACGTACATTCATCTCCATACACACACATGTCCATGTTAATATTTATGTCATAGATGCTCAATGTAATAGTATTGGTGAGAGCGACGAAATAACACTGGAAGAAAATATTTTTCTATTCATTTTATTTAGTCGTCAACGAGATAGCGACGAAAGCACATGTGTGGCGGGTGTCGTAATTTTTTGCTTTTTCTGGGAAATGTAAAATTAATGAATGTACAGGGATCGCCGGGTTATACTATTGCGGGACAAAGGTAATTTTTTAATAAAATTAGTGTTAAAATTAAGTTTTTCAAAAACTTGACACAACATATTTTTGACAAACGGCCCTTCTGAAAATGGCCTTCCCTTTTTTATTATAATATATAAACTTATTAAGTTAGATAAACCCATTTTTAAATTCTCCTCCACCATATCTTCATCATTACCTCTATATTGATTTACCCATTCCTTCAACTTTTTTATAAAAAGTTTCTTATACATTTTAAATCGTTTTTCTTTTTCTTCCCCCCTGCTAACAATTCATGTCTTTATGAACAGTTTCAAAATGTTTTTTTATTATATTTCTTATTTTTTTAAATGTCTTATAACATATAACACATTGCATATCATCAAAAGCATTTTGTAGCATAAAATGCTTTTGAAATGACATCACTGACATATCGCAATAATTTTCAGTTTATGTGTTCACTAACAGCAGTCTCGATTACGATTAAATGTAAATATTACACAGAATTTCTGCCTGTGTAGCTTGTCTCTCCCACTCATATATCTGCTTTCCTATTGGTTGATTGGCGATCAAACAAAAGAGCGTAAGAATACGTGTGAGTTGAAATTGCTGAAATCAGCCACTACTGGGCATCTATGATTTATGTACACCCAAATAGATACACCATCTTACAATCAATTATACACAAGAAAAAAAAACTAAACTATTCTCTCATACAAATGGCTTCGACACTACTGTCGCCTTATTGGCTGTTGAAATATTTGCTAATATTTAATGAAATCCCATATCGATGTCAAAGATTTCTATTGGTGATATAGTAACAACATCAACAACATCACCATCAGCACAGATTGCAACTGCAGCAACAACAGGCAGTCAACATTAGCGAATAGTTGATGGTGCCTGGTTGGAGTGCCTCTTAGGCAAAGTGCACCGTAATATCCTTAGAGAATTCTTAAGCGACCTTAAGAACAAAAAAAAAAATAAAATGGGAAGAAAGAGTACCAGGAAATTTGTGTTAAAAGCAGTTATAAAACAGTGGTTGTGGTGAAAAGCGAAAAATGGGCTTCGTTTGAAATAATATAAATCTGTTCGACTTCAGATATGGGTTAGTCGTTTCGACCTTAGTTAGATTAGATTAGATAGAAAATAAGCAAAAATCTTAGTCAACTTTTCACCCACCAGAAAAAAAATCCAGGATTCGCACTTCTGGGTCTTGATGTGGCAATAATACACTCATCTTTATACCCTACACCACATAGTGGCAAGGGTATTATATCTTTGTGCAGTATTTTGTAATATGGAGAAGGAAGCGATATAGACCCATAGTTACATATGAGGATCTTCATAGAATCACTTTCACCGTCGATTTATGCAAGTCAGAACGTCTGTCCGTTCGTCTGCCTGTATTTTTGTGAACAAAATGCAGGTCGCATTTATTATCCGATTGAGATGAAATCTTCCAAACAATATTTGCTTGGCCCAAGGGCGAACCCTGTTTAAATTGGTGAGAATCGGTTCAAATTTAGATATATCTTAAACTGTTTTCGGATGAATTGTGTACCAAAAGGCTAATATCAGTCCAAATGAACTGAATTTTAGCACATCCGACAAAATTCAGTCTAGAAGCAAGTAAATAAAAAAGGTTTAGCTCCCGGTTCAGACTTTTATATAGCTTCTATACACAGGGTGCAATGAAAAAACTGCAAGCAACTTCAGACTGCTGTCATTTCTAAGCCGCTCGTCCAACAGCTGTTAAATTTATTCCAGTGACAGCTCATTATATTGTCTACAAGCGTACAAAAGCATTTTGGTGAGAATTTTCCAAAAAAAAAAGGTATTCGTGATCAAATTCAAGCGTGATAGTGTCATTTCTTTATATATGACTGGAAAACCACCTGTGGCTATCGTTGGAGCACTCCAGTATTTAAATGTGAATAAATCTTTTGTGGCTCGTACCATCGCTCGTTACCGCGATACTGCTAGCGTAACCCGACGTCAAGGAAGTGGACGGAGGAAAACAGCAGCATCAGCAGAAATGGTTTGAAAAGCAATGAAGCGACTTGACGGAAATCCACGTCGCAGTGGCCGAAAAATGGCTGGTGAGCTGAACATATCGCCATATTTCATTCGGCAAATATTGAAAAACGAGTTCGTGGTAAAGCCATTGAAATTCCAAAAAGTGCAAAAACTTACACCGCAACAGAAAGAAAATAGACTCAAAGAGCTAAAGAGTTGCTTCGCTTGGCCGAAAGTGGTAAACTACCGAATTTGGTTTTCTCCGGTGAGGAAACATTCGTTGTCCTGCAGTTTGTAAACGGAACTCAAGCGCCAATCGTGGTGATGGAGTGGGCCGCTCGTATTAATCGACCGTGGCATCAGAATAAATGCCGAATATTATCACGAAAATATTCTGGAGGGTGTATTAAAGCCTTGAGCACGCAAACATTTTGGCCGCAGTTCTTGGACATTCCAACAGGACTCAGCACCCATTGGGGTTCCTCGCTTCATTTGCAGCACACAATGACCCCTAAAATCTCCGAATACCAATTCGTTGAACTATTGGTCTGGAGTATTTTGGAAAGCAAGGTTGCCACTAAAAAATACCAATCGACACGATTACTTCAAGCAAGGGCTTCGCCGGGAATGGGCCAAAATACCGCAGAGGAACATTCGGGCAGCGTGTGACGATTTCGTTGGTCGTTTGAAGGGTATAATTCATGCCAAAGGTGACCAATTCGAACAAATCTAAACTTATTCTAAAATTTTGATACTATTTCCGACATTTTTTGCTTTCATGCAATAACATTGAAAAACAAACAATCAAAAATTATGGCGTTTGACTTTGTTGCAGTTTTTTATCTCACCCTGTATATCTTCAACCGATTTTGCGTTATTTCAGCACCAAATTACCAATATCAGTCCAAATGACCTGAATTTTGGTACATCCTACCGAATTCAATCTAGAAAAAAGTACAAAAAAAAACATAAATAGCTTACCTATATTGTTCCATTCATATTTGGTGTCTTAAATCCCTCATATGCATTTCAAAAGAATGATATTTGGTACAAGATGTTATATACAGCTCAGAAGGCGGTGCCAAAAATTTTGTCAAGATCGGTTCAGATTTGGATATAACTCCCATATATATCTTTATCCGATATCAGGTTTATTGTGCACCAAATGTCTAATATAAGCCCCAACTGGACTGAAATTACGGCATTTCCGACGGAAATTAGCCCAGAAGCAAGTACTTCAAATTTGTGGCAAATCGGTTCAGAAATAGCTATAGATGTTTCATTCGATTTGGTGTTAAAGTTCCTCAGTTGCGTAATATGCACTCCCCCCAAAAAATATATTGCGTACCAGATATCAGATACAACGCAGAAATACCTCTGTCAATTTTCATCGACATAAGTTAATATTCGGATATGGCTCCCATAAATATATTTTTCCGATTTAGGGTTTTTTGTGCACCTAATGGCTAATATCAGACCAAATGGAGTGAATTGTGGCACTTCCGATGGAAATTAGCCCACAAGAAAGTACATTAAATTTGGGGCAAATCGGTTCAGATATAGCTCCCATATGTATGGTTCATCCGATTTGGTGTTAAAGTCCCTCACATGCGACGTATACATTCCACAACAATGTAATTTGATACCGGGCATCAGATACTGCTTGAAAATACCTCTGCCAAATTTTATCGATATCGGTTCAGATTTTAATATATACCTTCGATATACATCTTCATCCGATTTTACGGTTGTTACTCACCATATATGTAATGTCAGCCCAAATTGAATAGATTTTGTCATAGATTTTTGCCTCGGCCTGGTATATCTGTTTCCTTTCAAGCTTCGAAAACGCTCCTCCTCTCTAACCACAGTGCTGGTATGAAATCCTCCTCAAACACCATTATTATTGCTTGCTACCACAAAGAAATATTGGCATCGTCAACAGCATCGTTAGAGGGGTAAAGATTTGGTTTCCATGGTATGCTAACTCCCCATAATGATTTTGAGGATCTTCGTCTGTTTGTTTGTTTGTCATCGCTCGATATGGCTGCAACAACATGAGTGCCGTTGTGTGCATGTGTGTGTGTGTTTGAATGTCATCGCATATCATGTGTAACAGTAGTAAATAGTCAATTGTTTTGGTTGTAAGTTACGCAAAATTAATGAACATTGCTCTTATTTGCATATTCATGCGTTTCACGTTCGCCTGTCACATGTTTGCAATTCTGGCAATCATTGGCATTACCCCCCAACGACCTCAATCGCATCACATAAGACTACTCTCCTTTCGCCTCACGATGTTTCTTTCTTGGCCATGGAGAGCGAGAAAGAAACAAGTGGCAGTGACAGTGCCACACTGCCTGGCAAAAACAAATAGCAAGGGGAAAAATTAAAATTACGCAAATGAATCGTTGACTGTGCGATGTTGCAAGTGCGAGTGGTGTTGCTGTTGCTGCGCCATGCAACGGTAGCAAATACCACCACCATATTTTTGCAAAATTTTTGCATTAACACGAAAGTGGTAATTGGAGAAACATTACATTGATTTGATGTGCCTCTTTCAAGTCCTTGAAGAGGACAACAACATTCCGCGTTACAGGTTTTAGTTGTAGCTGTCTTGTGTATGTGTGTGTGTGAAGGAACGCGGAATAAATTGAATGAAATTAAAACTAATGTCTGAAATAGCTCAGCTCATATCAAATTCGGTATTTAATTATTTAGGCAATGTATTTCTAGAATTGATGTTCAGCAATTAGAGTTGTTAATGCGGCGTTTAACATGAGTAATTATGCAGATAGTTTTGAGTGGCAAATTTCAAGAATTTTTTAGCGAGAAGTCGTGAGAATCTGTGGCGGAATAATTATTTTAAGAGGCGGCAAGGTATTGGTGTCACTGTGGGAAAATAATGTCGTCTTGTCAATTTTGGAAACTGAGGAAAATGAGCAATTGCATTTTGTTTTCGGATATCACAAAAAAATTCGCTATTAATTACGAACAATATCAATTTCCGACAATTGGTAAATATTTTAAATAAAAATTCTTTTAACATGTGAAATCGACGTCCCCTATTTTTCAAGTTTAGCACATCCCAATATTTTGGCCTATGTTATAGCAATTGGGAAAATCTAATGTATCAGCCCATATTTTGTCACCTCCCCACCAAAGTCCAAAAATTTTCCAATCAAGTGCGCTGCAGTTGAAATTTGACACATCCCAATGTTCGGATAAGCCATGAATCAGGATCGAAAATAGACAATATGATCTATTGATTCCTGGGCCTCCCACACAAAACGAAAATCAGATTTTCATCAAAATTTCCACATCCCAGTTTTTATGGTCTAATCTTGGTTTGCGGTAAAATTTTTATAAAGTTTAGATTAGAAGCCATGTAATATTCATCCACTGTTTCGCGTACCTCCCTCCAAAAGGACAAATTTTAAAAGGATTATAAAAACTTCTGAACTCTTTAATCAAAATACCAATATTCTAGTATTTTTTGAAGGGATTGACTTTATTATTATACGGAATTATCTCTTTATTATGTCCACTTTTTACCGAAAAAAATCAAGTCGGGTTACGGTTTGTCACCAACTGATTTCAAGTATTTTGAAGGTTTGGTTCACATTTTTAGAAGAATTAGATATAATTTGGCATTTTATGTTCCCATTAAGAACGTAAACTATGCTAACTTCCGCTTCGAATGGTTTATAAGTGCGACCTGTAGAGCAACTACAAAATCAGGAAAATTTTCAGTTTTTGGTCCATTTCAAATAAATAAATATTATGCGATCATCTCCAAAAGCAATAGGCTTCCATTCTGGCTCTAGCCCCACCTCCATTTTAAATTCATCGGGCCATAATTGCGACCTGTAGAGTGATTACAAATTAACGTGGACAGACGGACGGACATACATAGCTAGATCGACTCAGCCCGGGAAAATCCATACATAGTTTTCTATGTCGGAAACTAATATTCTTGAGTTGTTTCATAATTTTTAGCCCAATCAATCTTATAGCCCAATCAAACTTTTAATACCCCCAACACATAGTGTTGTTGGGTAGAACAATATCGTGGGTATATGTGACGAGGATTATCAAACTACCGAATATCGGTGGGTATTGTTATATGCGCGCGATAGGAAAAAGTGGACCTAAATATTCCGAAGCTAGAATCCATTATGAACTTCAAATACCAATTTTTACACAAATCCGTAAAAAACCAAAAAATATATCTCATTTTCAATACCAAAATTCCTATACACCATACAAAAAGTTCTGCCGAATTTAAGAGCTCTACGTCGAATAATGTGGGCTCCATCGTGATTTTAACAGACAGACAGGGATGTTACAAACGGAATGACAAAGTTAATATACCCTCCTTTTCAAGGAGGGTGACGACGTATATCGATTCTAAACCGATCTATATAAAATTTAGCATAGGTGTTTTCGAGCAGTATCTGATATCTGGCACCAAATATCACTGTTATGCTTGTGTGGGACTTTAACACCAAATCGGATAAAGCATATATATGGGAGCTATAGCTTTATCTGAACATATTTTTTTACAAAATTTGAAGCATTTATTTTTAGGATAAATTCAGTCGGAATTCCAAATATTCAGCTCATTTGGGATGATATTAAACATTTGGTGCACAATAAACCTGCTATTGGATAAAAAAATATATAGGTGCTATAACCAAATCTAATCTAATCTCAATAAAATTTAACAGAGGTATTTTTGAGCTCCATATGTTACCTGGTACCAAACATTATTCTTGTGAAGTGCATATTACGCATATGAGGGACTTAAAACCGCAAATCGGAATAGACATATATATGGAAGCTATAGCTATATCTGAAATGATTTTTACCAAATTTTATGCACTTCCGTATAGACTGAATTCGGATGTGCCAAAATTCATTTCATTTGGACCGATACTGGCCATTTGGTGCACAATTAACCCGAAATCGGGCGAAGATATATATGGCAGCTATATGTAAATTTGAATCGATACTCACCAATTTCAATAGGGTTCGTCTTTAGGCCAAACAAATATTGTTTAGAAAAGTCGAATCGAATAATAAATGCGACCTGCATCTTATTCACAAAAATACATGGACAGACGGAATGACATGCATAAATCGATTGATTCGATAAAGATCCTCAAAAGTAAATATAGACCCGCTTCTATTTCCACGTTACAAACAAATACACAAAGACAATTATATACTTATACTATGTGGTGTAGGGTATTCAAATTTTATTTTTGTTGGGAAGGTAACAGATCAAATAGAATCAAAATATTTGCATGCGTGGTTAAGTATCTGATTGTGATATTTGAAGCCTGAATAAAATTAGAACACTTTTTACACAATTTTGACTTCTTAGGAGACCATAAGTGTGATACATAATTTACCACAAGTTAAGTTTGAACTATTTCGAGTAGCCTATACTTCTTTATGATATAGAGGATGAACTGAAAAAACTTCAACGAAATTCAGACTGCTGTCATTTCTAAGCCATTCGTCCGACAGCTGTTAAAATTATTCCTGTGACAGCTCATTACATTGTTTACAAGCGTACAAAAGCATTTTGGTGAGAATTTTCCAGAAAAAAAGTTATTCGCTATGGAATTCAAGTGTGATAGTGTGATTTCTTTATATTTGGCTGGAAAACCACAAGTGGCTATGGGCACTCCATCATTTAAATGTGAATAAATCGTTTGTGTATCGCACCATTGCATGTTACCGTGATACTGGTAGTGTAGCCCGACGTAAAGGACGGAAGAAAACAGCAACATCAGCAGAAATAGTTCGAAAAATAAAGAAGCGACTTGATCGAAACCCGCGTCGCAGTGGCCGAACAATGGCTCGTGAGCTGAACATATCGCAATATTCCATATGGCAAATATTGGAAAATAAGCTCGGGGTAAAGCCATTGAAATTCCAAAAAGTGCAAGAACTTACACCGCAACAGAAAGAAAATAGACTCAAAAGAGCTAAAGAGTTGCTTCGCTTTGCCGAAAGTGGTGCACTGCCGAATTTCGTTTTCTCCGATGAGAAAACATTCGTTGTCCTGCAGTTTGTAAACAAATAAAATGATCGTGTTTACTTGCCAAAGAGGTCAGCTGAAAATGTGGACCTTCGGTTACCTACCAGCCATGGTGATGGCGTGGGCCACCATAACAGCCGATGGTCACTCTCCGCTCGCATTGATCGACCGTGGCATCAGAAAAAATACCGAATATTATCGCAAAAATATTCTGGGGGTGTATTAAAGCCTTGGTTACGCAAACATTTTGGCCGCAGACATTGAACATTCCAACATGACTCAGCACCATCGCACTCAGCACTCACCACCCAAGAATGGTTACAAAATAAGGGTTCTCGATTCATTTCCAGCGCACAATGGCCACCAAAATCTCCGGATACCAATCCGTTGGACTATTGTGTCTGGAGTATTTTGGGAAGCAAGGTTGGCACTACAAAACACCAAAGTGACGATCACCTCAAGCAAGCGCTTCGTCGAGAATGGGCAGAATACCGCAACATTTGGGCAGCGTTTGACGGTTTTAAGGCCATAATACGTGCCAAAGGTGACCAATTCGTACAAATCTAAACTTATTCTAAAATTTGATGCTATTTCCGACATTTTTTGCTTTCATTCAATAAAATTAAAAAAAAAAACTGGTTGCAGATTTTTTTATCTCAACCTGTATTTGGTATAAGAAATGTTGAAATTGAACTTTAGGGGAGACACCAGAAAAACTGGACCGATATTGACCGTCTCCGAACTTGATGTAAATTTCATAAAAATATTTTAATGTGGCAATTGTGGATCAAATCGAATACTTCCTTCGAGAGAAATAGGTCGCTCGTTCAGACTTACTTGCCTAGATTGACTCTAGATATCAAAAAACTGACAAAATTGCTGGCGTCTTACATCTACATCGACCCCTTATCTCATTTTATTGTTTTTGCGGAAGCTTGTCTGAGAAATCTAGCACCTTTGCTTATTACATTTGTGAAACAGTTGCTTATTACATTATAATAAATGAAAATAGTTTTGAATTTTTTAAGAAATAATTTTACACCCCTTCACATTCTGTAACTAACAACATTTTTATATTTTTTACAACTGAAAACACAGGTATTTAAAAATTTCCTTTATGGACAATTTAATTAAATTAATATGACAATACAAAATGTAAAGTTCATATCGTAAAAATTGTTAAATTAACCGCTATTGTCATCCTTTCCACACACACACACTCGCATTAAGTCTGTGTTTTTAAGCAATTAAAATATAAATTCGCATAAATTCCTTGTGTTCGTTCACTCAGTCGCTCTCTCTCTCCCTCTCTCCTGGACGTGCATTGACTGTGACTGTGTTCACAGTCGCATTACAATTTCGAAACAAAAAGGCTCAATGTGAACAGTTATGTTTCCGGTGAATGTAAATGACTGTGTGAATTGATGTGTGTATGTGTGTGTGCGTCTGTGTGTTTGCACGTTAATTTGTTATGCTTTTCATGATTTGTTACCCTGGCAACTCTGTTTTTTACGCAACAATGCAATACAATGCGGTCCATATGCGATTTTGTAGAATATCTACTTTATATAGATTGCAATGCATATATTTATGAGTGTGTCTGTGTTATCACAGCAAGATATTTTAAAAATGAATCTGAACATCACTATTATAGTGGCATACATATAGATGTGGACAGGTGAACATGTACTTCTGCTGGTCATTTATATGAGATAGTCCGAATATATATTAAGGAGGAGATAAAATATAATTTATTTATTAGAACCAAAATGGAGGGGCCTTAAGTATACAAATCTGATACACGTAACTGATATAATTACTTAAGAAATATAAATCCCCAAAGTACAGTTAAATCGATTTGAAAATGTTCCATAGACCATTCATGTATGTACATTAGATAAAACATGACATGGTAATCATGAATTGAAACCAGGTACCAGATATAGTCGAGCGAAGTATTCCATTTTCATACTTCAAAAAATTGCCAAAATTATAAGAAAATCTATCCAATTATCCATCTCAGGTTTGCGGTTGAGAGAAATATTTAGATAGAAAAATTTGCAAAGAATCGCTGACTTGTTTCACAAGTTATGACAGAAAAAAGTATTGGAAATTGAGACCTTTTGTGGGTGAGGTACCAGAGGTGGTTCTCAAATATATATCATCTCCACAACAGATCTTGTGTTAGCCAAAATGTTTGTGTGTGTGAAATTTGAGGAGAGTTGAATGTTTATTTCGCTTTCTTTGAATGTTTTGTTTTTCAGAATCTTATACAATATGTGTGGGGAGATACCAGAAGGAATGGTCCGATCTCTATCATCTTTATAACAGATCTTGTGTTGAAAGAAATATTGAGATGTGACAAGTATGAATGGAATCGGATGTTAATTAACGCATTTTATGAGCTTCATGGAGATTAAAAATGAAGACCCTTTATGGGGGGGGTGGAGTGGACCGATATATTGCATATTTACAGCATATATTGTGTTATTAGAAATAATGGGATGTGTGAAATATAAGGTTCTTATTTTGGATTTTATAATCGTTTTTGTTATCCAAAACTTTGACCCTTTGTGGGGGAGGTACATGAAGGAACGGTCCGATCACTACCATCTTTATAACATATATTGTGTTGACAGAAATAATGAGATGTGCCGAGCCTGAATAGAAGGGGGTGTTAATTTCGCGCTTTATTAGCTTCATGGATGGGTATTCAAAATGTTGACCCTTTGTGGGGGAGTTACCAGAAGGAATGGACCAAAATATTCCATCTTCATACCAAGCTTTGGACTAATAAAAATATAGTAATTAGTATAGTAAGTTAAAATTACATTTAAGACCGTCGGACTCTGTCATCACAATTTATATGAGTTATAATGATTCGAAATGATTTTTGGGGAGGTACTTGATGGAGTGGACCGATATTGTCAATTTTCACACTTGACCTAGCACTAATGCAAATATTATTATTTCCTTTCTCTTTCTGTGCAGTAAAATATTCTCTTTGAAAATTTCGATCTTTTGTGCGGGAAGTTCCCGAAGGAGTGGAGCGATATTGCCCATCTCCGAACTCGATCTAAGTTTGACAGTAATATCACAATGTACCATGTTTGAACCGAATCGAATATTCCCCTCGTGTTTTATCGTGAACACAGCCAAACAGATGGACGGACATATGGCTGAGGGTATAATAAATATGAAATCGATCGAAGATTTATATGGGAGCTATATCCAAATCTGAAACGATTACCACCGATTATATATATAACGGAGTTGTGAAATAACTGACAGACCGAGAGTCAATGGCCAGACGATAGCTGACGTTAGAATAATGATATTTTGCACAAAGGTCAGTTTTTGGAAATCCGTACTAAAAGGGCACGAAAAGTACCAAAATAAACTAAAAATTGAGTCCTTTTTTCGAATGAGCTTTAAATGTGATGAAGTACAGGATGGATGTGGTACTGAACTTTTTAAATTGTGCAATTTGTTATAATTTGGTAATTAAAGAGTTTGGCTTATAGAGAACGGATGAAGCCCGAATTTTTAATTTTTGGTACTGGGGTCCCTATTTGTATTAGGTTTGTGATAAAGAGGTGGTTTTGGGAATGTGTACTAAATGGTAGAATGTGGTATTAAAAAGCAGATTGTGCTTGAAATCTGAAATTTCTCATCTCTTTCGGCCGAATCCATTTCAGGAGATTCGGAGGGAGTATCCGATTTGGTTCAAACTTTGTACCTCGTAATTTTATTGTCAAACTTAGATCGAATTCAGAGATGGGTAACATCGGTCCACTCATTCTGGTACCTCCCCCGGCAAAAGGTCATAATTTTCAAAGCAAATAGTATACTTCATAGAAGAGGACAATTCGATTTTATGCAAATATCAATATTTTTGTCAGTGCTGGGTCAGGTGCGAAAACGGACAATACCGGCAACCTCAATCAATTACCTCCACAAAAACGGTCAATTTTTGGAATATTTATAACTCTTATTAAATGCGAGCAAAGCATCTAAGTCTCTTCAAATTTTAGACATACCAGTACTTTATTATTACAAAGGATATATCGGTCTACTCCTGTTGGTAACACCACCACAGCATTCAATATTTTGAATAATCGCCTTATAAAATGTTAAATAAGAGTGGTCTCCAGGGTCTTCAAATTTTACACACTCCAATTATCTTACCCACACAGGAACTGGTATCAAGGACAAATGGAACGTACCACTCCTCCTAGCACCTTCCCCAGCTCCAAAAATACCACGGGTAAAATTTTTGAATAACCATGACTAACCATGACGCTCATAAAATGAACCAGTAAAGAAAGTCCTAAAGTCGGGCGGGGCCGATTTTATGATACCCTACACCACTTTGCTAATTTAGTAGAGCTCCACATAACAATTAAAAGTTTTTATGGGAGAATTCAATCATACACGCTATGATTATAATTATAATTCAAAGTTCAAAGGATAAGATATGCCGAAACATTTGTATCTGTTAAATTCGGAATTGTATTGCCCATTTGGTGCAAAATAAATTTGAAATCAGATAAAGATATATATGGGAGCTATATTCAAATCTGAACCGATCTCGATAAAATTTGGCAAAAATATTTCTGAGCTGTATTTGATATATTTCCCAAAATATCGTTGTTACAGATTGCATATTACGGCTGTGGGTAACAAATACAACAAATCGGATGAACAATATATATGGGAGCTATAGCTATATCTGAACCGATCTTCACCAAATTTGGCATACTACCTTCTAGACTCAATTCGGTCGCATGTGCCAAATTCCATCCCATTTGGGCAAATATTAGACGTTTGGTGCACAATAAAAGGTAAATCGGACGAAGTTATATACGGGAGCTATATCCAAATCTGAACCGATCTCGATAAAATTTAGCAAAGGCATTTCTGAGCTACATTTGATATATTTCCCCAAATATTATTGTTACATAGTGCATATTACGGCTGCGGAGGACAAAAATAACAAATCGGATGAACAATATATATGGGAGCTATAGCTATATATGAACCGATCTTCACCAAATTTGGCATACTACCTTCTACACTCAATTCGGTCGTATGTGCCAAATTCCATCCCATTAGGGTATAAAAATGAAATGAGCATCTGATTCTTTCCAAACCTGACACATTCTAATATTTCCACAAACACGAGATCCAGCATGGTACCTCTCCCAGAAATGGTTAATATTGTTTACCAACACAAAATCTAATGTGAAGATAGATATCGGCCGATCCCTTCTGGAACGTTTCCGCAATTGTCAGTTTTTATATATCTTCTAACTTAAGAAACCAGTCAGCGATTTTTTCAAACTTGGTATATCTAAATATCTCTCTCAACCAGGGATCTGAAGATAATAAGGAATATATTGGCCCACTCCTTGTGGTACCCCCCCAGTATGGTGGAAGGTATAAAACGGCCTAACACGAACTGTTGGAACAAATCTTAATTTTTATGGTGGTCTTTTCTCTTGACGAAATGTATTTTTGATCAGCCTATAATTTTCAGTCCAGTTTATCTGCTAGAGTCCAAGCGACGTGCGATAGGAAGCTGAGATTCTGCACAATTTGTGTATACACTTTATTGGAGGGTATGGAGGGTATATTAAGGTTGTCATTCCGTTTGTAACACCTCGAAATATACCTTTTGGACCCCACAAAGTATTCATAATATTGACCAGCATCAAATTCTATGTCGATTTACCGATTTCCGTCCGTCTGTCCGTCTATCCGTCTGCGGAAATCACTATAGCTTCCGAACGAAATGAAGTAGATGCACAACAATGTATACAATGTCTGCAGGACATTTGGTATTGAAAATGGGCCACGTAGGCCCCATATAACCGTACATCCCGATATTCGGTATTTTGATGATTTTAGCGACTTTATTCATCGGAATTGTTTTAAATTTGGCATTTGAAGTTCATAATAAATACAGCATAAGGCAGAAAAATTTTCTGTGCAGTTCCACATTTTGGTAATTTGGTGATTTTAGCTATACTATTCACCGATTTTTTTCAAGTTCCGCATTTCAGTATTGTAATGGCTTATGACAAAAGTTGGATATGCAGGCAGTCATCGTTTAGACCCTAATTAACAGAATTTTTAAGAGATTTTATTTTATTTTATTTTTTTTTTTTTTTTGAAAATTGCCAAATTCGTTCCAAACGATGGAGGGTATTCAAAGTTCGTCCCGGCCGAACTTACAGTTTTTTCACTTGTTACATTTACAGATTTATTCATTCTGGAATATCTCATATGCATTCACTGGCATTTGGATAAAGTGATTCTGTTTTGCTGATGTACACCCACCCACCAACCCAAACGGTCACACATTAAATGTTACTTGACCATCAATGCGAAATTATTCAACAAATTTTAACTGGAATGCACGTGACTGAACAGTTTCAGTCATATTCGTTCATGCGTGCAAATATGTACGTACCTTCAATTGTCTGCACATAGCGATTTACATACATGGACAACATTCCTGGCATACCGTGTTGCCAAAAACCCGGCTCTCTTTGTGCCGGTCGGTCAGTTGCCAGTCAGTCAGCCATGCAAGGTATGCGGGCGTGGGGTAATTTGAAACTCTCAGTTCAGTTATTTTACACATGAGTCGTTAAACAGGCTTTGATCGTGTCCATGCTATTGAGTATTTGAAAAATAAAATAGGATTTTGGCTTATAACATTTGATTGCGACATTTTGTAATTTTCCAAAAAAAATACTAATTTGGAATACGCAATTTTCTACATTTTGCAAATATTCATTATTGGGATAATTTCTTCCAACACATATTGTATAATTTTGTTTTGACGCTACTGTTTGGTGTCCTGAACTCAACTGTTCAATATTACATGCCAAGCAGATGTTACCAAACGAATTCATTCGAACTAAATTGCATTTTCATTTACATTTAGTGCCGAGTATGTATTTTGGCCATTAACAAGTACTGCCGCCGCCCCACCTCGAATGCAAATAAAAACTGGACATCAGCAGCATCAAAAACAACTGCAGTTTCAAGTTACAACATCCGTTTCCGTTTTTAGTGGAGTCCCGAAATGTAACAAAATTGCAATCACAGAAGTCGGAATTCATTTGAGTCCATCTCTTTCGGTGTCTGGTGACAATGATGTTTGGTATCAGCCACGTGTAGGTGCACTGCACACAAATGTCCATTCATTTTAACATAAATCGTCCAAAGGGGTATATTGTTGTTGTTGCTTTTGTCATGGTTGCACAGTTGTTGCCACGTTTGTTTTTGGCTTACACGTCCGATACTCTGGGTTTTTTTTCGGATATTTTACTCTGTTTGCTTCGCTAATTTAAGTTAATGGCCATTGTTGTAATACGACATAAATTTTCAAGTCAAATTAATTGCTGGCCATGTGCCGGTATGTAAAAATGTTCGATGGTTGCAAAAAGGTAGCTGTGGTCTATAGGTAAAATGATTGCAGATTGCATTTAATACTGGGCATAGGCGAAAGAGTTATGTGCTACAGTTTAAGGCTTTAATTGGATATTTTATAATTGATATTAAGTATTAGGGTAGTGTACTATAATCTGTAAAGCGAAAATTTTTTTTACCATACATAAACCAGTACCCAAGAAAAAAATTTAGGAATAAGGAAGTCCAATTCGGGAAGTCAACTGGAAAAAAATTTAGATTTCTTTCAAAGAAGAATATAATCTAAATCAGAAGACTAAAATATTAGCCTCAAAAGTCACGTAAGGTTTGATTATGGAATGGTTGAATTTTGTCTCAAAGTATAATTTTACGGCATCTAGAACAAATACGAAGATCGGCAATATAGCGGCCTGTTTTGCCATAATATTGGTAGAAGATAGACCTACCGAATTTGGCCCTTAGAGAAATTTTCCCTTTAGATGAAGAGTTTAAAATCTACAAATATGTATGTATATGGGAGCTATAGCTATATCCGATTTACATTTTAATTTGAGTTACTGGTTTCTGGCGAATTCAGTCGGAATTGCCTAGATTCAGTCCATTTGGGCTAATATTATCTAATGGGTTCATAATAAACCCGATATGGGATAAAAATATATATGGGAGCTATATCATAATCTGATCCGTTCTAGATTAAATTAGACAGAGGTATTTTCGATATCCATTAGATATCTTGTAACAAACACCGTTTTTGGAGTGCACATTACGTGTGTGAGGAACTTAAAACCTCAAATCGGGTAAAACTTATATATGGAAGCTATAGCTATATCTTAACCGATTTACACCAAATTTGAAGTACTTGTTTTTAGGATGAATTCAATGGTAATTGCCAAAATTCAGTTCATTTGAGCTAATATCGGGTCTTGTAGGTCCACGTTTTAGTATAGCCCCCATATAACGATACCTTCCGTTATTCGGTACTTTGATGATTTTAGCCACATTATTCACCGGAATTGTTTCAAATAAAGTATTTAAAGATCGTAATGAATACTACAGCCTATGACAGAAGATTGTCCGTGCAGGTCCACGTCTTCTTATAGCCCACATATAATGGTTCCTCCCCATATTCTGTATTTTGATGATTTTAGAGACGTTATTCACCAGAATTTTTTCAAATAGTTACGACAGCTTAAGCCAGAAAAGTGTCTGGGTAGGTCGACGTCTTCGTATAGCCCCCATATTATGGATCCTCCCGATATTTGGTATTTTGTTGATTTTACCGACATTTTTCTCCGGAATTGCTTCAAATTTGATATTTAAAGTTCGCAATGGAGCCTATGACAGAAAATTGTCTGTGCAGTTGCACGTTTTGGTATAGCCCCCATATAATAGTACCTCCCGATATTCGGTATTTTTATGATTTTGATGATGCAGGTCCACGTCGTCGTATAGACCCTAATATAACGGCTACATTCGGTATTTTTTAGATTTTTACAGAATTTTTAACGGATTTTATTTATTTATTTTTTTTTTTGGAAAATTGCCAAATTCGTGTCAAGTGGTGGAGGCTTTTCAAAGTTCGTCCCGGCCGAACCTACAGCTTTTTTAGTTGTTTTTTATTTAATTTTTAGGACCGATCAATTGATTGTCCAGACCGTGCGATTTAACACCTTTAACATGTTATTTTATGGCTATTTTAAGGATCATGTCTATGCATTTTTAAGCATTCGTGAGGTTCCGATCGAAAAATTTAACTAAGCGGATGGACTATTTGAGGCGCAGTCGTGGTCAACATTTGATATTCATACATTTTTCTGAAATTTGTGTGTTTTGTTTAAAAACAAAAAAAAAATCCTACAGTTCTTAAAATATCACCCTTTACAAAATGAAAAACAATTTTTAATGATCTTCATGGAAACACATTCTGAGTCGGTTTTTGTGTATCTGTGTGATGTTGTTCCTACATAGGTTTAGTTCATATCAACCGCAAATTATTATACTAGGGTAAGTGTGCCTAAGTTCGGCATGTCCCAGTAGTCGGCAGTTTTGAAATTTAAACTTAAATAACTAAGAATAGAATTGACCAAATAAAGAAATAATTGCAAAAAACCGTCAACTGTGTTCTCTGTTCTCTTCTGCAAAAAAAGAAAAAAAAAAAAAAAAAAAAAAAAAAAAAACAATGAGCTCCGCTCATTTATTACGAGAGAATAACGGTTTTCGTCAGTGAGTGTCTTCCAACACGTGCGATAGTGCTTCTTTGTAAAGAAAAAATTAGTGGTGACGTCATCTTAATAATCGATTTAAGTAAATTAAATTTAATTCTTTTGGAATCAGAAATATTTTATACTGGTAAATAACAGTCTGAAGATCATTTTATAAGTTAAAAACATACAAAATAAAGCATTTCTATGTTATATTATTTAATGCCGACAGAAAACAGAAGAGATTTGCCAGAAGTCGGCAGGTGGTGCCGATTACTAGAAAAATATCATTTTGGACCAATTCCACCAAAACCTGAGAAAAGTATTAAAAAATAATCCAAAAACTACTCAAATAAAAAATAGTTTTGAGTCGACAGTTTCTTTAATTTGTGCTCTTTAACCAACTTTTCTTAATTAAGTATGATTTTTACTTTACTTACGATATTGGTGGCATTTTTGAAAAAAAAAAACTGTTGGATATCTAAAGGAAAAAGTTCAATTCACAAGTTCTCTTTTGTTATTTAATCTCATTTTTATTTTAATTGAAAATCCATACGTTACTGAAGGTAACCATACTATTCTTTATTTTTTGCCTATATTTGGTTTAGAATGATAATAAAATAAAACACTATTTAAAAACGAAAATAATTTAAAATTCTGGATTAAACTGTGAATTAGTAATTGTTTTATACAATTTGAAATAAAAAATAAACAAAATAATATTTTTATTACTGAAATAGCATATGCCGACTACTGGCAAATTGACATGCCGAGCATTGGAAAATGGTGCCGACTACCGGCGAAAAACTACTATTTTAGTAAAATTGCAAATTTTGTCAATATAATAAAAACAAATTCAATTTTTGTTTATTGTTTCGAAAAGTAAACAAAATTTGGAATCTGAACAACTTTATTTTTCTGCTATTTAAAGATTTCACTCAGAATGTTGAAAGATTGAAAAATCGAAAATCCTAAAAGAGCCGACTACTGGTACACTTACCCTATGGTGTGCTTCTGATACGCCTTGGACTTACTAATCAAATGCGAAATTCACATGACCAAAACACGATTGGTCTACAATTGTGTTTTTTTATATTTTACTTCCAGTCCATTTTTTTATATTCTCGAAAAAATCATAGACATCTACTCTGGCCGTTATCCTGATCGCAGTGCGGCCTCTAGGGCGATTACACTTGATACTGAACGGATATACATATCTTGACCCAGCTCGTCGAGCTGTTATGATCGATATTCTACATGATGGGTAAAGGATTCCAATCTTCCTTCCAATCATTAGCTTTGTTAAATGGTGGCGTATGCTTGTTTTTAATATAAGCCATAAAACATACGCCCCATAGTCCGCACATCTTATTATTGGGTATTATAGGTTGTTATCAAATGAGTACCATATAAGTCAAAGTTCCGAGTTGACATAAGCTCAAATAAAATAATCTTAATCTTTAACTCTAGATGTACGTTGAACAAGAGTTACTTTCAATATTTGTATTGCTGAAAAAAATCTGTTATTGGTATCCACTGTAATAATACACCAAACATACCAGCTTATAATCTATACCGGAAATCAAAGTCAAATACATGTAATAACCATCCTGAATAAAAAGGTGCACTCTCAAATGGAAAAATTGCAATATAAATGTGTCTCTCGATGTCCGTGTGTCTGTGCGATTGTGCGTTTAAACTTCATAGAGTTATTGCAATACGTGCTTTGGGTAACTTCTGCGAACTTTTGAACGATTCCCACATTTTTGTCGTTGTTATTGGTTTTTTTTTGCATTCGGTTAAGTGTAATTAGTGTCAGTTGTAATTAATTGCCAAAAAAATGCAATATTTTCAATTTGAAAAACGCACATAATTCATTCATGTTGACTCTACATACATACATATATTTGAAACTTTTCGGTAATTGAAATACGAGTATAAATTATCACTCATGTCCTCTTCTTCATCACGTTCAGTTTAATTGTACCACTTGCACCCATTCGACTTCGGCGCGGTGGCAAAAAGTGATAATTCAAAATGAAATATATTGTAATTATATTGAAATTGTAGTAAAAATGTCGTAAATTACAATGACAATAACAACATGGGCAAATAAATTGATATTGGATATTTTTAATAGAAGAACATTTCTTATGTGTGGTCGGTCACCGGCATAGAAAATTTGAAAATTGCCCAATGGTTATTTGTCAATGTAGTTTTAATTATTTTTAGAAATTGTTTGCTATTTTAATTTATTGTTACGATATTGCTAGGCAATGAAATGGGGAATGATATAGGGCCACCGGAATGTGATTCGAAATGCAGGAAAGCTCTATTTGTTTCTGATAATATTTACAATACATTTCAATCCTATTTTATTTTTTCCTCCACTTATTTGTTGAATAAACTTTGTGGTTTAAACTTTTAATGAGATATTCCTTAACTTGGTTTTTCACAATCTTCGCCTCCACACCCCACCGACCTTCACCATTCTAGCATTCAATTCGAAGACTTCGTCATCGTCCTCATCCGCCCGGCCCCTTAAGAAGGATCCATGGACAAGTATCCATGGTGAAGTGGTATGCAAAAGATGAAGTGGAAAACGTTAAGTGTTTGGTAAATCTTTACTTATAAACGACTTTACGCGAAATCACCATCAACGACAGCAATCACATTTACAAACACAGCAACAACTCAAGAAAACCACAACTTCTAGCATTTCCAAGAACAACAACTACAACTCTAAGGACAACAACGCCACCACTCCTTGAGCAATGCAATGCCAGATCGAAAAGTAGAATTGCATTACATGCTTATAATTCCAACAACGCAGAGAGTTGTACTCGAAACTAAATAATAAAATATTTATAAGTTTACGAGATATTTTAATGTTGTGGTTGGTCGTTGTTGTAGTTGTTTTGCAGTATTTGTCGTTAACGATAAGGGCAGTAGGAAAATGGAAGAAAAGTAAAGAAAAAACAACATAATTGCTGGATAAAGTTTAAATGAAAAATATATTTGTCCACTAAACAAATTGTTGATGTAGTTGCTCTGTGAAGGGGGGAGGTGGTCGACAAATTAAGAATCAATGGTACCAGGCAAGCCTTATTAAAACTATATTTTTTTTAGGGTTAGGTCGAATTGAGAAACACTTACATAATCTGGAAGTGGAAGGCAAAGAAAAAGTGTAATTTAAACAAACTCTTAATACCCTCCACCTTAGGGTAAAGGAAAAATTAGAGCTCATTATAACCCACAAATAAAAATTTTTAGACATATTCACGGGAAAATGTGCCAAAAATCATCAACATTCCGAATATCGGGAAATACGGCTATATGGGGCTATACAGAAACGTGGACCTATACATGCAATGTTTCGCCAACGGAGCTAATTATATGAAGTAGATCCTACCAACAATTAAACTTATTTGAATGGGTACCATTATTTGAGTAGTCACAATTCGTAAATATATCACTATATCTGAATCGATTTTTAAAAAAAATGACTGAGTCTTTTGCACCTTTAGTACCAAAACACATTGCTGTATAGCGCATGATATAAATTCGATACTGAACTGATAAAATTCGTTTGAATATGAAAAAATCTATCCAATTTGGGCTGATATTACATATATGGTGGACAATAAGCATAAAATCGGATAATGATGTATATCCAAGCTATATAAAAATCTAAACCGATCTCGATTTGATTTAAGCTATATCTGATATTAATTGTTGTGGGGGGAATATTACGCATGTGAGCGACTTTAACACCAAATCGGATGAAACATATATATGGGAGCTATAGCTATATCTAATCCGACTTTCACCAAATTTGAGGTTCTTGATTCTGGGCTCAATTCCGTCGGAAATGCCAAAATTCAGTACATTTTCACTAATATTAGCCATTGGGTACACAATTAACTTGAAATCGTATAAAGATATATAGCTATATCGAAGTCTGAAACAATATCCATATAATTTGGCAAAGGTATTCCTGAGCACTATTAGATATCCGTTACCGAATACTATTGTTGTCGAGTGCATATTACGAATGTGAGGGATTCAAATACCAAATCGGATGAAACACATACATGGGAGCTATAGGTATATCTGAACCGATGCACTTACTTCTAGACTTAATTAGGTAGGAAGTATCAAAATACATGTCCTTTGGAGTAATATTGGTCTTTTGGTGCACAGAATACATGGACAGAGAGCCGGACGGACTGACATGCATAAATCGACTCAGAAAGTGATTCTATGAAGATTCTCAAAAGTAATTGTGGGTCTATCTTGCTTTCTTCTCCATGTAACAAACCAATGCATCAGGACATAATACCCTTAACGCTAGGTGGTCTAGGGTATGAAAATTCCGCTAAAAATTCATTATAAATACCGGACATAGCGAGTTATTATTGGTCCCATACGAAGACGAAGACCTGTATATGCAATTTTCGTCATAAGCCTTTAAAATTTTCCTATATAAAATTTGATACAATTACGGTGAATAATGTCGCTAAAATCATCAAAATACCGATTTTAGGGAGGTACAGTTATATGGGGCTATATGAAGACCTGGACCTGCATATGCGATTTTTGTTACAGGCTTTAGCACCCATTACGAACATAAAACACGAAATTTGAAACATTTCCGGTGAATATAGTCGCGTAAAATTATCAAAATACTGAATATACGGAGGTACCGTTGTATGGGGCCATAAGAAACGTGGACCGGTAGGGAGATACAGTTTAATAATAGGGAGATACAATTATCTGGGGACCATACCAAAACTTAGACCTATGTTAACAGTTCTATGCAAGGATGTTTCTTATATAATGTGAACACAAGGTGCTAATTTACAGCAACTTTATGGGGTCTAAAGTTTATATTTTGGAGTGTTACAAACGGAATGACAAACTTAATATACCATCTATACTACGGTGGGGTGTAGAAAAGAATCATTCGCTTGTAGACAAGGTGCTTCGGAAGGCGGTGAGAGATATCGGTATCCAAGGCTTTCTACAAAGAGGCGAAGCACCGTCCTTTCTTCAAAATCCGTCCGGGAAGTGTAAGCTTCCGGATGGAATAATCGCTAGGTATTCTTTATTCTACGAGTCTTTATCCAGGATTAGTGTTTCGAACAGTTCAACAAGCCTCTATGCAGAATTAGTGTTTCGCACGGTGCCACTAATTTATTTTCTGAAACTCTGTCAGAAATGTTCTTCTCCTTTAGTGACCCACTTTTCAATAGCTTTCAGCCTCATGTCTGTGATGGCTGCCTCATACCGAACCTCTATTTCTATTAGATGTATATAAAGCCCTAGTTTTTGTAGATCTCATTGATGATGTTTAGATTACACATTATTTCGACTTACTGCAAGATTTTGTTATTGCTCTGCTGCCCAACAGATTACTGACGCCTATGTTAGAATAGGCCTAATCACTCATCTTTACAGCAAATGAGTCATTTTTGGATTTAGTCCCCATCTTGAACCTACTATCCTCCTATAGATTGACCATCATATGTGAGCTTTGTTTGCTCTTTCGCTAACGTTGTTTTTATTCCCTCCACTATAGCATGGAGAGTATATTAAGTAAATCATTCAGCTTGTAACATCTTGTGTGTGTTTTGCCTGCAGGACTTTTGGTACTGAACATTGGCCATAAAGGTTCACGGTTAGATATAGTCAACACACAACTGTACCTCCCTATATTCGTATTTTGATTTTAGCAACATTTTTCGCCGGAATTGTTTCAAATTTCGTAATGATGTTCGTAATGGCAGATCTTCTTATAGTCTTCGTATAGACTCCCTATATTTGGTATTTTTAAGATTTTAACAGAATTACAAAGGATTATATTTTTATGAAAATTACCAAATTCGTTCAATTCAGTTAAATTTTCAAACCAGATTTACTACTAGGTACTTGACTTTACTGGAAATTTGATATTGTTATTAAAATTTCCAAATTCGATCAAAATGGTGGAGGGTATTCAAAGTTCGGCCCGCACCAACATAATTCTTTTTAACTTAGTTCAGTTAAATTCTCAAACCAGATTTACTACTAGGTATTTGACTTTACTGGAGATACTAATTATCTTATTCCTGATGACTTCTTCGTCTAGTTGCCCAATTTTAATATTCCTGTCGAAAATAAAGAGTTCCGGGTTTATATTTAGCCCTCTAGTCCCGGCAAAGTTGTAAATCATTTTCGGAACCGATTTGGTACAGTTTCAAATCTCTCCTCGGATATACTCCTTAAGATACTGTGTTCCCTATAATTATGTCGTGGAGCCTAAACCCCATATTTATGTCGTTCTTTTTCGGAACTAAGGATTGTACAATCGATTGCCAAAAAACACTCAAAAATATTACCCAAGCATAAGTAGTCAATGGCAATAGTCAGGCGCATCCAACAATGCGATATGCTCAACAATATGTATTGATGTGAATTCTCCAGATGCCGAGCCCCATAGATGATGCCTCTATGTCAGCATGAATTTTTAAAGATCTATTGCACCTCCGGGATTGTTTGTCACATCCTTGAAGTATTATTTAATATTACATGTAAGGAGCCAATCAACGCGTTCCTCTCCCTCATATCATTCCAAAACTAAAAATATGCCAAGAAAATAAGTGTAAAGCCGCAAGAAATTTTTTTTTGCTTTTAAACATGATGTTTTCCCCATCTTGTAATGTAAAATGTGACAAACAGAAAATTAAAATATTTTAATTAAAACTATTTTTGTTAAAAAAAAAACTTAAAGGGAAAAAAACTTTGGATAAATTTCGGAACGTGGCTATTATAACCATAGTGTTTCTCTTTCTTGGCAACAGTTGGAAAAACAAGCAACATTTGGCCTCTGCCAGAAACCTAGGAAAAAATCCCCCCAAACAAAAGCCACACAATCTTAATTTCCATGTATATATTATTTTATTTTAATTACAACTTTAGGCCAAAAGAGCACAACCATATCAACAAACTACTCTACAAATGACATTATTAAGCTCTTCTTGCCAGCAACAGCAACATTATGCCAGAGAAATGCAATTTTCTCAAAGTATCCCCCCTCAAAAAAAAAAAGATAACAAGAAATAGAAAATTAAACTATGCGAAATGCCATGCAAAAGCCTGTGCTGGTCTTCTCTTACCAATTGCGGGACGGCAAATAGTCAAAATAAACGATGAAAACCAGCAGCAGCATTGCAACAGCCACATATGTGTCTGCTGCCAGTTAAACAGTTAAAACAAATTTCTGTTTACATGTTGCACGATGTCATTTGTGGCAAAGTTCTATGTCACATTTAGGGCATTATATGCTACGGCCAAAGACTTTTCCAGAATAGGAATTGGGCAAAGGGAACGAAGAAAACAAAAAAAAAAAAAACAGACACAGCCAAGAAATACTAACCAACATGGCAAAAACTTTATTAATAAAAGTTTCATAATGAAAACATAGTTTGCAAACAAACTGAAAGAAATAGAACAACCTTTCCGCTCACAAACACATGCAGCAGGCTGTTGGCCAAAATGGTATTCGTAATACCATTACCAATTAAAAATATGTCTTTTGCATGGAAAAATAACAATTTGTTTGCTGCCTAAATCAAATACAGGGGCAAAGGTTGCCAAGTTTGTGAACATTTTCCGAATCGGGTCCCTAAAAGTATGCTACATTTCGTTAATTAAAAAAGTCAGAGAGAATAAATATTTTGGACGAAAGATATATATCTTTCCACATGAAATGGATCGATTTTGATAAGGGAGGGAGGGGTTCCAGAAGCAGTTTTGTAATATTTTACACGATCGCTCCTCACCTAAGCTGATATAAATATTAAAATATTCTAAGTTTGAACTTTGTCGGTACTCGATTTCAAACTTTCAATATATTTCAAAAAATTTAATACTTTTGGGAAAGATACTTAAGGAATGAACCGATATACTACATTTTTATTATACCCTACAACACTATGTGTTGGGGGTATTATAAGCTTGATTGGGCCAAAAATTATGTAACACCTCGAAATATTGATTTCCCACATAGGAAAGTATATATGGATCTTCCTAGCTCGCCGAGCTGAGTCGATCTAGCTATGTATGTCCGTCCGTCCGTCTGTCCATGTTAATTTGTAATCACTCTACAGGTCGCAATTATGGCCCAATCCTCACGAAATTAAAAATGGAGGTGGGTTTAGGGCCAGAATAGAACCCTATTGTTTTTGGAGATGATCGCATAATATTTAGGAGTTGAAATTGACCAAGAACTGAAAAATTTCCTGATTTTGCAGTTGCTCTAAAGGTCGCAATTATAGACCGATCGAAGTGGGAGTTAGCACTGGGCAGAAGCCTTCCAATTTTGATGGTCATCGGGTAATATTTAATAGGTGAAATAGACCATAACATTTGTGTTAAATAAAAATCAAAATTTCGATTAAACCGCGAATATTTTTAATCCCGGCGAATGCAAAAATAGACAAAAGAGGTAAATTCTGATCGCTACGTAGATGCGGATAGTAAATATATTGGATATATATAGCGGAATATATACAATGTTTATATACGAACGAAGGAATGTTAGCAAGAATGCTTATATCCCAAGAATGGCTGGACTAATTTTGACAAATTATGTCAATTTAGAATGCCCTCTTAGCATAAAAGAATAAAATCTAAAAAAATCGCATAAAAAATGCCAATAATGATGTTAATATAGATTTGGTACTATTTTGTGGCATATGTTTATTTTTTCATATTTTTTATCGCATGCGATTTTTTCAATTTGACTTATAATATAGAAGTGTATGTTTTGTAATATTTTTTACCTTTCAGCACAGGTTGGGGTTATTGTATACAGATTGATATTATAGTCGGATCCTCACGAAAAATTTCACAAGGGTGGGGTAGGGCTCAGAAGGGCTAGGCCCATTTTTTTCAAAGATGTCCGCAATATATTTTGGGGTTGAAATAGACCAACAACTAAAAAAGTTCCTGATTTTGCAGCCGTTATAAAGGTCACAAATAGAAACCAAAGGACACGGAATCTCGCATGAAGATAGAATTTAGGACTGCGGGTAGAATGGACAACTACTGTCTAAATTTAGAAATAAAAAGGGGTCTTTTACTTTTGGAGATGATCGAAACAAATATTTAGGGGTTTAAATGAACCAAATACAGAAAAAATTTCATGATCACACAATTAAACCAATCGACATGCCTTAGAAGAGAGTTAAGGAAAGGGAAGAATTTTAGCAGTTTGGATTACCATTGGTTTATATTTAGCTGTAAAATGGACCACAACAACTAAAACTCGGCGGAGCGCGGAAATATTGGGCAAATGTTCCTGGTCAAAATGATAAGGGTAATATCTGGGCAGTGCTCCGTGACATAATTTTAAAAGCGAAATCTTTCAAAATGGATTTAGAGCTTCTTACATATTGTAGTGTTGTAGGTTATCACATGGTCGGCCCCGCACGACTATAGCCTTTGCTTACTTGTTTTAAAACTAATTTTGAGTTTGTTTAAACATTTATATTTTTTAAATATCTTATGCTGATTGTCTGTTGTACGCTGCTGTCTAATATGCTCCATCCCCCCTTCCCCTATTAGTTATAAATAATGGCAATTTTCGCTGAAGCTCAACATATGTTGGCAATTACTTCAAAAAATTATGGTTTTTATGGATCTATGGTAATATGCGCAACCATATACAATGTGTTACCTACGGACAACTTTATGAGAACAGCGGAAATGTACGCATTTTAAACTTTGTTATTGGGTTGTAACATAACATATATAATTTCATAGAATGAGCTCCAATACCTTTATTTTTCTTCTTTTTCCCACAATACAGCCTATTGCAAAAAAATTGTGTTATGCTCCGCCCCCAAACCCTCCATATCAAAAATCGACATTTTGTTATTTTACGCTTCAGTGATTTGTGTTTTTGTTGTAACACATGAATGCATTTGGCTCTCCCTTTGAGTATTGCTTCGCTTAATTGCAAATGATTGTTTGATTTTTGAACACTTGCTGCAGGGCACAGTGAATGGACGAGTGAGTGAGTGAGTGCGTGCCTGTTGTGTACACGTGTGACAGCCAACATTAATGGACATTATCAGTGAACGGTCAAGTAATGGTGAATGAATTTTACAAATATTGAGTTTGAAGAACATTTTTTTTAGAAGGAGAATGAGTAAAATATTGTAAATCTCTGTTACACACATTGTCTGCTAAAGAATTGAGGCGGCATGTTAAGCCAGATGTGTCCAGATATGACAATTAAGTGGTTTTGATTTGTAAAATAATGACCAGAAAGGTAGAGAAGCGAATAATAATCGATTTTTAAAGACAAAAGGCACTCATTTGGTGAAAATTCGGCTTCTACTCCCTTCCGATCATCTTAAGCACTTTGCAGAGGCTTGGAAAACAAAAAACGTAGAAAAGTGGATTCTATATTTACTATCAAATTGAAGATACATATTATGGATGACCTTATTAAAGTAATAGAGTAATAGGTTGATTTGTAAGTAGTTAGACTGTCAATAACACTTTGCGAAAATATGGTGGTAGGAAATTCAGCTTAATTCTAGCCTAGATAAAACTCTCGGTATTTTTTTTTTTTTTTTTCAGACGTAGGTATTCGTGCCTTGATTCCGGGAAAGTAAGCTTTTCTGGGGAAGGACCCAGATATCCTGCTATTTGACTCGAAAATCCGTGTCCAAGGGCCGGTTTATATCCGGATCCACTAAACCGATGTGGATAATAAAGGTATAATTTGAAAATATCTACACAACAAATACTCACATAATGGCCGTTTTTAAAACGGTTCGTGAGAAACCTGGATTTTTTAAAACTTTCGCAAAAATCAAAAAAGTCTCCATTTTGGGAGTCCACGAAGTATATGCCAAATTATAGCTGACACCATAACCTTTTCAAAATTCTAAAATAAGTGTTTTTACCCAGGGATATGGGTCTTTCTACTGACTACATCAACTTGTGATGTTCTCCTCTGGGTGTGTCCAACATCGGCACCCAAACCGAAGTTTTTCTAAAATTTGATACTGGTTTAGATAGCCTGTGCACTCCATACTTCGTAATAATTCAAAATAAAATGTAGAATTATTTGTACAAAATATGGGTCACGCCGGTCCACATTGCGGTATTAGGGTGTATCCCAATTTTAAGTATTTATACCCTACACCACAAAGTGGTCAGGGTATTATGTCTTTGTGCATTTGACAGGCAAAAGGAAACGAGATAGACCCATAGTTCCTTTTGATGATCTGCATAGAATCACATTCTGAGTCGATTTATGCATGTCCGTCCGTCCGTCTGTCCATGTATTTTTGTAAACAAAGTACAGATCGCATTTATTGCCCTATCCAGATGAAATTTTGCACAGATCATTTCTTTGGCTCAAGGACGAACCCTATTGAAATTGTAGACAATCGGTAAAAATTAGATATAGCTCCCATATATATCTTCGTCCGATTTCCTTTTTATTGTGCACCAAAAGTGTAATATCAGCCCGAATAGTATTCAATTTTGCACATACAACCAAATTATATATTGTTCATCCGATTTGTTATTTTTGTCTTCCGCAGCTGTAACATGCACTCTGCAACAACAATATTTGGGGAAATATATGAAATGCAGCTCAGAAATACCTTTGCTAAATTTTATCGAGATCGGTTCAGATTTGGATATAGCTCTCATATATAACTTCGTCCGATTTACCATTTATTGTGCACCAAACGTCTAATATTTGCCCAAATGGGATGTCACTTACGACCGAATTTAGTCTAGAAGCTAGTATGTCAAATTTTGTGAAGATCGGTTCAGATATAGCTATAGCTCCCATATATACTGTTCATCCGATTTGTTATATTTGTTACCCACAACCGTAATATGCACTCCGTAACAATGATATTCAGGGAAATATATCAAATACAGCTCAAAAATATCTTTGCCAAATTTTATGGAGATCGGATCCGATTTGGATATAGCTCCCATATATATCTTTATCCGATCAAATTAATTGTGCACCAAATGGGCAATACAAGTCCGAATTTATAAGATACAAATGCTTTGGCATATTTAGTCCTTTGAACTTTAAATTATAATTATAATCATAGCGTGTATGATTGAATTCTCCCATAAAATTAGCAAAGTGGTGTAGGGTATCATAAAGTCGGTCCGCCCGACTTTAAGACTTTCTTTACTGGTTTTGCATTGGTTTTGTAACAAGGAGAAGGAAACGAGATAGACCCATAGTTACTTTCTGAGTCCATTTATGAATGTTTGTCCAGTCCAGTCAAAATACAGGTCGCTCTTATTATCCGATTGAAATGATTTGGCCCAAGTACGAACCCTATTGAAATTGGTGAGAATCGGTTCAAATTTAGATATCTTCAACCAATTTCGAATTTGGTGAACATCGGTTCAGATTTAGCTATAACTTCCATATATATGTTTCATCCGATTTGGGGTTTTAATTCCCTCACATGAGTAATCTGAACCCCACAAGAATAATCTTTGGTGCCAGATATCAAATGCAGCTCAAAAATAGAGTTTCAAATTTTGTAAAGATCGCTTCAGATTTGGATATAGCTCCCATATATATCTGGATCCGATATCAGATTTATTGTGCACCATTTGACTAATATCAGCCCAAATAAACTGAACCTTGGGAACTCCAAATGAACTCAATCTACAAAGAAGTATCTCAAATTTGGCGTAATATTCAATCCACAACAATGATCTTAGGTACCAGATATCAGATACACATCAGAAATAAGTGCCTATAATTATGTCAATATTGGTTCAGACTTGGATATATCTACCATATATATCTTTAGCAGATTTCAGGTTTATTGTGCATCAAATGGCTAATATCAACCTAATTGGACTGAATTTTGGCACATCATATCTTGTTGAAAATCGGATCAGACAAAGCTATGGCTCCCATATTTATGTTTTATCCGATTTAATGTTAAAATCCTCACATGCGTAATATGCACTCCACAAAAAAGATATATGATAACGTACATCAGCTCGAAAATGCCTCTGCCAAATTTTATCGCGATCGGTTCAGATTTTTATATACCTTCGATATACATCTTCATCCATTTTTGCGGTTATTGTCCACTATATATGTAATATCAGCCCAAATTCAAATTCATGCACTAAAGTCGGACCCATCCGACTTTGACCTATTCTTGCCGGTTTAAATTTGAGTTATTAATCATCCAAAGAAAGATATCTCTTAAAGAATGATCCACATATGCCCGTGCTAGATGTTGGTCTGCCATAATTAATATTTTTTCCTATAAGATACAACACCGGCTGCAAGTGCCTTATAACTTCTGAACTCACTTTTGGCTCAAAAACAATGTTATCCATATCATCATAATGGACCTTCTTAGCTGCCGATGGTGTCGGCGTACTTTGCCTGTTGCTTGTTTTTTGTGGAGCTGCAGAGCGCGACCGCTGATTATAGATTTCAAAGCTCTAAACTGCACACCTTTCATGTCAGACCAACTAACAAGCAATTACAGACTTCATCAAGGCGAAACGAATGAATTCAGCAAAATGGCATACTCCAGTTTTCTGCAAACCCGAAGAGACTGACTCTAAGCTGCAAAAAAAAAAAAAAACTTCATGGCGGACGGATATAAATGCTGGCATACTTAGATATCCGTCATTTAGTTTTGGAACTCACACATTTGCTGGAAATTGCCATTGTTAGGCGGTTGATATGCTGCTGCAGTTGTTGTCCAGTTTGATTGTTCCAACAGCTTGGCCAGCCGTTGATTTGGCTGTTCGTCTGCATGTCTGTCTCTGGGCCTTTCTGGGTCTGGTTGATTGTCTCGTTTGCAGGCTATTTAAGCTGTTAATGGCAAGAAGCGACTGCCATTTGCCAGTGGAATAAGAAAAGTGCATATTTTTCCCGCTCTAGTCGCCTGTCTCCAGTGCTGATATCCAAATTGCAAGAGGTGCTAATTACATATGGCTCGCTGAGTGCCAGACACCGCCACCGCCGCCACCACCATCGTCGTCATTGTCATGATACAATAACAGCAGCAGCAAGTCATCGTCGCTAAGTATGGTCTTAAACTTATTGTTTGGGGAAATTCCTTCTCGGGCAAATCAACTCAAGTTTAGCTGTTGCAGGGTAATTTAAGGAAATAAGACTTGACGTTTGCTCTCTGGGCCGATATACGTTTTTTGTTTGTTGTATTTTGCTCTAGAGGAAATTCATTGCATCTGTTGATTGTCGGGTGAAATTTAATCATTTCTAATTTAAGTTTGAATTGAAAACGGAATTTTACATTGGGCGGTCTGGCGAAGAAGTAGCTAAATGCTCAAATGTTTTGCAATAGTAATAAATTACTAGAATTAAGAAATGATAAGTTAGTAGGGGGAAGATCAATTCAGAAATAAGGGGGCAGTTGACAGCGACATAAAAGTATATATTGACAGGTAAGCAAGGGCTATATCGGACGGGGGTATGACGTGGCATAAATCGGTGTGGTATAAAAAATTGAATAAAACATGCATAACCAGAAAGGAAATGTCAAAGTCGGGCGAGGCCGACTGTATGATACCCTACACAACTATTTGTATTTAGTAGAACTCCCTGATCAAACCAACTAAGAACCGTATTTGAAAGCGTATCATTGCTTTGGAGTAGTCACAATTTGGGAACTATTTCCAACTCTGAATCGATTTTCAACAAATTTGACGGAGTCTTTGGTACCTCTAGCACCAAATAACATTGCTGTATGGTGCATGATATGACTTCGATGAGGATTATATTAAAAATATTTATTGGAGCAATAGATATACCGGACCAAAATTCACTAAATGTAAAATTCGGCTTAATATATGAACAAATCTATTGAATTTGGGCATATATGGAGAACAATAAACGAAAAATCGGATGAAGTTATTTGAATTGAAAATTTGAACCGATCTCGATAAAATTTGGCGGAGGTATTTTCGAGCAAAATCTGATGCCCGGTATCAAATATCATTGTTCAGAAGTGCATATGACGCATGTGAGAGATTTAAACGCCAAATCTTATGAAACATATATGTGGGAGTTATAGCTATATCTGAAACGATTTTTACAAAATTTTGAAGTACTTGCTTTTAGGTTGAATTCCGTCGGAAGTGTCAATATTCAATCCATTTGGGCAGATATTAGCTATTATTTGCACAGTAAACCTCAAATCGTATTAAGGATTTTTATGGGAGCTATATCCGAATCGTAGCCGTTCTCGATACAAATAGGCAAAGGTACTTCCGAGCTCTGTAAGGTATCTGGTATAAAATATCATTGTTGTCGAATGCATAATACGAATGTGAGGGACTTAAACGCCAAATCAGATGAAACATACATGTGGGAGCTATAGCTATATCTAAACCGATTTTCAATAAATTTTGTATACTTGCTTTTATGCTGAATTCAGTCGGATGTGACCATTTGGATTGATGTTGGCTATTTGGTGCACAATTAACCCGAAATCGGTTGAAGATATATGGGAGCTATATGTGCATTTGAACCAGTTCTCAGCGATATCAATAGGATTCGTCCTTGGGCCAAACAGATATTGTTTTGGATATTGGATGGACCAAAGGACGGACTGACATGCAAAAGTAGACTCAGAAAGTGATTCTATGAAGGCCCTCAAAAGTAATTATTTGTCGATCTCGCTTCCTTCTCCAAGTTACAAACAAATGCACAAAGACATAATATCTTTATCACTATGCGGTGTAGGGTATAAAAACTGACCAAAAGTAATAGCTAAAAAGTCAGAAATTTATTTTTTTTTCTTTTTTTAAACATTCAATAATTCATGCCTAAATACTGATCAATAATATTGGCTAAAAACGCCGAAATGTTAATATTTAGTGAGTTATCACATATACACTGGTGGCCAAAACTAAAGCAACTGAAATTATAAGGATAATGAATGTCCTGTAACTTTTTCAAAAATTAAGAAAATGGGAAAGTTTTTCTTGTTTTAAATTAGGTACTTTATTCACTTTTTAAAACCCTAAAACATAAAACCAAAATTCATTTTTATATAAAAAAATAATGTTTGGTAAAGTCAATTAACCCGATTTTGGCGTGGACAAAACAAAAGCAACTCTGTTATTCATTCATATAACCGCTGCAATTTCAGTTGTTTTTACTGTGATATTTATCGCTTTTTGCTTCCTTCGACAATTTCGCTTGTCATAAATCCTTCTTGAGAAGTTTTTTACAGCAGTATGTGTTTTTCTTTTCGTTTTTTAAGTACTGCCCAAAAAAATTTTAAAAATAGCTAGAAGCAAATACAGTACCTGAATAAAACAGCAAATTATCAGTGACTATCAAAACAACATATCACAGAAAATGATTTCCGAGAAATATTTCATAAATATTTATGTGATTTCATAATTATTTCTGTATATTAAGTTAAACTGGATCAATAGTAACAGTCTATAACGGATGAAGGCCCTGAAAAATTTCAGCCCGTACTGATCCACAAATTGTGAGAGAAATAAAAAACAACTATTTAAGAGTTCAACTGGATTGATGAGAGAGCAATCATTGGATATAAGTTCGAGATCAGTTCGTAGACAAGTAGTGGCAGCTGGTCTGCATGCCCGTAAGACATCAAAAAAACCATTTATATCTGAAAAAATCAAAAAGGCTTTCGGAAACGATAATATTAAGTGGAATCAAGCTCAATGGAAAAAACATTATTTCTGGGATGAGTCTACGTTTAATATTAAAGGCTCAGACGTGAAAAATTTTACGGTGAGAAGACCAAAAAATGAAGGACTCAAGCCGCAGTGTTGCAAAGGTACAGTGAAGCATGAGGGAGGGTCAAAAATGGCGTTGCGCTGTTTTTCTTTCTATGGACTTGGGCCTATCCATGAATTAAAGGAAGTTATGGATCGGTTTATTTACAAAGATGTGCTGGACACCACGTTGTTCCCCAACGCTGAGTAAAACATTCGGCTCATTTGGGTGTTTCAGCATGACAATGATGCCAAACTTGCATAAAACTTGTCAAATATTGGTTGCGGGAGTCAAAAATCGATGTTTTGTCATGGCCGGCACAATCACCTGACCTAAACTCCATAGAAAACCTTTGTAGTATCGTAGATAGGAAGATCAAGCGGGATTCGGAAACAAATAAGCACAACATTGTCTAAAGAATCGGGGTGCCTGGGATCAAATTGAGCGTGTTATAGGTTCAATGCCTCGTAGGTGTGCAGCTGCTATCAAAAATAATAAAACAATCGACTACTAGCCAAAATTTAATTATTTTAAAGTAAAAAATCAAAAAGTTGCTTTAGTTTTGACCAAGCAAAAATTGGGTCATTTTAGTTTTCCATATATTATTTTTCGTTCAAAATTATTTTTGTATTTTTATTTTTAGTTTCTTAAAAGTGAATTAAAGACCTCATTTAAAACTGGAAAAATAATTACGATTTGTTTATTTTTGTAAAAGTTACAGGAAATTTATTGTCTTTGGGATTTTAGTTGCTTTAGTTTTGGCCACCAGTGTATATGGGACCTATATCTAAATTTGGACCGATTCTCACAAATTTCAAAAGGTTTCCTCCTTGTCTGGAAAATCTCATCTCAATCGCATAATAAATGCGAACTGCATTTTGTTGACAAAAATACATGGACAGACGGACTAACATCGACTCAGAATGTGATTCCACGAAGTCCTCAAAAGTAACTAGAGTGGAGAATACGTAAAACGTTTTTTTGCCTGGCTTAAGTCACTGGCGGGCTTATTCGTAAAAAAAAACAAAGGAGTCAAACCTGAACATAGTCAACCTAAAACTTCTTTGTTCTTTTACGAAGAAGCCAGCCGATGACTTAAGCCAGTCAAAAAAGTGAATTTTGCATTTTACTCTTTAAATAACTGCTTGTGTCTAACTTTGGCATTCAAAACTCATTTTATATTGGTGTTGTCTCGATTCAAAACACACACACACATACCTAATATAAGAAGAGATACCATAATTTCTTCTTTTAGCAAAAGCATTTTTTGATATCCCATCATTGAAATATCATTCACAATTTGTTTTTTTTTTTTTTCTACAAAAATATTTCCTGGAGTTTCTTTCGCCAATCAATACAAATATTTTTCAATCTATCAGAAAAACAAAATAGAAACCAGTAAGGAAAGATCAAAAGTCGGGCGGGGCCGACTATATGATACCCTACACCACTATGCATATTTAGTAGAGCTCTCGTAAAAAGGTTTATACAGGGCATTTCAGAGCTCTATGAGATATTTGGTACAAAATCAAAATCTATCTAATTCTATCGTGCATTTTACGAACTATAGCTATCTCTGAACCGGGTTTCTCCAAATTTTACGTATTAGCTTCTAGACTGAATTCGGTCTTATGTACGAAAATTCAGGTGATTTGGGCTGATATTGACCATTTAGTGCACATTTAACGCTAAATCGGATGAAGATATATATGGGAGCTATGTCCAAATCTGAACCGATTTCGATAAAATTTAAAACAGCTATTCCTGTGCTCCATCTAATACCTGGTACCAAATATCACGGTTGTGGAGTGAATATTACGAATGAATGGGTCTAAAACACTAAATCGGATGAAACATATATATGGTTGCTATATCTATATCTGAACCGATCTTCACTAAATTTGATATACTTGCTTCTAGGCTGAATTTGGTCCGATGTACTAAAATTCAGTCCATTTGGACTTATATCGGCCGTTTGGTGCACAATTAACCCGAAATCGGATGAAGATATATATGGGAGCTATATCCAAATCTGAACCGATTTCGATAAAATTACAAACAGCTATTTCTGGGCTGTATCTTATATCTGGTACCAAATATCATTCTTGTGGAGTGCATATTACGAATGTTAGAGGCTTAAACACCAAATCGGATAAAACATATATATGGGAGCTATAGCTGTTTCTGAACCGATTTTCTCCAAATTTGTTGTATTTGCTCTAAGGCTAATCTCGGTCACATGTGCCAAAATTCGGGCCATTTGGGCTGATATTGGCCATTTGGTGGTCAATTAACCCGAAATCGGATGAAGATATATATGGGAGCTATATCCAAATCTGAACCGATTTCGATAAAATTTAAAACAGCTATTTCTGTGCTCCATCTAATACCTGGTACCAAATATCACGGTTGTGGAGTGCATAGTAGGAATGTGAGGGACTTAAAGATCAAATCGGATGAACGATATATATGGGAGCTATAGCTATATCTGAACCGATTTTCTCCAAATTTGATATACTTGCTTCTAGGCCGAACTCGGTTGGGTGTGCCAAAATTCAGGTAATTTGGATTGATAGTGGACATTTGGTGCTCATTTAACCCGAAATCGGATGAAGATATATATGGGAGCTATATCTAAATTTTATCCGATTCTCACCAATTTCAATAGGGTTCGTCCTTGGGCCAAAAAAATATTGTTTGGAAATTTTCATCTCAATCGGATAATAAATGCGACCTGCATTTTGTTCACAAGAATACATGGACAGACGGACGGACGGACGGACGGACGGACAGACGGACGGACATGCATAAATCGACTCAGAAAGTGATTCTATGAAGGTTCTCAAAAGTAACTATGGGTCTATCTCGTTTACTTCTCCATGTTACAAACAAATGCACAAAGACATAATACCCTTACCACTATGTGGTGTAGGGTATAATAACACAAGTGCAAAGAAAAAATAATAAATCATAAATAATATGCAAATCATGTCTGTTTACCTCTAATGTACGGTCAACTCCTTGCGCGTCTGTATGTGTGTGTAACTCAAATTCGACATACATCGACCATCTCAGGAAAATGAACTGACGAACTCTCGACAATAAAAATTATTCATCTCAATTTAAGGCAAACAATTATCATATGAATTCAACAGATTGGTTAAGTCTCAGACACTTGTGCCAAGCAGTGGCGTAGTGGAAGTACTCAATAAGGCCCTCTTGATTTCCATTGCAATTCTGTATAATTAGATGTCTTGTTTATCCATTTCGACCTTAACTCAGAGTCCCTATCATCGTCATCATCATTGGCAGCGGCACCAGCAGCCACAGCAAAAGTTATGTTCGAGTATGATTTCCATCCAACACGCTTGAATGCCAAGTAAATTGTGTGTTGAGGTATGATGCGTATGATGGTAATTAGCATTACAACTTTTGTGATGTTTCATAAACTTTTGCAATATCAACAACAACAACAACAGCAACAACTTGCACTGGGGATGTCAGTTTCTGTAAAGGATAAACGACAAGTGAAGGTTATATGATTATGGCAATTCCAGATACAAATGTCGACGAAGTTTTTAATTCAAGTGATTAGAAACTTTGCGAACAACTTAAATGTGTGTATGTATTGCAATGGCCCTGAAGGTAGTTCAGGGGTCAAAGTATTTCTTGACATCGGATAAGAGATCATGGAATGATTTTAAAAAAGTAACAAATTTAAAGTAAATAAAGATAGCATAAAGGGGTTGGACTTGTAAGAGATATGTGATACGATATGCTTTTAGAAATTTGGTGTTTGAGAGCACCAAAATGTATAAAATTGTACTGCAATATTATCAATAATATTTAAGCACAATACAATTTTTAAATTGCGAATATTGTATAAAAGGTAAAATATGGCAATATTTTTTGATCTGGTAGCAAAAATTACTCTGGGTGCAACATAATATAGTATTCAATGTTTGATAATAATTAGTTTTTGAGATTTGAGGGCTGATATATGTTGTGATTTTTGTAACTTTGTACTTCACAGTACCAAAATATACAAAATGATACAACAATGTTATTGACCTATCTATATAAGCTAGAATATTGACATTTTCGAAGAGGGATGAAATTCGAAATTAGTTTCGGAACATCGTAATTTAAGAGTACGAAATGTTACACAATTGTACAAAATTTTTATTGAGCTGTATATAAAGGACACAAGACTGAAATTTGGTACTTCTCACCTCTTGTGTACATGGCGAAATATGCTGTTTCTTTTGGTACTTCTTTCCTTATGGATACTAATGAGTACTATGAATACAACACCGGTTTTAAGTGATCGATATGAGGTAGAATTTTGAATATGGGAGACTATGTAGAATGTTGAGACACAGAATAATTTTGGGAACTCAGTAATTTATAGTGCCAAAGTGTACAACAACGTTTTTGACCGATCGATAAGAGATAAATTTTGAAATTTAACATGGTAGTCACTGTTTGTGTGCTGGGATAAAACCTTTTTAGAATGAAACATTTTTCGAATGTGGGCCTATGGGCCCACAATGGCAAAGTGCTATTTTTTTTTAATAGAAATCACCATTGACAGATATTATAAGGAAATTTTGGAAACTTATACCATACATAATGAGTTCAGCCAAAGAACGTTGAAATTTTGCATGATCTTTCGAAATAATAAGCCGGAACTATTGGAAATTCGTTTTTTGAAAGATACGAAATGTACTAAGCCTAATAAAATGGTATAAAAAGATATGGTGACGATGGCGAGACATAACGAAATTCATGACAAAGTGTACAAAATATCTTAGTGTTTGAGCTCAAAAGGACTAGAACTGTAAGGTTTTGCATGATGGTTACTTTTGTGTGAGATAAGACGCGTTATTAGTTACTTTGAATTTCTGGAGTACGGTATTTAAACGCTACTAGAAAGCACTAAGACTTACTATACGATAAAATATAGATTTTAAACGATCATATGAGGCTATAACTTTAAAATTTGCCATGAGGGTCCAACCATAGTAATGTAAGCCAAGATATTTGGAGATTTGAATTTTGGTACAAAAAGTACTAAAAGGTACAAAATGGTACAACATTATTTTTAGCGGTCAATACAATTACAAAATAAAAGACGGTATAGGCGAGATTTATGGAAATTAGTACTAACATGCTCAAAAAGAATTAAGACTTACAAATGGTACAAAATTATTTTTTAATTATTATCAAGTTTTTATACCCTCCATCATTCTATGGAGGGTATATGAACTTTGTCATTCCGTTTGTAACTCCTCGAAATATTCATAATAGACCCTACAAAGTATATATATTCTGGATCAGCGTAAAACTCTAAGATAATCTAGCGATGTCCGTCTGTTTGTTACCAGTAGGCAGGTTAAGTAAATGGGCCATGTCGGTCCACGTTTTCGTATAGCCCCATATAACGGTACCTCCCGATATTTGGTATTTTGATGATTTCAGCAACGTTATTCACCGGCATCGTTTCAAACTTAGTACTGGACGATACAAATGGGTACTACAACCTATGAAAAAAAATTCGTTTGCAGGTCCACATCTTCGTATAGACTCCATATGACAGTACCTCCCGATACTCCGTATTTTCATGATTTTTGCGACCTTATTTACCGTAATTGTAACAAATTTCGTATTTCGCAATGGGCACTACAGTCTTTGACAAAAAATTTAAGTGGTTATTTTCGGATTTTATTTTGAAATTTTTCAATTTCCTTCGATATGGTGGAGGGTATTAAAAGTTCGCCCGGCCGAACTTTTTTAATTTGGACCGATAAAAAAGTTGTCGATAAGGATTATATTAAAAATACTTATTGGAACAATATATTTACCGAACCAGGTTTCACCAAATGGTAAAATTCGGTTGAATATGAAAAAAATCTATTCAATTTGGGCTAATTTTACATATATGGTGAGCAATAACCGTAACATCGAAAAAATATGTATATCGAAGCTATATAAAATTCTGAACCGATCTCGATAACATTTGGCAGAGGTATGCGGTATCTGATGCCCGGCATCAAATATCATTGTTGTGAAGTGCATATTACGTATGTGATTGAATTAAAACCCCAAATCGGATAAAACATATATATGGGAGCTATAGGTATATCTGAACCGATTTTCTCCAAATTTATGTCTTATTATAGAATGAATTCGATCGGATGTGCCACTTGTTTCTAGGATGAATTCAGTCGGAATTGCCAAGATTCAATTCATTTGGTCTGATATAAGCCATTTGGTACACAGAAATGATATTGGATAAGATATACATGGGTGCTATATACAAATCTGATCCGATCTCGATAAAATTTTAAATTTGGTATTTTTAGCTCCATAAGTTAACGGGTACCAAATGTCGTTTTGTCTAATGGAGATGTACTGTAAAGTCTTTTTCAGAAATAATACTTCATGCTACTAAAAATTTACAAAATGCTCCAATCACAGAGGTTTTGAGCTAGAATCCGGTAATTTGGTATGGGAACCACTTTGGGTTTAAAGTTGTCAAAACAGAAAATTTTGTGAAAATGTTTTCTGAAGAAGCCTCCAGCCGTGTAGGTCGATCATGTAATTCCCTACAGCACTATAATATATTGGTCTAATACCATCTTGTCGATTTCATTTTCACAATAATGCCATGCAGTCCTGCAAAAATTTAACCATTAGCTATACAAAACTTTTGTCTTCTCTACTGTCTTAGACTCTAACCTCATGAGAAATTCTGTGTCGATTGGCCTTAATTTGTGATTTGTAGACCTTTTTCCTTTTCTGGTAAGAGTACCTTCTGAATTGATGAGAATTGTCAAAATCAGTCCAACCTAACATCCGTTTCTTTTAAATATAGGTGTACATATTTATACCCTACACCACAAGCCCTGACCACGGTATTATGTCTTTGTGCATTTGTTTGTAACAGGCAAAAGGAAACGAGTTAGACCCATAGTTACTTTTGAGGATCTCCAAAGAATCACTTTCTGAGTTGATTTATGCATGTCAGTCCGTCTGTACATGTATTCTTGTGAACAAAATGCAGGTCGCATTTATTATCCGATTGAGATGAAGTGCTCCAAACAACATTTGTTTGGTCCAAGGACGAACCATATTGAAATTGGAGGTAATCGGTAAAAATTTAGATATAGCTCCCATATATATCTTCGTCCGATTTGCCTTTTATTGTGCACCAAAAATCTAATATTTGCCCAAATGGGATGGAATTTGGCACATACGATCGAATTGAGTCTAGAAGGTAGTATGCCAAATTTGGTGAAGATCGGTTCAGATATAGCTATAGCTCCCATATATATTGTTCATCCGATTTGTTGTATTTGTTACCCACAGCCGCAATATGCAATCTGTAACAACAATATTTTGGGAAATATATCAAATACAGCTCAGAAATATCTTTGCCAAATTTTATCGAGATCGGTTCAGATTTGGATATAGCTCCCATATATATCTTTATCTTATTTCAAATTAATTATGCACCAAATGGGCAATCCAAGTCCGAATTTAACAGATGCGAATACTTTGGCATATTTAGTCCTTTGAACTTTAAATTATAAGCATAATCATGGCGTGTATGATTGAATTCTCCCATAAAAACATAGCAAAGTGGTGTAGGGTGTCATAAAATCAGCCCCGCCCGACTTTAGGACTTTCTTTCAACATCGATTTCACACTCTAAACATTTTTCGATAATCATTCAAATTGGTAGTCTTCTGACCTGTCCCTGCCCTTTTACATCGTATCGATTGGTTTTTAAATTGTGTCCTGTAGAGCAACCGGAAAACCAAGAAATTTGTGTTTTTGGTTCATTTTAACTCCTAAATATTTTGCGCTTATCTTCAAAAACAATTGACGTCTATTCTAATCCTAACGTTAACTTTATGCAAATTTTCGTGACGATCGGCCCATAAATTCGACCTGTAGCTCAACAACAAATTAAAAATTTACAGTGTAAAGTGTGAACTTCCATTTCGTCCTGGTCGAATATTTTAGTACCAATTAATTGTGCAAAAATTTACGTAGCCTCATATGAATAACAATTTCTATCTTTACTTCCCACATGTTGTCATTCCCCTTATCTTCATATCTTTCCACACATTCCTTGCGGAAAAATTATTTACATTTCCTACTAAAATCAGACCTTTCGGAAATATTAACAAAAATTCATTTCATCCATAATTGTTGTGCTCCGAGTTACACTTGATGTCTTGCTCGGACAACATCATGGAAATGCCAAAATAATTTACATAATTTTATTATCCTTACGGTCTACAGAGCAGAATGTGAAAATAAACTGTATAAGCAGGCAGAGTATGCTCTACAGACCATGACGTTACAATCACACACACACACTCATTCGCCCACTCACTCTCCCACATGACAAAAGAGTAACATTTCATTCTTATTAATATAATTAACATTTCAATGGATTTTAAGGCATTTACTCAACTTTTCGAATAAAAGAATTCGTTTTTTGTTAAATTGTAATTTTATGTTTTCCCATAAAAATTCCCGCTTGGCCTAAGGGAGGTTCTTCTTCTTTAACAAAGAAAATGGCGGAAACTTGCAAGCAATGAAATTTTGATTTGTTTTATTATCCGCCTGTATGCCATAATACTTGACAAAGGACTTGGAATGCGTGCAACAACAAAAAACTTAAAATCATAAAGACAAGCGACCCCACAAAAAACTAAGTGAATCAAAAGCAAAAGTTCAGATTTCCAAACAATAAACATTAGCAAGGAATGAAAGGACAACAAATTTTCTTATGAAATTTTCTATGTTGTTCTTTTGACATTTTTGCCAAAAGCTCCATTTTTTGTCGGTAGGGGAACAATACAAACTCTATTCACAAAGGACAAATTTTTGTCTTTTGGCGGGAATACCCTAAAGCGCTCCAATACACTTGATGGGATCAAACAAACATTGGAAGGAAGAAAAAGTGTAGGAGGATGAAAAAAAGCGGAATGTCCTGCAACAGGACACTAAAACAAACATCTAAATGTATTATGGCACTCTTAAGATATGTCACTTCAAAATACAACAAATACACACACTCGCACACACATTCATTTTAACAACAATGACAAGTATGAGTACTCTGTAGTCTTCCTTATATTCGTGCTCTTGTTCTTTGTGTACGCTAAGCTTTCCTTTGGAGAACAATATCCGCAAGGAATTGTATCTAAAGTGTATTGTTTATGCTTGGGATCATCAACATCATCGCTGATGGTGGTCAGCAATAATACGATGGCATCTCTCCGGCATGACATCTATGGCACAGTGGTTTTAAGTTTGATGTGTTTGGAATTAAATAGGCGAACTTATGGAATACATCTTCCGGCAACCTCAACATGCAGCCGTATATCAAAGCTACCCAACAACAGCTATCAGAAATTCAAATTACAGAATTCTAGCTTAAAACATTTGTAAACTACGATGACATAATATTTGGTACCTTTTAGTACCAATTTAGTACGAATTTTCACACATTCAAATCTTCAAGTTCTGGCTTCAGCTTCCATTCACTCAACGGCGAATCTAGTAAAATTTAGTACTTTCCGGACAAACGTTCAATTGCTTCTCTCAAAAAAAAAAAAACCCATCATTAACTTCCATATCAATTTTACATCTTCAAAACCACACGTTACCGTAGGCACCACCACTGAACTTCATACCAAAATTCAGAACTCTTTCTATCCCAAAACCCAATGGCACAATTTGAACTTTTCGTACAATGCTTTATCCCTTCTCCCAGTACCAAATTTAGTACCATTTATAATTTTTCGTACAAATACAGAGTGAGATGAAAAAACTGCTGTCATATCTAAGCCACTCGTCCGACAGCTGCTAAAGTTATTCCAGTGACAGCTCATTATATTGTTCACAAGCGTACAAAAGCATTTTGGTGAGAATTTTCTGGAAAAGAAGTTACTCGTGATGGAACTAAAGCGTGATAGTGTGATTTCTTTATATTTGGTTGGAAAACCAAAAGTGGCTATCGTTAGAGCATTTAAATGTAAATAAATCTTTTGTGTCTCGTACCATCGCTCGTTACAGTGATACTGGTAGCGTAGCCCGACGTCAAGGAAGTGGACGGAAGAAAGCAGCAAGATCAGCAGAAATGGTTCGAAAAGTAAAGAAGCGACTTGATCGAAACTGAAGCTGAACATATCGCAATATTCCATTCGGCAAATATAGAAAAATCAGCTCGGGGTAAAGCCATTGAAATTCCAAAAAGTGCAAGAACTTACACCACAACAGAAAGAAAATAAACTCAAAAGAGCTAAAGAATTGCCTCGTTTGGTTAAAAGTGGTGAACTGCCGAATTTGGTTTTCTCCGATGAGAAAACATTCGTTGTCCAGCAGTTTGTAAACAAACAAAATGATCGTGTTTACTTGCCAAAGCGGTCAGCTGAAAATGTGCACCTTCGGTTGGCCACCAGAACTCAAGCGCCGGCCATGGTGGTGGTGTGGGCCGCCATAACAGCCGATGGTCGCTCTCCGCTGGTATTAATATACCATGGCATCAGAATAAATGCCGAATATTTTAGCGAAAATATTCTGGAGGGTGTATTAAAGCCTTGGTCACGCATTTTGGCCGCAGACCTTAGATATTCTATCAGAACTTAGCACCATCGCACTCAGCACCATCGCACTCATCACACTCAAAATGAGGTTCCTCGCTTCATTTTCACCAAAATCTCCGGATACCAATCCGTTGGACTATTGTGTCTGGAGTATTTTGGGAAGTAAGCTTGGCACTAAAAATTGCCAAAGTGTCGATCACCTCAAACAAGTTCTTCGCCGGGAATGGGCCAAAATAACGCAGAGCAACATTCGGGCAGCGTGTGACGGTTTCATTGGTCGTTTGAAGGACGTAATTCGTGTCAAAGGTGACCAATATGAACAAATCTAAACTTATTCTATAATTTGATGTTATTTCCGACATTTTTTGATTTCGTTCAATAAAATTTTATACAAAAAATGTCAAAATTATGGCGTTTGGGAATCATTTCTAAAACCACCTAAATATCTTAAACACCGACAACAACAGTGACCTTAATATCAAATTTTGGGTTTCTCACATACCCCGATCCTACACTCCAAATTTCCAAAACTTCTTTAATCATACAGCTTCTGTTCACCACAATTTCGATTTGTACTAAATTTTGTACCATTTAGTACGCATAATTACAAATTTCTATAATTACCTACATCTACAATCCAATAGAAGTCTTATTTTCAAATTTCAGGATTCCAACTCTATTGGTTCTCTCAAAATTTAAATTGTACCAAAGTAAGTACTACTTCGTACACATAAGTATGAATTTCAGAAACTACCTACATTCCTCAGCCCATAAATACAATGATTATTTTACTTCTAAATTTCAAAATTCTGTTGGTTCACTCAAATCGAAATTTTACCACACTTAGTGCTATTTAGTACTTTTCCTGCACATAAGTAAAAATTTTGAAAATGTTTTCCATATCCCAGTCTTACACTCCGCCTGCAAAGTTAATTTCAAATTTCAGGATTTCAGCTCCATCCGTTCCTCCAAATTCAAATTGTACTAAATTTAGTACAATTTAGTACTTTTCGAATAGATAAGTACACACTTCCAAAACTAGCCGCTTACATCAACTCCACTCCTCAACTTTGATTCCCACTCCAAATTTCGAGATTTTAGCCTTAACTGTTCACATGATTCGAAATGGTAGCACATCTAGTATAGTTTAGTACTTTTCGTATACTTATAGCACGAATTTCCAAAAAAAAACTTTGGTACTTTGGTTCACTCCATCAGTGACCCTCATTGCAAATTTAAGAATTCTAGCTCTACTACTTACTTAGTACCTTTTAATAATTTTCGCAACGTTCTAGTACAAATTGCAAAAATTCCAGCATTATCTGACCATTCCGGGCCAAGAGTGAACCTCACCAAAAAATTGCAAGATTCTAGCTACAGCCGTTTCGTCTGGGTGTTGATGAATCACCAAGTGAGTCAATCAGTCAGTCTATCAATTACTTTACTCTTTCCTAGAAAAAGTGCCTATTTTGCACCCACTGTCTACCATCGGCATGGACCTCCAAAAGAAAACAATGTCGCTTGCTCTCTTCTATTCTATGTATGACAAATATCTTTAGTAACATTTAAGGCAACAATACAATCTAATGGCAAATATTTAAACAGGAACAATGGTCTTAAACACATACACCCACATGCGTCACTCACACACACACACCCACCCACGCATACGCAAACTCACATCACAATTTCGAACAAATGTTTTATAAAGCCCTCATACTTACTCTCTTGAAATACTTCAAGTAACACACATACACCCACATTATTTATATTCCCAACACCATACGAACAAAAAAAAGAACATCACTGTGGACCGGAAGAATATGGCATGAGATGGACTATGAACTGGAGGAGTTCCACTGGACATTACAAGCAGCCACTCTGACCATAGAACATTTTAAACTGTCAGTTGTTATTTGTATTATTTTGAGTTCGTTTTTTTCCTTTGTATGAGTATGTCTCACATAGCTATGTCATAGTTTGACTTTGTAGTTGTTGTTAAATTTTTTCTTTGCCATGGCCATCATAAAACGTTAAAATATATTGTCCTTTCTTTATTTTTGAACAATGAAGAAGAAATAAAGAAAACACAATATAAATTGTTGACACGTATTGATTTTGTTAAGAGGTTGTTAGTTTATGAAGATAAATAAATATTTTTTGAAAAAAGTAGATTAAATGGGATTTTTTGGATTAACAATTGATAGAAGGAACAGTAGGTCAAGTTGCCAGTATTAATATCATAATGACAGTAAACTAGTAAGTATTGTGACTCAAAATGGGTATTAGAGGTATGAATTGTTGAAAAATTCTGATAAATGTATTAAAACAGGTAATATTAGGTGGTACACTCATATAAAGCGTATACGAAAACCAGAATCGGTATAGATAATTATCTGTCGGATAAGGCCGTGCTAACCAAATTGAAACAATTCCGTCGAAAAAAAAAAATCAAAACACTGAATATTATTAGATACAATAATATGGGGGTTACACAAAATGTGGGCTATGTAGATAATTTCCTATCACTGAAGATATCACCTTTTGTAACGTACAAATGTCCACTTTGAAATAATTCCATTAAACAATCATAAAAATACCAAATACATGTATTGTGGTGTACCTTTATATGAGCGACTATATGATACCCTACACGATTATGCGTATTTAGTAGAACTCCCGTAACAAAAAAGTTTATATTGGGAATTTATGTGAAGTAGATCATACCAACTATGAACTTTATTTGAATGCGTATCATGATTTTAGAGTAGTCATATTTTGGGAACTAGATCCAACTCTGAATCGATTTTCAACAAATTTAATGGAGGCTTTTGTAAATCTAATACCAAATAAAATTGCATGATATGACTTCGATAAGGATTATATTAAAAAATATTTATTGGAGCAATAGATATACCGGACCAAGTTTCACCAAATAGTAAAATTTGGTTGAATATGAAATAATCTATTCAATCTGGGCTGATATTGCATATATTGTGAGCAAAAAGCTTAAAATCGGATAAAGATGTTTATCGAAGTTATATAAAAGTCTGAACCGGTATTGATCAAATTCGGTAGAGGTATTTTCGAGCTGCATCTGATGCGCAGTACCAAATGTTATTGTTGTGCAGTACATATTTCGTATGTGAGGGACTTTAACACCAAATCGAATGAAACATATATATTGCCGATTTTCATCAAAATTTCAAGTACTTGCCTCTGGTCTAATTTTCATCGGAATTGCCAAAAATTCAGTCCATTTGGATTGATATCTTGAAAAAATTTGAAAAACCTATCTGAAATCTGGTACCAAATATCATTCTCGTGGGGTAAATATTACGAATGTATGGGACTAAAACACTAAATCGGATGAAACATATATATGGTTGCTATATCTATATCTGAACCGATTTTCACTAAATTTGATATACTTGCTTTTAGGCTGAATTTGGTCCGATGTACTAAAATTCAGTCCTTTTGGACTTATATCGGCCATTTGGTGCCCAATTAACCCGAAATCGGATGAAGATATATATGGGAGCTATATCGAAATCTGAACCGATTTCGATAAAATTACAAACAGCTATTTCTGGGCTGTATCTTATATCTGGTACCAAATATCACGGTTGTGGAGTGCATAGTAGGAATGTTAGGGACTTAAAGATCAAATCGGATGAAAGATATATATGGGAGCTATAGCTATATCTGAACCGATTTTCTCCAAATTTGTTGTATTTGCTTTAAGGCTAATCTCGGTCACATGTGCCAAAATTCGGGCCATTTGGGCTGATATTGGCCATTTGGTGGTCAATTAACCCGAAATCGGATGAAGATATATATGGGAGCTATATCCAAATCTGAACCGATTTCGATAAAATTTAAAACAGCTATTTCTGTGCTCCATCTAATACCTGGTACCAAATATCACGGTTGTGGAGTGCATAGTAGGAATGTTAGGGACTTAAAGATCAAATCGGATGAAAGATATATATGGGAGCTATAGCTATATCTGAACCGATTTTCTCCAAATTTGATATACTTGCTTCTAGGCCCAACTCGGTTGGGTGTGCCAAAATTCAGGTAATTTGGACTGATAGTGGACATTTGGTGCACATTTAACCCGAAATCGGATGAAGATATATATGGGAGCTATATCTAAATTTGATCCGATTCTCACTAATTTCAATAGGGTTCGTTCTTGGGCCAAAAAAATATTGTTTGGAAAATTTCATCTCAATCGGATAATAAATGCGACCTGCATTTTGTTCACAAGAATACATGGACAGACGGACGGACGGACGGACGGACGGACGGACAGACAGACGGACGGACATGCATAAATCGACTCAGAAAGTGATTCTATGAAGGTTCTCAAAAGTAACTATGGGTCTAACTCGTTTCCTTCTCCATGTTACAAACAAATGCACAAAGACATAATACCCTTACCACTATGTGGTGTAGGGTATAAATATTTATTGGAGCAATAGATATACCGGACCAAGTTTCACCAAATAGTAAAATTTGGTTGAATATGAAATAATCTATTCAATCTGGGCTGATATTGCATATATTGTGAGCAAAAACCTTAAAATCGGATAAAGATGTTTATCGAAGTTATATTAAAGTCTGAACCGGTATTGATCAAATTCGGCAGAGGTATTTTCGAGCTGTATCTGATGCGCAGTACCAAATGTTATTGTTGTGCAGTACATATTTCGTATGTGAGGGACTTTAACACCAAATCGAATGAAACATATATATTGGCGATTTTCATCAAAATTTCAAGTACTTGCCTCTGGTCTAATTTTCATCGGAATTGCCAAAAATTCAGTCCATTTGGATTAATATCTTGAAAAAATTTGAAAAACCTATCTGAAATCTGGTACCAAATATCATTCTCGTGGGGTAAATATTACGAATGTGAGGGACTTAAACAACAAATCGGATGAAACATATATATGGAAGCTATAGATATATCTGAACTGATTTTCAAGGAAAATAGATGTGCTTGTTTCTAGACTGAATTGGGTCGAATGTGCCAAAATTCAGGTTATTTGGACTTATATTGGCCATTTGATGAACAATTAACCCGAAATCGATTCAAGATATATATGGGAGCTATATATAACTTTGAGCCGATTCTAACCAATAGGGCTTGTCCTTGGGCCACACAAATATTGTTTGTAAAATGGTGTAGGGTATAAAAAGGCCTGAAATTGACCCCGACCAAAATCGTCAACCGATTTCAGAATTTTTCTGCAGAGTTAATGATACATCAGGAGGTGTCGTTATATGGAACCTACACGAGAACTTGGATCGGCTTCAAAATAATACAATAATACAATACAATATATAATAATACAATACAATATTTAAGTCAATTCCACTGACAACTAAGCAAAATTTTCGATCCCGGTGAAAGATTTAAGGATAGAAAGACGGAAATGTGATAATTGTTATAACATTTCACATTGATTAAAAGCATTTATGTATTAAAGGCCTTAACAAATTATTTCAATTAATTACAACAAGTAAGCAAAGGCTATAGTGGTGCGGGGCCGACTATGTTATACCCTACAACACTACAATATGTTTAAAGCCCCTTATGTCCAAATCCATATTGGAAGATTTCGCTTTTGAAATTAGGATTTTGACTAGGGATTAATATTTATGCACTCCGTCGGGCTGTTAGTTGTTGTGGTTTATTTTACAGCTAAATATAATCCAAAATGCTAGAATTCTTTCCTCCCCTTAACTCTCTTCACAGGCGTGTCGATTGGCTTCAATTGTGTGATCGGTAAACTTTTGGTTAATTTGAACCCCTAAATATTTTGCAATCATTTCCAAAAGTAAGAAGCCCCTCTGTATCTCCAAATTTAGACTCATCTATATGATTTGCTTGTCTACGATATTTGGCTATATTTGTCAACCAAATCAGCATAAAAAGCCAGAAGTTGGCCTTTTGTGTATTCCGGATATCGCCTGTAAGTAATGCTGGTATTTTTTCACTAACTAACTTTATACGAGATTTCGTATCCTTTGGTTTCTATTTGTCACCTTTATAACGGCTGCAAAATCACCATTTCAACCCCTAATATATTCCGGACATTTTTGAAAACAATAGGCCTAGCCCTTCTGAGCCCAAACCTACCCTTGTGAAAATTTTCGTGAGGATCGATCCTTATATAATAATCCCAACCTGTGTTGTAAGGTGAAAAAATATTACAAAATATTATAAGTCAAATTGAAAAAATCGCATGCGATAAAAAAATATGAATAAATAAAAAAAAGTCACAAAATACTACAAAATCTATATTAACATCATTATTGGCATATTTTTGTGCGATTTTTTTAGATTTTAGCATTCTAACTAACATCCCCTTCCTTTGTATATACACATTGTATATATTTCGCTATATTAAACCATACATTAAACCAAAATTGACCGGTTCGTCAATTTGTGATTTCGCCGGGATTAAAAATATTCGCGATTTAATGGAAAATTTGACTTTTATTGAACACAAACATTGTTCACAAAGTATTACCCGATGAGCATCAAAATTAGTAGGATTTCTGCCCAGCCCTAAGCTCTAGCCCCATGCTAACTTCCGCTTTGATTGGTCTATAATTGCGACCTGTAGAGCAACTGCAAAATCAGGATTTTTTCAGTTTTTGGTCCATTTCAGCCCAATATTATGCGATAATAAAAATAGGGTTCTATTCTGACCCTATCCCCACCTCCATTTTAAATTTCGTGAAGATCGGGCCATAATTGCGACCTGTAGAGAGATTACAAATTAACATGGACAGACGGACAGACGGACGGACGGACATACATTGCTAGATCGACTCAGATCGGCGAGATTGGAAGACCCATATATACTTTCCTATGTGGGAAACCAATATTTCGTGGTGTTACATAATTGTTGGCCCAATCAAACTTAAAATACCCCCAACACATAATGTTGTAGGGTATAAAAATATGGATCATATTGAGTTTTGTGGACGGTGTAAACATAATATGATTTTTTGATAAGTTCGAAATGGTCGATATATTTGATATACTTGCTTCTAGGCCCAACTCGGTTGGGTGTGCCAAAATTCAGGTAATTTGGACTGATAGTGGACATTTGGTGCACATTTAACCCGAAATCGGATGAAGATATATATGGGAGCTATATCTAAATTTGATCCGATTCTCACCAATTTCAATAGGGTTCGTTCTTGGGCCAAAAAAATATTGTTTGGAAAATTTCATCTCAATCGGATAATAAATGCGACCTGCATTTTGTTCACAAGAATACATGGACAGACGGACGGACGGACGGACGGACGGACGGACAGACAGACGGACGGACATGCATAAATCGACTCAGAAAGTGATTCTATGAAGGTTCTCAAAAGTAACTATGGGTCTAACTCGTTTCCTTCTCCATGTTACAAACAAATGCACAAAGACATAATACCCTTACCACTATGTGGTGTAGGGTATAAATATTTATTGGAGCAATAGATATACCGGACCAAGTTTCACCAAATAGTAAAATTTGGTTGAATATGAAATAATCTATTCAATCTGGGCTGATATTGCATATATTGTGAGCAAAAACCTTAAAATCGGATAAAGATGTTTATCGAAGTTATATTAAAGTCTGAACCGGTATTGATCAAATTCGGCAGAGGTATTTTCGAGCTGTATCTGATGCGCAGTACCAAATGTTATTGTTGTGCAGTACATATTTCGTATGTGAGGGACTTTAACACCAAATCGAATGAAACATATATATTGGCGATTTTCATCAAAATTTCAAGTACCTGCCTCTGGTCTAATTTTCATCGGAATTGCCAAAAATTCAGTCCATTTGGATTAATATCTTGAAAAAATTTGAAAAACCTATCTGAAATCTGGTACCAAATATCATTCTCGTGGGGTAAATATTACGAATGTGAGGGACTTAAACAACAAATCGGATGAAACATATATATGGAAGCTATAGATATATCTGAACTGATTTTCAAGGAAAATAGATGTGCTTGTTTCTAGACTGAATTGGGTCGAATGTGCCAAAATTCAGGTTATTTGGACTTATATTGGCCATTTGATGAACAATTAACCCGAAATCGATTCAAGATATATATGGGAGCTATATATAACTTTGAGCCGATTCTAACCAATAGGGCTTGTCCTTGGGCCACACAAATATTGTTTGTAAAATGGTGTAGGGTATAAATAGGCCTGAAATTGACCCCGACCAAAATCGTCAACCGATTTCAGAATTTTTCTGCAGAGTTAATGATACATCAGGAGGTGTCGTTATATGGAACCTACACGAGAACTTGGATCGGCTTCAAAATAATACAATAATACAATACAATATATAATAATACAATACAATATTTAAGTCAATTCCACTGACAACTAAGCAAAATTTTCGATCCCGGTGAAAGATTTAAGGATAGAAAGACGGAAATGTGATAATTGTTATAACATTTCACATTGATTAAAAGCATTTATGTATTAAAGGCCTTAACAAATTATTTCAATTAATTACAACAAGTAAGCAAAGGCTATAGTGGTGCGGGGCCGACTATGTTATACCCTACAACACTACAATATGTTTAAAGCCCCTTATGTCCAAATCCATATTGGAAGATTTCGCTTTTGAAATTAGGATTTTGACTAGGGATTAATATTTATGCACTCCGTCGGGCTGTTAGTTGTTGTGGTTTATTTTACAGCTAAATATAATCCAAAATGCTAGAATTCTTTCCTCCCCTTAACTCTCTTCACAGGCGTGTCGATTGGCTTCAATTGTGTGATCGGTAAACTTTTGGTTAATTTGAACCCCTAAATATTTTGCAATCATTTCCAAAAGTAAGAAGCCCCTCTGTATCTCCAAATTTAGACTCATCTATATGATTTGCTTGTCTACGATATTTGGCTATATTTGTCAACCAAATCAGCATAAAAAGCCAGAAGTTGGCCTTTTGTGTATTCCGGATATCGCCTGTAAGTAATGCTGGTATTTTTTCACTAACTAACTTTATGCGAGATTTCGTATCCTTTGGTTTCTATTTGTCACCTTTATAACGGCTGCAAAATCACCATTTCAACCCCTAATATATTCCGGACATTTTTGAAAACAATAGGCCTAGCCCTTCTGAGCCCAAACCTACCCTTGTGAAAATTTTCGTGAGGATCGATCCTTATATAATAATCCCAACCTGTGTTGTAAGGTGAAAAAATATTACAAAATATTATAAGTCAAATTGAAAAAATCGCATGCGATAAAAAAATATGAATAAATAAAAAAAGTCACAAAATACTACAAAATCTATATTAACATCATTATTGGCATATTTTTGTGCGATTTTTTTAGATTTTAGCATTCTAACTAACATCCCCTTCCTTTGTATATACACATTGTATATATTTCGCTATATTAAACCATACATTAAACCAAAATTGACCGGTTCGTCAATTTGTGATTTCGCCGGGATTAAAAATATTCGCGATTTAATGGAAAATTTGACTTTTATTGAACACAAACATTGTTCACAAAGTATTACCCGATGAGCATCAAAATTAGTAGGATTTCTGCCCAGCCCTAAGCTCTAGCCCCATGCTAACTTCCGCTTTGATTGGTCTATAATTGCGACCTGTAGAGCAACTGCAAAATCAGGATTTTTTCAGTTTTTGGTCCATTTCAGCCCAATATTATGCGATAATAAAAATAGGGTTCTATTCTGACCCTATCCCCACCTCCATTTTAAATTTCGTGAAGATCGGGCCATAATTGCGACCTGTAGAGAGATTACAAATTAACATGGACAGACGGACAGACGGACGGACGGACATACATTGCTAGATCGACTCAGATCGGCGAGATTGGAAGACCCATATATACTTTCCTATGTGGGAAACCAATATTTCGTGGTGTTACATAATTGTTGGCCCAATCAAACTTAAAATACCCCCAACACATAATGTTGTAGGGTATAAAAATATGGATCATATTGAGTTTTGTGGACGGTGTAAACATAATATGATTTTTTGATAAGTTCGAAATGGTCGATAGAAGTCAAAACTCGCCTCCCATTCAAGCGAGTAAGTAATATAAATCGAGTATGCTATACCACTTGAATAAGTTCGTGTAGGACTTGTGGAAGTAGAATACGCAACAACTGATTTTACTTTTGTGTATAACTATTTTAGTTTTTTTTTTAATATCATTGTTATTTTATTTGTAATTGTGAATAAATTCTCAACACACAGCTTTAACCGCACCAGATAAGTTGAAATTAACACATCCCACATTAAACTCTTATTCAAAAATAAACAAATATTTTTGCACATTCACACTCGAAGTTTTCAAACCCATATTAAACAAATGAGAAGAGAGTAAACATCTGGTACAACTCGTACCAGTCGAGTTCTCTCACTCGCATGTAAAACTGAGTGAGGCGGAGCCCAGGCTCCATGCTGGAGCCAACAAAATATGAAAATTTTAAGAAAATGTCGAAAAAAATTGCCATTACAAACGTCTGTGGTCACACCCTTAACCAGGGTGATATAGATAGTATATGTAAGTCGTATCTCCAATAAACAAATTTATTCGTATTTTGTATTTCTAGTACACCAAGGCCCAATGTAAGCATAATTGAATAAGGGAAACAAATTTGTTTTATATTCAAAGCGGTGTAGTTTATCAAACAGTCGGCTTCGTCTGACTTTTGTCTTTTTTTATGCAAAATCTATCAATTGGAATTTATTGATATTTTGTCTTCCTTAAACTTACAAATTTAAAAAATATCTTAACTGCATACAAATTTTTAGCGATTCTCAGTATTGATATTCAACATTTTAGATATTTATTTGTTTACTTACTCATTTACCGTCATAACTGCAAATAAGTTCAAGGCTCAAACATTTTATTTAGATTTCAATGTTTTTTTTTTTTTTTTTTTTTTTTTTTTTTTTTTCAAAATAACAACTTATTGATCTCAATAAAACATGCAAACATTTGAATTGCCACTAAGCGGTATCGTTTTACTCAAGGGTTATGTCGATTACATTTGCAAGTATTTATGGCATCAAAGAGTGCATCAATTGACTTTGGCCTCAAAAAATCATATTCTGATTTACGATTCTCAAACACGCAACGAGAGCACTTGTCGCCGATGTGAATTGAACTGTTTGGCAGTGCAGGTTGGAGCTTTATGGGCGATTAGTAATACACATGCTCAGTGTGGTAACTAATATACTTACTAATTGGTGACTTAATATTTTTTTTCGTTTTGATCAAACCTACAAAAAAAAAATCAACAAATTCTAAGAGGCTCCTAAAAAGGATGAGGTGAAAAAACTGCAACCAACTTAGGACTTCTGTCATTTCTAAGTCACTCGTCTGACAGATGTTAAAATTATTCTAGTGACCACTCATTATATTGTTTACAAGCGTCCAGAAGTATTTTGGTGAGAATTTTCCAGAAAAAAAGTTAGTCGTGATAGAATGCAAGCGTGATAGTGTGATTTCTTTATATATGGCTGGAAAACAACAAGTGGCTATCGTTAGAGCACTCCAGCGATTAATTGTGAATAAGGTTTTTGTGTCTCGTAAAATCGCTCTTTACCGTGATACTGGTAGCGTTCCCCGACGTCGAGGAAGTAGACGGAAGAAGTCAGCAACATCAGTAGAACTGATTCGAAAAGTAAAGAAGCGACTTGATCGAAACCCGCGTCGCAGTGGCCGAGAGCTGAACAAATATTGAAAAATGAGCTGTTGAAATTCCAAAAAGGGCAAGAACTTACACCGCAACAGAAAGAAAATAGAATCAAAAGATCTAAAAAGTTGCTTCGCTTGACCGAAAGTTGTGAGCGACTTGATCGAAACCCGCGTCGCAGTGGCCGAGAGCTGAACAAATATTGAAAAATGAGCTGTTGAAATTCCAAAAAGGGCAAGAACTTACACCGCAACAGAAAGAAAATAGAATCAAAAGATCTAAAAAGTTGCTTCGCTTGACCGAAAGTTGTGAGCTGCCGAATTTGGGTTTCTCCAATGAGAAAACATTCGTTGTCCAGAGGAAGAGGTCAGCTGAAAATGCGCACCTTCGGTTGGCCACCAGAGCGCAAGTGCCAGCCATAGTGATGGTCTGGGCCGCAATAACAGCCGATGGTCGCTATCCGCTCGTATTAATCGACCGTGGCATCAGAATAAATGCCGAATATTGCCGCGAAAATATTCGGGAGGGTGTATCAAAGCCTTGGGCACGCACACATTTTGGCCGCAGACCTTGGACATTCCAACAGAACTCAGCACCGGAGAATGGTTACAAAATGAGGTTCCTCGCTTCATTTCCAGAGTACAATGACTATAAAAATCTCCGGACCAATCCGTTGGACTATTGTGTCTGGAGTATTTTGGAAAGCATACCAAAGTGTCGATCACCTCAAGCCAGCGCTTCGCCGGGAATGGGCGAAAATGGAAATCACTCTAGCTTTCGAACAAAATGAAGTAGATTGAAAAAATTTTACTCAAATGTATATTATGTCAGCAGGACTTTTGGTATTGAAAATGGGCCATATGGGTAGACATTTTGGTATAGCCCCCATATAATGGTACCTCCCTATTTTTTGGTATTTTGATGATTTAAGCGACATTATTCACCGGAAATGTTTCAAATTTGGTATTTGAAGTTCATAATGAATACTACAGTCTATGACAGAAAATTGTCCGTGCAGGCTCACGCCTTTTTATAGCCCCCATATAACGGCACCTCCCGATTTTCGGCATTTTTATGATTTTACCGACCTTTTTCCCGGATGTAATTTAAAATTTTGTATTTGAAGTTCAAAATGGATACTACACCCTAAGACGGAAAATTGTCTGTGCAGGTCCACGTCTTCGTATAGCCCCCATATAACGGTACCTTCCTATATACGGTATTTTGATGATTTTAGCGACATTATTCTCTGGAATTGTTTCAAAATTGGTATTTGAAGTTCATAGTGGATACTACAGTCTATGACAAGAGATTGTCTGCGCAGGTCCATGTCTTCGCATAGCCCCCATATAACGGTACCTCCCGATTTTCGGTATTTTGATGATTTTTTGACACTATTAACTGGAATTGTTTCAATTTTGGTATTTGAAGTTCTTGATGGATACTACTGCCTAAGACTGAAAATTGTCTGTGCAGGCCCACGTCTTCGTATAGGCCTCATATAAAGGTACCTCCTGATATTCGGTATTTTGATGATTTTAGCGACATTATTCACCGGATTTGTTTCAAATTTGTTATTTGAAGTTCGTAATGGATACTACAGTCTAGGACAGAAAAGTGTTTGTGCAGGTCCAAGTCTTCGTATAGCCCCATATGACGGTAGCTCCCGATATTCAGTATTATGATGATTAAAGCGACATTATTAACTAGTATTGTTTCAATTTTGGTATTTGAAGTTCGTAATGATATTACAGGTCCACGTCGTCGTATAGACCGTAATTATCGGCTACAATCGGTATTTTTAAATTTTAACAGAATTTTTAACGGATTTTATTTTCTTGGAAATTGACAAATTCGTTCCAAATGGTGGAGGGTATTTAAAGTTCGGCCCGGCTGAACTTACAGCTTTTTACTTGTTTTAGTTTCAATTTAAAAATAGAAGAAATAAAGATTTTATTTTTTTCATACTTAATCTTAAATAAATATTTATTTATTTTATTTTATCTTTTTTCAAATTCAATCCTCCAGCATTTATTAATACTGCTTCTATTTAAAGGGCTTAGGCGGAAACTCTACGGCAATTCATCTAATCAAACCTTAAAATTTAAAATGTCAACTGTAGTGTATAATCTTACCCTAAGGTTAAAGTTCACATGCCTTACATGTCACATAAATGTTCACTCATACAACCCTAACATACATACATACACATATTTGTATAAACAACCATATCTGGTAGCTATCAATAATTTTCCAACCATAGCTACCAGCTAGCTAACCATAGGTCCGTAATCGAAATCGAGTGTGAGACAGTCATTGATTAGTAAATTGCAGTCAATTTATTTTGTTTTTTTTTTTTTTTTTTTGCTCGTGTCCTTTAAACAAATAAATTCATACAATAAAATTGGTTAAATAGGAATTACTCCATAAGTTATGGACATACGATATAGGCAACAGGTTTTCTCTGCAACAGTTTTACCAAAAACGAATTGCATGTCTGATTCGTTTTAAATAAAAGCCTTTTCGTACCAAACATTGTATTTTTCGATTACTTAGCATGGACGTATGTTCGTGTGTGTGAGTTTATAGTTTGTATTTGTTGAGTTGGTTGTTATTTTATTTTGGCTTTAAGCTTGTTTAGATAATGTCAAGATTAATTATCTTTCCACTAAAAGGTATTGTCTTGTCAATAATTGTCTTCCTTTAAAACACCATTCGTAGTAAATGACATACTTTTTTGTGGTTTGCCTTATTTTGTTGTTACTGAAGAAAAATATGTGAGATGTTTGTATGTATGCATGTGTACATAGATTTGCAAGAACTTAAGTATGAAGTAGTGTATATGATATGCATTTTTTCAGTAAGAAAAGGGTTATATGAAAAGTTATTTGGATTATTATAAAACTCAAAACCAATGAATTTGTATTCAAAATTAAATTTGTTTGGGTTATATTGGGTTAAGTTTCATTGGAAAGATCGGAAAGTGTTTTCCAGTGCAATCGTAAAAAGATGTTTGTATTGATCCACATTGATCCCCAAACATTGGAACCGTTAAAATTCCGAAAATCAGGAATATTTTCGCAAGGAGGTTCTAAGACCTCTACAGCTATAAGAAATTAATATCCTTTTGATGGGTGCAAACTATTCAAGGAAATAAAAGAGTTTTGAAATAACTTTCATTGCTATTATCGTGGATACTTTAAAAGGATATGAAAGAACATTCAAATACAAAAATACATAGTGGATTGTTTTAAGGAAATTCATGTCAAAAGCTTAAAATTTTATGAAGGACATTCCAGTGCAAGTTTTGGAATTTTTAAAATATATTCAAACAACATATTTTTGAAAGATATCCAATGCAGTATTCCTTGATCTTTTCAAATGATTTTTCAAAAAATATTCTAAGACAAAAATTGAAGATATTCTAAAGATATTCAAATACAAAAATTGTAGATTCTTCTTTTTTGGAACAAGACCTCCGTCATCAGCGAAATAAGATATCCACGTCATCTGCGTAAGAAGACCCCTAGGTCTCCTGCGGAAGAAAAACTCTGGGTCTTCTACGGAAAAAGGAATAAACCTTCATGTCTTCTGCGGAAGAATACCTCCAGGTCATTTGCTTACTCAGACCCACACTTCATCTGCGGAAGAAGACCTACAGGTATCGTCCGGGTCTACTGTAGAAGAATACCTTTTCTTCAATGGTAAAAGTCCTCCAGGTCATATCTGGGAGAAGACCTCCAAATATTCCATATATGAGATGTTCTGTGGAAAATAACCTCTTACGTTTTTTCTGGATAGTGTCCTCCAGGTTTTCTGTAGATTATCTATTGTTAAGGTCTTCAGTGCTTAGGTCTTCTTTAGAAGACCTGTGTATGGTGTTTTCCAGGTCTTCTCTGGAGACCTCCATGTATTCCAGAAAAAATCCTCTGGGTCTTCTGCGGAAGAAAAACCCCACGCCTTTCTGTATAAAGATCTCTAAGTCTTCTGTGAAAGAAGACCTCTTGGTTCCATTGAAAAAAAAACACCAGGTCTGCTATGGAATGGAATTGCTTCAAATTTGGATTTTAAAGTTCCTAATGGGTACTAACGCCCATGACTGAAAATTGCCTATGAAGGTCAAGGACTTCATATCGCCCCAATATAAGGGTACCTTTCAATATTCGGTATTCCGATTTTTGCGATATTTTTCACCAAAATTGTTTCAAATTTCGGTCACTTCTTATCTTCGGAATTTATATTGATTTAAAGAGTATTTTTTTACGGAATTGTTTGAAAATTTGCAAATTCTTTCCAAATGGTGGAGAGTCTTCAAAGTGTGACCGGGTCGGACTTACTGCTGTTTTACTTATTTTTATATGTTAAAATGAGAGAGATATAACAGATATAGAAGTCCGATTCATTCCATTTCTTTACTTCATTTACTGATAAAAATTTAGAATTTTTTTATACCCTCCACCATACTATGGAGGGTATATTAATTTTGTCATTCCGTTTGTAACTCCTCGAAATATTCATGTCAGACCCAACAAAGTATATATATTCTTGATCAGCGTAAAATTCTAAGACGATTTAGCCATGTCCGTCTGTCTGTCTGTCCGTCTGTCTGTCCGTCTGTCTGTCTGTTGTAATCACGCTATCTTTCGAACAAATTGAGATAGAAGGCTAAAATTTTGCACACATGTATATTTTCCCAGTAGGCAGGTTAAGTTCGTAAATGGGCCATGTAGGTCCAAGTTATCATATAGCCCCCATATAACGGTACCTCCCGATATTCGGTATTTTGATGATTTTAGCGACATTATTCACCGGAATTATTTCAAATTTGGTATTTGAAGTTCGTAATGGATACTACAGCCTAAGACAGAAAATTATCTGTGCAGGTCCACGTCTTCATATAGCCCCCATATAACGGTACCCCCCGATATTCGGTATTTTGATGATTTTAGCGACATTGTTTACCGGAATCGTTTCAAATTTGGTATTTGAATTTCGTAATGGATACTTCATCCGAAGTCAAAAAATGAGCCATGTAGGTCCACGTCTTCATATAGCCCCCATATAACGGTACCCCCCGATATTCGGTATTTTAATGATTTTAGCGACATTATTTACAGGGATTGTTTCAAATTTCGCATGTGAAGTTCGTAATGGATACTTCAGCCCATGCCAGAAAATTGTCTGTGCAGGACCACGTCTTCGTATAGCCCCCATATAACGGTACCCCCATATTCGGTATTTTGACGATTTTAGCTACATTATAAACAGATTTTTCTTCAAGTTTCGCATTTAAATATTGTAATAATTTATGACAAAAGTTGCCTATGCAGGCCCACGTCGTCGTATAAGCATTCGGTATTTTTAAGATTTTAACAGAATTTTTAAGGTTTTTTTTTTTTTGGAAATTGCCAAATTTGTACCAAATGGTGGAGGGTATTAAAAGTTCGGCCCGGCCGAACTTACAGCTTTTTTACTTGTTCTACTTTGATGTGATTAAAAAATTTAACCTTTTTTGGAGAGGTACTTGAAAGAGTGGAGCGACATATCCCACATTTAGACTACATCTATGTTCGAAAAAAATACTGAGATACACGAAATTTAAAGAAAATCGCGGACTTGCTATCGCATTTTAGTAGGGTTATTATTATTCCAAATTCTAACCCCTGGAGTTACCAGAAGGAGTAGGCCGATATCTCTCGTCTTCACACTAGATCATGTTTCGCATTTTATGAGCTTTTGGGTTATTCAACATTTTCGCCCTTATTATAATTTCTCAGAATATGGGGTAAATTATTTTCTTTCGAAATTTAGACCTTATGTGCGCGAGTTACAAAAAGGAGTAGACCGATATTTACCATCTCCAAACTCGATTTAAGTTTAATACTAACATTACAATGCACGAAATTTTATCGCTAGATTGGTTTCAAATGTCCTGAAACAGATTTCGTTAGGGTCTAAGCCCGATATTCCATCGAGGTACGTCTTTATCCTTAAAGATGACGGAATAAAAATGGTTCTTAATTTATCCAAATATCGAGGGTACCATTATACAATGGCTTTACGACAACGCTGACCTGCAATATTAAGTTCTCCATTTATATCCCAGTTTTCTTTTGAAAACCTAAGTACTAAATTTAGAATAATCCGATGTAAATGCCATATCTAAAATATTTGCTACCGACGTCGTCGTCGTTTTTAAGAGACATAATTCATTGGTGGTAGCTGAATGCTCGTTTGCCACTCAATTGTTGTTCGCCAACTCTTTCCGTTCAGTTTTAGGAAAAACAGCAGCAGCAACGACAACAATAACAAAAGCTAATGACAATTACTGTTGGCTTGTAATTATCCAGCTAAACTAAGTTTGTTTGTTAACTAAGGTTTAGGGTAATTAATTAACCATAGTTGGCCGTTTGGGCGAAGTTTTGCACAGCAGTAAGTAACAACGGTGGCAGCAGCAACAACAACAATAACTAACTACCACTCCGGTAGGTACTTGGCCAGTGTTTAATTTTGCATATTAGCGGTAGTTTTACTTTACCTTTTTGTGCTGTGTTGTGTTCTATTCCTTTTTTTTGCGCGCGTACAAAAAAGTTGTACCCTGTCGGAGGTACACAACTTCGCTGGCCATGCCTTGTTGCTGCCGCTTAAGAACAACAATTGTTATTCTAGAGCGGAAATTGACATGATGAAGGCTTTTGTATAAAAATCGCCATTGTTGTCATATGAATACGGAGTGCGCGCGAGTTCTAGCTGGCAGTCATGGCTAGCGAGAAGTATCTACAACATTGCATACAAGTGTAGAACATGTTGTAATTTACAATGCTGAACGACGAACAAAAAACAAGAAGAAAAACATCCTGTTTGAAAGATTAAAGGCAAAATGTTGAATGAAATGAACAACAGCATTAATCCATCCATCTAAATGGCACGGCTAGCGAGCTATGTGGTGGAGTCAAGAAAACAATATAGATACGTCGCGTTTCGTTGTAATCGGTTTAATTAATTTTAAGGCGGAGAAAACAAAAAATAAATGCTATTACAATAGAGCTGTTGAAAATGTAATGGAATTTTAACATAAGTACCACCTGGGATACCTATTGCTCGTAGTATATTAGTTTTTATGCCCTCCAACATAGTATGGAGGGTTTATTAAGTTTGTCATTCCGTTTGTTACATGTCAAAATATGCATTTTAGACCTCACAAGTATATATATTCTTGACCAGTATAAAATTCTATGTCGATTTAGCGATGTCCGTCCGTCTGTGGACATCACTCCAGCTTCCGAACGAAATAAAGTAGATTGATAAAATTTCACTCAAATGTATAATATGTCTGCAGGACTTTTGGTATTGAAAATGGGCCATGTTTTGGTATAACGTCCATATAATGGTACCTCCCGATATTCGGTATTTTGATGATTTTAGCCATATTATTCACCGGAATTGTTTCAAATTTGGTATTTGAAGTTCGTAATGGATTCTACTGCCTATGCCAGGAGATTGTCTGTTCAGTTCCAAGTCTTCGTATAGCCCAAATATAACGGTACCTCCCGATATTCGGTATTTCGATGATTTTATCTACATTATTTACCGATTTTTTTTAAGTTTCGCATTTGAATATTGTGATGGCTTATGATAACAGTTACCTATGCAGGTCTATGTCGCTGTATAGACACTAAAATAACAGCTACATTCGGTATTTTTAAGATACTAACGGATTTTATTGTTTTTGAGAATTGCCAAATTCGTTCCAAATGGTGAAGGGTATTCAAAGTTCGGTCCGGCCGAACTCACAGCTTTTTACTTGTTTCTTGAAGTAATGGGGGATGGTCTGTTTGTCAATCTGTCCGTCTGTGGAAATCACTCTAACTTCCGAACGAATTAAAGTAGGTTGATAAAATTTTACTCAAATATGTGTTTGTTCTGCAGGACCTTTGGTATTGAAAATGGGCTATATAGGTTCACGTTTTTGTATAGCCCCCCAATAACGGTCCTTTCCTATATTCGGTATTTTGATGATCTTAGCGACATAATTCACCAGAATTGTTTCAGATTCAGTTCGTAAAGGGTACTAAATCCTGTAACGGATATATACGACGTTCTCGTCCTCTTTATATTCGTCATTTATATAATTTCAGCGGCATTATACATCAGAAATGCTTCAAATTCTGTACTTGGAATTGCCTAATGGGTACTGGAAGTTATAACAGATATTTAATTATACAGGTCCACGTCTTCGTGTAGCCCCCATATATCGGTTGCTCCCTATATTTAGAATTTTTATGATTTTTACCAGTATTTTCAGCGTATATTTATACCCTACAACACTATGTGTTGGGGGTATTATAAGTTTGATTGGGCCAGAATTTATGTAACACCTCGAAATATTGGTTTCCCATATAGGAAAGTATATATGGATCTTCCTACCTCGCCGAGCTGAGTCGATCTAGCTATGTATGTCCGTCCGTCCGACCGTCCGTCTGTCCATGTTAATTTGTAATCACGCTACAGGTCGCAATTATGGCCCGATCCTAACGAAATTCTGCACGAAGGTGGGGTTAGGGTCAGAATAGAAGCCTATTTCTTTTGGAGATGATCGCCAAATGTTTAGGTGTTGAAATGGACCAAATACTGAAAAAATTTGCAGTAGCTATACAGGTCGCAATTATAGACCAATCGACGCGGAATTTCGCATGTAGCTAGAGTTTAGGGCGGGGAAGAAGCCTACCAATTTGGGTGGTCATCGGATAATATTTAGCGGGTAAAATAGACCATATCTTTTGTGTTGAAAAAATTCAAAATTTTTCATTAAACCGCGAATATTTTAAATCACGGCGAAATCACAAAGCCATGACAAGGTTACTTCTGATCTTTACATTGATGTTAACATCCATCAAATCGGATATATAGCAAAATATGTGCGATATATATGTCTACAAAGAAGATATGCTTGAAAGATCTCTTATATGTCGAGAACGGCTGAACTGATTACGACAGTTCTCATTAATTCAAAATGGCCTCTTGGCAGGAAAGAAAAAACGTATAAAAAATTGCATAAAAATATCTCTCTAAAGATGAAAATATTGGATTTGTAACATTTTCTCATATTTTTTCAATTATGTCATATTTTTGGCATATTTTCATTTTGAATTAAACATTTGGTAATATTTTTGCAGCTAACAAAACTAAGTAGTTAGGATATCAGGATATCATATACAGATCGCATTTATGGCCCGATCCTTACGAAATTTTCCATGGGGATAAGATGAGGGTCAGAATAGATGCCTACTCTTTTTGGAGATGATCGTTATATATTTAGGGGTTGAAATGGACCAAAAAACTGCAAAATTGTCGTCCGTTCCTCACGTACATTTGAATGGGGGTTACCGCACATTGCAAATACCAAGCAGTTTCGGATGGCCATTCAAAATATTCAATGTGTGAAATAGTTTGTCAACTTTTGTAGACTAAATACGAAAATGTCCATTCCAGTGACTTTTTGGAGAATTCACAAATACAGAAAAGACGCACTTCTGACTATTTCGTTAACGCTGATTTCGTTGAAGAATATAGTCAAATGACTGTATCTCATATAGATGCGTTTCAGTCAAAAACCAATAATAAATGTTAATCTTTTGCCACTTCTGAGAGAATATAGGTCTTTGGGAAATATTGGTTCCAGATCTAGGAAGACCATTTACGTGCAACATCTACCAATAAATTGGAAATGAGCAAATTCGTTTAAGTTGCTATTATTCGAAAATTAGAGAACGAAACCTGATGGTTTTCTTTTATTATTTGTCACAATATCATGTGGAGTTCTTTCGAGTATCTCGCCTATATAAACTGTATGTTTTATTATAGTGTTGTAGGGTATTCAACGGTCGGCCCCGCTCGACTGTAGCCTTTGCTTACTTGTTTTAATTTTCAAATTCCTTTTAACTGAGGGAGGGTATTTAAAGTTTGGCCCGGCCGAACTAGGTTAAACATAATTTTTTAATCAAAGTTTTCAAAATCTTTAATTTTGAAGTTTATCGAAAACTGGAATGCAACGTTAACCTTAATATCGAATTTCAGTTCTATCATTTCACCCAATACCATATTTAGTAACATTTTGTACCCATATTAAAAAGAATCTACCAACACACTAACAATTATCCAAAATTAGTACCATTTAGTACTTTTCGAAAAATTATAGGACTCATTTCCAATACCATCTTAATATCTCAATTCCAGATACCAAGAGAGATATCAATATCAAATTATAGGATCCATCTCTATTCCTTTACCCAACACCAAATTTAGTACCATTTGTTACTCTTCATTCAAATATTGAACGCATTTCTAAACCACCGCCCAATTTTAAATTTAGATGCCAACAAATATCTGAATATAAAATTTCAGAATTGTATCTATTTCCCTTCAAAAAATTAAAAAAGCATCGGTCGGTTTTGCCGACAGATATATACCGTCAGCCAATGTTCGATTATTTAAATTTTTTTTGGATTTTGTTATGAATTTTAAAAATCTTGACCCTCTATGGAGTGGATTTTGAAAGAATGGGTCAATATTGTCCATTTTGTATCGGTTCTAAATAAATATGATATAAATATCATTATAAATATATAAGAAAATCGAACATTTATTCATTCATCTCAGGATTCTGGTTGAGGGACATATATTTAGATATAGCAAAGTAAAGAAACGCTGAATTGCTTCGCAATTTATGACAGATAAAAGTAGAGTTCCTTTGTGGGTGAGGTACTAAAAGGGGTTTGAAGATTTATAGCATCTTCACAACAGATCTTGTGTAAGCAAAAATGTCTGTACTTGTGAAATTTGCTTATTTCGCTTTCTTTGAGCGTTTTATAATTCAAAATCTTGAACCTTATGTGGAGCAGGTATCAAAAGAAATGGTCCGATCTCTACCATCTTTATAACAGATCTTGTGTTGATGGAAATATTGAGAAGTGCCATGTCTGGAATAGGATCGGATGTTGATTTCGCTTTTTTGAAATATTCAAAATTTTGAGCGTTTGTGGGGGAGGTACCAGAAGGAGTAGACCAATATACACCATCTTAACACCAGACCTTGGGTTAATATAAATATTGGGATGACGCAAATACTAGGATTAGCAAAGTTGGAGCAAAATCGAATCGTGCAAAAAATATTTTTTGAGATTTCGACCTTTTGTGGGTGAGGTACCAGAAGGAGTGGACCGATATACTTCATCTTAACCCCAGGCAAAAATATTACGATGTACCAAGTTTGGACCAAATCGGATACTGCCTTTGATAGTATCGTGCGCACCAGACAGACAGACGGACGGACATCGCTAGATCGACTCCAAATTTCTGAAACAGATTTGGTCCAAAGAGACCTAGGGTCTAAAACAGTTATTCTGACTAGGCAGCGATACTGAGCGTATCAAATCATATATATCCTCTGTAGCCATATGGCTGAGGGTTAAAAATACTAAATTTAATACCATTCAGTACTTTTCTTACAATTATAGTACACACTTCCGGAACCACCTCCATATGTCCTGACTACACATGAACAGCGTGCCTTATACGAAATTTCAGATTCAAGCACTATCTGTTCACCCATCACCAAATTGTAAGAAATATGGTACCAGTTAGTAGTTTGTGTGTACTCGTAGTACACATTTCCCAAACCAAGTCATTACTAACCTATCACAATACAAATACAAAATTTCAAAATTCCAACTTCATTCGTTCACAATGAACTAAACTGTTTCAAATTTAGTACACTCATTCCAAATTTCAATCTAGCTAGAGTTCTAGTTTTATTCCGTTTGTCCAATACAAACTTTTTAATTTTTAGTACATTTTAGTACTGTTCGTACCCTTTTAGTACGAATTTGCAAAAACTCAGTTTTATCACACGCCCGCACACAAAGACTGACTTTCGTGCGAATTCAAGATTCTAGCTTCAGTCGTTTCTTCACACTACCAAATTATTATTTAATTCAACCACTTCAAATTTCAAGCATTCATGCATGATCAATTATGTTTGACCATCAATAAAAATTATCATCTCTTTACAACAATGTTGCAATTGTTGCATATTTTTGCACTCAATCCATTCGACTTAAATCCGTCAATGATGCGCCTTCAATAATATTTGAATTTAAAACTGACCAAACAGAGACAAAACAATTATTATGTGAGTGAGTGTTCTGCACAAATTTGTATACTACGACTTGTTTTTTTGTTAATTGCATTCTGTTGTGTTTTTTTGTTGTATGTTTTTTCTCGGGGGCCTTTATCAATGGAAAATTTTGTATGCATCGTATTTTTGCAGTTGAATATTTCTGTGGGTGCTCTTTTTTGCGAATTGTGTTGTTGCTATTTATTGTTTTTTGTTCTGTGTCCAGTTCATTCAACAATTGTATGCAAACAGTCTGTAAAGTTGTGATTTATTAAGCCAATGATCCAATTTTTGCCAGTAGAGCAATTGTTTTTTGTGGCAGTTCGAATATTATTCAATTTTAATAAAGTTTTTGGGATTGCAAAATTGATTCGGTGTGTTTTGTTGAATATCGAAAATGTAAAGGGTGTATTGATTATTGATATTGGAGTTAATTGATAAAGTTATATAGTTAATATCAGTTAGAATCCAAAATGTTTCTGGGGCTTTCACCAATTTGTCCACTTTCGTAGAAGGCAGATTTTAGATATGTAAAATTCCGTTTAAGATTTGCATCGCTCAGAGACCCATTGATTGCATTAAATTGGAATTAGGGTCAGAATAGAAGCCTATTGTTTTTGGAGAAGATCAAAAAATGACCAAAATTAGAAAGAATTCTTGATTTTGCGAGCAGCTGCAGATCATAATAATTGACCAATCGACTGAGAATTTACATGGGGTTAGATTTTAAGACAGGACAGAAATTAGCCAATTTCTTTACCTTGATGCTGATACCCAAGAGATCACATTTACAGCATAATATGTTCAATATCTATATAAAAGAAAATTACGTTAGTTTCTATGCTTATCACTTACGAACGGCTTGACTGATTTTGACAATTCCCACCAATTCAGAATGGCCTCTTGAAAAAAAAGGGATGAAATCTTAAAAATTGCGCAATAAAAGAAGGAATATTTTTTGTTACATTTTCTGATATGAATTTATTGTATATACCCTACACCACATAATAGTAAGGGTACTATGTATTTGTGTATTTGTTTGCAAAATGGAGAAGGAAACGAGATAGGCTTATACCTACCTTTGAGGATCTTTTTAGAATCACTTTCTCAGTCGATTTATGCATGTCAGACCTTCTGTCCATGTATTTTTGTGAACTAAATGCAGGTCGCATTTATTAATTTCCAAATTTTCCAAAAAAATATTTGTTCGGCCCAAGGACGAACCCTATTGAAATTGGTGAGATATAGCTCCCTTACGTATAATATAACAAATAATATAACGATATCAGGTTTATTGTGCACCGAGTGGCTAATATCAGCACAAATGGACTGAATTTTGGCAATTCCGACTGAATTCATCCTTGAAACAAGTACTTTAAATTTAGTGAAGATCGGTTCAGATATAGCTATAGCTCCCATACACATGTTTTATCCGAATTGTTGTTACAGTCCCTCACATGCGTAATATACACTCTAAAACACTGATGTTTGACACCGGGCATCAGATACTGCTCAAAAATACCTCTGCCAAATTTTGTCGATATCAGCTTAGATTTTTGTATAGCATCGATATATGTAATATCAGCCAAAGTTCATGTAATATCATCGAAGTCATGTCATGCACTATACAGCAATGTAATTTGGATTATAGTTGGTATGATCTACTTCGCATAAATTCCCAATATAAACTCTTTTGTTACTGGAGCTCTACTAAATACACATAGCGCCCAGTCCGACTTTGGCCTTTCCTTACTAATTTTTAATTTGACTTACAATTTTGAATTGCACATTTTGTAAAGTTTTTACTCCCTACAACACTAGGTGGATGAGGCAGGACATCGGTTAATATATAGTGGGTAAAATGGACAACAACTTTTACATGAAATTATTTAAATACCTAACAGCACGACAGAGGGCGTAAATAGATGGGCAATGCCATCGATCAAAAACCAAAGGTAACGTTTTTGCAGGACTGTTGACATTGTATATTAGAATATTGACAAAAATGTGTTTGGGTCTAAGTTGGTTTTCCAATGTGTTGTAGGGTATCACATTATCGGTTTCGCTATAAAGTACTAATAAATAATCTTTACCATGATAATAAAGTAATAAAAATATATCGCTCATATTATTGAAGCGTCAAAGCTTTCGCTACATCTGGGTTTGTCAAATGTTCAATTCGTCCGGAAAAATAGTAGAAGACCTATATACCAGGAAAACCCATATATAAATCTGAATGACACAGTATAACAGCCAATATATAAAAATAATTTTATTCAGAGGAAGGATTTATTGGAATTCGAAAGAAAAAGCGTGAGAAAGCTATAGGAAGGCCCATCATGTGTTTTATATATATCAATGTCTGCCTAACCCTCTATAGGAAAGCATAAATGACATCCTGTACGACATTTTTCAAGAAATACCTCATTGAACTTCTAAAAGAAGGCCTTTCTGGCCTTTTACAGAAAGGTCTAATTACTTTCTAAGGGAAGGACTTGCCATTCCATAGAAAGGTTTATCGGAATTTTATGCAAACATTTTACTGGCATTTTATGTGCTTTTATGGCATTTTCTAGGAAGGCCCAACTGGCCTGCTATAGAAAACCCCAACTGGCTTTTATAGGAAGATCTAAATTGCCACCAATAGAAAAGCTTAACTGGGGTTCGATAAGAAGATATAACTGGCATTTTATAGGATGGCATTACTGGCCTTTTTTCGTAGGGCTTTCTATCCTTCTATATTAAGATATTTATTTTAGTCAAAGGACCCTCCTGTAATTTTATATTATGATTTGCTTTCTTAGGAATAAATCTCTGACCTTCTTGGCAAATTTTGGAGCTTTTTATTAAATGAAAGGTCTAACGTAACATAAACTATGGGGACCTTTAAGCTTATTATAATTGTTATACCCTCCATATAGCATTCCGTTTGTAAACCCTCGAAATATACATGTTTGACCCCACAATGTAGGCACATTTTTGATCAGCATAGAATTCTATGTTGATTTAACGATGTTCGTAAGTCTGTTGAAATCACACTAACTTCCGAACAAATTGAGGTAGGTTAACAAAATTTTTGCTATTGCAAATGGGCTATGTAGGCCCACGTGTGTGTAAAGCCTCCATATAACTTTAACGACATTATTCACTTGAATCGCTTCAAATTTCGTAAGATGGGTAATGGGTACTACAGTGTATGACAGAATGTTGTCAATGCAAGGTCTAGGTCTTGGTATAGTTCCCATGTGTCGGTGATGATTTTAGACACAGTATTCACTTGCATTTTTTCAAGATTCTTATTTGAATATAATGATGGCCTATGACAAAAATTGTCTACGCAGATCCACGTCTTTCGAATAGACCTCAATATAACGTCGAGTCCCTATATTCGGTATTTTTTTTTAGTATTTTAACAGAATACTGCTGTTTATCTTGTTTTACAAATTGAAATATGTGGATTCAATATTGACAGTGACATGGGCTGGAGAACGCAGTTTTAATTTGCAGTAGGGTAAGCATACCAGTAGTCGGCACTTTTAGGATGTTCGCGTTTTTAATCGCTCATAATTCTGAATGGAAATTTTCAATTATTACAAAGTTGATTTATTCAGATTCAAAATTTTGTATAGTTTTTGCAATAATAACTTTTATTAACTTTTTATTAAATTTCATAAATTTGTAGTTTTATTAAAACAATGCAATGTATGGCACGTTCCAACAGTCGGCATACCAATTTTTTTGTAAGCATAATTAATAATAATATTAAATTAATTCATTAAAATATAATATTTTTGTTTAGTTAAACTGATTCGACGTCTTTATTGTACTTTTCTTAAGAATATGGATTGTTGAGGACCTTCACAGACAAAAATTTATTTTTATTAGAATAAATCATATTTTCTTACCGAAATTGTACACAAAGATAGCTGACAATATATTTGAAGTAAACAAAATACATTTAGTTATAATAGTTTCATTTATTTGGGCTTAAAAATAAAAAGTGCCGACTACTAGGACATGCCGAACTTAGGCACACTTACCCTATACCAAACCAGTAAAGAAAGTTCTAAAGTCGGGCGGGCCGATTTTATGATACCCTACACCACTTTGCTAATTTAGTTGAGCTCCACATAACAATTAAAAGTTTTTATGGGTGAATTCAATCATACACGCTATGATTATAATTATAATTTAAAATTCAAAGGACTAAATATGCCGAAGCATTTGTATCTTTTAAATTCGGACTTGTATTGCCCATTTGGTGCAAAATTAATTTGATATCAGATAAAGATATATCCAAATCTGAACCGATCTCTATAAAATTTGGCAAATATATTTCTGAGCTGTATTTGATATATTTCCCTGAATATCGTTGTTACGGAGTGCATATTACGGTTGTGGGTAACAAATACAACAAATCGGATGAACAATATATATGGGAGCTATAGCTATATCTGAACCGATCTTCACCAAAATTGGCATACTACCTTCTAGACTGAATTCGGTCGTGTGATTTGGACAAATATTAGACATTTGGTGGTAAAAGGTATATCGGACGAAGTTATGTATGGGAGCAATATCCAAATCTGAACCGATCTCGATAAAATTTAGCAAAGGTATTTCTGAGCTGTATTTGATATATTTCTCCAAATATTGTTGTTACAGAGTGCATATTACGGCTGCGGAGGACAAAAATAACAAATCGGATAAATAATATATAAGGGCGCTATATCCAAATCTGAACCGATTTCGACCGAATTTGGCATACTTATTTTCAAGTCTAATTTGGTTGTATGTGCAAAATTCCATACTATTCGGGCTGATATTACACGTTTGGTGCACAATAAAAAGCAAATCGGACGAAGATATATATGGGAGCTATATCTTATTTTTGACCGATTATCTCCAATTTCAATAGGGTTCGTCCTTGGGCCAAACAAATGTTGTTTGGAAAAATTCATCTCAATCGGATAATAAATGCAACCTGCATTTTGTTCACAAGTATACATGGACAGACGGACGGACGGACGGACGGACAGACGGACTGACATGCATAAATCAACTCAGAAAGTGATTCTATGCAGATCATCAAAAGGAACTATGGGTCTATCTCGTTTCCTTTTGCCTGTTACAAACAAATGCACAAACACATAATACCCTGGCCACCTTGTAGTGTAGGGTATAAAAAGTGGATGAGACCGTTGCATGAACCAACTTGAACCAATATAGAAATCTATTGTGAACTTCGTATTCAAAATTTTAAATAAGTCCATCAGAAAATGGGACCTGAATCCCTAAAAAGGTTGCTCCCCATATAACTTCCAATAATTTCCATGCAAAATTTGAGTTCTGTTCTTATATAAACTTCTTATTTTGGTAAAACAAAAATTATCCAAATCATTTTATACCAAAATTAACTTTTGAGAATTATCGGCAACATTACATTCCATCACTGTTGTCCTGTTTAAGTACTTCATTCATACATCTAGATTTCAATACAAATTTGGTCAGTTTAATTTTTAAATCAATACGTATTGTTCGAGGAGCTGGTTAGATTGTGACTGTGTGTGTGTTCATTGCACTTGGTTGGGGTGGGATGGATGTTGATGAATGCAAATGACGTGTTTTTGTTGTTGTTTATTTGGATTGCCATTATTGCTGTTGTCGTTGTTGTTGCCCGTGGAGAGTAATGGAGTTCCTTTGATTCAATACTCTGTAGATATGCGCCAAGTAATCTGTAGACACAATAAATTACCAATTATATTTTCATTTCATATTTTCAGATGGATATGCTGGAATGGACAACATACACACACAAGCCAACGAATCGGCGGCTTTTACAATGGAATGACCAAACAAATATTTTTTCTGTTTCCAACACACAAAGTAAATTTAAACGAGGCAAAGGAAATGGCTGACAGACAGACATACGAACATATTCACTTTACATTCAACAATTCCAATTCATTTCAATTTAAAAGCAAATTAATGCAATAATTATTTCCGATCGAAATGAAAAGTTTATTATGAATGGCAGCGGATGTTTGGGCTATGGGAAAGTGGGATAGTTCAGAGCGATTGGGCGCCAAAAAAAAAAACACAAACAACGAATGACAAATTAAGCAAATATTTGTTGGTACCTAGAGAATGAAGTGAGAATATATTGGTCTCATACAATGGAGAAGTAGGGGAAACTAACTAAAACCAGTAAGGATAAATCGGGCGGGGCAGACTTTTTTTTTTGGACGTAATGATAGCGCACTACCAATAGTGGTCCTACACAGGAACAACCACCCGGGACCGCTTTCGCATTACTTCGGGGTGGTGTTCGTGAACCGATCATACGGCTTTCAGCTTATTTCTATTCCCCCGTCCATTCGATTGTGATTAGGGGTTCGATTCATATCTGTTCAGGTACTTCACCTTTTCGGTCAATACTTTTTCAATGAACATTGAGCACTGCGACCATCTTTCCTTGCTTTCCAACATGTTTTTAACTAGATCCTCAACGGACCATTGAGTCGATATATTATAGACGCTTCTTTCGTTCTCCCAGCGTTTGCACCAGAAAAGTGTGTGTTCCACGTTGTCTTCGCTTTCGTGACATATTTCACAGGTTGCTTCATTTTTTAAATGGAAGCGATACAGGTAACTATCGAAGTTTCCATGGCTACTGAGAACTTGAGATAAATAGAAATTTAGTTCTGCATGTTTTCTATTTATCCACCTTTCCAATTGAGGTATTATCTTGAAAATCCATCTACCTTTTTCACATTTATTCCATATGGATTGCCACTGTGCAAATAGTATATCTCTGGCTTGTCGTTTTATTTGAGACACATGCTTCTTCTTGCTATGACATCGCTTAGGATTGGTGCGGCATACATAACTTGAGTACGCTACAGAAGCAATTAATCTCCTGGTGGGCGGGGCAGACTATATGATACCCTATACCCCTATGCATATTTAGGAGAGCTCTCGTAACAAAAAAAAAAAAAAAAAAAAAAAAAAAAAAAAAAAAAAACAACATTTATTTGAAGTAGATTATACCACCTATCAACATTTGGCTTTAGAGCATTTATAGTTTGCTTTAAGAAGGAACTAACATATAGGAGGCACATCCGATTCTGAATCGATTTTCACTAAATTTGACGGACACATTTTAATTTTTTATACCAAATAACATTGCTATAGAGTGTATGATATCACTTCGAGAAGGATTATATTAAAACAAGTGAAAAAGCTGTAAGTTCGGCAGGGCCGAACTTTGAATACCCTATACCATTTGGAACGAATTTGGCAATTCTCGAAAACAGTAACATCCGTAAAAATTCTGTTAAAATCTTAAAAATACCGAATGTAGCTTTCACTTTGGAGTCTATATGACGACATGGACCTGCATAGGTAATTTTTGTCATAAGCCATTAATATATTCAAATGCGAAACTTCGAAGAATAATGTAGCTAAATTCATCAACATAGAATATCGGGAGGTACCGTTATATAGGGGCTATATGAAGACGTGGATCAGCAAAGACAATTTCCTGTCATAGGCTGTAGTATTCATTACGAACTCCAAAAAACCAAATTTGAAACAATTCTGTGAATAATATCGCTAAAATTATCAAAATACCGAATCTCGGGAGGTACCGTTATATGGAGGCTATACGAAGATGTAGATCTGCAAAGACAATTTCCTGTCATAGGCTGTAGTGTCCACTACGAACATCAAATACCAAATTTGAAAGAATTCCCGTTAATAATGTCGCTAAAATCAACAAAGTACCCAATATCGGGAGGTACAGTTATATGGGGGCTATACAAAGACGTGAACCTGCACAGAAATTTTCTGTCATAGGCTGTAGTATCCATTACGAACTCCAAATAACAAATTTAAAACAATTCCGACGAATAATATCGCTAAAATCATCAAAATACCAAATATCAGGAGGTACCGTTATATGGGGCTATAAGAAGACGTGGACCTGCACAGACAATTTTCTGTCTTAGGCTGTGGTATTCATTACGAACTCCAAATACCAAATTTGAAACAATTCTTTGAATAATATCGCTAAAATTATCAAAATACCGAAAATCGGGGGTACCGTTATATGGGGGCTATACGAAGGCGTGGACCTACACAGACAATTTTCTTTATTAAGCTGTAGCATCAATTTCGAACTTCATGTACCTAACTTGAAACAATTCCGACGAATATTGTCGCAGAAATTATCAAAATACCCAAAATATCGCTAAATCGACATAGAAATTTATGCTGATCAAGAGTATATATACTTTGTGGGGTCTAAAATGTATATTTTGAGGTGTTACAAACGGAATGACAAACTTAATATACCAATATAAGTCCTAATGACCAGATTTTCTGTAAATCTGAACGAATTCAGTCTAGAAGCAAGTATATCATAGCTATAGCTCCCATATATATGTTTCATCCGATTTGAGGTTTAAAGTCCCTCACATGCGTTATATGCACTATAATATAAAAATATATATCGGAGCCTTGTTCCAAAATGGAAACGTACGTCCCGAAATTCACTCCATTTGGGCAGATATTAGGCATTTATTTCACAATAAACTGAAATCGGATTAGGGATATATGGGAGCTATATCCAAATCTTAGTCATTCTCGATAAAATTTGGCAAAAGTATTTCTGAGCTTCATAAGATATCTGATACCAAATATCATCATATCAGACTGAATTAGGTCAGATGTACCAGAATTCAGGTCATTTGAAGTGATATTGGCCATTTGGCGCACAATTAACCCAATTATCCAAATCTGAACCGATCTTGGAAAAATTTGGCAGAGGTGTTTCGGAGCTTTATACGATATCTGGTACCAAATGTCATTGTTTCCGAATGCATATTATACATTCGAGGGACTTAGAACCTCAAATCGGGTGAAACATATACATGGGAGCTATAGCTATATCTGAAGTGATTTTCTACAAATCTGTTGTACTTACTTCTAGACTGAATTCGGTCAGATGTACAAAAATTCAGGTCTTCAGGACTTAAATTGGCCATTTGGTGCTTAATAAACCTGAATCCGTGGAAGATATATGCAACTATATCTAAATCTGATCCGATTATCACCAATTTCAATAGGGTTCGTCCTTGGGCCAAATAAATATTGTTTGCAAAATTTCATTTCAATTGGATAGTAAATGCTACCCGAATTTTGTTTACAAAAATACGAAAATAGACGAACGTCGGTCTGACATGCTTAAATGGACTCAGAAAGTGATTCTATGAATATCCTCAGAAGTAACTATGGATCTATCTCGCTTCCTTCTCTCTGTTACAAACAAATGCACAAAGACATGCAAAACCACCCAACCATACATAGCAAAAATGGTATCCATCCTATTGTGCAGGATTTAAATCTTGGTATGCCTTCCTCAATATTTGACTTATTTGAATACTCTAATTAGCAAGACATCACCATGTGTAGCCATCCACCTTCATTGGCATGCAGACGTTATTAATTCAGAAATAAAAAACCGGCTATTTTCATCAATCTCGGTACATGTGTGCGGGATTGCTTTTTTGTCCAGAGATTGTCATTAATTCCATTTAGAACAATTGCCAACAAATAAACCAACCGACCAACAAACTAGCACAAATTATAGTCACAATATGAGAAATGTGAAAGCCTCTGCGAATGGTGGAGTGGTTCTATTTGTGGTGCTGTGCTCCTTTTTTGCATAATCCATGAACAGCTGTGGTCTCACGCATCACTTTGGCATATTATTCGGATTCAGGCAAGCCAAGCCAAGCCAATGGCCATATTGAGCAAATGGAAGAAACAGCAACAAAAACGAAATGGCCAGCCATCCCCACCTGCAAGAAACCGAGAAAGAGATAGAGAGAGAAAGAGGTGCCATTATTTATAGAACAAAATGCCATATTTAGATAAAGCTAAACCAAAACTTAAAGTAAAACACAAAAAACGTTTTCAGGTGAATTGACAAAAACGTATTAGAAACAATTTACCATATAAAGACATTTCAAAACAGAGATCGAAACAACGGACGGCCCAGACATCTGCAGACAAATGGTGCAGAACTTCACTGCGCGAATATTGTTGTCGTTGTTGCTGTTGAAGTGAAAGAAAGTTGCCTGACTTTGCGCAACACCTTGAACTACCATGAAATGAATAAATTTCCAAAATGGTACAACAATAAAGTGGCACGAAGTCGAAAGGAAACACGAAACCGATTTCTTTTCGTAACAAACAAATACGAATCACTTGAAATAAAAATAATTGCATGGTAATTGGTTTGCAGATTAAGGATGAGGGAAATTTTTTGTTGTTGGATAGGTTTAAGGCTTATGTGGGAGTACATTTACTAAAAACAAGTTAAAAAGTATCAGTCGGTATTGCCGCCAGAGATATACCCTCAGCCTATGTTCTATTATCTAAATATATTTTGACTAGTGTTAAGGTTATTCAAACGTTTGACCCTCTATGGAGCAGATCCCGAAGGAATGGGCCAATATTGCCCATTTCCTATCTGACCCAAAATATGATATAAATATTTCGACAGATGTGCCAAGTCTAAATGGAATCGGATGTTAATTTGGCGATTTATGAGCTTCATGGGTACTCAAAATTTTAATATTTTGTGGGGGAGGTACTTGATGGAGTGGACCGATATTGTCCATCTTCACACCTGTTCTAGCACTGACGCAAATATTAGGATTCGCAAAGTCGGAGCAAATTCGGATTAGCCTTTCTCTTTCTGTGCAAATTTTTTTTTTTTTTTTCGAAAATTTCGACCTTTTGTGCGGTAGGTACCAGAAGGAGTGGGCCGATATTGTTCATCTTAACACCAGACCTTGGGTTAATATAAATATTGGGATGTGTGAAATTTGAAGACAATCGGACTCTAACATAACATTTTATGAGAGTTGTAATTATTCAAAATGTTGACTATTTGTGGGGGAGGTACTTGATGAAGTAGACCGATATTGCCCATTTTAACACCTGACCTAGCAGTGACACAAATATTAGGATTTGCAAAGTTGGAGCAAATTCGGATTATCCTTTCTCTTCCTGTGCAAAAAATATATATTTTTGAAAATTTCGACCTTTTGTGGGGGAGGTACCAGAAGGAGTGGACCGATATTGCCCATCTCCGAACTCGATCTAAATTTGACAAAAATATTACGTTGTAGCCAATTTGGACCAAATCGGATACTCTCTTCGAGAGTTATCGTGCGCACCAGCCAGCCAGACAGACAGACGGACGGACGGACGGCCGGACGGACACCGCTAGATCGACTCCAAATGTTCTGAAACGGATTTGGTCCAAAGAGACCTAGGGTCTAAAACCGTTATTTCGACTAGGCACGTTTTGGTCGTATCAAATGATATATACCCTCTGTAGCCATATGGCTGAGGGTATAAAAAAATTTAAATAAAGACTATATTAAAAAATAGTTCTCTCTTCCTTTAGGGAGGTGCAGCAGTATACGGTGCCCGGATATAATTCCATGGGGAATATGTCCGATTTTTTGTTTTTTTGTCATAACCCCCATATTAAAGCGGGGATTATGTCCGTTTTGTTGTTATGACCGTTAGCCCCAAAAATAAATCAGGTCTTATGTTGAGTTTAATGGCTATGCTCGCAGTGACCTGAAATTTTGATAACAGGTACATACAAAAGTTATAACGTTTAAAAAACTATGGATCGCATAGTCGGTGTTGGACGTACTTCAGAAGGAAAAATTTCAAGCTGCGGCCGAATATCAACACATTTAGCACCATTTTGGAAAGACAAGAGTGTAGACTATAACGGAGAATGTAGATCTTAATAATCAATAATGTGTCCATTTTCGACTTTTTATGGGGTTTTCAAAAAGTTCCGATACAAAAATCCAGGTTTTGTGTATTGCGCCGGAACCTGCTCAAACAACCCCATCTTATGCACGCTTTATGGATAGGATAAAACCCGTTTTTTGCATCCAAACTATGGATCGAATAACTGGGTAAAGAATTAATTTGCTGTAACCAGGTTAAAAATATCTTTCTTATGTCCGCAATCGTTTTGGACATAATCCACATTATTTATAATTTATTCATAATCCATATTCCGTAATTGTAATTGGGATTATGTCCGTGTGGATAATGACACGACACCATTTTTTTCACAGAACATTCATAAGCGTGAATTAAAAAAAAAAATCAAGGACCAACTATCCATGTATAAAAGTCGTGTTAGTTACACTATTTATAACTGAAAATTGGTAAGACGGTAGCTCAGATTCCGGAGATGGACAGAGGATACTATCTAATTCAAGGGATTTAATACTATTATTAATATGGTACTAAAAGGTACCAACAAATGAATCCATTGAATTACTGGGATTTTTTTTCAAAAACGAAATCGAGCAGACTGGCTTTGGACATTTGCTTACTAACGTGTATTTTTGGAACCACATTCTTTCAAAGACCACAAAAACAATTTTATTTTGGAGCAATATTTCAATAAGGGCCACAAATAAAAACGGGTATAATTATATTATTATTATTTTATACTCTACACCACATTGTGGTAAGGGTGTTATATCTTTGTGCATTTTTTAGTAACATGGAGAAGGAAGCGAAATAGACCCTATGTTATCTTCATATAATCACTTTTTGAGTCGATTTATGCATGTCAGTCCGTCCGTCCGTCTGTCCATGTATTTTTGTGAACAAAATGCAGGTCGTATTTACTATCCGATTGAGATGAAATTTTGCAAAAAATAATTTGGCCAAAGGACGAGCCCTTTAGAAATTGGTGATAATCGGATCAGATTTAGATATAGCTCCAATACATCTTTAACCGATTTTGGTAAATTGTACACCAAATGGTCAATCTTAGTCCAAATTACCTGGCACATCCGACCGAATTCAGTCTAGAAGCAAGTACAGCAAAATTTGGAGAAAATCGGTTCAGATATAGCTATAGCTCCAATATATATGTTCCAGTCGATTTGGGGTCTTATGCCCCTTTTATGCGTAATATGCACACAACAATCTTTTGTGCCGGACATCAGATACTGCTAGAAAATATCTCTGTCAAATTTTATGTAGATCGGTTCAGATCAAAATAAAGCTCCTCTGACATAGATTTTTTATATTCAACCGAATTTTAACATTTGTTTAAGCTCCAATAAATATGTTTTGGTACAATCCTAATCGAAGTCTTATCATGCACTATACAGAAGAGTTATCTGGTTCATAGTTGGTATGTAGGGTATCATATAGTCGACCCCGCCCGAATTTTGACCTTTCCTTGCTGGTTTAATATATTGTTTATTTTTATACCCTCCACCATACTATGGAGGGTATATTCATTTTGTCATTCCGTTTGCAACTCATCGAAAATAATGATCTTAGACCCAACAAAGTATATATATTCTTATATTCGGTATTTTGACGATTTTACGTACAATACTCACCGATATTATTTTAAGTTCGTAATGAAAGCTACTGCCTGTACAGAAAATTGTCTATACAGGTCCAGGTCTTCGCATAGCTCCTATATAACGGTACCTCCCTATGTAGGGTATTTTGATGCTTTTGGCTACATTATTCACCGTTTATTTCAAGTTTCGAATTTGAATATGGCAATGGCTTGTGACAAACAATGCCTATGTAGATGCACGTCGTACAGGCCCTAATATAACGACTATATTCGGCATTTTTAAAATTAATTTTTTGGCGAATGTTATCTTTTTAGAAAATTTTCAGATTCGTTCTAAATAGTGGAGGGTAGTCAAAGTTCGGCGCGGTCGAACTTACTGCTTGTTTACTTGTTGTTTATCATTTTTCATAAAACATATTTTTTAAACGCTATATGGTGTATGAATTGAATAAAATCAAGGACTTGATATTTGGAGTTCGTAATGGGCACAACATTCTCTGACAGATAATTGGCTGTGGAGGTACAGGGTGATGGTCCCATACAACAGTACCTCTATATATTCGGTAGTTTTAAATTTGGTGCTTAGAATTGGTCGAGGGTACTATCTCCTATGCCAGAAAACTGCCAAAACATATCCAAATCTTCCTATAGCCCCCTTATAACTGTATCTCCTTGTATTCGGGATTTTCACGATTTTTAGCCACATTTTTTAGGGAACTATTTCAAATTTTGAATTTGGGGTTCGAAGTGGGTACTACTTCCTTTGACTAAAAATTAAGTGTACATTTTCACGACTTTGCCTCAAACTTGGTATATGGAGCTCGTAAGGGCTACCACTGGGTTACCATATCCATATCAGGGATATTACTTACAAAGGTACACATCCATATAATGGTAACATTGCATATTCGTTATTTTTTCCAATTTGCGCAACATTTTCAACGAAATTCTCGCAGATAAATTGCAATACAGCCCCACGCCTTCGCATAGTCACCTATAACTCTACCACCCGGTATTTTGATAATTTTAGAGGCATTTTTTCAAAGGAGTTTTTTTCAAGCGGTGGATGGTACTAAAAGTTGCTATTCTCAAGAAAAATTCTTTGAGATAAATTTTGGCGACAGTCGAAATATTGGAAAATCAAAATTAAATAAAAAGGTTATTAAGAAGTGTTTAACATTATTTTTAAGGATCAACTGAGCTTTAATTTTAATTTTGAAAGAGCCACACAAGCTTAAACAATTTTTCAGGGGGGTATTCTAAAATATATGATTAATTTTGGAATCTTCCATTTGATTAGCGTTTATGTAAAGGTATCCGATGCAAAGATATTTTAAAATTGTTTTCATGGTACATGAAATATATTCGTCTCTACCCAGGCTTTCATAATTTGCGATGCATAAATTCTCAACCCCGATTTATGTAGACCTCTGATTGACCTGATCTGATCGCATTGCTTCTGAAACCATTTTACAATATCTATTAAGCATTGAAAAATAGCGAATTTCTATTTTTAATATATTCGGCAAATATATTAAATAATGTAACTTTGGTACCAAATGTGTTAACATCTTACTTTTCAAATACCAGCATCTGAAACCTCCCAAAGTTATGCCGTCCACATCTTTGACAAAGCCCAGCTCATTTGAAATCCTGATTATTATTCGTTCCGCTCATATATAGACAGAAAGAGCCTTATTGTTTTTTTAGCATTCGGCAATGGATCCTTATGGAATGTCAATAACTTAGAAGATCACAACAACAAAAACAACATATCTTCAAGAATTCCATAAATACGCAATAAATTGTCTGCCAAGACAAAAAATGCTGCAACAAAAACGTATAAAATGCACGGAACAAAGCCAATTTAACTTTATATGCATAAAGACAATCGACCATATTTGTCGCTGGTTGACATCTAGAAAAACGATGCTTATAAAGATGTTGTAATTAGACATAGTTGAGTTGTGATTTTAACCTTATTACATGTATGGCATCCACAATGCTGCTACTGCTGCTGCGGCTGATACTGCAGCCAGCCAGTATAGAATATCTTAAGTGACGCCAAACGATTGCCTGCCTCGGCAATACAATCAATACGGCCATAGATTGTTTGTGCCTGTAACGAAACAAAGTGGCAACAAAAAATTCCCCAAGAATTTTCTATAATGATATTTTTGTTCTATGGCACAAAAAATTATATTAAATTAAAATTTATAAAGCAATGCCAGAGCACAACAACAAAAAACCCCCATCTATATGGCTGTTGATTTTCTTCTGATTTTGGTTGTAGCTGCTTTTCTATCCACAACAAAACAATGAAACGAGAAGGAGAAGATGGAGATGGAGAAGCCGAAGGAGAATGAGAATCAGCACACATGATGAAGCAACAAGGTTCTATCCAATCATTGAGCCAGGCGAACAAGTGATGGTGCTAGTGGTGGCATAAGGCTTAAACACGTCGCTGCTAATAAAGTCAAACATAAGTTAAAAAGGGGATTCAATAGCAATAGCAAGAAAAAACGCCAAACCACTGGTCACTGTGATGCCAACAACAAAGATGTGCTTTACAACAATAACCATATAACTTTACCTATATTTATAACTCTAAACATGTACTTTGGAGATGACCACAAATACGAGCGGCAACAGCCGACAGGAGTCGATGTTTGAAAAAATGGTGCAATACAATTGCAGGAGGGAAGTTTGTGGAAATTTAACAAAGGCCTCTACAGGGTGAGATGAAAAAACTGCAATCAACTTCAGACTGCTGTCATTTCTAAGCCAATCGTCCGACAGCTGTTAAAATTTTACGAGTGACAGCTCATTATATTGTTTACAAGCGAACAAAAGCATTTTGTTGAGAATTTTCCAGAAAAAAAGTTATTCGTGATGGAATTCAAGCGTGATAGTGTGATATCTTTATATTTGGCAGGAAAACCACAAGTGGCTATCGTTAGAGCACTCCAGCACTTAAATGTGAATAAATCTTTTGTGCCTCGTACCATCGCTCGTTACCGTGATACTGGTAGCGTAGTCCGACGTCAAAGATGTGGACGGAAGAAAACGGCAACATCAGCAGAAATGGTTCGAAAAGTTAAGAAGCGACTTGATAAAAACCCGCTTCGCAGTGGTCGAAAAATGGCTCGTGAGCTGAACATATCGCACTATTCCATTCGGCAAATATTGAAGAATGAGCTCGGGGTAAAGCCATTGAGATTCCAAAAAGTAAAAGAACTTACACCGCAAATAAAAAAAATTAGCCAAAAAATAGCTAAAGAGTTGATTCGCTTGGCCGAAAGTGGTGAACTGCCGAAATTGGTTTTCTCCGATGAGAAAACATTCGTTGTCCAGCAGTTGGTAAACAAACAAAATGATCGTGTTTACTTGCAAAAGAGGTCAGCTGAAAATGTGCACCTTCGGTTGGCCACCAGAACTCAAGCGCCGGCCATGGTGATGGTGTAGGCCGCCACCGACCGTGGCATCAGAATAAATGCCAAATATTATAGCGATAATATTCTGGAGGGCGTATTAAAGCCTTGTGCACGCAAACATTTTGGCCGCAGGCCTTGGACATTTGAAAAGCGAGGTTGGCACTAAAAAATATCAAAATGTCGATCACCTCAAGCAAGCGCTTCGCCGGGAATGGACCAAAGTACCGCAGAGTAACATTCGAGCAGCGTGTGACGGTATCGTTGGCCGTTTGGAGGCCATAATTCGCGCCAAAGGTGATCAAGTCGAACAAATCTAAACTTATTCTAAAATTTGATGCTTTTTCCGAGATTTTTTGCTTTCATTTAATAAAATTTAAAAAAATGTAAAAATTGAAGCGTTTGACTTTGTTGCAGTTTTTTATCTTCCCCTGTATTTATATCTTTCAAAAAAGGCCCTCTATTATCCAGCTCGGCTCCAAGACACCTCCTGTCTCCCTCGAATTGAATGCTTTTTCCATTACCAAGCTTTCCAAGTGTTTTTTTTTCTGTTTTCGTTTACCCCTATGTTGCTATGTGTTTTGGAAAACTGCCTACATATAAACACAATTTAAGTCACTAATTGAACGCTTTACTTGACACATCAAATAAATCACACAATTTCTTAAAGGTAACCAACCAACCAACCACCACTACCAAAAAAAACACAAAATCTCCTGCAACCACAAAAAACGCGCATATATCCCGCGTATAAGGACCACGATCAGCCGCCACCACCACCATTCAAGTACTCATATTCATTCGTAAAAGCCACCGAGTACACCGAGCAAAGAGGTACAATGTCAGCCGTTGGAAGGTTATTTTTCTTTTAAAGCACTTACTGTTTAAATATTGGCAAACATCATCAGCACTCAATATGCCAAGCGAGGAAACGTAACGAAACAAAAAGCTATTTGGGAACAGAACGCTACAGTCAGAATGATGGTCAAGCCGGGAAGATGTTGATGCACGCTAGCTAGAAAGCGTTTAGTTAGGCTCAAAGAAAAATCTTAGTAAGTATTCGAATATTTTAGTTTCGTTATGCGTTTGATGTGGGTTACAAGTTTTAAATATATATAAAAAATGGAAATGGTGCAATTATATTTAAATACTTGTTAACTTTTGCAAAAGCCAGGCCGAAATAAAGACATTGGGAAATATCCGATTAATTTTTTTTATATTTCTTTTAACGGTTATAGATCCCAGGTCTTTATACCCTACAACACTATGTGTTGGGGGTATTATAAGTTTGATTGGACCAAAAATTATGTAACAACTCGAAATATTGGTTTTCCACATAGGAAAGTATATACGGATCTTCCTATCTCGCCGAGCTGAGCCAATCTAGCTATGTATGTTCGTCCGTCCGTCTGTCCATGTTAATTTGTAATCACTCTACAGGTCGCAATTATGGCCCGGTCTTCACGAAATTTAGAATGTAGGTGGGGTTAAGGCCAGAATAGAACCCTATTTCTTTTGGAGATGATCGTATAATATTTAGGGGTTGAAATGGACCAAAAACTGAAAAATTTTCTGACTTTGCAGTTGCTCTACAGGTCACAATTATAGATCAATCGAAGCGAAAGTTAACATGGGGCTAGAGCTTTGGGCTGGGCAGAAGCTTTCCAATTTTGATGGTCTTCGGGTAATATTTAGTGGTTGAAATAGGCCATAGCATTTGTGATAAATAAAAGTCAAATTTTCCATTAAACCGCGAATATTTTTAATGCCTGCGAAATCACAAATGAACGAACAGGACAATTCTGACCGTTACGTAGATGCCGATGGTAAAAATATCGGATATATATAGCGAAATATATACAATGTATATATACAAAGGAAGGGGATGTTAGCTAGAATGCTTATATCTCCAGAATGGCTGGAGCGATTTTGACAAATTTTGTCAATTTAGAATGCCCTTTTGGTATAAAAGTATAAATCGCCTAAAAAGATACCAATAATGATGTTAATATAGATTTTGTAGTATTTTGTGACATTTTTTTATTTTCATATTTTTTATCGCATGCGATTTTTTCAATTTGACATATAATATTGAAGTGTATATTTTGTAATATTTTTTCGCTTCACAACACAGGTTGGGGTCATTATTTATATACAGATTACAATTATCGTTCGATCCTCACGAAATTTTTCACAAAGGTAGGGTTAGATGTTAAGATGTCCGCAATATATTTAGGGGTTGAAATGGACCATCAACTAAAAATTTTCCTGATTTTGCATAAAGTTAGAGTTTAGGACAGCGGGTAGAATGGACCACTACTTTTGTGTGAAAAATACCAACATTACCTACAGGCGATATCCGAAATACACAATAAGCGAACTTTTGGTTTTTTAATGCTGATTTCGTTGACGAATATAGTGAAATAACGTAGACAAGCAATCATATAGATGAGTCTAAATTTGGAGACACAGAGGGGCCTCTTGCTTTTGGAGATGATCGCAAAATATTTAGGGGTTCCCAAAACAGAAGAAAATCCACATAACACAATTGAAGCCAATCGACACGCTTGAGAAGATAGTTAAGCACAGGGAAGAATTCTAGCATTTGGGATGACTATTGGATTATATTTAGCTGTAAAATGGACCGCAACAACTAACAGCACGACGGAGTGCGTAGATATTGGACAAATGTCCCTTGTCTAAAAGCTAAGTCTAATATCTGGGCAGTGCTCTATGACATAATTTCAGAAGCGAAAACTTCTAAAGTGAATTTGGACAAAAGGGGGCTTCTAACATATTGTAGTGTTGTAGGATATCACATGGTCGGCCCCGCACGAATATAGCCCTTGCTTACTTGTTTTGAAATAAATCAGTTTCATGACATTTGGAGTGGATTTAACGATGTCCGTTCATCCGTCCGTCCTCTGTCTGTATATTATACTTTTTTCGACACACTGACTTTGTCTACTCAATCATGCGCTATGTATTTGATAGGCAATGACAACCAACAACATCCCCCATTTTGATTCATGTGTGCCATTGTCTAAGGTTCGATCGTGGCATGGCTGACTCGAATATTTGCATGGTGTCCTCTATAAATGCAGGGTGTCAACGATGACATCGAACCGTGTCATCGTCGGGCAGAGATTTGACTCTCATTCAATAACAGAATATGCACAGAATTGAACAATAGAAGTATAGAGTGTTGTTACGTGAATTACAGTGGTATCATTCTCATTTACACCTCAATACCGGAGGCAAACATTTATGAAATTATAATCAAAATTTTTCAGGGGATTATTGTTTTTTAATAAGGATTAAAATTTTAGATTGTTTCGTCAATAACCACGAAATGTGAAAATTTTTTGTGGACCAATTAGAAGTACCTTTAATATTTTAGTAATCGCCAAGAAATTCTTTATTACAAAAAATTTATTTTTTCACATATCGGAAAATCAGGTAGCGATTGCGCTTTGCCTTTATCACGTGTGTGTCTTTTTGGTTGGTAATTGTTTCATAATTGTTGTTGTTTTTTGATAGAACATTTTTGTATGACACACTATTCAACATTCCCTTTTATTGGTCATTACATGTTATGACGATGGGTTTGAGTGTGACCGACATGACGAGACATCGCGCATTTGTTGGATGTCACGTACTGTTGTGCGTTTGATCAAACAGGGCACAACATGACGAGCGTTTTCTCTCCATGGCCTAAATAGGGAAAATTGTCACATTTGCAGCCCTTTAGTCTGTATGACTTGCTGGTGTGCACGGTAACTCTAGATGGGAATATCCGATTCGATCCAAACTTGGAACATCATAATATTATTGTCAAACATAGATCGAGTTTGGAGATGGATGCGCTTCGCCGGAAATAGGCAAAAATACCGCAGAGCAACATTCGGACAGCGTGTGCCAAAGGTGACCAATTCGAACAAATCTAAACTTGTTCTCAAATTTAATGCTATTCCGACAGTGTTTTGCTTTCATTCAATAAAATTAAAAAAATGTAAAAATTAAGGCGTTTGACTTTTTTTCAGTTTTTTTTTTATCTCATCCTGTATAGTATGGTGGGGGTATTAAATATATTATTCATGGGTAGTTTAATTCTACCTCTATTTTACATGGTACTCCTTATATAAACGTAGCTATAATTGGCCAATTTTTTATGTGAGGCAAATGGGGATAATTCTAGAGTAATTTAAATATAATCAACTTCTTCCAGAGTATTAGGGTTTTTAACAATGTTTGGCATTCATATTTAATTGTAAATCGAAGTACTAAGCCATTCCAAGCACATTTCACCACTTTTTTATTTTGTCCGCTGTTGGTATTGAACTCGCAATTTTCTGATTTGTAGTAAAGCTCACTTTACACTGTGCCATTGTTGCGGTCATGAAGAATTGTTTAATCCCTTAAACCTACAACAATAAACTCTTCGTATTTTATTATCTTTTCCATCGTTTGCGACGCCGAGTGCAAAACTCACAACCTTCGGTGTTTGGTCAGGCGTAAACACTTTGTGATTACGTTACTCCTTACTTGGTAATGACTAAAAGTTCTTCTTTGTAATTTTTTAAAAGAATAGCCCATTACATACAACTTATTGGTGATGCAGAAGGTAGTTTGTTTATACTACATTTTAGTGGGTCATGCACCCCCAGTTTTCGCTGGGATATTTTTAATTATTTCTATTATTTAATTTGCCACTATTGACATTTGAATTTTCCTCGAGCGTATTCATTCATATTGTCCAGGAATATAATATTCAATGCCATCACCATCGCCATCATCATCATCATTTCCCGCCAAGTTACCATGCTGGGTGTATGTCAATTTTTATGTGAGCACAGGATGCACATTTTCAAGACCGACCAAAAAATTGCAACGACAAAAAGTCTCAAATAAACTGAAGAAGACGACAACGACGAAGAAAAGGCTCTTCAGCTGCTGGCAGCAGCCACGAACAAAAAAAAATCGCTCTTCTTTTTGTTTTGAAAATCATGACATTATGGTAAAGAATGATGTTGCTCCGACGAGCAAAACTCTACGGCTGATGATATTGAACAATGAATGCAAGGTGCATCTTAAAGATGTAGTCAGCTACTATTTCTTTTTTTGTTGTTGGTGGTGAGTTAGCAAGCCAGCGAGCGTCTTTTAGTTTGGACTTTATGCCAACAATATGCCATAAAATATCGAAAATTCACAATAGACCAATAGGACGTTTCGTTTCGTTTCGCGCTGGTTCTCTTCGCCACAGCATTAGCAATAAGTTTGGTGAAAAATTGAGAAAGAAAATCCAATAATGCTGGATGTCCGGCAGGCCGAGTGGCTGGGACTTGGCCTGGGACTGTTTTGGTCAAAAGTCCATGAAATGAAACAAAAAAGAACAGTCAAATAACCTTCCCATATTTATGATCATATGATGAGGACGACAACAACAACGGCACACACATAACGACAATGTGTGCTGTTTGTGGTCACTGCCGTGTAGAGAAACAATACCAGGCGAATTATTATGGTCCCATCTCCAAGATGAGGTCCAAAAGAAATATGATGTTTCGGGGCTCAGAGTTGTGAAAAAGTGTTTGGGTTTTTATGCCTCTTCTTCTCCAACGTTGTCGTCGCCGTCTTCTTTCTAAAAATGGTTTTATTGCTTAGGCAATATCTGTAAAGTTAAGACAGCAGACGATTTAAAAACTCATGAATTGATGATGCTGCTGCTCCTGCTTCTGCTGCTGATGATGAAGATCATGATGGCATGGTTGCGTTTCTATTTATTTTCTATTTGGTCATATTTTCCACAAACGGCACACTAAATGACAAGTGGATTAGCCATATGCTGCCGTGTGTGAGTGTGTGCACAAAAAAAGTGAATTATGGTGCTAACAGGTGTTGCAATTCAATAGACCGAGAATAGGCCTTTTAAGAAGGTGTTGGATTTATTTTTTTCATGTTTGTAAAAATCTAATGTGAAATATAAAAACATTAAAAATATTTAATGTTTTTAGATGGTTTAAAGTGGTGGGAACTATGCATTAGAGATTAGATGAATATTTCGCCCCAAAACACCAATAACAGTTTCGTTTGGAATCGCAAATTTCCACGTCTCTGGGCCACGTAAAAAGCATATGTGCTTACTAACACATTACAAGGTTATGTAAACAAACTAACGTTTGCAATAAAAGTATGATTGAAATGATCCATACTTACCAAAGCTCCGTAATTCTTGAACCTGTTTCTCTCTTTAATCGAATTTGAGCGGAAGTACCACTGCGAGTAAAAAAGTAGTAGTGTTTGTTTAGTACTATTAAGTACTTTTCGTACATTTATAGCACACATTTTCGAACTTATCTCTATCCCAGATGCCGACACAAACCTCAAATTCGAATTTCGGTATAACAGCTTTACACTTTCTCCCAATACCAGTACCAGTTCTTTTCGTACACATTTTCAAACTCTCCTCCGTATCACAATTCCAGTTACCCAGAGAAACCTCTATATAAAATATGAGGATTCCGGCCCCACCCCTTCACCCAAAACCTAATGTAGTACTACGTGGTACTTTTCGAAAAATTAGAGTACACATTTCCAAGACCACCTCCATATCTTAACCACAGACACCAAAAGTGACATCCATATCAAATTTCAGGATTTCAAAGCTCTTCTTCACCTAATATCAAATTTATTACTATTTAGAATTTTGCGTGCTATTTTCTATATTTTTTTATATCCCACACCACCCTGTGGTCAGGGTATTATGTCTTTGTGCATTTGTTCGTAACATGGAGAAAGAAGCGAGATATACCCATAGCTACTTTTGAGGATCTTCATAGAATCACTTTCTGAGTCCATTTAAGCATGTCAGACCGACGTTCGTCTGTCCATGTATTTTTGCGAACAAAATACAGGTCGCATTTATTATCCGATTAAGATGGAATTTTCCAAACTAGGGTACAAAAAATAATAGAACGATCCGAAAAACTTTGGTGAGATAGGGGTACGAAATGTGCTAAATAATACAATATTATTATCAATAGCCAAAACATTGAAATTTTGCATCCTGAGGTTGGAATGGGTGAGATATCCTGGGATTCCTGCGAAATAGTACTTTGGGGTACGAAAAGTATTGAATTATTCAAAATGGTATAAAATTGGTATTTATTAACCGATAAGAATATAACTGAGTTCGAAATTTCCTATTTCAAGGGTACGTTTCGGTAAAAGGCGCAGCGTTTTTATTCCCTACACCACAAGGTGGTCAGGGTATTATGTCTTTGTGCATTTGTTTGTAACAGGCAAAAGGAAACGAGATAGACCCATAGTTCCTTTAGATGATCTGCATAGAATCACGTTCTGAGTTGATTTATGCATGTCAGTCCGTCCATGTATTCTTGTGAACAAAATGCAGGTCGCATTTGTTATCCGATTGAGATGAAATTTTCCAAACAACATTTGTTTGGTCATAGGACGAACCCTATTGACATTGGAGATAATCGGTAAAAATTTAGATATAGCTCCCATATATATCTTCGTCCGATTTGCTTTTTTTGTGCACCAAACATGTAATATCACCGCGAATAGTATGGAATTTTGCACATACAATATGTAAATAAGTATGAAAATAAGTATGCCAAATTTGATCGAAATCGGTTTAGATATAGTTATAGGTCCCATATATGTTGTTCATCCGATTTGTTATTTTTGTCCTTCGCAGCCGTAATATGCACTCTGTAACAACAATATTTGGGGAAATATATCAAATACAGCTCAGAAATACCTTTGCTAAATTTTATCGAAATCGGTTCATATTTGGATATAGCTCCCATATATAACTTCGTCCGATTTACCTTTTATTGTGCACCAAATGGGATGGCATTTGACACATGCAACCGAATTGAGTCTAGAAGGTAGTATGCCAAATTTGGTGTAGATCGGTTCAGATATAGCTATAGCTCCCATATATTTTGTTCATCCGATTTGTTGTATTTGTTACCCACAGCCATAATATGCTCCCTGTAACAACAATATTTGAGGAAATATATCAAAAACAGCTCAGAAATAGCTTTGCTAAATTTTATCGAGATAGGTTCAGATTTGGATATAGCTCCCATATATATCTTTATCTGATTTAAAATTAAATTTGCACCAAATGGGCAATACAAGTCCGAATTTAAAAAATATAAATGCTTCGGCATATTTAGTCTTTTGAACTTTAAATTATAATTATAATCATAGCGTGTATGATTGAATTCTCCCATAAAAACTTTTAATTGTTATGTGGAGCTCAACTAAATTAGCAAAGTGTGGTAGGAGGTCATAAAGCCTGTCCCGCCCTACTTTAGGACTTTCTTTACTGGTTTTATCTGCTGATACGAGCAAGAACTTTGAAAATGTAAATGGGAATCACATATTATGCATGTGAAAGTAGAGATATCGGCAGAGGAGCTAAGTTCGGCCTTCTTTCGCATTTTTTGCAATTTTAATATAAAAATTCCTTGGAGACATTTGATTCTGTATAATATTGTAGTAATATTACTAATTACAATACGAATATTAAAGTCCATTCGTGATGTGGCTTGTTTAAGCTGTGTGACATTATAGGGTCTCTAAGTATTAATATATTTTGAATTCAACATATCGATAGATATCTTTCTTTTCTCTAATATTAAATTATTTTAAATCTCTTTGAATTGCATTCCATTATTGTAATGAGTTTCCAGAATAAAGAATTAAACCGTATCATATGCGGCAAATTTCTTTCCAACTTCATTCATCGATAGAAGAGCTCTTTATCAAGAGTTCATTGCTTTCCTCATTTCAAATGCTCAACAGCCTCTCAAAGCTTCCCTCAAATACTTCATTTTAGTGCCCACAAAAAAATCAGAGCAATGCAAAAGCTTTTTGGTGTTTAATGCTCCATAAATAATCTACGATAATACGCTATGATTCTATGCCAAATCGAAATATCGAAATAAATCGAACGTTTATTACTCCCACATATTATCCTTAATACGGAGTAGAGTGGAAATAAATCTGTGATTTATCCACTAGACACACTACACTCATACCATACATACATACCAACACATTTTCACAAGCATACACCATTTTTTCTTCAACTACGATGATGATGGTGGTGATCCAACAACAACAGCAATGATATAATTCTTAGCAGAACGACAAACATATAATCAAATCACTTAGTGCATGTAATATATCATTGGCAATAATGGCAAATGACTTTAAGAGCTCTAATTCAAACAATATTTATGACTGAGTCTAAACACCAACTTCAATGGCAACATTCGCTAGAAAATTCCAAAACTCCAGACGGCAGTTGCGCAATGCCACCAGCCACACATGCTGAACGTCTTTGTCGGAACGTGTGGTAAACCACCGACAAAATATTTCTGCAACACGGACTAGAACTGGAGTGCATTTGGAGTTGATGTTAAAGTTGTGTTTGCGAAAAAAGCGACAAACTTCAACAGATAGTCGTCATAAAAGGATAATTGATGTTTGATAATGACAATCTTCTTGATACGGTCTTTCGGTTTGAAAGTGCTACAGATCTAAGAGAGATGCGACGTATTTCTATCTGTCTAACGAAACGAAATTTTATAACAAAGGACAAATAGGTTTTTGACATCGTATGAGGCATTCCAGTCCAAGTTGTTATGAAAAAATATTAATGTTATTGAAAATAATAATTTCCTCAAAATCTAGAATATTAGACAAAGATTTAAACGACAATGAACCCAATAGGTCTTATAAAATATATTTTAACACCAGTAAGTACTTCAAAAAATTATTCATTATAAAGGGTGTTTTTTAAGCTATATAGAACTTTAAATTGCAGAAAGCAACACAAAAAAATTAAATTTTTATGATTTAAGTGTTTGTTTTCTCTTTCGAGACGAGCTTAATGATCTGAAATTTGCAGTGAAAAGGAAATCCAGATAGACACTATCACACACTCACCACTATGCGACGCGTTTCGCCGTTGGTTAAGCGGCTCATCAGGCATATTTGATGTGGATGATGGCTTACAAGGGCCGTTCTCTGAAAAGTAGTATATATTTCGAACTTATTGCAAATTAGCATATGCGAATTATATACTAGAAACTCTCCAGGTTCGACTCAAGTTCTATTGGCAGATCTTTTTCACAGCAACGTTTTGTTTTTGTAGTGATGGATTTTTTGTCCACAACAACTACATTGCTTCCGATGCATACACTTGTTTTAGTGCTGCTTTAGGAAGACGGGTTAATGGCTCTGAACGTAGAGACGGCAACTTCTAGTTGGCTGCATACAGAGGTCCGCGGTTCAAATCCCACAGCCAGGCTCGGCTGAATTTTTGAGTTTTGCCTTATTAAGGCGAAGATCATATGTTTTATGATTTAAGTGTTTGTTTTCTCTTTCGAGACGAGCTTAATGATCTGAAATTTGCAGTGAAAAGGAAATTTTTATGATTTCTTTCTGGTGGCATCATCGGACCTTATTTCTTCAAAAATAAGGCCGGAGCTCGCGTTACGGTCAATGGAGATCGTTACCGTGCCATGATCAATGCTTTTTTGTTGAAAAATATGGATGACATTGATCCGGAGGAGATGTGGTTTCAACAGGATGGCGCTACGTGCCATACGGCGAACGCAACCATCGACATATTGAAATTAAAATTTGGCGATAAGAAGTGGACCTCTGAATTGGCCTCCAAGGTCATGCGATTTGACACCTCTCGATTATTTCCAGTGGGCCACGTGAAGTCACTGGTTTATGCTGATAAACCAGCAACAATTGACGCCTTGGAGGCCAGCATTGTTTGTGTTATTCTTGACATACGGCCAGCAGTGATTGAAAAAGTGGCCGAAATTGGACGTCCAAGAACCGCCGCGGTACCCCTATGCCCGAAATCATTTTTAAATGATAATGTCGCGTATTGATCTTTCGAATAAAAAAAAAAAATTGATTATAATTTAATTTTATGTGTTATTTCAAGTTCTATCGGCCTTAAAAAACACCCTGTATTAGCTTTTTAGATTTTTGGATACCAATAAGAGAGAGGGTATGTGGTTACGCTGAAGGTGGCGCATACTCCTACCAAGTTTTTACTTGGAATGGACTCAGTCACTGTTAAAAAAGGCATCAGCAAAATTCATTGAATGCTGTAAAAAAATTAGGAAACCCATAATGTGGTCTTGGAAACCTTCAAAATACCGATAATCGAGGGCCATGTCGTTATTTGGGGCCATACTTACTTGTGGACCTGAATGGAATTTTTTTTTGCAAGTAGGAACCTTTCTAGAACTTTAATTTTCAACTTTCACCTAATTTGGTTGTGGCTGAAGCCATAAAAATACCGAGAATCGGGAGGTAGCGTTATATGGAGCTTTACCAATTAGTGGATCTGAATCGAACATTTTTTGCAAGAAGAGAAGAGACATTTCAAGAACCACAATTGTTATGTTCCACAAAATCGGGAGATACCGTTATATGAGGCTATACCAATTAGTGGTCCTGAATAAAAAATTGCAAAAAGACGCTTCGATTGGCTTATAATTGTGACCTACAGAGCGACGCCAAAATCAGTAAAAATATTAGTTTTTGCTCAATTTCATCCCCTTTATGTTTCCCCTTCTATTTTGGCTTTAACCCTAACTCCTTTTATAGTTTCGAACCATAATTGGGACCTGTAGACTAATTATAAATTAACATAGACCGATAGATTGACACATCATAGATCGACTCAAGATCCACATGTAACATCGCGAGTCGCGGACCAATATTTCGAGAACTAATAATTTTTTGGCCCAATCAAACTTATAATACCTCCAGCTCTTAGTGTTGCTAGGTATAGAAAATATACAGGGTCAGATGAAAAAAACTGCAAAAAACTTCAGACTGCTGTCATTTCTAAGCCACTCGTCCGAAGGCTGTAAAAATTATTCCAGTGACAGCTCATTATATTGTTTACAAGCGAACAAAAGCATTTTGGTGAGAATTTTCCAGAAAAAAAGTTATTACTGATGCAATTCAAGCGTGATAGTGTGATTTCTTTTTATTTGACTGGAAAACCACAAGTGGCTATCGGTAGAGCACTCCAGCATTTAAATGTGAAAAAATCTGTTGTGTCTCGTACCGTCGACCTGACGTCAAGGAAGTGGACGGAAGAAAACAGCAACATCAGCAGAAATGGTTCAAAAATTAAAGAAGCGACGAAACCCGCGTGGCAGTGGCCGAAAAATGACTCGTGAACTAAACATATCGCAATATTCCATTCGGCAAATATTTAAAAGTTAGCTCGGGGTAAAGCCATTGAAATTCCAAAAAGTGCAACAGAATGAAATTGGACTCAAAAGAGGTAAAGAGTTGCTTCTCTTGGCCGAAACTGGTGAAGTGCCGAATTTGTTTTTCTCCGATGAGAAAACATTCGTTGTCCAGCAGTTTGTAAACAAACAAAATATCGTGTTTACTTGCCAAAGAGGTCAGCTTAAAATGTGCACCTTCGGTAGGCCACCTGAACTAAAGCGTCGGCTATGGTGATGGTGTGGGCCGCCATAACAGCCGATGGTCACTCTCCGCTCGTATTGATCGACCGTGGTATCAGAATGGTTACAAAATGAGGTTCCTCGCTTCATTTCCAACGCACAATGACCACCAAAATCTCCGGATACCAATCCATTGGACTACTGTGTCTGGAGTATATTGGAAAGCAAGGTTGACACTAAAAGATACCATAGTGTCGATCACCTCAAGCAAGCGCTTTGAAGGCAATAATTCGTGCCAAAGGTAACCAATTCGAACAAATCTAAACTTATTCTAAAACTTGATGCTATTTCCGACATTTTTTGCATTCATTCATAATAATTTAAAAAAACAGTAAAGTAAACAGTAAAGTAAAAGTTATGATACCCTACACCACTTTGCTAATTTAGTAGAGCTCCACATAACAATTAAAAGTTTTAATGGGAGAATTCAATCATACACGCTATGATTATAATTATAATTTAAAGTTCAAAGGACCAAATATTCCAAAACAATTCGGACTTGTATTGCCCATTTGGTGCACAAATAATTTAAAATCGGATAAAAACACATATGTGAGCTATATCCAAATCGGAACCGATCTCGATAAAATTTGGCAAAGATATTTCTGAGCTGTATTTGATATACTTCCCCAAATATTGTTGTTACAGAGTGCATATTACGGCTGTGGAGGACAAAAATAACAAATCGGATGAACAATATAAAGGGGAGTTATAGCTATATCTGAACCGATTTCGATCAAATTTGGCATACTTATTTTCAGGTCCAATCTGATCGTACGTGCAAAATTCCATACTATTCGGGCTGATATTACACGTTTGGTGCACAACAAAAGGCAAGTCGGACGAAGATATATATGCGAGCTATATCTAAATTTTGACCGATTATCTCCAATTTCAATAGGGTTCGTCCTTGGGCCAAACAAATGATTTGTGCAAAATTTCATCTGGATCGGGCAATAAATGCGAACTGTTCTTTGTTTACAGAGATACATGGACAGACGGACGGACAGACATGCATAAATCGACTCAGAATGTGATTCTATGCAAATCATCAAAAGGAACTCTGGGTCTATCTCGTTTCCTTTTGCCTGTTACAAACAAATGCACTAAGACATAATACCCTGACCACCTTGTGGTGTAGGGTATAGTTATGGCGTTTGATTTTGTTGCAGTTTTTTTTTATCTCACAATATTGTGGTGCATGGAGTACAAACTGATTATTTCGATGAGTTACAAGTAGAATGGCAAACTTAATATACCCTCCTTCACATCCAGGTTTTCGTATAGCTCCGATTTAACGATACCTCCCTATATTCGGTATTTTGATGATTTTAGCTACATTATTTACCGGATTTGTTTTCTAAAGTTTTGTATTTGAAATTTTTGATGGCTTATGACAGTAGTTGCTTATTCAGGTCCACGTCTTCGTCTAGACCTCAATATAACAGCTATATTCGATATTTTTAAGATTTTAACAGAATTTTAAAAGGATTTTTTTATCGAAAATTTCCAAGTACTTTCCAAATTGTGGAGAGCATTCTAATTGCAGCCCGGTCGAACTTACTGCTTTTCTACTTATCAAATCTGAAGCCGTAATACGTATTCATAACGATCGTGGTCCAAATCCAAAAATAAATATATATTTGTAGGTGTATACCTGCTAAAATTGCTAATATAGTCGTTTCGCCCGATTTTCGGTTATCTTGTTTATTATTGGGAATTGTAAACATTTACTTATATAATCATATCTGATAATAATATAGTTTGGTGATAGTATACTCATATTTTTCTGGAAATCCCATTCCATTCGCATTTACTCATATGTGATCAGTTTTTGAAACACACTGCATGTATTGACCACTATTCAGGCGATCCATTTGATTCATCCGTTGCTCCAAATAAATACAAATGTATGAACACAATTATGTGTGTGTGTTACGTTCCGCGTAATGAGCAAATTTATGGGCAATTGATAATTTAGTGGCATTCGGAAACATCAATTATTTCTTTGGTTAATTTTGTTTCTTTCTTTTCCATCTTCTTGGTCGTGGATGGTGCTCTACTCCATGTCTCATCCAATCGGAGACTTTTGAGTAAAGAAATATGTTGGCATTGCAACAGTTTGATTGGCTTGTCTGTGTATTTGTTAGTCCATATGATTTTTAATCACTTTTTCCCTAAATGTATCATGGTTTCCGATAAAGGCACACTTTGCAATACGATTTCTGTGGTTTGGTTTTTTTCCTTTTGCAATGGATATTAGGGTGTTGAGGAAAATAATTGTATTCTGAAAAATCGGGTTTTTACTTTGATCACAAAGCAATGGAATATAATACAACCAATATTTTATAAAACATGTTGTAATAACTGTTAAAGGAGATTTGGCATAAAATGGGAAGACCTTGATTGGAACTCGCTTGAACCAAAACTAAGTGACAATATCAAGCTGAAGAAAATTACATTAAAATCAAGAAGTAAAAATGGTGTAAGTTCGGCCGGGCCGAACTTTGAATACCCTCCATCATTTGGTACAAGTTTGGCAATTTAAAAAAAATAAAATCTGTTAAAAATTCTGTTAAAATCTTAAAAAAGCCAAATGTAGCCGGATATTAGGGTCTATACGACGACGTGGACCTACATAGGCAACTTTTGTCACAAGCTATTACAATATTCAAATGCGAAATTTAAAAAAAAAATGTTTATAATATAGCTAAAATCACCAAAATATCGAATATAGGGAGGTAACATGGGGGTTATAAAACGTGCACCTGCACAGACAATATTCTGGCATAGGCCGTAGTATCCATTACGAACTTCAAATACAAAATTTGAAATAATTCCGGTATATAATGTCGCTAAAATCATCAAAATACCGAATATCGGGGGTTCCGTTATATGGGTGCTATACGCAGACGTGAACCTGCATAGACAATTTTCTGTCATAGGCTGTAGTATCCATTACGAACTTCAAATACAAAATTTGAAATAATTCCGGTAAATAATGTCGCTAAAATAATCAAAATACCGAATATAGGGGGTACAGTTATATGAGGGCTATATGAAGACGTATACCTATGTGGCCCATTTTCTGTATTATGCTGTAGTATCTATTACGAACTTCGAATATCAAATTTGAAACAATTCCGGTACATAATGTCGCTAAAATCATCAAAATACCGAATATCGGGAGGTATTGTTATATGGGGGCTATACGAAGACGTGGATCTACATGGCCCAATTTCAATACTAAAAGTCCTGCAGACATAGTACACATTTGAGTAACATTTTATCAACCTACTTCATTTCGTTCGGATCGATATAGAATTTTATGCTGATCAAGAATATATATACTTTGTGGGGTCTAAAATGTATATTTCGAGGTGTTACAAACGGAATGACAAACTTAATATACCCTCACTACTATGGTGGAGGGTATAAAAATAACTTCGGTTTTTATACTGGGAAATTGGCCTTGATGCTGAAAGTTGCCATCATATTAACTTATCTTTACTCATATTCTACCACTGCATCCTAATACACATCTCAATTGCAATAATTTCACAAAACGAATTCTCTTCCACACACATAGCGTGGCACGAATATTATGCATCTTCCAGATGAAAAGCCGCAACGCTTCGATGCGTATTTGAGAGTGTAGACCAACCAATATGTTTCGGAGTGCTTCATTTAACATGAAGAATTGTTATTGAGACCAATGAGGCACAAATTGTGCAAAATGTTTGGCATATTCTTTGGATGTGTTTTTTTGTTCGTCGTTTATTTTCCTTCGTGGCTGGTTGCTTCGTTGATCATCTTGGCAAGGTCTTTGAATTGACCTGAAACATTCGGTAAATGGAGTGCAAAATGAATTTGTGATAATACGCCAAGTCATAGTTAGTAATGTGTGTCTTTTTGTATTCCCTCGATCGGAATGGAATTCTTAGCAACATATGTTAGTAATCTCATCTCCGTTGGTCACATATATACACACACACACATCTTGGCTTTCTTGCTTCTCCGCGAAAGCTCAAATTGTCATGAATTATAGCTGTGATGCCATCATTAGGGTCTTTTTTTGCACCACCAATTGGCCATTAAATAATTTATTTAATTTTTTCTAAGTGGCAGATGATTTTATAAATGGAACCCTTTTTAGCAGAGGATGGAGGGACTGGATAGGGACATGCTTAAGTGTAATGATAATTGCAGCTTTACATCATTTTAATGTTTTAATAACGGAAATACAGTTAGAAAGAAGAAGAATTTCTTCATTGGAACTTCCAGAAAAAAAAAACAAGTAAGGAAAGGTTAAAAGTCGGGCGGTGCCAACTGTGTGATACTCTACACCACTTTAAGTATTTAGTAGAGCTTACGTAACAAAAAAGTTTATGGGAATTTATGTGAAGTAGTTCATACCAATTACGAACCAAATAACATTGCTGTATAGTGCATGATATGACTTCGATAAGGATTATATTAAAAAAATATTTATTGGAGCAATAGGTATACCGGGCTCAGTTTGACTAAGTGGTAAAATTCGCTTGAATATGAAAAAAAATCTATTAAATTTCGGCTCATATTACATAGATGGTGATCAATAAACGTAAAATCGGATGAAGATGTATATCGAAGCTATATAAAAATCTACGCTGATCTCGATAAAAATTTGGCAGAGGTTTTTTGAGCTATATCTGATGTCTGGTATTAAATATCATTGTGGTGGAGTGCATATTACACATGTGAAGGATTTTCACACCAAATCGGATAAAACATATTTATGAGAGCTATAAATATATCTGAGCCGATTTTCGCCAAAATTTTAAGTACTTGTCGGAATTCCGTTGGAAGTGCCACAATTTCAATCCATTTGGGCCGATATTAGCCATTTGGTGCAAAATAAAACTGAAATCGGATTAAGATGTATGTGGGTGCTATATCCAAATCTGAACTGATCTTGACACAATTTTAGGCACTTATTTCTGAGCTGTATATGATATCTGATGCCAAAGTTCATTGATGCATGTAAGGTAATTAAAACCCCATATAGTATGAAACTTATATATGGGAACTATAGTTATATATCTGAACCGATTTTCATTAAATTTGAAGTACTTGTTTCTAGGTGAATTCTGTTGGCATTGCCAAAATGTAGAAGGAATTTTTGAGCTCCATAAGTTTTTTAATACCAAACATCATTCTTGTGGAGTGCATATTACGCATGTGAAGGACTTTAAAACCCAAATCGGATGAAACCTATATATGGGAGCTATAGCTATATCTGAACCTATTTTCACCAAATTTGATGTACTTGCTTCTAGATTGAATTCCGTCGGAATTGCAAAAATTCAGTCCCTTTGGACTAATATTAGCCATTTACTGCACATTAAACCTGATGTCGGGTAAAGATATATTATGTGGGAGATACATCCTTATCTGATCCGATGTCGATAAAATTTGACAGAGGTATTTTCAAGCGCCATAGGTTATCTAATACAAAACATCATTCTTGTGGAGTGCATATTACTGATGTGAGGGACTTATAACCGAAAATCGGATGAAACATATTTATGGGAGCTATAGCTTTATCTGAACCGATTTTCACAAAATATTTGTTTCTAGAATTAATTCGGTGGGATGTACCAAAATCTAGCAAATTTCAGAATAAGTTTAGATTTGTTCGAATTGGGCACCTTTGGCACGAATTTCGTCCTTCGCTGTCCGAATGTTGCTTTACAGTATTTTCGCCCATTCCCGGCGAAGCGCTTGCTTGAGGTGATCCACACTTTGGTATTTTTTAGTGCCAACCTTTACTTCCAAAATACTCCAGACACAATAGTCCAACGTATTCGTATCCAGAGACTTTGGTGGCCATTGTGCACTGGAAATAAAGCGAGGAACCTCATTTTGTAACCATTCTTGGATGACGTATGCTGAGTGCGATGGTGCTGAGTCCTGTTGAAATGACCAAGATCTGCGGCCAAAATGTTTGTATGCCCAAGGCTTTAATATATCCTACAGAATTTTTTGGCGCTAATATTCGGCATTTATTCTGATGCCACGGTCGATTAATACGAGCGGAGAGCGACCATCGGGTGTTATGGCGGCCCAAACCATCACCATGGCCGGCGCTTGAGTTCTGGTGGCCAACCGAAGGTGCCCATTTTCAGCTGACCTCTTTGACAAGTAAACACGAACATTTTGTTTGTTTACAAACTGCTGGACAACTAATGTTTTCTCAACGGAGAAAACCAAATTCGGCAGTTCACCACTTTCGGCCAAGCGAAGCGACTCTTTAGCTCTTTTGAGTCTATTTTCTTTCTGCTGCGGTATAAGTTCTTGCACTTTTTGGAATTTCAAGTCGCAGTCAAGTCAAGTCGCTTCTTTACTTTTCGAACCCTTTCTGCTGATGTTGCTGTTTTCTTCCGTCCAATTCCCTGACATCGGGGTACGCTATCAGTATCACGGTAACGAGCGATGGTACGAGACACAAAAGATTTATTGACATCTAAATGCTGGAGTGCTCTAACTATAGGCACTTGTGGCTTTCCAGCTAAACATAAAGAAATCACACTATCACGCTTGAGTTCGATCACGAATAATTTTTTTCTGGGAAATTCTCACCAAAATGCTTTATGTTGTAAACAACATAACGAGCTGTCACTGGAATAATTTTAACAGCTCTCGGACGAGTGGCTTAGAAATAATAGAAATCTGAAGTTGGTTGCAGTTTTTTTATTTCACGCTGTATTAGTCCACGATATCGAATAGACTCAATGTAACGGTAACCCTCAATATTTGGTATTTTTATGATTTTTGTTTGAGATATTTTTAAAGGAAATTCCCTGAATTTTTTTTTTTTAAATTCGCATTTGGTAGCTTATGCCTCTTGTGAAAATTATTCACCTCGTTCCACTTAATACCTTCCAATGTTCTGTATTGATTTCAGTTATAATTGTTGAAATTCGATTTATATATATAGTTCTAAACATGTTTTAAACCCTATATCAGAAGTTTCCTCGATAGTTCCCTCCTATAGCCCCGATATTCGGTATTTTGATTTTTAGCCACATTTTTCAATGGAATTTCTCGAAAATCGATATATGAGGTTCATAATGGGTCATAATCCCTCTTGCTGAAGCTGTTCATAGTAAGTGCCAATGTCTCTGGCCTAATCCCCCATGCATCGTTTTCCATGTATCCCCCAATGAAAGGCTCCGACCTATTTATTTAAATTTATTGTTTTAGTCTGATTTTGATATTAATACTGATACCTTATATTGCATCCTTCCGCGGACCACTGTACCATCGCAGACAATATATTGTATTTGCATTCACTTAAAATCCACAAACACATTTAGCGTTAAGAAAAACAAATGATGAAGTCAATGTCATATGCGCTATGACAATCGAGTCATCATCATCCACAGACTGACCATTGCCATCGTCAAGGCGATTACAAGTGACATTGTCATTGTCATTACCATTGTCAATGGTGTTTTCATGCCGAGTGTCTTTAGTTTTTAGCATGGGGCTGGCCAATGACGACGACGACGACGACTACATCATCATCGTGGTCATTACGTACATATCATCATTGCGATCATCGTTGCCATAGCGATCATGCCATATACAAAATCACCATTGGGTTTATTATATAAAAATGTGTCCAAGAATTAACCATATACGCGATACGATGATGCCATCCTGATGCTGATGGTGCTGGGACCGCTAAGCCAAAACTTGCTGCAGCCAGCCTTCGACGTGGCAATGTGTGAACGAAATATGCGAACGATTAAATGAAAATACATTTGCCTAGAAATTATTTGTTGCTGATGTTGGTCAAGCAGCCTGTTAGTCATCTAGCCCGACTGACTGGGAGACTGGCCAGTCAGCCTGCCTAACACATAACTAAACATTTATTTTGTTGCGTCCATTCTTAGATGTATTGTTTTTTTTTTTTTTACCAGAGTCTTTCTGCTGTCTTTGTTGCCTTGTCAAGGCTTTGGTCAAGTGTTGTGGTCATTTGCCATTGATGAGTCGGGTTTTCTTGGTCAGCCAGTGCCTGCAACATTTTCGCCCCCTTCCCCTCTATGCACTGCTGTGTTTTCTACTGTTTGTCGTTGTCTTTTAGTATTTTTGATAAATAAGCGATAATGTTTTATGATTATGGTAATAATTGCTAAAGTTGGTTAACAAGCAGCAACCATAAAAGCGGAGAGAAGAGGAAAACAACAACAAAATACAAAAATAAAAGAAACGTCAATGCAACCAGAAGAGAGACATCATTGTGGTAGTCATAAAATTGTGATAAAACAAATTGGGTGATTGTAAACAGGAGGACGACAGACTAAGGCCAAGGCTGGAGATTTAGTTCTGGGATATAAAATATATATAGAAAGGAATATCAAGAAGAAGAAGAAGAGATACAAAACCAAATCAGCAATTAACTTTAGAAATCACACAGAAGCTTGACACAGAGATTATAGTTGATTTATTGAGCAGAAAATTAGTTTTAGTAGAGGACAACAAGTGCTGCACAGTTTTTGAATTGAGAGTTGATTAATCAGAGAGTATAAGTGAGAGAGTGAGTGATTGAGAGAATTCTTTAGAATTCGACTATAATTATACCCTCAGCCATATGGTTAACCAGTGAAGAAAGTCCTAAAATCGGGCGGGGCCGATTTTATGATACCCTACACCACTTTGCTAATTTAGTTGAGCTCCACATAATAATTAAAAGTTTTTATGGGAGAATTCAATCATACACCGTATGATTACAATTATAATTTAAAGTTCAAAGGACTAAATATGCCGAAGCATTTGTATCTTTTAAATTCGGACTTGTATTGCCCATTTGGTGCACAATTAATTTGAAATCAGATAAAGATATATATGGGAACTATATCCAAATCTGAACCGATCTCGATAAATTTTGGCAAATATATTTTTGAGCTGTATTTGATATATATCGTTGTTACGGAGTGCATATTACGGCTGCAGGTAACAAATAGAACAAATCGGATGAACAATATATATGGGAGCTATAGCTATATATGAACCGATCTTCGCCAAATTTGGCATACTACCTTCTAGACTAAATTCGGTCGTATGTGTCAAATTCCATCCTATTTGGGCAAATATTAGACGTTTGGTGCACAATAAAAGGTAAATCGGACGAAGTTATATATGAGAGCTATATCCAAATCTGAACCGATTTCGATAAAATTTAGTAAATGTATTTCTGAGCTGCATTTGATATATTTCCCCAAATATTGTTGTTACAGAGTGCATATTACGGCTGCGGAGGACAAAAATAACAAATCGGATAAACAATATATATGGGAGCTATAGCTATATCTGAACCGATTTCGATCAAATTTCGCATACTTATTTTTAGGCCTAATTTGGTTGTATGTGCAAAATTTCATACTTTTCGGGCCGATATTACACGTTTGGTGCACAATAAAAAGTAAATCGGACGAAGTTATATATGGGAGCTATATCCAAATCTGAACCGATCTCGATAAAATTTAGCAAAGGTATTTCTGAGCTGCATTTGATATATTTCCCCAAATACTGTTGTTACAGAGTGCATATTACGGCTGCGGAGGACAAAAATAACAAATCGGATGAACAATATATATGGGAGCTATAGCTATATCTGAACCGATTTCGATCAAATTTGGCATACTTATTTTCAGGCATAATTTGGTTGAATGTGCAACATTTCATACTATTCGGGCTGATATTACACGTTTGGTGCACAATAAAAGGCAAAATCGGATGAAGATATATATGGAAGCTATATCTAAATTTTTACCGATTATCTCCAATTTCAATAGGGTTCGTCCTTGGGCCAAACAAATGTTGTTTGCAAAGTTTCATCTCAATCGGATAATAAATGCGACCTGCATTTTGTTCACAAGAATACATGGACAGACGGACTGACATGCATAAATCAACTCAGAAAGTGATTCTATGCAGATCATCAAAAGGAACTATGGGTCTATCTCGTTTCCTTTTGCCTGTTACAAACAAATGCACAAAGACATAATACCCTGACCACCTTGAGGTGTAGGGTATAAAAAGGCTATATATTATTTGATACGGCCAAAACGTAACTCATCGTAATAACGGTTTAAGACTCTAGGTCTCTTAGGACCAAATCAGTTCCAGGACATTTGAAGACGATGTAAGGATGTCCGTCCGTGTGTCTGTCTGATTGGAGCGCACGATTACTATCGAAAGAATTATTCGATTTGGTCAAAACTTGGTACATCGTATTATTATTATATTATAATAATATTATTATTGGCAAACTTATGTCGAATTCGGACATGGGAACCATCGTACCCGTTCTGCTACCTCTACCCTCAGAAGGTAAAAATTCTCATAACAAATAAGTTACCTCAAAGAACAGGATCACTCAATTTTTGTTCATATTTTGCAAATCGTAATATTTGAGACAGTGCTTTAAAAATGGACAATATCGGCCCACTCCATTAAGTACCTCCCCCAACAAAAATGAATAACCAAAACTATCATAAAACAAGAATTGAGCATCCAATTTCCTCCTAATTTCACATGACACAATATTTCTACAGAAATAAGATCTGGTCCACACTTTCTGGTACCTGAAATTTTTTGAATAATTATGTCTCTCACAAAATGCGAAATAAGCATCAGGTTCTCATAAAATTTCACACATCGCAATATAAATGCCAAATGCCTAATATTAGTCCAAATGACTAATGAATTTGTTTTATTCGATTTGGGGGTTTACGTTCCTCACATGCGCAATTTGCAGTCTACAACTATGATATTTGGAACTAGATAGCTTATGGAGCTGAAAAATACTTCTGTCAAATTTTATCGAGATCAGATTAGGATATAGCTCCCATATATATCTTGAACTGATTTCGGGTAAATTATATGCAAAATGGCCATTATCAGTCTAAATGATGTGAAATTTGGCACATCCGACTTAAATCAGTCTAGAAGCAAGTACATTATATTTGGTGAAAATTGGTTCAGATATAGCGATAGCAAACATGTATATGTTTCATCCGGTTTGGTGTTTAAGTCCCTCACATGCGTGGTATGCACTCCAAAACAATGATCTTTGGTACCAGATATCAGATTTAGCTCAGAAATAAGTTCCTAAAATTGTGTCAAGATCGGTTCAGATTTGGATATATCTCCCATATAAATCTTTATTCGATTTCAGGTTTTTTGTGCACCAAATGGCTAACATCAGCCCAAATGGAGTGAATTTTGGCGAAAATCGGTTCAGATATAGCTATAGCTCCCATAGAAATGTTTCATCCGATTTGGTGTGGTACAATACTGATATTTGAAACCAGACAACAGATACAGCACAACAATTCCTCTGCCAAATTTTATCGAAATCTGTTCAGATTCTTATATACATTCGATATACATCTTCATACGTTTTTACGGTTATTGTCCACTATACAGGGTGATGAAACAAAAAATGTCGGAAATAGCATCAAATTTTACAATTAGTTTAGATTTGTTCGAATTGGTCACCTTTGACACGAATTATAGCCTTCAAACGAACAATGAAACCGCTGCCCGAATGATGCTCTGCGGAATTGGGACCATTCCCGCCGAAGCGCTTGCTTGAGGTGATCGACACTTTTGTATTTTTTAGTGCCAACTTTGGATTGGTATCCGGATTTGTATCCGAAGATTTTGGTGGCCATTGTGCGCTGGAAATAAAGCGAGGAACCTTATTTTGTAACCATTCTTGGGTGGCGCATGCTGAGTGCGATGGTGCTGAGTCCTGTTTGAATGTCAAAGGTCTGCGCGAATGTCCAAGGTCTTCGCGATAATATTCTGCATTTATTCTGATGCCAAGGTCGATTAATACGAGCGGAGAGCGACCATCGGCTGTTAAGGCGGCCCACACCATCACCATGGCCAGCGCTTTAGTTTGGTGGCCAACCGAAGGTGCACATTTTCAGCTGACCACTTTGGCAAGTAAACACAATAATTTTGTTTGTTTACAAACTGCGGGACAACGAATGTTTTCTCATTGGAGAAAACTAATTTCGGCAGTTCACCACTTTCGGCCAAGCGAAGAAACTCTTTAGCTCTTTTGAGTCTATTTTCTTTCTGTTGCGTTGTAAGCTTATTTTTCAACATTTGCCGAATGGAATATTGCGATTTGTTCAGCTCACGAGCATTTTTTCCCTTCTTTACTTTTCCATTTCCTTGACATCGGGCTACGCTACCAGTATCACGGTAACGAGCGATGGTACGAGACACAAATGATTTATTCGCATTTATATGCTGTAGTGCTCTAACGATAGCCAATTGTAGTTTTTCAGCCAAATATAAAGAAATCACACTATCACGCTTGAGTTTCATCACGAATAACCTTTTTTCTGGAAAATTCTCACAAAAACGCTTTTGTACGCTTGTAAACAATATAATGAGCTGTCACTGGAATAATTTTAACAGCTGTCGGACGAGTGGCTTAGAAGGACAGCAGTCTGAAGTTGGTTGCAGTTTGCATCTCACCCTGTATATCCGTCGACAAAACCGACTGATACCTTGTCAAAGAAATTTTTAATTGGCACTTGATAATCCTAAAGAAAGCCACCAGATTAAATTCGTTCCTACTACAACATAATCGATTCAGAGTTAAACTTACCATTTCGACATAATCTTCATGGTTGCAGAAGACGCATTTCGAATAAGAAATAAATATTAAAATTAGCTTGATATATCTTGAGGCGTGTGCTTTATTGTTCTAGGAGTGCCCAGTGGACCCAGTAAAGAGTTCTGAGATCCACATATAAACTTAGGTAAACAGTTGTCTTTCTAATACTCCGAGTGTAGTTTATGTACTCAACTTCTCTTAAAAGTTTGCATTCAAATTTTTGTAATTTTAATAATTTCATCAATCTCTGTCTTTTTGGGATTTTCTCTTACATTTCATAATGAACAACATTATTGGAATGCCTGCCATGTCACATGAAGACATCTTTCAATACCTGGTCCGTTTGGCATGCGTCTTTATTAAAATTACAAGCGGAATGTACAGAGCCAAACATGAACAAGTGCATCAGCAGCAGCAGCAACAGCCGCATGTAAATAAATATCCAATGTCAGATCTTGTCAACTGTGTTAATCAGAAGATGAGCTTTTAGCGATTAAATGCCGGTTTTAAAATATATTAAGAAATGTTGATGCCATTGTAAGACGACGATTCTGTAGCTCCTGTGTGTGATGATGTGACTATGATTGCGAAGAAGGTGGTTTTTGCTCAGCCACTTGCGGGTATTAATAGTTTTCAGAGTATTCATGGAAATGTTTTATATCATTTTAATGAGGTTCTCATGTAAAGGTGGGAGAGTTATTCAATTGGAAAAGAACATGTTCTGTTACTTATACGGAGATCATTTTTGGCATTCTAAAGTACTTTTAGAACCATAATGGAGGAATTTTTAAAAATATTTGCTTAATGCCTACTTAAGTTATTATAAGGACTTTAGAGCCATAACAATTAAGTTTTAAGGGATAATATAAAGAAATTTTTTCAAAGGACTCTTGGACCTATAATAGCTGAATTTTAGATATGTTTTAACAAATATTTGAAGAGTAATTTTTAATAATTTAATTTTAATGACATAATTTTTGTTATTTTAATGACATGGGAGCCACAACAGCGTATTTTGTTATATTTTATGAGGGATAATCTGAGTGATTCCTAAAGGACTGTCTTCAGTTTTTCTTTTTTAAAATTTTCTAAAAGTATCTCAAAGCTATAAATTTAGATTTTTTAAAAATTTTTTGTAAATCTCTTTCAGAGATATTAAAGTAAATACTTTTTTAATATTTTCTAAGCTATAACAACCTACCCTTTTGAACAATTTTCCGGAAGGATTTTCATGTGGATTTTCAAGAAATACTCTTGGATTCTTTTAAATATTTTCCAAATAATATTAAGAGGATTTTTTCAGACTGCTGTCATTTCAAAGTCTCATCCGATAGCTTTTAAAATTATTCCACTGATAGCTCATTATAATGTTTACAAGCATACAAAAGCATTTTGGTGAGAATATTCCAGAAAAAAGTTAGTCGTGATGGAATTCAAGCGTGATAGTGTGATTTCTTTATATTAAGCATCCAGCATTTAAATGTGAATAAATATTTTGTGTCTCGTACCATCGCTCGTTACCATGATAATGGTAGCGTAGACCGACGTCAAGAAAGTGAACGGAAGAAAAAAGCAAGATCAGCAGAAGTGGTTCGAAAAGTAAAGAAGCGACTTGATCGAAACCCGCGTCGCAGTGGCTCGTGAGCTGAACATATCGCAATATTCCATTCGGCAAATATTGAAAAAAGAGTTCGGGGTAAAGCCATTGAAATTCCAAAAAGTTCAAGAACTTACACCGCAACAGAAAGAATATAGACTCAAAAGAGCTAAAGAGTTGCTCCGTTTGGCCGAAAGTGTTGCACTGCCGAATTTGGTTTTCTCCGATGAGAAAACATTCGTTGTCCAGCAGTTTGTAAACGAACAAAATTATCGTTGTTACTTGCCAAAGAGGTCAGCTGAAAATGTGCACCTTCGGTTGGCCACCAGAACTCAAGCGCCGGCCATGGTGATGGTGTGGGCCGCCATAACAGCCGACGGTCGATCTCCGCTCGTATTAATCGACCTTGCCATCAGAATAAATGCCGATTATTATCGCGAAAATATTCTGGAGGGTGTATTTAAAGCTTGGACACGCAAACATTTTGGCCACATACCTTGGACATTCCAACAAGACTCAGCACAATCGCACTCAACACGCGCCACCCAAGAATGGTTATAAAATGAGATTTCTCGCTTCATTTCCAGCGCACAATTGCCACCAAAATTTCCGTATACCAATCCGTTGGTCTATAGGTCTGGAGTATTTTGGAAAGCAAGGTAGGCACCTAAAAAATACCAAAGTGTCGATCACCTCGAGCAAGTGCTTCGCCGGGAATGGGCCAAAATAGCGAAGAGCAATATTTGGCAGCGTGTGACGGTTTCATTGGCCGTTTGAAGGCCATGATTCGCGTCATAGGTGACTAATTCGAACAAATCTAAACTTTTTCTAAAATTTGTGCTTTTCCGAAATTTTTTTGCTTTCATTCAATAAAATTAAAAAAAAAAATGTAAAAATAATGGTGTTTGACGTTGTTCCAGTTTTTTATCTAACCCTGTACTCAAAGGGAATTCCCTGAGTGGGGTATCTAACAATTTCCTTGAGAAATTTGGCTACAATCATCTAAATACCGATAAGGTACCGATGTGTGGGGACTATACGATATCTGAGACGGATATAGCCCATCTTTGAACTTTAGCTGCCTGAAGATAAAATTATGATCTGGGCAAAATTTTAGCTCCCTATCTTAATTCGTTTTAACTCTAGGGCGACTACAACAGACGGACTGGCAGGGCTATCTTGTCTTAGTTGCCTTTTACGCTCATCAAGAATATATATACTTTGTTAGGTCTAATTTATTATTTCGATGAGCTACAAACGGAATGACGAACTTAATGTACCCTCCATACTATGTAGGGTGGAGGGTATAATAATATTTTTTAAAGGTGTTCTAAAAGTATATTCTGTATTAAGTATTCTGGAAGAGTGAATTTTTATTTTTTTTTTTTTTTCACAGGACATTTTTAAAGACTTGTGCATTAATGTATTTCAAGGGGCTAAAATTGTGGAATTTTCAGAATTATTTTCTGAATTTATAAAGACGTTCCAAACCAATCACCCTTTGATTTACAATCCTATCTCCTTAAGCGATACAAAAAAATGTTAAATATTTCCTCAGGAGAGTTTGCTGGTAACCTTGAATCTCCACCCGGTGTATATGTATGTGGACGAATCAAAGGGAAGAAAACTTAAAGCCTAAGCTTAAAAAGTATATATGATTGGTTTTGAAAGCATGCTCAGATGAGGCAATGCTTAAGCATTAACTTGGCCCCAGACGAAGTGATACGCTCGCCGACTATGTCTTTGAGCGTTCGATTGTGTGCAAATATCGTTTTAACAAGTGTCCAAGGAATGGATGAATGGGATAGATATGTGATGGTTTTTAATGTCTGATTTTTGTTTCCATTCGGCATTGAGGTATTTCTTCTATGCTGTCAGTTTACGTTTGGGCCACATTGGTTGTTTCATTGGTAAGTTCGTCCAGTCGGCCAGCCGTTCGCTTGTTTTGCCAGTATCCAGTGTTGCGTGTAGTTTAATTAAAATGTCAGAACTGGTTTAATGGCGTTAATGACCGACACTTTTTCGCATTGCTTTGCGTTGTCTTTTTGAGATTGTTTTCTTTTTATTTTCCCTGTTTTTTTATTATCCCTCCAATGATTTTTTTGTGTGTAGCTGGTCTACATGTCCATTTGATGTTGGACATAAATTTTTCTTGGCGTTCTCTTCATTCTGTGTGAGTTTATGGCTTTGAGACAACTTCAGTGGTTCTTCACTTGCCACATGTTTTCCGGCTTAAAACTTAACGAGTCTGTTGAGCGTCGGCTGAAATTCTAAAGGTGTCTTAACAAACCTCAAAATGTGACTGCTTGTGTAACAGAAACATTTGTTAAGACGATCGTTTTGTCAGTCAGACGTCTAAGCAGCAGACAGTAAGTATCGTCGTCAGAGAGTCAGTTAGTTAGTCAGCCAAAAGACGTTAGCCAGGCAAAGCCATCAAATAACATCGTCCATCTATCCATCCACCGTCCAGTTAAACATTCAAAATCATCATCATCACAATCATCATGATGCTGACGATGATTGTAGTTAGTGATTTCGGCCAATAATCGCAATGTCATCAAGGCATATCGCGAATTCCCTTTTGAATTTCATTGCACGATTTTATGATTCTTGCAATCCTTCCTTGGGAAAACCATAAAGAAAATCAACATTTAATTTGTTCATGTGCACACCTTGTCATGAATGCAAAAAAGCTAATAAAGAAAATATTCTCTATTAATATCGATGGATTATTTTTGGCATCTCATTAGTGGAGATGTAAGATTTTTACAATTCAATCAGTGTTTCGAAGGGAAAACTAGAAATTCCGCTCCATCATTGGGGTTTCCCAAAATTCTTAATTAAGGGATTTTGACAACTATAGATTAATTCAAAAAGTATTCTTATTAATACAAGGCTTAAGTAAGGTGAGATTTGGGACAAACAAGAGTTATGAGGGTTGATTTCATCCTGAACAGTAAGAAAGAGCTTGAGAATAACGTCATCAGAAAACTATTCTACACGGAGTAAATTAGGTGCAAGCTTACAAGTAACATTTAAGGAAAGGTCAAAAGTCGGGCGGGGTAGACTATATGATACCCCAAACCACTAAGCGTATTTAGTAGAGCTCCCATAAGAAAAAAAATTATATTAGGAATTTAAGCGAAGTAGATTATAGCAACTACGCAGTTATAATTTGCCTTCTAAGATAACTAATATGTGGGAGGTATATCCAATTCTTAATCGATTTTTACCAAGTTTGATTGAGACAATTTTACATCTCATATCAAATAACATCTCTATAAAGTGCATGATATCCCTTCCCTAAAGATTATTAAAAAAAAAAACAAGTTAAAAAACAGTAAGTTCGGCCGGGCCGAACTTTGAATACCCTCCACCATTTGGAACGAATTTGGAAATAAAATCCTGAAAAAACTTTGGTAAAACTTTAAAAATACCGAATATTGCCGTTATATTGGTGCCCATACGACGTGGACCCACACAGGCATTATTTGTCATGAGTCATTACCACATTTAAATTCGGAACTTGAAATAAACGGTGAATAATGTAGCTAAAATTATCAAAATATAGAATATGGGGAGGTACCGCTATATCGAAGATGTGCGAAGACCTGAACCTGTGTAGACAATTTTTTGTCATATTCTGTATCATCCATTACGAACTTCAAATACGACATTTCAAACAATTTCTGTAAGTATTATTGTCAAAATACCGAATATAGGGAGGTACTGGTATATGGTACCTATACGAAGACCTGGACCTGCATAGACAATTTTCTGTCACAGACTGGAGTTTCCATTACGAACTCTAAATGCGTAAATTGAAAAATTTTGGTGGATAAAGACGCTAAAATCACCAAAATACCGAATATAGGGAGGTATCATTATATGGGGGCTATACGAAGACGTGGACCTGCACAGACAATTTTCTGTCTTAGGCTGTAGTATCCATTGCGAACTTCAAATACCAAATTTTGAACAATTCCGATTAATAATATATGAAAACGTGGACCTACATGGCCCATTTACGAACTTAACCTGCCTACTGTAAAAATAAACCTGAACCAAATTTGAAACAATTCCGGTAAATAAAGTGGCTAAAATCACCAAAAAATAATAAAATAAAAAAAATTAAAAAAGCAGTAAGTTCGGCCGGGCCGAACTTTGAATACCCTCCACCATTTGGAAAGAATTAGAAAACTTTCAAAAAAAAAATCCATTAAAAATTATTTTAAAATCTTTAAAATATCTAATATGGGGGATATACGATATTGTGGACCTATAAAGACAAATCTATGTCTGCGTGTAAAGTACTCACAAGGAACTCCTTGTGTGGATTTTCAGATAATTCCATTGGAAAAAGTGGCTAAAATCATCAAAATACCGAATATCGCGGGGTACCGTTATATGGGAGCTATACGTTATCGTTAGCCTATATAGCGAATTCTCTGTCGGTGGGTAAAGTGCTGACAAAGAACCCCTTGTGACAATTTCGTTGAAGAATGTGGGTAAAATCATCAAAATACCGAATATCGGAGGGTACCGTTATATGAGGGCTATACGATATCGTGGACCTATATAGATAATTCTCTGCCGAGGCATAAAGTACCCACAAGGAACTTCTTGTGTGGATTTTCAGACAATTCCGATGAAAAATGTGGGTAAAATCATCAAAATACCGAATATCGGGGGGTACCGTTATATGGGGGATATACGATATCGTGGACCTGTATAAACAATTCTCTCTCAGGGGGTGAAGTACTGACAAGGAACTACTTGTGAGGATTTTAAGACAATTCCATTGAAAAGTGTGGCTAACATCATCAAATTACCGAATATCGGGGGTTACAGTTATATGGGGGATATACGATATCGTGGACCGATAAAGACCATCTTTGAACCTGCCTGCAGACAAAAGAGAGATCTGTGCAAAATTTAAGCTTTCTATGTTAATTCGTTTAGACTGTAGCGTGATTACAACAGACGGACAGACGGACGGACGGGGCTAAATCGTCTTAGAATTTTACGCTGATCAAGAATATATATTCTTTGTTGGGTCTAAAATGATTATTTCGATGAGTTACAAACGGAATGACGAACTTAATATACCCTCCATACTTTTTTTGGTGGAGGGTATAAAAGGAGGTACCACTATGTGGGGGTTATACCAAAACGTGGACCTACATCACCCATTTTCAATACCAAAAGTCCTGACAGACGGATAGACGGACGGACATCGCTAAATCAACATAAAATTTTATGCTGATCAAGAATATATATACCTTGTGGGGTCTAAAGTGTATATTTCGAGGTGTTGCAAACGGAATGACAAACTTAATATACCCTCCATACTACGGTGGAGGGTATAAAAATTAAATGGCACAAATTAGCACAAATCCAGCACAAGTCAGCATAATTTTTTTTTTTTTGAAATTTGAAAATTGATATTTCGGCATACTTTCGAAAATATATTTTTTTAGAACCGAAAACATTTTAGGGGCACAAATGAGTACAAAATTTGTAAGTTGCAATTCTCTCAGATTATTTTCGAAAAAAAAAAAAACAGTAAAGAAAGTCCTAAAGTCGGGCGGAGCCGATTTTATGATACCCTACACCACTATGATAATTTAGTTGAGCTCCACTTAATAATTAAAAGTTTTTATGGGAGAATTCAATCATACACGCTTTGATTATAATAATAATTTAAAATTCAAAGGACTAAATATGCCGAAGCATTTGTATCTTTTAAATTCGGACTTGTATTGCCCATTTGGTGCGAAATTAATTTGAAATCGGATTAAAATATATATGGGAACTATATCCAAATCGGAACCGATCTCGATACAAGTTTGGCAAAGATATTTCTGAGCTGTATTTGATATATTTCCCTGAATATCGTTGTTACAGAGCGCATATTACGGCTGCGGAGGACAAAAATAACAAATCGGATGAACAATATATATGGGAGCTATAGCTATATCTGAACCGATTTCAATAAAATTTGGCATACTTATTTTCAGGCCTAATTTGGTTGTATGTGCAAAACTCCATACTATTCGGGCTGATATTACACGTTTGGTGCACAATAAAAGCCAAATCGGACGAAGATATATATGGGAGCTATATCTAAATTTTTACCGATTATCTCCAATTTCAATAGGGTTCGTCCTTGGGCCAAACAAATGTTGTTTGCAAAATTTCATCTCAATCGGATAATAAATGCGACCTGCATTTTGTTCACAAGAATACATGGACAGACGGACGGATGGATGGACGGACAGACGGACTGACATGCATAAATCAACTCAGAAAGTGATTCTATGCAAATCATCAAAAGGAACTATGGGTCTATCTCGTTTCCTTTTGCCTGTTACAAACAAATGCACAAAGACATAATACCCTGATCACCTTGTGGTGCAGGGTATAACAATATTTTTTATAGTATCTCAGCTATTTTCGTAACATCTCATTCTTTTTTGAATTTCGAAGAAAAATTCACCACAATTGAGCACCAACCTAGCACAATTCAGCACAACTTTACTTTTTTCGAAAATCGAAAATTGCTATTCCAACGGACACCACATCCATATTCTGCATCACAAAATGTTATGTTTCAGCGACAAAGTTCTCCCCCCTAAACAAAACCAATACACTCTCTCAAAAACTTATCAATACCTACTTTCCATATAGCTAACAAAATTGTGTCAAACCATGGAATTAATCCTGTAACGATTTACAAGTAAATATTTACCTGGAAAAATTCATACAACTTGTCTAAAATTGGGACAAACGACGACTGTCTACGACAAGCATTAACGACCCACTACTCTCCATCCATATGTCACATAGATACATATCCATGTACCGGCATATGTATTTACATATGTACGTACATTACCATTCATCACTCCATTCTTCAAGTACACTCCCCAATATGCGAATATTTCACGAGGACGACGATGTAATACTTAACGCCGCCAACTCGTCGTTACGTTACGTATTGTTTTGTACGACATGTGTAGCTGCTCATGTTGTTGTGATGTTCTTTTCGTCGCGCGGCGATGTTCTTGTCATTGTCGTTGCTGTTGCTATTGCCATTGCTGTTGTCTACGATTAAAGTTACATTTAGGTTGCATTCAAAATATTTCTTCACATTTCGTTTTGCTTTTCGTCTTGCAGTCAGCATCTTAGCTTCATCTATTCAAGTCAATCTCCTTATTGTTGTTCCTGTTGTTGCTGGTGATGGTTGCAAGTGTTGCTGGAATTATTCTTCCTCTTAAATACTTACAGGTTGTTGTCGCCGTTAATGTTGGTGTTGCCGGCAAATGTCTTTTAGCGAAAACGTGTGTGAGTGACTGTCTCTGTGTGTTTGAATGTGTGCTATTTGTTACAGGTTGACAGATTTCGGTTTTCTATGCCAGCAATCTACAGAGCTGTTGCATATTCATTGCTGTCTCTGGATCTTAGTCATTGTAATGGAGTACTTATAAAACAATGGGCGATATTTTTGCAAATTAGGGAAAATTATATTTTTTTGCAGGGAAACATGGGTTTTGGAGATAAATGCATTAAAAAAGTAGTTTGTTGAAACCCAAGAAAGAAAGCATTCTTCAATTCAATTTAGAATATGATAAACTTTATTTTTATTATTTACTTTTTTATGGACCACAATCGTTGTTAAAAAAAAACAAATTTACCGAAGTCGACCAAAATGTGATAGGCCCCTAGGGGGATTTCCTTTTTATTGAAACTTAGAGAACAAAACTTTTTTTAAAAAGTGTTTTAGGGCATTACATGGTCGGCCAATTCCGTTTATAGTCTTTGCTTACTTGTTTAACTTATTTATTGTCTGTTGGTGACAGTAAGTAATTACATCCTATGACATGATCATGTTAAAATAAGGGGTTAGGTACTCTTTTTACATAAGACCTTTTAATGGACTTCTATAGAGGAGAGAGCTTCTGCAGGTCTTCTATAAACTGATGATATTTTACAAGATAATCAAATGTAAGGTAATCTATAGAGAAAAGGCATTTTACAAGTCTTCTACAGAGAGATGATAAAATAACTTTAACAGGTCTTCTATAGAAGAAATAGCTCATGTCTTCTATATTCAGAATATTTTTGCAGGGCTTCTGTAGATGGATTGTCTTTTACATGTCTTTCATAGAAAGAATACCTTCACCTGCTCTTCTATTAAAACTAGATTTGTAACAGGTTTTCTATAGGAAGAAGTTCTTCTACATATCTTCTATAAACAGAAGAACTTTTATAGGTCTTCTAACGGGGAAAAAGTCTTCTATATATAAAAGGCTATTCAGAAGTCTTCTATAGAGAGAGGAAAGAATACCTCTCACATGCCTTCTATAGATCAAATATCTTTTGCAGGTCTTCAATACACAGTAGAACTTTTACATGTCTTCTGTGAACGGAGTGTGTTTTACTTATCTTTCAAATGCAGAAAACCTTCAACTTGTCTTCCATTCTGTGCAGATTTGTAAAAGGTTTTCTATAGGAAGAGTTCTTTTACAGGTCTTCTTCTTCCACATCTTTCACCGACAGAAAACCACGTTAAGGTCTTCTGCAGATTAAAAAAAAAAAAAACAGAAGAACTTTTGGTGGTCTTTTATAGACAGGTCTTCCATAGACAGAAGAAAGAGGCACTCTATATAGATTGGAACTGTTACAGGCCTTTTCCAGATAAAAGGCTTTCACAGGTCTTCTGTAATAAGATGAACTTTTTCAGGTCTCCAATAAGGAAAAGACCTTTAACGGGTCGTTTATAGACGAAAGCTCTTTCACACGTCCTTTATATTTAGAAAGCCTTAAACAGGCCATCCACAGACATAAGACCAATTTTAAAGGTCTTTTCTGGAAAAATTGTTGATAAATCTCCCACAACTAAATATTTCAAAGTAAAATGATATACGGAAAATGCTAGAATATGTTAATCTGGGATATTAATCTATTTTAATTAAAACAAATAAAAGTGGAACTGTAGTGAATTTTTTTTTGCAGGTAGTGAACATACCTACCATATACCCAAGTGTAAAGTTTCGGTAGAATTGTATGAAAATCGTGGCAGAATGGAGAATCGAGAGGTACCGTTATATATGGAGGCTATGCCGATTTGGGCGCCTGAATCGAAAAAACTTTGCATGGAGATAACAGACCTTTCAAGAACCCTAAGTGTCAAACTTCAGCTGATTTGACTCGAAATTGTGGCAGAAGCCTTGAAATAACGAAAATCTGGAGGTGCCAATTAGTGAAACTTAACATTTAGTGAAATTTAACATTTTTTCAAAAAAGAGAGCAAACCTACCAAAACCCCCAATTGTCAAGCTTCAGCTTATTTGGTGGGAAATTGTGGAAAAAAAACCTTCAAATTACCGAAAATCGGGAGGCACAGTTATATGGGGGCTATACCAATTAGTGGACCATTTTTTGCATGGAGAGAACTGACCTAGCAAGAACTTCAAATATTAAGTTTCAACCAATTTGGTTTCTTATATGGGGCTATGCCAATTTGTGGACGTGAAGAAACTGGAGGTACTGTTTTATGGGCGCAATATCAATTAATGAATCTGAATCGTACATTTTTTGTAAGGGAAGAACATACCTACCGAGATCCCAAATTGTCAAATTTAAACTGATTTGGTTTGAAATTGTGGGACAAACCTTCAAAATAACGAAAAACGGTAGGAACCCCATTATAACGGGGCTATACCGATAAGTGGGCCAGAATCGAACTTTTTTTTTGTATGGAAAGAGCACTCTTTTCAAGAACCCCAAATGTCAAGATTCAGCTGATTTGGTTGAAAATTATGGCGGAAGCCTCAAAAATGCCGAAAATCGAGAGTTACCCCATTATATGGGTGCTATACCAAGTTTTTCTTTTCGTGTCTGCCATATTTCTACATTGAACCGTTCCTATAAATGTTTCTTCCATGGACATTATTTACCATTTCTGCACATACCAATCTATGAACATTCTCTCTCCCTCTCTCTTCTCTTTCTTTCTCCTCCCATCCCTTCCTTTTGCACAAGTCGAGAAAACAGCATTCGGTGTGGCTGTCATTTAATTTTGTCTTGAATGTATGTCAGTCAGTACATCTAAGCCTCTTTGGCCGGAAGAATATGCATCTCTGTGTGTATGAGTGTGTGTAAATATTGCAATATGTTATATATTTTTCCTTTCGTAAATCATGCCAATTTAAATGAATCTAGATTTAACCTGACTTTTTACCTTGTAAATGTTGGTGTTCCTGTTATTGTTGGTGTCATTGTTGGCGTTGCAATTTATTCTCTAGGTTTTGTAAAAGAAAGAGGTGGGGAGAGGGGCCATAAGTAAGGGCACACATTTTGTGTTGCTGCTTGGTAGTGTTGGTAAGCCAGTCAGCCTGGTTTAATCTTTCGCCAACCCAAAGAGGAACACAAATCTGACTGGTTTGCAACAAATGCTGTTTGCATTCATCATTCACACATGTTGCATTTGTTTTGCAATTTATTACGACGATACAACTGCGACGGTACAAGTACTCATGCTGCCTCCTTCTTCTTCTGGTGTTGCCTCTTCAACGAAGTCGAGAATGAATCTAGTCGTTTGTCGGTCTGTATATCTGTCTGTCTGTCTGCACATTGTGAACTTGTGTGTTCGAAATTAATTGTTATAAAGTAATATATTTTCTTTTTGTCTATAAATTGCAAGGCAAGGATGCAGTGTTGGTGTGAATTGAAAACGAAATTGATGCCATTGGCCAGGGATGTAAGTGACAGGGATGCTTTTCAATTCTTATATTTTTGTGTTATACTTTAAGTAGTTTTATAGTAGAGCAATTTAATTAGGAAATCTTTGCCAGGAAAAGGGAAAATTAAATGGCTTTCAATATTGGACTGATTTTTAGAATATTTGGCCTTGGTTCAAAGGTAGGTTGGATTGTAAAATATGCTCTATTATTTCAAAATACTCATCGAATTTGAATTAAATCTGATTTTAAGTGGTGAGGAGGTAAAGAGCATACTTTCCTACCATTTAATGGACAGTTGTCATACAGTAATACGCACCTCTCACATGTAACCCAGTCAAACTCTTCACCAATATAATAATGCAACTGGTTACATCCGTCATACCGACAATCAAACTTATACAAGTCCTATCACGAAACTAAGTACCTTTGCCAACCAGGAAAATTATATAACATCATTGCCGAACTTACCTCTGCCCACTCCCAATCCAGAAAATTGCGAACGTATAACAAGTTAAAAAGCAGTAAATTCGACCGGGCCGAACTTTAAATACCCTCCACTATTTGGAACGAATTTGGAAATTTTCAAAAAATAAAATCCGTTAAAAATTCTGTTAAAATCTTAAAAATACCGAATATAGCCGTTATATTGGGGTCTATACGAAGTCGTGAACCTACATAGGCATTGTTTGTTATAAGCCATTACCATATTCAAATTCGAAACTTGAAATAAACGGTGAATAATGTAGCTAAAATCATCAAAATACCGTATATAGGGAGGTACCATTATATCGTAGCTACGCGAAGACCTGGACCTGCATAGACAATTTTCTGTCACAGACAGTAGCATACATTACGAACTTCAGATACGACACCACAAACAATTTCTGTGAGTATTGTACCTAAAATCGTCAAAATACCGAATATACGGAGGTACTGATATATGGGGCCGATACGAAAACCTGGACTTGCATAGACAATTTTCTGTCACAGACTGTAGTTCCAATTACGAACTCTAAATACGTAATTTGAAACTACTCCGGTAAATAATGACGCTAAAATTATCAAAAGACCGAATATTGGGAGGTACCTTTATAGGGGGGCTATACGAAGAGACAATACGAAGCACAGACAATTTTCTGTCATAAGCTGTAGTATCTATTACGAACTTCAAATTTTAAACAATTTCGGTGAATAATGTCGCTAAAATCATGCAAATTCTGAATATCGGGAGGTACCGTTATATAGGGGCTATATGAAAACGTGGACCTACATGACCTTTTAACGAACTTAACCTGTCTACTGGCAAAATAGACATGTGTGCAAAATTTTGGCCTTCTATCTGAATTCGTTCGAAAGATAGCGTGATTACAACAGACAGACGGACAGACAGACGGACATCGCTCAATCGACTCAGAATTTTCCGCTGATCAAGAATATTTCGAGGAGTTACAAACAGAATGACAACGTTAATGTACCCTCCATAGTTTGGTGGAGGGTATAAAAACAGCAAATGCAAAGTGTTGAATAATTTGTTTAAAATTATTTACAGACAAGTTTTCTAGACCAAAACAAAAACCTAAGAAATAAAACAGATGAACGTGCGTACCAAAGCAGAGAAGAAAGAAACACAACAAATTGCATGACTAGAGTAATGAGAGGTAGACGACAAATATGAAGTTTTGTGAAACCTAATGTTGGCCAAATAAATAAATGACAGTATGCACGCATGAGCGGATGGGTATCCCTAGTCAAATAAGGAACTTCGTGAAGTTCTTTAACAAAGTGTGCATGCATCATGCATGCATGCTGGAGAACTTAGCCAAGGAGTGACAAAGGCGCTATCTGCTAGAGGATATATTTAGGATGCGTTACGAAGGTTCTGTGTCCCACTGGAGTACGTTTGCCATGGTGATATGTTCTTTTGCAGTTCTTCCATTAAATTACTTTGTGCATAAGATACATTTATTCCTTCTCTCGCTCTCTCCCTCTCTCTCACCAAACATGGAACAAGCATCACTTACTCTACTATGCCTGAAGTGTGTTGTATGGTGTTCTATTTCTTTGCCAAAATCCAAGATGCAACTTAGATGTATGTTTGGCTGGTTGTTTGGTTTGTTACAGGCATCATTGCAACACGACGGCTACATATGTCGTTGCAATGTTATTTCTTTTCTTTTGAGGAAAACTAAACATGAAAGGCATATAACTTTGTAATTAAGTGGGCGACAGGAAAATGAATGTTTAAAAAAAATTGTTTTTCTGACATGTTTTCTGTTTAACATTTCGTATGTAAGAAATGATGTTGGACAAGAGATGTGGAGAAATTAATTATTTATTATTCGAAGAAAAAATCAGGTCAGTCGGTATTTAATTTCACGGCGAATTTCGAGTATGATAACAGAACATAATTTTGGGAGGAATTAAAAAATACACATTTTAAGCAAATTAAATTAAAAATGTAAAAAGTTGATGGGGTTTGACAATGGAAAAAAGGTGAGAATAAAGCAAAGGTAGGTTGACCGATAGATATATACCCTCGGGAAAAAGGTTCGAAGTAAGTCTGGGAGATATATAAGATAGGTCCATCTAAAATTTCACATATCGAAAATTATAATTTGGGATTTAAAGAAACTACCATTTAGAAAAAGGGTCCATTGCACTGTGTGTCATTTTTAAGTCAAGGGATTTCAAGTTCGGCCGGATCGAACATTTTATACCCTCACCACAATATTTATCAAAGTAAAACGAAATAATGAAAAGAGTAGAATAAATTAAATTAGAATATTAATCGTTTTTAATTAAAATAACCCAAATAGAAAAACGCATATTTTATTTATTGTGGCAAATACCGCAAAAATGCCGAAAATCGGGAGGTACCGATAAATGATAAAATTTCTGGCGAGGAGAGAACAGACCAACCGAGAATCCTAATTCTTACGTTTCATCTAATTTGTGTGGAAATTTTGGCATCGGCAAAAGACCGAAAACCAGGAAGTATTGTTATATGGGGGCTATACCAATTAGTGGAACTTAATCAAATTTCTTTCGCAAGAAGAGAACAGGCCAACAGATAATCCCAAATGCTAGTATCATCTACTTTGGTAGGAAATTTTAGCTGAAACCTTTAAAATAGCGAAAATTGTGAGGTATTGTTATAGGGGGGCTATATCAATTAGTGGACCTGAATCGAAAAAATTTTGATAGCAGAAAACAGATCATCCGAGAACCCCAAATGTCAACTTTCATAGGATTTGGTTGGAAATTGTTACCGAAACCATCAAAATACCGAAAATCAGGAGGTACTATTGCATGAGGGCTATACAAATAGTGGTGTGATGTCACCAATTAGATAGTGATGTCAAGTATCATATAATTTAGTTAGAAATTTTGGAAGAAACCTTAAAAATAGGGGAAATCAGGAGGTACGGTTACATGGAGGCTATACCAATTGGTAGACCTGCAGCCAATATTTTTGACATTGAAAGACCAACCAAGAACCCCAAAATAAAAGTTGTTAAACCTTCAAAATACCGAAAATCCCGAGATACCGTTATACGGGGGCTAAAACAATTGGTGGAACTGAAGAGAACACTTTTTACAAGGAGAGAACAGACCAACCAAGAACCTCAATTGCCATGTTCCATCTATTTTGATTTTGTCAGAAACATTAAAAATACCGAAAAGCAGGATGTACAGTTATATGGAGGAGTGAACCAATATAACCCATTTTCAATACCAATCGGCCTGCATATAGTATAAATCGTTCAGCCAAATTTAAAATCTTTAGATTAAATAATGTGAACTCTATACTGATTTCAATAGACAGACAGACGGACATCGCTACTCTGATCAGGGATACATATTCCTTTTTGGTGTCTCCGACGAAAATTTCAAGGCGTTGCAAACGGAATGACACATTCAAGATACCCAGGCCGTTTTTTCCCATCTCATCAAATTTTGCTGTTATTGGCCGCAGGAGTGTAAGACCTTGATGTTCCAAGAAATCGTTTTTTGGGACTCGTATCTTGCAAACCGTTTAGAATTTTTGAATCTCTCTCTCGAAAAAAAAAAAAAATATTGTAATTATACAGAGCAAAAATTTTAAACATATAACATAAATAAAACACCCCCTTCAAAAAAAAAAAAAAAAAAAAAAAATGCGGTTAGGTTTTGTTTTTTTTTTTGTATCTATAGATCGGAACCTGGGAAAAAATATAAAACATGTCCCCGATATTATGTGTGCTAAATTTTTGTTCTAGGAGAGTATCGGTATTTAAAACAGTATGCGAAAAATGAGGGCTATTTTATTTTTTCCAAAATTTTGGTGGTTTATGGGACAGGTACCAAAATGAGTTACAAAGTTTAACTGATTCTGTGTACATATAATTTTGGTAGAAATATTTGGACGTACATTGCACTATGGGACCGATGACATGTTTTTGAGGCAAATAGTCATTTTTGAAGTTGGACTTTTGAATAATAAATTAATGGAATTATGTTCATAACACTTTCAAAACGTCGAAAAAAAAAAAAATACAATCTGACAACAACTCAGGGCCGTAAGGCCTGTTTGCAATAAAATAACAACAAACAGTGGAAAATAAATTAATTTAAGATTATCATAAAAAATAAAACGTTGTAAATTTTCTAATGGATTTATGTGTAGTGTATTTTAATCTAGTTTACATATTTTATCTAGTATGGAAAAGATAAAAGTCATGCTGGGCCGACAATAAGCTGTAGTGAATATTAATGCTTTAGAGGGTATATTATGGCTTTGAGAAGAATTAATTATAAAATAGCATGAATTATATATGGGTGCTATATGTAAATCTGAACCGAATTCGACCAAATTTGTCAAAAGTATTACTAAGTTGTATCTGATACCAAATACCGAATATCATTGTTATAGATGGGGGCCTAAATCTCAAATCGGATGAAAGTTATATGTGGGAGCTATATCTATATTCTTGCCAATTTGAAAGAAATTTGGCAGATTAAATTGACGCTGATCCTGATCAGCAACTAAAAATGAAATTTGGAAGATTGTTTGCCTCAAAAACATGTGATTGGTCCCAAAGTGCATTGTTTAGGAAATATCGAATACTTATTTTAAATTTTATGCAATTAATGAACGTCTTTCGCTATCTTAATTTTTGGCAGGATGTTGGAAGTTTGAAGATAATCTGGAACTAATTTAATAATTTTTATTTACAATGTATACCTTTTTAGATATTATCCAAAAAAAGGTACCGAAATTTTCCGCAATGGTTATTATTTATACCTTGAGAACGCAATCCATGGGTATGGTTACATAGAACCTAGGCCAAAATATGGACCTATTCTTAAACTATTCTGTCGAGAAGTTGAATATCCTTTGTGAACTCGAAATAGCATTTTCCTCAAAAAGCGTGTTTTTACAATAGAGTTTTTAACGGATTTTCATAGAATCAGGCTGAATCTGACCACTAAGTATTTATATATCCATAAACATCAATATTACCTTCTATGTCAATATAATTTTAAATAATTTTATAATCTTTTCCTCGAAACTTTACTTTTGTATCCTTCATTTTAAGGACAGTTCCCAAATATCCAACCTTCATAGTTGCACTTTTACATGGTTATGTTACTTCGTTCAGGTTGAACGAAAGCATAACAAGTGGAGAAAGATGTAAGTGTTTATAAGTGCGGTTGTAAGATTTAGAAGATTTTCCAAAAGAATTTTAGTTTTATGTAATTCTTTTGTTCCTCTTCTATTGAGCTTATGATCTCGTCACTTGGGTAAAAAAATGTTTTTTGTCATAGAAGTTATTTTTTTAAATAACTTCTGGGGAGAATATCCCAGACAAGAAACAAGGGAACTGATGAGGATTGGTGGCTCTTTCCGAAACCTAGGTATGCCCTGCCTTACCCCCTGGTAAACATTACCATCGTTCTCCACTCATAAACAAACGTTGTTTTTATAAAAACAACAATAATGGGATTTTGCCTGACGATTTTGCAACAACAAAAGTTTCACTTTTTCCTTTAACAACAAAACTATGCTATTAATGGAGCGGCATATTTGTTTTGCATTGTCATTTATCATTGTTCTTCGGCACCGTCTGCAAGCATTTTTAATCGTATTTTTTTCGGTGGCGCTTGGTTTGTCTTTGTTATTTGGATAAGATGGACAGTATGGCTGTGGACAGTGAAATGAACGAAAAATTTGTTTATTTTGAATAATTGTTTGAAAACATGGTGCAGTTTTTTATAAAAAGTGACATTGAAATTAAATTTAAATTTTTGGTAATTAAAAATCAAGATTTTGGTAATCATGTGGTGCAGTGCATTCAAGCAAGGGTCTACCTTCAAGTAACGTATGTCCAACTCTCTTGGATATTATTCAGGAATATTGGCAGGATAATAATGAAAATATTTCTATAAAGAATATATTATGCTTTTCCTGGTATATGGCATACGTTACAAGTTTTAATCATATAAAGTAAAATACCAACTAATTTCCCCTAAAATCTTTAAACAAACTTCAAATTCTCTCTTTTTATACCACAGTGCCTGCCAATCCCGAAGAAACCCCCAAAGCGTTGTGCATGCTGAAGGCCACTTTTCATGCGCATTTGCATGTGCAACATCACACAGCCGTGGCAACTTTATACCCATCAATGCACCATAAATATCTGTGAAACGATTTTTTGCCTTTTTGGTTCCACGTTCGTGTATTGTGCGTGAGTGTATTTTGTGTATGAATTTATGAAGATAACCACCGCCAAGCACTTGTATTGAATGAAAATACTTGAATATGCTAAGCGCCATCTGTTGTTGTTTGTATCCTTTTGTTTGCATTTTTTTAAAGCCAAAATGCCGACAAAGAACCGATAATGATCATTATCTCCGTTGATGGGTGAATCCTTCGTTTAAATTGTTTCTTCCCATGGTTTGAAGTAAGAAGAAGAAGAAAACAGCATGTATGCAAAACGGAAGTTTTTATGAGTTTTTTGACATTTTTGAAAAATTTGTTTTCAATTTTTTTGCATTGCAAAGAGGAGTGCCTTGAGGGCAATGTTTTTGGGGAAAGGATGCCCGAAACAATGCAGATGACAAAAAATCAAGTTCAAGGCTAAATGAATTGTATGTAAATTCAAGTTCGAGATTTGTCAAAAAGTGTGGGAATTTTGTGGTTATGGTTCAAATACATTGAAAGCAGAATTGTAGAGCCTGAAATTTCAGTCGATTTATTATATTATTTTCAAATTTAGTTTTATCGCATCCGATTTTTTCAATTTGATTTACCATTTTGAATTGTAAATTTTCTAAATATTTATACCCCGCAACACTAAGTTCTGAGGGTATTATATGCATGTGGCAATTATCTTCCTATCCTCACGAAATTTTTGGGGTAGGGTTAGGGTCAGAATTAAAGTATATTGGCCTAAAGATGTGCATTAAGGGGTTCAAATGGACTAAAAAATTTAAAATTTTCAAATTTTTCAGTCGCTCTATAAGCCCCAATTGAAAACGAATCGACCCGGAATTTCGCATCAGAAGAGAGTTAATGACAGGGGGACTTGGAACATATTGTAGTATTGTAGGGTATCACATGGTCGGCCAGCACGTCTATAGCTTACTTGTTTTTATTTTTTTCGAACATGCTGAAATTTTTTTCTATAACTTCAGTATTTCGCAAACCTTCATCATCAAATTTAATAATTTAAAAACAAAACCAAACGTCGCAAACACTTTTCTAATCATTTCATACAAAATCATCTTATCATATACAAGATATTATGAATATTTTCAGTACAGGGAAGCCTCAACCGACGCGTATTTTACATAAGCTGAGAAAGACCGTGCGACAGTTCAATTTGAAACTGCGAACAATGAAATCAATAACTGGCGATATGGTCAAAGCTTAAAAAATCTTTAAATCAGGTCGTATCGTTGTGTGTATGGAACCTTGGGCTCTGTTTGAAACTTCGATTAAAAATAAACTCTTAGCCACTAAAAATTCAAAAGTTACAAATTTTTTACTTGGAAAATTCGAAAGAATCCTTCTGAATGACGAAATTTAAGAAAGTTACATAGAATATATACCGTGCAAAAATACAAATAATTTTCGGTCAGATGGTTGTCAGAAAATATATTCCAGTCGAATACAGGGTGAGATGAAAAACTGCAACCAATTTTAGACTACTGTCATTTCTAAGCCACTCGTCCGACAGCTGTTAAAATTATTCCAGTGACAACTCATTATATTATTTACAAGCGTACAAAAGCATTTTGGTGAGAATCTTCCAGAGAAAAAGATATTCGTGATGGAATTCAAGCGTGATAGTGTGATTTCTTTATATTTGGCTGGAAAACCACAAGTGGCTATAGTTAGAGCACTCCATCATTTAAATAATAAATAAATCTTTTGTGTCTCGTGCCATCGCTCGTTATCCTGATACTGGTAGCGTAGCCCTACGTAAAGGAAGTGGACTGAAGAAAAAAGCAATATCAGCAGAAATGCTTCGAAAAGTACAAAAGCGACTTGATCGAACCCCGCGTCGCAGTGGCCGAAAAATGGTTCGTGAGCTGTACATATCGCAATATCCCATTCGGCAAATATTGAAAAATAAGCTCTGGGTAAAGCTATTAAAATTCCAACAAGTAAAAGAGCTGTAAGTGCGGCCGGACTGATCTTTGAATATCCTTCACCATTTGGAATGATTTTGGCAATTCTCAGAAAATAAAATCTTAAAAATGCCGAAAGTAGCTGTTATATTAGGGTCTATACGACGACGTGGACCAGCTTAGGCAACTTTTGTCATAAACCATTACGATATTCAAATGCGAAACTTGAATAAAACAAGTTAAAAAGCAGTAAGTTCGGCCGGGCCGAACTTTGAATACCTTCCACCATTTGGAGCGAATTTGGAAATAAAATCCTGAAAAAACATTGGTAAAATTTTAAAAATACCGAATATTGCAGTTATATTGGTGCCTATACGACGTGGACCCATACAGGCATTATTTGTCATGAGTCATTACGGTATTCAAATTCGGAACTTGAAATAAACGCGAATAATGTAGCTAAAATCTTCAAAGTATAGAATATAAGGAGGTACCGTTATATCGGAACTGTGCGAAGACCTGAACCTGCGTAGACAATTTTTTGTCATATTCTGTAGCATCCATTACGAACTTCAAATACGACATTTCAAACAACTTCGGTGAGTATTGTACCTAAACTCGTCAAAATACCGAATATAGGGAGGTACTGGTATATGGGGCCTATACGAAGACCTGGACCTGCATAGTCAATTTTCTGTCACAGACTGGAGTTTCCATTACGAACTCTAAATGCGTAATTTAAAAAAAGATTTGGTGAATAACGACGCTAAAATCACCAAAATACCGAATATAGGGAGGTACCGTTATATAGGGGCTATACGAAGACGTGGACCTGCACAGACAATCTCCTGTCATAGGCTGTTTCATCTAATACGAACATCAAATACCAAATAAGAAACAATTCCGGTAAATAATGTCGATAAAATCAACAAGGTACCGAATATCGAGAGGTACCGTTGGGGGCTATATGAAGACGGCGAACAGCCGATGGTCGCTCTCCGCTCGTATTAATCGACCTTGGCATCAGAATAAATGCCGATTATTATTGTGAAAATATTCTGAAGGGTACATTAAAGCCTTGGGCACGCAAACATTTTGGCCGCAGACCTTGGACTTTTCAACAGGACTCAGCACCATCGCACTCAGCACGCGTCACTCATGAATCGTTTCAAAATGAGGTTCCTCGCTTCATTTCAAGCGCACAATGGACACCAAAATCTCCGTATATCAATCCATTGGACTATTGTGTCTGGATTATTTTGGAAAGCAAGGTTGCCACTAAAAAATACAAATGTGTCGATCACCTCAAGCAAGCGCTTTGCCGGGAATGGGCCAAAATACCGCAGAGCTACATTCGGGCAGTGTATGACGGTTTCATTGGACGTTTGAAGGCCATAATTCGTGCCAAAGGTGACCAATCCAAAAAATCTAAACTTATTCTAAAATTTTCTGCTATTTCCGACATTTTTTCCTTTCATTCAATAAAATTTAAAAAAAAAATGTAAAAATTATGGCGTTTAGTTTTGTTGCGGTTTTTTTCTATCTCACCCTGTATATGTTTCATTCTGGTTTATGACTTGTAATACAACTCCATAATATGACACTCTATAACAAGAGAGCTCGCATAATTCAGGAAACAATACTCGGTAGATATTAGTGGAAACCATTTCAGCTTGAGATATATTTCCCATATATTAGTTCCGACCGGGTTCAAAGTTTAACCGCTCAAAATTCCAATACGCATCACATTCTACGACTGCCACCATTACTTCCTCATCAAACCAAACCGGAGCTAAAGACTGCAATATTTCATTGCCATAACATACGTATTTGTTATTCTTCAATTTATGCCGGAAAGATTTCATGTTCCTTCTGCATTACGACGAATGTATGTGATTCGATTCTGCTGCAACAAATTGCAAATTTTCTATACCCTATTTTACCGTATGAATATTTTTCCCGCAAACAATAGGAAAACATATTTCAAAGCCATGGTTAGATATTCATAATTTTTACTGTCTGTCTGTCTGTCTCTCCTGTTTTCTTTGATTGATTCATCCTTCCTGGTGCTGTGTGCTACGAGGAGATCCATCAATGGCTGAATGTGGATGTGACTATAAAATAGACAGAATGATCATCAGTGGCATCAGTCGAATCATATCTGCAATATGCCACACTGCAGATGAATGGATGGACCGGCAGAGAGAACAGGCAGACCATCTTACAAAAGAATACAATAATAAGCTTTAAATCATTACGTTCGAAAAAAGGTGCGCCAATTTGTTGAACAACAATTGTGTTGTGGCAGCAAAGAATTTTCAGCTTACAACCACTCGCTATTCACTAATGTCGAATACTGATGCCGATATGATTCGTGGCCATACATGATGACCTCTTAATTTGCCTTTGGGCATCATGTTACTGGGTTCCAAAAAGGAACCCAACAACAATGTCCCTCATTGTTATTGCAACGCCTTGTTAGGATTATGCTAGTTTTTTTCTTCGGCATCTTATTTTATTGACGAACTTCACCCCCCGCTCCATGGAAAAAATTTGTTCCTCAAAATTTCTACAACAAAGAATAATTTCTGTGTGGCAAACATCAAACTAATGAAAAAACCGTTAGCAAAAGATTGCATTGTTGTTTTGGAGGGAACCTTCTAACCTCGGGGAGGGACAGGAAGAGTTTTCCGGTGACTTGGTTTGCCTTGTTTTGATTTGTATTGTAGGTGGCTTTCTTTCTGTTTTTTTTTTCACTCTGTGAGTTTTGGGCTTGGTCACTATGTCCTATTACCCTATAAAAGGTTATATTTCCATTATTGTGATTATGGACGATTGTTTCAGCCTTTGCTTGGTTTTGCAGTGCTCAAATTGACAGGAAATATTTATGAATAATGCACAACAACAGCAACAATAACTATTTAGTTAACAGAAAGTTTTGTGGGTCATTGGGTGTTGAGTGTGGCACCAGATGAACCAATAGATATGGCATATTTGACACGAAATAACCATATAAGGTCATTATAATACATTTGAAAGTCAGTGTAGGATGCGGTCAAAAGAGATTTGAGTTTTATTTCTGGTAGACTTATAGGAAAAGATTGTAATAAATTTGCAATGTAATGAAGTGATAAAGTAAAGAGAATACAGTAATATGAAAATGGCTACAAAGGAAAGCCGATATTTAAATTCGTGAACGTGGTTGGAATTTTGCAGTATCAATTACAGTATCAGGGATTCCATCCTAATTCCTTCAACCAATACCAAAATTAATATTATATAGTAGTTTGCTTACATATATAGGACAACATCAGAGGCCTAAATAAAAAATTTCGGAATTCCAGCCACATTCCTTCACCCAATACCCATTTTAGTATTATTAAGTAATTTTCTTACAAATATAGGGCACATTTCCAAAACCACTTCCATATCATAACCACAGACAGCAACTGAGACCTATATAAAAAATTTTATGATTCCAGATTTATTCCTTCACCCAATACCAAATTTAGTATTATTTAGTAGTTTTCGTACATATATAGGACGCTTTTCGGAAACTACCTAGATATATTAACTTCTGACAACAACAGAGGCTTAAATAAAAATTTCGGGATTCCTTCCTTATTCCTTCACCTAATACCAATTTTAGTATTATTAAGTAGTTTTCTTCCAAATATAGGGAGCATTTCCAAAACCACTTCGTACTGTATATTATAGATCAAACATTTTCTTTATTATAAAGTTCTCAAAATAGTTCCATAAAACATTTTTTAGGGCGATGGCTTCAAATACAAAAAAATGTTCTACGTATAGGACATAAATTCTATATTTTCATTGCCATCTACAAAATATCTGCAATATCTGAAAAAACCAAAAATATTTTCTAATTGTTATACCTTACAACACTATGTTTTGGGGGTATTATAAGTTTGATTGGGCCAATAATTATGTAACACCTCGAAATATTGGTTTCCCACATAGGAAAGTATATATGGATCTTCCTAACTCGTCGAGCTGAGTCAAAGAGCTATGTATGTCCGTCCGTCCGTCTGTTCATGTTAATTTGTAATCACTCTACAGGTCGCAATAATTTCCCGATCTTCACGAAATTTAGAATCAAGGTCCAAAATAGAAGCCTATTTCTTTTGGAGATGATCGCATAATATTTAGGGGTTGAAATGGACCAAAAACTGAAAAATTTCCTGATTTTGCATTTGCTCTACAGGTAACAATTATAGACCAATCGAAGCGGAAGTTAGCGTGGGGCTAGAGCTTAGGGCTGGGCAGCAGCCTTCCAATTTTCATCGGGTAATATTTAGTGGGTGAAATAGACCATTACATTGGCGTTAAATAAAAGTAAATTTTTTCATTAAACAGCTAATATTTTTAATCCCGGCGAAATCACAAATAGACGATCAGGTCAATTGTGACCGTTACGTAGATGCCGATAGTTAATATATCATAAATATAGCGCAATTTTTACAATGTATATATTCATAGGAAGGGAATGTTAGCTAGGATGCAAATACCTCAAGATGGACCGATTTTGACAAATTTTGTCAAGTCAGAATGCCCTCTTGACATTAAAGAATAAAATCTAAAAAAATCGCATAAAAATATGCCAATAATAATGACGATAATATAGATTTTGAAGTATTTTGTGACATTTTTATACCCTCCACCATACTAGGGAGGGTATATTATTTTTGTCATTCCGTTTGTAACTCCTCGAAATACTCATGTCAGACCCAACAAAGTATATATATTCATAATCAGCATAAAATTCTAAGACGATTTAACGACGTCCGTCTGTCTGTCTGTCTGTTGAAATCACGATACAGCAGACATTATTTGACATAGAGCGTCAAAATTTAGCAGAATAATTTGTATAATGTCTAGGATGGTTGGTATTGAATAGGAGATATATCGGTCCACGTTTTGGTATAGTCCCCATATAACGGTAAATCCCGATATTCGGTATTTTGATGATTTTTGTCACACTTTTTTACGAATTTGTCTGAAAATTGGTATTGGCAGATCATAATGGGTCCTAGTTAGTGTGGCGAAACATTGTATGTATAGGTCTTGCCCCCCTTAGGTATAGCCTCCATATAACAGTACTTCCCGATATTCGGTATTTTGATAATTTTTCCACATTTTTTCATGGATTTGTTTAAAAATTGGTATTTGTTGCTGATAATAGGTTCTAGCTGCGGTGGCGAAACTTTGCATGTATAGGTCCACGCTTTGGTATAGCCCCAATATAAAGGTACCTCCCGATATTCGGTATTTTGATGATTTTTGCCACATTTTTTTTATGAATTTGTCAAAAAATTGGTTTTAGTGGGTCATAATTGGTTCTAGTAAATTCGGCCCGGCCGAACTTAATGGTTTTTAAATTTTAAATTTTTAAATTTTGAGGCCTTTTGCTTTTGGATATGATTGCAAAATATTTAGAGGTTCAAATTAACTAAAAAACAGAAAAAATTTGCTGATCCCACAATTGAGCCAATCGACACGCCTGAGAAAAGAGTTAAGGTCAGGGAAGAATTCTAGCATTTTAGATGACCATTGGATTATATTTAGCTGTAAAATGGACTTCAACAACTAAAAGCACAACGGAGTGCGTAAATTTTGGGCAAATATCCCTGGTCAATATGCTAAGGGTAATATCTGGGCAGTGCTCCGTAACATAATTTCCAAAGCGAAATCTTTCAAAATGAATTTGGACATAAGGGGGCTTTTAAAATATTGTAGTGTTGTAGGGTATCACATGGTCGGCCCGCACGACTATAGCCTTTGCTTACTTGTTTAATATAATTCTTATTGAATTCTTATCATGCACTATACAGCAATGTTATTTGGTGCTAAAGGTACAGTCAGAAATATATGTACTTTATGTGGTCCAAAATGGTACCCAATAAAGAGGAATCGCAGTATTTGACACTTAAATTTGTAAAAGTAGATAGAATACTAAAGATTACAAATTGAGTTTCCAAATTAGATCAGCTTTTTATACCCTCAGCCTTATGTCTACAGAGTTAATATATCATTTGATACGACCAAAAACATGCCTCATCGAAATAACGGTTTTAGAGGACCAAATCCGTTTCAGGACATTTGGAGTCCATCTAGAGGTGTCTGTCCGTCCGTCTGCCTGTATATCTGGCTGGTACGCACGTAAACTATCGAAGGGATTATAGAAATTTAACCAAACTTGAGACATCGTAATATTATTGCCAAACTTAGATCGAGTTCGGAGATGGACAATATCGGTAAACTCCTTCTGGTACCTCCCCCACAAAAGGACAACATTTTCAATGAAACTATTTTACCTCATAGAACAAGAAAGAATCTTGCAACTTTGCTAATCCTCATATTTGTAGTGCTAGGTCGGTTGCAAAAATGTGACAATAGAGGACCACTCCATCAACATTTTGAATGATCATAATTGTTATAAAATGTGAAATAATGTAAAATAAGATTCTTATTTCACATTTTATAAGCAATTACGTTATATCTTAATATTTTATTTGTATTGGTCTTTGTTTAACTTTTCTCCTACCTCCACCACAATATTAATTTTCCAAAAAAATGTGTACAACTATCTCAAATGAAGGGGAGGAAGTAGTCCCTATACTCCAAACCTGGCACATTACGATAACAATGTCAGACTTTAGTCATATGAGAAATGACTTAAGGCTATGCGCTATGCTTTGCAATACAGAGCTACGAAATTTGACATAGAGACGTGGATTCAAATATTTATATTTGATATTATTGGAGTTTTGATCAAGTGACTACACATAATTACTCACACTTGCTTCCTTCTACATACCAAGATTACTCCAACTTCTTTTCGGATGTGTGAACTATTATTTTATACCTCTCCCATCACAGAATTTTACACACTTAAATGTTGTAACTTTAGTAATCCTTTCTTCATTTCTAACACGTGACACACCTTTCCTCTTGTTTACTAACAACAATTATCTAGGTGCGTCCTTACTTTTTTTCTAGCTCAACAACCATTCCCTTTACTCTCAAAACAGAGATTTTTCACAATATCCCCATTTTTTAAAATATTTCCCAAAAAGACAAAATAAAACTACAAACAATATTGACGTGAAAGTTTAATGGGACAAAAGCGTTAAATCATTCACAATAAATACGATAGTATGTCACACCAGACCAGCCAGATACGACAACGAAAATTGCAACAACAACAATAACATCATTATTTTATTGATGCATTTCTGATATGACTTTAGTACACGACAAAAGTAATATTGATGAAGATGGCTTGTGATAGCTTTAGGATGTAGGGTTGGCAGGAAATTGTTGTTGTTGTCGATTTCGTTGTCATCAGAAGGAAGGTGGATTTTTTAAGCTAAAGGAAAAAATAACAAATGAAAGAAAAAAATAGAAATTAATTTTTCACAAAAATGTTCGTGACATTCAAAGGTCAGTTGTGTGTGTGGGAGAACAGTGGGCCTAAGGTATGTTAGGCACTTAAGAGTTAAACTATTAAAAAAAAAAACGATCGGGAGGCGGAGACGCTCTGACATTACTCATTAATTGGTAATGGGGAGGGTATATCATTAATTGGTAATGGGGAGGGTATATTAACTGGGGAGGGTATATTTTATGGAGGGTATATTAACTTTGTCATTTCGTTTCTAGCTCCTCGAAATATTCATGTCAGATCCAACAAAGAATATATATTCTGATCAGCGTAAAATTCTAAGACGATTAAGCGATGTTCGTCTGTATGCCTGCCTGCTGCTGTAATAACGCGATCTTTGGAACGAATTGAAATAGAAGGCTAAAATATTGCACACATGTGTATTTTGCCAGTAAGCAGGTTATACGGTACCTCCCAATATTCGGTATTTTTACGATTTTAGCGGAATTATTCACCATAATTAATTCAATTTTCATATTCGAAGTTCGCAAAGGGTACTACAGACTATGGTGCATATTCCACATATAGTGACCCCTCTCGGTATTCGATATTTCGATGATTTTAGCGGCATTATTCAAAGGAGTTGTTTAAAATTTCGTATTTGAAGTTCGTATCGGTACTGCAGCCTCTAACAAAAAATGTACAGGTCGGCGTCTTCGGATAGCCCCATGTAACAATATTCGGTATTATGATAATTTTAGCTCACAGGATTTGTTTCTAATGTTGTATTTGAAGTTGCTTTTGGGTACCGCAGCCTACGATTTCGCGTATACAGATCCGCGTCTTCGTATAGCCCCCATATAATGATACCTCCCGACATTCGTTATATTGATGGTTTTAGCATTATTAACCAGATTTGTTTCAAATTTCGTAATGAAAGTTCGTAATAGGTACTACAGCCTATGACAAAAAAAAAACTTATCAAGGAACAAGTATTCGTATATCCCCCATATAATAGGGTTTCATTTGAGAAGTATTTTTATGCGGATTTCTTTTTTTTAATTTTTCAAGTTCCTTTAAAATGGTGGAGGTTATTAAAAGCTCGGCGAGGCCTTTTTACTTGTTAATTATACCCTACACCACATAGTGGTAAGGGTATTATGTCGAATTAACGCGAATGAATTTTATCAATGTCATCAGATTAGATTTGAATATAGCTCTCATATACACATTTATCCGATTTCATGTATACTATATGCTTCATCCGATTTGGAGTTTTAATTCCTTCACGTCCGTAATATGCACTCCACAGCAATAATTTTTGATACCAGATATCAGATACAGCTCTGAAATAAATTTTTGAAAATTTTGCCAAGATCGGTTCAAATTTGGAAATAGGTCCTACATATATCTATATCCGATTTCATGTTTAGTGTGTTCCAAATGGCTAATACCAGCCCAAAACGAATTAATTGTCGCACTTCCGATTGAATTAAGCCTAGAAGCAAATACTTCAAATTCTGGTAAAAATCGGTTAAGATGTAGCTATAGCTCCCGTATATATATTTCATTTAAATTTGGTGTTAAAGACCCTCACATGCGTTATATGCACACCACAGCAATAATTTTTGGTACCAAATATCAGATACAGCTCAGAAATAAGTGTTAAAAATTTTGTCAAGATCGGTTCAGATTTGGATATAGCTCCCAATGTATATGTATATATCTATCCGATATCAGGTTTATTGTGCACCAAATGGCTAATATCAGCCCGAATGAACTGAATTTTGGCACTTCCGACAGAATTGAGACCAGAAGCAAGTACAAAAATTTTGGTGAAAATCGGTTCAGATATAAAATGATGATAGCTATTGCTTATAGTTATAGCTCCCCTATATGTTTTATTCAATTTGGCGTTAAAGACCCTCACATGCGTAATATGCACTCCACAATCATGATATTTGATACCAGGCGTTAGATGCTGCTCGAAAATACCTCTGCTAAATATTATCGAGATCGGTTCAGATTTTTATATTCCTTCGATATACATCTCCATCCGATTTTACGGTTATTACTCACCATATATGCAATTTCAGCCCAAATTGAACAATTGTTTTCATATTCAACCAAATTTTTCCATTTGGTGAAACTCGGTCCGGTATATCTATTGCTCCAATAAATAATTTTAAATACAATCCTTGTCGAAGTCATATCGTGTACAATACAGCAATTTTATTTGGTATTAGAGATGCAAAAGCCTCCTTCAAATTTGTTGAAAACCGATTCAGAGTTGGAAATATTTCCCAACCTGTGATATTCCTAAAGCCATGGTACGCATTCAAATATGGTTCATAATTGGTAAGATCTACTTCACATAAATTCCCAATTTAAAGTTTTTTGTTACGTGAGCTCTAAATAATTGTATAGAGTATCATATGGTCGGCCCCGAGCGAGTTTTTTGAAATAAATTACAAGTTTTAGGAAAAGTGGATTTGGCATTGTGGATGGAATAAACATTTGGGCAAGACGTCGTTTTATCTTATTTGTCGTGATTTTAGAACCTGTTTGCTACAAATCTTCAAAATTCAAAACGCATCTCGTGTCGATATCACTCGTAATCCACGTTCATTATTTCAAAATTCTTTAGGCTTTTCGTAGGGGCATCTTCCTGACTTCAATAAAATACTCTGTTCCACTGTATCTCCAACTAAACACTTTTCATGACAACTTTCTCAGAGTAAACATAAATTCGATTGTGGACTATCAACCTAGTCATGCCAGCCATCTAGCCAGCCAGCAAATCATTTATGAAGGTCCAGGGCAAAGAAGAAAAACGCCAACTTTGCTATTTGTAGGTGTTGCTCGTTTATTGCATTAAAACATCTTCACTTTGGAAGATAAGTGAAATTTTTTGACAAACTGAAATCTTTTCTTCGAAGTATGTCATCATTTTTTATATTATTTCATCTATGGGTTATTGGGTCAAACTGGAAATATAGTCTCAATAACTAAGCAGGAAAGATGAGTTATCAAGTGTTCTAATCGAAATAAAGTCAAAGTGAAATCAAAAATGGGGAAACCTTTCTTTCTGTGATTTTCGATTCTTTTTTTTCTGTTTTTGGGAACAACACGATTTTTTCTCCATCTTCTTCTCCAACAGCTTTGGACCAAAACTTATCGATTTAAAACAAAATTTAAGGAGGAAAAAAATAAGAATTAACAATCATTTCGAAATACCTGCAACACAAACAGACAAACAAGCACAAAGGTGCTAATGGTCGGGCTATTGCTAAATGGTATTTTAACAATTTTCTACCAATTAAATTTTTTGACATTATATTGGTGATTTATTTGTAAGAATGTCTGCTTACAACCGAACATCTCCTTTAAGTTGTTGCCCAATGGCAGGCTTGGAAGGCCAGCAAAACAATCGCAACCATCACCAACCACCGGCATCATCATCATCGACATGATATCATGGCCAAGCTAAACAGAACAAAGACAACAAACCCAAAGATGTGATATCAATGACAATTGATCTACAATGACCTACATTGTTTAAAGAGACAACAAACGAACGAACGAAGGAACAAACCAACGATTGGAGGAAGAAAGAACAACATGTTGCCAAAAAAAAAACAAAACTCTGAAATCCACCGACCAAACCACCACCAGCCAACCAACCAGTCAATTGAGTCCAAGTTGGTAGACAACAAGCGACAACACAACCTTTAGGAACTCACCAGCTCGCTCACCATGGTATATTTCGATTGCAAGCTGTCTTCTTTTTTATTTTCTTACATTTCAGCAGAACATCTTCAGCCTCTTTATTTATCCTCAGAATGGTGGGCCCACCAAACCAATGCGAATTGAAGAGAAAAAAAAACACACACACAAAAATAAGGAGGCCAAAGAAACGCATGACGTTGACTTTTCCTACCTCATCCTCGCCACTTGGGGGCGCTACGCAATGTAATCAGCGTCAAAATCAGCAACAACATAAATTTTGGCTCATTTGTTGGGTCGTTAATTACGTGAAGCCAGTGTGTGTGTGCGGTGAGGCACGGTGTTGCATTGCTTGTCTGTTTGCCATGTTTAGCGTAGTTGTCTGTACGTCTGTCTGACTGCCTGCTCAGTGTCAATTGTTGTAAGTTGCTGCTCCTGCTTTCTTATAACTTTGCTTCTTTCTGGAAGAAAAAAAAAAACACAGAAAGATTCTTATAAATTTATATTTTATTTTTGGTAAAGAATATTAAAAAACGCAGTTTACCAATGCCACGCATGCAACATTTTTAATGAATCTTCATCTCTTTTTTGGCGATATTTTTTAATTTTCTGACAGCCAGGGTTACCAGGTAATGACCTTCAATGAAATATTAAAAAGGCGATAAAATAGTTCAAAAGGAGTTAATTCATCAGGTACTTTAAGGCACTTTTGGTATTTAGCTGTCAACAAAAGTATACCGAAGCAAATATGAAAAGAGTTTTGTCATACCACTTGGGATTTGATTTTTCAGATCCACCTTGCACCATATCAATTCGGACCGGCCGATCTCAATGTTTATACCCTACAACACTATGTGTAGGGGGTATTATAAGTTTGATTGGGCCAAAAATTATGTAACACCACGAAATATTGGTTTCCCACATAGGAAAGTATATATGGATCATCCTAGCTCGCCGAGCTGAGTCGATCTAGCTATGTATGTCCAGGTCGCAATTATGGCCCGATCTTCACGAAATTTGGAATGGAGGTCGGGGTTGGGCCAGAATAGAACCCTATTTCTTTTTGAGATGATCGCCAAATGTTTAGGGGTTGAAATGGACCAAATACTGAAAAAATGTCGGATTTCGCAGTAGCTATACAGGTCGCAATTATGGACCAATCGGAATCTCGCATGTAGCTAGAGTTTAGGACGGAGAAGAAGCCTACCAATTTGGGTGGTCATCGGATAATATTTAGCGGGTAAAATAGACCATATCTTTTGTGTTGAAAAAATTCAAAAATTTTCATTAAACCTCGAATATTTTAAATCCCGGCGAAATCACAAAGCCATGACAAGGTTACTTCTGACCTTTACATTGATGTTAACATCCAACAAATCGGATATATAGCAAAATATGTGCGATATATATGTTTATCAAAGAAGATATGCTTGAAAGATCTCTTATATGTTGTGTTTAATTCGGAGTGGCCTCTTGGCAGGAAAGAAAACACGTCTAAAAAAATCGCATAAAAATATCTCTATAAAGATGAAAATACTGATTTTATAAAATTTTCTCATATTTTTTCAATTTTGTCATATTTTTGGCATATTTTCATTTTGAATTAAACATTTGGTAATATTTCTACAGCTAACAAAACTAAGTATTTAGGATATCAGGATATCATATACAGATCGCATTTATGGCCCGATCCTTACGAAATTTTGCATGGGGATAAGATGAGGGTCAGAATAGAAGCCTACTCTTTTTGGAGATGATCGCCATATATTTAGGGGTTGAAGTGGACAAAAAAACTGCAAAATTGTCGGCAGGTCGTAATTATCGCCCGATCCTCACGCACATTTGAAAGGGGGTTACCGGACATTGCAAAAGGCAAGCAGTTTTGGATGGCCATCCAAAAATATTCAATGTGTGAAATAGTTTGCCAACTTTTGTAGACAAAATACGAAAATGTCCATTCCAGAGACTTTTTCGAGAATTCACAAATACAGGAAAGACGCACTTCTGACTATTTCGTTAACGAATATAGTCAAATGTCTGTATCTCATATAGATGCGTTTCAGTCAAAAACCAATAATAAATGTTAATCTCTTGCCACTTCTAAGAAATTCTAGGTCTTTGGGAAATATTGGTTCCAGATCTAGGAAGACCATTTACCAATAAATTGGAAATGAGCAAATTAGTTTAAGTTGCTATTATTCGAAAATTAGAGAACGAAACCTGATGGTTTTCTTTTATAATTTGTCACAATGTCTTGTGGAATTCTTTCGAGTATCTCGCCTATATAAACTGTATCGTTTATTATAGTGTTGTAGGGTATTCAACGGTCGGCCCCGCTCGACTGTAGCCTTTGCTTACTTGTTTTTACATGTTTTTTTTTTTTTTTTATTGAGGAATAGCTGAATGAAGTCTCCATCCACAAGCTCAATAGAATCTTCATAGACAGGTTGAGTGAAGTCTTCATTTAAGCTAAAGATACGAGTTGAAAAGTTTCTCCATAACCCAGTTAGTCTCAATAAGAGCTCAATTTGACATTCGCATTCTAGTCTAGAGTTTCAATAGAAAACGTAAAGAGGTTCCCCTACATAAGGTGAAGAGAGTCTCCACAGATGAGCTAAAAGCAATCTCTCCACAGACGATCTGAACCAGGTAGACTCCACAGATGAGCTAAATCAGGGTGATTCACCGATGAACTAAATACAAGAATTCGCACGAGCTGAAGATCAGGGAGTCTCTTTAGCCCAGGGAGTCTCTATAGACGAGCTGAAGGTCAAGGCGTCTCTGTAGACGAGCTGAAGGTCAGGGCGTCTCTATAGACGAGCTGAAGGTCAGGGTGTCTGTATAGACGAGCCGAAGGTCAGGGAGTCTGTATAGATGTTCTGAAGGTCAGGGAGTCTGCATAGACGAACTGCAAAACAAACGGAGACTACTTACAGACTAGCTGAAGACCCAGTAAGTCTTTATGGGTGAGCTAAAGTACAGGGAGTCTATCTATAGAGGTCCTGAATCAAAATGAGGAGCCTTCATAGACGAATTATGGGTCGACGAATCGGAATAGATTATCTGAAGGGAGTCGATATTGACGAGTAAGCGGGCTGAAGGTCAGGGTGTCGTTATAGGCGATCTGAAAACCTGGGGTCTTGATAAGCGGCCTGATGACGAGGGAGTCGCTATAGATGATATGACTACCAGGGAGCCACTACAGACGATCTGTAGACTAGGCAGCCACTACTGACGATTTGAAGATCAGGCTACCATTATACACGATCTAAGGCTAGGGCTATAGAGGAGCCGCTGTAGAGGAGCTAAAACAAGGTAACCACTATAGTCGAGTTGAGGGTCAGAAATTCGCTATAAACGAGATGAAGGCCGGGGAGTCACTGTAGATGAGCCGATGGTTAGGAAGCCCTAGTAGACCAGCCTAAAACTAGTGCAATAGTTGCAATAGAGGGCACCTCTAGACAACCTGAAGGTCAGTTAGTTGCTGAAGATAGACTGATGAGGCCCGATGAGGCGCTAAAGTCGAGCTGAGGGCCAGTGCGCTAGTATAGACGAAATTGCGATCAAGCAGTCTTTACAGAAGAGCCTTCTTGGCGAACTTATTACAAGTATCGTGGGATAAAAAGGTGCTTGACGCACGTGTTTTGTTCCCTTCATCATGTACTTTTTATTCAAGTGCCAAAAAAGGTTTGATCTTTGAAATTAAGATAGATGATGCAACTGAATTTCCAAATTAAAAAAAAACTACCCATAAAACAACATCTGTGTTCAACCATTTACAGCAGAAGAAGTTTTTATTTAAATTTGATTTTATTCTTATTTTCCTACCAAATTATACCCTGCATTTAAACCTCTGATTCTCATTTTTTTTTTTTATAAATGGCAACCTCGAATTCCCTAAAATTTTCTTCACTATCCTTTTGGGATCTCTCCCTCTCACCATCCTTGCCATTCGCATGCTGTTCTCCTTCTTTCTTCTTCACCGTTTTTTTTTTTTGGTTGGTTATTTTGAAATTTATGACCTTAATTAAAATAATTCTTAATTAATAAGGCAGCCGATCTCCAGCTGTTGATATATCAGAAGCTGAAGATTTTCGTCCATGCAACGAATGTTGTTGGCAAAAGGGACTTCCAAAAGTTTTTACTACAGAAGGGCACTTACGAAAGCCTTGGGCTTATTTTAGTTTGTTGGTGCGTAAAATGCATTGTTTTAATGATTCGATGAAAGGTTTTCTTACGGTTTTTTTGTTCAGTACTTTTTTAAGGCCTAGTGGTTTAGTAAAATAATAAACGGCCACAAAAACGCTTTTAATAAAGAAATAAAACTTTCATGTGAGAAGGAGTGATACTTATGTATATAAAGGGGCATAAAAAGTGCTGCAGCTTCTAATAACGAAAAATCATCTGTTAGAATGGAATAATATATTTGGGCCAAATAAAGGATAATTTCGGATTAAAATTATTAAGAAATATTTACATGCATAGCCTGCCTAATATAGGAGTGAAAAGTATCGCTATTCATATTTCCAAACATAGATCTTTTTGTAATCACTTCCTCATTTCTTAAGGCTTTCAGAACTCTATTGAACTCCATCTATAAGTTATTGAAAGAAACTAGGGCATTTTATGGCATCAATTAAAAAGTTTAATAGCTGCAGTTTAAAAGTGTGTCCAACTAATTGACCCTTTGCGAGAGGGTACTCCATAAATCGTTTAATCCACATTGTCTTTGGTTAATCCATTCTTTTCGAAAAAGAAATGCAAAACGAAATGTGTTTTTTTATTTTTACATGCAACTTGCTTTGTTATTAACAGAAAAACCAACAATGACTCTAAAACAAATTTCACATTTTGACATACATACAAACGTATGTATGTATGTATGCACACATAACCACATATAAAGTTGTGCAATGCACCGAATGCACTTTAACACACACAAAAAGGGCGCCCAGGTTATATAAACTAGTACTTTAGCAGCCGAATCCTGGCTGCTGCTTTTGTTCTATTTGAAGTTTTTTGTCGGCATTTTTGTTTTTTGTTCCTTCACTCGTTCGCTCGCTGGCCATTGTAATCGTCCACTTTTAAATTGTACGATTATGGCAAAACAACAACAACAGCAGTTGCAATGAGCTCAAGAATAATACACCGGCCACTGGGGGATCATACAAAAGCTTTAGCGGCTGGCCACAGATCGACGACAGTAGCTACCGCCAATCGGCCAGCCAACAATAGGAACAATTATACAGCCAGCCAGCGGTAGCAGTGGTCATGCAATACAAGTAATAAAGCTTTAAATGAATTGAAGTGTCATTGAGATGTACAAACGAAAAATTGTTGTTTGTTATTGCATTTAATGATGACGCTGATGAGAAGGACGATGTTGGTGATGATGATGATGTTGGCGGTCGGTCGGTCGCCTTGGCTACCTGGCATTGAATATGTCAGCATCATCGTTTAAAATTGCTGCAGTGCAGATTAATATCAAAGGAATTGCGACATGGTAGGAGTGTCGTTTCGCCAAAAGGTGATAACAAGTAAAATGGGAATTGTGCAGAGCTTTGAACATGCCGAGAAGAAGAGGGAGTCGCGGTGGACAGAAGTAAGATGGTACATGAGAAGGTGAAAGGTGCTTCAAAAATGGGCTAGGGTCGGAAATCGAAATTAACTCTTATGGAGGCAATATTTAGAGGCGATCTACAGTTACGGTAGTTTAAAAAGCCAAGTTAAAAGTGGGCAGTCTACATAAGAAAGATGAAGGCTAAGGAGTCGTTATAGACTGAAGTCTTGCTATAGACGAGTAAAATACCTGGAGGGAATCTCGTCTAGAGAGAACACCAGGTTGTCTGCTTATACAAGATGACAACTAGGCAGTTTCCAGGAAGTCCTTACAGACGAGGTGAAGCCCAGTGAGTCTTTACAGACGCACTAAAGGTCACGGAGTCTTAATAGATGAGGTGAAGACCATGAGGCCATTATAGACGACCAAACGAGCTAAAAGTCAGGGAGTCTTTACCTACGAGCCGAAGACCAGGAAGTTCTTACGAAGAGGTGAAATCTTTATAGACGATCTAAAGGCCAGGATATCTTTAGAGACGAGCTGGAGTCCAGAGAGTCTTTATAGACGAGCTGGGGGGAAGGGTCTTCATAGACGAGCTGAAGTCTTTATAGACGAGCTGGAGCTCGGGGAGTCTTTATAGACGAGATGCAACCCAGAAAGTCTTTACAGACGAGTTGCAACCCAGAGGTTCTTTATAGACGAGCTGAAGGCCAGGGGGTCTCCATAGACGAGCTGAAGGCCAGGGAGTCTCCATAGACGAGTTGAAGGCCAGGGAGTCTCCATAGACGAGCTGAAGGCCAGGGAGTCTCCATCGACGAGCTGAAGGCCAGGGAGTCTCCATAGACGAGCTGAATGCCAGGGAGTCTCCATAGACGAGCTGAAGGCCAGGGAGTCTCCATAGACGAGCTGAAGACCAGGGAGTCTCCATAGACGAGCTGAAAGCCAGGGAGTCTCTATAGACGTGCTGGAGTCCAGGGAGTCTCTATAGACGTGCTGGAGTCCAGGGAGTCTTTATAGACGAGCTGCAGCCCAGGGAGTCTTTAGACGAGCTGAAGCCCAGGGAGTCTTTAGACGAGCTGAAGCCCAGGGAGTCTTTAGACGAGCTGAAGCCCAGGGAGTCTTTAGACGAGCTGAAGCCCAGGGAGTCTTTATAGACGAGCTGCAGCCCAGGGAGTCTTTATAGACGAGCTGCAGCCCAGGGAGTCTTTATAGACGAGCTGGTGCCCAGAGAGTTGGAGCCCAGAGAGTTGGAGCCCAGGGAGTTTTTACAGACTAGCTGAAGGTTATGATGAGGCCGACTTGCAGACAACGGAGTCTTTATCTAACTACTGAAGTTCGAGCTAATCGCAATGCAGTCTTTACAGATGACGTGTACATCAACACATCGTTGAGAGTAGCTGAAAGTCAGAGAGCTCAACAGACAAGCTGACGTCCAGACAGTCTTAACAGGCGAATTGTCAGAGAGGGAGTCTTTATTGACAGTTGGTCTACATAAACGTACTGATGGCTCAGGTTGTCTCTCCATAGACAAGCTAGTGGGGCCAGGTTGTCTATCCATAGACAAGCTAGTGGGGCCAGGTTGTCTCTCCATAGACAAACTGGGGGGCAGGTTGTCTCTCCATAGATAAACTGGTGGGGCCAGGTTGTCTCTCCATAGATAAACTGGTGGGGCCAGGTTGTCTCTCCATAGATAAGCTGGTTTGGCCAGGTTGTCTCTCCATAGACAAGCTGGTTGGCCCAGGTTGTCTCTCCATAGAAAAGCTGGTGGGCCCAGGTTATTTATCTCTATATAGAAAAACTGGTGGGTCCAGGTTATCTCTCTCCACAGAAAAGCTGGTGGGCCTACGTTATCTCTCTCCATTGACAAGCTGGTGGGTCCAGGTTATCTCTCTCCACAGAAAAGCTGGTGGGCCTAGGTTATCTCTCTCCATTGACAAGCTGGTGGGCCCAGATTGTGTCTCTCCATAGACAAACTGGTGGGCCCAGGTTTTGTCTCTCCATGGACAAGCTGGTGGTCCACTTTCTGGATATAAAAAATTGTGCATCATATAATCCCTATTATTGAATTTTTGAATCCATTTCCTAAACTTAAACTCCCGCTGGACTAAATTTCTCGTGTTGAGATTCTACTTGCATTGAGACGAAACTATTGCAACCCATTCTTCATTCCTTTCCACCTATTGAGTTATAGATTGAAGTATTTGAAACTTTAGTATGTATGTATTTTTTTATTATTATTATTGCCAATACATAGTTGAGTTTCCGACAAACGACGACGTCTGAAATGTCCACAACGACGACGCCTGATGCAACAATAAACGACAACTAACTATGGCATGTTAAATGTCATGGCAAATTTTAAAGTTTGACAGCTTACATGTGCCTTTTGGTGGCGCTTCCTTTTTTCTTCGTCGACTTGTCTTAAGGCCGCTGGATGTGTCTCTATATGTGTGTGTGTATGTGCATGGGCATCTGTGAGAAAGGCCACTGTCTCATGATACTTCTAAGCCAGTTACATATATGTATGTGAGTATGTGTGTGTGTGCAAGGCTATGTGAATTGATGTTTATGGTTATGTTTGGTCAACGATTTCCCATCCTTTATAGATGGTTATTAGAGCATTGCAGCTGATAATGAGAATACATAGAACAGCTTTGATGATGGGCTCTGACTGACATTTGACGATAATGAGGATAACTGCAAATAATGATGGAAATCGTGATAATTATGTGCAGGTCTTGCATTTAATGGCCATGGTGATAATGATAGACATCATCATTATTATCATAACAATGATAAGTATTGTGTTCTGTTAGGATGATGAGGATGATGTTGATGATGGAACTTCATTATTATTACGGCCTTTGAGTGGTGGCAATAGTAGTAGCCACTATAAAACTTTGGCATTAATAAATGCAATGCTACTAGAATTGCACTCATTTACAGATAACCGTACTGTTTATTATGTCAAGTGCACCACGGTTTGAATTGGACCATATCATGCTGGCCTCTAAGATTTTCAAGCAATTGCACCAAAATAACAACGATAACAACAAAGGCTCGATTGCACTAGGCAATCATCAGTGGCATCAACAACAGTAGCAGCAGCAGCCGCTGCATTAGCTGCGGCACCATCATCATTATTATCCTCCAAAGCACACGGCAGCATCCGTGATATTCACACAATAAAAATTGTTGCTGGTACCTACATACCTTTAGCTCCAACCATTACCACTGACATGACTCGCTTTTGTTACAGGTAGAGGAGATAGGAAGCTATTTATGTCCGAGTTATATGGTATGTGAAAATAATGATGACAGCCAGAACAATGCAAACAATTGAGTCAAGTGTGCTTCACGTAGCACACACACACACACCAACATACATACTTACATCTTGGCATAAATGAATGACAGTGCTAAAGTTAAGCTTTCGAAGTAAAAATAATCGCAAGCACAAAGCCATGAACAGCAGCAGCAGGTACAAAAACACCAAGAACAATGGAAAAATACCTTTCGAAATGTTTTCAAAGGCCATAGAATGAAATTCTTTTTAGAAATAATAATAAATACCAGAAAATCTAAAACAAATTGCCCCGCGATGAGTATTATAAAATTAATGATAAGGCTAATTAGAACATAAAACGTTTTAATCGCCATAATGATTTCATTAGGAAGCTTGTAATTTAAGAAAATTTGAAGACAGAATATTTGAGAAAATCTGTTGAGCTTTAAAGTTCAGAAGGCTATTTAGAATTGTGCAGGTCAGAAGTTCATATATCTACTTGTTATTTTAACTGAAAACAGGTCTAAATAATTTTTTTTAATATCTTACAAAACACACTAAAACCGCGAAGTATTCTTTAAAATCTCCACTGTGATTTCCTAAAAGTCCTTAAAAACATAAAGAATCCATAATGCGTTTTACAAGGAATTTATTAAAAAAAAAAACTCAAATTCGGTCAGGAGATCTTAAAAAGTCTTTTATTTAAAAAATTTATGATTTATAGTCAGAAACTGTTACTAAACAGAAATGTAATTCGTGGTATCGGAAAATCCACAAATTTTAAACAGAAACTCCTTGAAAAAGTGTTCATAAAAATGTATAGCTCCCGAAACATTACTTCATGCATTTTAAAAACTTTTTTGGAGATATAGCAAATGAATGCGGCCTATGCAGGGCATACTAATATCTGAAAAGTTATTCATACGAACTTGTTTTACGTCAGCAGTTGGAAATAAGAAGAATGCTAATTCAATACCAATAGAAGTTAAAGCAATATTAGAACTGTGGTAAAATCAACAATACTTCTAAACAAGTAAGCAAATGCTATTGTCGTGCGGGGCCGACCATGTGATACCCTACAACACTAGAATATGTACGAAGTCCCCTTATATCCAAATTCATTTTGGAAGATTTCGTTTTTGATATAAAGTCAAAGAGCCCCGCCCAGAGGTTACCCTTAGTTTTTTGCTGGAGAATTTGGCAAAAGTTACAGCTAAATGTATCCAATGGTCATCCAAAATGCTAGACTTCTTCCCTCTTTCGAAATTTCGTGTAGATTAGTTTCAATTGTGGCCTATAGAGCGACTACACAATTAGAAAAAATTAAATTTTTTTAGTCTATTTGCACCTCTGACCCTACCCCCATGCCAAATTTCGTGAGGATCGGACGATAATTGCGACATGCATATAATACCCTTCAACACTACGAAGGGTGTAAACATTTAGAAAAAGTTCAATTCAAAATTGTAAGTCAAATTGAAAAAATCGCATGCGATAAAAAATATGACAAGAATTGAAATATTTTTCCGCGATTTTCTTAGATTTTCTGCTCTTCTGGCAAAGGACCATTCCAAATTGATGGGAATTGTGAAAATCAGCCCAGCGGTTCTTGATTTATAAGCAGAATAAATAAGATCAATTCTTTTACATATATATTGTAGCTAGTTTGCTATATATCCGATTTCTTGGCTATAAGCATCACTGTAATGGTCAGAAATGATATTTTAATGTATTTATGATTTGGCTGGGGTTGAAAATATTCACGGTTTTAGGTTAAAAGTTAGGGTCTATTTTACCCGCTAATTATTGCCCGATGGCGGCCTAAATTTCTAGGTTTCTGCCCACTCCTAAATTTTCGCGTCGGTTTGTTCAGAATTGTGACCTATAGTGCAACTGCAAAATCAGGATTTTTTCAGCTTTTGGTCCATTTCGACCCCTAAATATTATGCGATCATCTCCAAAAGAAATAGGGTTCTATTCTGACCTTATCCCCACCTCCATTCTAAATTTCATGAAGATCGGGCCATAATTGCGACCTGTAGAGTGATTACAAATTAACATGGACAGACGGACGGACAAACATAACTAGATCGACTCAGCTCGGCGAGATAGGAAGATCCATATATACTTTCCTATGTGGGAAACCAATATTTCGTGTTACATAATTTTTGGCCCAATCAAACTTATAATACCCCCAACACATAGTGTTGTAGGGTATAAAAATAAATAAAGCATGTTCTCCTATTTACTTGTTGGTTTCTAGTAGCTAAAGCAAAAGTTATTACTGCATGTCCCTGTAAAAATATCCTTTCAGCAGCTTAACCTGAGGAAGTTCTTAACATTTTTTACAAACCACGATTCTTATGAAGATCAGGTTTGAAAAATGATATTAAACAAGTTAAAAAGCAGTGAGTTCGTCCGGGCCGAACTTTGAATTTGGAAATTTTTAAAATAAAAAAATTTTTAAAATAACAAAAGTCCTGCAGATGAAATTCACATTGAGTAAAATTATATCAACCTACTTGAATTCGTTCGGAAGCTAGAGTGATTTCCACAGACGAGCCATCATCGTTAAATCGACATAGAATTTTATGCTGGTCAAGAATTTATATTTCGTGGTGTTACAAACGGAATGACAAACTTAATGTACCCTCCATACTATGGGTTTCATCAATACTTACAAAATCTGCAGGAAATTTTTTTCTATAAATGTAAAGTTTTGGCTAGGAAGTTATATAAATTATGCAAATCAAAATGTCCAATATTTTTAATCTGGGAGATTTTGAAAATATTTTAATAAGATACTATTCTTGGCCTGAAAGTTCATTATGAACCGTTCATTCTGGGAAGCCTTCCTAAAAATTCGCTATTTGGATTTAGAAAATATGTCTTGGGACGAACTCTGAAAAACCTTTCTGCCTTATCTCGCAACTCCGCCTCAAGCGTAGTTCAAACTCAAAATTTTAACATTCAAGCTTTTATCTAGGCGTTGATGAATAAGTTAGTTTGTGGATCGGTCAATTACTTAATTCTTTAATTATTATGAATTTACGAAATCCGCTTCAGAACATTTGAAATCGATCAAGGTGTGTTCGTCCACCCATTTTTCTGGCTGATGCTGACGGTAACTCTGGAAGGGAATGTCCAATTTGGTTCAAACTTGGCATATCGTTATATTATTTATTTCTATTATAATTCTGAGTAACGAATGGAATGAACCGCTCCTTCTGGTATCTCCACCGAAACGGGTCAAAAATTTGAATAACCATGACGCTCCATAAAAGCTACATCCTACTCTTATCAAACTTAGCGCATTAATTTTATCCAGCAGGAATCATATCGGGCCACTCCTTTTCACCATTGTCATTCCGTTATTTTATTTGAAACTGTTTTAAATTTCATATTTGAGGATCTTAATGAGTTCTGCTATGACAAAAAATCCGTTATGCAGGCCCACCTCTTTGTATAGTCCCATATAACAGTACCTCCAAATATTCGGAATTTTGGTAATTTTAGCGACATTATTTACCGGAATTGTTTCAAACTTCGTAATTGATGATCTTAATGAGCACTACAACCTATAACGAAAAAGTACATATGTAGGCCCGCGTCTTTCCATATATCAGTACCTCCCAAGATTCGGTATTTTGATGATTTTAGCGACATTATTCACCGGCATTGCTTCAAATTTCATAATGGATACTACAACTACTCTTTATTCGATATTTTAATGATATAAGCGACATTTTTCACCGGAATTATTTCAAAGTTCGGAATCGGTCTACAGTCAATGACAAAAAAAAGTATAAAAATTATTTTCTAATATTTTTGGCGTACTGATAATATGAAGTCATGAAGTGGAATATGAGACACGTGTTCTTAACAAATTTTTAATGGGCAATGATTGTTTATCAGCCTACGTGTTCAAGTGATAAAGCATTTTGCACATTTTAAAATCTGTCCAAACTTAATGCGAATTTTCAGATGTTCTCTTTAAATTTCCCCATAAAATTGAAACACATTATCACATTACTGACAAATTGCTTACAAATTGTACCCCTACATTTTGATACAGTCTTATTTTTTTGAGAAGAACCAATTTGTAGAGAAAAAAAAACTGAATGCTTAAATGATATAAATGCTAAATTATGTCAACTTTTTTGCCTGGCTGGCTAAACGGAAATAAATTTCCATTTATTTCAACTGTTCATCTTGCATTTCAGTGACACCTGTCCCAGTCTCTCATTTCACAAAACGACCAGCTGTTGACTGCCAACCCAAAAGGAAACAGCGTAGGTATTAATTTACAATTTGTTTTCATTGGGATGTGTTTCTTTTTTCTCCTCCTTCCTCTTAGTTGCTCCCCAAAGCTTGTTAACCAATCTGGACGTTGGCATTTTACAATACATTGACGTTGTCATCGCCATCGTGGATGATGCTCAATTTTATACAAATCATCATTTTAAACAATTTGTTTTGTTACCATCACCATTGGTTTGGTTTTTTTTAGCCTCGAATTGTATTTTTGTTGGAATTATACCCGCATAACTGAGTTTTCCCATTGCCAAAAGGCAGCATTAACCAACCAACCAACTAACCAGCCAACCAACGACCATTGGCAAATGGCTCCCTAACAAGTTGCACGTGCTGCAGGCATAACAACATCCACGAGTCGCAACCAGATATGGTCCAATGTTCCAGTTAATTAGAGTTTTCAACACCTGCCATCCACTTGTTTTCTTCCTTTCTTTTTTTTTTTTTTCTTCATTTCATTTCTGCTTTTCAAATGCCTTATTTCTCTGCTGATCAAAGCTAAGGATGTGTATTATTGATGAGTCTGATTGAAAATTAATATTTTAACGCATAGTAAAAAGATGAGGTTGAATGGAGAATGAGAGGTATTTCTAGAATATTACAAAGGAAGTACTGTTGAGACTTTGAGAAAGGGGAAATACAATGTCTGGAAGTGAAGAAATTTTGATCATTTATAATTAACAATTATGAAAAAATTGTTTGAAAATTATTTAGTGTTTAGTGGGGGGGTGTCTTAAAGTTTGATTGGGCCATAAAGTTTGTAACACCTCGAAATATATTGTATATCGATTTTCTATTTCGCCTAGCTATGTTTGTCCATGTAGTCTCAGTTTAGGTTCGATCCTCACTAAATTTTGCACGTAGTTAGGTTTTGGGCCAGAGTAGAAGACTATTGCTTTAAAGTTGTTTGCAGAATATTTATTGTTTGAATTGGACCACAAACCGAAATACTTTCTTGATCTTGCTGCTCCGATCAACATCATATTATACACGTGGTTAGTGTTTCGGTCCACAAATTTGTATGGCCATAGGGTAAAATTTAGTAGATGAATTGACTATAAAATGTATGTATTTAAATTCAACATAGAATATTTTGTAATTACTTGTTTTAAAACCATTAGCGCGACAGAGATCGTAAATCTAAAATCTAATAGAGTATAAATATGCATGGTCCTGGGGATTTGGTCAAAAATAAAGATAATAATTTTGAGTGACTATATGACATTATTCCAAAAACGAAATTGGCCAAAACAAATATATATGCCTAAGACATTGTCACGTTCTTACAGCAAACCTATTAATGTGAAAAAGATTTGTATTGGATTCTCGACATCCAACTGGTTTATTGTTATTTATTTACTATTTCGAACCATAACAATCAAAAATTTGAGCACGAACTTTAACATTTGAATTGAACGAACTTTAATAATTGAAATTTGTATTTTTCTCAAGAAGCCCTATTGTGAATCCCCAAACCTTGAGGGATCCGGTTATGCTAGCCAAAGGATTTCAGATCTGCTGAAATTATTTAGAAAATTACAGTGCTGTGGGGAATTATATGTAATAATTAATAATTAAAGAAATAAATTAAAATAAAAATATTTGTTGTGCTTAGAGTCTGAAACTTTTAATCGACCAAATTATTTCCTTAAAATTTTTAAGCCTTATATGGCGTTTAACACCATAAAATGTCCATTGCAGATCCCACAAAATATATTGCTTGGCATAAATACTCTTTCGGTTGAGTAATATCTGTCCGTCTACAGCTTTTTATATCCTTCACAATAAAATTAGAGTGTTATTCAATTTGACACCCCATTACTTTTGAGAATCTTCATAAAATCACTTTCTGAGTCGATTTATGCATATCAGTCCGTCCGGCAGTCCGTTTGTTCATGTATTTTTGTGAACAAAATGCAGGTCGCATTTATTATACGATTGAGATGAAATTTTGCAACCTTATTTGTTTGGCCCACGATCAAATCATATTGAAATTGGTGAGAATCGGTTCAAATTTAGATATAGCTCCACTATGGAGGGTGCGATAAAATAACTGCAACAAAGACAAATGCCATAATTCTTACATTTTTTTTTTTTTTTTTTTTTTTTTTGAATATTATTGAATGAAAGCAAAAAATGTCGGTAAAAGCATAAAATTTTAGAATAAGTTTAGATTCGTTCGAATTGGTCACCTTTGGCACGAATTATGGCCTTCAAACGGCCAATGAAACCGTCACGCGCTGCCCGAATGTTCTCTGCGGTATTTTGGTCAATTCCCGGCGAAGCGCTTGCTTGAGGTGATCGACTCTTTGGTATTTTTTAGTGCCAACCTTGCCTTCCAAAATACTCCAGACAGAATAGTCCAACGGAGTGGTATCCGGAGATTTTGGTGGCCATTGTGCGCTGGAAATGAAGCGGGGAACCTCATTTTGTAACCATTCTGGTAGCACGTGCTGAGTGCGATGGTGCTGTGTCCTGTGGAATGTCCAAGGTCTGCGGCCAAAATAATTGCGTGCCCAAGGCTTTAATATACCCTCCAGTATGTTTTCGCGATAATATTCGCCATTAATTCTGATGCCACAGTCGATTAATACGAGCGGAGAGCGACCATAGACTGTAATGACGGCCAACACTATCACCATGGCCGGCGCTTGAGTCCTGTTGGCCAACCAAAGGTGCACATTTTCAACTGTCCTCTTTGGCAAGTAAACACGATGATTTCATTTGTTTTCAAACTGCGGGACAACGTATGTTTTCTTGTTGGAGAAAACCAAATTCGGCAGTTCACCACCTTCGGCCAAGCGAAGCAACTCTTTAGCTCTTTTGAGTCTATTTTCTTTCTGTTGCGATGTAAGTTCTTGCACTTTTTGGAATTTCAATGACTTTACCCCAAGCTATTTTTCAATGTTTGCTGAATGGAATATTGCGGTATGTTTTCGATCAAGTCGCTTCCGAACCATTTCCGCTGATGTTTGCAGTATCACGGCAACGAGCGATGGTACGAGACACACTGGAAAAATTTTAACAGCTTTCGGACGAGTGGCTTGGAAATGACAGCAGTCTGAAGTTGGTTGCAGTTTTTTTTTTATCTCACCCTGTGTAGCCCCCATATATATCTTCGCCCGATTTCAATTTTATTGTGCGCTTTATGGGCAATATCTTTTGAAATTGGATTAATTTCGGAACATACGAACGAATTCAGAATCAAATATGTCTAAATGGCTCAAAAAGTAAGCTCAACAGAAGGTAAAGAGCCATTTTATTTCGCTAGACTTTAGGCAAAGAGAATTGAAATTAGAATTTATAAGGGCGTTCATTTCATTAGTTTTTAGGATTCTGTATTAAAAATGGCCTACAATAGTCTATTTTTTATATAGACCCAATGCAGCCTATTTTTATACCCTCCACCATACTATGGAGGGTATATTAACTTTGTCATTCGGTTTGTAACGCCTCGAAATACTCATGTCAGACCCAACAAGGTATATATATTCTTGATCAGCGTAAAATTCTAAGTCGATTTAACGATGTTAGTCTGTCTCTCTGTCTGTCTGTTGTAATCACCCTATCTTTCGAAAGAATTGAGACAGAAGGCAAAAATTTTGCAAACATGTTTATTTTGCCAGTAGACAGGTTAAGTTCGTAAATGGACCATATAAGTCCACGTTTTCATATAGCCCCCATATAACGGTACCTTCCTATATTCGGTATTTTGATGATTTTAGCGACATTATTCACCTGAATTGTTTCAAATTTTGTACTACAGCCTGTGACAGAAAATTGTCTATGCAGGTCCAGGTCTTCGTATAGCTCCGATAAACGGTACCTCCCCATATACGGTATTTTGATGCTTTTAGGTATATTATTCACCGTTTATTTCAGGTTTCGAATTTAAATATGATAATGGCTTATGACTAACAAAGCCTATGTAGGTTCACGTCGTAGAGACCCCAATATAACGGCTATATTCGGTATTTTTAAGATTTTAACAGCATTTTTAACGGAGGGTGGAGGGTATTCAAAGTTCGGCTCGGCAGAACGTACTGCTTTTTAACTTGTTTTTATTTAGTCTGAATATTTTAGTCTTCCAATCTGTGTGAGAAAAATATAATTATCTGAACTCGTTGAATATATAAGTTAAGAATATCTCGATTAGTACAAGTTTCCAGTTAAAGTCTAATGTACTGTTGGATATTGTTCAACAAACCTGTCAGGTTTTCTATTATATAGGACAAAAACTTTACTAAAGCTCAACCATAAATATTTGATTAAAGATAGAACTTAAGGCGTGGTTTAGGTTATCTAGAAAAAATTCAAAAGCTCCTCTTTCTAATTTTCTAATTTCCATTTCATTATTCTCCAATTAGCCCTCCGTTATATCTCCATTTTCATACCACAAATTAATTTCATATTTATTAAAATATCAACCTTTCGAATAAACTGCACTTTGACGTTTGCCTGGCTAATTTCGGTTATTTGTTAACGTAAAATCTTGTTAGCCAAAAATTATATTCACTCATGGTATATTACATAATGCGATGTTGGCTATTTTGTAATGCTCGACATTTTGATTAACATATCACGTTGCAATTTTCGTTGATTTCGTTTTTTGTTGTTTTTCTTTTTTCGTTGCCCACCCTCTATTCAACATAAATCGCTCTGTGTGACAGACATAGATGCTGTACAACTGTTGACGGTGATGACGATGACGACGACGACGAGTGTTAGATACATGAAGAAAACTTAAATTCGCTCTTTGAATTTTTGATTCTTGCTGGCAACAAGGAGGAAAGACAACGAAAAAACAAAAGCTTTTCAACATTTTCCCCCGTGTGACTAACAACGCGAAATGAAGGCAGCCGCAAACAGAAACGTGGTGTTTATTAATAAGTTTTTTTTTTTCATCGTTTTCGGGTGTTATGAGAATAATAATCGACGGAAAATAGAAAAAAAAAAAAATAATGTAATTCCATTAAGCAGGGAAGGGTAGGTAACGTGGTAGAGATGGATTTTTTGTACCAATGTTTAAAAAATATAATATTTATATCTCCACCTTAGTATGAAGCGTAGATTAAGTTTGTCATTTCGTTTGTAACACCTTGTAAAATACAATTTAGATCCCACGAAGTATATATATTGTTGATCAACATAAAATTCTATGTCGATTTAGCGTTGTCCGTCCGTTTGTGGTAATTACCCTAGCTTCCAAATATAGAAAGTTGATACAATTTACTCCGATATGAGTTTGGTCTGCAGGACTTTTATTGAAAATGGCCTATATATACAGGCTGAGATGAAAAAACTGCAACTAACTTCAGACCGCTGCCATTTCTAAGCCTCTCGTCCGACAGCTGTTAAAATTATTCCAGTGACAGCTTATTATATTGTTTACAGCGTTCAAAAGCATTTTGGTAAGAATTTTCCAGAAAAAAAACTTTTTAGTGATGGAATTCAAGCGTGATAGTGTGATTTCTTTACATTTGGCTGGAAAACCACAAATGGCTATCGTTAGAGCACTCCACCATTTAAATGTGAATAAATACTTTGTCTCTCGTTACCATGATACTGGTAGCGTAGCCCGACGTCAAGGAAGTGGACGAAAGAAAACTGCAACATCAGCAGAAATGGTTCGAAAATTAAAGAAGCTACTTGATCGAAACCCACGTCGCAGTGGCCGAAAAATGACTCATGAGCTGAACATATCGCAATATTCCATCCAGCCAATATTAAAAATTGAGCTCGCGGTAAATCCATTGAAATTTCAAAAAGTGCAAGAAGAAAAAGAGCTAAAGAATTGCTTCGCTTGGCCGAAAGTGGTGAACTCCGAATTTGGTTTTCTCCGATGGGAAAACATTCGTTGTCCAGCAGTTTGTAAACAAAAAAAAAAAAAAAATGATCGTGTTTACTTGCCAAAGAGGTCAGCTGAAAATGTGCACCTTCGGTTTGTCACCAGAAATCAAGCGCCGGCCATGGTGATGGTGTGGGCCGCCATAACAGCAGACGGTCGCTATCCGCTCGTATTAATCGACCGTGGCATCAGAATAAATGCCGAATATTATCGCGAAAATATTGTGGAGGGTGTATTAAAGCCTTGGGCACGCAAACATTTTGGCCGCAGACCTTAGACATTCCAACAGGACTCAGCACCATCGCGCCACAAAAGAATGGTTACAAAATGAGGTTCCTCGCTTCATTTCCAGCGCACAATAGCCACCAAAATCTCCGGATACCAATCCGTTGGACTATTGTGTATGGAGTATTTTGTAAAGCAAGGTTGGTACCAAAAAATACCAAAGTCCCGATCACCCTAAGCGCTTTGCCGGGAATGGGCCAAAATCGCGCAGAGCAACATTCGGGCAGCGTGTGACGGTTTCATTGGACGTTTGAATGCCATAATTCGTGCCAAAGGTGACCAATTCGAACAAATTTAAACTTATTCTATACTTTGATGCTATTTCCGACATTTTTTGCTTTCATTCAATAAAGTTAAAAAAAATAAATAAAAATTATGGCGTTTGACTTTTTGCAGTTTTTTCATCTCACCCTGTATATATGTTTCATCCGGTTTCGGGTTAATTGGTCAATATCAGTCCAAATTACCTGAATTTCGGAACTTCCGACCGAATTCAACCTAAAACAAGTACTTCAAATTTTTTGAAAATAGGTTCAGATATAACTGTTTTTATACCCTACAACACTATGTGTTGGGGGTATTATAAGTTTGATTGGGCCAAAAATTATGTAACACCGCGAAATATTCGTTTCCCACATAGGAAAGTATATATGGATCTTCCTATCTCGCCGAGCTGAGTCGATCTAGCTATGTATGTCCGTCCGTCCGTCTGTCCGTCTGTTCATGTTAATTTGTTATCACTCTATAGGTCGCAATTATGGCCCGATCTTCACGAAATTAAGAATGGAGGTGGGGATAGTGACAGAATAGAACCCTATTTCTTTTGGAGATGATCGCATAATATCTAGGGGTTGAAATGGACCAAAAACTGAAAAATTTCCTGATTTTGCAGCTGCTCTACAGGTAGCAATTATAGACCAATCGAAGCGGAAGTTGGTATGGTTCTAGACCTTAGGGCTGGGCAGAAGCCTTCCAATTTTGGTGGTCATCGGGTAATATTTAGTGGGTGAAATAGGCCATAACATTTATGTTAAATAAAAGTCGAATTTCCATTAAACCGCGAATATTTTTAATCTCGGCGAAATCACAAATAGACGAACAGGCAAATTCTGACGGTTACGTAGATACCGGATATATAGCGGAATATATACAATACATATATACAAAGGAAGGGGATGTTAGCTAAAATGCTTATACCTCAAGAATTTCTGGACCGATTTTGACAAATTTTGTCAATTCAGAATGCCCTCTTGGCGTAAGAGAATAAAATCTAAAAAAAATTGCGTAAAAAGATGTCAATAATAATGTTAATATGGATTTTGTAGTATTTTGTGACATTTTTTTATTTTTTCATATTTTTATCGCATGCGATTTTTTCATTTTGACTTATAATATTGAAGAATACATTTTATAATATTTTTTCATTTTACAACACAAGTTGGGGTTATTATATATAGATTGCAATTATCCTCACGACAAAGGTAGGGTTAGGTTTAGAAGGGTTAGACCTATTGTTTTCAAAGATGTCTGCAATGTATTTAGGGGTTGAAATGAACCAACAACTAAAAATGTTCCTGATTTTGTAGCCGTTATAAAGGTCACAAATAGAATCCAAAGGACAAGAAATCTCGCATGCAGTTAGAATTTAGAACAGCGGGTAGAATGGACCACTACTTTTGTGTGAAAAAATACCATAAAAATATCGTAGACAAGCAAATCATGTATTTGAGTCTAAATTTGGAGATACAGAGGGGCCTGAAGCCAATCGACATGCCTGAGAAGAATGTTAAGGACATCGAAGAAGTCTAGTATTTTGGTTGACCATTAGATTAAATTTAACCGTGACATAATTTCAAAGGCGAAATCTTCCAAAATGGGTTTAGACATAAGGGGGCTTTAAACATATTGTAGTGTTGTAGGGTATCACATTGTCGGCCCCGCACGACTATAGCTTTTGCATAAAGCTGAAATAAATGAATTCAGTCTAAAAACAGGAACTTAAAGTTTGAAAATAGGTTCAGCTATAGTTGTAGCTCACATATATATGTTTCATCCCATTTGAGGTTTTAAGTCTCTCACATGCGTATAATTATCTCCACAACAACAATCTTTGGCACCAGATATCAGACACAGCTCAGAAATAAGTGGGTAAAATTTTGTCAAGATCGGTTCAGATTTGGATATAGCTCCACTATGTATAACTTTAACCGAATTCGGGTTTATTGTTCAACAAATGGTTAACTTCAGTGTCAGCTTGCATATATAGATTTCTTTCGATTTGGTGTTAAAGTCGCTAACATGCGTAATATGCATTCTACATCAATGATATTTGATACCGGCCATCAGATACAGCTCGATAATAAATTTCACTACAATAGCTCGGAAAATTCTGCCATGTCATTGGAATAGGTTTAGCTTTGAAAATACCACAAAATTTTTATATCCTTCACCACAAGGTGGTCGAGGTATTATGTCTTTGTGCATTTGTTTGTAAGAGGCAAAAGGAAACGAGATTGACCCAAAGTTCCTTTTGATGATCTGCATAGAATCACTTTCTGAGTTGATTTATGCATGTCAGTCCGTCTGTCCATGTATTCTTGTGAACAAAATGCAGGTCGCATTTATTATCCGATTGAGATGAAATTTTCCAAACAACATTTGTTTGGCCCAAGGACGAAACCTATTGAAATTGGAGATAATCGGTAAAAATTTATATATAGCTCCCATATATATCTTCATCCGATTTGCCTTTTATTGTGCACCGAACGTGTAATATCAGGCCGAATGGTATTGCATTTTGCACATAGGCCTGAAAATAAGTATGCCAAATTTGATCGAAATCGGTTCGGATATAGATATAGCTCCCATATATAACTTCGTGCGATTTACATATTATTGTGCACCAAACGTCTAATATTTGTCCAAATAGTATGGAATTTGGCTTTTACGACCAAATTGAGTCTAGAAGCTAGTATGTCAAATTTGGTGAAGATCGATTCAGATATAGCTATAGCTCCCATATATACTCTTCATCCGATTTGTTATTTTTGTCCTCCGCAGCCGTAATATGCAATCTGTAACAACGATATTTAGGGAAATATATCAAATACAGCTCAGAAATACATTTGCTAAATTTAATCGAGATCGGTTCAGATTTGGATATAGCTCCCATACATAACTTCGTCCGATGCACATATTATTAGGGTATTATGTCTTTGTGCATTTGTTTTTAACACGGAGAAGGAAGCGGAATACTTATATTTATTTGAAGTTACATAGTCAGGTTTGAAGATCCTCATATCTACATGTCAGTCCGTCTGTCCATTTATTTTTGTGAAAAAACTTCAGGTCGCAATTGTTAAACGTTTTAGATGAAATTTTCCATTATTTATTATTTTTTTGGCCCAAGGACGAACCTTATTGAAGTTAGTGAGAATCGGTTAAAATTTAGATATAGCTCCAATATATATCTTTCACCGATTTGAGTTTAATTGTGCACCATTGTGGCCAATATCAGTCCGAATGACCTGAATCTCGGTACATCCGACCAAATTCAGTCTAGAAGAAAGTATGTGCTAATTTCGGTTCAGATTTAGATAAAGCTCCCATATATATCTTCAACCGATTTCGGGTTAATTGTGCACCAAATGACTAATATCAGCCCAAATGGACTGAATTTTGGCACTTCCCACTGAATTCATCCCAGAAGCAAGTACTTCAAATTTTGGTGAAAATCTGTTCAGATGTAGCTATAGTTACCAAATATATGTTTCATCCAATTTGAGATTTTAAGTCCCTCACATTCGATATATGCCCTCCACAACAATAATCTTTGGTACCAGATATCAGATACAGCTCTGAAATAAGTGTGTAAAATTTTGTAAAGATCGGTTCAGATTTGGATGTAGCTCCCACTTATATATTTATCTATACAGCAATGTTATTTGGTACTAGAGGTACGATCGATTCAGAATTGGTTATAGAGTGATTGATTTAAAGCCATAATACGCATTCAAATAAGGCTCATAGTTGGTATGATCTACTTCACATAAATTCCCAATATAAAATTTTTTTGTTGCAGAGCTCTACTAAATACACATAGTGATGTAGGGTATTATATAGTCCTCCCGCCTAGAATTTTGACTTTTCTCACTTTTTTTTTTTTTTTTTTTTTTTTTTTTGAAAGTGTGCTAATAGCTTCCAAATGATGAAGGGCATTCATGTTCGGCCCGACCGAACCAACACATCAATTTTTGTCAAATTCACTTTTAACTTGTCAATTCTTCAAAGAAGTATTTTTTAAAAATCAGATCATCCAGTCACGATGTCTTGCTGAATGTCCTTTCATGTATGTTCCTTAAAATTACATGCAATTGAAAAAAATGCAATACCTAGTAAAGTTGTCGAAAAATGCGTTATTATAGCTTTGGAAACACCACAAATGTTTCAAAATTATAGTTAATAATTCCAAAACTTTCCCTTAAAAATATTTGACAAGTCTCTAAATATTTTCTCAATTAAAAATTTTGGACTTAACAATACCTGGAAAATATTTCTATATACTGAATCTGATACTTTCAGTTTCAAAGTTGTTTTTTCAAAAATCCTGTCATTCCAAAATCCAAAAATTATCCCCATTGCAATATTTAGCAGCAACTATTGTTGCTTGTTACTAACTAACTGACACATCAAATCCTAATAGGCAACTAATATGCAACCCAGCAGCAGTGAAACCAACAACAACAACACCAACAATCATGGAAGTGCCTTTTTTAAGTACCAACGATCAAAGAAACAAAAACGACAAGCGAGACAACAGCAACGAAAACAAAAATTGTTTTAAAAATGAAAACACGAATTATGCCTAAATGCACGATTTAAACTCCTTTGGATATAACTCTTTTCTTCTTCCTCTTCTTCTTATTGTTGTTGTTGGTGGTGGTGATGTTGGTGTCTTTTGAGCAATGTATTAGACCTAAAGACCACTGGTGCTTATAGACCAACCAACACCTTTTAGATGGTAGTTGGTGGTGTTGCTGCTGCTGCTGCCTGTTGCTAGCACTTGGTGCATTAACATTTTTCCCCCAAATGTCCGTCCCAGAGTCTTTCCCAAAAAAACGAAACACCAATTCTCCGAATAGCAAAAAAAGAAAAGATTACTGGCCAAAAACCAAGTTCTTTGTCTGCCACTAAGCAGGGAAGAAGGAACAAAAAAAAAAGAAGGAAGGCATTTTGTTTAACAATAATCGCCATAATCACGAGTAGGTGTCAATAACTTTCAAAATGCATGTCTGACGACTACCCTTCCCAGCATCCCTGGCAAAAAAAAGTGAAAATCCAAAAAGACAAAAAAAAAGACTCTCACAGGCACAAGACGGACATTCAAATATTAACTCCTGCCTCCTGGCCATGCCTTCACTGCACATTACCAACCTGGCTAGCAAGCATGGTGTTGAAAATACTACACACTCACACTTTTCATAAAAAAAAATCTCAGATATGGCAAATAAATATGAATAAACCATATTACATTATGGTCGTTGTTGGTGTTTTTTTCTGTTTCTTAGCTTCTGCGTCTTCCCTCAGAGATGCATGAATAAATTTTTTGGTGAAAAAACGAATGAAATTTATGCATTATTTAACATATTTACTTTTTTGTTGGTTTGTCCAAAAGAGTTTCACTCACACGATAAACAAGTAAGCATTGGTTTACATTTTTTTAAGTTGACTCAACTTTACATGATGTGATACGCCACCCCCACCCGAATAGATGTTGGTTTTGGTGTTGCCATCTTATGACAAATTTTGTAACGAACACTTCAGTTTTAGATTAGCATTCTTGTATAAGGAATGTCAGTCTCTGTCCTGAAATCAATATAGTGTCCATATCTATATGCATATAAGAGGAAAACATATTGAATCAAAAACTGCTAAACAGATTTTCCTGAAAATTTCCACACATACAGCTTCGCCTGAAAGTAACATAGGCTACACATATTGTTGAAATTCTACTTGGAACTGGAGATATAGCATCAGAATCGGAGGTACCCCAAAAAAATTAGTTTTTGTATGCACATATCTATTAATTGGTCTTCAAATTTGGAATGTTTGACACGGAATTCTGTACAAAAATAAATTCGCCATAAAAGTGGGCTACACGATATCGTGGACCTATATTAACATTTCTCTTCCAAGGCGTAAAGTATAGTATAGATTATTAGACACTTCCATTGAAAAACCTACACCACTTTGCTAATTAAGTAGAGCTCCACATAACAATTAAAAGTGTTTATGGGAGAATTCAATCATACACGCTATGATTATAATTATAATTTAAAGTTCAAAGGACTAAATATGGCGAAGCATTTGTATCTTTTAAATTCGGAATTGTATTGCCAATTTGGTGCACAATTAATTTGAAATCGGATAAAGATATATATGGGAGCTATATCCAAATCTGAACCGATCTTGATAAAATTTGGCAAAGATATTTCTGAGCTGTATTTGATATATTTCCCTGAATATCGTTGTTACGGAGCGCATATTACGGTTGTGGGTAACAAATATAACAAATCGGATGAATAATATATATAGAAGCTATAGCTATATCTGAACCGATCTTCACCAAATTTGACATACTGGCTTCTGGACTCAATTCGGTCGTAAGTGACAAATTTCATCCAATTTGGGCAAATATTAGACGTTTGGTGCAAAATCCAAGGTAAATCGGACGAAGTTATATATGGGAGCTATACCCAAATCTGAACCGATCTCGATAAAATTTGGCAAAGATATTTCTGAGCTGTAATTGATATATTTGCCCAAATATTGTTGTTGCATAGTGCATATAACGGCGGCGGTGGACAAAAATAACAAATCGGATGAACAATATATATGGGAGCTATAGCTATATCTGAACCGATTTCGATCAAATTTGGCATACATATTTTCAGGCCTAATTTGGGTGTATATGCAAAATTCCATATAATTCGGGCTGATATTACACGTTTGGTGCACAATAAAAAGCAAATCGGACGAAGATATATATGGGAGCTATATCTAAATTTTGACCGATTATCTCCAATTTCAATAGGGTTCGTCCTTGGGCCAAACAAAAGATCATTGCAAAATTTCGTCTGGATCGGGCAATAAATGCGACCTGTACTTTGTTTACAAAAATACATGGACAGACGGACGGACGGACATGCATAAATCGACTCAGAATGTGATTCTATGCAGATCATCAAAAGGAACTATGGGTCTTTCTCGTTTCCTACTGCCTGTTACAAACAAATGCACAAAGACATAATTCCCTGACCATCTTGTGGTGTAGGGTATAAATATAGCTAAAATCATCACCATATTTCGGCCACTGTGGGTTTCGATCAAGTCGCTTCTTTACATTTCGAACCATTTCTGCTGATGTTGCTGTTTTTTACGCTATCAGTATCAGGGTAGCGAGCGATGGGACGAGACACAAAAGATTTATTCTCATATAAATGGTGAAGTGCTCTAACGGTAGCCACTTGTGGTTTTCCAGCCATACATAAAAAAATCGCACTATCACGCTCGAATTCCATCACGAATAATTTTTTTTTTCTGGAAAATTCTCACCAAAATACTTTTGAACGCTTGCAAACAATATAATGAGCTGTCACTGGAATAATTTTGACAGCTGTCGCACGAGTGGCTTGGAAATGACAGTAGTCTGATTTGGTTACAGTTTTTTCATCTCACCCTGTATATACTTTGTGGGGTCTGAAATGTATATTTTGATGTGTTACAAACGGAATGACAAACTTAATATCCCCTTCATAATATGGCCTAACACAATTGGAACGACTCTAAAAATTTTTAAGTGGACTTTTCGTTGACGAGCGGGCACTTTCTAGTTCATGATCAACCATATCAAACTAGTTTATGTAAATTTATCCTCGTTTGATTAGGAAAACCACGACACTTGCACTATTGAAGATGGAGCTTTGAAATTATACACAACTTTTTTTCTTGGGATGAAAGTGCAATGTATAATTTTCCAAACAACATTTGTTTGGACGAACCCTATTGAAATTGGAAATAATCGGTCAAAATTTAGATATAGCTCCCATATATATTTTCGTCCGATTAGCTTTTTATTGTGCACCAAACGTGTAATATCAGTCCGAATAGTATGGAATTTTGCACATACAACCAAATTAAGCCAGAAAATAAGTATGCCAAATTTGATCGAAATCGGTTCAGATATAGCTATAGCTCCCATATATATTGTTCATCCGATTTGTTATTTTTGTCCTCCGCAGCCGTAATATGCACTCAGTAACAACAATATTTGGGGAAATATATCAAATGCAGCTCAGAAATACCTTTGCCAAATTTTATCGAGATCGGTTCAGATTTGGATATAGCTCCGATATATAACTTCGTCCGATTTAGCTTTTATTGTGCACCAAACGTCTAATATTTGCCCAAATGGGATGGAATTTGGTAGATACGACCGAATTTAGTCTAGAAGGTAGTATGCCAAATTTGGTGAAGATCGGTTCAGATATAGCTGTAGCTCCCATATATATTGTTCATCCGATTTGTTATTTTGGTCCTCCACAGCCGTAATATGCACTCTGTAACAACAATATTTGGAGAAATATGTGAAATGCAGCTCAGAAATACCTTTGCTAAATTTTATCGAGATCGGTTCAGATATAGCTATAGCTCCCATATAAATTGTTCATCCGATTTGCTATTTTTGTCCTCCGCAGCCGTAATATGCACTCTGTAACAACAATATTTGGGGAAATATATCAAATGCAGCTCAAAAATACCTTTGCCAAATTTTATGGAGATCGGTTCAGATTTGGATATAGCTCCCATATATATCTTTATCTGATTTCAAGTGAATTTTGCACCAAATGGGCAATACAAGTCCAAATTTAAAAGATACAAATGATTCGGCATATTTAGTCCTTTGAACTTTAAATTATACTTATAATCATAGCGTATATGATTGAATTCTCCCATAAAAACTTTTATTTGTTATGTGGGGCTCTACTAAATTAGCAAATTGGTGTAGGGTATCATAAAGTCAGCCCCGCCCGATTTTAGGATTTTCTTTACTGTTTTTTTTTTATTTATTTATTATTATTTTTTTTTTTTGTAAGAATTTTCCGAATTCCTTTATACACATGTATTTTAAACGTATTTTTGCATTTATACAAAGAAATTAAGCAAAAATATGGCACAAACACGATAAATTTTCAAATTCCTTCCAATTCCATTCGGCTGAACCGAACTTTCTGTATTTTCACTTGTTCTTTTTTTCAATTTGTCTGAAAATTGTCATCCTGATTCAAATATGAACCATCCGCCATCGTAATAGAAGCTGTCAAAGGAAGTTTCCAAAAGGGACCTGAATTTGCACGTGGTGATATGCCTTCCGATCCATGGAATAATTTGTCATATTTTAATTATTTCTGGTATAGGATCAAATGTTTTCCCATTGGAGTCCACTCTACCCGGTACCACAAGTCGAAAAAAAATTAAAATAGTACATATCTCATATAAAACGAAAGAGGGCTCCTAATAAAACTAAAATTATTGATCGAAATATTGCTTTGACTTTGGTACATACATCTGCCATTCTTTAATAGTAACATTTCGTCCCTCCATTTATTTTATTATCTTCTAATAATTATATTAAATGACAACATATTACAAATATAATAGCGTGTAATTTTTACTGATAAACACCCAAAATATGGCAACTCTGAGTGAAAATGAAAAGTGTTTTTGCCTTACATTGTTGTTATTGGCGAGAGAAAACATTTCGCTTTTGTTTCGGTGGACCAATTTTCCTTTTCGTGGTTATGCGCAACAATGGCAAACTGAAAGTGACGAAAAATCGCAAAAAAAAATAAAAATCATGATTTTCTGTTTACAATTAATTAATTTTTCCTGGCTAATACTAATACCTGCATACCGCTTTGTAACTTATCTTTTTGGTAATTTAATTTTACATCAATATATATATATATATTTTTTGTTTGTTGCATTTCGTTTTTTTTTTGCCTGCTTTGTCTCTGTGCAAATAATTAAATTCATTTGGTTTTCCTTGTTTTAGTTCGGTTCATTATTTGTTCATTTAATGAAACTCTAATTTCGGTTTGGCACACCAACAAAAAAAAAAAAAAAAACGGAAAAGCTAAACCTGTCGCCTAGCTAATGTGTTCGAATGGCACGATTTGGTGATTGGGAAATAAGCTGGGTACCCTACGTGGTGGCAATGGAATAAATTCAAAACGGTTTTTGGTGTGAGTCAAAAAATATGCAAGAATATTGCAATATAGATTTGATTTAAGGCAAATCGTTCTTTCGAATTGTCCTTTAAATAATTCCATTAATTTCCACATAATTTTGTCAACTTTATGGGGTACAGGTAGGTACCAGGAGCGTGAGATAAAAAAAAAACTTGAACAAACGCCATATTTTTAATTTTTTTTTTTAATTTTATTGAATGAAAGCATAAAATGTCGGAAATAGCATCAAATTTTAGAATAAGTTCAGATTTGTTGGATATGGACACCTCTGGCACGAATTATGGCCTTCAAACCGTCACACGTTGCCCGAATGTTGCTTCGCGGTATTTTGGCTCGTTCTCGGCGAATGGCCCATTTGAGGTGATCGACACTTTGGTATTTTTTATTGTCAACCTTGCTTTCCAAAATACTCCAGACACAATAGTCCAACGGATTGGTATCCGGAGCTTTTGGTGGCCATTATGTGGTAGAAATGAAGCGAGGAACCTCAGTTTGTGACCATTGTTGGGCGGCGCGTGCTAAGTGCGATGGTGCTGAGTCCAATGTCTGAATGTCCAAGGTCTGCGGTCAAATGTTTTGCGACTTTAATACACCCTCCAGAATATTTTCGCGATAATATTCGCATTTATTTAATACGAGCAGAGAGTGACCATCGAAAACCACATTCGGCCGTTCACCATTTTCGGCAAAGCGAAGCAACTCTTTAGCTCTTTTGAGTCTATTTTCTTTCTGTTGCGATGTAAGTTCTTGGACTTTTTGGAATTTCAATTGCTCCACCCCGAGCTTATTTTTAAATATTTGCAGAATGGAATATTACGATATTTTCATCTCACGAGCCATTTTTCGGCCACTGTGACGAGGGTTTCGATCAAGATGTTACTTTACTCTTCGCATTTAAATGCTGGAGTGCTCTTACGATAGCCACTTGTGGTTGTCACACTATCACGCTTGAATTCCATCACGAATAACTTTTTTTCTGGAAAGTTCTCACCAAAATGCTTTTGTACGCTTGTAAACAATATGATGAGCTGTCACTGGAATAATTTTAACAGCTGTCGGACGAGTGGCTTAGAAATTACAGCAGTCTGAAGTTGGTTGCAGTTTTTTTATCTCACCCTATATTGACCTTTTTATTGTGGTGTAGCACAAGTTTCTTTCGACTTCAACCTCACATGTGTAATTATTAGCAAATTCTATTGTCTGTTATTTTTTATATATTTTTTTACAGCCCGGTTAGTTAACCATATAGAAAAATGCCAACATTATTATGCAGCATTACCTTTTCCTATGTTTTATTTTTCGTTGTGGAATTAAAAAAGCTATTGGCAGTATGGTTTCCTCGTTTTGCAAACAAACATATGCGAAAATTCACAGAATTGGTTTCTATGACCATCCAACATTGTGAATAGCATTTATTTAATGAATTTTTTTAATGATATTTTTGTTTTTTTTTTGTTCGTGTAAATTACATTACATTATGGGGATTATATGTTACAAAAAAAAAGCCAGCATCATTACATTTCGATTATTCCAACTAAAATATTGGCTTTTTTGAGGTTTCATTGTGACAAAAAAAAACATAAAATATTAAATTACATTTTTTCCATATACAAATGTAATGGAAAATAATTCCGCGAAGAATGGTTCCGCTGACACCAATGTAATTAATTAGTTGTTATTGTAGAGGTTTTTTTCTGCTGCACGTGACAAGGCTATAAAGCTGGGCAACTAATACTCGTAGAAGCTTTAGCTCTAAGAGATGTAAATGAATGATCTTGAATTTTGCATATATTAATAACCACGACTGAAATCAATGATTAATAATAACAGAATGAAAACCACAAAATAATTAAAACCATTAGGTTTTCTCCTAAAGAAGTCCGATCCAACCCTTTCCCGTAGTTATTATTATTTATAATTATGTTGATAAAAAAAAGGAAGCAAAGGGTACAGTCGTGTGGGGCCAACAATGTGATACCCTTCATCACTACAATATGTTTTTACATATATTACGATATTTAAAAAATCATTCCAAATAACAAGGTTTATTCTCTAATTTTACTTTTTATTTTACATTCCTTCTTTTGTAGACCCCCTTAGATCCAAGCCCATTTTGGTCGGTTTCGGTATGTTTTCACAAAAAGGTTGTGGTCCGTTGCCCCCAAAAATTAGCCATCGTAAAGGCTAGACCTTTGTCCAGCCCTAAACTCTAGCCTCATGCAAAATTCCAAGTCGGTTGGTCTATAATTGTCATAACGATACCCACCCTAGATAACCCCTAGTCACATATACCAACAAAACTGTTTCAAATTTGGTAAATAAAATCCGTTAAAAATTCTGTTAAAATCTTAAAAATACCGAATGTAGCTGTTAAAGAAACTTAAAGAAAAAAAGGTGAATAATGTCGCTAAAATAAAGAAAGTACCAAATTTTGGGAGGTACAATTATATGGGGGCTATACGAAGACGTGAACCTGCACAGACAATTTTCTGTCATAGGCTGTAGTACCCATTACGAACTTCAAATACCAAATTTGAAACAATTCCGGTGAATAATGTCGCTAAAATCATCAAAATTCCTAATATCGGGAGGTACCGATATATGGGGCTATACGAAGACGTGGTCCTGCAAAGACATTTTTCTGTCTTAGGCTGTAGTATTCATAACCAACTTCAAATACCAAATTTGAAAGAATTCCAGTGAATAATGTCGCTAAAGTCAACAAAACAACGAATATCGGGGGGTACAGTTATATGGGGGCTCCACGAAGACGTGGACCTACATAGCCCATTTTCAATTAAAAAGTCCTGCAGACATAATATACATTTGAGTAAATTTTTATCAATCTACTTCAATTCGTTCGGAAGCGAGATTGATTTCCACAGACGGACAGACTGACGGACATCGCTAAATCTACATAGAATTTAATGCTACTCAAGAATATATATACTTTGTGAGGTCTAAAACGTATATTTCAAGTTACATTTCGTGTTACAAACGGAATGACAAACTTAATATAATATATAATAAGAATACTTTGGCTTTTTTTTTTTTGATTGTCAGAAGGGTTTGCTGTAGGAAATAAAAAAATAAATATTTTTGGATTCGAATTTTGGCATTAATTTGAAAAATAAATATTTTTATTAGAAAATTCGGAGCAATCAATTTATTCTGAAGAGAATTCTGTGTCCTTTGTAACGATTCCCGAAAAATAACCTGCATTTGAGAAATATATAACCAATATCCTTCAAAAAAAAGGACCCCGTCTTTATATTGAAGGAGGTTTGAGAGTTCAATATCCACCAACAATAACTCCCACTTTAATATAATCTGTGTGTGAGAATTTTATATGCAATATCCCCCAAAAAGGATTCATAGTTTTTCAATATCCCATAAACGGTATTCTGAATATTTTGTATATGGAGAACAAATCCTAGTACATTTATATAAAATCATTAGATCTTGAAACCGAAAGCTGTATGACCATTTCCATACATTGCTTTAATTTTAGGTAAATATATCAGCTGAACTACGATCAACAAGCGCTAGCCGACGAAGTTTCCATTTATAATTCTGTGAGTATTAAATGAAATTATTATTTATTATTATCCATGCATGGGGGATATAGGGATTTCAAATACTATTCATTTCTAAAAAAAATTTAATCCATATTTCATCCACGCATCTTAAATAATACGCTTTTACTATAACCGGAATATCTCCATTACATAATATATATTGATTCTAAATATAATATTTAATGAATATTAAGGAATTTGTTATGGGATTTTATTCAAATGAAGATTATACATTAGATTCACGAAATTGAGGACATGACCATTTAAAATGTTTAGTGACAGTAATGCAGTCGGTATGGTTAGGTGGGCATTCCGACAACTCGGTAGAATCAACAGTACTTATGATTCTTGGTCTTAATGATGTTTGTACCCCACCGAACCTAGTGGTAAGGGTATTATGTCTTTGTGCATTTGTTTGTAACATGGGTTAGGAGGCGAGATAGACCCATAGTTACTTTATGCATGTCAGTCCGTCTGTCCGTCCGTCCGTCCGTCTATCCATGTATTCTTGTGAACAAAATCGGTCCAGCCATTCTTGAGATATATATATATACATTGTATATATTTCGCTATATATAACCGATATATTTACTATCGGCATACGTAACGGTCAGAATTGACCTGTTCGTCTATTTGTGATTTCGCGGGGATTAAAAATATTCGCGGTTTAATGGAAAATTTGACTTTTATTTAACACAAATGTTGTGGCCTATTTCACCCACTAAATATTACCCGATGACCATCAAAATTGGAAGGATTCTGCCCAGCCCTAGGCTCCAGCCCCATGCTAACTTCCGCTTTGATTGGTCTATAATTGCGACCTGTAAAGCAACTGCAAAATCAGGAAATTTTTCAGTTTTTGGTCCATTTCAACACCTAAATATTATGCAATCATCTCCAAAAATAATTGGGTTATATTCTGACCTTAACCCCACCTCTATTCTAAATTTCGTGAAAATCGGGCCATAATTGCGATCTGTAGAGTGATTACAAATTAACATGGACAGACGGACAGACGGACGGACGGACATACATAGCTAGATCGACTCAGCTCGGCAAATTAGGAAGATCCATATATAATTTCCTATGCGGGAAACCAATATTTCGAGGTGTTACATAATTTTTGGCCCAATCAAACTTATAATACCCCCAACACATAGTGTTGTAGGGTATAACAACTTCAAGGTTTATTGTGTATAAAATGGTTTATATCAGCATCAAGGTACTGAATTTTGGTACTTCCGACGGAATTCAGACTGGTAGCAAGTACATCAATTTTTGGTGAAAATCGTTTCAGAAATAGCTTTACCTCAAATATGTGTATATGCTTCATCTGATTTTGTGTTAAAAGAAATATGTGCTTAAAATGTTTGTCAAGATCGGTTCAGATTTGGATAAAGGTCCCATATATATCTTTATCCGATTCCAGGTTTATTGTTCACCCAATGGCTAATATTAACCCAACTGGACTGAATTTTGGCTCTTCCGACGGAATTCGCCCCAGAAACAAGAACTTCAATTATTGGTAAAAATCGATTAAATATACCTGTAGCCCTTTAGTTAAAGTCTCTCACATGCGTAATATGCACTCCACATCAATGGTATCAAACTACAAATACAGCTCGACAATACCTCTGCCATTTTTTATTCTGAGGAGTCAATTACAGCACACCCTTTAACGACAGTGTCAACCCTACCTATTATTTGCACTTTACTTTAATAAACGGTTTTAAGACATTTAAAATTCGCCAATAACCCAATTTGCTAAAATCCCTTTACGTATGCAAATGTTTTTATTATATATTTTACAAATTACCTCAATTTGGCACAAAAACGAAACCAACAATAGCTGTTGACTGGCTGGCTGGCTGCCTGACTGCTAAGTAAGAAACTGCTTTCAACTACTTTATTATGCACAAAGCGAACCAATTTCGCTGTTGTGTTGGGGCGTGAAGGTAAACTGTGTTCTTATGGGCTATTTGTAACATATTTGTTTGGCGATTTTACCCTAAATGAATTCAATTAGTTGTTGCAATTTAAAATAATAAATATTTAAATGGTCGTAAAATACTACAACTAAAATGGAAACAGCTAAGCGATTTAAGCTAGCGATAGATTGGAACATTTTAGGTTGGCAAGTTTGTTGTTAAAAAAGGGTTGTAAGAAGGTGGGGGGATAGGCCAACCCAATGTATATGCCTTTAAATCGGTTTTATAATGCCTGTTCAATTTTGTTTTACTTTTATGAAAATTGGGCTACTTTTTGTACAATTTTTACATTTTTATTATTGTTTGTAGCCACCCTAACATAAAATAAAATACAACAAAATCTGACAATATTATATACGAAAGCATTTGATGTTTAACACAAAATGTTACGCCATGACAAATGACCAAAATCCCATATCAATCAATTGCCACACTTTCAATGGGACATTCAAATTAAAACTACAATATGGCGTTGAACATAAATCTATACACTCATACATACATACGTACATATACAGGGTGAGATGAAAAAACGGCAACCAACTATAGACTGCTGTCATTTCTAAGCCACTCGTCCGACAGCTGTTAAAATTATTCCAGTGACAGCTCATTATATTGTTTACAAGCGTACAAAAGCATTTTGGTGAGAATTATCCAGAAAAAAAGTTATTCGGGATGGGATTCAAGCGCGATAGTGTGATTTCATTATATTTGGCTAGAAAATCACAAGTGGTTATCGTTAGAGCACGGCAGGATTTAAATGTGAACGAATCTTTTATGTCTCGTACCATTACTCGTTACCGTGATACTGGTAGCGTAGCCCGACGTCAAGGAAATGGACTGAAGTAAACAGCAACATCATCGAAAAGAAAAGAAAAGAAGCGATTTGATCGAAACCCGCGTCGAAGTGGCCGAAAAATGGCTCGTTAGCTGAACATATGGCAATATTCCATTATGCAAATATTGAACAAGTAAAAAAGCAGTAAGTACGGCCGGGCGAACTTTGAATAACCTACACCATTTGGAACGAATTAGGACATTTTCAAAAAATAAAAATAAAATCCATTAAAAATTCTGTTAAAATCTCGGAAGGTGCCGATATATGAGGGGATAAACGATATTGTGGAGCTGTATAGACAAATCTATGTCTAGGGATAAAGTACTCACAAATAACTCCTTGTATAGAATTTAAGACAATTCGGTTTAAAAATGTGGCTAAAATCATCAAAATACCGAATATCGAGGGGTACCGTTATATGGGGGATATACGATATCATGGACCTTTATAAATAACTCCCTGTCAGGGTGTAAAGTGTTCACAACGAACCCTTTGTGTAGAATTTCAGACAATGCCGTTGAAAAATGTGGCTAAAATCATCAAAATACCGAATATCGGGGGGTACTGTTATATGTGGACTATATGACATCCTGGACCTATATATTCCATTCCATTGGAAAATATGGCTAAAATAATCAAAATCCCGAATATCAGGGGATACCGTTATATGGGGTTTATATATTTTGGACCTATATAGACAATTCCCTTTCATTGGGTAAAGTGCTCACAAGGAACCCCTTGTGTAGAAATGTAGACAATTCCGTCGAAAAATGCGGCTACAATCATCGAAATACCGAATATCTGGGGGTACGGTTATATGGGGTATATACGATATCGTGGACCTATATAGACAATTCTCTGTCAGGGAGTAAAGTGCCCACAATGAACTCCTCGCGTGGATTTTCATACAATTTCATTGAAAATGTGGCTAAAATCATCAAAATACCGGATATCGGGGGTACCGTTATATGGGGACTATACGATATCGTGGACCGATATAGCCCATCTTCGAACTTGACCTGTCTGCAGACAAAAGCGAGATCTGTGCAAAATTTTAGCTTCCTATCTTAATTCGTTTATACTGCAGCGTGATTACAACAGACGGACAGACGGACGGAGATGGCTAAATCGTCTTAGAATTTTACGCTGATCAAGAATATATATACTTTGTTGGGTCTAAAATGATTATTTCGATGAGTTACAAACGGAATGATGAACTTAATATACCCTCCACACTATGTATGGTGGAGGGTATGGTATAAAAATGAGCTCCGGGTAAAGTCATTGAAATTCCAAAAAGTGCAAAGTACACCGCAGCAGAAGAAAAATAGATTCAAAAGAGCTAGAGAGTTGCTTCGCTTGGCCGAAAGTGGTGAACTGCCGAATTTGGTTTTCTCCGATGAGAAAACATTCCTTGTCCAGCAGTTTGTAAACAAACCAAATGATCGTGTTTACTTGGCAAAGAGGTCAGCTGAAAATATGCACCTTCGGTTGGGCACCAGAACTCAAGTGCCGGCCATGGTGATGGTGTGGGCCGCCATAACAGCCGCTGGTTGCTCTCCGCTCGTATTAATCGACCGTGGGATCAGAATAAATGTCGAATATTATCGCGAAAATATTATGGAGGGTGTATTGAAGCCTTGGGCACACAAACATTTTGGCCGCAGACCTTAAACTTATTCTAAAATTTGATGCTATTTCCGACATTTTTTGCTTTCATTCAATAAAATTTAAAATAAATGTAAAAAATATGGCGTTTGATCTTTTTTGCAGTTCTTTTATCTCACCCTGTATATTTAACAACTAATACTTCCAAAAAGTGTCAAATCACAAATCAATGTAAAATTCACAGACCTTGTATTCGATTGTACTCCATTTGTATTTACCCCATATTCAATTGTAAAGTACATAAATACATATATGTATCGCTGATTGTTGCAAATTTGACTGGGGGTTAAATTAATCTTAGATTAAATAAAACCACATAATATACATAACACACACGCATACACAAACACTGCACGCAAACATAATGAGCGACTTTTGGGCTTGGGGACTTCCATTGCTTAGATATGTGTTGGAGATATTTGTGTTATGTATGTGCATAGGTATATTTGTTGCAAATACTGTAGGAGGGCCTAAGGAGATTTTGGGAGTGCATCGATAGAAAATACATATATATGGCAAATCAAATCATAACTGGGTCAGTGTGTGGAACATTTTAAATTTATTAACGACAAGTTGTCTATGTGCAGATTATGACACAATCTGATTACAATTGTCATTAAAATATTAGTTATACTCTCAATGCAGGGGGTATAATAAATTGATAGGGTTAAACGAAGAAGAAGTAGATGTCTGCCCATCTCTAGCACATCGCCTATTTATTTTAAGCGTGTCATACCTCATTATCATCATTCATCTAACAAAAAAAAACATAGTTTAAGTTATTGGTTATAATTTCCAGGTTAGAAGATTATATAATTTGACAGTTTTTTGCAAAGAGATTTGAAGTTTTGAAATATTTTAGTGCTTCGTAAACTCAATATACTGTTTTGTCGATTTATATCAAACTCCAAGGAAAAATGCTGTAAGTCCTTGAGGTCTAGAGATATCAACATGAGCATTTTACAGAAATATAAAATTCGTAGAAAAATAGATATTTCTAACTCGAAAAACTAATTTTTGAGTAATGCCACTGTCTGAGTAAATGAGCGACTTGTGCCATTTTTATAGCCTCCATCATACATAGTATGGAGGGTAGGTTAAATTCGTCATTCCGTTTGTAACTCCTCGAAATTATAATTTTAGACCTAACAAAGTATATATAATAAAATTCTACGACGATTTAGCCCTGTCCGTCCGTCTGTCAATCACACTAGAGTCAAACGAATTAAGATAGGAAGCTAAAATTTTGAACAGATCAGTCTTTTGTCTGCAGGCTAGTCAAGTTCGAAGCTGGTCTATATCGGTTCACGATATCGTACGGCCCCCGATATTCGGTATTTTGATCATTTTAGTCAAAATTTTCAATCGAATTGTCTGAAATTTTGCTCAAGGAATTCCTTCTTAGTACTTGGAAGAGAATTGTCGATATAGGTCCACGATATCGTACACCTTTTTTTATAACGGTACCTCCCGGTATTCAGTATTTCATGTTTTTAAAGGCATTATTCACCGGAATAGCCTTCACATAACGGCTCATCCCTATACTCGGTGTATTAAGCGACATTGTTCACCGGAATTGTTTCAAGTTTCTTTGACAGAAAATTGTCTTTGCAGGTTAAAGTCTAGTATATATCGGTACCTGCCTATATTCGGTATTTTGATGATTTTAGCTATATTTATCGCCGAAATTATTTCAAATTTGCTCTTCGCAATGGGTACTACAACCTGTGGCAAAAAATTTCCTATGAAGGTCCACGTCTTCGCATAGGCCCCAAAATTACTGTAACTCCCTATATTCGATATTCTTAAAATTTTAACTGAAATTTTTAACAGATTTTATTTAAAAAAAATTATTTTATCTTATTTATTATTATTATCATTATTATTATTATTATTATTATTATTATTATTATTATTATTATTATTATTATTATTATTATTATTATTATTATTATTATTATTATTATTATTATTATTATTATTATTATTACTATTATTATTATTATTATTTTTTTTAATTGCCAAATTATTTTCAAATGGTGTAGAGTATTCAAAGTTGGACCCGGCGGAAATTACTGGTTTTATTTTTTTCAAATGTTTAAATATTTTGAGGTAGACACAGAAAAGTCATTCGGTATAGTCAATTTAAATTTGAGCGTAATATTTCTGTGCATAGTGAGGCAAATACGGAGATTGTGTCAGAGAAGAATACAATCGCATTAAACTTTTGTTCCAACACTTACATTTCATGTACGGTGTTTGGTATTGAATATAGGACACATCGGTCCAGTTTCAGATTACTCGCCATTGATATACAGTATTTTGATATGTTTCAGCCATAATTCAACCAAATCATATGTATCGAACATTATGAGTCCTGAGCAGAAAAAAATTCTCCAAAAGTTTATAAATATAGCTCCATATAACATTACTTCCTAATTTTTGGTTATTTTTATGGTTTCAAACAAAGTTTTCCCCCAATAAGCTTATTATTTGGCATTTTGTTCCTCAGTGGGTAGAAACTTCAAAGGCCAAAATGTGAATATAGGAACACTGTTGTCGTAGGTCCGATGTAGCACCTAGTAGGATCTTCACAACTATATGATATTCTACACCACCACGCATTTTTAGTAGAGCTTCCGTAACAAAAGAATGTATTTGAAGTAGATCACACCACCTATCAACATTTGGCTTTAGAGCAGTTATAGTTTGGTTTTAGAGGGAACTAATATATGGGAGGCATATCCAATTCTGAGTCGATTTTCACCAAATTTGACGGAGCCATCATTTGAACAATAAACCTGAAATCGGACTAATAATACATATGGAAGCTATATCCAAATCTTAGTCGTTCTCGATAAAATTTGGCAAAGTTATTTCCGAGCTCTATAAGATATATGGTACCAAATATCATTGTTGTCGAATGCAAATTACGAATGTGAGGGACTTAAACATCAAATCGGAAGAAACATATATGGGAGCTTTAGTTATATCTGAACCGATTTTCACCAAATTTGATGAGCTTGCTTCTAGACTGAATTCGGTCGGATGTACCAAAATTCAGGATTCTTTGACTTATATTTGCAATTTGGTGCACAGTTAAACCGAAATCGGGTGAAGAAATATATGGGTCCAATATCCAAATCTGAACTGATCTTGATAAAATTTGGCAAAGGTATTTCCAAGCTCTATAAGAATTTGATACCATATATAGTTGTTGTCGAATTCATATTACGAATGTAAGGGATTTAAACACCACATCGGAAGAAACATCAATATGGGAGCTATAGATTCTAGACTGAATTCGGTCGGATAAGCCAAAATTTGGACTGATATTAGCCACTTTGTGCACAATAAACCTGATATCGGATAAAGATATTATGGGAGCTATATCCAAATCTGATCCGATCTCGATAAAATGTTACAGAAGTATTTCTGTACTGTATGTGATATCTGGTACCAAATATTATTCTTGTGAAAAGCTTATTAGAATTTTGAGGGAATTTAAACACCAAATCGGAGCTATATTTGATCCGATGTGTGATGTACTTGTTTCTAAACAGAATTCGGTCGGATGTCACAAAATTCAGGTTAATGGAATGATATTGGCCATTTGGCCAAATCCAAATTTGAACCGTTTCTCATCAATTTCAATAAGGTTCGTCCTTGGGCCAAACAAAAATTGTTTGGAAAATTTCGTCTCAATCATTTTTGAACCCGCAATTTGCATTCGATAGCGATCGTATTTGGTATGATGTACTTCAGAAATAAATTGTAATATAAACGTATATTTGATATAGGTAACTCCGCTCACCGACGTAGCCAGTAATGCCTTTCGAAACTATTTCAGGAACCAAAAATGTAGCCTCTCGCATGGGACCCGGGTCCCCACACCGGCTACGTTAATGACTCTGCTAAATATGTTTGGGGGTATAGGAAAGTCGGCCGCGATCGACTTTGGTCCTTCCCTTACTGGTATCCAATGTTTTTATTTTCTCTCGGTGGAGGATATTAAAATGTTAATTTTGTTAGTTATTTTATATGAAAAAAAACAAACAATAAATCTGAGGTTGGTACCCCAAAAGCATTTATTGTATAGGGCTTTAGACTATTTCGAAATGAAATCTTTTTAGAAGAGTTTATATTCCAGTCATATTGTTCAACTTTTGCAAATGCTTTAATACTAGTCCGTATTGACTTCAATGATGTGTCCTGTTCTAGGTTATTTCAACATTCCTCAAAGGAGTGTTTTTTATTTCCGTATCCTCAAACTTTCATTAACACATCAATAAACTGTAATACTTCCCATATTTTTCTTTTCTTTTCTTAACGCCAATTTATTAAATCATATTTTGGAATTCATATCATACTTACCGACACATCAGACATGTTGAATAACAAATTTAAAAACACCTCTTGTAGGCAAGCCTTTACATTTAACACAGACGGCCTTTGCATGTCTTCAAAGTCATTTAATATTGTGTGGTAAATACCAAAGTAATTAGTTTTTCACATATCCAAGTAGCTACTGCCTGTCGTATTCCAGTTCGATCGATAAAAAGCAAAGGCAACCAGCCATGAGAAAAGAAAACAAACGGTAGCTGGGAATGTCTTACCGGTGGCCTTTTTTACAATCCTTTTGGCCCAAGTAAATATAACAGCAATCACATAGCCAGTCAACCAGCCGGACTGCCTACCAAGCAGCAAACCGACCGACCCACAAACCAACCAATATTATGCAATTACCAACCTTTTACAACATCGAAATGAAAAAAACATTACTCACACGATGTTATTACAATTTTAATTATTTACCATAACAAAGAAACAATAATAATTGATTTATGAAAAATTCATAGACTCCTCGCTCTTTGAGTTGGGGTTTTCTTTCAACTGCAGTCACTTGAAGTGTAACAATATTCGGTGTGTAGGTGTTTGCCATACGTTTGAATACATAGCTACAGCACAACGCAACTATTGCTTGAGTTTTGTTTTCTTTCCTTCATACTTTCCCACCATTCACTTGCCCTTCAAAGTATGCTATTGAATGCTAACAATTTTATTTTTCAGCGTTGGAGTTCTATTGTTTGCATTTTCCTTTCCTACTACAACAACTAGCTTTCTTTTCTGACTTGAGAAAGTCTTCAATTTTCCTTAGCATACTTTTAGGCAGACAAAAATATTTCACACAAATTTTCCTTTGTCCCAAACCCAATTCAATGTGTGTGTATGAAAGTGTGGTGTGTTATGCTGTATGTGCGAGTTGCATACGATTCAAAGTGAAAGTGTTCGGTTGCTGTTGCTGGGTGTTAATGTTGGCTATTGCATGGAGTGTGTGTTTGTAATCAACAAGAATGTTTGGTGGTTGCTTGTGTGGGGAGTTGTGACATTTGTCGAGTTGGTAACAACAACTCTTTGCGGAGAGTTGGTATGTTTGCTTGCTTGTTGTTCGGTAGCGGACATTCAACGTGTTAATGAGTAGACGGCAAAACGTGTTTTCGTGGTTGTAGTTGGGGTATAAGAGTTTTTGGTAAATTGGAGACTCTCGACGCGTTTGGTGAAAGTAAATTCCGATGTGTTAATTATTACATTGTTAATATTGCGTCTAGCGGACAACAGATGTCGCTTACATATGAAATAAAAGAGTGACAATATATTTTATTTACCGAAATAATAAGTTTTTAAAAATAAAAAACATGACATTTTAAAGTTTTATTTTTTCTGAAAATTTAATGTAACTAAAATTTTAATGTAATAAGGAAAGTATCAAAATGAAAATGGCGATATTTTAAGATTCCAATACATTCCTGAATCATTTTTTTTTTTTTGAAAACTCGAAAAAAATTATAAATTAAAATTATTTTATAAAATTAAAGAAACAGATTTAAAATGGTGAAATACATTTCTATTCAAATAAATGCCATGGAGCTTTTTTTATTGAGAACAATTTAAACCTTCGAAGAATTATTTGCACTATTAGCCGTGGAGTGGTTTTTTATAGATTGAGTGAGAGAATTGACAATATATACAAGTTAGTCGTTGTTTAGGCCTGTGCTGTGATTTCGCGTCATAGAACTCAAAATTCCTAATGGAACTTTATATTTATTATCCTTCCAACAAAAAGGGTGTAGAAAATGCATATCATTAGACGCATTAAAAACCTGCCTCATATAAAGAACTGTTGTATACCCCATGTCCTTTGGACAAAATCTGTTTCAGGGCAATTGGAGTCTTTTCAAATCTAGACATATGCGTTGTCTCCCTTTCCTCTATGGATGGCTGGAGCGCAATAGAGTGAAAATATAAGATTGGGGCCAAATTTAAATTATCGTAATATTTTTCCAACCTTAGATCGAGTTCGAAGATAAGCCGTATCTCTGGGGTAAAAACCTTTGAACCCATACCAAAAAGTGAACCTACATTGAATATATATTGCCAGTAGCTAAACTACCAATTGAGATCCCAAAATTTCTAATTGCAGCTAATTTGGTTGGAAGTTACGGCCGATACTACAAATATCGCAATTGTGCACCTACATACCCCGATATCACGATATTCAAAATTACATATGGTTTATTTGAAAATTGAAACCATATTTTACCGAAAATCAAAAGCTACCGTAATGTGGAGGCTGTACAAAAAAGTGGAACTATATATAGTATTTTTATCCCAGGGAATCGAAAATTGTGGACCGAAAACTTCAAAATATTCAAAATTTTAAGAGAGAATACTAAGGTAGCTGTAATGAGTTGAAATATCTAATGAATTATCAAATTACAAGTGATTTAGTTTGAAAACTGGAACAAAAAGCTTCGAAATACGCCTTTCTGTGTACGTCCCTTTTCAATCTTGAAAATTGTAACATCTATTCTTATATTAACAGTCGGACGGACAAATTTAAATCGACTTCGAACTGTATGCTTTTCACGAATATTTAGTTATGAGGGTTCCGATGAATATTTCGAGGCGTAAATGTAATGACAAGGTCTTTCCACTGAATTTGGTCTAGAAACATGAAATTAAAATTTGGTGAAATATATATGTCTCATCCGATTTGGTGTTTAAGCCCCCCAAATTCGACATTTGGTACCGGAAATAAAATAACAGCTTAGAAATACCTATCTTAAATATTATCAAGATCGGTTTAGATTTGGATATAGCTCCCTATATATCTTTATGTGGTTTCAGTTTATTTTGCACCAAATGGTGTGGCTTTTGGCAAGTACGATCAATTTCAGCAATGAAGTACGCATTTAATAGCCATAGCTCCCATATTGTTTCATATGTTTCATCAGATATGGTGTTTAAATCTCTCTCTCCCCCTATCAGTTCTCAGTTCTCTCTGATTCCAAATTATAACTGCTATAAAACTATAATACGGATTCAACAAATGTGTGATCTACTTGACATAAAGCTCTACTATGCATATTTGATAGTGATGTAGGGCTCCATATAGTCGGCCCGTCCGACTTTTGATTTTTCTTTACTGGCTTTGTGGGGCTATGTTAATATTCATGTCTGTAGAAACGAGCCAGCTTCAAATGACACATTGGAAGAGAACATTGAAGCATTTATTGGGCCGAAATGTTGGAAAAAGTATGTCATAATTTGACTGAGCGGGCGGACCATTTGCCTCGCAATAGTGATCAAGATTTACATGAAATAATCTCCAAATATTTTTTTTTTTTTGATTCATTCATGATTTTTTTTTTTAATTAAATGTCTTTTGCGGATCTTTTCTACAGCTCTCAAAATTTACCCTATATATGCTTTTTTGGTGAAGATTACAAAAGATCTTTAGACTCCGAAATGGGCAAATAAAGCAACTTTAGTTCATATCGAATGGTGTCGGAACCTTGGTCCATATTGAGTTGCTATTACACTTACTGGGAACAGTAAATAGTTAATTACTTTGGATTCGAATATGGAAGTATATTATGGTTCTGCCCTAGGGATTGATAGTCCGAAAATCCAATATGCATCAAATCCTAATGCAATGTCAATTTCAATTAAAATCGCTATAGATACTTGTTCATACATATTCATTTATCCTTCGTGATTTTAGAGAAATGTATTGAAAATATTATAACAATACCCCACAAAATATGGAATAAGTTATGCTCTAAAAACATGAAAATCGATTGACTAATACTTCCATTTAACATTTTTATGCAAAATATAAGTTTTTCAATTTTTGTTGAGTCAAATAAAATTTAAGAATGAATTTTTTAGCATAAAAATTCAAAAAGTATTTTTTTTCTACCCTACACTATAATTGGTCAGGGTGTTATATCTTAGTGCATTTGTTTGTAACAGGCAAAAGGAAACGACATAGACCAATAGTTCCCTTTGGTGATCTGGATAGAATCACATTCTGAGTCGATTTATCCATGTCCGTCCGTCTGTTTGTCCATGTATTTTTGTAAACGAAGACAGGGGCTCAATTCTTGTTCTATGAAAATGTGAAATTAAAACTTTTAGAAAGGAAAGAAATGTCAATGAAAAATTTTAAAAAGAAAATATTTTTCATTTCGTATTTTCATAGAACAAGAATCCAGCCCCAGGTCTCATTCATTGCCTGATCCAGATGAAATTTTGCACAAGTAAATCGTTTGACCCAAGGATGAACCCTATTAAAATTATAATTAGATAATGGGTCAAAATTTAGATATAACTCCCATATATATCTTCGTCCGATTTGCTTTTATTGTTCACCAAACGTGTAATATCAGCCCAAATAATATGGAATTTTGCAAATACGACCAAATTAAGCCTGGTTCAGATATAGATATATCTCCCATATATATTGTTCATCCAATTTGTTTTTTTTTTGTCCTCCGCAGACATAATATGGGAAAATATATCCAATACAGCTCAGAAATACCTTTGCCAAATGTTATCGAGATCGGTTTAGATATGTATATATATCCCTTATATGTCTTCGTCCGATTTGCCTTTTATTGTGCACCAAACGTATAATATTCACCCAAATTGGGATCGAATTTAGCACTTACGAGCCTAGAAACAAGTATGTCAAATTTGGTGAAAATCGGTTCAGATATAACTATAGGTCACATATATATATATATATTGTTCATCCGATTTGTTTTGACGGCTGTGGGGCGTCACATGCACCCTTTATCAACGATTTTCGGGAAAATATATGAAATACAGCTAAGAAATACAATTTCGACAAATTTTATCGGCAATATCTTTATCAGGTTAATTTTGTACCAAATATATTAACATATAAACCCGAATTATGAAGGCACAAATTCAGAGGAGTATTTTCCTCTCCTCCTCTCACATATTAGTTCCTTTGGACTTTAGTTTATAACTATAATTATAGTTGGTATGACTTAATCCTCACAAATTCCCCATAAAAAGTTGTTATGTGAAGCTCTACTATATATAAAAAGAGGTGTAGGGTATCGGCCCCGCCCGACTTTTAGACTTTCTTTCCTGGTTTTATTTTTCTTTATATGCATAGAAATATATGTCAACTAAAAAATGCGTGTTAAAATATAGATGTGCTTGGGCACTTCAATTACGTGCACTTCATTAATCCACGAAAGAAATGATTCTTAGTGTTTTCATTAGATATTGACACTTGCTATTAATTAAACCAAGACTTTGAAGTAACATATGTCATAGGTTATGAACCCTTGGACAATTAAAAATAATAAAAAATGCATATTATTTTAATTTCTTTTGAATAACTGATCAAAGTGAATAATTTCCATAAGAAACGGCCATAGATGTGTCAGATAGGGACGATTATGGAAAATCGTCTCAACTACATTAAAAGCAGTGTCTCAGTTAACCGCAGATGTAAAACCAGTAACCGCAATATTAAATCTATATACATATGTGTATGGTGTATTCATGTACGTCTAAGGTAAATATTCAAATACCGATTATAAGACATTTATCGCGCATAAAAAAGCAAAACCTCTTTGTGTCTGCAAAACAAAAAGGAAAAAAATAAATGAAAGGAAAAGGTTCTAAGGAAATTGTCAACCATCCTCTCTGCCAAAGAGGAGTTGTTTTGTACGTTAACAATACTATTAGATGACATTAAGAACAAACAAAAGGCGTTCGTCGCAGTCAGTGAGACGACAAATAGGTATGAGTGTATTATTTGAGGCATTGTCGCAATAAAGGATTTCTTGTGCCAGACAATCAAGAGTGGTTTTTTACATGTGATGTGATGTGTTGAAACTCACGTAGGTATTCGCAGTTGTATTGAGGATATAAAAAGAAGTCTGAAATTTTGGGCGTATTCAAAGGAGGTTCTTTAACTGGTTTGAGAATTATCCATGGCGATGGGCGTTTTCGGTGTAATGTATGACGAAACCGCGTACCGTACCCGAAACCTTACAAGACAACAAGAAAATAAGGTGATGATATGGAAATACATGCCTACCTCCGGTAAGTTTTAAACCCATCATCAAAGTTCGAGGAGTAAAAATTACTGGTTGCAGAACCATCTGGTTTCGCCTAAAATCTATACATAAAAGAGTTGTAAAATAACTTAGTGAGAATAAACGCCCATTCGAAACTGCTTAAGCTAAAATTGAAATTTGAAATTTTTGTACGAGGGTCAGGCGTGTGATAAGGCTAGGTTTTTGGAAATCCTACTAAAATGGTAGGAAAAATCCTAAAATGTACCAAAAAAATGAATACTTTGTATTGGACAAACGTAATCTGTTAGAATTCTGAAATTTGGAATGAGAGTCGCTGATAAAGAGCAGGATATATAAGTTAATGTTAGAAGTTAAAGTTTATTTCACACTGCTATGGTGTTTCTTTATTTTGTTACTAACATTTATGTTGCGGTGCTATGCACCTCTCTTGTTGGATTTACAATTATGAATTACTTCAACTTAAAACTAATATTATACTGCAGCCTGGTCGTGCTCGTTATTACGCTGAGTCATCACTTGCGGTGCGCTGGTATTAGTGCGCGTGTTTGTGGCGGATGACTGCCCTGGTGTCATATTCCTGTTGATTTGTCGGACTGCTTGCGCAGCATAATGATGGGAATGTTTACTAGTTGGTTTGCATATTTAGTTTGATGTTTATTAGGGTGAGCCGTTAACTCCTCCCTCTCGAATTATCAAGCGTCTCGATTGATGTGTTTAGAAATATGGCAGATTATAAAGACTGCCGCGTTGATTCAAGTTAATATTGTGGTTTGCTAGTTGTTTTGTTTTGATAACAGATTCTGTTGTGCCGGCTGCCAATTGGCTTTCTGACACAGTCATTTCTATTTGAGGTCTAGACATTCCTTCATGTGGGGTCATTTTTATAATTTTCATACTAGTTTTGCGCCTTTGCCTCATTTTTACTGCCATCAGGAGGATGACCAATGCTAATATGAGACTGATGTTAAAACATAAACTGGTCTTGAATTCAGTATTTAGACGCTCGATTCTTTTATTACTTTTCACGTGCAACGTTTTTAGTAGTTGTAGAGATAGTATTTCTTCGGTGTAGTTGTTTCTAGCTGAGTGTTTTAGTAGCGCAGGCAACGGTTTGGAGTAAGCAGCTTCTTCGACGGTGAAATTTTTGTTGCCTATCCTAATTGTAGAATTACTAAATCTTATTAAATAAGTTCCTGTTACATTTTTTTCGTTTCCATTTATGACAATATTTTCTTTTATGTTATTTATCAAAATTAATCCAGGTTCTATTTCCTCTAAATTATTAATGTGATCTGCATTTACTATTGAACAATTATGTGGGCTATTAGTTACTAATTTAGGAATACATGTATTGTTTGTTATATTGGCTACATTAGATTCTAGACATAATTCAATACCATTTATTTTTTGACAAGGACTTTTAATTCCAAATGTTGCTCTTTCACATTTTACAATTTTCTTATAATCAAGATTTAAAACAGTATTTTGATTTTTTACAGGTCTTATGGTTATGACATTACAAATTTCTTTTACAGTTTTGGGAATGCTTATAATGTAAATTATATTAGTACTATTGTTTACAATTTTTATTCGTGCGAAATTTAAAGCTTGTTCAATGTTTTGAAACGGGATTTCATCTTGATTAAATATTTCTTCTATTTTCCTAATTTCTATTTCCGATAAAATAAATGTGTTTACAATGTTGGATTTTGTTAAATGAATGGCCGAATTAATATTCGTTATTTCCTCCTTTAAAATTTCAACTTTGTACTTTGCCTGCAATATGAGGGTATTACGGAAGTCCTCACTAGTCTTTAAAATTTTTGAAATACTATTTGTCGCATTCGTTATCTCCTGCATTCTTTCTATTAGATCTCTGTTGATTATTAACTGGTTATTGCTGTTGTCTGTTAACTCATTGATTTTGTTTTTCAAAAGCATAAGGTCATCATGGTCTGGACTGCCTGCCAGCCATTTCCACGCCGTTCCAATCTCATCAAGAGATCTTTTAGATCTCTCTTCAGGCATTAGCCGATTTATAAGGTGAGATAGGGTAGTGATGTCATTATGTAGGAAGGGGAGTAGTGGGTGGTTGTCTGGAATTCCTTTGGCCAAGTCGTCCTTGATCCTCTCTAGAGTGTCATGATATTCCTTGATGTTAATAACATGCAAAATTTTGAATGTCCCTGTTTGTATTTTTCCTATTCCACTCTCTATAAGAACCACTTCTGATTGAGAGTAGTCCAATATTTCTGTGACCCCTAGGCAACCTGTAATTAAGAACTGGAAACCCGGTAAATAAGTAAGTCAGTTTCTGATATGACTCTTATGGACTATTCTCCCTGATTGAGTCAGGACAGTTGAGTGCCTATTCTCCTTTACAACTTCTTCTTTGAAACGTTTAGATAATTTGGTTCCTAATCTCTTGTTCTGTTTGACAAATATTTTCTGACCTTCTTGATATTCTTTTGGTTCTTCCCTAACACGATTATGATTTGCCAAATCATTTTCCTGTTTCCTCAAGAGTCTTTCGTAGTTGTTAAGGCGAGTCCTTTCGTAGTCCTCTGGTCCAAAGGTCGTCGGTCGTCCAAAAAATAGATCTACGGGTTTCTTTCCAATTGACGAATGTATTGTGTGATTGTACTTGTTAACGCTATCTTGCAATAGCTCCTCAAAAGAGTAATCGGGTCGCTCACACTTACTGCAACGCATGATTTCCGATAAGGTCGAATGGAATCTCTCTATTTGCCCATTAACCTCGCTCTTATAAGGCGGTGCCGTAAAAATTTCCATGCCAAGTTCGTCTTCCAACATAAACCGAATGGTCTGAGAATTGAAAGATCGCTCGTTATCAAATACAATTGACTTCGGGACCCCAAAGTAGAAAATTATTTCTCTCAATGGTTTCCTAATGTCTTCAATGCCTTTGCCATTTATCATTCTGGTTACTGCGAATTTTGTAAATTTGTCTATTGCGGTTAAAACTCGAAACTTGTCTGTAGAGAAGATATCTATGTGGATTGTATGCCCAGGATAAGTTGGCATAGGTGTCTTATTAAGTTTGGGAGCGTTCGGATGTCGCTCATACTTATTTTCTTTACATACTTTACAGATATTGATCACATTCTTTATTTTCCTAGTCATGGAAGGGAAGTAATAGCTCTCTAAAATTTGTCTCCTATTCTCGGCATTATTCCTATGTGCTCTGTTGTGAGTCTCAATAATGATTTGTTTTTGTCTCTCCTCATCAGTAACATCTTCAACCATTGTTCGAGCGAATCGTACTTTAATGTTTCTGAAGTGATGAGGGTACAGTGCTTGAATCATAAGCATAACTGGCTCTGAGGTCTTGATGCCGTTGACTACTGTAGGATTTAAGTATCTCTTTAATATGACTTTCAGATCTGATTCCGCTAGACTGGTTTCTTTAATGATATGTCTATGGTAGGAGGGAAATACAATGTTAAATTCATATGAGGAAGCTGATGATTCCTCAATAATGATCTGATTTTTGAAGGTATTTATTGGCACCTCAGCGGAAGGAATTAGGTCTTCCGATGAGTCCTCGGCACTGTGAACCGTGGGCGTTAGGGAGTTAACATCTGTCACTGGTGGTCTCGATAGCGTGTCCGCGACTACATTCGTGCTACCTGGTTTATAAATTAACTCGTAATTATATTCTTCTAACTGTGCCTTCCACTTCTTCATCTTCACATTTGTGTTCTTGTTGCTTAGCGCAAATGTCAAAGGTTGATGGTCGGTAAATATCTTTATGCTTCTTGCTCCATACAAGTAACAATTCAATTCCTTTAAATCCCAAATTATCGCCAGCATTTCTTTCTCATTTGTCGCATATTCCTCTTCTGCCCTACTGAGAGTTCTAGAAAGGTATGTGATAGGTCTATTGCCTTGAGATAAAACTGCTCCTAAAGCGTATTTCGAGGCGTCAGTAGTGAGTTCAAAGGGCTTATCAAAGTCGGGATAGTTCAAAACGACTTCCTCCGATACCAAACAGTTCTTGAGCTGTTTGAAACTTTCAATCTGTTCGGAATTCAAATTGACACTGATTTTTTTTGACTGGTTTCTCGGGGTTTTCCCTATATCGCCTCTCATCATGGAAGTTAATGGTTTGGCTATTTGAGCATAGCCCCTTATGAATCTCCGATAATGTCCGGTCAAACCCAGGAACGATCGCAAGTCATGAACTGTTCTAGGTTGAGGGAAATTAATTATGGCCTTAAGTCTGTCTGGGTTTGCAGAAAAACCTCCTTCCTTTACATTGAACCCTAAGAAGTCAATTTCTTCCTTTAAGAATTCACTCTTGTCCAAATGAACTTTCAGATTAGAGTCTTCCAAAGTGCGGAATATTATCCTCAAATTTTCAATGTGTTCCTTTTTAGTCCTACCAAATATCAAAATGTCATCAATGTAGACGTAGCACCGTTTCCCTATATGCTCTCTAAGAATATCATCTAGAGCTCTTTGGAATATTGCAGACGCGTTACGTAGTCCAAATGGTAGTCTTGTGAACTCGAACTTTCCATTCTTGACGGAAAAAGCTGTTTTCTCAATATCGGATTCCCTAAGTGGAATCTGATGGAATCCGCTCTTTAAATCTATGGTGGAAAAGTATTTCTGTTCGCCTAGGTTAGCCAAGATTTCTGTAATTTCAGGTATGGGGTATCTGTCAGGTCTAGTTATCTCATTAAGTTTCCTATAGTCAATAACCATGCGGTATTTTTTCACACCTGAAGCATCTGGTTTTTTTGGTACTATCCAAACTGGAGCATTATATGCGGACCTGGAAGGGCGAATTATCCCGTCCCTTAATAGTTCTTCTATCTGTTTGTCAATTTCGGATTTCAGTGCCATTGGATACGGATAGGATTTTGAATAAACTGGACTATCACTACTCGTATTAATTTCAGCTTGTACGATTGTTGAATAAGTGAGTTTTTTATTGGGATCTGCAAAAAGGTTTGGATGGTCATCCAAAATATTCCTGACTTCTTTTTCATCTTCGGGATTTAGATGATTTAAACGTAGATTCATGTTATTAATCTCATCAATTTGCAGCTCTTTCAAAGGAAATTTCTTTCCATCCAGAATTGTGAGATAGGATCTCCAAGTGTAAATCACTGCATTCAAAGATTTCAGGGTATCATTCCCTATTATCCCATCAAAGGTCTCTAGACCAGGAAGGATGTAAAATTCTAACTTTCCGATCCCGCAATTAAAAATGTCAATAAAACTATGGGTCTCTATACTAACTATGCCGCCTACGGACTTAACATGAAAAGGTTTCTGGTTCTTTAGAGGGTTTCTAATAAATTTGCCATTAATATAATTTTTGTTCGAACCGGTGTCTATAAGAAATTTAAGTTCGTTGCCATTTTTCATTCTGAAAGGGAGGTATGGCAACGTTGAAGCTAGTCTAAAAAATTAACGTCATCTACAATTGCCAACTGATCGTCTAGATCCTCCTCGTACGCTTCGTCATAGGAAACCTCATATTCCTGTTCATCAGGACCATTCATTTCATCCGGCTCTGCATCCTCACGTATTTGGGCCTCAACATTAAACATTCTCTGCTGCTTTTGCGGCTGATGAATATTTCCTGAATTATTTCTCTTAAAGTTAGGCTGAACATTGTTAAAAGCATTACTCAACTGTGGCCTATTCTGATAGTTTACCTGCCTAGTCTGTATTGATTGATCCACGTCCATTGGTACAGCAGGTTTAGGAGGAAGTGGGGGTCTGTATCCTCCGTATTGGGGGTGTCCAAAATTATTCACTACTGGAGGTCGATTCGAAAAGTTCGCCGGCCCTCCGTATTGTTGTTCTCCACTTCGGAAATTCCGATAACGATATTGAGTAGGGCCTCTGTACCTTTGGTCACCTTGAAAATTCCTATCACCAATCGTCAGCTGTGGGTAAAAATGTCTAGGAGGGTTAGTTTGGGGGATCCTGTTTGGTCTAGATCCTTTCTCGGTAGCGTGTTGAATACGCACACCTAGATTACCTAATTTTAAACAGGCATTTAGAGCCTGAGGCAAACTTGTCGGGTTTGTAACACTCATTAAGCTTGGAAGATTACCATTAAGTCCTCGAATAAAGGTGTCCAAAGCCTTGTCCCTATATGTTTGGGTCAATACATCCAAAGCCTCGTTCCCTATATCCAGACAATCAATCTTGTCCAGAATCAAAGACAAATGGTGGTAAACCTTCTGGTAAAAATCTGTTATGGTTTGCCCACCCTGAGATAGGACGGTCATTTGATACTCTAAGGTCGAAATATCTCTCTTATCTGAAAAATGAAGCACTAAACACTTTCTTATCGCTTTCCAATTTAATGGGGTCCGATAAGACTCCAAAGCCGTGTCGGCCTCACCAACAATTTTATGCCTAACAGTGTGTAGAATTGTGAAGTATTTGGTTGTTCCCCTTTGTGACTCATAAATGTTCATGATCCTATCAACAGCTTTCCTCCACGAACTAAATTCTCCTGGCTTGCCCGAGAATTCCCTTAACGTCTTCACTATGTCTGGTATTCTCTCTCCTTCTGAGATATCCCCAGATCCTTCTATGTCGACATCTTTAGTGGCGGTAACATCCTCCCCCTGTTTGAGAAGGTTTGCCACCGTCTCACTTATTATTCGTTTCACCTCATTAGTCTGACTTTCCGTAAAGGGATTAAACCTTACGGGAGCTGCCCCAGAAGGCGAAGATGTCTGTCCTGAAACACTCATAGCTTCGACCCTTGTTATTAAGTTGTCTAAATCTTCCGGCATTGGCCGCTCGAAAAAAAGGAGAAAAAGAAACACCAAATCCTAGTTCTCGTCACAAATCTATTATCAAAATTTCTTTAAACTTATTTCAGCACGGATATGACTCTTTAAATTTGGATGCCACACTCTATTTTTTTGTTTAACTTAATCTAACATTTCATATTTCTTACATTTGTTAATTTCGCACAAATATGATTTTTTGTAAATTTAGATGTCACACTTCATTTTTTGTTTTACCTTACTCTAACATTTCTTTCTTCTTACTTTGTTATTTTTGTTAAACGTATTCTAGCACAAATATGATTTTTTGTAAATTAGATTTCACACTTTCACTTTCTGTGTTATTCCTTATTTTGTTTAATTTTATTTTAACATTTCTTCTTTTTTACTTTTGTTAAATTTATAATAACTTACTAATAATAATTTGATCATTTTCCTTATATCCCGGTAGTCCGCTAGTTCTTACGTAACATCCTTTTCGTACTCCTACTCAGGAACGGTTCTCGTACCGGCTGTTGGGATGTTTTAATCCTTGTGGTTGTTGGGTTCTAGGATGTGTTGATCCTTGTAGTTGTTGGGTTCTAGGATGTGTTGATCCTTGTAGTTGTTGGGCGCCAGTTAATGTTAGAAGTTAAAGTTTATTTCACACTGCTATGGTGTTTCTTTATTTTGTTACTAACATTTATGTTGCGGTGCTATGCACCTCTCTTGTTGGATTTACAATTATGAATTACTTCAACTTAAAACTAATATTATACTGCAGCCTGGTCGTGCTCGTTATTACGCTGAGTCATCACTTGCGGTGCGCTGGTATTAGTGCGCGTGTTTGTGGCGGATGACTGCCCTGGTGTCATATTCCTGTTGATTTGTCGGACTGCTTGCGCAGCATAATGATGGGAATGTTTACTAGTTGGTTTGCATATTTAGTTTGATGTTTATTAGGGTGAGCCGTTAACTTATATACCAAAGGGTTTTTGGAAATTCGACCGTTTGGTAATATAAAAAGTGAATACTTTGTATTGGACAAACGTAATGAGTTAAAATCCTAAACTTTTGAATGAGAGTCACTGATGGAGAGCTTTAAAGGTATACCAAAGGGTTTATGGAAATTAGAATTTAAAGGTTACGAAAAGTTTTAAGATAGTACCATTTGCTAACATGTTAACGGATAGAGCTGAAACTCGTACTAAAATAGTTCGAAAGTCTTAACATGTATTGAATACTTTGTATTGAACAAACGTAGGGTCTAGAATTCTGACATTTGAAGAGTAAGGGTTTATAGAAATTGGACTTTAAGGTTACGAAAAGTTAAATATATGAACGGTTAATGTTATATAAAAAACGGTTAATGTTAATATAAAACTAAAACAAAATTGGTATAAGAACCAAGGTTGATCAGTAAGTTTAATGTATGAAGGTGGTGTTGATAATGTGTACTAATTGTGCGAACTTCACTAAATAGTATTAAATTTGGACCATTTTGGTTAAGTGTGAAGGGAAGAATATGCAATATTGAATTTTTGTATTGAGGCCCCTGTCTGTGGTAGGTTTGTGATAAGGAGGTCGTTTTGGAAATTGGTACTACAAGGAAATAAAAAGTATTAAATAGTACTGTATTTGCTACAATTTGATTTCGAGTAAATATACAGGGTTGCCCATATTCGACGGACCCATCTGGCAACGCCATAACTTTTGACAGAGATGTCACATCGCTTAATGACATACCGCGTTTGAAGCGTCAGTCCAAGCAGATTTTTACCATGAACCAATACACGTGCTCTGAATAGTAGGTTTGTGATAATGAGGCGGTTTTGAAAATGGGTACTGCAAGTGCACGGAAAGTACTAAATAGTACTATATTTCGGTCAATTTGACATTCTATAAACAGATAGTGCTTAAAATCTGAAATTAGGGTCGTTGTTCGTGTGTCGCCTGGACACATTGAGGGGGTTTCGGAAATGTGTAATATAATTGTACGAAAAGTCTTGAATAGTATTATATTTGGTATTGGGTAGGTTTGTGATAAAGAGGTCATTTTAGAAATGGGTTCTACAAGGACACGATAAGTATAAAATGGTACTATTTTCTATTTTCTAAATGAATCTATTTTCTATTCGGTACAATTTTCTATTGGGTAAACAAAAAGTGCATGAAATAGTAGCCTAGACATATGGACGTGGTTTCGGAATTGTACGAAAAGTACTGAATGGTATCATATTAGGTATCAAGTGAAGGGATTAAGATAAGATTCTGAAATTGAAATTTAGATTACTGGGCGGTTTCAGGCATTGAAATATGTGGATGGTTTTGGAAGTGTATATTATAATTGTACGAAAATTAGTCAATTTGGTATTGACTAATGGAATAAAGCTGAAATCCTGTAATTTAATTTAGATCTCACCGTTGTAATCTGTGGTTAAGATAAATAGGCGGTGGTTGTGAAATGTGTACTATAAGTGTTCGAAAAGTACTAGATGGTACTATATTGGGTAAAGGGATAGAGCTGGAATCCCGAAAAATTGTATTAAGGTCTCTGTTGGTATCTGGACTTGAGTATGTAGTTTGTTTTGGAAATACATCCTATATTTGTACGAAAAAGTACTAAATTAGATATTCAGTGAAAGGATAGAGCTAGAATTCTCAAATTTGATGTTGAGGTCCTTGTTGGTATTTTGAATTGAGTATGGAGGTTGTGAATGTGAAAGTGAATGTGTACTTTAATTGTACGAAAAACACTAAATAGTACTCAATTGGGTATCGGGTGAAAGGATAGAGCTGGAATCTCGAAATTTGCTATTGAGGTCTCTGTTGGCTAGTACTAATTTTGCATTAATGTTGATGACTAGTGTGGAGAGATGCAGATTGTTTTGTATACGCGTACTAATTGTTACTAAATTTGATATTGGGTGAGGGGTTAGAACTGAAATTCTGAAATTTGATATTGAGGTCACTGTTCGTTTCCATTTTGCAATGGTGTGACTAATATCCTCCTCGGTAGGTATCAAAATCAAGGATTTTGATGGCTTTTTAGTGTAAAAAGTAGACACTTTAGTATTATACTTCCCGAAAAACGAATAACTTGAATAATATAAAATGCCTGGAAAGTCTGAAAATTTAGAACGATGAACGAAGCTTTGATTAAACCAATAAGGAAAGGTCAAAAGTCGACTATATGATTCCCTATTCAACTGTATGTGCTCCGGTAACAAAAAAAAATTCTATTGGGAATTTATGTGAAGTAGATCATACAAACTATGAACCTTATTTGAATGCGTATCATGGTTTTAGAATATTCACAACTTGGGAACTATATCCAACTCTTAATCGATTTCCAATAAATTTGACGAAGGCTTTTGCACCTATAGTACCAAAAATTTTGCTGTGTTGAATTATATTAAAAATATTTATTGGAGCAATATTGGACCGAGTTTTAACAATATACGTACTTGTTTCTGGGTTGAATTCCGTCGGAGGTTCCAAAATTCAGTCCATTTGGGCTGATATTAGCCATTTGGTGCACAAAAATCCTGAAATCGGATAAAGATATATATGGGAGGTATATCCAAATCTGAACCGATCTTGACAAAATTTGACAGAAGTATTTTTGGATCTGGTATCAAATATCATTCTTGTGGAGTGCATATTACGAATATGAGGAACTTAAACACCAAACGGATGAAACATATATATGGGTGCTATAGGTATATCTGAACCGAATTTTATGCCCTTGCTTCTAGACTGAATTCGGTCGCATTTCCCAAAATTCAAGTCATTTAGATTGATATTGGCCATTTTTTGCACAACTAGATCCAAAATCGGTTGAAGATATATACATAACAGCTATATCATCCTTGGGCCAAACAAATATCGCATTTTGTTTACAAAAGTACATGGACGGACGGACAGACGGACTGACATGCATAAATCGACTCAGAAACTGGTTCTGTGAAGATCCTCAAAAGGAACTATGGGTCTATCTCCCTTTCTTCTCCATGTTACAAGGACCTATTACCCTTACCACTATGTGGTGTAGGGTATAGACATTTTGTCATACGGGACAAATTGTGCATTTTAAGTACAGACAGACCTAAAACCGAACTGTTGGAACGAGTCTAAAATTTTAAGGTGGACTTTGCTAGCTATCCTATATGCGGACAAATCATCCTTTTTTATTTATTTTTTTTTAATTTCTAAGTTATTACTTTGTTTTTAATAAATGTGCATTTTTGAATTGTTTAAGATTTTTTTATAATACGCAATTTCACCAGAATCTATATAAATATGTTTTCCATAAAAGTAACAACCTACCCCCAATGAAGAATTCCAAATAATCAACCGCAACAATTCACACGTGTTCCCAAACAACCACAACAACAATTTGTTCAGCTACAGGAATACAACTTATTTTTTGTTATTCCTGAATCTATTAATTTCAGCATTTATGCAATCTAAAACAATTTTCTCATTTCTTTATCAATTCGATAATATGAAAATTTATGGTTTCAATTTTCAGTGGAAAAACAGAAAGAAAACATGCCATGGGGAGAAACTCCTCATGACAACCATTTATAATAACAGAACTCGGTAAAACGGGAATTTCAAGAGTGTCGGGAGGGGAGGAGAGGGACAAGGTACAGGAAAAAAATAAGGATACCTGGTAGCTTGATATTATTGAACTGTTTTTTTTTTTTTGTTTGTTATCTGGGTTAGATATCACAAAACAGATTAACATTTCAAAGCATTTCGGAGTTCTTGGAAGATATCCTTAAAGGAGCTTCAAGGAAACACATGTATGTGAGTGTTTGCATGTATTTGTAGGTCTCCATACAAATTGTCATCTGAAAACTATACGAGTGACATTTATTGTTCGCCATTCTTCATCTTTTTTCCTCTTTTATGTTTTTCTAATTCATTGTTTTTGTTTCGTGGTGTGTTTTATACCCTACACCACATAGTGGTAAGGGTATTATGTCTTTGTGCATTTGTTTGTAACATGGAGAAGGAAACGAGATAGACCCATAGTTACTTTTGAGAACCTTCATAGAATCACTTTCTGAGTCGATTTATGCATGTCCGTCCGTCTGTCCGTCCGCCCGTCCGTCCGTCTGTCCATGTATTCTTGTGAACAAAATGCAGGTCGCATTTATTTTCCGATTGAGATGAAATTTTCCAAACAATCTTTTTTTGGCCCAAGGACGAACCCTATTGAAATTGGTGAGAATCGGATCAAATTTAGATATAGCTCCCATATATATCTTCATCCGATTTCGGGTTAAATGAGCACCAAATGTCCACTATCAGTCCAAATTACCTGAATTTTGGCACACCCAACCGAGTTCGGCCTAGAAGCAAGTATATCAAATTTGGAGAAAATCGGTTCAGATATAGCTATAGCTCCCATATATATCTTTCATCCGATTTGATCTTTAAGTCCCTAACATTCCTACTATGCACTCCACAACCGTGATATTTGGTACCAGGTATTAGATGGAGCACAGAAATAGCTGTTTTAAATTTTATCGAAATCGGTTCAGATTTGGATATACCTCCCATATATATCTTCATCCGATTTCGGGTTAATTGACCACCAAATGGCCAATATCAGCCCAAATGGCCCGAATTTTGGCACATGTGACCGAGATTAGCCTTAAAGCAAATACAACAAATTTGAAAATCGGTTCAGAAACAGCTATAGCTCCCATATATATGTTTTATCCGATTTGGTGTTTAAGCCTCTCACATTCGTAATATGCACTGCACAAGAATGATATTTGGTACCAGATATAAGATACAGCCCAGAAATAGCTGTTTGTAATTTTATCGAAATCGGTTCAGATTTGGATATAGCTCCCATATATATCTTCATCCGATTTCGGGTTAATTGTGCACCAAATGGCCGATATAAGTCCAAATGGACTGAATTTTAGTACATCGGACCAAATTCAGCCTAGATGCAAGTATATCAAATTTAGTGAAAATCGGTTCAGATATAGATATAGCAACCATATATATGTTTCACCCGATTTAGTGTTTTAGTCCCATACATTCGTAATATTCACTCCACAACCGTGATATTTGGTACCAGGTATTAGATGGAGCACAGGAACAGCTGTTTTAAATTTTATCGAAATCGGTTCAGATTTGGATATAGCTCCCATATATATCTTCATCCGATTTCGGGTTAAATGTGCACTAAATGGTCAATATCAGCCCAAATCACCTGAATTTTCGTACATAAGACCGAATTCAGTCTAGAAGCTAATACGTAAAATTTGGAGAAACCCGGTTCAGAGATAGCTATAGAATTAGATAGAATTAGATAGATTTTGATTTTGTACCAAATATCTCATAGAGCTCTGAAATGCCCTGTCTAAACCTTTTTACGAGAGCTCTACTAAATATGCATAGTGGTGTAGGGTATCATATAGTCGGCCCCGCCCGACTTTTGAGTTTTCCTTACTGGTTTTTTTCTACTCTCTTTTCTAAAGATATTTATTTCCTTTTGATATTTATGCATGATTTCATTTTTCGGTCCTTTTGTATTGCCTTGGCAGAAATGGGAGGGCATACAAGGTATGAAACCCTCTAATAACGTTTTGTTAATATATACGAAAAAATGTTAAGGTAAAAGTATACACATACAGCATTTGGATAGGGGAATTACGCCGTGTGGCAGTAAGTAGTGGAAGGGGGCTCCAAAAGAAAATAGGGTCTAACTCTAGGTAAGAACATGAGGGTAAGTTTGTTATTTCATTTTCAGTAAGAATAAACTGTATAGAGATCCTTATTTAAGTTCAATCTATTTGAGGTAATTAAGGACCTCATGGAGAGGTTATATCACAAAAAAAAAAAAAAAAAAAATCTGTGAATTTTTAATTTTTCTTTTAGATTTTGAAAAATTGTGTTTTTGAATATAGGTTTTTTAAAGAATATATCCGGTGTTTGAATCTTATACAGGGTGAGATGGAAAAATTACAACCAACTTCAGACTGCTGTCAAATCCAAGCCACTCGTCCGAAAGTTGTTAAAATTATTCCAGTGACCGCTCATTATATTGTTTAAAAGCGTACAAAAGCATTTTGGTGAGAATTTTCCACAAAAAAGTTATTCATGACGGAATTCAAGCGTGATAGTGTGATTTCTTTATATTTGGCTGGAAAACCACAAGTGGCTATCGTTAGAGTACTCCAGCATTTAAATGTGAATAAATCTTTTGTGTCTCATACAATCTCTCGTTACCGTGATACTGTAGCGTAGCCCGACGTCAAGGTAGTGGACAGAAGAGACAGCAACATCAGCAGAAATGGTTCGAAAAGTATAGGAGCGACTTGATCGAAACCCACGTCGCAGTGGCGGAAAAATGGCTCGTGATCTGAATATATCGCAATATTGAGCTCGGGGTAAAGCCATTGAAATTCAAAAAAAGTGCAAGAACTTACACCGCAACAGAAAGAAAATAGACTCAAAAGAGCTAAAGAGTTGCTTCGCTTGGCCGAAAGTGATGAACTGCCGAATTTGGTTTTCTCCGATGAGAAAACATTCGTTGTCCAGCAGTTTGTAAACAAACAAAATTATCATGTTTACTTGCCAAAGAGGTCAGCTGAAAATGTGCACCTTCGGTTTGCCAACAGAACTCAAGCGATGGCCATGGTGATGGTTTGGGCCACCATAACAGCCAATGGTCGCTCTCCGCTTGCATTAATCGACCGTGGCATCAGATTAAATGCCGAATATTATCGTGGAAATATTCTGGAGGGTGTATTAAAGCCTTGGGTACGCAAACATTTTGGCCGCAGACCTTGGACATTCCAACAGGACTCAGCACCATCGAACTCAACACGTGCCACCCAAGAATGGTTACAAAATGAGGTTCCTCGCTTCAGTTCCAGCACACAATGGATACCAATCAGTTGGACTATTGCGTCTGGAGTATTTTTGAAAGCAAGGTTGGCACTAAAAAATACCGTTTGAAGGCCATAATTCGGGCCAAAGATGACCAATTCGAACAAATCTAAACTTATTCTAAAATTTGATGCTATTTCCGACATTACAATGCTATTTCCGACATTAAAAAAAAAAACAAGTAAAAAAGTAAGTTCGGCCGGGCCGAACTTTGAATACCCTTCACCATTTGGAACGAATTTGTAGCTATTATATTACGATCTATCCGACGACATGAACCTGCGTAGGTAACATTTGTCATAAGCCATTACAATATTCAAATGCAAAACTTAAAACAAAAAATCGGTTATAGTGTCGAATATCGAAAATACCGAATATCGGGAGATACCGTTATATGGGGGCTCTACGAAGACGTGGACCTGCACAGACAATTTTCTCTCTTAGGCTGTAGTATCCATTATGAACTTAAAATACCAAACTTGAAACAATTCCGAATATAGCAGGTAGCGTTATATGGGGGCTATACGAAGACGTGGATCTACATGGCCCATTTTCAATACCAAAAGCCTCGCAGACGTAAGATACATTTGAGCAAAAATTGTATCAATTTGCTTCAATTCGTTCGGAAGCTAGAGTGATTTCTACAGATGGACTGACGGATAGACAGACAGACGGACGAACATCGCTAAATCGACATAGAATTTTATGCTGATCAAGAATATATATACTTTGTGGGGTCCAAAACGTGTATTTCGAGGTGTTACAAACGGAATGACAAACTTAATATACCCTTCATACTATGGTGGAGGGTATAAAAAGATTTCCATTTGACTGTGTGCTCTGTTATCATTCACAATCCCAATACAGTTGTTCCAATGACATACCTTGGATAATATATTTCCTTTAAGGATACCTAACCTTTCATTGTTGTTCTTCTCCTTTTCATTGATCTTGGGTTGTCACCATCGTCATTATTATTCCCATTGTTGTTGTCGCTGCCACATTTACGGGGGGTTAGCTAGATTTCCTTTAATTTGATGATATATGATGTTTGTATATACGAATGTATGCATTCTATGATAATATCGGTGATGTATGATGTCGCTGTTGCAAATATTTTGTAACGACATTCGGTTTAACAGCCTATTATTTTATTAAATACGGAACAGAAAAACCTTGAGGTTTTACACTTCATTGAATTGTCATGCCTTGTGGGAAATATCCTACAAAATATGTTTTTATTTTCCCTCTTTTTCTGGGAATATAATGAGGAAATAATTTGAATATTTCTTTAGGGCTTTTGCACAGAAAAATAAAGGAAACCCGAAACGGATAGAATCGTAAGGTCGCATTTTGAAGGATGCTATTTTTGGTTTGCAAATGAAACATAAGGATAATAGAAACCCTAAGGGAATGAAGCCTATCAGACGGGTTTTTAAGAAATTATTCGCTCAAGAACTCTCGAAGAATGTTAAAGAATGTTTTAGGAAGGAATTATGTGACATTAAATGAAAATTCCGTACTCTTTTAAGTAATTTTCTTTTTAAAAAATATTACAAAAGCCTGTTTAAAAAAGGAAAATATTAATTCTAAAGGATTTATAATTATTTAAATATTGTTTTCTAAAGAACAATCATGGATTTTTTTTTTAATATTTTTAAAATATATTTTCTGAATCACTTTCTTGAACTTATCCAATGAGGACAATCGTGGATTTTTGAAGTACATTTTCACAAGAACTATGGTGAATTTTTAGAGAATATTTTCTAATGAACTTCATGGATTTCAACAAAAAGCTTTTCGAAGGAGTATGGACGATTTTTAATATATATTTTCTAAGAGACTGTCGAAGATTATTCTAGAATTGAATGTCATGCAGCTAAAAACAGTCCTGAAGAACTTTCTGGGCTTTTAAAGAAAAATATTTTTTTTAAGGAATATTTTCTGAATTATTATTTTATTTAAATTGTTAGGAATATTTTTAAGGACTATCTACAATTTTAAGAAAATTTTCTGTGGTTTTTTAAGGACTAATATGGATGTTTAGGGAAGGATAACGGCGTATTTCTAAAGAATAGTTTTGGCGGAAAATTTTAAGAATATTTTCTCATGGATAATTTGGTTTTTGAACAACAATGGTTCAATGGTTCAGGGTCAAAAATAATCAGAGAAAATAATATTCATGACTTTTTAAAGGATGCCTTCGGAATAACTATATCGTATAATTGAAGAATATTTTTTAGAAAAACTATTGGGAATTTCTAAAAACTTCTGAATTTTAAGGACTTTTACAGCAATAATCGTGTATTTTTAAAGAATTGGATTTTTCAGGAAATGGCTATTATAAAAAATATTGAATTTAACAAATAATATTTTATAAAGGACAAAGGTCGTGGATTTTAAAGGCGTATCACAGCAAAATTATGGATTTTTAAAGAATATTTTCCAAAGGATTGTCACAGCAATAATCGTGATATTTATACCCTACACCACATAGTGGTAAGGGTATTATTTCTTTGTGCATTTGTTCGTAACATGTAGAAGGAAGCGAAATAGACCTATTGTTACTTTTGAGGATCTTCATGAATCACTTTCTGAATCGAATTATGCATGTAGTCCGTCCGTCTATCCATGTATAATTGTGAACAAAATGCAGGTCACAGTTACTATCCGCGGCCCAAGGACGAACCCTATTGAATTTGATGATAATCGGTTCAGATTTAGATATAGCTCCCATATATCTTCAACCGAACCAAATTGCTAATCTAAGTGCAAATGACCTGTATTTTGGTATATCCGACCGAATTCAGTCTAGAAGCAAGTGCATCAAATTTGGAGAAAATCGGTTCCGGTATAGCAAAAGCTCCCATATATGTGTTATATCTGATTTGGGGTTTTAAGTCCCTCACATTCGTAATATGCACTCCACATCAATGATATTTGGTACCGGATGTCAGACACTGCTCGAAAATACCTCTGTCAAATTTTGCCGTGTTCGGTTCCGATAGAGCTATAGCTCCAATATATAAATATTTTATCCGATTTGGGTTTTAAAGTCCCTCACAAACATAATATGCATTCCGCAACAATGATTTTTGGTACCAGAAATGAGATACAGCTCTAAAATAAGTGTTTCAAATTATCAAGATTGGTTTCAATTTGGATATAGCTCCCATATATATCTTCAACCAATTTCGGGTTTATTGTGCACCAAATAGCCAATATCAGTCCAAATAACCTGAATTTTGGCATATCCAACCGAATTCATGCTAGAAGCAGGTACATTAGATTTGTTAAAAATCGATTCAGATAGAGATATAGCTTCCATATATATGTTTCATTTAAGACCCTCACATTCGTAATATGCATTCGACAACAATGATATTTGGTACCAGATATGTTATAAAGCTCGGAAATAATTTAGCCAAATTTTTCCCAAATACATCCTTAATCCGATTTTAGGTTTATTGTACAAATAATGGCTAATATCAGCCCAAATGGAGTGAATTTCGGGACGTACATTTCCATTTTGTGCAACTCGGCTTCAATATTTTTAATATATAATAACTCGAAGTGATATCATGCCCTCTATAGCAATATTATTTGGTATAAATGATAAAAATGTCTTCGTCAAATTTAGTTAAAATCGATTCAGAATTGGATATGCCTCCCATATATTAGTTCCCTCTGAAACTAAACTACAACTGATGTAAAGCCAAATGTTAATAAGTGGTATGATCTACTTGAAATAAATTCTTTGGGTACGGGAGCTCTAGTAAATATGCACAGTGGTGTAGGGTATCATATAGTCGGGCCCGCCCGACTTTTGACTTTTCCTTACTGGTTTAGCTCTACTTTTATAATCATTTGGGTTATTGCTGTAATTATTTTTTCTGTTGCACAGCGTAATAATGGTCTTTTATAAATATTTTTTAGGAACTTTTGGACAAATAACCGTGAAATTTATAATGATTAATTCCCGAAAAAAATTTAGACCAATAATAGAGAAGGACCCTTCGGTAATCAATCGAGATTTTAAAAGGTTTATTTCTGAAGAGGTTTGTAGAACAATAATCGTGGTTCATAAAACATTTATATACGAAGTATCCTTGGACCAAAAATTGTGGAATTAAAATATCACTTTCTAAAAACAAATCGTGGATTTCAAAGGATTATTTTTTGAAGGTCTTTTAAAGGATCTCTTTCCGAAAATCTTTTAGACCAATTAGATGTGGATTAGACTACTTTCCGAAGGACTCGTAGACTTATAATCGTGGATTATAAAAGATATCTTTCTGAAGGATTTTTTTTACCAATAATAGTGGATTTTTGTAGATTACTTTCTGAGTGATTTCAAGACCAACGACTTCTTTAAACGATTTCAATCTCAAGGACTTTAAAAAAAAATTATTGTTGGTTTTAAAACATTACCTTTTGAAAGAATTTTAGACAAATCATCGGGGATGTAAAAATACTACCTTTTAAAGGACTCTGGCAGATTTTTGTGGGTTTCAAATATTACTTTCTATAGGATTCTAAGGCCAATATTCGTGAAATTTAAATGTTTTCTTTCTGAAAGACTCTAACAGCAATGAACGTGAATTTGAAAAGCTTTTCTTCTGAAAGGGTCTATAGGCTAATAATCGTGGATTAAAAATGATTTGCTTTTTAAAAGACTTTTAGACCAAACATCAGGGATGTCGAAATGTTACTTTCTGAAGATTATTTTATTCATCATTTTGATATTCTACTAAGAACCTTGTCCTTCATTAAACGATTTGTCAATATATCGCAGAAATGAATTTTTTTGGGCATGTCTCTGACATCATTGGCGATAACAATTAATTATTTCAATTTTAACTGAAAATCTATCTCATATCTTTCATCTTCAGCAAAAAGCTAAACAAAAAGAAAAAAATTTGCTGCGATTTGCAGAGAACTATTTCCAATAGAGCTTTTACTATTCCTGGAAAGTCAGACTGCTGGTGATGATGGCCAATGATGTTGGGCGCAAATCCCAAGAATGATTATTTAAAATAGATTTCCAAAACCCAAAAAAAGCATAGCCACACTGCCAATCGTTTGTCGTTGCACAGACAATGGAAACCTGTTCCATACGTTTGCCATTCTAAATCATGATCGTGGTGGAGTCGATGACGACGATGATGATGACGGTGACGGCAATGACTGGGATGATGCACCTCAGTTACTGATGGCTGGCTGGCTGGCTTGACTATGTGAATGTGCCAGCAGGTTTAAGGCCGCGTCTATGTTCTGCCAGTTGAGATCCCGGCCACTCTTTTGGTAGTTTGTCGTCGTTGTTGGATCATGTAATTGACTTCTATACGTTTTTCTTATTAAACTCATCGATCTTATAAATTGGAGCGTGATTTGTAAGGTCATCATTCAAAAGGCATCTTCTTCGTTCGTCTGACTATTCACCGGCACCCGTCACCCATGCACCGCACTTAACCCTGCCGCTCACGGATTCTGTGGCATCAGCATTATTTGTTGTTTGTCGTCTTTTTTCATGCATCTGTTGTCCCTAGATGTCTGCTTAAGTTGACTGCTGCTGCTGATGCTGCAGCTCCTCATTGGGGTCTCAAGGAGCGATCGTTTTATTGTGATGTGACACAAACGTAAAAAAGGCGACTACAAAAGATCATTTCATTTAAACTTGGGCAAAACAATATGCAAAATCAATTGTATTAAAATCAAGTTGGATTTCGGTTTTTTTTTTTTCTGTTTGGGACTTTTTGCATTAAATCCTTTAAAGAATTCTTGGCCAAAACAATCCACAAAATCCGCAGAGCTTATGGAGTTCCCTGTAAACGAGCAGCAAAAAGAACGATATTGGAATAAAATGGGAAAAAGATCTTGATACTTTTGTTTAAAGATTTAGATTAGGTTTACTCCAAACCAGCACCACCACTACCACCATCAGAAGTTCTAAAGCCACATTGTTCCTTGGATTCTTTGTGTGTGTGTGTTACTTTTTGTTTGCCGGAAAATAACTTGGTGGTGTAAGCCCTGAGTGGTTTTGTGGATGACTGGATTTGGAATACCTGGTGTTTTATAAGATTGTTTATGGTCTGGCTGACATATCAGTTGAAAAAGATCTTCAAAAATGTTCTGAGATTTTGTTTAGCTGAAGTATTGAAAATAAGAAAAAGACGAAAAATAAGAGTGGAATATCTTAAAAATTGATGCCTTGCTGGAGACAAAATTGCCAGGTTTTTAGAATTTTTCTCAAATTAAGAAAATGGTCGGATGATTTGTTTGGTTTATGTACCTTTGAAATGTCAAATACAAAAATTTAATTAAATGATGCAGGAAATAATACACTTTGCGTCAAAAATCATTTTAATACCCTCCCCCAAACTATGGAGGTTATATATATAAACTCCTCGAAATGTTCATGTCAGACCCAACAAAATACATATATTCTTGATCAGCGTAAAATTCTACGTCGATTTCGCTTTCCGTCTGTCTGTCCGTTTGTCTGTTGCAATCACGTTAACTTTCGAACGAATTGAGATAGAAGGTTAAAATTTTGCAGACATGTGTACTTTACCAGTAGGCAGGCTAAGTTCGTTGGACAAGTGTAGGTCCACGTTTCATATAGCCCCTATATAACGGTACCTCCCAATATTCGGTATTTGGATGATTTTAGTGACATTTTTTTCCGGAGTTATTTCAAATTTCGTATATAAATTTCGTAATGGGTACTACAATGTATGACAAACCATTAAAGAAAGTCTTAAAGTAGGGCGGGGTCGAATTTATGATACCCTACACCACTTTGCATATTTAGTAGAGCTTCACATAATAAATAACAGTTTTAATAGGGAATTTGTGATGATTAAATCATACCAACTATGATTATAGTAATAATTAAAAGTCCAAAAGAACTATTTTATGGGTGGAATATCTGAATCGATTTCTACTAAATTTTTCGAGGCACTTGCGCCTTTTCAATTCGGGCTTGTATTATCCATTTGGTGTACAATTAACTTGAAATCGGAAAGATATATGAGATCTACATCAAAATCTGAACCGATCTCGATAACATTTGGCAAAGGTATTTCTGAGCTGTATTTGATATATTTCCGCGAATATCGTTAATACGGAGTCCATATTACGGCTATGCAGGGCAAATTCAACAAATCGGATGAACAATATATATATATGAGCTAGAGCTATATCTGAACCAATTTCCACTAAATTAGACATACTTTTTTCTAGACTCAATTTGGTCGTAAGTACCAAATTCCATTCCATTTGGGCTAATATTACACGTTTGGTGAACAATAAAATGGAAATCGGACGACAATGTATATGGGAGCTATATCCAAATATTACCTGATCTCGAAAAAATTTTGCAAGGGCATTCCTGAGTTATATTTGATACTTTTCCAAAATATCGTTGTTACAGTGTGCATATTACTGCGGAGGACAAAACTAAAAAATCGGATGAACAAGCTCTATCTATATCTGAAGCGATTTCGATCAAATTTGGTATACTTATTTTCATGTCCAAGCTGGTCGTACGTGCAAAATTCCATACTATTTGGGCTGATACTAAAGTTTGGTGCACAATATAAGGTAAATTGGAAGAATATATATATGGGAGCTATACCTAAATTTTGACCGATTATCTCCAATTTTAATAGGATTCGTCCTTGGAACAATCAAATTATTTGTGCAAAATTTCATCTGAATCGGACAATAAATGTGACCTGTACTTTGTTTACAAAAATACATGGTAAGACGGACGGACGGACCTGCATAAATCGATTCCTTTTGCCTGCCAAACAAATGCACAAAGACATAATACCCTGACCACCTTGTGGTGTAGGGTATAAATAGATATCGGAGACGAGTTCGACAAAATGGAAACGTACGTCCCGAAATTCACTCCATTTAGACTGATATTAGCCATTATTTGCACAGTGAACCTGAAATCGGATTAAGGATATATATGGGAGATATATGCAAATCTTTGCCGTTCTGGAAAAAATTTGGCAAAGGTATTTCCGAGCTTTATAAATTACCAAATATCATTGTTGTCAAATGCATATTACGAATGTGAGTGACCCAAACACTAAATCGGATGAAACATATATACGGAAGCTGTAGCTATATCTGAACCGATTTTCAACAAATTTGATGCACTTACTTTATTACTAAAGTCGCTGAAATTCAGATCATTTGGACTGATATTGGTCATTTGGTGAACAATTGAAAATTATATTGACAATTTTTGTACTAAAGGTGAAAATTATGTGTTTGCTTTTTTATACCCACCACCAGATGAGTTGCAAACGGAATGACAAAATGAACTGTTTGTAACTCATCGAAATAATGATCTTAGACCCAACAAGGCATATATATTCTTGATCAGCGTAAAATTCTGTATGCTGTATGTCTGTGTGTCTGTCTGTATATCTGTCATACAACAGACACCTTATCTTTCGAACGAATTGAGATAGAAGGCTAAAATTGTACACACATGTCTATTTTGCTAGTAGGCATGTTAAGTTCGTAAATGGGCCATGTAGGTCCACGATATTCGGTAATTTGATGATTTTAGCGACATTATTCACCGGAATTGTTTCAAATTTGGTGTTTAAAGTTCGAAATGGATACTACAGCCTAGGGCAAGTCGACGTCTTCGTATAGCCCCCATATAAAGGTACCTCCCAATATTCGGTATTTTGATGATTTTAGCGTCACTATTCACCATAGTAGTTTCAAATTACGTATTTAGAGTTCGTAATGGGAACTACAGTCCGTGACAGAAAATTGCCTATGCAGGTCCAGGTCTTCGTATAGGCCCCACATATCAGTACCTCCTTATACTTATAGTATTTTGGCAATACTCACCGAAATTGTTTGAGATGTCATATTTGAAGTTCGTAATGGAAGCTACAGTCTGTGACAGAAAATTGTCTATGCAGGTCCAGGTCTTCGTATAGCTCTTATATAACGGTACCTTCCTATGTACAGTATTTTGATGATTTTGGCTACATTATGCACCGTTTATTTCAAGTTTGGAATTTGAATATTGTAATGGCGTGTGAAGGTGCATGTCGTACAGGCGCTAATATAACGCATATATTCGGTGTTTTTAAAATGTTAACAGAATTTTTGACGAATGTTATCTTTTTTGAAAATTATCAAATTTGATCTAAATGGTGGAGGGTATTCAAAGTTCGGCCCGGCCTAACTTACTGCTTTTTTACTTGTTTTAATGTTAATTTATTAAAACCGAGTTGATATCTCTCTTTATTTTTAATTTTTTGGAAAATATTTAAACGAAAAATTATTCTACATCAAATTTCATTGTGAGTCTCTGAACAAAAGGAAATCTGTATACTTAATATGAACCAAAAAAGCATCAATTCTCATTAATAAAATTCCTTGTATATTCCCCGAAAAATTTAGAACTTTTTCTAATTTGCTACAATTTTTTTTTCACTGTACAGTCTTGGTTGTGGAAAATGCCAACTGGACTGCAGAGTATTGGTTTTTAGATCAAACCCCCAAAATAAGTTTAGGGTTCTTAGGCCAAATGTTGTTAAGGCCCGCATTAGATTGATCATTCGATTACATCTAAAATCATTGGTACAGAAAATGGGTCACATTGATACATTTTTTGGAATAGTCCCCATGTTTTCCATTTAATTTGACAAATTTTGGCATTTTGAGTTCTTATTATGTGGAAACGCCATTTACAAAAAATAATGAATATGGGTCCACCTTTTGGTACAGTTTTTATATAATGATACCCCTAATTTTAGTTCATGGTCTTGGAATTTCAAGGAAAATTTTCTGAAAAACTATTACAGCTATTAACGTGGGGAATGCCCACAAGTTAAGATAGAATCCAACGATTTGATTGTTGAATGCCTGAGATGAGATACCTCAGATCGCTCCATTTCCAAGTCAGTCGTCTAGGATAGCAACTCGATGTGAGAAAACTTGTTTATAGTGCCTCACTACCACCCATTATTATTATACCCTCCACCATAGTATCCGTTTGTAACACCTCGAAATATACATTTTAGATCCCACAAAGTATATATATTCTTGATCAGCATAAAATAAAATTCTATGTCGATTTAGCAATGTACGTCCGTCTGTCCGTCTGTGGAAATCACTCTAGCTTCCGAACGTAATGAAGTTGGTTGATAAAATTTTACTCAAATGTGTATTATGTCTGCAGGACTTTTGGTATTGAAAATGGGCCATGTAGGTCCACGTCTTCGTATAGCCCCCATATAGCGGTACCTCCGATATTCGGTATTTTGCTGATTTTAGCGACATTATTTACCGGAATTGTTTCAAATTTGGTGTTTTAAGTTCCTGACAGATACTACAGTATAAAACAGAAAATTGTCCGTGTAGGTCCACGTTTTCGTATAGCCCCCCTCGATATTTGGTATTTTGATGATTTTATCGACATTATTAACTATACTATTTGAAGTTGGTAATGGATACTACAGCCTATGACAGAAAATTGTCTGTGCGGGTCCACGTCTTCGTATAGCCCCATATAATGGTGCCACTCTATATTCGGTATTTTGATCATTTTAGCGACATTATTTACCGGAATTATTTCACATTTTGTATTTGGATATTACCTATGCCAGAAATGGATACTACCTATGCCAGAAAATTGTCTGTGTAGGTCCACGTTTTATAGCCCCCATGGTACCTCCCTATATTCGGAATTTTGATGATTTTAGCTACATTATATACAGATTTTTTTCAAGTTTCTCATTTGAATATTGTAATAGCTTGTGATAAAATATAATATATGCCTTTTCGGTATTTTTAAGATTTTAATGGATTTTATTTTTTTGAAAATTGCCAAATGGTGGAGGGTATTGAATGTTCGGCTCGGCCGAAATTACAGCTTTTTTACTTGTTTATTACTACATTTGCTTATTTAACAAAGAAAAGTTAATATCTGCCTTGACCGATTTACGGTATATTTTTTGGTGAATTTGTATAAATTCTTTGCAATGGCAACTCTTCTACTTAATGCTCACAGCATTTTTGTAGATAGTTGCTCCTTTTTTAGAGGATATCTTTTTTTTAAACAGAAGTTTTGTTCGTTGCCAGCCAGCTTTGATTTTTGACAATTTAGACACTTTTCTGCTTTATTCTGTTTAAGGGTAAAGCAGAAGAAGAATGCTTAAGTTTTGAATTTTGACATGATCGTTTTTTTTTTTTTCTCTTCCTTCGTCCATTCATTCATTTCTCTCGTGAATTGCAGTTTGAGTCAAGATCAAGATTGACTTTAGGTGATTTCTTTGCTTGAGACGACTGTCTATTTTTTTCCTAGAATATCCAGATTATTTACATAATTTTCTTTGGCAGCTTTTCACTTTAACTAATGGCAATGACCCCCCTGGGTTAATGCACTATCTAACGGCCGTGGCGGTGAATGATGGTCTATGGTGTGCCTGGTGTTGATATCAAATTATTTTGTAATAAATTCTTATTTTTATTGCTTTTCCATAACCTTTTCCTTTTTGGAGGTGGATGGATGCCATTAATTAAAACAAAGTTTTGCATTATTTGAGACAGTTTGTTGTTTTTAGAGTCTGTTGTTCTTTGTTTTTGTCCGTTCTCTTCGAATATATGCTAATTTTCAATTAGCAAAACTTGTTGATGTTTTGTGTTTTTTTTGTAGTGTTTTTGTTTTTACTGCAAAATCATCCGACCATTCAAAATGTTGCATAAATTTAATAATGCATCAACATTGTAGTCTCTTATCTGCATACACAAAACTCACGAAGCCAAAGGAAAAATGCCGACACAGTGGTTTGACATTGAGCAAGGCAGTTTTGAGTACTGAGGGTACAAAAATTACTTATGTTGTATGTGAGAAAGTTTTCTTAATAGAATCATTATTCGTTTGATTATACACCCGTTTATTCCTCAGAACAAAATGCAGGTCGCATTTATTATCCGATTGAGATGAAATTTTCCAAACAATATTTGTTTGGCCCAAGGACGAACTCTATTGAAATTGGTGATAATCGGATCAGATTTAGATATAGCTCCCATAAAAATATATCTTCAACCGATTTCGGGTTAATTATGCACCAAATGGCCAATATAAGGCCAAATGACTTGAATTTTAGCACAACCAACCGAATCCAGTCTAGAAGAAAGTACGTCAAATTTAGTGAAAATCGGTTTAGATATAGCTATAGCTTCCATATATATTAGTTTCATCCGATTTGGTGTTTAAGTCCCTCACATGCGTAATAAGCACTTCACAACAATGATATTTGGTACCAGATATCAGATACTGCCCAAAAATACCTCTGACAAATTTTATCAAAATGGGTTCAGATTTAGATGTAGCTCCCACATATATCTTTAACCGATTTCAGGTTAGCAGTGCACCAAATGGCCAATATAAGTCCAAAAGTCCTGAATTTTGGTATATCCGACCGAATTCAGTCTAAAAGCTAATACATCGTATTCGGAAAAAATCAGTTCAGATATAGCTATAGCTCTCATATATAGGTTTCATCCGATTTATTGTTTAAGTGCCGCACATTCGTAATATGCCCCCCACCCACAAGAATGATGTTCTGATTTGGATATAGCTCCCATGTATATCTTTCTATTTCCGGTTACTTCTGCACCAAATGTCGAATATCTGCCCAAAAGTCCTAAATATTGGTATATCCGACCGACTTCAGCCTAGAAGCAGATACATCAAATTTAAAAAAGAAAAGCGGTTCAGATATAGTTATAGCTCACATATACACGTTTCATCCGATTTTGTGTTTAAATCCCTCAATTTTGTAATATCCATTCGACAACAATGATATTTGGTACAAAGTATACATTTGTCAAATCTTATCGAGTTCGGCTACGATTTGGATATAGCTCCTAAATATTCTTAATCCGATTTCAGATTTATTGTGCAAATAATGGCTAATATCAGCCCAAAATGAATTTCGGGACATACGTTTCCATTTTGTGGAACTCCGATATACACAGGGTGAGATAAAAAAAATGCAACAACGTCGAAGGCCATATTTTGTACATTTTTTTAAAATTTATTGAATGAAAGCAGATAATGACGGAAATAGCATCAAATTTTAGAAAAAGTGTAGATATGTTCGAATTTTTTTTACCTTTGGCACGAATCACCCTTGACACGAATTATGGCCTTCAAACGGCCAATGAAACCATCACACGCTGCCCGAATGTTGTTCTGCGGTATTTTGGCCCATTCTTGGCGAAGCGCTTGTTTGAGGTAATCTACACTTTAGTATTTTTTTAGTGCCAATCTTGTTTTCTAAAATACTCCAGGCACAATAGTGTAGCGGATTGGCATCCGGAGATTTTGGTGGCTATTGTGCGCTGGAAATGAAGCGAGGAACCTCAATACGAGCGGAGAGCGATCACCGGCTGTTATGGCGGTCAACACCATCACCATGGTCGGCGCTTGATTACTGGTGGCCAATCGAAGGCGCAAATTTTCAGATGACCTCTTTGGCAAGTAAACATGATAATTTTACAAACTTCTGGACAAACTCCTGGACAACGAATGTCTTCTCATCGGGTAAAACTAAATTTGGCAGTTCCCCACTTTCGGCCAAGCGAAGCAACTCTTTAGCTCTTTTGAGACTATTTTCTTTCTGTAGCGGTGTAAGTTCTTGCACTTTTTGGAATTTCAATGGCTTTACCCCCATCTAATTTTCCAATATTTGCCGAATGGAATATTGCGATATGTTCAGCTCAGGAGCAATTTTTTCAAGTCGCTTCTGTACTCTTCGAACCTTAACGTCGGGCTACGCTACCAGTATCACGGTAACGAGCGATGGTACGAGACACAAAAGATTTATTCAAATTTAGATGCTGGGGTGCTCTAACGATAGCCACTTGTGGTTTGACTTTTCCTTACTGGCTTAACATCTGGCTTAACAATTTTTGGTTCATAAATAATTTTCACCAGTAAGTTTTCTGTCATTGGTCCCAATCGAACCAATGTTTAACTTTCTGTTCAAAAGAATCTCTACACAATTCCTTCTTATGATTTTGTGCAACAGATATGAAAATTAAACTAAGTACGTTGTTGCTTTTGTTGTTTTTGCTGTTGTGTATGGTACATGGTTTGTTCTTTGTCGCAGTCGTCAAAGAACAGAAAAAGGAAGCAGTTTTCTTGTACATTTCGTCTTCTTTTTGAAGAGTCATTAATAATTTGTTTGGGTATTTCTTGTATAATAATAATTAAGACATTAAAACCAACGAAGAGGAGAAGAAGATTTAGAAAAACATAAGGAAATAATAATAAAGAAAAGATAAGGCAACAAGCCAAACTTCCGTTTCAGTATGGGCTTTAACAATGCGAAAATATTTGAGTGGGAGTTTAGGCGCTTTTCCATCTTCAAAGGTTTGGGCTGAGGAATTTGCGATTGAAATCGAGAGACAGTTATAGTTAACCCTTACACAAGGAATTGGACAGAAGTTAAAATAGTGGGCTTTAATAAAGTTTTCTTCAAAAGACATGAGGTATGGGGTTTTAAATTGAAATCGTACCTTTACTCAAAGCTATTTAAAAAGCTTTTATGGCTGCTACAGAATTCAGTATGTTGTTTTAAGCCCTGTTAATGTACGTCAATAGAAAAAAACAATACTCTAAGTGTCTTTCAAAATGTTATTCAAATTTACTAAAAACAATAAAGAAAGTCCTAAAGTCAGGCGGGGCCGATTTTATGATACCCTACACCACTTTGCTAATTTAGTTGAGCTCAACACAACAAAAGTTTTTATGGGCTGTGGGTAACAAATACAACAAATCGGATGAACAATACATATATGGGAGCTATAGCTATATCTGAACCGATATTCACCTTGTAGACTCAATTCGGTCGTATGTGCCAAAAGGTAGGTATTTCTGAGCTGTATTTGATATATTTCCCTGAATATCGTTGTTACGGAGTGCATATTACGGCTGTGGGTAACAAATACAACAAATCGGATGAACAATATATATGGGAGCTATAGCTATATCTAAACCGATCTTCACCAAATTTGACATACTACCTTTTAGACTCAATTCGGTCGTATGTGCCAAATTCCATCCCATTTGGGCAAATATTAGACGTTTGGTGCACAATAAAAAGTAAATCGGACGAAGTTATATATGGGAGCTATATCCAAATCTGAACCGATCTCGATAAAATTTAGCAAAGGTATTTTTGAGATGAATTTGATATATTTCTCCAAATATTGTTGTTGCAGAGTGCATATTACGGCTGCGGAGGACAAAAATAACAAAACGGATGAACAATATATGTGGGAGCTATAGCTATATCTGAACCGATTTCGATTAAATTTGGCATACTTATTTTCAGGCCTAATTTGGTTGTACGTGCAAAATTCCATACTATTCGGGCTGATATTACACGTTTGGTGCATAATAAAAAGCAAATCGAACGAAGATATATATAGGAGCAAAATCTAAATTTTGACCGATTATCTCCAATTTCGATAGGGTTCGTCCTTTGGACAAACAAATGTTGTTTGGAAAATTTCATATATATATATATATATATATATATATATATATATATATATATATATATATATATATATATATATATATATATATATATATATATATATATATATATATATATATATATATGTGTATATATATATATATATATATTTATTTCAGTTCCCTCTGAAATCAAATTATAACAGATCTAAGGCCAATGGTTGATAGGTGATATGATCTACTTCAAATAAATTGTTTTGTTACGGGAGCTCTACTAAGTATGCATAGTGATGTGGGGTATCATATAGTCGTTTGTGGAGTATCATATACATATATATATATATATATATATATGTATAGCCGTTAAAATTTGGCAAACGTATTACCGAGCTCTTTAGATATCTGGTACCAAATATCATTGTTGTCGAATGCCTATTACGAATATGACGGCTTAAACATCAAATCGGATCAAATTATATGGGAGCTATAGTTATATCTGCTTCTAGACTGAATTCGGCCGAATGTTCCAAAATTTACGTCATTTCGACTGATATCGGCCATTTGGTGCACAATACACCCGAAATCGGTTGAAGATATATATGAGAGCTATATCCAAATCTGAACCGATCTTGATACAATTTGGCACATATATTTTTGGGCTGTATCTGATATCTGATACCAAACATAATTCTTGTGGGATGCATTTTACGGATTGGGGGACTTTAACGCCATATCTGATTAAATGGGAGCTATATCTATATTTGCACCGATTTGCGTCGAAATCGATGTACTTGCTTCTTGATTGAATTCGGTCGGATATACCAAAATTCAGGACCTTCGGACTTATATTGGTCAATTGGTGCACAATTAACCCAAAATCGGTTGAGATATATATGGGAGCTATATTCAAATCTGAACCGATCTTGTCCAACTTTGAGGCAATTATTTCTGAGGTGTATCTGTTATCTGGTACCAAATATCAATTTGTCGAATGCATATTACGAATGTGAGGGACTTAAACACCTAGTAGGATGAAACATATATATGGGAGCTATAGCTATTTCTAAACCGATTTTCACCAAATTTAACTGGCTTCTAGAAGAATACATGGACTGACGAACGGACGTACGGACTGACATGCATAAATCAACTCAGAAAGTGATTCTATGAAGATCCTCCAACGTAAATATGGGTCTATCTCGCTGTTACAAACAAATGCACAACGATATAATACACTTACTACTATGTGGTGTGGGGTATAAAAAAACAATTAAGCAAAAGATATAGTCGTGCGGGGACGACTATGTGATACCCTACAACACTACAATATGTTAAAAGCCCCCTTATGTTCAAATCCATTTTGAAAGATTTCGCCTTTGAAATTATGTCACGTTTCACTGCCCAATTATTACCCTTAGCAATTTGACCAGGAACATTTCTCCACTCCGTCGTGCTGGTATTTTTTGTGGTCCATTTTACAGCTAAATTTATCTCTTTTCAGGCGTGTCGATTAACTTCAATTGTGTCATCAGGATTTTTTTTTTTTTCGTTTTTGGTTCATTTGAACCCCTAACTATTTTGCGATCATCGCCAAAAGCAAAAGGCTCCTCTGTATCTCCAAATTTAGACTCATCTATATGATTTGTTTGTCTACGATATTTGTATGGTATTTTTTTCATACAAAAGTAGTGGTCCATTCTACCCGCTGTCCTAAACTCTAACTTCATGCGAGATTTCGTATCCTTTGGATTATATTTGTGACCTTTATAACGGCTACAAAATCAGGAACATTTTTAGTTGTTGGTCCATTATCCCTATGATCCCCTAAATATATTGCGGACATCTTTGAAAACAATAGGCTAACATTTCTGAGCCTAACCTACCCTTTTTCGTGAGGGTAATATATAAACCCCAACTTGTGTTGTAAAATGAAAAAAATATTACAAAATGTATTCTTTAATATTATATTATAAGTCAAAATGAAAAAATCGCATGCGATAAAAAATATGAAAAAAATAAAAAAAAATGTCACAAAATACTACAAAATCTATATTTACATCATTATTGACATCTTTTTTATGCGATTTTTTTAGACTTTATTCTTTTATGCCAAGATGGCATTCTGAATTGACAAAATTTGTCAAAATCGGTCCAGCCACTCTTGAGATATAAGCATTCTAGCCATTCTATTCTATTCATTCTTTCTTAGTATATACACATTGTAAATATTTCGCTATATGTATCCGATATATTTACTATCGGGATCTATATAACGGTCAGAATTGACCTGTTCGCCATTTGTGATTTCGTCGTTATTAAAAATATTCGCGGGCAAATAGAAAATTTGGCTTTTATTTAACAGAAATGTTATGGTCTATTTCACCCACTAAATATTACCCGATTACCAGCCCCAGGCTCTAGCCCCATGCTAACTTCCGCTTCGATTGGTCCATAATTGCGTCCATTATGAGAGAAGACCATATCAACACTATCCTCTCTTCTTCCCCAATATGACATTTTTTAAGCAGTTTTCTTCTACATGTCGGCTTTGAAGCTTTGATTTATATTTATTTTTTTGAAGAAATTATAATTAATTTTACTATGGGCTGGATTTTTTGGCAAAATATCGGGAGGATACTAGAAAAAAATGTTGAGGAGAATATTACAATTTTTTTCACACTCCAGTTATTCTGTCACAATTGTCCGTTTTTTATACCCTACACCACAAGGTGGTCAGGGTATTATGTCTTTGTGCATTTGTTTGTAACAGGCAGAAGGAAACGAGATAGACCCATAGTTCCTTTTGATGATCTGCATAGAATCACATTCTGAGTCGATTTATGCATGTCCGTCCGTCCGTCCGTCCGTCTGTCCGTCCGTCCGTCCGTCTGTCCGTCCGTCCGTCTGTCCATGTATTTTTGTAAACAAAGTACAGGTCGCATTTATTGCCCGATCCAGATGAAATTTTGCAAAGATCTTTTGTTTGGCCCAAGGACGAACCCTATTGAAATTGGAGATAATCGGTCAAAATTTAGATATAGCTCCCATATATATCTTCGTCCGATTTGCCTTTTATTGTGCACCAAATGTGTAATATCAGCCCGAATTGTATGGAATTTTGCATATATACCCAAATTAGGCCTGAAAATATGTATGCCAAATTTGATCGAAATCGGTTCAGATATAGCTATAGCTCCCATATATATTGTTCATCCGATTTGTTATTTTTGTCCACTGCCGCCGTAGTATGCACTCTGCAACAAAAATATTTGGGGAAATATATCAAATACAGCTCAGAAATACATTTGCTAATTTTTATCGAGATCGGTTCAGAATTGGATATAGCTCCCATATATAACTTCGTCCGATTTACCTTTTATTGTGCAAAAAACGTCTAATATTTGTCAAAATGGGATGAAATTTGGCACTTACGACCGAATTGAGTCCAGAAGCTAGTATGTCAAATTTGGTGAAGATCGGTTAAGATATAGCTATAGCCCCCATATATATTGTTCATCCGATTTCTAGTATTTGTTACCCACAGCCGTAATATGCACTCCGTAACAACGATATTTCAGGAAATATATCATATACAGCTCAGAAACACATTTGAAAATTTTTTTCGAGATCGGTTCAGATTTGGATATAGCTCCCATATATATCTTTATCTGATTTTAAATTAATTTTGCACCAAATGGGCAATACAAGTCCGAATTTAAAACATACAAATGCTTCGTCATATTTAGTTCTTTGAACTTTAAATTATAATTATAATCATAGCGTGTATGATTGAATTCTCCACTAAAAACTTTTAATTGTTACGTGGAGCTCTACTTAATTAGCAAAGTGGTGTAGGGTATCATAAAGTCGGCCCCGCCCGACTTTAGGACTTTCTTTACTGGTCATAATTCTAGTTGATCCAAGATTTTGTTTTGCCACTTGGCATTGATTCAACATTCAATTCTGACAGCAAATGGCGGCGAATATATCATCGGAAAATAGAACCAATTGTTGGTTGCCGTTACAAAATATTTTAAAAACCATTTATTATAGGCGACCACTACCACGACAACAACAACAACGGCAAGCGCAACGACAAAAGTCTAACTGCAAGAACATCAGGCGTAGAAATACCAAACAAAATGCAACAACTGAGGACTAACCAGGGAGCTGTTCACCCAATATGCAGGATGGTGTTGGCTTTAATACGCATCCATTTTCCAGCCAAGAAACCCACTGACTGCCGCCAACTGGCCAGTCAGCCAGCCAGCCACTCCACTTGACTTCATTCACTCCATGCCATTCACGCAGTTAGAGACCGTTTTAGTTGCCGCCGCCGCTGTCGTTGTGCCTGTTGTCGTTGATGATGATTTAGTTTTGGCATTATTGGGGAAAAAATTGTTGAGGAAAAAAACTAAAGGGGCCGAACCTTCTAGGAAGTCAAGTTTTAGAGATTAGGGTGTTGTGAAAAAAAAATAGCACGGAGGAAATCTTGGAGAAAATAACTTAAAAAGAAGTTACGTTTGAGGAACTTTTCCTCTCCTAAATTTGAGATTATGTGCATTCAAAAAATGGACTCATATTGGACATTTTTTGCGAGGGTGATTTCTGCCTATTAAGATTTAAAAAAACGGACTAACAAACACCTTGGGAATAAAGTGCAGCGTGGACCTTCAAAACCTCTAAAATCGAAAACCCAAATATGCCAAGTTTTGGCTGAAATACCGAACATTTTTATATCATCCAACATTCTATGAAGGGTATATTAACTTTGTCATTCCGTTTGTAACACCTCGAAATATACATTTAAGACCCCACAAAGTACATATATACTTGACCCGCATAAAATTCTATGTCGATTTAGCGATGTCCGTCCGTCTGTAAAAATCACTTTAGATTCCGAACAAAATGAAATAGATTCATAAAATTTTAGTCAAATGCATATTATGTCTGCAAAACTTTTAGTACTGAAAATGGGCCATGCAGGTCCACGTTTTGGTGTAGCCCCTATATAACGTTACCTCCCGATATTCGGTTTTTTGATGACTTTAGCGACATTATACACCGAAATTGTTTTAAATTTGTTGTTTGAAGTTCGAATTTCCCGATATTCGGTATTTTGATCATTTTAGCGATATGAAACATCGGAATTGTTTCAAATTTGGTATTTGAAGTTCGAAATAGTTACTACAGCCTAAGACAGAAAATTTTCTGTGCAGGTCCACGTCTTCGTATAGCCCCCATATAACGGTACCACCCGATATTCGGTATTGTGATGATTTTTGCGACATTACTCACCGGAATTGTTTTAAATTTGGTATTTGAAGTTCGAAATGGATACTACAGCCTATGAGAGAAAATTGTCTGTGCAAGTGCACGTCTTCATATAGCTCACATATAATGGTACCTCCCGATATTCGGTATTTTGATGATTTTAGCGACATTATACACCGGAATTGTTTCAAATTAGGTATTTGAAATTCGTAATGGATACCACAGCCTATGACACGAAATTGTCTGTGCAGGTCCACATTTAGGTATAGCCCCCATATAATAGTACCTCCATATATTCGATATTCTGATGATTTTAGCTACATTATTGACCGATTTTTTTCAAGTTTCGCATTTGAATATTGTAATGGCTTATGGAGGCCCACGTCGACCCTAATATGTCGGCTACATTTGGTATTTTTAAGATTTTATTAGAATTTTTAAGGGATTTAATTTTTTTTTGAAAATTACCAAATTCGTTCCAAATGCTGGAGGGTATTCAAAGTTTGGCCGGCCGAACTTAGAGCTATTTTACTTGTTTAGCTTACTGTTAGTGTAGTGGGTAGGCAGTTGTCATTACTAGTAGTGGCGAATACTAATGATAACAACTGCCTATCTTCTGCATTACCAGTAAGCAATAATATGATCATTATTTCAGCAAACGTTTTGTAGTCATTTGTGCCAGTCATTACCAAAAATATATACCATTACCAGAAATAAGTTTCTGATGGCCTCCTATAAGTGGAACACATCTTCCGATAGCCCTCTAAAAACAAAAGACCAACCGGTAGACTTAAATGCTATTTTCAAATATTTTCAACAGTACCCCCACCTATTATTGTTGTCATTGAAATATGTGAACAATTGTGTAATAGTTCATCGTGCTTTTTGTTTTGTTTTTTCTTTACGAAAAATACGAACATAACTATAACACACAACAGGCTGCCTTAACAAATATTATCGAAAGTCTTAGTTGGCAATAACACATCACTTGCCGCAAATGAAAAGAGATGCCGACGCCGGCAATGTTACAAATACTTGTCGTAAACTTAGCAAAGCGTTGATGATGATGATAATCATTAACAGCATCGCCATCGCCATCAACATCAACATCATTATCGTGATGACAATGATGATTATCATCAAAGAGCCATCATTTTCATCCTTGTCGTGACGGTGACTGGGTGAACTCATGATGAGTTAGTTCCTTTGTGAATGGATTCCAGCCAAACGATGAAAAAAATAATAATAACAGAAACTAGTTGCGTTACAGAGCAGTTATTGCCACGACACGTACGGTGCTGTAGTTGTTTGAAGTTTTTTTTTTTCTGCTTCTCCTTCAAGATTTCACATAATAAGCGTTTAAATGTCTGTTCTAATAATTACATGGTTATAACAAGTGTTGTTGGAAAATTACGTAGCAGAAAGCACGGCCATGTTGCCCGGATATTGCATATCAAGCCTGCTTTCCTCTGTAATGCGTTACAATCGATTATAACGAAGATGATTCTGGCCATGGCTTTTAATAATAAGAAAAATTACTGGTTTTTGTTTATTTTAAGATCCATAAAAAGTTATATAAATTAAAATTAGTATTTATAAAAATAAACAAGTTAATTGCGAGCTATTTGGGAAATAAAAGTTTTCTTTAAAACATCTAAAACTTAATAATTCATAAAAAAAACACTCCAATTATCAAAGTGCCTTCATTCATATAAAAATTCTTTAAAGACTTCTAAAATGTCATTACCTACAATTTATTAGTAATTTTTTACTTCATTAGTCAGTAATTTTTTGTAAACTGATATGCTTTTTTTTAAATGGCGCCCAACATTTATGACAAAATGACTATCAGAGGAGAGGAGGGACACAAACTGTTTCCCAAAGAGTTTTCAACACACATCCAAATTGTCAAGCAATGTAATGGCTTTTTTAACTTGTTGGTTACTCAAAAGTTCAGAATAGAAAGTATGTTTGGATCATGGCGTAGTCTTTACAAATATATATAGGGCCCGTTAAATATTTTTTTTTCAAACAAGGGTAACATTGGCTTTGTGGAAAGTAGCGCCGTCCTTTGAAAACCAAATATTGGCAATATCCTTCTCTTAAATATTTGTTAACAAAAATGCGTTCAACATGTCCCGACAACGTAACGTCCACGCCTTGCTAATTATCAAAGAAAAATGACCCGATTATGCATCTGGACAAAAATCCGCACAAAACAGGCACTCGTTTTGGATGCATCGACTTTTATTTCATTGTAAACTCTTCACTGCCCGACTTGATAAAATTTGAACAATTTAATGGCTTTTTCCCAAGGACTACTCCTATTAAAGATGATAATAATCGAGATTTAGATTTATTGTGCAATATCTGGACATACCAAAGTAGACAAATTGTGCAGGTCTTGTTTTTGTTTGGTAATATTTCGAACGTACAAATTTACAGAATTTAAACAATTCAATTTGACAGAACTAATGTTTATTTTTATACCCTCTTCCGTGGAAAGGAGGGTATATTAAATTTGTAACACCTCATAAAGTATACATATTCATGCCGTAGACGCCATAAAGTATATGCAGGCTGAGATAAAGAAAAAACTGCAAGAAAGTCAAACGCCATAATTTTTACATTTCTTTTTTAATTTTAATATCGGAAATAGCATCAAATTTTAGAATAAGTTTAGATTTGTTAGAATCGGTCACCTTTGGCACGAATTATGGCCTTCAAACGGCCACTGAAATCGTCACACGCTGCCCAAATGTTGCTCTGTGGTATTTTGCCCATTCCCGGCAATTGGCGATTGCTTGAGGTGATTGACACTTTCGTATTTTTTAGTGCCAACCTTGCTTTCCAAAATACTCCAGATTGGTATCCGGAGATTTTGGTGGCCATTGTGCGCTGGAAATGAAGCGAGTAACCTCATTTTGTAAGCATTCCTGGATGGCGCGTGCTGAGTGCGATGGTGCTGAGTCCTGTTGGAATGTCCAAGGTTTGCTGCAAAATGTTTGCGTGTCCAAGGGTTTGATACACCCTCCATAATATTTTCGCGATAATATTCGGCATTTATTCTGATGCCACGGTCGATTAATTCGAACTGAGAGCGACCATCGACTGTTATGGCGGCCCACACCATTACAAAGGCCGGCGCTTGAGATCTGGTGGCCAACCGAAGGTGCACATTTGCAGCTGACCTCTTGGGCAAGTAAAGACGATCATTTTGATTGTTTACAAACTGCTGGACAACGAATGTTTTCTCACCGGAGAAAACCAAATTCGACGGTTCACCATTTACGGCCAAGCGAAACAACTCTTTAGCTCTTTTGAGTCTAATTTCTTTCTGTTGCGGTGTAAGTTCTTGCACATTTTGGAATTTCAATAGCTTTACCTCGAGCTAATTTTTCAATATTTGCCGAATAGAATATTGCGATATATTCAGCTCACGAGGCATTTTTCGGCCACTGCGACGCGGATTTCGATCAAGTCGCTTCTTTACTTTTTGAAACATTTCTGCTGAAGTTGCTGTTTTCTTCCATCCACTTCCTTGACGTCGGGCTATGCTACCACGGTATCACGGTAACGAGCGATGGTACGAGACACATTTAAATGGTGGAGTGCTCTAACGATAGCCACTCGTGGTTTTCCAGCCAAATATAAAGAAATCACACTATCATGCTTGAATTGCATCACGAATAACTTTTTTCTGCAAAACTCTCACCAAATTGCTTTTGTACGCTTGAAAGCTGTCGCACTAGTGGCTTACAAATGACAGCAGTCTTAAGTTAGTTGCAGTTTTTTCATCTCACCCTATATATGTTTTATCCGATATGCTGTTTAAGTCTCTAACATTCATAATATCCATTAAAAAACAATGATATTTGTTACCAGATATCTTATAGAGCTCGGAAATACCTCTGCCAAACTTTATCAAGATACGTTCAGATCTGGACATACCTCCCAAATATATCTTGAACCAACTTCGGGTAAATTGTGCACCAAATGGCCAATATCTGCCCAAAAGTCCTGAATTTTGGTACATCCGACTAAATTCAGTCTAAAAGCACCTTCATTAAATTTGGAGAAAATGAGTTCAGATATAGCTATTGCTCCCATATATATGTTTCATCCGATTTGGTGTTTAAGTCCCTCAAATTCGTAATATCCATTCGACAACAATGATATTTGGTACCAGATATCTTATAGACCTCGGAAATACATCTGCCAAATTTTATCAAGATCGGTTCAGATCTGGATATAGCTCCCATATATTTCTTGAACCGACTTCGGGTTAATTGTGCACCAAATGACCAACATCTGCTCAAAAGTCCTGAATTTTGGTACATCCGACTAAATTCAGTCTAAAAGCACCTTCATTAAATTTGGAGAAAATGAGTTCAGATATAGCTATTGCTCCCATATATATGTTTCATCCAATTTGGTGTTTAAGTCCCTCAAATTTGTAATATCCATTCGACAACAATGATATTTGGATATTTATAGAGCTCGGAAATACCTCTGCCAAATTTTATGAAGATCGGTTCAGATCTGGATATTGCTCTCATAAATATCTTGGACCGACTTCGAATTAATTGTGCACCAAATGGCCAATATCTGCAAAAAGTTCTGAATTTTGGTACATCTGACCGAATTCAGTCTAGAAGCAGGTAAATCAACTTTGGATAAAATCTGTTCAGATAGCTCCCATATATATGTTTCATCCGAAGTTTTAGTCCCTCAAATTCCAGCTATCTTATAGAGCTCGGAAATGCATTTGTCAAATTTTATCGAGATCGTCTAAGATTTGGATATAGCTAATAAATATTCCTAATCCGATTTGAGGTTTATTTTGCGAATAATTGGTAATTTTAGGCCAAGTGGAGTGCATTTCGGGACGTACGTTTCCATTTTGTGGAACTCGGCTCCGATATATATTTTTTAATTCGAGATTATTTGGATCAAACTTTAAACCTTAAACATAACTGACTATTTGAAGCGACAGTTTTCTTTTCATCGTTTCCCGAAAGTTTTTCTGAAAATCCGAATATTTTTATAGGATCCTGAACTTTCCAATTTTGAAAAATTATTTTTTGTTAAAAAAAATTATTTGTCGATAATTATTTTGCTTGTATTTTGCAATGATATGTATTAATAGCAATTATTTTATAAAGAAGTCTGTGATACATTTTCAAAGGTCACAGAATTGTCTACAAAGTTTATCTAATTTCTGCCACAGCGTGATTGTGCAAAACACCCCATTACATTAATTTTAAGAATATCCCCCCACGTCAAAGTGTTTCCATTAACAAGATCTTTTATTAACTGTTTACCGCTATTTTTTGTTGGTGTAAAGTAGAAAGCGTAAATTATATGGCAGTTGACTTCCATTAGATTGGAATGTATTTTAGAATTATTACATAAGATCGGGTTGTTACATCATTACATCACAAGATATTCCATCATTGCCTTCTATTCCATAATGTTGGGGAAATGTTTTAAGGCATTACATTTTCTTCGTTTTCTTCTCCTTCTAAATATTCCATACAGCCACAACTATTGAATGGCAATCTGGCAAGCAACAAAACACTACGCCTTTAAATGTCTAATCACGACCTACGTCAATTGCCATTGCCTAAAGTGTGAAATAACCAAAAAATCCATTAAGGCGAACAATGTTGCCAACATCCCAAAAGAGCAACAGCCACAGCAACCAGAAGGTGATAAACCCACGCGAGATAGCCAACGAAAACTGAACAACCCACAATAAGTGAGGTCTGTCGTTGTCGAGTAAATTTCTAAGTGAAACCCTTCCATTAGGAACAATGATTTGTTAAATTTCATGATGTAAAAATGATGGCAATTGATTACTTCATACACTGAACCAAAACCAATGAACGCCGTCGGACAGCCAACCAGCCAGTCAGCACCGGAGCAAAGTAATAAAAAGGTCGGCGCGGCCAGAACGTCTACATTGGCAGACATGCTTAGCGAAGGCTGTTTAAATGATCTTGGCCAACTTGGCCATTACAGTGCAACATGCCACCAAAATAGTGTTGATTGAACTTTTCTAAATAAGATAGAATAAAAAAACTACAACTATTCTTTAATATAACCGAAGGGAATGTAAGGAGAAATAAAAAAAACAACAGAACATCAGCCACATTATGGCAAATTACAACATCGTAATAAATAATGTAGGGATTTTATTGTTAACTAGGGAAAAGTTATTCAAAATACAAAATATTTATACATTCTTACAGGGTGGGTCAGAAGGTACAATGAGTATTAAATATTTAATTCAAAAGTAAGATATTTGAACGAGCTCAGCAAAATAAACATACAAGGTGCAATTGGTGAAAGAACTTATAACCCACCCTGTATCAGGGTTGCGGATGTGAAATCTTATAGTCAAAGTCGAGCAATTTCGCTGATGTCAGTATCGTTTATACCCTCCACCTTACAAAAATTAACTTTGTCATTCGGTTTGTAACATCCCTAAATATTCGCCGTAGACCCCATAAAATATATAAATTCATAATCAGCATAAAATTCTATGTCGATTTAACGATGTCCGTCTGTCTGTTGAAATCACTACAGCCCACATTATTTGACGTAGAGCGTCAAAATTTAGCAGAATAATTTGTATTATGTCTAGGATGGTTGGTATTGAAAATGAGATATATCCGTCCACGTTTTGGTATAGATCGGTATTTTGATGATTTTTGCCACATTTTCATTTTACGGATTTGTCTAAAAATTGGTATTTGTTGGTCATAATGGGTTCTAGCTTGGGTGGCAAAATATTGTATGTATAGGTCCACGTTTTGGTATAGCTCCCATATAACGGTACCTTCAGATATTCACGGATTTGTCTAAAAACTGAAATTTGTTGGCCATGATGGGTTCAAGTTCCGGTGCCGGAACATTGTATGTATCCACATTGTTGTGTGGCCCCATATAACGGCATATCTCTATATTCGGTATTTTGATGATTTTTGCCAAATTTTTCACGGTTCTAGCTCGTATGGCGAAACATTGTATGTATTGGTCAACATTTCGGTATAGCCTCCATATAACGATTTGCTATAGCCCCCCTATAATGGTACCTTCCGATATGCGGTTTTTTGATGGTTTTTGTCACATTTTTTCACGGATTTGTCTAAAAATTGAAATTTGTTGGCCATGATGGGTTCTTGTTACGGTGCCGGAACATTGTATGTATCCACGTTGTTGTTTGGCCCCATAAAACGGTATATCTCTATATTCGGTATTTTGATGGCAAATTTTTTTACGGATTTGTCTAAAAATTGGAATTTGTGAGTCATAATGGGTTCTACCTCGTATGGCGAAACATTGTATGTGTTGGTCCACATTTCGGTATAGCATCCATATAATTTATATACATATAATAATATCTCCCGATATTCGGTGTTTTGACGATTTTTGCACATTTTTTAAAGGATTTGCCCAGAACTTGGTATTTGTAGTTCGTAATGGGTTGTAGCTCGCGTTGCGAAACATTGAATGTGTTTTGGTATAGCCCCCATATAACGGTACTACGTTTTCCTATAGCGCACATATAACGATACCCACTTATATTCGGTATTTTGATAATCCTAGTCACATTTTCCCACATAATTGTTTCAAAATTTGTATTTTAGAAGATTTGATAGATGACAATCCTTGGAGTATAAAATTGTCTATAGAGGTTCCCGTTTTGGTATGGCCCCATATAACGGTCTCACTTACTTTACGGATTTTTGATAACTTTAACTTAAATTTGTTTGGGCTTGTCCTTGGATGGGGATTTTACACAACGGCTGTCAAAAACTTTCCCTCCACATCAAAAATTTTCGACAATTTTTTTAGGGAGTTGCCTCCGGAATTTAAGTCATGAAAAAATTGATTGAAGTCGGGTCTAATAAAAGATGCCCACCGTAGCTCTGTACAATCCATTGTACCCCCAGAAACTAGTTTTTTCTTTCGTAGGAAAGATGCTGGATGGGGGAAAGATAGATGGCCGCACCAATCTATTTTGATGCCGAAACGCTCTTTATGACGACCACATTAAAATGACCTGAATGTGGTCACACACATATTAGAAAAGAAGGCGCGTCGATGGAAGTAATTGGCAAAATATATAGAGTGCAGGTTTAAATTAATCCAGAATATCGCTGACCTGAATAGGAACCTCGCCTCGTCTTAAGCAATCTTCTACCATGTCAGATATATAGCAAAAATCACAATTACATGGCACATACAGGGTGAGATGACAAAATTGCAATCAACTTCAGACTGCTGTAATTTTTAAGCCACTCGTCCGACAGCTGTTAAAACTATTCCAATGACTGCTCATTATATTGTTTACAAGCGTACAAAAGCATTTTTCAGAAAAAAAAGTTATTCGTGATGGAATTCAAGCGTGATAGTGTGATTTCTTTTTTCACGTTTCACGTTTGAATTCCATCACGAATAACTTAACAGCTGTCAGACGAGTGGTTTAGAAATGACAACAGTCTGAAGTTGGTTGCAGTTTTTTCTTCTCACCCTGTATTTTTTGCCAATATAAGATTCACAGTGCAAAATTGAATGTATCTATCAATTTTTTCCGACATTACAAAAATTTAAATTTTTATACCCTACACCACAAGGTGGTCAGGGTATTATGTCTTTGTGCATTTGTTTGTAACAGGCAGAAGGAAACGAGATAGACCCATAGTTCCTTTTGATGATCTGCATAGAATCACATTCTGAGTCGATTTATGCATGTCCGTCCGTCCGTCCGTCCGTCTGTCCGTCCGTCCGTCCGTCTGTCCGTCCGTCCGTCTGTCCATGTATTTTTGTAAACAAAGTACAGGTCGCATTTATTGCCCGATCCAGATGAAATTTTGCAAAGATCTTTTGTTTGGCCCAAGGACGAACCCTATTGAAATTGGAGATAATCGGTCAAAATTTAGATATAGCTCCCATATATATCTTCGTCCGATTTGCCTTTTATTGTGCACCAAATGTGTAATATCAGCCCGAATTGTATGGAATTTTGCATATATACCCAAATTAGGCCTGAAAATATGTATGCCAAATTTGATCGAAATCGGTTCAGATATAGCTATAGCTCCCATATATATTGTTCATCCGATTTGTTATTTTTGTCCACTGCCGCCGTAGTATGCACTCTGCAACAAAAATATTTGGGGAAATATATCAAATACAGCTCAGAAATACATTTGCTAATTTTTATCGAGATCGGTTCAGAATTGGATATAGCTCCCATATATAACTTCGTCCGATTTACCTTTTATTGTGCAAAAAACGTCTAATATTTGTCAAAATGGGATGAAATTTGGCACTTACGACCGAATTGAGTCCAGAAGCTAGTATGTCAAATTTGGTGAAGATCGGTTAAGATATAGCTATAGCCCCCATATATATTGTTCATCCGATTTCTAGTATTTGTTACCCACAGCCGTAATATGCACTCCGTAACAACGATATTTCAGGAAATATATCATATACAGCTCAGAAACACATTTGAAAATTTTTTTCGAGATCGGTTCAGATTTGGATATAGCTCCCATATATATCTTTATCTGATTTTAAATTAATTTTGCACCAAATGGGCAATACAAGTCCGAATTTAAAACATACAAATGCTTCGTCATATTTAGTTCTTTGAACTTTAAATTATAATTATAATCATAGCGTGTATGATTGAATTCTCCACTAAAAACTTTTAATTGTTACGTGGAGCTCTACTTAATTAGCAAAGTGGTGTAGGGTATCATAAAGTCGGCCCCGCCCGACTTTAGGACTTTCTTTACTGGTTTTTATTGTGATTTAGACCAATAATGTTTTTATACCCTACACCACAAGGTGGTCAGGGTATTATGTCTTTGTGCATTTGTTTGTAACAGGCAGAAGGAAACGAGATAGACCCATAGTTCCTTTTGATGATCTGCATAGAATCACATTCTGAGTCGATTTATGCATGTCCGTCCGTCCGTCCGTCTGTCCATGTATTTTTGTAAACAAAGTACAGGTCGCATTTATTGCCCGATCCAGATGAAATTTTGCAAAGATCTTTTGTTTGGCCCAAGGACGAACCCAATTGAAATTGGAGATAATCGGTCAAAATTTAGATATAGCTCCCATATATATCTTCGTCCGATTTGCTTTTTATTGTGCACCAAACGTGTAATATCCACCCGAATTGTATGAAATTTTGCATATACACCCAAATTAGGCCTGAAAATATGTATGCCAAATTTGATCGGTTGAGATATAGCTATAGCTCCCATATATATTGTTCATCCGATTTGTTATTTTTGTCCACCGCCGCAGTAATATGCACTATGCAACAACAATATTTGGGGAAATATATCAAATACACCTCAGAAATACATTTGCTAAATTTTATCGAGATCGGTTCAGATTTGGATATAGCTCCCATATATAACTTCGTCCGATTTACCTTTTATTGTGCACCAAATGTCTAATATTTGTCCAAATGGGAGGGAATTTGGCACTTACGACCGAATTGAGTCTACAAGCTAGTATGTCAAATTTGGTGAAGATCGGTTCAGATATAGCTATAGCTTCTATATATATTACTAGCTGAACCCGGTGCGCTTCGCTACCCCTTTTGATTTTATATGCATTCAAAAAATTTTTACGAATATATGTTGGTTAAAAAAAAAAAACAAATTTAAAAATTAAAAAAAAAATATTGCACTACTTTAATGCGTAAGTAAACCAAACCATTAGAAAAGCAGTAACATACACGGATTTATTTCATAGCAAATACCAAGAGTGCAGGAAACTGCAATTTTTTAAAGTTGAGTGGCATTTCTATTGCAATTAGTGAATTCGAGATAGCAACATACTTCGCCGTAATAAGCGTATTTCAAATTAATTGTTGTGTTGTTTTTTAGTGTTAGCCTAAGGCGTTGTGGGTCAATGGTTCTTATTAAAATCACATCCCAATCTGATCCGATTTAAATATAGTTTAAAAAAAAATTACTTTTACACCAAATTCCGCCACACCTTTCGTATTTCATTGAAATTGGTGCGTCTAATATGTGAAATCGGCCGAGAATATATATATGGGAGCTATATCCCAATTTTAACTAATTTCCAATTAATTTGTCACATTTATTATTGTAACCAAATTCCGCCACACATTCTGAATTTCATTGGAATCGGTCATATATATCGTGTTTGGTGCATAACATGTATGAAATCGGCCGAAATATATATGTTAGCTACACCCAAACCTCAACTAATTTCGATATAATTTGGAATTTTTTTCTGGTGCCAGATTTCTCTCGCTTTGGGTGCATTAAAATATGTGAAATCGGCTGAGTATATAAATATGGGAGCTATAATCAAATTTGAATATAGTTTGTCAAATTTATTTTTGTACCAAATTTAACCACTCATGCGGAATTTCATTGGAATCGGAAATACGTATCGTGTTTTGTGCAACAAATATGTGAAATCGGCGGAAAATATATATGGGAGCTATATCCAAATCTGAACCGATTTTAATATAATTTGACTAATTTATCTTCAAATCCAAATCCCGTTACATATTCCAAATTCCTTTGGAATCGAACATACATAACGTGTATGGTGCATAAAATACATGAATCGGTCGAAAATATATATGAGAGCTATATCCAAATCTGAACCGATTTTAATATAATCTCACAAATGTATATTTGTTTTAATTTCCGCTACACATTCCAAATTTCATTGAAATTAGAGATACATAGCGTGTTTGGTGCATCAAATACATGAAATCGGTCGAAAATATATATGGGAGCTATATCCAAATCTGAACCGATTTCAATTTAATTTGACAAATTCATTTTGGCTCCCAATTCCGTTACTCATTTTAAATTTCATTACAATTGGAAATACATATCGTGTTTGGTCCACCAAATAAATGAAATCGGCCGAAAATGTATATGGGAGCTATATCCAAATCTGAACCGATTTCAATATAATTTGGGAAATCAATTTTTTAGATAAAATCTATCACACGTTTCAAATTTCATTGAAATTGGGGATACATAGCGTGTTTGGTGCATCAAATGCTTGAAATCGGCCGAAAATATATATGGGAGCTATATCCAAATCTGAACCGATTTCAATATAATTTGGCAAACTTATTTTTGTTCCAAAATCCGTTACGTATTCCAAATTTGGAGATTGTATCTTCAACCAATCAATAGATATGTGCATATAAAATCTAAATTTTTGGGAGGTACCTCCGGTTCTGATGCTATATCTCCAGTTCCAAGTGGAAATTCAAAAATGTATATAGCCTATGTTACTTTCAGGCGATGTTGCAGTATATATGGAAATTTTCAGGAAAATCTATTCAGCGGTTTTCGAGTCCATAAATTACAAACAAACAAACAAACAAACAAACAAACAAACAAACATACAAACATTTTCCTCTTTTATAGATATAGATTCATCCGATTTGTTATATTTGTTACCCACAATCGTAATATGCACTCCGTAACAACGATATTCAGGGAAATATATCAAATACAGCTCAGAAATATCTTTGCAAATTTTATCGAGATCGGTTCAGATTTGGATATAGCTCCCATATATGTCTTTATCCGATTTCAAATTAATTGTGCACCAAATGCTTCGGCATATTTAGTCCTTTGAATTTTAAATTATAATTATAATCATAGAGTGTATGATTGCATTCTCTCATAAAAACTTTTAATTGTTATGCGGAGCTCTACTAAATTAGCAATATGGTGTAGGGTATAATAAAGTCGGCCCCGCCCGACTTTAAGACTTTCTTTACTGGTTATTTATTTAAGGCAAGACAAGCCACCACATACGGTTTAATTTAAATAATTATAATTTACATGTAAATTCAGCAAAGTTCGCGATTTAATTCAATAATAGGCGGTAAAATAAAGCTACCTCTTAAGTTTTTATTTCTACACCACACTGTGGTCAGGGTATTATGTCGTTGTGCATTTCTTTGTAAAGCGGACAAGGAAGCGATTTAGACCCATACTTTCTTTTGATGATCTGTATACAATCACATTCTGAGTCGATTTATGTGTCCATCTGTCCATGCATTTGGTAAACAAAGTACAGGTCGAATTTATTGTCCAATCGAGATGAAATATTGCACAAATTAGAGAAAATCGGTCAAAATTTAGATCTAGCTCCCATATATATCTTCGCCCGATTTGTCTTTTAATGTGCATTAAATGTGTAATAATAGTCCAAATAGGATGGAGTTTGGCACATACCCATCAACCTTCCATTTATTATTTGTGCTTTCCTTAATTTATAATTAAAAAAAAAAAAGTTAAAAAAACAGAGCTGCATTTTTCCTAATTCCAAATACAGAAGGGATAAGTCTTTTGGGCTTTTGCATAAATGATATTGACTCAGTGGGTTGTGAAATTTCCTTTCCCAATATTGATCAGTTCTACAAGTCTATGTAATTTTTTACCTAATTTTTTTTCCTTTAACACAATCTAATTTCAAAGAGCATGATTGACAACATTTCTTAATATCTCTAATAAAATAATTTCTTAACGTCATTTTGAAACCTCCCCCCTGCTGCAACGATCCCTCTCATATGTATATCACTTTGTTTCTAAAAACCCAGATGCTCGTATGCGGTATAATCTAACAAGGAGAGGAAGGTGATATAAATGGTGGGTAATGTTTAATGTTTTCCTGCTGCTGTGCTTTTGTGTTGTGCATTTGACGTTGAACCTAAATATTGCAGAAGACAACAGCAGCAACAACAACAGCTACCCATTGTTGTTGCTGCTGTTGTTGCCCGGTAATATTGTGGCAAATTACGCTTATGGTGATGATGCAGCAGCGGCGGCAGCAACAATGGCGTTGGCAGCAGTGCTAATAAGCAATTTCCAAATTGGATTCGCGTGAGTAATCTTGCGCTTGATTCGTGCGATCAATGTAGCAAAAGTGAGCTAAAACAGCAACAACAACAATGGGGAATAGCAACAACAACGGTATTCAAAGACCTAAGGAATTTCTTAAAAACGTCAAGAAAACAACATTTAGGGCGGAGTTGTAGCGGCTGCAGCAGCACTAGCACCAACCAGGCGCAAAATACCCAACACACCAACCAACAATCATCATTCATTGCAGCAGGCATTCGTACTCTCTAGCCACTCGGTGAGACAGCCAGCCAACAAGTCATTCATCCACAACCGCCAGTACCCCACGACCGATGAGGGTACTTAGAGCGTCGTCATCATAAGGAACTCTCCCGAATGTATGACTTGATGGCTGACTAGCTGGTTGGCTGACTTCATTGCCGTTTTGTAGAACTGTATGGAATGATAATCAGTCGAATCGAGCAACACTTACTGTTGCCGCTGCTGTTGTCGCTGCAACAAACAATAGTTGTGTTCCAGAACCTGCAAATTAGTACTAATTAGCACTAATTCTGCTACAACGCGTTCCCGTACTCCAAAAACTAGCAAAACTTGCAGCTCTCTCGAGAAAAAAAATGGCGCTGAGTGGTGCACATTTCTGCTTGTTTTAGCTACATGAATTTGGCCGAGCAGAAATGTGCATATTGTAAATTTGACATTTAATTGGCAGGGCTAACAAGGTTGAAAAATGTATTGATACATTTCAATAAAGAAAATGATCTTTTCAGTAAGGTTTCATCAGTCCGATTTAGGCTGTTTACTTTTGGAATTTTGAATTTTGACATTTTATCGCATTTCTGCTAATTTTCCGTTCCCTTATTTTTTGAGCAAACCTAAATGAGAATGACATTTCGAACTGTTCTCTCTTCTGCTAGTTTTACTACTAAAAAAGTACTGGAACACAACTAATATTTGCTGCAATTGCAGCACAAACTATTTTCATGTGATATGCAACCAGTCGCCGCGTTGTACATTTAATGGCAATATCAAAATGTTAAAGCAAAAGAATATTGTTTTTTATTCCTAGTTGTGCAAAGGCAATACGAGGTGCCAGCGAAGCATTGTGGGAATCAAATTTAATCTTCCAGTGTACGTCTAATTCCAAACTTTAAATTTTGTGTGAAAGCCAAAAAGTATAAATTGTTTTATTCACTTAACTGCCACATAACTGGCTCTTAAGGAAAGTGGTCATTTTCAGTTTTTGTAAAATTTGTTGTATGCGGCAATCACTGGACATTTTTTAACTCGACATACCCAAACAGAGTGAGAGAGAGAGAGAGAGAGAGAGAACGTTACAAGGGAGTAGAAAAAATGTTAAAAAGCATTCGCACTTAGAGCAAAATTCTTGTCTTTTATCTCCTCAGCCAAATGGCTCAGAGGGTATCAATTATTTGATACGACCAAAACGTGCCCCATTTAAATAACGGTTTTAGGTCCTAGATCTATTTCGATCAAATCCATAAGGGCTGTTCGGCCGACTGCCTGTCAGTCTGCGTGTCTGGTGCGCACGATAACTATCGATGGGAGTATCCGATTTGATCCAAACTTATCAAACTTAGGTCGAGTTCGAAAATGGGTAATATCGGTCCACTTCTTCTGGTATCTCCCCCACAAAAGTTCAAAATTTTCAGAGAAAATAAATTGTAGTATGGAACACGAAAGGATCATCCAAATTTGTGCAATCTCTGGAAACCACAATATTTATGTCAGGTGCGAAAATGGAAAATCCTGGCCCACTCCATCAAGTAACTCCCACACAAAGGGTATACATTTTGTAAAGTTATAACCCCTATAAAATTTTTAATTAGGGTTCAATTAAATTCAGGTTTCGCGCATCTGTATTTTTAGCAACAAAAGATGTGATATGCAAATTCATCGGACCACTTCTTCTGGTACCTCTCACAAAAAGGGTCAATATTTGAATAATTATATCGCTCATAATATGCGATGTAAACACACGATTCTCTTCAAATCTCAATATTTATACCCTCAGTAATATGGCCAGAGAGGGTATATATCATTTGATAGGGCCAGAACTTGCATCACCAAAATAACGATTTTAGACCTTAGGTCGAGGATTCGATCTACCGATGTCCGTCCGTCCGTCTCTCTGTCTGTCTGGCTGGTGCGCACAATAAATATCGAAGGGAGTATCAGATTTGGCACATCGTAATATAATTATTCAACTTAGATCAAGTTCGGAGATGGGCAATATCGATCTACTTTTTCTGATACCTCTCCCAACACAGAAGGTAGAAAAATATTTTACTGCGCAGAAAGAGAAAGGATGATCCAAATTTGCCCCAACTTTTCAAATCCTAATATATCCATCAGTGCTACGTCAGGTGCGAAAATGGGCAATATCGGTCCACTTCATCAGGTACCTCCCCTAAAAGGTCAAAATTTTGAATAATTATTATAAAGAGTCTGATTTTCTTAAAATTACACACATCACAATATTTTTTATAAACCTAAGATCTGGTGTGAAGGTGGGAAGCATCGGTTCACTCCTTCTGGTACCTCTCCCACAAAGGGTCAACATTTTCAATATCCATGAAGCTCATAAAACGGGAAACTAACATCCGATTCCAATCAGACTTGGTACATATCAATATTTCCATCAACAATAGATCTGTTATAAAGATGGAAGAAATCGGAACATTTCTTCTGGTACCTCCCCAAATAGGTTTCAAGATTTTGAAAAACAAAGCGCTCAAAGAAAGCGAAATAAGCATCCAACTCTCTTCAAATTTTACGCATACAAGCCTTTATTGCTCGCAAAGCTCTTGTGTAGATGATATATATCGGCTTACAGCTTCGGGTACCTCTCCCACAAAGATCCATAATTTTACTTATGTCTGTCATAAGTTGCGAAACAAGTCAAAGATCAGTTGCGCTGCATATGGTTCCTTACGCACATTTCAATAATTATCACAAATCTCATAAAATGTGAAGATTTAGGTAAGATACGAAATGGACAATATTGGCCAACTCGTTTGGAAAAGGGTCAAAAGTTTGACCAACCATAACTAAAGGCTGAGGGTATACATATGCGGGCAAAACCCACTAATACTTTTTAACTTTTTATACAGCCAATAGGGGGACACTTCAGACTTCAGTATTATACAACTTTAAAGCCTTAGGGCTACAAGAGCAAATAGCATTTAATACGCTTTTTTATAGTTTTGACTTGAAAGTTTACTGGAGGAAAAATATCCACATAAATTTTGCCCCTGTGTTCTGTTAGTCAGCTGGCAATACTTGAAAAAACTTACAATTTTCCATCTAAAATCTCCACCCTCGATTTGCAACTGCATTGACTTGCCGCATATTGTTTAATACAGTCACTCATTTATTTGGTGTTGTTATTTTTGTTATAACATCATTGTGCCAGCTTTAAACTTCATCATAATTTCAGTTATCATTTCTGTTTCTTTATTTGTTGCTGCAATGCGACTTACTTCATATTCCACTACGTCTTGTTCCTCTTTGTGCTTGAGAGCAATTCCTCTTGCTGCAATTCCCCCTAGCCGTATGTCTTGTTATATCGCTGTCGTGAAACTCCAGGTTCAGGAATCATTGGGTAACACCATTCCAACCAAGACAAGGTAATTTCTGAGGTGTAATTTAATTTTTGCTCTTCCTGCTTGAGTTTGTTCTTCATTTCGATTGCCAAGTATTTCATTTGGACGTCGTCTTTCCGAAAAGGTTCTTGCAGTTGTTTTTTTCCTTATTCTTGTTATTTTGCAATTCTTTTTCGTCATCTTGCGATTCCATATCATATCTAAACACTTCGGGTGTTATTTTATGTTTCAGTTGTTTCAGCTGGGTCTTATTTTGCAATGTTATTATTTTTTTTTTTTTGGTCGCGTTGGATTTTTGGTTTGACTTTTGGGTGATTCCATTGAAAAAGGGATTAGTTCTTGAGAGATCGGTTGGTGTTGGTTTGAAAGTAGAAAGAAAGCACACCCGGTGGAGACGAAAAATTTGTTTTAATGCAATTGCCCCAAAAAAAATGAAGGCTAACATCAGATAACAATGATTTCAGAAAGGTAGGCGATTTCCCAATTTTCACAAGTTTTAATCTTTTTTTTAGTAATTAGGTTAGCTGTAAGTTAAATGAAATCGGATTAGAAAATTATTTGGAATAAATGATCAGTTGTTATAAATGGAGCGTCAACTTCAAGGGTCGTTTCTTCAAGCCGTCCAAAAACCCCAAACATAGTACTACCGATATATATGGATAATGTTCTGCCACAGTAGGTGGAACATATTTTAGACTGTGACTACCAAATTGTATACCATTAATGTAGAAACTGAGGCTAAAATAATTGAAATTCCCAATATGGGAGTGTATGGGTGATACAGGATAAAGTTGATCTATATAGATAATTTTCTATCACAGGAAATAGAATCCATTATGAACTCCAAATAACGAATTTAAGCTATTCCGCTACAATCGCCATAATACATAATATCGGGAAGGTATGTTTATTTTTACCAATTTGGAATGGAGGTGAACTGCGGCTCTCTGCAGAGGCTATGTTCTTCAGTGTAATATTGGAACACAATTTAAGATGGAAACAAAACGGAGGTCAAAAAGGATAAATAATATATAAATTGTAAGAAATATTGAGGGTAGAGGTGGGGTTGAAGACAGGATTGTGTTGTACATCATCCTTAAGCTATAGTTGTCTGCTTTGGTATCATCATCTTAAGAATAAGCCAAATTTAGCCAAATTAAATAGTACGCAGCGAATTGCATCAATTTTTGTAAGAAGAGTGGCAAAGGCACCCCTCAGGCTGTATTAAATAACTTCACGCGAAGAGAAGAACTTGAATCTGTGAAGAAGCCTTATGAGCATGATTGGATCTTGCAGTATGTCTGTAGTCAAATTGGTTTAACTATATTTGCCAGGCCTACATTTAAAATTTGTAAAAGCACCGATGGGTCTTGTAGGTAACCTAATTACGATCAATCTAGATCAGATATGTAAATTATTCTCAGTCGAATCCAAGATAGTTAGCAAGTGTAGATTTGCTTTGATGAAAAGTGGGAGGAGAGCGGAAGGTTCAAACGAGGATTGTTTTAAACTGCTACTCAAACATGTCTATCGGACTAAAGTTGCGAAGATCTGGTATGATGGACTCAGGTGTAAGACATCGAGGTCAGATAACACTATTCCTCCTTCCTTCCGGTAGATCCAAGGTAAAAATTGTCACACGGATCATTACTGTCGCACAAGATTTACAACTTTAATCTGGGGGAGGATGATATTGACTAGGTTAGCAGTAGGGAGAGGTGAATTCAAACAAGCATATTCCCTTTCAGTTGCCCCGGACCTCGGATCGAAGATATAGACTACTAGGCTCTTTTGTGTTATAACCATGCGAACTCTCCAACATGGAGTCTTCTTGAACCCCAGTCGATTCTTCCACTCATCAGCCATTTCCGCCATCCATACTTCTTCTTATTTCTACACACACTGGACCATCGATCTCCGAGTGAAGATTTCAAGGAAAATTTTTACTGGCCATTCCAAATCTAACTTCGCATAGCCCAGAAGGAAGAACAAGTAGTACCCATTGCAAACTGAAAAATTAAAATAAACCCAGTGGCTAATATCATCAAAATTTCGACTATATTGAGGTATCGTTATATGGGGGCTATACGAAAACGTGTACCTCCATAGCCCATTCACTTCCAAAGAAAGTTTGTAAGCCATCATCCACACCAAATATTTCCAATGAGTCGCTAAACCACCGGCGAAATGCGTCGCATAGTGGGGAGTGTGTGATAGTGTCTATCTGGCTTTCATTTTCAGTGCAAATTAAATACATAAATCATTAACATATGATCTTCGCCTTAATAAGGCAAAATTAAAAAATAAAAAGTGTAACCTATTGCGAACTCCAAACAGACAGACAGACAGACGAACGGAGATGACTAAATCCACATTGAATTCTAAGCTGATCAAGTATATATACCCTCCTTACTAAAAATTGTAATGAACTACCTACCACTTCCATCCGAAATTGTTCACCCAATGGTCGCCGATAAAACCGTTTGCAAACGTGGACTTTGGAGGTAACGTTATGTTGAAAACGAATCTAAGACCACCAAGATAGCTGAAGTCAGATGTACCATCATATGGAGGCCATTGAAGGGTTTCTACGTACAATGAGCTCCAAATACAAAGCAAAAACTACTTAAAAGCAAAAACTACCAAGCAGTGGATCGATAGTGCTCATATTTTGTTTGTATGATTCCGAATGTAATCCAAAGGTTTTTTCTCCACAGTTTTATCAGTCAGCCATTGTCACCCAACTTTATGTTCATCGATTTTTTTTTGTGGGGAAGGTTTCTAATATATGACACTTGCACTTATTTTAATGCAAAATTTGAGGACGGGAAATGTATGGGAAAAAGAAAATTGGACTTTGAAATAACCCTTTAATTATTATTTATTGTTCAAAGTTTTAACTATACTTGTTGTTTACTTTGGCGGAAAGTACATTTTTGCACAAACTTTTAATTTTTTGGTGGAGTTACGAGAAGGAGTTGACCTACATTGTTCATGTCCGAACTTTATCTAATTTTGGTAAAAAAATAATGTGATGCACCAAGTTTGAACCAAATCTGATGGTCCGACTAGATCGACAGTAGACTGAAAGATAGACATGGCGAGGTCGTTTCTAAATGACCTAAAACATATTTAGTCCAAAGAGATCTAGATACTAACCACGATATTTTGATGAAATACATTTTGGTTGTTAATAATATAGCTATTCTGTAGCCATAAGGTCGAGGCTAATTATCATATTCTTTTACTTCCTCGATATAAAATTTTTTAATTCTCCCCTGGTCAAATCGTTTTGGAATAACTCAAATTTCAAAAAAAAGTCGCTTAAGGCTACACGTTAAAGCATTAGTTTTCTGTGGCGTTCTTAGTACGCCATCCACTCGCTATATATCTGTCTGTCTGTCTGTCGGATGGTCGTTTGCCTTGTTGCTTCCAGATTCCCTTTAACACTTTGTGGCATGCAATTTGTTGAAATTAACTTTAATTGCAATTTGGGGTGTTGCGAGAGCATTTCTTTCATTCATTCCAGCAACACACACTGACATTGCCATCATTTTGCCAACGATGATGGAGGAAGAACCAACCAACAGACCATTCTGCCAGCCGACCAACAACAAAGATATTTAAGGTATATTTTTAAGTCTGTTATTGGCAACTGACAACATGATGACATATCATTTGGTTCGTTTTCTTTATGCGATGATCTCTGAAGGCAGGAAGAGAGTGCCAAAGACAAACCCCCACCACCACCATCATCATATATGCGAATGCAATTGCATGTCTGTCTGTCTGTCATTCGGTTGTGGTAACTCTTTCATTTCCCTCGGTTGTTGGTTGCATTTATTTCAATTACAGTTTTGGGCCGATCCCTCAGTTCATCATTGTTGTTATTGCTGTATGCCGTTTGTCTCCGAAGAACATTTTTTTGTTTTGCTGACCAGTTGGCTGGCCGGTTGGTTCCATCTTCCTCCATATTTGTTGTTATGAAGGCAGTAATGTCTTCCCTGTTCTTTTTGTTTTGGGATGGCTAAATAATAATGAGAATTTTTTTCTGTGCAGTTTGAAACGACAAAGGAAGTGCTGTTACTCAATTTGGCAATTCGTTTGGACGTTTGAGGTGTATCCACGAAACGTGTAATTTTACATCGACATTTAGCAGCAGCAACAACAAAAAATATTTAAATGTTTGAACCCTACATATGTTCGGAATGCTCACGGGCGTAAGAAAAGCTGATCACATTATCGCGCTTTCTGCTGCTCGCGGTGATCTGTGTCATAGTAATTGTGGTAGTATTCCTGATTGCAGATGGTAATTTCTTCGCACTTGACATGTAGTCTATTAGGTGTTATCGCCCATAACTGATGACTTTTTGTTTAAAATGTAGTTTTATTAGCATGCACAGAAGCCGAAGTATTGATCACGTATTTGATATTCATGTTTAATGTCCATCGAGCCCTATAATTTAATAAATATATGTAGAAAGTAATTGTTGCAGGAGATAACTAGTTGTCGTGCTATTGGTTAATTTATTTGAACATGAATATTCTTTGGTGCATAAAAAGAAATGGGCTTCGGGCATTACACTAGGACATTTTCTAAATAATTGCTTTGACAAGTACTTATTTTAAGAGGTCCAATGCAAAAAGTGGGATGTTTCCAATTCTGAGAGCCAAATGGACAACGGTTCATTTAATACTATTTTAATTGGTATGTTACGTTATATTTAGGATGATAATTCTTTAACGTTTCATGTTGTTTGAGAAATACATATTGCCAGTAATTAATGGTTAGGTCAACGATATTTTGGTCCTATGTGTTAGAACTTCGTCCCAGATAAAAATGTAGAACCAAACAAAAAAAAAAAAACTGTTATAACACGACCCTGGAACTATTCCTATAGACCGCCCTTCGTGTATCACCTGATTATAGATCTTTTGGAGGTCTCTATTATCAATTATTTTTGTCATTTTATGTTCTGAGTAGGTACTTTAACTCCTTGCAACAAAAATACAAAAATTATCATTAAAGGTCCAATTTCGGTATTTTGAAAATTTTGGCCCACATTTCGTACCAAATGTGTTGCAATTGGACTGAAGCTAAAGCCTTGTATTTTGTATGTTGGTCAATGTTGGACTGTTTGGGAAAAATAAGGCTGGGCTTTTGGAAATTGGAACTATAAGTGTACTAACAGTAGTTAGGGGTACTAAAAATTGAATTTTTTGAATTGGCTTAACAGAGAGAGCTAGAATTGGAATAAAATTTAGAATGACGGTCGCTGGTTAGGTTGATATAGCAATTTTTATACCCTCCATCATAGTATGGAGGGTATATTCATTTTGTCATTCCGTTTGTAACACCTCGAAATATACATTTTAGACCCCACAAGGTATATACATTCTTGATCAGCATAAAATACTATGTCGATTTAGCATGGTCCGTTCGTTTATCCGTCTGTCCGTCTTTTCGTCTGTGGAAATCACTATAGCTTCCGAAGGAAATAAATTAGGTTGATGAAATTCAACTCAGATGTGTGTTTTGTCTACAGGACTTTTGGTATTGAAAATGGGCCATGTAGGTCCACGTCTTCGTATAGCTCCCATATAACGGTACCTACCGATATGCGGTATTTTGATGATTCTAGCGACATTATTTACCGGAATTGTTTCAAAATTAATACCAAAAGTTCGTAGTAGATACTACGGCTTAAGACATAAAATGGGCCATGTAGGTCCACGTCTTCGTATAGCCCCCATATAACTGTACTTCCCGATATTCGGTATTTTGATGATTTTAGCGTCATTATTCATCGGAATTGTTTTAATTTGCTATTTGAAGTTCGTAGTGGATACTACAACCAAAGACAGAAAGTTGTCTGTGCAGGTCCAGGTCTTCGTATAGCCCCCATATAACGGCACCTCCCGATATTCGGTATTTTGATGACTTTAGCGACATTATTCACCGGAATTGTTTCAAATTAGGTATTTGAAGATCGTAATGGATACTACAGCCTATGACATAAAACTGCCTGCCCAGGTCCTAGTTTTGGTATAACACCCATAAAATTGTACCACTGTGTTATTCAAGCTGGATATTTAAATTTTGGTATATGGGTCACTGCTACTGGGTATGATTAAAATAAAGTGGTTGTTTTGGAAATACGTACGAAAAGAAAAATGGTGCTAAATTTGGTATTCTATACCTAATTCGGTATTTGGAAAAGGAATAGTGCTTGAAATGTGAAAAATAACATGCAAAAGGAATAGAATGGGAAATCTGATATTCAATATCAATATCACTTTTTTGTGATGTGGGATTGGTATATGGAGGTAGATTTTGAAATAAACACTTACAAGTTCAAACACACAGATATATACCCTAAGCCAATATTCGATTATTTAAATATATTTTGACTTCTGTTATGATTATTCAAATTGGTGACCCTCTATGGAGTAGGTTCCGAAGGAATGGGCCAATATTGTCAGACCTAAATAAATATGATATAAATATTGCGAGGTTCCAGGATTGGACTATATTTACTACTTCTTTAACTATATATGAGATATATGATCAATTTTAGAAAATGTTAAAATGCGCGTGATATTTATCGTCTTCACAATACATCTTGTGTTAGCACAAATGTTTGTGTGAGTGAAATTTGAGAGTTGGTTGCTTATTTCACTTTCTTTGATCGTTTTGTTTTTAAACATTTTGAACCCTTTATAATAAATCTAGTATTGATAGAAATTTTGAAATGTGTCAAGCCGAAATTTCTTGAATATTCATGAATTCCCTCTTTGTGGGGGAGGTACCAGAAGGAGTGGACCGATATATCCCATCTTCACAGCAGATCTGGAGTGAGTTGAAATAATGGGATGTAAAATATGAAGAAAACCGGATGCTCATTTCGGCTTTTATAATCGTTTCGGATGTTCAAAACTGTAACCCTCTATGGAGGAGGTACCAGAAGAAATGGTCCGATCTCCACCATTTTTATACCAGATTTTGTGTTGATAGAAATATTGAAATGTAAGTCTAAATGGAATCGGATGTTAATTTCGCGTTTTATAAGCTACATGTATATTAAAAATGATAACCTTTTGTGGAGGAGGTACCAGAAGGAGTGAACCGACATATTCCATTTTCACACCTTGGGTTAATAAAAATATTGTGATGTGTGTAATTCGAAGACAAGACATATTTTATAAGAGTTATAATTATTCAAAATGTTGACCCTTTTGGGGAGGTACTCGATGGAGTGGGTTCAAACTGTACATTTTCGCATCTGACCTAGCACTGATGCAAATATTAGGATTTGCAAATTTGAAGAGAAATCGGATTATCCTTTCCTTTTCTGTGTAGTAAAATATATATATTTTTTAAATTTCGACCTTTATTGGGGGAGGTAGCAGAGGGATTGGACTGATATTGCTCATCTCCGAACACGATCTAATTTGATAATAATATTACGTTGTTTGGACCAAATCGGATACTCCATTCGAGAGTTATTGTATACACCGGTCAGACAGACTTAGCGACGAACATCGCTAGATCGTCTCCAAATGTCCTAAAACGGATTTTGTCCAAATAGACCAAGGGTCTAAAACCGTTATTTCGATGAGGCGCGCTTGGGCCGTATTAAATAATATATACCCTTTCTAGCCATATGGCTGAGGGTATAAAAATTACCAAAAGTATTTAACGGTATTAACTTTGAAAATGGGGGGGGGGAAGGTGATGATGGACCGAGAGATGGTTTAGGAAATAACTGCTATAAAAAGTACGAAAAGTACTAAATGGTATGAAATTTGCTATTAGTGAAAGAGATAGAGTTGGAAATCCTAAAGTTAGATTGAAGATCTTTAATCTTATGTAGTATATGCCAAAATCATATGTTTTTAATATGGGTATCAAAATTGTGAATTAGGGAAGTTGTTGTGGAAATGCGTACTTAAGTGTACCAAACGAACGAAATTGTGCTAAATTTGATATAATATAGTTTTATGTGTTTGAATATTAGTATAATCTTGCAATTTGGTTAATGTGTACATTTTATAATAAGGGCTTGTTCTGGGAAGGCGTACAATAAGTGTAGGAGAAATAATAAATATTACTTATATTGGCATAGAATGACGAATTTTGCTTTTAAATATGAATATGAATAATTTAGCTTTGACAGATGTCCAGACATAAATAGCGATATAGATTCTGCTCGGCGAGATAGGAAGATCCATGTATAGTTTCCTATGTCGGGGACCAATATTTCGAGGTGTTGCATAAGTTTTGGCCCAATCAAACTTATAATACCCTCAACACATAGTATATAAAAAATAGTTTTCGAGAAAAAGAAAATTTTAAGTTATCGATTGAAACTTGACTTCGTGCTCGGCCTACATATGATATATTAGAAAACCTCCTTAGGCCTAAACCCATTTTTGTCAAGTTTGTTTTTAATAATTTCATACAGTCCTGGAAAAATATAACCTCTGGTTTTCGACTTGTGGTTTTGACGCTATATTTACGCCATCCGTCGCGCTGATAGGTACTCAAAACTATTTCATACAAAAGTTGTCGTCTCTTTTACCCCCTGAATATTATCCAACGGTCAAATAAAATTCTAGGATAATGTCTTGTCCGAAATTCTAGCCTCATGCCAAATTTGGTGTCGATTAGTCTTTAATTGTGACCTCTAGAGCAGTCGCTAAATAAGGACTTTTTTTAGTTTCGGTCCATTTCAACGCCTTAATATTTTGCGATCATCTCCAAAGGCATTAGGCTACTATTCTGACACTAACGCCAACTTCCTGTTTCGTTAGGATCGAATTTACATGGACAGAAGAAGAGCCGGACACACATAGGACCAATTTTCCAAGGTGTTACAAACTTTTTGGCCCAACCAAACTTACACACATAGTATTGTGTGGTGTAAAAATTAAAATAACTAAATAAACCATTTCTTGAAAAGAGGTCACCAGACATCACAGCTGAATTTCTGTAGGAGATCAAGCATGGTTTGTAGTACTTTAGTGCTTAATGGGCTCATTTAGTTGTTTCCTTGCGTTTACTTGAGTAAAAAAATGGAAATAACTAACTCAAAAACACATATTTTGAAATATGCCATTTTTTGAGTAAATGATCGGTATAGTTGGATAATATGATTAGGGTCCTTAAAGCGTCTAAAATTGATTGCTGTAATGGACCTATTGGGTTGGAAATTTTGGCTGAATATCCAAACTGTAGGAGTTATGTTTCTGCGTGCAAAAATAATAATTACGATTATTTTTTTTTATTGGCCGGAGTCTCATTCGAAATTTGTATAATTTTATGTCATTCGAAAGAAAAAATGTGTTATTTTTTTCGAAATTGTGAAGGTAAGTTTCTAAAGTACATGGGTACAGTACGGGTAAGGGTACATGGAGGAACGAGCTCAATATGCCCAAGGTAAATAAGCTACTGACAGACCTTTTCTGTTGAATTTATTTTCCCAAGAAAAAAAGAAAAAAAAAATAACCTGAGTTTCAATTATATAAAGAAGGATTGTGTTTTCTACTTTATTCAATAAAATTTCACGAATGTCTTCATAATAGAAAAATGTCTTTAAATTATATTTTAAGTGGTTCAAAAAGTATTTAATTACCTCAGCACATACCAAATGTGTCGCATACAACGAGAACCTACAATTTCTATGATTTTTTATATTTTCTATGGAATAATTTCAATTAAAAATCCTGTGGACAATAGACGCATAAAACATAATTATAAGGTTGACAAATTCTTATCGAATATTGTCCTTGTATTAATTTCACATAACAAATGTCATTCATGAGAATATTGAATACTAGTTTCCTTCTGTGAATGGACAGGGATTCGGAGAATAATGACATCAATACACAACAAATCCATGTGGTTTATTGGATAGGTAACTTGATATTATTGCAGGAATCTATGAATGAGAAAATGCCATTAAACGACAATTGTGTGTAGAACAGCAGAAACCACAATGGAGGAAGGACATTTGTGGTAGTAGAAGCACATGGCCGCCGAGTATGGAAACGTGTGGTGGCCACACCTATTTTGGGGTATAACAAGAACAATACCCGTTTTCAATTGACATATTTGTCTAACTGGTTGGCTGGAGGTCTTGAAAAAAAACGACAGCAAAAAATATGTTTGCTTTCAGTTACGCCTATTTGCAAAGGATATTTTCGCTGGGTGTCCTTTTGTGTGTGTGTGAATGTATTTTGGGAAATAATATTTCCTACTGCTTAATTGTATATAATTACATGCGATACTATGCCGTGACATTTTTTCTTCTTACCTAAACTACAATTACGCTCAATGGGAAATCTATGCAAATATGATTTTTTTTTTTTGTTCTGAAATTATCCCATGGAAATCAATTTCACTTTTGTTTATAAAGAGACTTTTCAAAATGTATTCGAAAATGGCTGTTCTGTCAATTTTAGATTATTCTCCGTCTCCGGCCAGAGACAGTAAATTGGGATAAGGTAGGTCAAAGATATGAGAACTTTGTCTTATTTTCCTGCCCAAACGACATATCTTGGGGAAGCGTCGGACTGGGGCCTGACAATGTCCTGGTCTCCATTGATCTAAATTATGCTCAAAATAAGACTTTATTCCACAAAAAATAATATAAATTGCTAATATCACATTTTTTCTTGAATTCGGTAAATATTCAAAACAATTCTCAATGACAACTAACAAAAAAAATCGTTTCCCATTCAATTAAATCTCATTCTGATGATAAGGAACAATTTGTTTTGGCAGTCTCTTTTCCTGGTCATCCGCTTTGCATCTTATTATCCACCGCAGACATCTTAATATCATTTTGATTCCGGCGTTCTTTTTTTTTGTCCTGCCAGAAAGCAATTGCCATATCTGAATTTTCAAAAAAAAAAAAAAAAACGAATATTCACAGGCGACTAATGGTCATTTGACAAATTGCCAAAGTTTTGTTTTCACTGAGATGGATATAAAAACGTTCTCGTTGTCCTGTTGCCTGCTTGAAAAAAAAAAAAAAAACAAAAATTAAATTGTTTTTAAGTTACAAAAACGACCAACGTTCAGAATGAAAGAAAATCAATTAATTTCAACGAATTGTTATTTCAATTTATTTTAACATAATGGCCCTTTCATTAGTGATGGTCTGGTCTGCTATGGCAGCAGCAAAAGCAACAGCAGCGGAAACAATTGACGCAGGGTCCCTTGTTAAAATCATTGAAATGTCCGCTGAAATTAGCAACAACCAGGTTCGCTACGTTTTTTTATTCTCTGAAATTCATTTCGTGTTTTTTTCACGTTTTGGGTTCGGAATGCAATTTTTGAATGTGTTTGCTGCACTATAGAAATAAGAAGGTATTAAAGGTTTGCAGACTGGAATTGTGACATATGTATTAGTATGAAGCAAAGGCGGAGAAATGCAGATACCAATGGAAGTATTGAAATATTAAAAGTTCTTAAGCAAAGTTTAGAATTTGAATAAATTGCTCTCTATTTTCATTAGTATTTAAAGCTGAGAAATTTTGTCCTAAAAATAGAAATCATATTTTCCAAAAAATAAAATTGTACCATATTTAGTACCATTTAGTACACATAAGTACGATTTTCCAAAGCTGCCTACATTCCTCAGCCCAACAATGCAATAGTAATTTTACCCTACAACACATGTATTGGAGATATTATAAGTTTGATTAGACCAAATTATGTAACACCTCGAAATATTGGTTTCCCACATAGGAAAGTATATATGGATTTTCCTACCTCGCCGAGCTGAGTCCATCTAGCTATGTATATCCGTCCATCCGTCTGTCCATGTTAGTGTGTTATCACTCTACAGGTCGCAATTATGGTCCCGAACTCTACAGGTCGCAATTATGGCGCAATTTAGAACGGAGGTGGGCCTAGGGCCAGAGTAGAAGCCTATTGCTTTTGCAGATTCTCGCATAATATTTGATTTTGGTTGAAATATACCAAAAACTGAAAATTTTCCTGATTTTACAGTTGCTCTACAGACCATTTTTAGGCCAATCGAAGCGGAAGTTAGCATGTGGCTAGAGCTTAGGGCTGGGCAGAGGCCTTCCAATTTTGATGGTCATCGGGTATAATTTAGTGGGTGAAATAGGACTTTAAATTTGTGTTAAATAAACGCCAAATTTTCCATTAAACCGCTAATATTTTTAATCCCGACGAAATCACAAATAGACGAACTGGTCAATTCTGACCGTTACGTAGATGCCGATATCAAATATATCTGATAAATATAGCGAATTATATTCAATGTGTATATACAAAGCTAGAATGTTTATATCCCAAGAATGGAGAATGAAGAATGACAATTCAGAATGCCCTCTTGGCATAAAAGAATAAAATCTAAAAAATCGCATAAAAAGATGCCAATAATGATTTTAAAATAGATTTTGTAGAATTTTGTGACATTTTTTAAGTTTTCTCAATTTTTTATCGCACTTATAATATTGAAGTGTATATTTTGTAATATTTTTTCAGAAAAAATTTCCTGATCACACAATTGAAGCTAATCGACACGCCTGAGAAGAGAGGGAAGAATTCTAGCATTTTGTATGACCATTGGATTATATTTAGCTGTAAGATGGACCACAACATCTAACAGCACGAGGGAGTGTGTAAATATTGGGCAAATGTCCGTGGTCACAATGCTAAGGATAATAGCTGGGCAGTGCTCCGTGACATAATTTCAAAAGCGAAATCTTCCAAAATCGATTTGGGCTTCTAAGATATCGTAGTGTTGTAGGGTATCACATGGTCGGCCCCGCACGACTTTAGCTTTCCCTTAGTTGTTTTTTAATTCTAATTATGTAACCCAGTATTTTGAGAGAATCTTTAATTGAACAAAAATTTTTTTTCGTAAATTATAGTGTTGAAATATAGTCCTGGCCTTACTTGTTGAATCTACCTCCTTATCTAAACGCTACACACCCACACCGATCCTACTACCCAAATTCATAATTCCAGCTGTTTTCCATCGCTATATACCAAAGTTCGTATCATTTAGTACGTTTCGTACAGTATACAGTGTCCATTTTTAAATTCTACGTCTTATCTAAAAGCTTCACATTCGTAATAACAAGATTACATTTATAATTCTACACTCTACGCCAAATTTAGTACCATTCAGTATTATTCGAACTTTTATTGCACGTATTTCCAGAACGACCACTTTATCTCAACCGAACAAGATTTACCCAATCTTAAATGATGGCCTGTATACAAAACTTCAATATTTCACTTTTATCCATTCATTCAAAAAAAAATAATGTACCAAATTCAGTACCATTGGACTGGATGAGTTCACTTAAGGACAAATTCAAGAAAAAAATATTTGGCATACGCCCCAGTCTTGATGTCCGTATAAAATTGAAAGATATTAGCTCGTATTCAAAAAAACATCACAATATCGAATTAGTACCTTTCTACACTTTTTGCAAACTTAATATTTGAATTTCTTAAATCCCCTCTGGAAAATCTATGCTGAACTACAACAATAATCCTCCAATCCTTCCGAATTTCAGAATGCGTTCGCCCAATACAAAAGGTACAAAAAGTATTTTTTGTTCCTTTCTAATAGGAATTTTTTGATTGTCTTTCCGAACTATTTTAGTACGAACTTTCAAAAAAACCCAGTCTCAATCTCACACTGACGTCTCAATGTTGACCTTTATCTAAAATTTCAAGATTGTACCTTCAGTTGGTTCTAGCTGGGCGTTGATGAGGCAGTCCGTTAGTCAGTAAATCAGTCAAACACTTAACTTTTTCTTTATAAAATTTTTTTATATTATTCTTTCATAGAACTAAAATTGAGGCTCTGGTCTTCGATGAGCGACAATTGAAACGTTATGACTAAAAAAAAATACTTTCCAGGTCCATGTCGTTTCGTCATTGGTAAGAAATATTTTGTCTATATGTGACTGACCAATTTTTTTGAAATTTTCCTTTTGTACATTCCCTCCGAAGTCGTCATGGCCCACCAAAAACTGCCATTAAATTGTTACCCTTGAAAACATTGGATGTTTTTTTTTTACACAGGGATCTCGTTAAACTTGATATCAATTTGACAATTTAACTTATTTTTTAACTCTCTTTTGGTGATCATCATCAAACAAAAGTTAAAAAATACACAACAACAACAACACGGACAACAAGAAAAACAACACATATGTTCATGTTGTCCAATTTCAAAGAAATATTTTCCATTTAAAGTTAATTTCGCATCGGTGGCGGCGGCAGTAATAATGATTACGTCGTGTTGGCTGAGAGTTTTTCGCAGGCACCTGAATTAATGTGCGAATTTGTACAGGATGGATATTTCATTGCAACGCGTTATGCTGATTCTGTTTTTTGGTTTTCTTGTTTCATTATATGTTGGGTTTTGGGATTTAGGAACTGGATGGATGGCTGGTTGGTTGGACAGATTGTTACCTTATCGTTGGCTTAGCATGCAAGGGTACCCTTTAGCCAACCAACCATCCACGAAGACGGCAATTTTTCTTTAACTCATGGCTGTGGGACGACGTTAATATACAGGTATATTATCCAAAATGGATTGTTAAGTGATTAATCAGCGCCAACAGTAATTTAGATCTTCATATACTTACGGCCCAGGGTGTGTATACGATTGTTTATGCATGTGTGTATGTGCGTGGTAAGTATGCATATGTTCATATTTAAGTAGATTTGGAGTTTGTTGGCCATTTGAGGTTAATAAACTGGAATCTTTGGGCAAGAAAGAGGAAAAAAATGTAATTAGCATTGAATGCTACAAAGTTTTGGAGAAGTTGGAAGATTAAAACTGAAGTTTAAAAAAGTGTTTTATTAAAAAAAAAAATGAAATTAAAACAAGTAAAAAAACATTAAGTTCGGCGAACCCTAAGGTGGAGGGTATTCACCTTAGGGTAATGCAAACATTAGAACCAATTATAACCCAAATTTTAAAAATATTCGTGGGAAAATGTGGCAAAGGTCATCAAAATACCGAATATCGGGAGGTACAGCTATATAGGGCTATACAAACACGAGGACCTATACATACAATGTTTCGACAACGGAGCTAGAACCCACTATGATAAACAAATACCAATTTTTAGAAAAATCTGGCAAAAATCATGAAAATACCGAATATCGTGAGATACCGTTATATGGGGGCGTGGACCTACACATGCAATGTTTCGCCACACGAATTAGGACCCACTATGACTATGAATAACAAATATCAGACAAATCTGTGAAAAAATGTGGCAAAAATCATCAAAATACCGAATATCGGGAAGTATCGTTATATGGGCCTATACCAAAACGTGAACCTATACATGCAATGTTTCGCCACCGAAGCTAGAACCCGTTATGATCAATAAATACCAATTTTCAGACAAATCCATGAAAAATGTGGCAAAAATCATCGAAATACCGAATGTCGGGAGTTGCCGTTATATGGGGACCTATACATGCAATGTTTCGCCACACGAACTAGGACCCATTATGACCTACAAATACCAAATTGCAGACCAATCCATGAAAAAATGTGGCAAAAATCATCAAAATACCGAATGTCGGGAGTTACCGTTATATGGGGACCTATACATGCAATGTTTCGCCACACGAACTAGGACCCATTATGACCTACAAATACCAAATTTTATACAAATCCGTGACAAAAATCATCAAAATACCGAATATCTGGACGAGCCGTTATATGGGGATTATACCAAAACGTGGACTGATATATCTCATTTTCAATTCCAACCATCCAAGACACAATACAAATTATTCTGAAAAATGTTGACGGTCTACGATAAATAATGTGGCCTGTATCGTGATTTCAACAGACAGACGGACTGACCGACACCGTTAAATCGACTTAGAATTTTATGCTGATTATGAATATATATACATTTTGGGGTCTATGACGAATATTTAGGGATGTTACAAAAGGAATGGCAAAGTTAATATACCCTCCTTGCCAAGGTGGAGGGTATAAAAATGAGAATGATTTCGTAGCAAATATATCTTAAGATTCTGTTATAAAACCCCATATCAAACCTGCAAGTCAGAAATGCATTGGCATAAAGTTCCATTAATTCCGAAAAATTCCATTTATTTCCAAACCAATCTCAAAATGCCTCAAAACTCAATATGCAATTTACACCACATTTCCCACACTCCATGCTCCACGCTTCTCTTTGAACTAATTTCCCGCACAATAATTGTAACAATCGTGATCGAAATGGGTCACGTTTTTAAATCAAATGTATTGCATATATATTCCAAAGCTTTGTGGTCTATTCAACATTCAATTCCATTCAATTCATTTGCAACCATCACCTCCCTCGCCCTCTATTTAAAGAAAAGTGCTGTCACAACCATAAAAATATATGTGCCACATTCACATCTATATATAAATATTTATTTATTCTATATATATATGTATCGAGTTTTTAATAATTCATAAAACACACACATTACCCAACAACTGTATGGAAATCTCATATCATGAAACGCTTTAAGCCAAGTCAGCGCTCAGTTGAATGGCAAAATCGATAAACTATTAAGTGACAACATCAATAACACGATTAACATCAATGCACAACAATATTGGCAACATTTATACCCTGATGTTGCCAACGACAACAACAAACAACAGCCATTGCAGCAAAAACAACCATAAAGTAGTAACACTTTTATGTATAAACATCCAATATATGTACATAAGCAGTTGCAGATAAATACGTTTGTGTATGTAAGTAGTCACATAACCATATTATATTATAACAGATTTTACATCAATAAATAGCATCTCTAAGTTAAAGCGATAGTGTTTTCGATAGTATGATAGTATTCAATGCAAAAATCCCTTATGAAATTGTCACCAATAAAAATCGTACATATGTATACCGTAACATTGTATGCCATACTGGAGCAGTATATAAATTTGGTTATAAGTTTTATAAAAATTAAACAACCTTTTGCATTGATATGGTACATATTTAAGGACAAGTAAACAAGTAAAAAAGTATCAGTCGGTATTGCCGACAGATGTATACCTCACAAAATTATACAAAATTTGAATTGGGTGAGGTATCAAAAGGGGTTTGCAGATATATATCATCCTCGCAACAGATCTTGTGTTAGCAAAATATTTGTATGTGTGACATATGAAGAGAACCGGATGCTAATTATATAATCGTTTTGGTTATTCAAAACTTTGACCCTTTGTGGGGGAGGTACTGGAAGTAATAGTCCGATCTCTACCATCTTTACAAAACACTGCAACCAATGTCAGACTGCTGTCAATTCTAAGCCACTCGTCTGCCACTGTCCAGGAAAAAAATTATGAAAAGTTAAAAGAATGGGCCAAAATACCGCAGACCTACATCCGGGTAGCGTGTAACTGTTTCATTCGCCGTTTGAAGGCCATAATTCATGCCAAAGGTGACCAATTCGAAAAAATCTAAACTTACAATTTGATGCTATTTCCGACATTTATTGCTTTCAATCAATAAAATTCAAAAAAAAAAAAAAAAAAAAATTGAAAAATTTTGGTGTTTGGCACTTTTTTTTATCTCATCCTGTCTATCATCTTCACCAGAAGGAATGGTCCGATCTCTACCATCTTTATAACATATTTTGTGTTGATAGAAATATTCAGAAGTGCCTAGTCTTAATGGAATTGGATGTTATTTTCGCGTTTTATGAGCTTCATGGATATTCAAAATTTTGACGCTTTGTGGAGGAGGTATTTGATAGAGTGGACCGCTATAGTCTAATTTCACATATAATATAGCACTCTGTGTGGTAATATTGGAAAATTTCGACTTTTGTGGGGAGGTACCGGGAGTGAACCGATATTGTCGATCCAAATCGAATACTCCCTTCGGACTCCCTACAGACAGACAGACGACTAGCTGGCCGTACGGAAACATGGGCCTGTAGCGAGCAATTTTTGCTAAAAAGTCGGTGTTCTGACAGAAAATATACTCAGTATTTTACTTTTTGTTTATAAATATCGCCACATTACGTTAGATATGATGTTAATACAAATATTGCAATGGGTGAACGTTAAAGAGACTGGGGGAATACTTTCAATTTTTCTTTCAAATTAAAACAATTCCGTTAAAATTAGTTTTAAATCATCTGAATGCTGAACATCAGAAGGAACCGTAATATATGCACTATTGGAAAACGTTGACCTATATAGACAATGTTCTCAAAATATATAATTTGTAATAAGTTTTCTAAAGAGGAAAAATAGCATACTTTAAAATGCCCATAACTCCTTAAATATTGACATTTCGGGGTTTTTAGCTACGTTTTGTGATCAGATTTTTAAAGAGGAAAAATAACATACTTTAAAATGGCCATAACTCCTTAAATATTGACATTTCGGTGTTGTAAGCCACGTTTTGTTATCAGTTTTTTTAAAGAGGAAAAATAGCATACTTTAAAATAGTCATAACTCCTTAAATATTGACATTTCGGGGTTTTTAGCTATAATTTGTGATCAGTTTTTTAAAGACGAAAAACAGAATACTTTAAAATGGCCATAACTCCTTAAATATTGACATTTCGGGGTTTTTAGCTATAATTTGTGATCAGTTTTTTAAAGAGGAAAAATAACATACTTTAAAATGGCCATAACTCCTTAAATATTGACATTTCGGTGTTGTAAGCCACGTTTTGTTATCAGTTTTTTTAAAGAGGAAAAATAGCATACTTTAAAATAGCCATAACTCCTTAAATATTGACATTTCGGGGTTTTTAGCTATAATTTGTGATCAGTTTTTTAAAGACGAAAAACAGCATACTTTAAAATGGCCATAACTCCTTAAATATTGACATTTCGGGGTTTTTAGCTATAATTTGTGATCAGTTTTTTAAAGAGGAAAAATAACATACTTTAAAATGGCCATAACTCCTTAAATATTGACATTTCGGTGTTGTAAGCCACGTTTTGTTATCAGTTTTTTTAAAGAGGAAAAATAGCATACTTTAAAATAGCCATAACTCCTTAAATATTGACATTTCGGGGTTTTTAGCTATAATTTGTGATCAGTTTTTTAAAGACGAAAAACAGCATACTTTAAAATGGCCATAACTCCTTAAATATTGACATTTCGGGGTTTTTAGCTATAATTTGTGATCAGTTTTTAAAGAGGAAAAATAGCATACTTTAAAATGGCCATAACTCCTTAAATATTGACATTTCAGGGTTTTTAGCTACGTTCTGTGATCAGTTTTTTAAAAAGGAAAAATTGCATACATTAAAATGGACATAACTCCTTAAATATTGACATTTCGGGGTTTTTAGCTACGTTTTGTGATCAGTTTTTTAGAGAGGAAAAATATCATACTTTAAAATGGCCATAACTCCTTAAATATTGACATTTCGGGGTTTTTAGCTATAATTTGTGATCAGTTTTTTAAAGAGGAGAAATAGCATACTTTAAAATGGCCATAACTCCTTAAATATTGACATTTCGGGGTTTTTAGCTATAATTTGTGATCAACTTTTTAAAGAGGAAAATTAGCATAGTTTAAAATGGCCATAACTCCTTAAATATTGATATTTCGGTTTTTTTAGCTTTAATATGTGATCAGTTTTTTTTAGAGAGGAAAAATAGCATACTTCAAAATGGTCATAACTCCTTAAATATTGACATTTCGGGGTTTTTAGCTATAATTTGTGATCAGCTTTTTAGAGAGGAAAAATAGCATACTTTAAAATGGCCATAACTCCTTAAATATTGACATTTCGGGGTTTTTAGCTATAATTTGTGATCAGTTTTTTAAAGGGGAAAATAGCATACTTTAAAATGACCATAACTCCTTAAATATTGACATTTCGGGGTTTTTAGCTATAATTTGTGATCAGTTTTTTAAAGAGGAAAAATAGCATACTTTCAAATGGCCATAACTCCTAAAATATTGACATTTCGGGGTTTTTAGCTATAATTTGTGATCAACTTTTTAAAGAGGAAAAATAGCATACTTTAAAATGGCCATAACTCCTTAAATATTAACATTTCGGGGTTTTTGGCTATAATTTTTGATCAGTTTTTTAAAGAGGAGAAATAGCATACTTTAAAATGGCCATAACTCCTTAAATATTGACATTTCGGGGTTTTTAGCTACGTTTTGTGATCAGTTTTTTAAAGAGGAAAAATAGCATACTTTAAAATGGCCATAACTCCTTAAATATTGACATTTCGGGGTTTTTAGCTATAATTTGTGATCAGTTTTTTAAAGAGGAAAAATAGCATACTTTAAAATGGCCATAACTCTTTATATATTGACGTTTCGGGTTTTTAGCTATAATTTGTGATCAGTTTTTAAAGAGGAAAAATAGCATACTTTAAAATGGCCATAACTCCTTAAATATTGACATTTCGGAGTTTTTAGCTATAATTTGTGATCAGTTTTTAAAGAGAAAAAATAGCATACTTTAAAATGGCCATAACTCCTTAAATATTGACATTTCGGGGTTTTAGCTATAATTTGTGATCAGTTTTTTAAAGAGGAAAAATATCATACTTTAAAATGGTCATAACTCCTTAAATATTGACATTTCGGGGTTTTTAGCTAAAATTTTTGATCAGTTTTTTAAAGAGGAAAAACAGCATACTTTAAAATGGCCATAACTCCTTAAATATTAACATTTCGGGGGTTTTAGCTACATTTTCTGATCAGTTTTTTTTTAAAGAGGGAAAATAGCATACTTTAAAATGGCCATAACTCCTTAAATATTAACATTTCGGGGGTTTTAGCTACGTTTTCTGATCAGTTTTTTTAAAGAGGAAAAATAGCAGACTTTAAAATGGCTATAGCTCCTTAAATATTGGCATTTCGGGGTTTTTAGCTATAATTTGTGATCAGTTTTTCAAAGAGGAAAAGTAGCATACTTTAAAATGGCCATAACTCCTTAAATATTGACATTTCGGGGTTTTTAGCTATAATTTGTGATCAACTTTTTAAAGAGGAAAAATAGCATACTTTAAAATGGCCATAACTCCTTAAATATTAACATTTCGGGGTTTTTGGCTATAATTTTTGATCAGTTTTTTAAAGAGGAGAAATAGCATACTTTAAAATGGCCATAACTCCTTAAATATTGACATTTCGGGGTTTTTAGCTATAATTTGTGATCAGTTTTTTAGAGAGGAAAAATAGCATACTTTAAAATGGCCATAACTCCTTAAATATTGACATTTCGGGATTTTTAGCTGCGTTTTGTGATCAGTTTTTTAAAGAGGAAAAATAGCATTCTTTAAAATGGCCATAACTCCTTAAATATTGACATTTCGGGGTTTTTAGCTACGTTTTGTGATCAGTTTTTTAGAGAGGAAAAATAGCATACTTTAAAATGGCCATAACTCCTTAAGTATTGACATTTCGGGGTTTTTAGCTATAATATGTGATCAGTTTTTTTAGAGAGGAAAAATAGCATACTTCAAAATGGTCATAACTCCTTAAATATTGACATTTCGAGGTTTTTAGCTATAATTTGTGATCAGTTTTTTTAAAGAGGAAAAATAGCATACTGTAAAATGATCATAACTCCTTAAATATTGACATTTCGGGGTTTTTAGCTATAATTTGTGATCAGTTTTTAAAGAGAATAAAAAACATACTTTAAAATGGCCATAACTCCTTAAATATTGACATTTCGGGTTTTTTAGCTATGTTTTCTGATCAGTTTTTTTTAAAGAGGGAAAATAGCATATTTTAAAATGGCCATAACTCCTTAAATATTAACATTTCGGGGATTTTAGCTACGTTTTCTGATCAGTTTTTTTAAAGAGGAAAAATAGCAGACCTTAAAATGGCTATAACTCCTTAAATATTGGCATTTCGGGGTTTTTAGCTATAATTTGTAATCAGTTTTTTAAAGAGGAAAAATAGCATACTTCAAAATGGCCATAACTCCTTAAATATTGACATTTTTTTTAAAGAGGAAAAATAGTATACTATAAAATGGCCATAACTCCTTAAATATTGACATTTCAGGGTTTTTAGCTATAATTTGTGATCAGTTTTTTAAAGAGGAAAAATAGCATACTTTAAAATGGCCATAACTCCTTAAATAAAGGAAAATAGCATACTTTAAAATGGCCATAACTCCTTAAATATTAACATTTCGGGGGTTTTAGCTACGTTTTCTGATCAGTTTTTTTAAAGAGGAAAAATAGCAGACTTTAAAATGGCTATAACTCCTTAAATATTGGCATTTCGGGGTTTTTAGCTATAATTTGTGATCAGTTTTTCAAAGAGGAAAAGTAGCATACTTTAAAATGGCCATAACTCCTTAAATATTGACATTTTTTTAAAGAGGAAAAATAGTATACTTTAAAATGGCCATAACTCCTTAAATATTAACATTTCGGGGGTTTTAGCTACGTTTTCTGATCAGTTTTTTTAAAGAGGAAAAATAGCAGACTTTAAAATGGCTATAACTCCTTAAATATTGACATTTCGGGGTTTTTAGCTATAATTTGTGATCAGTTTTTTAAAGAGGAAAAATAGCATACTTTTAAATGGCCATAACTCCTAAAATATTGACATTTCGGGGTTTTTAGCTATAATTTGTGATCAGGTTTTTAAAGAGGAAAAATAGCATACTTTAAAATGGACATAACTCCTAAAATATTAACATTTCGGGGTTTTTGGCTATAATTTTTGATCAGTTTTTTTAAGAGGAGAAATAGCATACTTTAAAATGGCCATAACTCCTTAAATATTGATATTTCGGGGTTTTTAGCTACGTTTTGTGATAATTTTTTTAAAGAGGAAAAATAGCATACTTTAAAATGGCCATAACTCCTTAAATATTGACATTTCGGGGTTTTTAGCTACGTTTTGTGATCAGTTTTTTAAAGAGGAAAAATAGCATACTTTAAAATGGCCATAACTCCTTAAATATTGACATTTCGGTGTTTTTAGCTATAATTTGTGATCAGTTTTTTAAAGAGGAAAAATAGCATACTTTAAAATGGCCATAACTCTTTAAATATTGACATTTCGGGTTTTTAGCTATAATTTGTGATCAGTTTTTAAAGAGGAAAAATAGCATACTTTAAAATGGCCATAACTCCTTAAATATTGACATTTCGGAGTTTTTAGCTATAATTTGTGATCAGTTTTTAAAGAGAAAAAATAGCATACTTTAAAATGGCCATAACTCCTTAAATATTGACATTTCGGGGTTTTAGCTATAATTTGTGATCAGTTTTTTAAAGAGGAAAAATATCATACTTTAAAATGGTCATAACTCCTTAAATATTGACATTTCGAGGTTTTTAGCTAAAATTTTTGATCAGTTTTTTAAAGAGGAAAAACAGCATACTTTAAAATGGCCATAACTCCTTAAATATTAACATTTCGGGGGTTTTAGCTACATTTTCTGATCAGTTTTTTTTTAAAGAGGGAAAATAGCATACTTTAAAATGGCCATAACTCCTTAAATATTAACATTTCGGGGGTTTTAGCTACGTTTTCTGATCAGTTTTTTTAAAAAGAAAAAATAGCAGACTTTAAAATGGCTATAACTCCTTAAATATTGGCATTTCGGGGTTTTTAGCTATAATTTGTGATCAGTTTTTCAAAGAGGAAAAGTAGCATACTTTAAAATGGCCATAACTCCTTAAATATTGACATTTTTTTAAAGAGGAAAAATAGTATACTTTAAAATGGCCATAACTCCTTAAATATTGACATTTCGGGGTTTTTTGCTATAATTTGTGATCAGTTTTTTAAAGAGGAAAAATAGCATACTTTAAAATGGCCATAACTCCTTAAATATTGACATTTCGGGGTTTTTAGCTATAATTTGTGATCAACTTTTTAAAGAGGAAAAATAGCATACTTTAAAATGGCCATAACTCCTTAAATATTAACATTTCGGGGTTTTTGGCTATAATTTTTGATCAGTTTTTTAAAGAGGAGAAATAGCATACTTTAAAATGGCCATAACTCCTTAAATATTGACATTTCGGGGTTTTTAGCTATAATTTGTGATCAGTTTTTTAGAGAGGAAAAATAGCATACTTTAAAATGGCCATAACTCCTTAAATATTGACATTTCGGGATTTTTAGCTGCGTTTTGTGATCAGTTTTTTAAAGAGGAAAAATAGCATTCTTTAAAATGGCCATAACTCCTTAAATATTGACATTTCGGGGTTTTTAGCTACGTTTTGTGATCAGTTTTTTAAAGAGGAAAAATAGCATACTTTAAAATGGCCATAACTCCTTAAGTATTGACATTTCGGGGTTTTTAGCTATAATATGTGATCAGTTTTTTTAGAGAGGAAAAATAGCATACTTCAAAATGGTCATAACTCCTTAAATATTGACATTTCGAGGTTTTTAGCTATAATTTGTGATCAGTTTTTTTAAAGAGGAAAAATAGCATACTGTAAAATGATCATAACTCCTTAAATATTGACATTTCGGGGTTTTTAGCTATAATTTGTGATCAGTTTTTAAAGAGAATAAAAAACATACTTTAAAATGGCCATAACTCCTTAAATATTGACATTTCGGGGTTTTTAGCTATGTTTTCTGATCAGTTTTTTTTAAAGAGGGAAAATAGCATATTTTAAAATGGCCATAACTCCTTAAATATTAACTTTTCGGGGGTTTTAGCTACGTTTTCTGATCAGTTTTTTTAAAGAGGAAAAATAGCATACTTTATATATTGACATTTCGGGGTTTTTAGCTATAATTTGTGATCAGTTTTTAAAGAGGAAAAATAGCATACTTTAAAATGGCCATAACTCCTTGAATATTGACATTTCGGGGTTTTTAGCTATAATTTGTGATCAGTTTTTAAAAGAGGAAAAATAGCATACCTTAAAATGGTTATAACTCCTTAAATATTGACATTTCGGGGTTTTTAGCTATAATTTGTGATCAGGTTTTTAAAGAGGAAAAATAGCATACTTTAAAATGGACATAACTCCTTAAATATTAACATTTCGGGGTTTTTAGCTACGTTTTCTGATCATTTTTTTAAAAGAGGGAAAATAGCATACTTTAAAATGGCCATTACTCCTTAAATATTAACTTTTCGGGGGTTTTAGCTACGTTTTCTGATCAGTTTTTTTAAAGAGTAAAAATAGCAGACTTTAATATGGCTATAACTCCTTAAATATTGGCATTTCGGGGTTTTTAGCTATAATTTGTGATCAGTTTTTGAAAGAGGAAAAGTAGGATACTTTAAAATGGCCATAACTCCTTTAATATTGACATTTCGGGGTTTTTAGCTATAATTTGTGATCAGTTTTTTAAAGAGGAAAAATAGCATACTTTAAAATGGCCATAACTCCTTAAATATTGACATTTGTGATCAGTTTTTTAAAGAGGAAAAATAGCATAGTTTAAAATGGCCATAAATCCTTAAATATTGATATTTCAGGGTTTTTGGCGAATAGTTTTCAAAGAAGAGAAACGTCATACTTATCTCCTTGAATATCAGAGATTATTTGATGTTTTCATCATTTCAGACCAAACATAGCAACAATCTATAATGAAATTCGAGAAGGTATATGTCTGTTATTCTTTCAATATGTCACAGAATTAATGCCATACTCCTATTACGGCAGCACATCACTGATTATGTTCGATTTTTTGCGATATATACTTATAAATATGCAAACATATACACACATACAAAACTGAATTTATTTTTAGCGATTTCATTGGATTCACTTCATTTTTAGGATATTTTACGTTAGCATTTCTGAAGAGGATTTTTCAATATATTTTTTTCTATAAAACTAGGTCAAACGACAGACGACAGCTACTGTGTAAATCAGCAATGTGTAAATCAGTAAAATCAGCCAACTAGTAGTAAAAGTACTGCAGCAAACATTTTATATCCTTTTTTTGTTTGTGATGTATACAACAAAACCTTGCTTGGATACATTCACATGCATTCAAACCCATACAATCCTGTATAGATTACATGCAAATATAACAATTTGATTCCATTCGCTCATTGTATGCGAATGTATGGGTGAATTGCTTACAGGATTTTATTACTGAATATATTTTTATTGAATATGGCTTTGTTTTGCAGAGGATATTATCCGGAAAACCGGTGTAAATATATTCGAAAATTTATTTTGGAAGCACTCAAAAAAATTGTCCTTTAAAGTCAATTCTAAAGAATTTTGTTTGTATCTGTTCTGTTCTGACTATTTTCTTCGGTCCCCATTTCGTTATAACCACCATATAACGGCACTGGGCAATTTCAGGTTTTTTAAGGGTTGTCGTTGAGTGCGCCAACTCCCGAGATTTTGTCCAAACTTTCTCCATATTTTTACCAAACATGGATCAATTTCGGAGACGGGCAAGATCGGTCATAATTTTAATATTGAGCGAATCTAGTGCCCGATATAGTTCAAATATAACTCATCGTAATATTTAGGTCTGGTGCAAAAAGGGAAATATTGGTTTACTCCTCCTCTTGTACCACCTGCACAAAAGATCAAAAAATAAAAAAATTAAAAAGTAGGAAACTAAGAGCGATTTTCTTCAAATTATGCACATATCGATATCTTTGCCTACATTAAAACAAAAAAACCGATCACGGTGGTTCCCTCAGCAATTGCGTTCAAACGTCCTCAGGTGTGGCTACTTGACACCTGTTGTCGCTCCTGCTGCAAATGCAAACAAATACAATATTTCAACCACGAGGAATGACCGAAGTGAAGGAAGGGGACTACAAACGCTATACGCCAGTGAAGGACGAACGTGTGCAGTAAGGAAATATTCGACCTTATCGATCTTATTACACCAAGCTGTTCCATAATCTCACCTTCACAGGCACGCAAGAAATTGTCACCGGAGTCGGCTGAAAGTTAAAGTGGAATATATGGATACGTTTAGAAGATCTCTAATTCAGCGTGTCCTATATTGGCAGTAGCCTATAAATCGGAACTTAGGAGCCAGAGTGCTGTTAATGTCGAGCTCGATGAAAAGTCGAATGATGAATCATCGTATAATGCAACCAACAGCACTGACTCTAAGGAAGTTAAGATGTAAAATTTACAAGAATGTCATTTTGTATCTCCACAAATTCGTGGATAGGGATCCGAATTTGTATACCGACAATGAAATCTCATACATCAAGACCAAGCATAGATTCACGAGGAGATTCTCTTACCCAAACGAGAACTCTTAGTGGATAGGATTCTCTTCCCGGAAAACAGGGCTACTCGCACTACAGTTTGGGAGATATGGGCCTGCGAGCACAAAATAGGATCCTAAAGCAAAGGATCATCAGAGCAAACCACCAACGTCTAGGTCTAAGGGGTCTGAGTTGCCAAATATGTAATTTTGAGTCTGCATCTAATGCAGCACAAATTGCAAAACCCACAGTTGGTAAAATGGAGAAGCCGGTTGAAATACCAGTGTCTTCGAAGGCCCCCTCACTTGTACAGGCTCCGTTTGTAAAGAGAGCTCACTTGACGGGGAAGGCGTAGCCCTCTCCCAAGACTCGTATGGTCACTCCATCTGTCTTATATACAGTTTCTCTTGGACAAGGTGGCAAAGTAAAGATGAGTAATATAAAAATTAAGGCTGTTTCGAGATGACGACTCCAATGGCATCCAAAAGCGACCCCACAACAATTTTTTGCAGAGCTGATCCGGAAGGCAGAAACAATGATAGCCATGGAGACAAGTAGTTTGGCAACAAAGTCATTAACTGACTCAACAAGAAATCTTATGATTTCTTTGTCCCATTTATGAAAAACTGATATACTTAGATATATTGTTTTTTCTGAGACTTATAGTGAAATTCGCGAACCTTTCTGCCTAAACCGAAATTTTAAAATTGATCTAAAAATTTAGAAAATATTTTCCCCCTTTTTACAACCTCAGCCATATGGCAAAATGTGCCTCATAGAAATAACGGTGTTAGACCATAGGTCTCGTTGAACCTAATCCGTTTTCGGACATTTGGACTCATTCTAGGTGTGTCCGTCCGTCTCTTATAATTATAACTCTTATAAAATGTGAAATAGGAGTCCGATCGTCTGAAAATTTCACATATTACAATATGTCTACTAAAACAAGATCTGTTGTGAAGATGCAGGTTATCGGCCCACTCCTATTGGTACCTCCTCAAAACGGGTAAAATTTTTTATACCCTCCACCATACTATGGAGGGTATATTAACTTCTTCATTCATTCCATTTGTAACTCCTCGAAATACTCATGTCAGACCCAACAAAGTATATATATTCTTGATCAGCGTAAAATTCGATTTAGCGATGTCCGTCTGTTGTAATATCGAACGAATTGAGATAGAAGGCTAAAATTTTGCACACATGTCTATTTTTTCAATAGGTCTACGTTTTCATTTAGCCCCCATGTAGCAGTACCTCCCGATATTCGGTATTTTGATGATTTTAGCGATTATTCACCAGAATTGTTAACAATTTGGTATTTGTAGTTCGTAATGGATACTACAGCATAAGACAGAAAATTGTCTGTACAGGTCCACGTCTTCGTATAGCCTCCATATAATGGTACCTCCCTATATTCGACATTTTGTCGTAATGGGAACTGCAGTCTATTTCTTAATTCGTTGTAAATGGTGGAGGGTATTCAAAGTTCGGTCCGACCGAACTTACGGCTTTTTGACTTGTACATAAATTATATTTCTCATTAAGCGCGAAATTAGCATCAGATTTGCTTCAAATTTCACACATCCGAGTATATCTATCAACACAACACAGCACAAAGAGTGAAACCATGTACCACCCCCATGTCGGGTCAAAATTTTGAATAATTATATTTTTCATAAAATGCGAAACAAACATCAGAATCTCTTCAAATTTCAAATATCCCAATATTTTTAATAGCACAAGTTCTAGTGTGAAAATTATACATATCGACTTACCCCTTCTGGGTTTCCAGTTTGCAATACTTATATTCCTCACAACATGCGAAACGAGTCTTCGATTATTTTCTAACTTGGTGTATCTACATATTTTTCTCAATCCCAGATCTGATTTCAAAATGGATTTTATTGGTTCATTCTTTTTCGTACCTTCCCCAAATGTCAAAATTGTAATTAACAATTATTCCCGAAAAGTTGGTTATAGATATCGGATTTTCTTCAAATTTTGTACATCAGTATTAGATGAAGTGGAATGCTATGGTCCAGTATATCGGGTACCTCACGCATATTTCTACATTTTCCAAAAATTATCACATATTTCAGGTAAAGTGAAGGAAGTAGTCGATATAGTACAAACCGTCATATTGTAAATCAAGCTTATTTAAATAAACTGGTATATGCTAAGGGTTGATAAACCAGTTGATACTTTTTGACAAGTTTTGGGCATCGTTCATATAAATAATTTCTTGATATGCAATGGAATGTAATTTTGGTGACATGGAGTGAAATTTTATGGAGAATATTTTTGCATAAACTCACATGAAGTACGACTGTAACCCTTAAATTTGTTTTAAATATTTGTGAATTCCTGACGCTTAGCAAAACTTACGGGTTAAATATAATTTAAAGCCTATAGAAAAAAATTATGAATAACAGTTTAGTAAAATGCTACGATCCCGTTTAAAGAGATTTTTGAAATTAATCCTTATATTGTTGTCTGTAATATTGCCCAGTACACTATATACTTAAAGTGAAAAATTTTCATGAAATTTTAGACCGGAATGTGAAAGATTTTTAACTTGTTTTTCACTTTAGGTCTCTTATAGTTCTTATAGGTCCTAATGGGTACTACCAATGACAAAAAGATTGCGTATGCAGGTCGTCGTCCTTGTATAGACTTCATATAACGCTTTACCCAAAAATATTTACAATATATAAATAAAATAAATATTTAAATAATTTTTTTTGGAACAGTGTTTGGCTTGCTTGTTTGGGATACCATAGTATTTTGTTGTTGCAAAATCGTCAGGCAAAATCCCATTATTGTTGTTTTTATAAAAACAACGTTTGTTTATGAGTGGAGAACGATGGTAATGTTTACCAGGGGGTAAGGCAGGGAATACCTAGGTTTCGGAAAGAGCCACCAATCCTCATCAGTTCCCTTGTTTCTTGTCTGGGATATTCTCCCCAGAAGTTATTTTAAAAAATAACTTCTATGACAAAAAACATTTTTTACCCAAGTGACGAGATCGTAAGCTCAATAGAAGAGGAACAAAAGAATTACATAAAACTAAAATTCTTTTGGAAAATCTTCTAAATCTTACAACCGCACTTATAAACATTTTCATCTTTCTCCACTTGTTATGATTTCGTTCAGCCTGAACGAAGTAACATAACCATGTAAGTTTGTTTTGTCTGTTACAACAAAAACCCCTTCGTCGACCGTGCCTGTGTCTATTAATAGAACAGTGTTTGGCTTGCTTGTTTGGGATACCATAGTATTTTGTTGTTGCAAAATCGTCAGGCAAAATCCCATTATTGTTGTTTTTATAAAAACAACGTTTGTTTATGAGTGGAGAACGATGGTAATGTTTACCAGGGGGTAAGGCAGGGAATACCTAGGTTTCGGAAAGAGCCACCAATCCTCATCAGTTCCCTTGTTTCTTGTCTGGGATATTCTCCCCAGAAGTTATTTTAAAAAATAACTTCTATGACAAAAAACATTTTTTACCCAAGTGACGAGATCGTAAGCTCAATAGAAGAGGAACAAAAGAATTACATAAAACTAAAATTCTTTTGGAAAATCTTCTAAATCTTACAACCGCACTTATAAACATTTTCATCTTTCTCCACTTGTTATGATTTCGTTCAGCCTGAACGAAGTAACATAACCATGTAAGTTTGTTTTGTCTGTTACAACAAAAACCCCTTCGTCGACCGTGCCTGTGTCTATTAATAGAACAGTGTTTGGCTTGCTTGTTTGGGATACCATAGTATTTTGTTGTTGCAAAATCGTCAGGCAAAATCCCATTATTGTTGTTTTTATAAAAACAACGTTTGTTTATGAGTGGAGAACGATGGTAATGTTTACCAGGGGGTAAGGCAGGGAATACCTAGGTTTCGGAAAGAGCCACCAATCCTCATCAGTTCCCTTGTTTCTTGTCTGGGATATTCTCCCCAGAAGTTATTTTAAAAAATAACTTCTATGACAAAAAACATTTTTTACCCAAGTGACGAGATCGTAAGCTCAATAGAAGAGGAACAAAAGAATTACATAAAACTAAAATTCTTTTGGAAAATCTTCTAAATCTTACAACCGCACTTATAAACATTTTCATCTTTCTCCACTTGTTATGATTTCGTTCAGCCTGAACGAAGTAACATAACCATGTAAGTTTGTTTTGTCTGTTACAACAAAAACCCCTTCGTCGACCGTGCCTGTGTCTATTAATAGAACAGTGTTTGGCTTGCTTGTTTGGGATACCATAGTATTTTGTTGTTGCAAAATCGTCAGGCAAAATCCCATTATTGTTGTTTTTATAAAAACAACGTTTGTTTATGAGTGGAGAACGATGGTAATGTTTACCAGGGGGTAAGGCAGGGAATACCTAGGTTTCGGAAAGAGCCACCAATCCTCATCAGTTCCCTTGTTTCTTGTCTGGGATATTCTCCCCAGAAGTCATTTTAAAAAATAACTTCTATGACAAAAAACATTTTTTACCCAAGTGACGAGATCGTAAGCTCAATAGAAGAGGAACAAAAGAATTACATAAAACTAAAATTCTTTTGGAAAATCTTCTAAATCTTACAACCGCACTTATAAACATTTTCATCTTTCTCCACTTGTTATGATTTCGTTCAGCCTGAACGAAGTAACATAACCATGTAAGTTTGTTTTGTCTGTTACAACAAAAACCCCTTCGTCGACCGTGCCTGTGTCTATTAATAGAACAGTGTTTGGCTTGCTTGTTTGGGATACCATAGTATTTTGTTGTTGCAAAATCGTCAGGCAAAATCCCATTATTGTTGTTTTTATAAAAACAACGTTTGTTTATGAGTGGAGAACGATGGTAATGTTTACCAGGGGGTAAGGCAGGGAATACCTAGGTTTCGTAAAGAGCCACCAATCCTCATCAGTTCCCTTGTTTCTTGTCTGGGATATTCTCCCCAGAAGTTATTTTAAAAAATAACTTCTATGACAAAAAACATTTTTTACCCAAGTGACGAGATCGTAAGCTCAATAGAAGAGGAACAAAAGAATTACATAAAACTAAAATTCTTTTGGAAAATCTTCTAAATCTTACAACCGCACTTATAAACATTTTCATCTTTCTCCACTTGTTATGATTTCGTTTTTTTTATTATTTTTTTTTTAATATTTTCAAATTCTTTCCATATGGTGGAGGGTATTACAACTTCGGCCCAGCTGAACTTGAATGCTTTGTTATATGTTATAAATAAAATGGCCTTCCCCATAGCTAGAAATAATAATTTTAAAATTCCTCAAAAAAGTTTATTTTAGAAATATTTCTGTACATTTTCCACAATTCGACCACTGACCATTTGGAATAATTCCCATGTGTTAACAGTTGTTTAAAAAACGGCAGCAGCATTCAGCAAAATCTTAACAACATGTTAACATTTTTTTTAAGCTACAAAAAAATCCAAATTGATACGAATCGTAATGAATGAAAACGAATCGATGTGCAAAATAAGCTATAGGAATAAATGCAGCAACAGCGACAGCAACAACAACTACAAAACAGACGAAAATTCAAACCTATAAAAATTGTAATTTAATTTCGTTTAATATCATCCTGAATGAGTTAGTTGGCGTTGCTGTTGTATTTGTTGTTGTGACAAAGATTTCCGTGGCTATTAAAGCCTGTTGGCAATTTCAAACGTTGCTGGGATCTTTTTTGCCTTCCGCCGACACACAAATACATTCGCAGCATTTTTGCATTTATGCAGATATGGGTTTTGTGTTGCATGTCCCCCTGCGCGACAACCGATCCGAGCACATGTGTATGAATGTGTAAACCATGTTTTTTATTGTGGGTTTACAAATTAAATTGGCTTTTAGAGTTGACACCTTTTTCTGTAGTTGCTGCTGTTGTTGTCACACCAATCGTAAAAAGGAAGAGCGAGGTCAGCAATCTGTTTCAGCTTGGTGCGTTTTGTATTCGGCCTCTTTTTTTAATGAAACCGCCAAGGATATGGGCCAAGCTGTAGAACACAAAAAATACACAACGATGCCAACCACATATTGCAAAATATTCTGAAACTTTATTAAAGCCCAGCACCGTGATTGCCTTGATCGAAGCGACGAAAAAAATATATATTTTTCCAATTTAGGCTTAACAAAAGGGGTAACAGATGTGTGTTTGCCAATGAATGCCCAGCGACATGTTATTATTATAGTTTTCACACATTGACACTAACAAAACGGAAGTTTAATTAACAATGTTAAATAAGGTTTTTTTTCCGGGCCTTAGCATCTCATGCGAGGGTGAGCCGTAAAAAAAGGATGCGCTTTGTGTTGCATGTGTTTTACATTGAGATTACAACGTGTAAACGAATTAAGTAAATAACGTCGATAATATTGCATTTTTATGCCTCTGATTTAACTTTTTTTTTTGAAAAGAAGCCAAGCTGTTTGCCGTTGAGCGTTTTTCCATTTTATTAGTTTGTAATATTTTTCTTTAGTTGTGTGTGTGAGTATTTATACCCTACACCACAAGGTGGTCAGGGTATTATGTCTTTGTGCATTTGTTTGTAACAGGCAGAAGGAAACGAGATAGACCCATAGTTCCTTTTGATGATCTGCATAGAATCACATTCTGAGTCGATTTATGCATGTCCGTCCGTCCGTCCGTCCGTCTGTCCGTCCGTCCGTCTGTCCATGTATTTTTGTAAACAAAGTACAGGTCGCATTTATTGCCCGATCCAGATGAAATTTTGCAAAGATCTTTTGTTTGGCCCAAGGACGAACCCTATTGAAATTGGAGATAATCGGTCAAAATTTAGATATAGCTCCCATATATATCTTCGTCCGATTTGCCTTTTATTGTGCACCAAATGTGTAATATCAGCCCGAATTGTATGGAATTTTGCATATATACCCAAATTAGGCCTGAAAATATGTATGCCAAATTTGATCGAAATCGGTTCAGATATAGCTATAGCTCCCATATATATTGTTCATCCGATTTGTTATTTTTGTCCACTGCCGCCGTAGTATGCACTCTGCAACAAAAATATTTGGGGAAATATATCAAATACAGCTCAGAAATACATTTGCTAATTTTTATCGAGATCGGTTCAGAATTGGATATAGCTCCCATATATAACTTCGTCCGATTTACCTTTTATTGTGCAAAAAACGTCTAATATTTGTCAAAATGGGATGAAATTTGGCACTTACGACCGAATTGAGTCCAGAAGCTAGTATGTCAAATTTGGTGAAGATCGGTTAAGATATAGCTATAGCCCCCATATATATTGTTCATCCGATTTCTAGTATTTGTTACCCACAGCCGTAATATGCACTCCGTAACAACGATATTTCAGGAAATATATCATATACAGCTCAGAAACACATTTGAAAATTTTTTTCGAGATCGGTTCAGATTTGGATATAGCTCCCATATATATCTTTATCTGATTTTAAATTAATTTTGCACCAAATGGGCAATACAAGTCCGAATTTAAAACATACAAATGCTTCGTCATATTTAGTTCTTTGAACTTTAAATTATAATTATAATCATAGCGTGTATGATTGAATTCTCCACTAAAAACTTTTAATTGTTACGTGGAGCTCTACTTAATTAGCAAAGTGGTGTAGGGTATCATAAAGTCGGCCCCGCCCGACTTTAGGACTTTCTTTACTGGTTTTTCATTAAGGAAGTCTTGAAATTAAATGAGTTTCCTTTGTCTACTAACTTTAATAGACATTTAAGCCACTTGTCTTTCTTGTGTTTCACGAATCTCATTTGCATTTAAGGTAATAGACGTTCGTATATGAGGCTTTTCGCTAAGAATTTACGAAGTGGATTTAAGTTTAGGGAAATGTCAGGGACGAAATCTTTTTCAGGACACATATAGTTGAATTTTTATTAGTTATCATTCATAGAGAAGACATCAGGTCTTCATAGAGAAGACATCAGGTCTTCATAGAAAAGACATCAGGTCTTCATAGAGAAAACATCAGGTCTTCAAAGAGAAGACCTCAGGTCTTCAAAGAGAAGACCTCAGGTCTTCATAGAGAGGACCTCAGGTCTTCATAGAGATACCACAGGTCTTCATAGAGAAGACCTCAGGTTTTCATAGGGAAGACCTCAGGTCTTCATAGAGAAGACCTTAGGTCTTCATAGAGAGGACCTTAGGTCTTCATAGAGAAGACTTCGGGTCTTCATAGAGAAGACCTTATGTCTTCATAGAGAAGACCTTATGTCTTCAGAGAGAACACCATATGTTTTCATAGAGAAGACCTTACGTCTTCATAGAGAAAACTTTATATCTTCATAGAGAAAACTTTTGGTCTTCATGGAGAAGACCTATAGTCTTCTCCAAGAAGACCTAAGATCTTCTCCATGAAGACCAAAAGTTTTCTCTATGAAGATATTCATAGAAAAGACCTCAGGTCTTCATAGAAAAGACCTCAGGTCTTCATAAAAAAGACCAAGTTTTCATGGAAAAGACCTCAGGTATTCAAGATACCACTAACAGCAAGAAGCGGGCGGGATCTCACTCCTGAATTTGTAAACAACAGCGATAAAAGACAGCAGCAAGCAACCTGCCAGGACAGTGTTCCTGTAGAATTCAGAGAAAGTCCCCTCAAGTCTGGGGATGGCTCCCAAGAAAGTCTACCTACATAGTCCGTTCGTCCGGCGACAATGATCTGACCCTTGAGCTTGTAAACGACAAGCAAGCAAGCAAGACGGAGTCAGGGCCGTATCGCTGTAGACTTTTGGGAAAGCCCCCTCTACTCAGGGGTTGACTACCAAGAAAGCCGACCTGAATAGTCCTAGAGTTCCAACACCAATTCGTAGGAAAATGCCGACTACGAAGTGCCGCTGAGCTCTCCCGACACCAAGAGCGCCAAATCCAAGCAGATGAGGGATTAAAAGGCATATCGGCGAGCAGTAAACTGCTGCATTCCATATGTTTATGGGGATCCACAAAGCTTACTGATAAGGAGATTATCTGGACTAACCTGAAGTTCGTAAGAAAGTTCGGGAGGACATATCCTAACACAACAGTAAGGGAACTCCCGATAAGCAGGATCCCCATATGGAGAAGAGTGGCGAAACCAGTTGAGGCCTCAAAAAAGGCTACGACTGCGGAAAACCCCTGCGCATCTGGAAAGGTGGTGTTGAAAGAAGCCTTCAAAAGGCCTCTGAGGTGCCGGGATTATATTAAACCCTTTTAAGATAAAATCTGGATCTATCTAGATCTCAGTATAAATTACAAATAATTCCGTTAGAAAACGTGGTTATCATTTCCTTAATACCGAATATGGGATGTTACTATTATATGGGGCCTATGGGAAACCTATACAGACCTCTTCTTGTCTGAAAAATAGAAATATTAAATTTCAAAATATTCTGGTTGAAAAAGTGGACCCAGTCATCAAACTATCGAATATAGGGAGACACCTTCACGAAAGCCTGGACTAAAATATTAAATTTTCAAACCCAATAAAAACTTATCGGTCCACTCATAGACGAAGACTACATATAACCGTACCTACCGATTTTCGATTGTTTGAAAATTTCAAAAATATTTTCGAATTTGTTCTGCTGAAATTTAACAATATTTCGCGTTCTAATTACGCCAATTTTTCTTAGCAAAAGTGTCTATATGGGTCCAGGTACATTCTAATTTACTGAAATACTTAAAGCGAGATTGTGCCACTGTATGGGGGCTATACTTTAGCGTGGCTGACTTATCACTTATCTTAGATGTAATAAAATTATTAGCTTCAAATTTCTGAGCCTTTTATAAAATCGAAGCCTTAATCTTAAGGTCAACATACAGACCGAGATCGTTGAATCGACCCAGAATTTTATGCTGTACAAGAATATCCGACAAATATCTGTGGTACTATGCATATTGATTAAAAAATAATCCAAACGACTTTCTGGGTGATTTAAAGCTTTAAATTGGCCGATATTTAGCAAGTTTAGTAAATGCTTTCGGCATGGCTCATACATAACTTTATCTAACGTTGACAAACTTTTAAAACAATGGAACTAATTAAAAAATTAATTCGCCCTAAATTTCATCCCAGCATTTTCTTTCAATTTTTTCATCTTCTATCTCCTTTAAAGTCAGCTAAGAAGGAAATGAATTAAAACAAAACTTTTCCGAGAAAATTGTCTTAGATAGAACAAAACCATGCTCGGGATATTAGTGGAAAGAAGCATGAACAATGACATGGAAAATGCATTCAATGTTGAACAACGACATGAATGGAACAGAACTGAAAAAAAAAAAAACTACTTGCCTCACAAATTGAGTACAGTCCTCAACGGTGGCGACGATGACTACGACGACGACAACAGAACAGAACAAAAGTGGGACAGACAAAATTAAAGTAATAAAGTACACCAGCATGAGGTAATAAAGATATTAAACTATTTATCGCATTAACTATAATTATGGGGAAGACAATGAAAATTTTTTGTTGGACACAAGTCGGCCGCCAAGGAAACTAGGTCATATTTTCATGTGAATGGAAAGGAGGGGCAAGGATGTGATTAACTTGTTAAGCGAAATAAATGTGCTTGGTCATATGGATAATAAGTTAAAGAGGTAAATTGAGCTAATTTATTAAATATGCGACGGAGTAAACTTTTAAATGATAAATGGATAATGCGATGCACTAAAATCTGATATGTTAAAGAGAAACTTGTTGATTGACTAAGGCAATCGCAAAGCTGAAATGGATTAAGGATGGTTGACATTGGAGGACCTTGTTGGCCTTAATTTAAATATAACGAGCGGTGTCTAAAAAGAGAAATTTGCCGATTCAGGTCAGAAAATGCAGTCAACATTGTATCAGTATGCAAATTAATATATCAATTAGAAAGTTGGAAAAAACCATCAAAATATCAAATTTGTTTAAGTTCCGCTATATATCGGGCATTCATAAATATTAGGTGCAAAAAAAAAAAAAAAAAACCAGTAAAGAAAGTCCTAAAGTCGGGCGGGGCCGACTTTATGATACCCTACACCACTTTGCTAATTAAGTAGAGCTCCACGTAACAATTAAAAGTTTTTAGTGGAGAATTCAATCATACACGCTATGATTATAATTATAATTTAAAGTTCAAAGAACTAAATATGACGAAGCATTTGTATGTTTTAAATTCGGACTTGTATTGCCCATTTGGTGCAAAATTAATTTAAAATCAGATAAAGATATATATGGGAGCTATATCCAAATCTGAACCGATCTCGAAAAAAATTTTCAAATGTGTTTCTGAGCTGTATATGATATATTTCCTGAAATATCGTTGTTACGGAGTGCATATTACGGCTGTGGGTAACAAATACTAGAAATCGGATGAACAATATATATGGGGGCTATAGCTATATCTTAACCGATCTTCACCAAATTTGACATACTAGCTTCTGGACTCAATTCGGTCGTAAGTGCCAAATTTCATCCCATTTTGACAAATATTAGACGTTTTTTGCACAATAAAAGGTAAATCGGACGAAGTTATATATGGGAGCTATATCCAATTCTGAACCGATCTCGATAAAAATTAGCAAATGTATTTCTGAGCTGTATTTGATATATTTCCCCAAATATTTTTGTTGCAGAGTGCATACTACGGCGGCAGTGGACAAAAATAACAAATCGGATGAACAATATATATGGGAGCTATAGCTATATCTGAACCGATTTCGATCAAATTTGGCATACATATTTTCAGGCCTAATTTGGGTATATATGCAAAATTCCATACAATTCGGGCTGATATTACACATTTGGTGCACAATAAAAGGCAAATCGGACGAAGATATATATGGGAGCTATATCTAAATTTTGACCGATTATCTCCAATTTCAATAGGGTTCGTCCTTGGGCCAAACAAAAGATCTTTGCAAAATTTCATCTGGATCGGGCAATAAATGCGACCTGTACTTTGTTTACAAAAATACATGGACAGACGGACGGACGGACAGACGGACGGACGGACGGACAGACGGACGGACGGACGGACGGACATGCATAAATCGACTCAGAATGTGATTCTATGCAGATCATCAAAAGGAACTATGGGTCTATCTCGTTTCCTTCTGCCTGTTACAAACAAATGCACAAAGACATAATACCCTGACCACCTTGTGGTGTAGGGTATAAAAAAAAAAAACAATTACCAACTTCGAATACCATATTTCAGAAAACTTCTTTAAAAATTTCATTAATCATAAAAATATTAAATATCGATAGGTACTGCAATTTGGAGAATATTCGTAAACGTGGACCTAGATTAATAAATTTCTGCCAGAAGCATTGGTACCTCCTGAGAATTTCAAATATCGAATTCCCTCGGAAACAACAATTAATGCAAAATACTGTATAGCGCGAGGTGTTATTTAATGAGGGCTATACGAAAACGTGGGCCTGTGTATAGAATGAACGAATTTCTGAATATTTTGGAATTCATAGCTGAAATAAAAAAATATATTTGAAATGTCAAGGTTCGTTCTTGGAGTGCATTTTTCGGATGTAAGGGACTTCAATGCAACAAGTAAAAAAGCATTTATTTCGTTCGGGCTGAACTAAGAATACCCTACACCATTTGGAAGGAATTTGCAAATTTCCCACAAAAGTTCTTTCACAAATCTGCTAAAATCATAAAAATAAAGATGATAGGAAGTCAACGTTATATTGGGGCCTATAAGAAGGCATGGGCTTATATATTCAAATTTTGTCATAGGCCATTGCGACATTCAAATACGTAACTTGAATCAATTCCGGTGAATAATGTTGCTAAAATCATCAAAATTCCAAACATAGGGAAATAGCGTTATATGAGAGCTATACGAAGACCTGGACTTGAATCGGCAATTTTCTGCAATAGGCTATAGTGTCCATTATGCATTTATGGACACTATAGCCTTATGCACGAATTATGGCCTTTAAACGGCCAATGAAACCGTCACACGCTGCCCGAATGTTGCTCTGCGGTATTTTGGCCTATTCCCGTCGAAGCGCTTGCTTGAGGTGATCGACACTTTGGTATTTTTTATTACCAACCTTGCATTCCAAAATACTCCAGACACAATAATCCAACGAAGTGGTATCCGGAGATTTCGGTGGCCATTGTACGCTAGAAATGAAGCGAGGAATCTCATTTTGTAACCATTCTTAGATGGCGCGTGCTGAGTGCGATGTGGCTCAGTCCTGTTGGAATCTCCAAGGTCTGCGACAAAAATTTTTACGTGGCCAAGGCTTTAACACACTCTCCAGAATATTTTCGCAATAATATTCGGCATTCATTCTGATGCCACGGTCGATTAATACGAGCTGAGAGTGACCATCGGCTGTTATGGCGGCCCACAATATCACCATGGCCGGCGCTTGAGTTCTGGAAGCCAACCGAATGTGCACATTTTCGGCTGACCACTTTGGCAAGTAAACACGATCATTTTGTTTGTCTACAAACCGCTGGACCACTTTCGGTCAAGCGAAACAACTCTTTAGCTCTTTTGAGTTTATTTTCTTTCTGTTGCTGTGTAAGTTCTTTTTTCAATGGCTTTGCCCCGAGCTCATTTTTCAATATTTGCCGAATGGAATATTGCGATATGTTCAGCTCACTAGACATTTTTGGCCACTGCGACGCGGTTTAGATCAAGTCGCTACTTTACTTTTCGAACCATTTCTGCAGATGTTGCTGTTTTCGACCGTCCACTTCCTTGACGTCGGGCTACGCTACCAGTACCAGACATAAAAGATTTATTCACATTAAATGCTGGAGTGCTCTAACGATAGTTACTTGTGGGTTTCCTGCCAAATATAAAGAAATCACATTATCACGCTTGAATTCCATCACGAATAATTTTTTTTTCTAGAAAATTCTCATCAAAATGCTTTTGTACGCTTGTAAAAAATATAATGAGCTGTCACTGGAATATTTTTAATAACTGTCGGACGAGTGGCTTAGAAATGACATCAGTCTGAAGTTGGTTGCAGTTTTATCCATCTCACCATGTATATATATTCTTGATGAGCATTAAATTCTATGTCAATTTTGCAATGTCAGCCGGTCTGAATATCATTGATTTTGATATAGTCCCCATGTATCTGTACCGACAGATTTAGTGTTTTTTTTTTTATTTTTGGTATTTTTGTCGCAATTTTAACCCGCTGTAATCCAATTTTAAAATATTGTAATTTGGCAGCATGTGTTCCTATTAAATGAGAAACATCCTTATATGAAATTGTAAATATAGGTCCACAGTTTCCTATAACCCCCATATAACGGTAGCTTTCTATATTCGGCATTTTGATGATTTTTATCACAATTTTCACCAGACATATTTATAATTTTGAATTTCCTAATGGGTAGTACCACCTATGATAGAAAATTGTCTATGTCTAGGTCTTCGTATAGCCCCCATATAACGGTTCCTCCCTATTTTCGGCATTTTTATGATTTTAGCGTCATTATTTACCGGATCTGTTTCAAATTTCGTATTTGCACTTCGAAATGAGTACTACAGCCTGTGACAGAAGATTGTCTATGCGAGTCCACGTCTTCGCATGAACGCCAAAGTAAGGGTAAATCCCTATATTCGGTATTTTTATGATTTTAGCGACATTATTTACTGGATCTGTTTCAAATTTCGTATTTGCATGGACCCCATTTAACTGAATTTTTCACCCTGGAAAGGAGGGTATATTAACTTTGACATTCCGTTTGTAACATCATCGTAGACCCCTTAAATGGGTTCTAGCCCAGTGGCAGAACATTGAATATTTAGTTCCACGTTTTCCTATATCGCAAATACAGCGATAACCACCGATAATAAATATTTTGATAATCCTAGTCACATTTACCCACATAATTGTTTCAAATTTGGTATTTTAGAAGATTTGATAGATGACAATGTTTGGAGTATAAAATTGTCTATAGAGGTTCCCGTTTTGGTGTGGCCCCATATTACGGTCTCACTCAATTTATGGCTTTTTGATAAGTTTAACTGCATTATGCATAAGGTCTTACTGGTATAACTGGAAGTTAAAAGTAAGGCACGCTTGAATTCAGATAGTTTCATATAAAAATGTTTCCATTACCCTAAGGTAGAAGGTATTAAAAGTACTGTTCGGTCGAACTCAATGTTTTTTACTTGTTTATTTTTATTTCTATTTCAATTTTTATTTTTTTATTTATTAATTTTATTTATTTATTTATTTATTTTTTTTGTTAAATATTCAAAATTCATTCCAGGTGGTAGAGGGTATTCGAAGTTCGGCCCGGCCGAATTTTTTAAATTGATCTGTAAAAAAATTCCTATATATGTTTCCCTTCTCAAAAGTCATAATACGTTCTCTATCGCAATGATATTGTTACAATAGGTCACCCACTCATTGTTGAGGGTATCAAAATTTGGTAATTCTTCACCATTTACTCCAGATTTCAGAATATCTGAACATTTTTTTTCTCGAAAAACAATAGATTTTCTTGAGATAATGATTCGATTTGACATTATTCCATTCTGGTGAAACACAATACAATTTAGTTCCTAATTACAAAAACCTATCCCACAGATATTTACTGTATCACTTAAAGGAATGATAGCAAAGAACCCCATACCAAGGCATCTCATGGAGTAAGATCACAAAATACTAGAACACGTGTTTGGAGGATTCACAACTTATAACGATAATGTACCACTACAAATTATTTTTCGACATCAAACAAATGCCATTTATCTACTCATCTGTGGAAAAAAAAAATTATTTTCCCATCGTAGTTGTTATAGAAAAAAATCGATTTTATTGCCAAATTATAGCAAATGTCTATAATATACAACAATTGTTCCTTAAATATCCGCCACAAAAAACACGGTAAATATTATTTTACCAAAACTATTAAACAAAGCAAAAAATACATTTAAGGCTGATATTATGGAAATATCCTCCCACTTCCATGGGACATCAATGGAAACATATACGCCTACAGACGAGAGTGCAAAACAGGCTGCATGTGTGTGTGGGCATTGCACTCGTGTCCTACATATTGAATGCAGCATATCGAATGAACTAAAAATCTTTCTTGCTTTGATTTAGAGCTATTGACAAGGATAATTGTTTGTCCCATATTGCTTTTTGTTCCACTTTTGTTGGCAACGTCCACACAACCACCACCATCATCGCCAGCCGTATTCCGATGACATCCCTAGCCAAAAGTGGGACAAACGAAATAAATTGTTAGCAATATGTAGGTGTGACTAATTCAATTACGCCCAAATCTGTACTACATTTTTATGTCGTTCGTTATTTGCACCATTGGGGGAAACAGATTCACAGGATAATAGAAATATCTACAGGATATACAAAAGGGGGGTATGCGAAACGCTCAAATCCATTGAATCATGTCACAAAATTCAATTTGTTCTATGTATGCGTTTTGTAAACAAGGATGTCCACATAAACTCACATAGCCTGCCGGCCGATTGTTCTTTATGTGAAAAACAAATCGTGTGACATTTTCACGGCTACAAACTTCAAATAGCTAAATATTCATGCTGTCCTTTGTTGTGGCAGTAAATTAAATAATTGTCATGTTTTACATGATGTTCAGGTTTTTTTTTGTTGTTGTTGTTGTTGTTGAACAACTTTGAGTGCCTTTTGTCCACAAAACCACTTTTTTTGCTACTGCGTTGGTTGTGTTGTTGGTTTTGTTGTGATTTTAAGCCTTTGCTAAATTCTAAGCCAACATTGTAAGCGGAGAAGCCTTTTGAAGCGAAAATGCAATGGCTTTTGAAGTGACTTTGTAGTAATGTATTTGATGATAATGTGTTAAGGGGGAGTTAAGATAATGTTGGATATATTAAAATGTTTTTCGAAACTACCCAAATCCTGTGAAAAAGGACACAAGTCAGGGAAGGCCGTCTTTGTGATACCCTATACCATTATGTTCATAAAAATAAAAACATGAACTCTTCGTGGAGGTCATCTACCTATAGATGACCTTGTGAAGGTCTTCTGTCTATAGAAGACCTTGAGAAGGTCTTCTGTCTATAGAAGACCTTGTAACGGTCTTCTGTCTATAGAAGACCTTGTAAAGGTCTTCTGTCTATAGAAGACCTTGCAAAGGTGTTCTGTCTATAGAAGACCTTGCAAAGGTGTTCTGTCTATAGAAGACCTTGTAAAGGTGTTCTGTCTATATATGACCTTGTAAAGGTCCTCTGTCTATAGAAGACCTAGAGAAGGTCTTCTGTCTATAGAAGACCTTGTGAAGTTCCTCTGTCTATAGAAGACCTTGTGAAGGTCTTCTGTCTATAGAAGACCTTGTGAAGGTCTTCTGTCTATAGAAGACCCTGTGAGTGTCTTCGGTCTATACAAAACCTTGTGAAGGTCTGTAGAAGACCTAGAGAAGGTCTTCTGTCTATAGAAGACCTTGTGAAGTTCCTCTGTCTATAGAAGACCTTGTGAAGTTCCTCTGTCTATAGAAGACCTTGTGAAGGTCTTCTGTCTATAGAAGTCCTTGTGAATGTCTTCGGTCTATAGAAGGTTTTGTTAAGGTATTCGCTCTATAGAAGATCTTGTGAAGGTTTTCGGTCTATAGAAGACCTTGTAAAGGTCTTCTGTCTATAGAAGACCTTGTAAAGGTCTTCTGTCTATAGAAGACTTTGTAAAGGTCTATAAAAGACCTTATAATAGGTCTTCTGTCTATAGAAGACCTTGTAAAGGTCATCTGTCTATAGAAGTCTTTGTAAAGGTCTTCTGTCTATAGAAGACCTTGAGAAGTTCTTCTGTCTATAGAAGATCTTGAGAAGTTCTTCTGTCTATAGAAGACCTTGAGAAGGTCTTCTGTCTATAGAAGACCTTGAGAAGGTCTTCTGTCTATAGAAGACCTTGAGAAGGTCTTCTGTCTATAGAAGACCTTGAGAAGGTCTTCTGTCTATAGAAGACCTTGAGAATGTCTTCTGTCTATAGAAGACCTTGAGAAGGTCTTCTGTCTATAGAAGACCTTGAGAAGATCTTCAGTCTATAGAAGACCTTGTGAAGGTCTTTGGTCTATAGAAGACTTTTGAAAGGTCTTCGGTCGATAGAGTACCTTGTGAAGGTCTTCAATCAATTGAAAACCTTGAGAAGGTCTTCTGTCTATAGAAGATCTTCAGAAGGTCTCCTGTCTATAGAAGACCTTGAGAAGGTCTTCTGTCTATAGAAGACCTTGAGAAGGTCTTCTGTCTATAGAAGACCTTGAGAAGGTCTTCTGTCTATAGAAGACCTTGAGAAGGTCTTCTGTCTGTAGAAGACCTTGAGAAGGTCTTCTGTCTATAGAAGACCTTGAGAAGGTCTTCTGTCTATAGAAGACATTGAGAAGGTCTTCTGTCTATAGAAGACCTTGAGAAGGTCTTCTGTCTATAAAAGACCTTGAGAAGGTCTTCTGTCTATAGAAGACCTTGAGAAGGTCTTCTGTCCATAGAAGACCTCGAGAAGGCCTTCTGTCTATAGAAGACCTCGAGAAGGTCTTCTCGCTATAGAAGACCTTGAGAAGGTCTTCTCGCTATAGAAGACCTTGTGAAGGTCTTCCGTCTATAGAAGAAGTTGAGAATGTCTTCTGTCTAGAGAAGACTTTGAGAAGGTCCTCTGTCTATAGAAGATATTGAGAAGATATTCTGCCTATAGAAGATCTTGAGAAGGTATTTTGTCTATAGTATTTTGTATATATATATCTTCTCTCCATAGAAGATCTGGTGAAGGTCTTCAGTCTCTATTTGACAATGTGAAGGTCTTCGGTCTCAAGAAGACCTTGTGAAGGTTCTCGGTCTATAGAAGTCCTTCCGAAGTTCTTGTGTCAATAGAATACCCTTGAAGGTCTTCTGTCTGTAGAAGACCTTGTGGAGGTATTTTGTCAATAGAAGATCCTGTAAAGGTCTTAAGTCTATAGCCCTGTGAGGGGCTGTATAAAGGTCGTTCCTCTGTGAAAGACCTCTTGGGGATTTTCTGCTTATGGTAAAGGTTCTCAGTCCATAGAAGACCTTAGAAAGTAGTTTTGTCCGTAGGAGGTCTCGAAGAATCTGCTGGTGTCTTCTCTCATTCGAAGACCTTGTAAGGTCTACTATCAACAGAAAACTTTGTAAATTCCTTCTATCGATATACTTCCTAAAAACCTCTTCTAATTATAGACGACCTTTAGAAGGGCTTTTATGTGCTCCTTTAACATCACATAAAATTTTAATTTGTACAATTCCTCGAAATTTTCAATTTTAATTGAAATTTTCTATCCAAAATCATTTTCATGTAAATTTCCACTTCCAACAAATGCAAAAAACATTGAAATATTTCATTGAAATCACTTACCCAGCAACAATGGAAATCAATTCTCCAACTGCATGCTAATGCAAGTGGGTCAATTTTGGGAATTTTTATTATTTGTTAACTTTCATTTGGTGAAAAATTAAAATGAAAAAGTCTATTCTGATGTTCATTTAGGTGCTACACATTTTCTCCCTTTTTAGGTCATCCCTTTTCGTTTTTTGCTCTGACGTCTAGTTGTACTTGCCGCACTCCACTCCATGACAAATTGTGTCATTTTTAGTAGTTTTGTTTTACTACGAACTACTCTCTAGGCTTTTGAACATTTCACCTATTATTCTAGTTGGCTTTTGTTGCAAAAAATGGAAGAAAAAAAGGAGGACAAACCAAATGCAAAAGAGACACACAAAATACATCAGTTTTAGGAATTTGAAATTTTAGTTCAACGAATAACCTCAACCGACCAACAGCCACTCCTCTTCATAGTTTTACTAAATTTCATTTTGCCAGGATTTTTCAAACCTGTCCTCCACTCAACAAGGCAATGTGTGTTCATTGTGTAGAGTAGACTATCCTTGTTTGTGTGTGTGTGTGTTTGTGTAAAGTATCCTGTAGTAGTTGTACAACGAGCTGCAAGGATTTGTCGAAAATACCATTGCACAGAATAGTGGAAAAAGGTAATTTGAGTGCTGTAACATTTCCACCTAAATTGCACTGCTGGTAGATTTTAAATGCTCTTTGATATTTTTTCCCCACTGCAGTGTAATTGTAGGACAAAACTAGAATTTGGTCAGTTAAAGGGAAATGATAAAATGTGTGCTGTTGTTCTTGTTGTTGCTGCTGCGAATACTGAATTTTAAATAATCAGATTTTATGTTTAAGTAGTTTTAGAGGATGCCATCCACCTTAGTTTATGCTGGAATTTTGATATAAATTGTTAGCTAATTGAAATATATAAAGTAGCAATTAATACTGAGTATGCAAGTCTTACTACGCTCGGGCTTAAATTTTACAGAAATAACCTCTGCTACAATCAAAAATCATTCATAAATAAAAGACTAAAATCGATCTATCACCTGAAATGAAATGAAAAAAAAGGCATCAGAAGTTTTCTATCTACAGAGCACCTTCTCAAGGATTTCTACCTACATAAATTCTTGTGAAGGTCTTATGCGCATTGAAGACTTCGCGAACGTCTTCTGTCCACATTAGAACATGTGAATAATTTCAATTCAAGGAAGATTTTGCCAGAGTCACCAGTCATTAGAAGTCCTTCTGATGATCTTTTGACATTGGGAGGTCTTCCGTGCTGTCTTTCTGTAAAGTTTTACTGAGCAATGGTTTAAATCTCGCCGAAATACAGGGTGAGATGAAAGAACTTCAACCAACGTCAGACCCCCGTCATTTCTAAGCCACTCGTCCGACAGCTGTTAAAATTATTCCAGTGACAGCTCATTATATTGTTTACAAGCGCACAAAAGCATTTCGGTAAGAATTTTCCAAAAAAAAAAAAATGTTATTCGTGATGGAATTCAAGCGTAATAGTGTGATTGCTCTATCGTTAGAGCACTCCAGAATTCAAATGTGAATAAATCTTTTGTGTCTCGTACCATCGCTCGTTATCGTGATACTGGTAGCGTAGCCCGACGTCAAGGAAGTGGACGGAAGAAAACAGCAACATCGAAAAGTAAAGAAGCGACTTGATCGAAACCCGCGTCGCAGTGGACGAAAAATGGCTTGTGAGCTGAACATATCACAATATTCCATTCAGCAAACATTGAAAAATGAGCAGAAAGAAAATATTCAAAAGAGCTAAAAAGTTGCTTCGCCTGGCCGAATGTGGTGAACTCCCGTATTTGGTTTTCTCCGATAAGAAAACATTCGTTGTCCAGCAGTTTGTAAACAAACAAAATGATAGTGTTTAATTGTCAAAGAGGTCAGCTGAAAATGTGCACATTCGGTTAGTCACCAAAACTCAAGCGCCGGCCATGGTGATGGTGTGGGCCGCCATAACAGCCGATGGTCGCTCTCCGCTCATATTAATCGACCGTGGCATCAGAATAAATGCCGAATATTATCGCGAAAATATTCTGGATGGTGTATAAAGTCTTGGTCACGCAAACATTTTGGCCGCAGACCTTGGACATTCCCACAGGACTCAGCACGCGCCACCCAAGAATGGTTAAAATGAGGTTCCTCGCTTTATTTCCAGTGCACAATGGCCACCAGAATCTCCGGATACCAATCCGTTGGACCATTGTGCCTGGAGTATTTTGGAAACCTAGGTTAGCACTAAAAACTACCAAAGTGTCGATCACCTCAATCAAGCGCTTCGGCAGCGTTTGACGGTTTCATTGACCGTTTGAAGGAGATAATTCGTTTAAAGATGACCAATTCGAACAAATCTAAACTTATTCTAAAATTGATGCTATTTCCGGCATTTATTGCTTCCATTCAATAAAATTAAAAAAAAGAAAAATTTCGCTTTTGACTTTGTTGCAGTTTTTCTATCTCACCCTGTAATGACAAATTTCAAAGAAATAAAAAAAAAAAAGGTTGGTAGTTCGGCCGGGCCGCACTTTGAATACCCCCACCATTTGGAACGAATTTGGGAATTTTCAAAAAAATAAATAAATAAACAATAAATAAAAATAAAATCCGTTAAAAAATCTCTTAAAATCTTAAAAATACCGAATGTAGCCATTATATAAGGGTCTATACGATGATGTAAACCTGCCTATGCAATTTTTGTCATAGGGCATTACAATATTCAAATGCGAAACTTGAAAAAAATTCTTTAAATAATGTAGCTAAAATCATCAAAATACCATATGTTGAGAGCTATTATTATAATGGGGTGTACCAAACCGTGGACCTACACAGACAATTTTATGTCTTAGGCTGTAGTATCCATTAAGAACTTCAAACACCAAATTTGAAACTATTTCGGTGAATAATGTCGCTAAAATCATCAAAATACCGAATATCGGGAGGTACAGTTATATTGGGGCTATACGAAGACATGGACCTGCACAGACAAATTTCTGTCATAGGCTGTCATATTACGAACTTCAAATACTAAATTTGAAACAATTCCGGTGAATAATTTGGCTAAAATCATAAAGATAACGAATATCGGGAGGTACCATCATATGGTTCTGCAGATATAGTGCATGCATGAGTAAAATTTTATCAACCTACTTCATTTCGTTCGGAAGCTAGATTGATTTCCACAGATGGATTGAAGGCGGCACATCGCTAAATCGACATAGAATTTTATGCTGATCAAGAATATATATACTTTGTGGGCTCTAAAATGTATATTTCGAGGTGTTACAAACGGAATGACAATTTAAATATATCCTCCATACTATGGTGGAGGGTATAAAAACTTTTCCTTAATCTTAATACTGAGTAGCCAAAAAATTCCTAAATGAGTTCTTCAAGAAAACGAGGATCTATCTAGACAAGAGCTCGCCAGCACACGGTCCATAGGTAATCCACTCTACATCGTTCAGTAAACTCACTACCTGAACCACTGGTCGCTTGATTTCATGATTTTCAATTTCGCAAAGAATTAGCACACACATTATTTACAGCGAGAGAGAGAGTGTCACTTTCTCGATGTTCATGTCAAAACTTACACAATCAAAGCTATTGTATAGCTATTGGTTGGCAAGCTCTGTAGCGGAATTCTCTGAGTCATTTTTCAAAAAATGAGTTAGGGAATCACAGTACTGGTATTGACAATTTCCTGTCAGAAAATTTGTGTTCCCATTTATAACATGATATCCTGTGAATGTATTTGTAACTTGCAAAAGAAGAGACATATCGTTCATTGCTTAGAAAGACATTCTGAGTAAATATCGGAATATATATATAGATATAGCTCCTACATATAAATTCCACATTGATTTGAAAAAAATGAGGTTTAGGAACTTTCGTCATCCGTCTAGAATAAAATTTGCCAATTTTGGACCGAATCGATTCAGATATAGCTATAGCTCCCATACCATTTAATTTTATATTTAAGCCTTCTAAAGGTATATGTACTTTACAGGAGTGATGTTTGCTATTCATGGTTTTAGCTCTTATATAAATACCATCCGATTTCAAATTGCAACCACCGTAAAGTTATAATATATTCAATAACGATCGAAGTTAGTATGATTTGCTTCACAAAAATTCCCAATATACTCGGTATTGAAGGGTCCTCCCGATTTTCATCAGTCCTACCATCTTTTGCCATTTCCTCACTGGTTTTATTCTATTTTTGAACAAAATTATCTGCGCCCAAAAAATTCTCCCTAGATCCTCACTCCCTTTACGACTCCACTTTTAACACCAGCATACTGTTGATTTAATTAACTGCCATATTTTAGATCCTCTTCTCCTCCATTGGAATTGGCTCCTTTAATATTTCACTTTTGTAAGCGAACCTTTGGAGCAGTCTCTCTTTGAGACGTCGCTGAAAAGCAAACAAATATGCGGAACTAAAACAAAGCTGTTGAAGAAAAGAAGTAGCAAATGAAATAAAACACAATTTACATAATATACGAACACCAACATCCTTGAGAAGCGGAAATTTGAATTTCCGAAAAGGTACTTGAGGCCTTCAAGCAGCAAAAAAAAAAAAAAATCAAGAAACCGGCAATGGTTCTAATGGAAATGTCTACAAACATAGTTACCGGCAGAAGTGCGGAGAAGCTCTTATGGCCAAGAAGAACACAAAAACACAGAAAAGAAAGCAACGCAGACCAAACATTCAAAACAGAAAACCTTAGAGCAATGACTAAGCAATTTCCAGGTTTAATATGACCACAAAAAACTACAACGTCCATATTTGAAGACCAAGAAGACGAAGAAGAAGAATAAAAAGGCCATAAAAAAGAAAACTGCATACTTAACAATATGCTGAAAATATGGTCAAAAACGGATGAAATAACCAAAAAAAAAAAAAAAAAGCAAAACTACTAAAACGCCAAGTGATGAAAAACATTGTTTTTGGCTTTTTGGGTTCTTTGACTACGACCTGAAGAGAGTTATGCAATATAGCGGCTGAACACACACACACACATATATATAAGTAGAATGTCTGACTTCGTTATGTTTTTTGTTCGAGGCCACCTTAACACCATGTATCCATCCAACCGGCCAGCCACCGCATCTTTTGCATAGTTTTGTATAAAATTTTGTGAATTCGATTTTGGCAGTGACTGAACTAGGTTCGAACAAAAGGCAACGGTAGCTAAATTGAAAACAGTGCTGCAGCATTTCGCCTCAGCCTAACTTCCTTGACTTGAGAGATTTTCGTCGACTATGTCGTCTGGGCTTGCCTTTTTATCCGTCCGTCTGTCTGATGATTGTATTTTGAACACAATTGAAATAATTTCCGTTCTTGTATTTAATTTGGTTACAACCTGTTTTATTTCGTTTTTTTACCAGCTACGTGAAGAATGAATTCAGTAATGTTGTGCTTGGCATTGTAGCTAATGATCGGCATATTCTGACGCCAGAAATGTCGATATTTTTAGAGCCTTAGAATATTTGAAAAAAAAAATCATTGTTTAGAGAAGTGGGATACAATTTTGCCTATATGAGGCTGTTTGAAATTAACTAAGATATTATTAAACAAGTAAGCAAAGGCTATAGCAGTGCGGGGCCGACCATGTGATACCCTACAACACTACAATATGTTGCAAATTCCTTTTTGTATAAATCCATTTTGGAGATTTTGCTTTTGAAATTATGTCATGGAGCACTGCCCAGATATTACCCTTAGCGTTTTGACCACGGACATTTGCCAATATTTACGCACTCCATCGTGCTGTTAGTTATTGTGGTCCATTTTTAGCTAAATATAATATAATGGTCATCCAAAACGCTACAATTCTTCCCTACCCTAAACTCTCTTCTTAAGCGTGTCGATTGGCTTCAATTGCGTGATCAGGAAATTTTTACTGTTTTTGGTCCATTTCGACCCCTAAATATTATGCGATCATCTCCAAAAGCAATAGGGTTCTATTCCAGTTCTAACCCCACCTCCATTCTAAATTTCGTGAAGATCGGGCCATAATTGCGACCTGTAGAGTGATTACTAATTAACATGGACAGACGGACGGACGGCCATACATAGCTAGATCGACTCAGCTCGGCGAGATAGGAAGATCCATATATACTTTCCCATGTGGGAGAGCAATATTTCGAGGTGTTACATAATTTTTGGCCCAATCAAACTTATAATACCCCCAACACATAGTGTTGTAGGGTATAAAAAAAGAATTTTTGAAGCAAATATTCGACAAAATAACTAACTAATAACTAACTACAGAATGAAGAATGAGATTGAAAATATGTTATAAAATACTATACAGGGTGAGATGAAAAAACTGCAACCAAATTCAGACTGCTGTCATTTCTAAGCCACTCGTCCGACAGCTGTAAAAATTATTCCAGTGACAGCTCATTATACTGTTTACAAACGTACAAAAGCATTTGGGTGAGAATTTTCCAGAAATTCGTGATGGCATTCAAGCGTGATAGTGTGATTTCTTTATATTTGGCTGAAAAAACACAAGTGGCTATCGTTAGAGCCCTCCAGCATTTAATGTGAATAAATCTTTTGTGTCTCGTACCATCGCTCGTTACCGTGATACTGGTAGCGTATCACGACGTCAAGGAAGTGGACGTAAGAAAACAGCAACATCAACAGAAATGGTTCGAAAAGTAAAGAAGCGACTTGATCGAAACCCGCGTCGCAATGACCGAAAACTGGCTCGTAAGTTGAACATATACCTATATTCAATTCGGCAAATATTAAAAAATGGGCTCGGGGTAAAGTGCAAGAACTAAAAAGTGCAAGAACTTACACCGCAACAGAAAGAAAATAGACTGAAAAGAGCTAAAAAGTTGTTTCACTTGGTCGGTAGTGGTGAATTGCCGAATGTGGGTTTCTCCGATGAGAAAAATTTGTTGTCCAGCAGTTAGTAAACAAACAAAATGATCGTGAGCGGAAAATTAGCGCCTTCGGTTGGCCACCAGAACTCAAGCGCCGACCATGGTGATGGTGTGGGCCGCCATAATTCCATAATTCGTGCTAAAGGTGACCAATTCGAACAAATCTAAACTTATTCGGAAATTTAATGCTATTTCCGACATTTTTTGCTTTCATTCAATAAAATTTAAAAAAGAAAATTAAAAATTATGACGTTTGACTTTGTTACAGTTTTTTTATCTCACCCTGTATATTGTGTATCCGATTTTGTTTTTATTTTGTCCTGCACAGCCGTAATATGCATTCCGTGGCAACGATATTCGGGGAAATATATCAAATTCAGTTGAGAAATAACTTTGTCAAATTTTATAGGGATCGGTTCAGATTTGGATGTAGCTCCCATACATACATTTCTTTACTCTATTTCAAGTTTATTTTGCAACAAATTGTTAATACAAGCCCAAATCAAATTAATTTTAGAACACACGAACGAATCCAGCCTGGAAGAAAGTGTATTAAGTTAAAAAAAATCGTTTAAGGTATAGCTATAGGCACTATATATTTGCTTCATCCGATTTTGTATTTAACTCTTACCCTTTAAATGCTCACCACAACAACGATTTTTGGATATTTGGGTATCAGATACAACATAGAAATGTCCCTGCTAAATTCTATGGAGATCGGTTCAGGTTTGAATACAGCTCCCCTATATATCGTTATCTGATTTCATGTTTAGTGTTCTTGAAAGTGTAATATCAGCTCGGATGAGATGGATTTTGAAAAGATCTGTCTTATATGTAGAAATCGATTAAGAGAAGGATTTACTTCCCTCTAGGATTTGGTACCAAAATGGTACCAAATATCTCTTGTTGTTCTGAAGATATGTAGTTCCTATCCAACTAGTGGTCAGATGATAAAGTTCTTTGAATAGAAAAAAATTGGTATTTTTGCACAGAACATTTTTAAAGAACTTCTAAAATTTCGAAAATTGACCCATTATGGGGTATTAAGATCCATGTACCGCATTATAGCCCATACTCTTGGTTTGCCGAAATGGTGCCAATGTGTTGATATCTCTTGTAGTTCTGAAGATAGAAGTGATAAAAATTAAAAAGCAGCTAAGTTCGGACAAGGCGAACTTTTAAAATTTTGGAGAAACTTGAAAAATTCCAACAAAAAAACGCCGAAAGGGAAACCGTTATATAGAGGCTTTACGTTCCGGCATAGCAATTTTCTGTGGTACCCATTACGAGCTTCAAATACGAAATTTGAAACAATTCCAATCAAAAATGTCGCTAATATCATCAAAATACCAAAGTAGGTGCCGTTATATGTGGGCTATATGAAGACATGGACCTGCATAGCCAATTTTTGTCATAGGCTGTAGTACCCATTACGAGCTTCAAATACGAAGTTTGAACCATTCCGGTCAAAAATGTTGCTAAAATCATTAAAATTCCATATATTGGGAGGTACCACTATATAGGGTCTATTCAAAGACGTTGACCTGCTGAGGTAAAGTACTTATATGGAACTCCTTGTCTGAACTTTCAGACAATTCCTTTCCTTGTTTTCTTTCTGGGTTAAACAGTCATTAAGTCCGCATCCAAATAATCCTCACTTTATTATGGGGCTTATGACCAAAACAAATCCGGGCATATTCACCATTATTGGAATGGAGATTATGTCGGGCATCTTCTATTTGCACTAGCTAATTTTGAGTGTAGAGTGAACACATTCTCTTTAAAAATCCTGTCGCATATTTGTAAATCATATTTGAGATATCCCAGAGAATGTTTCAGGATTTTTGAAAATCTTAAAATTCGAAAAATTTGGGATTTGGCTGTATTGTTTCATTAATTTTGTTCTGAAACCAAAAAAATATAATCTATTTTTTTGTATTTAAGCAGCCTTTTCCACATTTCTGCTTGAGTTGCCTTAAGACTACACAAATATCAACAATCTATGAGCAAACTTATGAAAAACTTAACCCAAAATTCTTTCTGGGTTATGTTGTATGCAAAGTGGTATTAAAGTGGTCGTCTCTTTTTTTATCGCATTTTATTTTTGGGTTTTTTTTATGATACTCCAAATCTTCAACTCAATATGATTTTGCCATGCTTAGACCGTTCGTCTTATGTCTGGCCGGTTGTACGGCTGGCTGTCTGGCTATTTTCGATGCAGAGTATGCACTTGAAGTGTACACTCTTTTGCCAATCATATTTGCATTTTCCTTCATGCTGTGTTTTTTTTTTCTTTCCTTGCCAATTGTCAAAAGAAGGACCAGAATTTCTTTATTTGGATAACTTTCTGGCTGTTAGTTTTTTTCGTTTTTGAATTTGTTGTATTTTAATTTAATCTTGAATTTTATAAGTTAAATTATTTATTGTTTAGTTTGCATAACAAATTGTTTGGAATTTATATTGCAATTATTGTTGGAGCCTTAAGAATTTATGAGTTGCCACTTAGTTTTAGTGGCAAAGGAGACTTAATAAAAAAGAAACATTATAAAGTTATGGAAATATGTATATTTGAATTTGATATACCACCTTTGAACTTCATGATTTTTTAAACATAACAGAGAAACATATTTACATACTCTTGAGAGATGTTGGGATGAAAATGTTATGAAATCATGAATAATATTGTGTCTAAGCGAATATTATAAAAATAATTGGGATTATAACAACTAATGGGGATACGTCGAAAAAGCTACATATAACATAAGGGTAAGACCCTTGAAACTTGGCATGTGGGTTGCTGTTTGTTGTTAGATGGGTGATATGGCAGATTTCTGAAAATTTTTACTAAAAAAATAAAAAAAATGTGATTTTGGAGCTTAAATATTATAGATTTAGGATTCGAACCGGAATCCATACTCCGCATTTATATACCCTACAACACTATGTGTTGGGGGTATTATAAGTTTGATTGGGCCAAAAATTATGTAACACCACGAAATATTGGTTTCCCACATAGGAAAGTATATATGGATCTTCCTAGCTCGCCGAGCTGAGTCGATCTAGCTATGTATGTCCGTCCGTCCGTCTGTCCGTCTGTCCGTCTGTCCATGTTAATTTGTAATCACTCTACAGGTCGCAATTATTGTCCAATCTTCACGAAATTTAGAATGGAGGTGGGGCTAGGGTCAGAATAGAACCCTATTTCTTTTGGAGATGATTGCATAATATTTAGAGGTTGAAATGGACCAAAAACTGAAAAAAATCCTAATTTTGAAGTTGCTGTACAGATCGCAATTATAGACCAATCGACACGAAAGTAAGCATAGGGCTAGAGCTTAGGGCTGGGCAGAAGCCTTCCAATTTTGATGGTCATCGGGTAAGATTTAGTGGGTGAAATAGGCCACAACATATGTGTTAAATAAAAGTCAAATTTTGCATTAAACCGCGAATATTCTTAATCCCGGCGAAATCACAAACAGACGAACGGGTCAATTCTGACCGTTACGTAGATGCCGATAGTAAATATGTCGGTTATATATAGAGAAATATATACTATGTATATATAGAAGGAAGGGGATGTTAGCTAGAATGCTTATATCTCGAGAATGGCTAGACCGAATTCGGTAAATTTCGTCAATTCAGAATGCCCTCTTACCATAAAAGTATAAAATCTGAAAAAAATCGCATAAAAAGATGCCTATAATGATGTTAATATGGATTTTGTAGAATTTGTGACATTTTTTTATTTTTTCATATTTTTTATCGCATGCGATTTTTTCAATTTGACTTATAATAATGAATTGTACATTTTGTAATATTTTTTCATTTTACAACACAGGTTGGGGTTATTATATAAAGATTGCAATTATCCTCACGAAAAAGGGTAGGGTAAGGCTCAGAATGGCTAGGCCTATGGTTTTCAAAGATGTCCGCAATAAATTTGGGGGTTGAAATGGACCAACAACTAAAAATGTTCCTGATTTTGCAGCCGTTATAAAGTTAAGAAATTGAATCCAAAGGAAATCTTGCATGAAATTAGAGTTAGGACAGCGGGTAGAATGGACCACAACTTTTGTGTGTAAAAATACCAACATATCCGATATCCGAAATACACAAAAGGTGAACTTCTGGCTTGTTTATGCTGATTTCGTTGATGAATAAAGCCAAATATCGTAGACAAGCAAATCATATAGATAAATTTAAATCTGGTGATACAGAGGGGCTTCTTGCTTTTGGAGTTGATCGCAAAATATTTAGGGGTTCAAATAAACCAAAAACAGAAAAAATTTCCTGCTCACACAATTGAAGAGAGTTAAGAACAGGGAAGAATTCTAGCATTTTGGTTAACCATTGGTATATGTAGCTGTAAAATGGACCACATCAACTAACAGCACGACGGAATGCGTAAATATTGGGCAAATGTCCCTGGTCAAAACGCTAAGGGTAATATCTGGACAGTGCTCCATGACATAATTTTAAAAGCGAAATCTTCCAAAATGGATTCGGACATAAGGGGCCTTCTAACATATTGTAGTGTTGTAGGGTATCATGTGGTCGGACTGCACGACTATAGCCTTTTCTTACTTGTTAGTACTGAAATCATACCAAAAATGTGAAAAATACGAAGAATTTGGTCTAAAATACAAAAACTTAAAACTTCGCACAAAAGTTGTGGTCCATTTTACCCGCAAAATTGTATCCGATGGCCATTCGGATGCAAGCTTAAACTCTAACCTTATGAGACATTCCGTGTCTATTGGCCTATTATTGTGACCTATATAGCAACTGCAAGATCAGTAAATTACTATGTTTTTGATCTAATTCATCCTCTTAATATTTTGCGAATATCTCCACGAATAATAGGCTTATATTCTTAACATAACCCCATCTCCGTGCCATATTTTCTGATAAAGTTTTCATACATAAAGCCCCAATTATAAAAAATACGAGTAATTTCTTTACCTCTGCTAAAGGTACAGAGATATGTTAGGGTATTACTTTTTCGACCTATTTTCTTCATTCCTAGTTGCGTCCAAGAATAGGTAATAAAAACCACTAAAGAAAGCCTTAAAGTCGGGCGGGGCCGACTTTATGATACCCTACACCACTTTCCTAATTTAATAGAGCTCCCCATAACAATTAAAAGTTTTTATGGGAGAATTAATTCACACACGCTATGATTATAATTATAATTTAAAGTTCAAAGGACTAAATACGCCGAAGCATTTGTATCTTTTAAATTCGGACTTGTATTGCCCATTTGGTGCACAATTAATTTGGAATCGGATAAAAAATATATATGGGATCTATATCCAAATCTCGATAAAATTTGGCAAAGATATTTCTGAGCTGTATTTGATATATTTCCCTGAATATCGTTGTTACGGAGTGCATATTACGGCTTTGGGTAATAAATATAACAAATCGGATGAACAGTATATATGGGAGCTATAGCTATATCTAAGCCGATCTTCACCAATTTGACATACTAGCTTCTAGACTCAATTCGGTCGTAAGTGCCAAATTTCATCCCCTTTGGACAAATATTAAACGTTTGGTGCACAATCAAAGGTAAATCGGATGAAGTTATATATGGGAGCTATATCCAAATCTGAACCGATCTCGATAAAATTTTGCAACGGTATTTCTGAGCTGCATTTGATATATTTCCCCAAATATTGTTGTTACAGAGTGCAAATTATGGCTGCGGAGGACTAAAATAACAAATCGGATGAACAATATATATGGTAGCTATAGCTATATTTGAACCGATTTCGATCAAATTTGGCATACCTATTTCCAGGTCCAATCTGATCGTACGTGCAAAATTCTATATTATTCGGACTGATATTACACGTTTGGTACACAATAAAAGGAAATCGGACGAAGACATATATTGGAACTTTATCTAAATTTTGACCGATTATCACCAATTTCAATAGGGTTCGTCCTTGGAAAATTTCATCTTAATCGGATAATAAATGCGAACTGCATTTTGTTCACAAGAATACATGGACAGACGGATGGACGGACAGATGGACTGACATGCATAAATCAACTCAGAAAGTGATTCTATGCAGATTATCAAAAGGAACTATGGGTCTATCTCGTTTCCTTTTGCCTGTTACAAATAAATGCACAAAGACATAATACCCTGATCACCTTGTGGTGTAGGGTATAAAAACTTCGCACAAAAGTTGTTGTCCATTTTACCCGCAAAATTTTATCCGATGGCCAATCAAATGCAAGGTCTCTACCCGGGCTTAAACTCTAACCTTATGAGACATTCCGTGTCTATTGGCCTATTATTGTGACCTCTTAATGTTTTGCGAATACCTCCACAAATAATAGGCACCTATTCTTAACATAACCCCATATCCGTGCCGTATTTTCTGAGGATCAGGCCATAAATGCGACCTGTAGCAGAATTACAATTTATCTGCAGTTTGATGCTGATACAGTTTTCATACATAAAGCCCCAATTATAAAAAAATACGACTAATTTCTTTACCTCTGCTAAAGGTCCAGAGACATGTGAGGGTATTATTTTTTCGACCTATTTTCTTCCTTGCGTCCGAGAATAGTCAATAAAAACCAGTAAAGAAAGCCATAAAGTCGGGCGGGGCCGATTTTATGATACCCTACACCACTTTGCTAATTTAGTAGAGCTCCACGCTATGATTATAATTATAATTTAAAGTTCAAAGGACTAAATATGCCGAAGCATTTGTATCTTTTAAATTCGGACTTGTATTGCCCATTTGGTGCAAAATTAATTTGACATCAGATAAAGATATATATGGGAGCTATTTTCAAATCGAACCGATCTCGATAAAATTTGACAAAGACATTTCTGAGATGTATTTGATACATTTCTCAAAATATTGTTGTTACAGAGCGCATATTACGGCTGTGGGCAACAAATACAACAAATCGGATGAACAATGGGAGCTATAGCTATATCTTAACCGATCTTCACCAAATTTGGCATACTACCTTCTAGACTCAATGCGATCATATGTGCCAAATTCCATCCCATTTGGACAAATATTAGACGTTTGGTGCACAATAAAAGGTAAATCGGGCGAAGTTATATATGGGAGCTATATCCAAATCTGAAGCGATCTCGATAAAATTTAGCAAAGGTATTTCTGAGCTGCATTTGATATATTTCCCCAAATATTGTTTTTACAGAGTGCATATTACGGCTGCGGAGGACAAAAATAACACATCGGATGAACAATATATATGGGAGCTATAGCTATATCTGAACCGATTTCGATCAAATTTGGCATGCTTATTTTTAGGCCTAATTTGGTTGCTTGTGCAAAATTCCATACTATTCGGGCTGATATTACACGTTTGGTGCACAATAAAAAGCAAATCGGACGAAGATATATATGGGAGCTATATCTAAATTTTTACCGATTATCTCCAATTTCAATAGGGTTCGTCCTTGGGCCAAACAAATGTTGTTTGGAAAATTTCATCTCAATCGGATAATAAATGCGACCTGCATTTTGTTCACAAGAATACATGGACAGACGGACGGACGGACTGACATGCATAAATCAACTCAGAAAGTGATTCTATGGAGATCCTCAAAAGTAACTATGGGTCTATATCGCTTCCTTCTCCACGTTACAAACAAATGCAGAAAGACATAATACCCGTACCACTATGTGGTGCAGGGTATAAAAATACGAGTAATTTCTTTACCTCTGCCAGAGTTAAAGAGATATGTGAGGGTATTATTTTTGACCTATTTTCTTCCATCCTAGTTGCGTCCGAGAATATTCTCTATATGATTTTTTTAAACAGAAAAAAGTTATTGAAATCGAGTAAAACTCAACCTTAAACCTTGGCCAAATCTGAAGAAGATCTGTAAAAAATTTATGAACTATATTCCGATTTTTGCCAAAGAAATAATGAACCGATGAAATGTGATATGACTCATCACAAAATGAAAATTATTTCCGAAAGGCAATATTGTAAGATTATCTTTTGAAGGCTTCTGCAGTGGCTGTTTTATTGTATCACATGCACTTCAAGGAAATCACAGCCATTAGCAAACGATGCCTGTTCAGACAAATTTAACTCATGATAATTCCCTTGCTATTAACAACAATCTTCGCACAAAGGCGTAATGTTTCAACAACAACATTCAGACCAGTACAAAAAAAAATCCTAAATTATAACACCCCCGAACGAAACATGAAAACCAAAAAGCGGCCGCCGACACTAAATAATAAAATCCTAAACTATGCTTAAATCGAAGCCGCTTTGACGACGCACACCATAGAGATAACGCACAAGCGGTCAACTATTACAACAACAACTATTACATTCGCAGCCTTTTGGTAAAAGTGTAGATAAAATCATTTTTATTTCCATTTTGTTTGTTGTTGCTGTTGTTGAATAGAGGATGCTGACCATAAATAACAATGGACACGTGCAATTGCATTGTTACAGCATTCCGGCCATGAAAATCGGCCGCCTAACCTAATCAGATGGACAGACAAATTGACCACATCGGGACGAGACGACGCATCAATTACAAATGACGTTTCACAATGGCTTTTGATGTAATAGCCGAACACCCGCCCTTTTGCATTAGGCACGATTAGAAGAGGACTGGGTGTGAGATGCATGTGAGATTTCACATGTCAATTGGGATGGTGGCGTCAGTCGAAACGGCGGCATTTTACATACGTACATATGTATTTTAATACTGGAAATGTAATCTGGGAGTATGATAAAATCATGTTGCATATTTACAGGGTTTTCGATACCCGGAGATGGTAATACATATGGATATGTCAGAATTAAGATATGTTCGTAAACATAAATGAATCGAAATGTTAAAAATATCCTTATCCTAACCAATAAATATATTTCAATATTTTACTAAAAATTACATTTTTCTGACGTTAAACGATTTCTTAAATCTTTCCCTTTAACACCTTGTCTGCTTTGGTTTTAAATTTCCCATAAAGATTCATATCCTTAGTGTGTTCCACTTTCTAACTATTTCTCTTTAGCATACGGTATTGTTCAGCGAGTCCTTGTTTAGTAAACATGGCAGAAGTAAAGCGAAAGCCACAAAAAAGAAATAGGAGTACCGTCATAGCCATCTCTTCGTACACTCATCCATACCCACTTCACTGCTGCCATGAATGGGGGGGGGGGGGGGGGTACACCTTGTTAAGTGGGTAGAAAGTAATCTCATTATAATAATGGGAACAATTGATTTCTATTTATTTGCTTGCAAATAAGTTCTTTAGTACTGGCTCGGGATATCAGGACAGATTGCTTGTCTCAATATGTGATAAAAAATGGATAAGGTACAGCAAACAATTTCGTAGTAGAAATCTTTAAACTGAACAAAAACGCCTTCAAAGAACACCATTAAGCGTTTATACGAAAAATTTTCGACTGGTAAGGCTCTTTCCAATCCGAAGAGGCCATATAAAAGTCGACCAAGGCGATCGGCCGAGAATATCGTTGCCGCACGAGCCAGTGTTGAGAGGTCCCCAAGAACATTCCAAAAACGCCCAAAGGGCCCAAAGGTCCGTCCAATGTATATATATACGATTTAGCCCTGCCCGTCCGTCTGTTGTAATCACGCCACAGTCAAAACGAATTAAGACAGAAAGCACAAATTTTGTACAGATCTCTCTTTTATCTACAGGCAGGTCAAGTTCGAAGATGGGCTATATCGGTTCACGATATCGTATAGCCCCCATATAACGGTACGCCCCCCCATTTTTAACCGAAATCTGATAATCCACACAAGGAGTTCATTGTGAGTACTTTACCCCCTGAAAAAGAATTGTCTATATAGATCCATGATGTCGTATATCCCCAATATAACGGTACCCACCGATATTCGATTTTCTTATGATTTTAGCCACGTTTCAAACGGAATTGTCTGAAAATCCACCCAAGGAGTTCTTTGTGAGTAATTTATCCCTTGGTAGAGAATTATCTATATATGTCCACGATATCGTATAGCCCCCGGTATTTTGATGATTTTAGTCACATTTTCTAATGGAATGGTCTGAAAATCCACACAAGGAATTCCATGTGAGTACTTTTTCCCCTGAAAGAGAAATATAGGCCTACGATATCCTATAGCCCCCATGTAACGTTAACCCCCCCCCACTACGATATTCGGTATTTTGATGATTTTAGCCACATTTTCCAATGGAACGGTCTGGTCCACGATATCGTATTGCCCCCATATAACTGTACCCCCGATATTCGGTATTTTGATGATTTTAGCCACACTTTCAGTAGAATAGTCTGAAATTCTACACCAGGAGTTCTTTGTGAGAACTTTACCTCCTGAAAAGGGATTTGTCTATATAGATCAACGACTTCGTATGTCCCCCATATAACGGTACCCCCGATATTCGATATTTTGATGATTTCAGCCACATTTCTCAATGGAATTGTCTGAAATTCCACACAAGGAGTTCATTGTGAGTACTTTATCCCTTGAACTGAGTACCAAATTTCGGGATACCAAGTGTATCCCTTAACACAATACCAGATTTAGTACCATTTAGCACTTTTCGTACAATTATTGTACACATTTCCAGAACCACCTCCATATCTTAAAAAATAACGCCAACAGAGGCAATTATATTTAATTTCAGGATTTCAGCTCCATCCCTTCATCCAGAAACAAATTTAGTACTATTTAGTACTTTTCGAACAATTTTAGTACACATTTCCAAGATCACCTTTATTCTGCAATTCCAGATACCAACAGAGACCTCAATGTCCAATTTCATTCAATATCTAATTTAGTACCAATTAGTACATTTTGAACAATAATAGTACACATTTCCTAAACCATCTCCATATCTTAACCACAGACACCAACAATGGCATTTATATACAATTTCAGGATTTCAACTCTATCCATTCACCAAATATAAAATTTAGTACTATTTAGTACTTATCGTAAAAATGTAGTACACATTTCCAAAACCACCTCCATATCTCAACCCCAGATACCAACAGAGACTTCAATATCAAATTCGAGGATTCCAACTCTATCACCTAACACAATACAAAACTTCGTACTATTTAGTACAAATATTGGACGCATTTTCAAACCACCGGCAAATCTGAAACACAGATGCCATCAGTAATCTTAATATCAAAATTTCTTATTTTATCTCTTTCTCTCCAACCAATAACAAATTTAGCACTATTTGGTACTTTTTGCACGTTTATAGTACACATTTCCAAACCACCTTCATATGCCATGGCTGCACATGAACAGCGACCCTAAACAATATTTCAAACTGCCAGCTCTATCTGTTCACCCAATACCAAATTGTACCAAATATAGTACTATTTAGTAATTTTCATGCACTTGTAGTACATATTTCCCAGACCTACTTATATTCTCAAATCTGCCACCAACAGAGTCTCCAATACTTAATTTCAAAATTTCAACTTCACCCGCTCACCCTAAAGCAAACTCTTTCAAATTTAGTACTATTTAGTACATCTACGAACTGTAGTTCGTTGATCTAGTTGACATTTCCAAAACCACCTTCAGATATCAAACATATTTACCAACCTTGATTCTCATACCAAATTTTCGAATTTTTATCTCTATACGTTCACATAATATCAAATGGTACCATTTTAGAAGCTCAGTACCATCTTAGATCTTTTTGTAACCTTAAGAATCGAATTTCCAAAAACCCTTTAGTACATCCCTCTTGCTCTCCATCAGCGACTCTCCTTCCAAATTTCAGAATTCCAGCTCATTCCGTTTGTCCAATACAAAGTATTATATTTTTAGTACATTTTGGTACTTTTTTTATAATCCACATTCCAAAACCACCTCCATATGCCAAGACGTGTAGCTAGCGATCTAGATTCAAAATTTCTGACTTCAAGCAGTATATGTTCACCGAATATCAAATTGTGCCAAATATAGTACCAAATTTCAGCTTCATCCGTTCACCCCAAACCAAACCGTTCCAAATGTAGTACCATTTAGTGCAGTTCGTACACTTAGTATACATTTCCGAAACCACCTTCAGATATTAAACCTACTATGCAAACGTCTCATATCAAATTTCCAATTTTTTGTTCTGTCCTTTTACATAATATCAAATGGTACCACTTTAGAAGTTTGAAATTTCCATAAACCCTTCAGTACATCCATCTTGCATTCCATCAGCGACTCTACCTCTACAATTTAGAATTTAAGCTCATTCCGTTTGTCCAGTACAAAGTATTACATTTTTAGTACATTTTTGTACTTTTCGCGCCCTTTTAGTACGAATTTCCAATATTCGTTAAATAAATCGATTATATATTCCTCGAAATATATTCCTCCTTGATTTTATACTAAATTTTTAATTTTAAGCTGCATCCCAACACATAATACCAAATGGTGCCATTTTAGAAGCTTAGTGCCATTTCAGAACTTTTTATATTTTTATTTCAGATTTTTTATAAAATTCTATACATACATATATGACGAATTCAGTAAGATTATCAGACTTAGATTTCGAATATAATCCCACAAATCTAAATTTTAAAGCCCTAGACAAATGGCCAATTATCCACTTTGCAATCACTGCAAATAGTGCCATTTCAGAACTTTTCGTAACTTTATAGTTCGAATTTCCAAAAATCCTTTGGTACATCAATCCTGTACTCCATCAGTAACTCTAGTTCCAAATTTCAAATTCTAGCTCATTCCATTTGTCCAATACAAACTATTACATTTTTAGTACGTTTTGGTACTTTTCGTACCCTTTTAATACGAATTTCAAATTTTTGTTGAAAGAATCTAATCATATATTCCTCGGGATATTAGAAACAAAACAACGCTCCTAGCGCCTTCCGTCTGTCCAATATCAATTGTTAAGATTTTAGTACAATTTAGTACTTTTCGTACAGCTGGAACACATTTCCAATTTTTGTTGAAAGAATCTAGACTGATTCCAATTTCACAAACAATGCCCTTCCTTTCCATCCCACAATGTGTGTTGGTTTAACTCGATTATACAACTGCTCTAGTTTTCCTAACGAATATTTATGACCACCCCCGATCTACCGCTCCTAACGGTCTCAATTTTCTCGTTTTTATTTTGTTTATTATTATTTTTTTTTGTTTTGCTTCTTCTTCTACTGCTATGCATTTTTATTATACAACAACAAAACCGTTTCCGATGCTCCTTGCCATTCATTCGCTTTTCAATGGCAGCAAAACGTAGATGATGACGATGATGAAATTATAATCAGGGGAGTTAGTCTATAGTAATTTTATACACCAGGTAACATTTTCCTTGGAGCCATGCTACCCAACAGGCCCATGCTCGTTGGCCCATCTTTGGCGGTTTAATTCTGTCCTGGTTTATTGAATCTTGTGCTTGATTGTTGTCTATCTTTGTGTGGGTAGGTGTGTGTGAGGGAGCGTATTCAATGTTTCAGTTTTTCTTTTAACGGCCTTCTTCTCTTTTTTAGCAAATGTTGTGAATGACATCATTGGAGGACTTGTTGTTGTCGACCATAAGATTTGTTAGTACCTACCAAGTGCGGTAACCTGAACTGGGACATGGACTAGGACACCAAACGGGAAAAAAAGAAACACTGTGGCTTGAAAATAATAATACTTTGTTATAGCAAATAATCTTTATGTAAATTCCATGATAATCTAGTAAGTGGTTGGAGAAAGCCGGAGAAAGTGTTTCACATTGTGGTCGTCCTTTCTGCTTCCCTCGTTTACGCAGCGGTAACAAATCGATTGGTCGTTGCGCACCGGATATGCCTTGAAGGTGTACAACTTAAATTCGATACTTAAAGCCAAGAATACTAAATGAAAACACAAGAGCCGTTAGATTACTGTAATAAAATTGATTGATATTCCGTTGCGTATGCCATGATGTTTCTTATTAATGCGGTACGGCAAAAGGTAAGAAGTGAAGCAAAGCGTAGGCTGTGTTGAGCCGGATTACTTGGTTTATTGCAAATAATTCAAACGTGAATGACTTTAAAGGTGGCGAGAATTTGCCTAGAGCTCCTGTGGAGAATGTTGCTTTAAGTTTTTTTTGCAGGATGTGTGATTATTTGCTTCAAATAATTTTATACATTTTATGAGATATTAGAAAAGGAAGAGTCTGAGAGAGGAGATTATATTAATACCAACATTTATTCAGTTCGGAGGAAAATATACCCAAATTCTATCCGGAAGACTTAGAATAAAGTTCAATACCACCAAAAATTAGCAAATGAAAAGATTTAAAAAAGTACGAACTAAACAATTATCAACTGTTTTGAAAAACCCTAAAAATTTCGAAATATAGGGGGTAAAATAATAAGGTCTATATCCTCATATTGATCAGTGTCGAACACTTTGTGTTTCCAATATTAATTGATAAGTGGAAATAGATTACCTGCATTTAGGATAAACCTTCAAATTTGATCCATACCTTTACATGGAGGCTAAACAAAGACAGACTTTGATTTATTATATACGGGGTGAAATGAAAAAAACTGCAAGCAACTTCAGACTGCTGTCATTTCTAAGCCACTCGTCCAACAGCTGTTAAAATTGTTCCAGTGACAGCTCATTATATTGTTTACAAGCGAACAAAAGCATTTTGGTGAGAATTTTCCAGAAAAAGAGTTATTCGTGATGGAATTCAAGCGTGATAGTATGATTTCTTTATATTGGGCTGGAAAACCACGAGTGGCTATCGTTAGAGCACTGTAGCATTTAAATGTGAATACATCTTTCGTGTCTCTTACCATCGCTCGTTACCGTGATACTGGTAGCGTAGCCCTACGCCAAGGAAGTGGACGGAAGAGAACAGCAACATCAGCAGAAATGGTTCGGAATGTAAAGCAGCGACTTGATCGAAACTCGCGTCGTAGTGGCCGAAAAATGGCTCGTGATCCGAACATATTGCAATATTCCATCTGGCAAATATTGAAAAATGAGCTCGGCGTAAAGCCATTGAAATTCAAAAAAGTGCGGGAACTTATACCGCAACAGAAAGAAAATAGACTGAAAAGAGCTAAAGAGTTGCATCGCTTGGCCGAAAGTGGTGAACTGCCGAATTTGGTTCATAAACAAACAAAATGATCGTGTTTACTTGCCAAAGAGGTCAGCTAAGAATGTGCACCTTCGCCAAGCGCCGGCCATGGTAATGGTGTGGGCCGCCATAACAGCCGATGGTCGCTCTCCGCACGTATTAATCGACTATGGCATCAGAATTAATGCCAAGAATGGTTACAAAATTATATTCCTTACTTCATTTCCAGCGCACAATGGCCACCCAATCACCTCAAGCAAGCGCTTCGCCGGTAATGGCCATAATACCGCAGAACAACACTCGCGCAGTGTGTGACGGTTTCATTTGCCGTTTGAAGGCCATAATTCGTGCCAAAGATGACCAATTCGAACAAATCAAAACTTATTCTAAAATTTTATGCTATTTCCGAAATTTTTGCTTTCTTTCAATAAAATTTTAAAAAATAATTTAAAAATTATGGCGTTTGACTTTGTTGCAGTTTTTTATATCACCGTGTACCGTATTTTGGCGATTCTAGCCTAAATTTCCTTCTAACAATGGAAGGATATTTTCTATATAGACCCACGTTTTGGGATTGCCCCATATTTCCCATTTTGACTTTTGGTTTTATTCTGGAATTTAGAGCTTATAATGTTATAATGTTTCCTGATTTTAGGTATTTTGGGGATCTTAGAGTGAATGACTTTAAATTCGGTATTTAGAGGTCGAATCGAATTCCACCATTTGTGGCAGAATAAATGTCCACGTTTTCCTAGAGCGCGCCATAGTCACCAATATTCGGTCTTGTAATCAACTTAGCCACATTTTCTAATGGAATCACTTAAAATTTAGGCCCCACCCTCTTTCTTTAATACATTACGAAAATGTGGCTTAAATCATCAAAATACCGATTATCGGGAGGGTCGGGCTTATAGAAAACGTTTACCACCATTTGTTTGGGTTGTTATGAATTTTAGTTGGCCCAAACTTTTTCCAATACCTCGTAATATTGGTACTATTAGATGTTTCATGTGGAACCTAATATCTTGCCAATCTGAGTCGATCTAGCTATTTGTGTGCGTTCGTATGTTTGCCTGTCAATGTTAAGTTATAATCACGCTACAGGTGCAACTGGGATCCGATTCTCACGAAATTTTCCACGGATATAGGGTTAGGGTCAGAGTAGAAGCTTATTTAGGGGGTGAAATGGTTATAATTATTATATTTTAGAACAGGGCGTGACATCAAAACATCAAATCGGTTGACACATATATATGGGAGCTAGAGATATATCTGAAACGATTTTCAATTAAATTTGAAGAACTCGCTTCTAGACTGAATTCCGTCGGAAGTTCCAACATTCAATCCATTTGAACTGATATTAGCAATTTATTGGAAAATAAACCTGAAATCTGATGAAGATATATGTGAGAGTTATATCAAAATCTGAACTGATCTTTAGGCACTTATTTCTTAGCTGTATCTGATACCAAAGTTCATTGTTGTGGAGTGCATATTGCGCATGTGACAACGTTTGGAGAGATCGGTTAGAAAACTTCATCATTTGACGAATTTAGCAAGATTATCCGACTGAGATTCCGAATAGATTACAAACCTATATTTTAAAGCTTCAGACAAGTGGCTAATTATCTAATTTGCAGTCGCTGCAAATATCGAATATATGTAGTTATTCCGTGTATTTTAACCCAATTTTAAGAATATTTCGTATAATTAAATATTTTAACCTTCGATGTATTAATAGCCATCCACAAATAAACTACCTTATTTTAAAATGGGTTTCTAAACTCAGACAACTATTTCCATACTAACATATATCTACATTACAAGATTTCCATCAATCGATTTTTATTAAACCTACTTTAAAAATCTGTAGAAAATCACTTCACTTTTTTTCTGCCATCATCGTTTAAGCAAAATTCTTTTGGGGCATTGTACAAAAGTGCCATTGTTCGACTGACTGACATACATACACTAGCACATGCATCCATCTATATATAAACCATACCCACACAAATGCAATTCAAAGGGAAATTTTCCACAACAATGGGAAAATTATACCAAAGTATGTCCTGAAAAGATAGTTAAACGACCAAGGACATAGTTATGCAAATGTATTTTTATATCAATGAATGAGAATATGGGCAAGGGGGCCGAGTTGGAAGGGGGTGGATATGGAGGGCTTCACTGGTTGTGCTATGAAAATAGTTGACAGCAATAAATTTAATGTATTGCATAGCATACAATGCATATCTAAATACAAGCGTTTATACATAACTACGTATGTATGTTTGTAGGTATGTAAATATGGACTTATGTATATTCGATAAAAGTATCCACCGCACAAATATACTTGGGAAGACAACAATGTAATCCATGAAATGAAAGAAATACTTTATATAAAAATATACAAATAAATATTTATTGGGGTGTAGTGCTGATTGGTTGGAGGGTTCTAGGGTCACAAATGATGGAAAGCAACAAAAACTGGTCATGCAATATATCAGACGAAAAGAGAGGGTCCAAAAAAATACTGTGCGACAGAACCAATTTTTTTAAATAGAAACGGGCAAAATCCAACAAATTATAAAAGTAGAGCTAAAAAGGAAGACACGTCGTTTATCGGCATTTTGAAAGTTTACTTCGGAAGGTAACCAAAATAGAGGGGCATATTCATCACCGTTTAGCAAATATTTGGATAAAGATTTCTTTGAATCAGTATTGTGTTTTCATTGCAAGCAAAACATGAGGATTTTTTGCCGACATTTTTAAACTCCAAGCAAGTCGTGGACTTTTTGGTACTTTTTTTGAAAATATGGTTAAACCCCTTTTTAAATGGATCATAACATTTCAAAATATTAAATTAGAAGACATCGAGCTTAAATCTTACCTAAAAGACAGGTATTCAAAAATATTAAAAACACATTTTATGGTCAAAGGCCTGATTTTTGTTTTGGAAGTTTTTTAACTTATGTGAAAAAGAAAGAGTGAACCGACATATGTCATATTTTCTTGGATCTATGATTGATAGAAAAATTAAGATATACTATGTTTGAAGCAAAAAGTGGATGTGTTACGAATGTAATGAGACTTAAAATTAATGAAAATTTTTACCCCATATGGGAGAGGTATAAAAAGTAGTGGGTCAAGAAATCACATATTCATATGATGTTTGATAGAAATATAAAGGTGTGCCAAGTTCGAAGTTTTGAAGATTCGGGTATTTATTTTGAAATTTTAAGGGTGATGGGTATTTAAAATGTTTACCCTTATGGAGTAGGTACCAGAAGCAGTAATGCAATCCATTCCATCTTTATACCAGACCTAGATTTGATAGATATATTGGGATTAGCGAAATTTGAAGACAATCGGACATTTCTTTAGAATTTAAAAGAAGTTTCAATTGTTCGAAATTTTGACCATTTGTGGGGGAGGTACCAGAAGGAGTAATCAGATATAAATTTTTACTTCATCTAGAGTTGGTAGAACAATTGGGATAAGCGAAATTTGAAAGATAATCAGACTCTTATTTCACATTTTATAAACATTGCGATTGTTCAAAAAGTTGACCCTTTTAAACCAACTCCGAGACTATCTTCAGAACCGACCAAATCTCTTTAAATTTGGGTACACTATACCCTGCCGACAAAGGAACACTGTAGCACAAACATTCCCTACATCCAACTTTAGGCGCCATCTAACGAGTTACCAATGTAGGGCATCGAGGTACCCGTTAGCGCGCTTATTGACCGACGGAGAGAGGAGACGATATGTCCAGTAAAACATGTTATATAACATAGGACCAAGGAGGGAACCTTGAGGAAACGCCTGCGAACACCGGGCATCGGCTAGAGAGTCGCTCACCCACTTTAATCCCAAAAATCTATCTCTAAGAAAACTAGCGACCATTCTACAGGAATGAGTGTAAAACCCAAACGATTGAAATTCTTTAAAAAAATTAATCGTGCCAGACGGATTCAATAGCCTTGGCGATATCAAGAGCGACGGCTACATTTCCGTACTTCCAACAAAGCTACTAAAAGCCGTTAAGGCATGAGTTGTAGATAAAGCAGATCTAAAACCAAGTGATAATCCCGTAGAATCCTTTCCTATTCCACGGTTCTGCCCGAATAAAGGATTTGAATAACTTTCGAACGGGAATAGAAGATAAATAGACCTGTAGTTGGCACACTGAGAGGGATAAGAATATCACTTCAGTATAGGAACGATCTTGGCCTCATTTCAAGCCATGGGAAAGTACTCTAGGTTCCGACAGTAATTGAAGAGGATCGTCAATAAGGACATAACAAAATTTTTTGCTCTTTTTAAAGCTACGTCGGGAATTTGTTCAACATCGCAGTAGTCACGGGCTTATCGGCGTAAAATGGCAAGACCAACTTTCTTTCCAAAGAGATATGTTGTTCACAGAGAAGCCATTAGCAGTGAATTAAGTGCCCGCCACGAGAATGGTCTCTAATACCCACCACAGCCGAGCTGACTAAACGATGAAAATAATCGTCCGAAACTCCCCCCTGAAGCGGACCTGCAGTTGGTAACGCCAACATTTTAGCGTTTTGTTCGTCTGAACTGCCTCTAGCATCAGTGGCATCTACGAGGGACTGACAGGAACTCGGGGAACTGACAAGATCTCGAATGGGCAAATATTGGCTTCCATAATCTGGTCAAGGCTGCGGATATCGGCCTTGAGGACCAGTTGTCGCTCAGAATCAGCAGATCTACGAAATAATCGACAGAACAGTCAACGTTCCTGAATAAATCGAAATCTTAGTTTATACTTCTATTTTTTTGGGGAAAGTGTCAAAGGAAGAATTATTCTAAATAAAATTTCTTTGGGAGTCTCTGAACAAAAAAAGGTCTATTATCAATATGTATCATGAAAATGAATGATATTTTTTTAAACAATTAAAAAAACAGTATGTTCGGCAGGGTCAAATAAATCGAAAATGAAAACCGTTAAAAATTCTGTTAAAATCTTAAAAATACCGAATATAGGGATTTACCGCTTTATTGGGGTCTAGAAACGTGGATTTGGATATGCAAATTTTATCATATGCCATCACAATATTCAAATTTGAAGCAGTTCTTGTGAACAAAGTCGCTAAAATGATCAAAATACCGAATATTGGGATGCGTCGTTATATGGGAGGCTATATAAAGACGTGGCCCACGAATACGTGGACTGTATAAACAATTTTCTGTCATAGACTCAAGTACCCATTAGGGACTTCAAATATGAACTTTGAAATAATTCAGGTGAATAACGTAGCTAAAATCATGAAAATACCAAATATCGGGAGGTATAGTTTTATAGGGGGCTATACGAAGACCTGGGACCTGGGTAAGAGCGAAATTTTAAACAATTCCGGTGAATAAAAAAAATCAAAATATCGAATATAGGGAGGTACAGTAATATGGGGACTATACGAAGACCTGGACCTGAATTGGAAATTTCTGCCATAGACTGTAGTACCCATTAGGAACTTCATATACGACATTTGAAACAATTCCGGTGAATAATGTCACTAAAATCACCAAAATAGCGAATATAGGGAGGTACAATTATATGGGGCAATACCTATACGTGGACCTTTATTTCATACAAAAAATATGTTTTTTTTTCTTTAATATCCAATATCCTTAGATGGAAGTCCTTGAAAAAATGATTACAAATTCCATGATATTCAGTAATATCTACATATTAATATCACTCAAATGTTCACCCCACCCTAATGTATTGCAAATACACAATGACCTAGAATTGCATTGTACATAATGTGTGTGGGGGGGATAAATCAGTTGTCCTCTCGAGTCGAAAGTATATGATGCAGTATGGACTGTTGTGGTTTGGTATGGCCTTATAGTGGTAGATTACACTATTAAAGTACATCCCAATCCCAATCCTTATCATCATCGTTCTCCTCACAGACGTCAACAGCTACAGCAGCAGCAGCAGCATCCGTACTATTGTCGTCATCGTCATCATCATTGCCATTACTAACGACATCATTTTCGAGGCTGCCACAACAAAAACTGAGCAACAATTTTGTTTTTGCATAAAATCAATGTTTTTAAACGATGCCCAATGAAAAGAAGACATTAAAATTAAAATGCACATTGTGGCAGTCTCATAAATTCAAATAGATTGTATTGAAAATGGAGTTCAGTGATCGCTTGTTTACTGGCCGGCAGTTGATTGGAGGAATTATGAATTCCTTTGGATGGTTTAAAATTGATTGAAAGCATAAAAATTATTTAAACAAAAAATGAAATTTTCCTATAAATTATTTAAAATAGCATTGTTTTTTCTTGTCATTGTGTGAGTATGTGGCTCAATTATGGCGTGTTAATGGATTTTTAAAATTTTTTATGGCTGTATTAATATTTTTATAAAGCATTATTTAAATTCCGTTCAACATTTTCGGGAAATTGTTGCATATTTCGTTGGAATATTTTTTTTTTATTTTTAAGCGAGTCACTCCACTTGTATTGTTTCAATTTCGGGGGTCACCTTAACACTTAATGTTCCACACAGTATTACCATATTTTTTCTCTCTTTTGTTGGCCGATAAAGAGTTTTCACTTTTTTATTGTATCGGTTATTTTGTCGTGGCATCCATTAACGAGCATCCGAAATATTTCATGCATGAGCTTCTTATCATGTTCGAAACAATAAATATCGAAAATAGTAGACCCGCATTTATAACACCTTCTTCTCGGCGTATGGGGATGACTTTATTAAATATATTTTTTTGGTTGCAGTCAAAGAAATCAATTTTTACTTTTTTTCTTTTGTCTATGCAAAGAGAAGCACTTTCTCGTTATTCATTATGGCCTGACAAAGTTTGAGATAAGAAAATTACCCTTTGGAAATTTAAAGTTTTTCTTTTGTTGGGGCATTTTTATGCCAACTCATGTCTTAGGTTGTGGTCAACCAAAAAAGAAAAAAATATCAATCAAATCATGTATTTAAATTAAGGGCCACTTTTTCATGCACACACACACAATCGTTCACCTGACATTAGAAAATATTATTCAATTAAATTCTGATACAAGAAATTATCTTCAGTTAACCATTTGGTGATTGATGGATGAAATTGGGGAAAAAAGACAACACTAGGCAACAAATATTTTTATACCCTACACACTATGTGTTGGGTGCATTATAAGTTTGATTGAAACTATTTAACACCTCTAAACATTCGTTTCCCACATAGGAAAGTATATATGGATCTTTCTATCTCGCCGAGCTGAGTCGATCTAGCTGAGTATGTCCGTCTGTCCATGTTAATTTGTAATCAATCTACAGGTCGCAATTGTGGTTCCATTCCTCACGAAATTTAGCATGGAGGTGGGGTTATGGTCATATTGATGCTCATATCCAAGATATCGCATATGTAGCAAAATATCTACAACATCATATATAATGAAGGGAATTTTAGTAAGACCGCTTATAAATCAATATCGGCTGGACGGATTCTAAAAATTCTCACAAATTCGAAATGGCTTCTTGCAGAAAAAGATCAAATATAAGAAAATCGTATGAAAAGTGTATTTTTTATTTTTGTCATATTTTTTATCCATGCGATTTATTCATATTTGACTTACAATATTGAATTTTAGGTTTGGTCATATTTTTTCCCACAGATTTAAGGCTTTTTGGGTGTTACAATTTCAAATCGAATTTGCTGTAAATTAGGGATGTGTTCCCAGGATGCAAGAAATATGTTGCAGAGAATTATGCAAATAGGTCCAAGTTTTGGTAAAAACCCTCTATAACTGTACCTCCACATATTCGACATATTGATGATTGGTGTCACAGTTTTCAGAAGAATTGTCTCAAATTTGGTAATTGGTACTACCTCCTATGACAGAAAATTGGTGGTGCAGCCTTCGTATAGCCCCATATAAAAGTATTTCTCAATATTCTGTATTTTGACGATTTTAGCGACATATTTCTTGGTATTCGTACTTCGTAATGGGCCCCATATAAAAGTATTTCTCAATATTCGGTATTTTGACGATTTAAGCGACATTGTTCTTGGTATTCGTACTTCGTAATGGGCTCCTAAAAAAACTAAAATTTTCAGAATTTTTACAACTATAACACAGTTTTCGACGGATTTTTTTCTATTTTGCAAGTTCCTTCCAAATGGTGAAGGCTATTTAATATTCGGGCTGGCCAGCTTTCTATACGCTCAGTCATATGGCTACAGAGAGTATTTTATCAATTGATAGGGCAAAAACCTACCAATTGTCCCTTTGGACAAAATCCGTTTCAGGACATTTGGAGTCGATCTAGGGTCCTCCCACACAAAGGGTCAAAATTTTGAATAATTATTACTATTATAAAATATTCTCTTTAAAATTTCACCATCCCAATATTTTTACTAACACTAGATCTGGTGTGAAGATGAAATATATCGGTAAAATCCTTCGGTTCAATCCCCAGAAAGGAGTCAATATTTTGAATAACTTCGAAGCCCATAAACGCGAAATTAGCATCCAATTATTTTCAAACTATACACATCCCAATATTTCTATCAACTCATAATCAGGTGTATAGAAGGAATATGTCAGACCACACCTTCTTGTACCTCCCCCACAGCGGGTCAACATTTTAAATAACAAAAACGATCACAAATGTGATTTAAGCATCCGATTCTCTTTAGATTTCACATATCTAAATATTTCTATATCCGCCCACCCCCAATCAATACTTATATCACAATAAGTCAGCCACTCTTTTAAAATATGTCAATCCGAGATCTCATGTTAACATATAATTCATCGGCTCTATCTCTCTCTTTCTGGTAACTCCACTACGTTTAAATTTTGATTAACAGGTTTAAATTTTGATTAACAATTATTCGCATAAATATGGAAATAAATAAATGTTAAATTTTATTTACATTTTGCTCATTTCAATATTTTTCAGAATTAGATGAAATGGAATACTTCGGTCCACTATATCTGACACCTCACGCATATTTCTAAATTTTCCAAAAAGTAAGGAAAAGTCAAAAGTCGGGCGTGCATGATACCACATATAATTGTTGACGAATGCATATGACAAATGTGAGGTAATTAAACACCAAATCGGATGAAACATATATATAGGAGCTATAGCTATATCTGAACCGATTTTGATATACTTGCTTCTAGACTAAATTCGGTGGGATGTACCAAAATTCAGGACTTTTGGACAAAAATTGGCCATTTGGTTGAAGATATATGGGAGCTATATCTAAATCTGATCCGATTATCAACAATTTTATCAAATTTAAATTTTCTTCTCAATCGGATAATAAATGCGATCTGCATTTTGTTCACAAGAATACATGGATGGACGGACGGACTGACATGCGAAAATCGACTCAGAAAGTGATTCTATGAAGATCCTCAAAAGTATCTATGGGTCTATCTCGCTTCCTTCTCCATGTTACAAACAAATGCACAAATACATCCCCTATCACTGTGTTGTGTAGGGTATAAAAATGGCAGAGATATTCAAATATTACCTCAGACAGCACATTTCATCAACTTTCACAGGTTGTTTCACCCATTAAGAATTTTCGAAGCGAAACTTTAAAAAATTCCCTGAATAATGTCGCTAAAATCATCAAAATACCGAGAATGGCGATGTACCGTTATATGGGGACTATACGAAGGCCTGAACATAAATGTGCAATATTCTGTCACAGGGTGTAGAACCCATTACGATATACAATACGACATTTGGAACAAATCCCATTGATAATGTCACTAAAATCTTCTAAGCTCCGAATATCAGGAGTTATCGTTATATAGGGGCTATACGAAGACCTAGATCTGTATGAGCAATTTTCCGTCCATTACAAACATACAATACGAAATTTGAAACAATTCCGGTTGATAATTTCGCTAAAATCTTCTAAATTCCGAATATAGGGAGGTACCGTTATATGGGCCTATAAGAGGACCTGGACCTGCATATGGAATTTTCTGTCATAAACTGTAGTATCCATAAGACAAATTTGACAAAATTCCGATAATTAGTGTTGCTAGCATTATATAAATCTTGAATATAGGGAGATAGGGGCTCTACGAAGACGTGGCCCTTCATAAACAAATTTCGGCCACAGTGAAAATGCAACACAAATCAAAATACCGAATATTTTTCGGTACTATTATATAGGGGGTATACCGAAACGTGGGCCTATATAGTTCATTTTCAATACCAAAAGTCCTGTAGACCTAAAATACATCTGAGTAGAAATTTATCAACTGACGTCATTTTATCGAGAAATAGAGTGATTTTCACGAACGCACAGACATATAGACAGAGGGACATTGCTAAATCGACATGGAATTTAATGCTGATTAAGTATATATACATTTTGTAGGGTCCAAAATGTTTATTTCAAAGTGTTAGAAACGGTGTGACAAACTTAACATACCCTCCGTGCTATTGTAAAGGGTATACAATGGTAGAGAAATTCAACTAACCCAAAAAATCAGACGCTACATTAGACAGCTAATTTTATCTACTATTAAAACTCTTGTTGCCCAGTGTAAATATCAATATGCAACGAATTTGGGATGGGTCATGGTTATTTATGAATTTCTATTTCTTTTATCAATTTGAGAAATTATTATTCCATTGATAATGTAAGTGAAAGTATTTAAATTTGAGTTTCGATAAAATAAAACAAATAACTTCATAACAAATTCGTGGAATTATATGTCATAATTTAAAAGAAATATATATATATATATATATATATATATATATATATATATATATATATATATATATATATATATATATATATATATATATATATATATATTATGTTAAAGTTTATGAATTTTTTTCCCATAATATTATAATTTAAAAAAAAAAACTCTTCCAGCAATTTCCAAATTTTACATACTTATTCATCTTAATTTTCCCCCATCCAACCATTGAAAATCCTGCGCACCAAAAACCAAGCTCTTGACATGACCAACTGCAAACCCTTGACTTCTAACATGGCTCATCGAAGAAAAGTGTCAAGTACAACACGCATTTCTGTTTCTCTGCCTCTATGTTTTTTTGTCCCCTGTCAGATAAACCGTTGGAAATTGCTTGTATTTCGGTGTCTATCTTTTAAAGAAATTTCCAATTGTCAGTAGACATTGGTAACATGTTGTTGAATGATTTTTTTTTATTTTTGTTGTATTTTAGTTTCAAATGCCATTTAATTAAAAGTGGTACCTACAACTATTTTAACTAATTTTCTAACCCACATTTTTTGGGGGAATTTCTTCTTTTTTTTCACTGATGCCCAAATACGAAGAAAAACTCAACTCAACACAACATGTTACCAATGTTCGAGTGACACATGGTTGTGTACTTGCTAGTGGTAGAAAAAACAATTGTTTTTCGGGGGGACAGTGGGGTAGTAGAAGTTAAATGTTATGGGAAATATTAAAAATTTAATAAGTGCTAAGAGTTCACAATCCTACTGAAAAACGTCAATCACAGTCCACATTTTAGTATAGCCCCCTATAAAGCGATACCTATTTATTGAGTATACTCTTAAATTGGGTTATTATTGGGTATGGAGACTTCCCGTTAAAAAAGAAGCCTAGGAGTAACTAAGAAGCAATTATGTTGCCATATTACGTACCTCACTATATTCGGAATTTTGATAATTTTAGCGACATTATTCAACGGAATTGTATCACATTTCGTATCTGAAGCTAGTAATGGGTACTACAGCCTAAGACATAAAATTGCATATGCAGGTACACGACTTCGCATATATATAACGCTACCTTCCTATATTCAGTATTTTGATGATTTTAGCAGTATTTATACCCTACACCACAAGGTGTTCAGGGTATTATGTCCCTATTGAAATTGGAGATAATCGGTCATAATTTAGATATAGCTCCCATATATATCTTCGTCCGATTTAACTCTTATTGTGCACCAAACGTGTAATATTAGCCCGAATTGTATCGAATTTTGCATATACATCCACATTAGGCCTGAAAATAAGTATGCCAATTTGATCGAAATCGGTTCAGATATAGCTATAGCTCCCATATATATTGTTCATCCGATTTGTTGTATTTGTTACCCACAACCGTAATATGCACTCTGTAACAACGATATTCAGGGAAATATATCAAATACAGCTCAGAAATATCTTTGCTAAATTTTTTTCGAGATCGGTTCAGATTTGGATATAGCTCCCATATATATCTTTATCCGATTTCAAATTATTTGTGCACCAAAATTATAATTATAATCATAGCGTGTATGATTGAATTCTCCCATAAAAACTTTTAATTGTTATGTGGAGCTCTACTAAATTAGCAAAGTGGTGTAGGGTATCATGAAGTCGGCCTCGCCTGACTTTAAGACTTTCTTTACTAGTTTTTATATTTCAACGATTTTGCATGATAGCGTGGCTTCAGGATATAACCTCTTGGTATGACTATATGACATTATTTGGTGAAGGGAATTTCCTTCAAGATGGGGGTGGGGTCTTAGGGGACTAAAATTTCCATTTGTTTGAAAATGTGGTCAAGACATTCCCAGTAACAATAATTTATGGAAACCCGAAAGAAGGGTTTCCAGTTCGGCTAAAAGATGTGAGCAGACCACAAAAGTTCCACTACTGAGTCAGAAACTTTCAAATTGTCGATAATGAGGGAGTAGCATATATATGGTGCCATTAGAAAATACAAAATGCTAGTAAAATAATTGAATGACTTATAATTAACGCCCAGACGAAACGGCTAAAGCTAGAAACTAGTAATTTTGCACGAGGGTCAGTGTTGGTCCGTAGCTAGGTTTTTGGAAATTCGTAAATTTAGTATGAAAATCAAGGTTGGAAAATAATTTTCATACATGAAGGTTGTTTTAGAAATGTTTACTATGTGTGCGAATTGTAAAATGGTAGTAAATATGGAAAAGTTAAATTTGGGGTAAACTCATGAAGCCGAAAGTTTGAAGTTTTGTATTGGGGTGCCTTTTGCTGGTAGTTGTGTGTGTACTTTAAGTGCACGAAAGGTACTAAATAGTCCTATATTTGGTACAATTCGGTATTGGCTGTACAGTTAGTGCATGAAATCTGGTTTGGTATTAGGGTCGCGTAGCCTTGGCATACGTAGGTGGTTTCGGAAATGTGTACTATTGTGGTACGAAAAGTACTGAATGGTAGTATATATATGGTACTCGGTGAAGGGATAGAGATATAGTTTTGAAATTTGATATTTAGAGAACTTATGGTGTCTGTATTTGAGATTTGGCGGTTGTTTGAAAATGTGTCCTTTCATTGTTCAAAAAGCACTAATTGGAACTAAATTTGTTGTTGGTATCTGGAATTGAGATATGGAGGCGGTTTCAAAAATGTGTATTATAATATAAAATGTTTATTATAATAAAATTGACGGTATAGATATACAATTCTGAAATTCGATATTTCAATTACTGATGGTAACTGTCTTTAATGTTTGGCGGTGTTTTGGAAATACATCCTTTTTTTGCGAAAAGTGCTCAATAGTACTACATTTTTATTGGGCATAGCAATTGGGTTGGTATTCTCAAATTTGATATTGAGGTCAATGTTGGTATCTGTGGTTAAGATATGGGGGTGGTTTTAGAAATGAATTCTGTAATTATACGAAAAGTACTAAATAGTACTATATTCGGTATTTGGTGAAGAAATATATCTAAAATTCTTAAATTTGATGGAGATATTACGATTGGTATCTGTGGTTAAGATATGGAGTTGGTTTTGGACATGTGTGCTATAATTGTACGAAAAGTACTAAGTTGTACGAAAAGTAAATTGGGTATTGGGACAAGGGTACGGTTGGAATCCCGAAATTTTATATTGAGGTCTCATTTAGTATCTTGAATTGAAATATGGAGTTGGTTTTGGAAATTTTTACTATAATTGTACGAAAAGTATTAAATAGTACTAAATTTGGTATTGGGTGAAAGGATAAAGATAGAACTCTGAAATTTGATATTTAGATTTCCGATAATATCTGAGTTTGAGATTTGGAGGTGGTTTGGATATTTCTCTTATATTTTTACTATAATTGTACAAAATGGTACTAAAATTGACCCGCGACGTCTTTGAAGAAAAAAGGTCCTTTAGCGAAAACAGCACATCATAAAATGACTTTGAACGGTGGTAATGGATCTTCATGGGTTACATGCGGATTTTCAGTGCCCCAGAAGCGTACATTTTTCTTAGTTACATACCCGCTTAGATGGAAATGGACCTCATCACTCATGTTTATTATTGATCAAATATGATCTTCTTCTTGGTGGTGATTTTAGATGGCTTGAGCGTATATTGGACGCGATTGGCGGTCAGCATCTAATAACTGATGCGCCATCTGGACTTTGTACGGAGACCTCTTCAAATCGTGAACCAAAATTCGCTGTGAAGACACTCGATTGATATCCATGCTTGGCAAGTCGTCTACAGCATCTTTTGTTGTGCCAGTCTTTTCGAGGCGATTCCCAGTGTTTCAACAGTAAGCATTGGACGGCTAGGAAATCATCGACGAAATTCATTCTCGAACATCCTATGTTACAGCAGCAATATTCTCTGCAGATTGCATACTCTGGGGTCTGCCACGTCTGGCAGCATCTTTTGTTGTGCCAGTCCCTACGAGGCGAGCGGCTAAACCTCGCAGTGTTTCACCAGTTGGACGGCCGAAATTCACTTGCAAAACGTGAAGTCACCGAACGATTATTTGTCAAATAACTAGTCACCATTACTCAACCTTCTGGAGCAGTGTAGAGTAGCATTGTTTATTAACATCTATTTCGCATGTGTTTACTAATGTATGTCAAACAAGTAAGCAAAAGCTATAGTCGTGCTGGGCCGACTATGTGATACCCTACAACACTACAATATGTTAAAAGCCCCCTTATGTCTAAATGCATTTTGGAAGATTTCGCCTTTGAAATTATGTCACGGATAAATTTAATCTAATGGTCTACCAAAATACTAGACTTCTTCGATGTCCTTAACATTCTTCTTAGGCATGTCGATTGGCTTCAATTGTGTAATCAGGATTTTTTTCTGTTTTTTGGTTCATTTGAATCCCTTTGTATCTCCAAATTTAGACTCATCTACATGATTTGCTTGTCTACGATATTTGTATGGTATTTTTTCATACAAAAGTAGTGGTCCATTCTACCCGCTGTCCTAAACTAACTTCATGCGAGATTTCGTGTCCTTTGGATTCTATTTGTGACCTTTATAACGGCTACAAAATCAGGAAAATTTTTAGTTGTTGGTCCATTTCAACCCCTAAATATATTGCGGACATCTTTGAAAGCAATAGGCCTAACCCTTCTGAGCCTAACCCTACCATTTTTCGTGAGGATAATTGCAATCTATATATAATAACCCCAACTTGTGTTGTAAAATGAAAAAATATTATAAAATGTATTCTTCAATATTATAAGTCAAAATGAAAAAATCGCATGCGAATTGACTAAATTTGTCAAAATCGGTCCAGCCATTCTTGAGGTATAAGCATTTTAGCTAACATCCCCTTCCTTTGTATATATGTATTGTATATATTCCGCTACATATATCCGATATATTTGCTATGGTATCTACGTAATGGTCAGAATTGACCTGTCCGTCTTTTTATGATTTTGCCGGGATTAAAAATATTCGCGGTTTAATGGAAATTCGACTTTTATTTAACATAAATGTTATGGCCTATTTCACCCACTAAATATTACCCGATGACCATCAAAATTGGAAGGCTACTGCCCAGCCCTAAGCTCTAGAACCATACCAACTTCCGCTTCGATTGGTCTATAATTGCGACCTGTAGAGCAGCTGCAAAATCAGGAATTTTTTCAGTTTTTTGTCCATTTCAACCCCTAGATATTATGTGATCATCGCCAAAAGAAATATGGTTCTATTCTGTCACTATCCCCACCTCCATTCTTAATTTCGTGAAGATCGGGCCATAATTGCGACCTGTAGAGTGATTACAAATTAACATGCACAGACGGACAGACGGACGGACGGACATACATAGCTAAATCGACTCAGCTCGGCGAGCTAGGAAGATCCATATATACTTTCCTATGTGGGAAACCAATATTTCGAGGTGTTACATAATTTTTGGCCCAATCAAACTTATAATACCCCCAACACATAGTGTTGTAGGGTATAAAAAGTTCAAATGCCAAAACAGAACTGAAATTAGGGGCCAATCGTAAAATGTATAGCATTTTCTGATAGGAGGATTACTTTTGCGCCAATATACACTCTATAGCAATGATACTGGTTTCTAGAAGTACGGTACAGCATAAATATCTCTTAGTCATAATTAGGGAAAATCGATTCAGGTCAGATATAACCCTCATATATCAGTTTCATCCTGTTTTAAACATAAATAACGAACATATCTTAATATATATATTTTTTTTTGCACAAATTCTAAACATAAGCGTTAGCTCATATAAATATGCATATGGGTGTAGGATAACAGATAATATACCCTGTTTGTCCTTTTGTCCTTTCCTTACTGGTTAAATGAATAAATAAAAATTTTTAAATTACTTGATGTTGCCAAAAGACTGATGAACAATTTTATATTAATAGGCCCCACTGTATGTCGACACCCGACTAAAAACCCTTATCTTAACTATCAGTGTATACACTATCAACTTGTATTTTTTTGTGGCATATCCCTTTTGGGTTTGCCATTGCTGAAATTGCAACTCGTTTGTATACCATTTTGTTAAACTTATTTCGTTAATGGTTTTATTCTATGTTTTATGGGATTTTATCGTTGCTTTCCCCCTGATAGCAGGGGCTGCACATTAGTTTCAACTTAAAAACAAGTAAGCAAAGGCTACAGTCGAGCGGGGCCGACCGTTGAATACCCTACAACACTATAATAAACGATACAGATTATATAGGCGAGATACTCGAAAGAATTCCACAAGATATTGTGACAAATAATAAAAGAAAATCATCAGGTTTCGTTCTCTAATTTTCGAATAATAGCAACTTAAACTAATTTTCTCATTTCCAATTTATTGGTAGATGTTGCACGTAAATGGTCTTCCTAGATCTGGAACCAATATTTCCCAAAGATTTATAATCTCTAAGAAGTGGCAAAATATTAACATTTATTATTGGTTTTTGACTGAAACGCATCTATATGAGATACAGACATTTGACTATATTCTTCAACGAAATCAGCGTTAACGAAATAGTCAGAAGTGCATCTTTCCTCTATTTGTGAATTATCCAAAAAGTCACTGGAATGGACAGTTTCGTATTTTGTCTATAAAAGTTGGAAAACTCCATCACACATTGAATATTTTTGGATGGCCATCCAAAACTGCTTGGCTTTTGCAATGTCCGGTAACCCCCATAATTACGACCTGCTGACAATTTTGCAGTTTTTTGGTCCATTGCAACCCCTAAATATATGGCGATCATCTCCAAAAAGAGTAGGCTTTTATTCTGACCCTCATCTTATCTCCATGCAAAATTTCGTAAGGATCGGGCCATAAATGCGATCTGTATATGAAATCCTAATATCCTAACTACTTAGTTTTGTTAGCTGTAGAAATATTACCAAATGTTTAATTCAAAATGAAAATATGCCAAAAATATGACAAAATTGAAAAAATATGAGAACATTTTACAAAATCAATATTTTCATCTTTAGAGAGACATTTTTATGCGATTTTTTTAGACGTTTTATGTTTTCTGCCAAGAGGCCATTCTGAATTAATGAGAACTGTCGAAATCAGTTCAGCCGTTCTCGACATATAAGAGATCTTTCAAGCATATCTTCTTTGATAGACATATATATCGCACATATTTTGCTATATATCTGATTTGTTGGATAATAACATCAATGTAAAGGTCAGAAGTAACCTTGTTATGGCTTTGTGATTTCGTTGGGATTTTAAATATTCGCGGTTTAATGAAAAATTTTGAATTTTTTCAACAAAAAAGATATGGTCTATTTTACCCGCTAAATATTATCCGATGACCACTCAAATGGGTAGGCTTCTTGGCAGCCCTAAACTCTAGCTACATGCGAAATTCCGCGTCAATTATAATTATAATTGCGACCTGTAGAGCGAGTGCAAAATCAGGATTTTTTTCAGTTTTTGGTCCATTTCAACCCCTAAATATTATGCGATCATCACCAAATAGGGTTCTATTCTGACCCTAGCCCCACCTCCATTTTAAATTTCGTGAAGATCGGACCATAATTGCGACCTGTAGAAACGGACGGACGGACTCAGCTCGCCGAGATAGGAAGATTCATATATACTTTCCTATATGGGAAATCAATATTTCGTGGTGTTACATAATTTTTGGCCCAATCAAACTTACCCCCAACACATAGTGTTGTAGGGTATAAAAAGACATTGCAGCCATCACTGTTGCAACCAAGAGCAACAACATTAATAGAAACACCAACAACACATCGAGGCTGCTGGGTTGGATGGATGACAGTGGAAAAAAAGTTGGCGAAGGAAAAAAATGCACCGGCGATGAACAAAATAGTTTCCACAGTAATTAGCAGCAACATGCAATATGGAGTAGAAATAACAATAACACTTTTATTTAAGTCACTCAGCCAAACAGCCAGCCAGCCCGCGAGAAAACCAGCCACCAGCCAAAATCTTTGGCAAAAAGTCAAAGGTATTTCCACCACTACCAATGTTGACTATTTTTCTTTCGGTTTTTTGTTTCTTCTGAAAAGTTTCAAAGTTAAACTTAATTGACATTTAACTACAGTTTAACATTTTTTTCTGTTGTCCTCACGTTCGCAAGAAAACTAAGTCGTTTTGTTATTCATTTAACCTCGTAGTAGCAACAATTGCTATTGCTGTTTACGTTTGTAGAATGCAACCGAAAAAAATAACTAAATTAGATATGCGGCAGTAAGAAATAAGTTCGGCACAAATTATTCTACGATTCTTGAGAAACTCTAACTCGAAATCATGTAAATCAGATTTTGCAGAAATGGAATATAAATAAAATATGGAGCAAAAGTTGCATTAATGGTTCTCGTTTTTTTTTTTTTTTTTGTTCTATTTGGAATTGAATGTTGAGGCATTGAGTTTGAAATTCAAAATAATTTATCTTAGTCACGTTGGAATAATGAAATATAACGTCATTTTAGCATAGATCTGTTGAATATTTAAAAAAGAACAAAAATTAGCAGCTGTGTTGAAAACAAGAACAAGTGTTTGGATTGAATTGAAATGACATGACCAAGAGTGTTAATTTTATGGAGGGTATATTGAGTTAGTCATTCTGTAAGTGATACCTCGAAACATAGTGTCTAACGAAAAAGTATATATATATATATATTCTTGATCAGCATAAAATTCTTTGTCGATTTAGCCATATCCGTTTGTCCTACTGTCTGCCTGTCTATCCGTCTGTGGAAATCACTTTAGCTTCCGAACGAAGTGAAATAGGTTGATCAAATATTACTCAGACGTGTGTTTGTTCCGCAGGACTTTTGGTATTGAAAATGGGCTATATCGGTCCACGTTTAGGTATAGCCCCCATATCACGGAACCTCACGATATTCGGTATATTAATGGTTTTAGCGACATTATTCACCGGAATTGTTTCAAATCTCGTATTTTGAATTCGCTATTGTTGCTACAGTCTGTGACAGAAAATTGACTATGCAGGTCCATGTCTTCGAATATCACCCATATACCGGTACCTTACTAAATTCGGCATTTTGATTAATTTAGGAAAATTATTCACCGGAAATATTTGAAATTTCGTACTTGCAGTTCGTAACGGGTACTACAGGTCCAGATGTTCGTAAAGCCCCCCGAGTGTCGGCACCTCCCTATATTAGGTATTTAGATAATTTTAGCGACATGTTTCAAATTTTGTATTAAAAGTTCCTAATGGGTACTACAGTCTATAACAGATAGATGTCTATGCAAGCCCAGGCCTTCGTATAGTCCCCATATATCGATACCTTTCTATATTCGGTATTTTTATGATTTTAGCGACATTTCAAAATTTAGATATAGCTTCCATATATATCTTCGTCCGATTTGCCTTTTATTGTGCACCAAACGTGTAATAACAGTCCGAATAGTACGGAATTTTGCACGTACGATCAGATTGGACCTGAAAATAAGTATGCCAAATTTGATCGAAATCGGTTCAGATATAGCTAAAGCTTCCATATATATTGTTCATCCGATTTGTTATTTTTGTCCTCTGTAGCCGTAATATGCACTCTGTAACAACAATATTTGGGGAAATATATCAAATACAGCTCAGAAATACATTTGCTAAATTTATCGAGATCGGTTCAGATTTGGATGTAGCTCCCATATATAACTTCGTCCGATTTAACTTTTTTTGTGCACCAAACGTCTAATATTTGCCCAAATTGGATGAAATTTAGCACATACGACCGAATTGAGTCTAGAAGCTGGTATGTCAAATTTCGTAAAGATAAAGATAGCTATAGCTCCGATATATACTGTTCATCCGATTTGTTATATTTGTTACCCACAGCCGTAATATGCACGTCGTAACAACGAAATATATCATGGAAATATATCAAATACAGCTCAGAAATATCTTTGCCAAATTCTATCGAGATCGGTTCCGATTTGGATATAGCTCCCATATATATCTTTATTTTTTTTTTTTAAATAAATTTTCACCAAATAGGCAATACAAGTCCGAATTGAAAAGATATAAATGCTTCAGCATATTTAGTCCTTTGGACTTTATATTATAATTATAATCATAGCGTGTATGATTGAATTCTCCCATAAAAACTTTTAATTTTTATGTGGAGCTCTACTAATTTAGCAAAGTGATGTAGGGTATCATAAAGTCTGCCCCGCCTGACTTTAAAGCTTTCTTTACTGCTTTTATGTGTATTAGATGAAATATGAAAATGACATATTTCGGTCGACTATATCTGGTACTTCACGTACATTTTAAGATTTTCATATTTATTTAAGTCCGATACGAAATGGACAATAATGGCCCATTTCTTTGGCACAAACTCAATAGAGGGTCTATTATTTGAAAAATCATAAGAGAAGTCAAAATATATTTAAATAATCGAACATACATTTGTCAGCACAACCGACTGATACGTTTTATGTTGTTTTAAATAAGGTTTTGATTTAAGATATTACCACGGAACAAAAATTCTCAAAAAATAAGTTACATAGATATATAACCTAGATAACCAATTGATATTTACTCCGGCAAGTAAAAAAATATTTCTTCAATTTCTGATTTAGTAAAAACTTTTTTGATATTAATATAAATTTTACAACGTTAACCATTTGGGGAGAGAAAAATAGAAGTAGTTCATCTTCGAACATAATCAATGATCCATTGATTTAATTTAAGAGAAATTTAGAGAATGACACCCTATATCTGTAATATTATCATAAGAAACACGTAATACAAATATACAATTTAAATAATTCTTATTCCAACACTCTCAAGTAGTTTAAAAAAATTCAATTACAATAACATTAATGGTGGCATCAACTACGACACACCCCTTCAAATTGTCCATGAAATCCTTTTTTAAGAAGCCATAACACTTTCAGTCTTATCGTGATATCATATTTGCCATAAGACTTTAATAAAATCATTTCCATTTGGAGCCAGCCACCAGGACATGTCTCAACATTATATTCACATTTATTTTTATTATGTTCATGTATGTGTGTTTGCACACATACACACGTACATTAATGTATAAGACAAAATCACATGTGGATCCCTGCTTGTAATCTCAAAATTTGTTAACTTCTTCATTTGTAACAAACATAACAGCAACAACATCACTACACACAGCACAAACACAACAGCAACAAAAACGAACAAAACTAACAACGACCGGGAATACAAGAAAAAGTAAAAACATGTCATATCATTATCTTTAACTATGACATTTTAGTGTCAAACTAACAACACTTTTGTTTTGTCATTTAAGAAACTGTTATACTTTCAGATATGCAACATTTACAAAAACAAAAAAAAAATACTCTCATCAAAATGGGCTTATACACGTAAGGATGGAGGGTGAAGAGATAAGGAGAGTATAAACAAATATTTGCTCAAAATTAGATTTATTTCATATTGGTATATAGATGGCTGATATCTTCTTTTCAAAGATTTTTTTTGAAATGGCGCCCAACGCAAATTCTTCTTTTACGTAAATTTTGTCCTCTAGCCACCCTTTCAAAGCTATTTAGCCCCCATCTTCTCTATAAAGACTCCCTATAAAGATTTCCTGGTATTCATATATCCGTCCATATATATATATATATATATATATATATATATATATATATATATATATATATATATATATATATATATATATATATATATATATATATATAATATATATATATATATATATATGTATATATTTATATATATATATATATATATATATATATATATATATAAGAAGATTTTTCGGAATTTTGGTGTTGTGAGATGGCTATGGATGGACTAGTTGAGTGTGGTGTCGCTATCATTGAATTTGATGTTTTTCACTACTAGTAGACTGGCACTTCCATGTATATATATATATATATATATATATATATATATATATATATATATATATATATATATATATATATATATATATATATATATATATATATATATATATATATATATATATATATATATATATATATATATATATATATATATATATATATATATATATATATATAGATTTATAGGCCTTCACTCAATTCATCAGTAAGCTCCTCCTGAACTTCAGCCTGCCTGTAAGAAATTTCTCTCCTGCGTAATCATCCATTTAGAAAAAACTCCCTTGCTTCGAGGTATTCCGTAAAAAATTTCTGGTCTTCAGTTTATAAATATTCTTTGATTCTCTGATCGTTTACAGAGACTTACTTGCCTTCAGATCTTCAAAAATGTCTATGTTCGTCTATACAGGATTCTTGTCCAACTGATATTCACTGGGACCTTCTCGCCTTCAGATGGTCTAATATTATATCGTCAATAATCACCATATCGCCACAAGTCTTCATCTCGCCTTTAAAAAATTCAAATGACTTCGTCTATAAAGACTTTCTGATTTTTAGATAGTTTTCTAAGGACGTCCTGACCTCCAGATCGTCAAGCAGACTCCCTTGCCTTCAGTTCGCAAATTAAGACACGCCTTTCTTCAGTTCATCTAGCCAGCCAGTCTGTAAGACTGAAGGCCAGGGAATGTTTATAGATGAAATGAAGAAGACTTCATGAACATTAGCCAGTCTGTCGAGACTCTCTGGTCTTCAGCAAGACTCTTTTGTTTTCGTCAAGACTCTTTGGTCATCAGCCAGTCTATAAGGACTTCTTAGCCTTCAGTCTGTTTGTAAAGACTACCAGTCTCAAAAGACTCCCTGGCTTTCAATCAGTCTGCCAAGACTCCCTGGCCTTCAGCCAGTTCGAAAAGTCTACCCGGACTACAACTAGTCTTTAAAGAATTCCTGGCCTTTAGTCAGCCTGTAAAGACTCACTAGCCTTCAGCTCGTATGTTAAGACTCTTTGGCCATCAGCCAGTCTGTAAAGACTTCTTGGTCTCGGCTCGTCTGTAAATACTACTTTCCTCTCAGCTCATCTCTTAAGAATTCCTCGAAGTTTGTCTGTCAACACTTCCTTGCCGTCAGCTCGCCTTTCAATATTACCCGGACGTTAACTCATGTGTCCAGACTATCTGGCCTTTCGATCGTCTATCAACACTCCAAGACCTTCAGTTCATATGTCAAGACTCTCTGGCCATCAACTTGTCTTTCAAGATTTTCTGGCCTCCAGCTATCTGCATAAGCTTTTTGCTCAGCACTCGTCCGCAGAACATAGTTGACCTACATCGTCTTTAGAACTTCGCTAGGTTTCAGTTCATCCATAAAAGCCCAATTTGTTATGCCTTCAGCCCATGAATCCTTTCAGCTCGTTATTCTCCACATTTGAGGGACTCCCTCAGGAGACTCAGCTACTTTAAAAAGACTTTCTTCGGCTCGTCTATGGTGAATCCCTTTATCTCTATCTATTCGTCTATGGAGAGACTTCATTCAGCTCATCTATGGAGGGAATCTCTTCAGCTCGCCTATTTTATTTTTTTTTATTTTTTTTTTGGACGTAATGATAGCGCACTACCAATAGTGGTCCTACCCCGGAACAACCACCCGGGACCGCTTTCGCATTACTTCGAGGTGGTGTTCGTGAACCGATCATACGGCTTTCAGCTTATTTCTATTCCCCCGTCCATTCGATTGTGATTAGTGGTTCGATTCATATCTGTTCAGGTACTTCACCTTTTCGGTCAATACTTTTTCAATGAACATTGAGCCCTGCGACCATCTTTCCTTACTTTCCAACATGTTTTTAACTAGATCCTCAACGGACCATTGAGTCGATATATTATAGACGCTTCTTTCGTTCTCCCAGCGTTTGCACCAGAAAAGTGTGTGTTCCACGTTGTCTTCGCTTTCGTGACATATTTCACAGGTTGCTTCATTTTTTAAATGAAAGCGATATAGGTAACTACCGAAGTTTCCATGGCTACTGAGAACTTGAGTTAAATAGAAATTTAGTTCTCCATGTTTTCTATTTATCCACATTTCCAATTGAGGTATTATCTTGAAAGTCCATCTACCTTTTTCACAGTTATTCCATATAGATTGCCACTGTGCAAATAGTATATCTCTGGCTTGTCGTTTTATTTGAGACACATCTCTTTTTGTGTATCCGATTGGTAATAATTTTCTCTTTTCATATATGTATCTCCTTTCGTCTAACGTTAGAGTAATAGGAGGCACTCCAGCTAGGATAGCCAACGCTGCTGTGGACGTAGTGCGATAAGCGGATGCAATTCGTAATGCACACAAACGGTGCACCTTTTCTAGGTGCCCACGTAAATTCTTGCTTCTTGCTATGACATCGCTTAGGATTGGTGCGGCATACGTAACTTGAGCGTACGCTACAGAAGCAATTAATCTCCTGGTTAGTTGGTTTGGGCCATTAATGTTGGGCATTATTCTAACTAGCTTGTTTGCAGTTCTAACTGCTTTCTCAGATACTGTTTTGACGTGTTGTGTAAAAGACAACCTATTGTCGAGAATTACTCCTAGATATTTTAGTGAGTTTTCTATTTTAATATCATATCCGTCAACTAATAGCTTTGGAAGATTAAAATTTCTCCTTCGAGTTATGAGAATCGCCTCAGTTTTATGGGGGGCAAGGGATAGCTTTTTAGATACAAGCCACCTTGAGATCCTTGACAAACTGTCGTTTGCTGTAATTTCGACTAGTTCTGTTGATGGTTGGTCGACGATAAGAGCTATATCGTCAGCATACCCAACTATTTTTGCGCCTTTTGGTAATATTATGTTTAGCAAGCCATCATACATGAGGTTCCACAGGAAGGGACCCAAGATGGAACCTTGAGGGACCCCAGATGTTATTTTATAGTGCTTGATACCCTCTTCTGTATCATACAACAGAGTTCTATTTTCCAGGTAGCTATCGATAATATTGATCAGGTATCCTGATATGTTACGCATCCTTATTGTGTGTTTTATGACATCCCAGTCCGCAGAATTGAATGCGTTCTTGATATCTAAGGTGACTATTGCACAGTATCTCATTTGATTCAAACACATTTTTGCACAATCAACGACTTCCCTTATAGCATCTATGGTGGATTTTCCTTTGATGAAACCGAACTGCATTGGCGAGAAACCACCGCTTATTTGTACTTCTTGTTCTAGCCTGTTTAACAACAATTTTTCTAGGAATTTGCCACATGTGTCTAGCATGCAAAGTGGTCTGTACGACGACGGATTGTCTAACGGTTTGTCGTTCTTACGTAGCAACACTAACTGCTGCATTTTCCAAACTGGTGGAAACTCGCCCTTCCTTAAACATTGATTGAAAACATGTTGGAATATTTCTGGCCACGTTGTTCCAACAAGAGATATTATTTCGTTTGGGATTCTATCAGGTCCTGGTGCTTTCCTTTTCTTTAATTTTTGACATGTCTCTATGATTTCTGCGGTGGTAAGGGACTCATAGTTTCTCTCCTGTTGTTCGGGAAATATTTCCCTTCTGTTGTTACACTTCGGAAAAAGAGTTTCAACTATTGTTAAAGCCCACTGTGGATCTCTTATCCCTGGTATAGCACTTCTATTTCCAATTTTCTTTGTGATAATCTTATATGGGAGACCCCAAGGTTCATTTTGCACTTCATTAATTAGTGACTCCCACGATTTTTTCTTTGCATTTTTTATTGCTAAGCGAAGATTTTTCCTAGCGACTTTATATAGGCCTGCAGCTTCTATGTCTCCTTTTTTTCTCGTTGCTACCCTTTTTGCTTTGATGCATTTTTTTCGCAAATCAGCAATATCGTTATTCCACCAGTAGACATGCTTTTTGTTGTTAACTACTGGCTTTGTTTCTATCATCCCATTCTCGCATGCTTGTGTGAGAACGTTTACAAGCAATTTGCTTGCACTGTTCACATCATCGTATTCATTGAGATTGACACTACCCTTTAAATCAATAATTTTGTTCTTGCATTTGGAAGTGTTTAGTTTCCTTGTGTTCCACCTGGGCCTAGTAGTGTTTGTCGCAGACATCGTATGGTCCATTTCAAACGATATGTATTGGTGGTCACTTAGTGATTCGTCACTTAAAACTTTCCAGTTTAGTACTGTCGGTGCAACTGTTGTTGAGACCAATGAAATGTCGATGATTGAAGTTGCGTTGCCTCTCATAAAAGTAGGAGTATTACCTTTATTGAGTATAGCTAGCCCAAGTGATGCTATCATCTCGCTGACTGCTAAACCTCTTTTGTCAGTTATCCGTGAGTACCATTCGGACGATTTGCTGTTAAAATCTCCAGCAATTAAGACGGGTGTATGCTGTAATTTTATGTGCCTTTCCAGTTCACAGATTTTTTTAAAAAATTCTTGTAGCTCCATGTTTGGCGAATAATAACAACTATATATGCTCAATTCCTTTGTGTGTATGACAACGAAATTTTCATTGTTCTCCTCAACGCTTTGTATAATTATTCCTGAATTTCTGACATATATCGACGCCTTTGTACTGACGTCTTGGTACCACAGTTTACCTTCACATTTCTTGTATTGCTCGCTGATTAGAATGATATCAGCTTCCATTTCAGAGGCATTTTTTATCATTAGATCTTGAGCTTGCCGTCCTCTTCCTAAGTTAATTTGTAGGATTTTAAATCGCATATCTACAATATGAGCCTGTTCCCATATAGTGATGTGTATTCTCTTGTTTAGCCTCAAGGCATATAACACATCTCATCTGGTTTGGACATGAGTTTGACTTGTGGCCATCAATCCCACATTTTCTACACATCTTGCTACGGTCTTTACCTTGGCAGTTTCGAGCAATATGACCTTGTTCTAGACATCTATAACAATGTTTGGCAAAAATTTTTTGCCGTATACGGCATTGGACCAGTCCCACTCTAATCTTTGTATTTTTTAAGAGTGTAGCAGCAATATTGGCTGGTATTTCTACTAATGCTTGCTTAGTTCCTCCATAAAAGTTCCGGATATTGCGCACTTGGATATTACTCCTAGCCTCTGTATCATTGACAGCTTCCACTATACTGCTAATGATTTCTTCTTCGTCGGTCGTTTCTTCCATATCCCTTATATCGATGAAAAATTTTTCAACTCGGGTTTGTATTCTAACCTCTTCGCCAAGTGATGACTTAATGATATCTTCTAGCTTTTTGACATTTCCGTCTCTGTTTCCTACCACTATCTGGACGTCTCCTTCCTTGGTTTTACGGATTTTTTGGATTCCAAATCCAATTTCTTCGGGTTTTATCGAAGTTTTCATTTTCTTAACAATATCTGCATAGGTGGAATTGCCGCTTTGAATTGTAATGGAATCTCCTTTTCGTCTAATACTGTTCCTTTCACTCTTTTTTTTAACTTTTGCCTTTCTGCGTTCTACCATTGACCATTGAGAGTTACTTTCAGATTTATTTTCACTTATTTCTGATTCCTTTTCTTTTGTTTCTTTTCTTTCTGGTTCTCCAGTACGCACTTTTTTATTTATTTTACTTTTCTCGGGAGAGATGGCTTTTGGTATTACCTCTATCTCGGTTTGGACCTCTTTGTTTTCCGTTTGTATATCACTATATTTCTGTGAGTCACCTATAACATTGCTCAATGCTATCGCTTCTCGATTTTCTCTGAGCTGTTGGTACAAAGCGACTGCTTGCATCAGGTTGTCGCGAATAGTTTTGTGAATATTTTTCGCTTCACTAACTATGCTGTTCATTGTGCTCAATTTGCTTCCAAGTTTCACAAACGCTTGTTCTTCTGCTATTTTCAGACGCCCGATGTAACCCGCATCGTCATCTGCATTAATTGTAGAGCTAGAAGGTTTTCGCGTTGCCACAGCCGCTGTTTTTGGCGGGGTTCTCTTGACAGTCGCGCTAGGTTTAAATGGGTTAAAAAGCGCTACGTTCACTTCTGCTTCATCATTTATAATTATGTTGTTATTGTTGCTCATGGTTTGGTTAGTGGGTCCAAACTTGAAGTCGTTATCTCAGTTCGATGTGTAGTTACGTTATCTGGTCCCATGGTTGTCTTTGCAAGCAGGGAGGCCATGCAAGGGTTGACGCAAAGTCCTTATGGGAAATTGCGTTCAGAGCCGGACCCGTATAAATCAGGACAAAGTCAACTGAACCTACACCAACAACCTAATGATGACGAAACTGAGAGCGTACTTCAAGACTTCCCAAGTTTTAATAGGACGGAGGCAGGGGTAGCATTAGCCTAGAAGCCATTTCGGTAAGATGTCACTCTACGTACTGAGGTTCCAGAATACAACCACTGTCAGGCCAGGGGATAATTAGTTCGAATAATGTGTTCCAGTATGCCATAATTAAGATCTTACTGGTCTCGATCTTAATGCCAACAATGACGGATAATTTAAGTTACTGCCGCTCCTCCTGGAGTCAGACGCAGACCAGCGAGCCGCCCACTATGGGTCAGACGCTGCTGGATTTTTTGTTGCAGAATCTGGCTGCAAGCCAAACTGGGGTCCGCGGGGTCGTTACGCCCGTTTTCTCTTTCGAGAATACCCTTGCGGTCTCAGCTCGCCTATAGAGAAACTACCTTCAGCTTATCTATGGGTAGACTCCCTTCAGCTCATCTATGGAGGATATCCCTTAAGTTGGTCTTTTGAGGATCTTTGGAGAAACTCCCTTCAGCTCGTCCATTGAGACAAATATGATTCTTTCCATCTCATCAAAAGAGACTCCCTTCAGCTCATTTACGGTGAAAATCCCTTCAGCTCGTCTATGGATAGACTCCCTTTAAGCTCGCCTGTGAACACGTTCTTCAAGCTCGCCTATGACTCCCTTTAAGTTCGTCTGTGGAGACTTCCCTCAAGTTCGTCTATGATGTTCGTCAATCAACACATCTTTGAAGACTCCCTTCAGCTCGCCTATGGAGACTCCCTTCAGCTCGTTTTTGGAGACTCTCCTCAGCTCGCCTATAGTTACTCCCTTCAATGACACCCCATACTGACTCTATTCCAGGTCATCTCTAATGAATATTATAATCTGTCTTACATAATTTGTATATTATATATATTTCTTTACATACATTTCACAAAATTTACCTTCAATTCCCATGCCACCTCTCGTATAGCAAATCAACAAATCCCACATATCCCCATATAAATGTTAACTATTTAGGATAATCATCCACAAGGAATACATGTACTCTAGTAGTCGGATATGTTCACTCCAACGACAATCATGTGTACAAAAATGTACTCATTCATATCTGGAGTAATTGAGAGCACATTACTGTACATTCATTCAGTCTGACAGTCAGTCAGTGTACTGTGGGTTAAATCTAAATGTTATGCTCTCTTTGTACTGTGATAGTCGTTGTTGTGGCAGTCATAACAGCTACAAGTATTTAAATAAACACGAATCTCTGTATATGAATGTGTGTGTAATAGGATGCCCTCTTAGAGGATGCGATGAGTTGAATGGGAATAAAGAAATTTAATTTAGGGATATTTTATCAAATTTATTTTATTTATAAATAGTTAAACTTAAAAGTGCTAAAAAATGTTTGATCAAAGAATATAGAGATTGTGATAGAGAGAGAGAGAGAGAGAGAGACAGAAGAGACAATTTTATGTATCCTATTTGAGACAAACTATTGATTTCGTAAAAATTCCGAAAATTTCTTCTAAAAATTCAAAAACTAAATCTACTTTCTCATATCTTGCAAACACCACCCTAATATTTCCAAACATTTCCATATTAAAATGTGCGCACTTGTATGAATCAGTTTTTCTTTTAATGACACAAATTCCTATCTACTTCGTACCCATTCAACCTCAATATCTTAGCCGTAGATTGCGCACCGAATTTGAAAAAAAGACATTAACAAAATAACTAGAATGTGAAGTCCTTTATGTGGAAAACGTACAAATAAATGAGTATTTTTACGTTGATTATAATGTCAGGAGCAGTTCATGAGAATAACATCTATTGCAATGCAAGTATGTACCTTTTCAATTCTTATTATCTAAATTACATAATTAAACGAAAGAAGCTGTGTTAGTCGCATTTGGACTATATTTGTACGTGTAGCTTCTGCAGTAATATGTCATATGTAGTCAAAATATGAGGATGTGGTTTAAGGACATTTGATAAAAGTGCCCGATTTGATCCATTGCTCGAAAATTTAAAGTTTGATCGGATTGTATTTATCTCAGGCAGGAGTCTCCATAGACGAGCTGAATGGGAGTCTCCATAGACGAGTTGAATGGGAGTCTCCATAGATGAGCTGAATGGGAGTCTCCATAGACGAGCTAAAGGGAGTCTCCATAGACGAGCTGAATGGGAGTCTCCATAGACGAGCTGAATGGGAGTCTCCATAGACGAGCTGAATGGGAATCTCCATAGCTGAAGAGTGCCTCTAGAAGAACTGAATAGAGTCCCTCTATAGACGAGCAGAAGTTTTTTTCTCTTTGTAAACATACTCCATGGAAAATGATAATTATTATACCATATATTTGCAGTACTACAAGTTTTTTTCTGTTGTACACTTTGTGATAGCAAATAGCCAGCTCCCCTTCTTGGCACTCAAGTCGTTCTCTATTAAGACTTAACTTCCAAATCAGTCTGGGAAACTCTTGATAAATAGTGTCATGTTTCAAAACATTTTTATAAGAATCAGATAACCCACGACAAGCATCTATCTTCTCAAAACTAGCATCAGGGCGAATAAATATACCTCATACGCAAGTCAATATTTGGATTAGTTTACGAAATCTTCTCATTGCAGATTTCAAAAATTCTGGCTGTACCTAAAATTTTGATGTTTTTTATGATTAAGCAAATTATTTTATTAAATTCCAGCTCCCTTAGGCGAATCTTAAAAATCTTTTGATTCGACAGCACAAAAACCAAAAACAATATATTTTTATGAATTATTTATATATTCTCTTAAACATAGAACAAAACAAGTAAGCAAAGGCTACAGTCGAGCGGGGCCGACCGTTGAATACCCTACAACACTATAATAAATCATACTATAATAAACCATCCTGGAACCAATATTTCCCAAAGACCTATAATCTCTCAGAAGTGGCAAAAGATTAACATTTATTATCGGTTTTTGACTGAAACGCATCTATATGAGATACAGACATTTGACAATTTGCAGTTTTTTGGTTCATTTCAACCTCTAAATATATGGCGATCATCTCCAAAAAGAGTAGGCTTCTATTCTGACCCTCATCTTATCCCCATGCAAAATTTCGTAAGGATCGGGCCATAAATGAGATCTGTATATGATATCCTGATATCCTAACTACTTAGTTTTGTTAGCTGTGGAAATATTACCAAATGTTTAATTCAAAATGAAAATATGCCAAAAATGTGACAAAATTGAAAAAATATGAGAAAATTTAAAAAAATCAATATTTTCATCTTTAGAGAGATATTTTTATGCGATTTTTTTAGACGTTTTTTCTTTCCTGCCAAGAGGCCATTCTGAATTAATGAGAACTGTCGAAATCAGTTCAGCCGTTCTCGACATATAAGTGATCTTTCAAGCATATCTCCTTTGATAGACATATATATCGCACATATTTTGCTATATATCCGATTTGTTGGATAATAACGTCAATGTAAAGGTCAGAAGTAACCTCGTGATGGCTTTGTGATTCCGCCGGGATTTAAAATATTCACGGTTTAATGAAAAATTTTGATTTTTTTCAACACAAAAGATATGGTCTATTTTACCCGCTAAATATTATCCGATGACCACCCAAATTAGTAAGCTTCTTCCCCGCCCTAAACTCTATCTACATGCGAAATTTCGCGTCGATTGGTCTATAATTGCGACCTGTATAGCTACTGCAAAATCCGACATTTTTTCAGTATTTGGTCCATTTCAACCCCTAAACATTTGGCGATCATCTCCAAAAGCAATAGGGTTCTATTCTGGTCCAAGCCCCACCTACATTCTAAATTTCGTGAAGATCGGGCCATAATTGCGACCTGTAGAGTGATTACAAATTAACATGGACAGACGGACAGACGGACAGACGGACAGACGGACGGACGGACATACATAGCTAGATCGACTCAGCTCGGCGAGCTAGGAAGATCCATATATACTTTCCTATGTGGGAAACCAATATTTCGAGGTGTTACATAATTTTTGGCCCAATCAAACTTATAATACCCCCAACACATAGTGTTGTAGGGTATAAAAAGACGTGTTGTTCCACAGCTTTAGAAAATCGCCAAAATAATCGACTTGTACAAAAGGAACAAAATTCCTATACTCTTCAAATACCCAAAAAAATAATAATAATAATATAAAGCTTATTAAAGACCAGCTTACCGACAGCATCCCTAGACTAAATATGACCTCCTGGAAGTATTTCTCTTTCCTCCAAATGTTAAAGAGGACACAGCGATTTCCAGCAATTCAACGGTGCGTTTTTGTTTTCTTTTTTCGCCGTCTAATAAAAATGAAAGCGGAAAAAGCAGTCAACAAAAATTGCAATAAAGATTTGTTTGTCTTAAAGGAAGTAACTGGTGGTAGGTAAAAGAAAAATACATAAACCAAGGCAAGATACCAGCAAAAGCAGCTGAGCTACTGCTTTTTTTTGTTTTCTTTTTCTAGCTTTTGCCTTGACTCTTAGTTTTCGTCCTTATGCCAAGCAATACATGAAAGCTTCTTTCAGTATCTGTGTGTGTGCCCGTGTTTGTATTTGTGAGTGTAAGGATTTCACCCTACAACAACTTTGATTGAAATATTAATTTTTAATGAAGAAGACACGGAAACAAACAATGAAATACTACGTCGTTGAGTTACGTGTTGCCACAACGTTGTAGTTCATGGCTGCCAAAGGAGTCATCGTTGTCGGTATCGGCAACAGTGTGGATAGACTCAACATATGTCTGAATGTTGGGTAATATTCGCAATGCATATACGGTTTTGTGGAGTATATGTGTAAATGTGTATATGGATGAAAAGTCGATATGTGTTTGTAACCGCCATTGGACCATTGCCGTAAAGTAAATGTTAAGTGTAATGGGATTTAGGGAGTTGTCCATAAAAAATAGGAACAAAAAGGAAAATGGGGGACAGTAATTTCTTAAAGATTTTTTTCTTTAAATTTACAAACTTTAAATTGATTTTAAAGATTTTATAGGAAACATATATAAAAAAGGAAGTTTTTTAGTTATACTTTATATGACTAAAATAATACTTTATCGATATGGCTGAAAATTGTTGAGAAGGGAACTTAGAGCTAGGAAATGACCACAAAATTCTATTTATTCCGCAAGTCTGCTAAAATATACTAGAAATTGAATCCATTTTATTAGTCAAACGGAAAAAGGTAGAAGGCATGAAGCTGGAAATACGAAATGTCGATATTGTATTAAACAGTACAATATTTGTACCATTTGGTACAAATTCGGCAATTTCCAGAAAAACAAAAAATATAATCCGTTAAAAATTCTGTTAAAATCTTAAAAATACCGAATATAGCCGTATATTAGGGTCTGTACGACGACGTGGACCTGCATAGGCAACTTTTGTCACAAGTTATTACAACATACAAATGCGAAACTAAAAAAAAACAAGTAAGCAAAGGCTACAGTCGAGCGGGGCCGACCGTTGAATACCCTACAACACTATAATAAACGATACAGATTATATAGGCGAGATACTCAAAAGAATTCCACAAGACATTGTGACAAATAATAAAAGAAAACCACCAGGTTTCGTTCTCTAATTTTCGAATAATAGCAACTTAAACTAATTGGCTCTTTTCCAATTTATTGGAAGATGTTGCACGTAAATGGTCTTCCTAGATCTGGAACCAATATTTTCCAAAGACCTATAATCTCTCAGAAGTGGCAAAAGATTAAAATTTATTATTGGTTTTTGACTGAAACGCATCTATATGAGATACAGACATTTAACTATATTCTTCATCGAAATCAGCGTTAACGCAATAGTCAGAAGTGCGTCTTTCCTGTATTTGTGAATTCTCCAAAAAGTCACTGGAATGGACATTTTCGTGTTTTTCTACAAAAGTTGGCAAACTATTTCACACATTGAATATTTTTGGATGGTCATCCAAAACTGCTTGGCTTTTGCAATGTCCGGTAAGCCTCATTCAAATGTGCGTGAGGATCGGGCGATAATTACAACCTGCTGACAATTTTGCAGTTTTTTGGTCCATTTCAACCCCTAAATATATGGCGATCATCTCCAAAAAGAGTAGGCTTCTATTCTGACCCTCATCTTATTCCCATGCAAAATTTCGTAAGGATCGAGCCATAAATGCGATCTGTATATGATATCCTGATATCCTAACTACTTAGTTTTGTTAGCTGTAGAAATATTACCAAATGTTTAATTCAAAATGAAAATATGCCAAAAATATGACAAAATTGAAAAAAATATGAGAAAATTTACAAAATCAATATTTTCATCTTTAGAGAGATATTTTTATGCGATTTTTTAGACGTTTTTTCTTTCCTGCCAAGAGGCCATTCTGAATTAATGAGAACTGTCGAAATCAGTTCAGCCGTTCTCGACATATATGAGATCTTTCAAGCATATCTTCTTTGTTAGACATATATATCGCACATATTTTGCTATATATCCGATTTGTTGGATGTTAACATCAATGTAAAGGTCAGAAGTAACCTTGTCATGGCTTTGTGAGTTCGCCGGGATTTAAAATATTCGCGGTTTAATGAAAAATGTTGCTTTTTTTCAACACAAAAGATATGGTCTATTTTACCCTCTAAATTTTACCCGATGACCACCCAAATTGGTAGGCTTCTTCCCCGCCCTAAACTCTAGCTACATGCGAAATTCCGTGTCGATTGGTCTATAACTGCGACCTGTAGAGCAACTGGAAAATCAAGAAATTTTTCAGTATTTGGTCCATTTCAACCCCTAAATATTTTGCGATCATCTCCAAAAGAAATAGGGTTCTATTCTGACCCTAGCCCCACTTCCATTCTAAATTTCGTGAAGATCGGGCCATAATTGCGACCTGTAGAGTGATTACAAATTAACATGGACAGACGGACAGACGGACAGACGGACAGACGGACGGACGGACATACATAGCTAGATCGACTCAGCTCGGCGAGCTAGGAAGATCCATATATACTTTCCTATGTGGGAAACCAATATTTCGAGGTGTTACATAATTTTTGGCCCAATCAAACTTATAATACCCCCAACACATAGTGTTGTAGGGTATAAAAACTGTTTATAATGTAGCTCAAATCATCAAACTTCCGAATATAGGGAGGAACCATGGGAGTTGTAAAACGTGAACCTGCACAGAAAATTTTTTGTCATAGGCTGTAGTATCCATTACGAACTTCAAATGCGAAATTTGAAACAATTCCGGTGAATAACGTCGCTAAAATCATCAAAATACTGAATATCGGGGGGTACCGATATATGGGGGCTATACGAAGGCGTGGACCTACATGGTCCATTTTCTGTTTTATGCTGTAGTGTCTGTTACGAACTTCAAATACCAAATTTGAAACAATTCTGGTAAATAATGTCACTAAAATCATTAGAATACCGAATATCGGGGGTACCGATATATGGTGGCTATACGAAAACGTGGACCTACATGGCCCATTATCTGTTTTATGATCTAGTATCTATTACGAACTTCAAATACCAAATTTGAAACGATTCCGGTAAATAATGTCGCTAAAATCATCAAAATACTGAATATCGGGGGGTAACGATATATGGGGGCTATACGAAGAAGTGGACCTGCATGACCCATTTTCTGTTTTATTATGTAGTGTCTATTACGAACTTCAAATACCAATTTTGAAACAATTCTGGTAAATAATGTCACTAAAATCATCAGAATACCGAATATCGGGGGGTACCGTTATATGGTGGCTATACGAAAACGTGGACCTACATGGTCAATTTTCAATACCAAAAGTCCTGCAGACATAATACACATTTGAGTAAAATTTTATCAACCTACTTCATTTCGTTCGGAAGCTAGAGTGATTTCCACAGACGGACGGACATTGATAAATCGACATAGAATTTTATGCTGATCACGAATATATATACTTTGTGGGGTCTGCAATGTATATTTCGAGGTGTTGACAAACTTAATATACCCTCCATACTATGGTGGAGGGTATAAAAAGAGCTGAAATGTGGTGTTAGGGGCACTTTTTAAGAGGTGGGATTGATATGGAGGCTGTCTTTAAAAAATGTGCCAAAAAGTACGAAAAGTAATATATGATACTAAATTTGGGATTTGGGATTTATTCCACACAATCCACTAAAATTTTTTAAAATTCGGAATTTGGAGTTCTCATGCATCCTTTGCATACGCGTTGCACATCCATATTCGGTATTTTGATGATCTTTAGCTAAATTTTTTAAAATAATTTACTTAAACATTGTATTTTGGAATATGCAGCTCTTTCTCCGGCAGATTATTGGCTATAAAGGTCCATATTTCATATATCCCCATATTACTGTAACACCTGATATTCGGAATTTTTAAAATTATAGCAGCCATTTTAGAGGATTTTTTTTTACGTTTCGCAAGTTTCTCTCAAATGGTGGAGATTATCAAAAGTTCAGTCGGGCCGAAAGGAATTAAAGGATTTTTTTTACATTTCGCAAGTTTCTCCCAAAAAAGTTGGAGATTGTCAAAAGTTCAGTCTGGCCAAACTTAGTTGCTTTTTTATACCCTCCACTATATTCTTGATCAGTGTAAAAGTCTAAGACGATTTAGCCCTATCCGTCCGTCTGTGGTAATCACGCTAGAATCAAAACGAATTAAGATAGGCAGCTAAAATTTTGCAGGTATCAGGCGTTTGTCTGCAGGCAGGTCAAGTTCGAAGATGGTCTATATCGGTCCATGGGGAGGTATCTCCATATAATGGTACCTCCCGATGTTCGATATTTTGATGATTTTAGCCACATTTAAAGGAATTAAAAGGAATTGTCTGAAATTCTGCACAAAAAGTACTCTGTGAGTACTTTACCCCTGAAAGCGAATTGTCTGTATAGATCCACGATATTGTATATTCTCCATATAACTGTACCTCTCGATATTCGGTATTTTGATGATTTAAATCACATTTTTCAATGGCATTGTCTGAAATTCTATACAAGGTGTAGTCTGCGAGTACTTTACACCCTGGAAGAGAATTTTCTGTATAGGTCTACATTTTAGTATAGCAATCATATAACGCTACCTCGAGACATTCGGTATTTTGATGATTTTAGTCACGTTTTTTCAATGACATTGTCCGAAATTCTATACAAGGAGTTCTTTACGCCCTGGTAGAGAATTGTGCATATAAGTCTTCGTTTTAGTATAGAAATCATATAATGCTACCTCGAGACATTCGGTATTTTTCGAAAAATAATTCACCGGAATTGGGTCAAAATTCGTAATGGGTACTACAATCTATGACAGAAGATTGTCTATGCAGGTCCACGTCTTAGTATAGCCCCCCATACAACAGTACCTCCCGTTATTCGGTATTTTGATGATATTAGATACATTATTCACCAGGATTGTTTTAAATTTCATATTTGAAGTTCGGAATCGGTACTTTAGCCTATGATAGAAAATTACATATCCAGCACCACATCTTTCGTATAGCCCCCATATAAAGTTTTTTATTTATGCGGTGTTTTCAGGGAGGGATTTTTTTATATTTCAAGTTCCTTCTGAATGGTGGAGGGTATAAAAAGTTCGCCCCGTCGGAACTTCGCTGCTTTTTTACTTGCTATTTGCATTCTTTGCGGTTTTTTTAGAAGACCATCCAAAATTTTTCTGTTTTTGGTTCAATAAATATTTTGCGATCATCTCCAAACCCAAAAGGCTTCTATACTGACATTAACCCCAACTCCATGCAAAATTTCGAGAGTATTGGACCTTAATTTATTATACGTCTAGGAGCAATATTTCCTCGTGCTACACAATTTTTGACCCAATCAAACTTATAGTACCTCCAACTCCAGTGTTGTGGGGTATAAAAATAAACTGAAACTATTTGTCACATCTTTAAAACATAAATTGTTAAACTGCATTTTTCAGATATCTTCAATCACGGAAACAAACAAAATTGAACCCAAAGGAGGTAGAAAACACAAAAAAATCCTTGATTAAGAAATTCCCAGAGCCCGAGTTGTCGTCGTTATTGTTTGAGCTCTTTTAATGTGCTAATAATCCCTTTTTTACTTAACACTTGTTAAACTCCTGTTTTACATTTCAAACTCTCGTTGGATGTCATTCATTCCAAGAGATTTTAATACTGTTTGTTTTTGTTTTTGTTGCTGTTGTTGTTGTTTTTATTTTCTACAGGCAAAAACATCATGTACTCATCGAATCCCTGAGATGTTTTTAAAGTTCCGTCTCGTCACGTTTTATTTTTCCTGTGGCTGTAGTAGCTTTATCTGCTTCTGTTGCTGCTTCTCCTGAGCTGATGGAAGTTATTTCAACAGATTTTCATTGCTAAAGCTTGTCGCGCGAACATCCTAGGTAAATATTTGTCAATTTGTTGTAACACGTTGTTGTACTCGTTGGACGTTTGGTTGGATGCAGGGATGCTGGGATGATGGTGTTGTCATCATCACAGATTCGGCACATGATAATGGTGAGAAAATGAATCACACCGAGTAGATACGAGTCGGGCAGGATTGCCTGTCATATGCCAAAATCATGTAACCTGTCACCAAACACCAAATATTATTCATTGATATAAAACCTGACTCCGTTATGTAGCCAACCAGCCAGCCTGCTATAGGAAACATCCTTTTATCCCTGTGTAAGTTTTTTAGTTCTTGGTGCAAGTGTATTGTTGGCTGTTGAACACAATTGATAGCCGATCACCGGGTCCATCAACACTCCTTTCTTGGGGAGTACTTTTTGTGTTCTTTTTTTGGGTGCTGAAAATTCTACCATCTATTTTGCATACTCCATTTCTGTTTGGCACAAAACGACGCAAAAAACGCCAGAGCATTATCCTTGCAGAGTGGCACAACGTAGTTCAGTTCAATGTTTATATTCGTGTTTTAATTATTAGCACGTGACCAAAAAAGTACTCTTCTTGGCACGGGCAGGTACCACGTACGCCATCCAGTTTGTTTGCATTGCAGCTTATGTGTGTAAAATTAAAAATAAATATTTGCCATGATTACTTCCTTAATAAGTTTCTGGTTTTAATTAAAAGTAACAATTACTCTTGGGGAAATACATGTTCAAAAGTAAAGACAATGATGGAGTTGGTATCGACACTTAAGTGGTTCTCTTAAATTATTTCAGGCAGTTTAATTCATAACAGAATTAATTCAGTGTCTGAAATAAATCAATGCCTCATATGGAATATAAAGGATTTTAAAGGATAAAGTATATAATTAGAGCTTGGTCTCCATCTTCACAGAAATTTATTGTCTGGTAATTAATTGCATATTTTTAAGTTTGATTGGGCCGAAAAATTTATAACATCTTAGACCCACCTTATTTTATATCGAACTTCCTATCTCGCCGATCTGAGTTGAACTAGTTATGTGTGTCCGTCCGCCGGTCCACATTCATTTCTAATCACTTTACAGGTCGTAGTTATTATCCGATTCCAACATTTTGCAAGGAATTATGGAGAGGGTCATAAAATAAGCTTATTGTTTTCGGAGATGTATTTAGTGGAATAAATGGACAAAAAACAGATTTTTTCCTGATTTTCAGCCGTTTTGCAGTTCACAATTATATACCAAACTATGTGGAATTTTGCATGGGGTTAGAATTTAGAAAATGACCGCAGCTCCACATAGTTAGTGGGTTTAGCAGGTAAAAAAGATCATTAATCTTTACGATGCCGGTAAACTTATTGCGCTGGGATGAACATATGAAAAGTGGTACTAAATGTTCCCTGAGCTACCATGATGTGCATTTTCATAACTAGACCTCTAAAACTCATTACTCTCTGGAGATATTATGCTCTCAAGATATTATGCTCTCGGTTTTGATATGAGCAAATTAAAATTATAGACAAAATATTGTTATTTTGGGTATTAAATTTTAGTTCAATTTTACAAACCTCCTCCTTATCTCGATGTAAAGTAGTATCCATCATTTCTTAGCATAACAAACTTTACACTTATGGCGTTTTGTATTATCCTAAAACCATTAGTATTAAAGGTAGTAACACTTGAGATATTTCCTATTATTTAGACCCAGACATTCACAGTGACAATCATATCGAATTTTTTGGAGTTCAAGGTCTACCATTACAGTCTGTGGGGTATGTACAGGGTGAGATAACAAATTTGCAACAAAGTTAAACTTCATAATTTTTACTTTTTTTACATTTTATTGAATGAAAGCAAAAAAATGTCGGAAATAGCATCATATTTTAGAATAAGTTTAGATTTGTTCGAATTAGTCATCTTTGGCAAGATTTATAGCCTTCAAACGGCCAATAACCGTCACACGCTGCCCGAATGTTGTTCTGCGGTATCTTGGCCCATTCCCGACGAAGAGCTTCCTTGAGGAAGAGGTGATCCACACTTTTGTATTTTTTTAGTGCCAACTTTGCTTTCCAAAATACTCCAGAGACAATAGTCCAACGGATTGGTATCCGGAGGTTTTGGTGGCCATTGTGCGCTGGAAATGAAGCAAGGAACCTCATTTTGTAACCATTCTTGGGTGGCGCGTGCTGAGTGCGATGGTGCTGAGTCCTGTTGGAATGTCCAAGGTCTGCGGATAAAATGTTTGCATGCCCAAGGCTTTAATACACCCTCCAGAATATTTTCGCGATAATATTCGGCATTTATTCTGATGCCACGGTCGATTAATACGAGCGGAGAACGATCAACGGCTGTTATGGCAGTCCACTCCATCACCATGGCCGGCGCTTGAGTTCTGGTGGCCAACCGAAGATGTACATTTTTAGCTGGCAAGTAAATACCATCATTCTGTTTGTTTAAAAGATTCTGGACAACGAATGTTTTCTCATCGGAGAAAACCAAATTCGGCAGGTCACCACTTACGGCCAAGCGAAGCAACTCGTTAGCTCTTTTGAGTATTTTTTCTTTCTGTTGCGGTGTAAGTTCTTGCACTTTTTGGAATTTCAATGGCTTTACCCCGAGCTCATTTCTCAATATTTGCCAAATGGAACATTGCGATATGTGCAGCTCACGCGGCATTTTTCGGTCACTGCGACGTGGGTTTCGATCAAGTCGCTTCTTTACTTTTCGAACCATTTCTGCTGTTGTTGCTGTTTTCTTCCGTCCACTTCCTTGACTTCGAGCTTCACTACCAGTATCACGTAATGGGCGATGGTACGAGACACAAAAGATTTGTTGATATTTAAATGCTGGAGTGCTCTAACGATATTCACTTGTGGTTTTCCAGCCAAATATAAAGAAATCACACTATCACGCTTGAATTCCATCACGAATAACTTTTTTTTCTGGAAAATTCTCACCTAAATGCTTTTGTACGCTTGAAAAAATATAATGAGCTGTTACTGGAATACTTTTAACAGTTTCGGACGAGTGACTTAGAAGTGACAGCAGTCTGAAGTTGGTTGCAGTTTTTTCACCTCTCCCTGTAATGTATCAAGATTTTCCCCATCTGCGACCGTCATTATAAATTTTAGAATTTGAGCTCTATCCGTTTGCTTACCACAACTTGATATTACCTATTTAACTTTGTACCATTGGTGGAAAATTCAGATCATAAGTGTCCGCAGCAATATGAAAACGTCTGAATTCGCTTGCTGCTTGTTCTTATTAAATAGTCCATGATTGTCATGGAGCTCAGCTGGAAAAAAACTTCCTCATTACTTATACCCTATACCACAAGGTGGTCAGGGTATTATGTCTTTGTGCATTTGTTTGTAACAGGCAAAAGGAAACGAGATAGACCCATAGTTCCTTTTGATGATCTGCATAGAATCACTTTCTGAGTTGATTTACGCATGTCAGTCCGTCTGTCCGTCCGTCTGTCCATGTATTTTTGTGAAAAATGCAGGTCGCATTTATTATCCGATTGAGATGAAATTTTCCAAACAACATTTGTTTGGCCCAAGGACGAACCATATTGAAATTGGAGATAATCGGTAAAAATTTAGATATAGCTCCCATATATATCTTCGTCCGATTTGGCTTTTTTTGTGCACCAAACGTGTAATATCAGCCCGAATAGTATGAAATTTTGCACATACAACCAAATTAGGCCTGAAAATAAGTATGTCAAATTTGATCAAAATCGGTTCAGATATAGCTATAGCTCCCATATATATTGTTCATCCGATTTGTTATTTTTGTACTCCGCAGCCGTAATGTGCACGCTGTAACAACAATATTTTGGGAAATATATCAAATGCAGCTCAGAAATACCTTTGCTAAATTTTATCGAGATCGGTTCAAATTTGGATAAAGCTCCCATACATAACTTCATCCGATTTACCTTTTATTGTCCACCAAACGTCTAATATTTGTTCAAATGGAATGGAATTTGGCGTATACGACCAAATTGATTCTAGAAGGTAGTATGCCAAATTTGGTGAAGATCGGTTCAGATATAGCTATAGCTACCATATATATTGTTCATCCGATTAGTCATATTTGTTACCCACAGCTGTAATATGCACTCCGTAACAACGATATTCAGGGATACTTTATCGAGATCGGTTCAGATTTGGATATAGCTTCCATGTATATCTTTATCTGATTTCAAATTAATTTTGCACCAAATGGGCAATACGAGTCCGAATTTAAAAGATACAAATGCTTCTGCATATTTTGTCCTTTAAATTTTATATTATAATTATAATCATAGGGTGTATGATTGAATTATCCCATAAAAACTTTTAATATCATAATATTAGGGTATCATAAAATCGGCCCCGCCCGACTTTAGGACTTTCTTTACTGGTTTTGTTTAATTTTTGTTGTGAGGTAGTTTGCTTGTAACTGATAGTCATTTTCTAAAATTCGAAAAATTGCACCTTGAATGCACCTTGACAGCCGCATAGTTACTTTTTCAGCTCCTTAGTAGAAGTAAAAACACTATGCTTAAATTCGAGCAACCTCGACCGTTTCGTCTGATGAGTCAGCAGACATCAATGCATATCAATTAAGCCTTGAATTGATTGTTTAATTAGTATCCAAGATTTTATACCACCATTAAAAAATGTAGTTCCTCATGATAAAATTTCTTCCACTAAAATTTGGGCATCAATTATCTACAGAATACATTCCCCACATTCTCATAACAATCAAAGGCCGCAATAAACACAAATATTAATAGCAATCAAGAATTAGATACACTATTAATTCAACACCCTAAATGGTTACAGAACAAAACTTAAATCGAAATTAATTCAAAGCATTCTTTAAAAAAAAATATTTTCATGTAATTAACAGATTTCCGTACAAGCAATCACAAGCCATCATAACTGTCTTCAAGACTCTAAGTCTCAAAGTGGGCCCTCCCCCATCGAAATTTTAAACATTGTGATCATAATGATATTCTATGCAAGTTTGCTCGGCTTTTTTCTAAAGCTGTTGTTATTATGACATTGTTAATATCTCACTACAAAAACAACAAAATTGACCATGTAAATATGTTGTTGTTGTGTTTATTGTTCTCAATTATAAATTAGGTCATTGGCAATTAGGAAAATATTATCTATGCAGATAGTGTGTGAGTGCGCTCATTGCTGTTTCTTTTTCTGTTTTTTTTTTATTTGTCATAAAAAATTAGCCAATAAACACAACTAAAAATAAAACAGAACACACCACAAAAAGGGCATTGAAAAACAACAACAACAACATCATCAGCAGAGAATTTCCATAATAATTATGCCCAATGAAATTGAAAGTTATAAAAATAAATTATAAATTATGTGTGCCATTATGAGCTGGCCTTAATTGAGTTTGTCAAATGCTGTTCAAATAATTTGTGGTTGTGTAAAATTAGAATTTCAACAAAGTTGAAAAAAAAACCAAAACGAAAAACCAGAGAGCAGCTACATAATAATGTGAATTCCGCATAGACAGAAGAATAATAGCAACGACATTCACAGAAAAAAATCCAAATGAAAAACCAGACGCACGCACTCACGCAAAATGTGTGCTTAAATTGCTGTAATGATTTAATTAGAAAGACAATTCCAGCAACAGCAGCAGCCAGAAAGAACATTTTAAATTTGAATATTATGAGAAAACATTTGTGTCTGGCAAATTCCAAAATGAGTTTCTTCTTTGTTAGAATAGCTTAGAGTGGCAGACAGGCAAGTGGGTGAGAGATGGATAGAGTTTTCGGAAGAAAAGCGAATGAAATAAAATCCGATTCAAATTGTGAGGAAATTGTATCGTTAAATATAATCTTAATTCGGAAAATATTTTTCCAAGGTTTAATGAAAAGATATTGAAATACTCAACCATTGCTGACAGATGAATGTAGATAGACTAAAACTCTGACAATTGACCAATCACAATAAATTTGACCACAGAAAACATATATAAAATTTATTGTGATTGACATAATATGAGGGTTAACCCAGATAGAGATTTTGTATGAAAACGTACACTACGAGCCCTATTATGATTGAAACATCTTGAAATACTTCCTATGAAAAACATGCAATCACTTAGAAAAGTCCTGATTCTATTTCCTTTAGATTTCGTAGTTTTTTTAAACCCTCCTCATACATGGTATGAAGGGTATATTAAGCTTGTCATTCCGTTTGTGACTCAACGAAATAATGAATTTCGATCCTACAAAGTATATATATTCTTGTTCAGCGTATAATTCTAAGACGATTTGACCCTGTGCGTCCGTTGTCTGTTGCAGTCACGCTAGAATCGAAACGAATTAGATAGAAAGCTAATTTTTCACAAGATCAGTCTTAGGCTATGTCGCTATAATATCATATATAGGGTTGCCCATATTCGACGGACCCATGAATCAAATTCTTCAGAAAATCGATTGTTATGCGACTTGTGTGCGGTGGAGTGCCGTCTTGTTGAAACCAGAACTGCCTCATACGCTTTCGACGAATAATTGGCATCACAAAATTGGTCATTATGTCGCGATAACGCTCCTGATTGATGGTAACAGCATGGCCATTTTCATTTTGGAAGAAAACGGCCCAATGACCGTTTTCGCACTAACGCCGCACCAAACTGAGGATTTTCAGTGGCGTAAAAACGGCAATTTTGCTTATTTACGGTCCCATTCAATGTGAAATGGGCTTCATCGGACATTATAATTTTGTTCCAAAATTGCTCGTCATCTTCGGCCATTTCGATGACTCTTTGGGCCCATTCCAATCGCCGAGGCTTGTCCGCAGGCAACATTCTTTGCGTCAATTGAATTTTGTACGGGAACAAATGCAAATCAATACGAATAATCCGTTGTAAAGTGGACCGAGCCATGCCCAACTGCTGAGAACGGCGTTTTTGGGATGTTCTTGGGGACCTCTTAACACTGGCTCGTACGGTAGCGATATTCTCGGCCGATCGCCTTGGTCGACTTTAATATGGCCTCTTCGGGTTAGAAAGAGCCTTACCAGTCGAAAATTTTTCGTATAAACGCTTAATGGTGTTCTTAGAAGGCGCACTTCTCACATTTTTTAATGTTTTAAAAGCACGTTGAGTTTTCACAATTGACTTCTTCTGTTGAATGTAAATTTCAACTATTTTAGAGCGCTCGCGTGGCGTGTATTGGTTCATGATAAAAATCTGCTTGGACTGACGCTTCAAACGCGGTATGCCATTAAGTGATGTGACATCTCTGTCAAAAGTTATGGCGTTGCGAGATGGGTCCGTCGAATATGGGCACACCTGTAGAGCCCATTTAACGGTGCCGCCCGATATTCGGTCACATTTTTAAATGGAATTGTTTGACAGTATTACATGCAGTTCATTTAGGTACTTTATACCCTGAAAGAGTATGATGTATAACAGGATGAGATACAAAAAAAAAAAAAAAAACTGCAAGAAAGTCAAACCCAATAATTTTGACATTTTTTTAATTTTATTGAATGAAAGCAAAAAATGTTGGAAATAGCATCAAATTTTAGAATAAGTTTAGATTTGTTCGAATTGGTCACCTTTAGCACGAATAATGGCCTTCAAATGGCTGCCTGAATGTTGCTCTGTGGTATTTTGGCCCCATTCCCGGCGAAGCGAAGAATATTGCGATATGTTCAGCTCACGAGCCATTTTTCTGCGACTGCGACGTGGGTTTCGATCAAGATGCTTCTTTACTTTTCGAACCATTTCTACTGATGTTGCTTTGTTCTTCCGTCCACGTCCTTGACGTCGGGCTACTCTACCAGTATCACGGTAACGGGCGATGGATGGTACACTATTGCCTGTAGCCTCCATATAACGGTACTCCCAAATATTCAGTATTTTATCGATTGTAGCCACATTTTTAAATGGAATTGTTTGAAATTTTGCTCATGAAGTTTGGGTACTTTAGCCCCCATATAACGATACCTACCCAATATTCGGTATTTTAACTACAATTTTTAATGGATTTGCCAACCATATTTTTCAATGGAATTGTCTAAAGTTTCGCACATAAAGTTCCTTTCGGGTACCTTATCCTCTGAAAGAGAATGGTGTATATAGATCGGCAATAGTGTATAGCCCCCACATAACGCTATCTCCCCACATTCAGTATTTTTATGATTTCAGCTACATATTTCAATAGATTTGTCTAGAATCCGATATGTGCAGTTCTTAATAGGTACTTATGACTCCGACAAAGAATTGTGTAAATAGGCCTACGATTGCATGTAGCCGCCAAGTAAAAATTCCTACGGCTATTCGGTGTTTTCATGATTTTGGTGAAATTTTTTATGGAATTGACTTTCCCTAGCCAAAAGTTGTCTATAAAGGTCCAAGTATCTATATAATGGTACTCCCTCGATACCCGACATTCTTTGAGTTTTATTCCGATATTTCAATGGTTTTTTTCCTAATTATAGACAGAATATAGATATTATATTTTTTCATTATAATATTTTCAGGTTTTGATGGATGTAACAAAATTCAGGAATTTTTGACAGATGTTGACCATTTGGTGCACAATTAACCCAAAATCGGTTAAAGATATATATATGAGAGCTATATCCAAATCTGAACCGATCTTGATACAATTTGGCAGAGATATTTCAAATATCATTGTTGTCCAATGTATATTACGAAAGTGAGGGACTTAAACACCAAATATATGAAACATATATATGGAGATATAGCTTTATCTGAACCGATTTCACCAAATGTAATGTGATTGCTTCTAGACAGAATTCGGTCAGATATGGCAAAAAGGGATTTGGACTGATATTGGATATTTGCTGCACAATTAACCGAAATCGATTGAAAATATATATGGGAGCTATATCTAAATCTTAACCGATCTTGACCAAATTTGAAACACTTATTTCAGAGCTGTATCTGATTTCTGGTACCAAAGATCATTGTTGTGGAATGTATATTACACTTGTGAGGGACTTTAAACCCCAAATCGGAAAAAAACATATATATGGGAGCTATAACTATACCTGAACTGATTTTGAAGTACTGGGTTCTAGGATGTATTCAGTCGTAATTGCCAAAATTCAATCCATTTAGGCTAATATTATCCACTTGGTGCTAAAAAAAAAACTTGATATCGGATAAAGATATATATAGGAGCTATATCCTAATCTGAACCGATCTGGATAAAATTTGACAGGGGTATTTTGGAGCAGTATCTGATGTCCGGTACCAAATATCATTCTTGCGGGGTGAAAATGTAAACATCTGAATATATCTGAACCGACTTTCACCACATTTAATGCTCTTGCTGATATGGCCATTTGGTGCACAATTAATCTGTTGAAGATATATAGGAGCTATATCTAAATCCGATCCGATTATCACCAATTTCAATAGGGTTCGTTCTTGGGCCAAACAAATATTATTTGGAAAATTTCAGCTGATTTGGATAATAAATGCGACCAGCATTTTGTTCACAAGAATAAATCGACAGACGGACATGCATGTAAGTCTACTCAGAAAGTGATTCTATGAAGATCCTGAAAAGCAACTATGAGTCACCTTCTCATGTTACAAACAAATGGCCAAAGGCATAATACCATTACCACTATATGTTTTGGGGTTATAAATATTTAAAAATTGTTGTTGAATTTTCAGACTAAATGGGGATCTTCAATCAGAATCCCCTTTGGCATGAAATACCAGGGATATTATGTCCTGGATCATAATGTCAAAAATAACTTTAACGGGTTTTTGATTGTTACAACTAATGACAGGGGCCCAAAAATTCCATGTAGAACAATTTTTAATGATTCAAATTTCCATTTACTCTAAATAGAGAGTTGCTTATATCTTTGAGCTTCATTAAATCGCCTCAAACTCGGGTTTCCACCACTTTCGCATTGAGATCACATGCCAATCTCAGCATCTCTAACAACGCACACATAAAGTAATTAAGTAAGTTACTCTAAAATAAACTGTAAAATTATCTTCTTTACGAATGATGGCAAAAGGGATGTAGGTGATGTGCGGTGTGTGCTCTATGCTGCCATAAACCATCCGAATGGGAAACTTTTGCATTTTTGCCAAGATAAGCAAAAGTTTTTCTATAGAACATAAAACTATGATTACACAGTTACTTGGATGAAGGTATGTTCGTACATACGGACGAATGCCGGTACTGTGATTGTGTTAGTTTTTGAAATTGTTAGATAAATATTGAGCATAAAGTTGAGTGTAAGGCGAAATGTGTCCTTAAAGATATACGTTTTAATGAAAGTTTTGCCAATATTTCAAACCAGACAGACAGTAGTAATTTGAGAAAGGCGAAATTCTGGCATCGATGGGATGTGATGTGTGTGGTTATTTGCAAAATGTTCGAGAGAAAGAGAGAGAGAAAGAGTGATAGTTGGAGCTGGGATAATTACTATTTTAACTATGCTTTCATTTGAGACACTTTTACTTTGGCGACAAAATTTTAATACCAGACATGGTTTTGAATTTTAACAAAGGAATATAAGGAACGCGTACGTGTATGTGTGTGTATGATTGCAATTTAAAGAGAATGTCCTTGGGTTACAAAAGATTTGATGATTTACTAGATCAACACAATCGATTGATGGGAATGAGCTTAGGAAAATATACAAAACTCTTCAAAGGGCCATGTGTCTTTTGCCTATAGAAGGCATAAAAGTCTTCTTACTACAGAAGACCTCTTAAAGATCTTCTGTCTATAGAAAGCCTTTGAAAGTCTTCTGTCTATAGAAGTTCTTTTAGATTATAGAAGACCTTTTAAAGACTTTTACAGGTCTTACACAAAATGTTTTTATACCCTCCACTATAGTATGGAGGGTATATTAAGTTTGTCATTCCGTTTGTAACACCTCGAAATATATATTTTAGACCCCACAAGGTATATATATTATTAATCAGCATAAAATCCTATGTTGTTTTAGCAAAGTCCGTCCATCCGTCCGTCTGTGGAAATCACTCTAGCTTCCGAGCAAAATTAAGTAAGTTGATAAAAATTTACTCAAATGTTTATTATGCCTGTACGACTTTTGGTATTGAAAATGGGTCATGCAGGCACACGTCTTTGTTTAGCCCCCATATAATGGAACCTCCCGATATGCGGTATTTTGATTATTTTAGCGACATTATTTACCGAAATTGTTTCATATTTGGTATTAGAAATTCTTAATGGGTACTACAGCCTATGACAGAAAATGAGCCATGTAGGTCCACACCTTGGTATAGCTCTCATATAACGGTACCTCCCGATATTCGGTATTTTGATTATTTAAGCGACATTCTTTACCGGAATTGTTTCAAACTTGGTATTTGAAGTTCTTAATGGGTGCTACAGCCTATGACAGAAAATTGTCTGTGCAGGTCCACGTCTTCGTATAGCTCCATATAACGGTGCCTCCCGATATTGGGTTTTTCGATGATTTTAGAGACATTTTTAACCGGAACTTTTTCAAATTTGGTACTTGAAGTTCGTAATGAATACTACAGCCTGTGACAGAAAATTGTCCGTGCATGTCCTCGTTTTATAACCCCCATGGTACCTCAATATATTCGGTATATTGATGATTTTAGCTACATAATAAACAGATTTTTTTCAAGTTTCGCATTTCAATATTGTAACAGCTTATGACAAAAGTTGCCTTTGCAAGTCCACGTCGTCGTATAGACACTTATATAACAGGTACATTCGGTATTTTTAAGATTTTAACAGGATTTTTAACGGATTTTATCTTTTTGAAAATAGCCAAATTTGTAGCAAATGGTGGAGAGTATACAAAGTTCGGCCCGGCCGAAGTTACAGCTTTTTATACCCTACACCACATAGTGGTAAGGGTATAATGTCTTTGTGCATTTGTTTGTAACATGGAGAAGGAAGCGAGATAGACCCATAGTTACTTTTGAGAACCTTCATAGAATCACTTTCTGAGTCGATTTATGCATGTCAGTCCGTCTGTCCGTCCGTCCGTCCGTCCGTCTGTCCATTTATTCTTGTGAACAAAATGCTGGTCGCATTTATTATCCGATTGAGATGAAATTTTCCAAACAATACTTTTTTGGCCCAAGGACGAACCGTATTGAAATTGGTGAGAATCGGATCAAATTTAGATATAGCTCCCATATATATCTTCATCCGATTTCGGGTTAAATGTGCACCAGATGTCCACTATCAGTCCAAATGACCTGAATTTTAGCACACCCAACCGAGTTCGGCCTAGAAGCAAGTATATCAAATTTGGAGAAAATCGGTTCAGATATAGCTATAGCTCCCATATATATCTTTCATCCGATTTGATCTTTAAGTCCCTCACATTCCTACTATGCACTCCACAACCGTGATATTTGGTACCAGGTATTAGATGGAGCACAGAAATAGCTGTTTTAAATTTTATCGAAATCGGTTCAGATTTGGATATAGCTCCCTTATATATCTTCATCCGATTTCGGGTTAATTGACCACCAAATGGCCAATATCAGCCCAAATTTTGGCACATGTGACCGAGATCAGCTTTAAAGCAAATACAACAAATTTGGAGAAAATCGGTTCAGAAACAGCTATAGCTCCCATATATATGTTTTATCCGATTTGGTGTTTAAGCCGCTCACATTCGTAATATGCACTCCACAAGAATGATATTTGGTACCAGATATAAGATACAGCCCAGAAATAGCTGTTTGTAATTTTATCGAAATCGGTTCAGATTTGGATATAACTCCCATATATATCTTCATCCGATTTCGGGTTAATTGTACACCAAATGACCGATATAAATCCAAATGGACTGAATTTTAGTACATCGGACCAAATTCAGCCTAGAAGCAAGTATATCAAATTTAGTGAAAATCGGTTCAGATATAGATATAGCAACCATATATATGTTTCATCCGATTTAGTGTTTTAGTCCCTTACATTCGTAATATTCACTCCACAACCGTGATATTTGGTACCAAGTATTAGATGGAGCACAGGAATAGCTGTTTTAAATTTTATCGAAATCGGTTCAGATTTGGATATAGCTCCCATATATATCTTCATCCGATTTCGGGTGATTGACCACCAAATGGCCGTAATAGCATCAATTTTGGCAAATCCGACCGAAACCAGCTTAGAAACAAGTACACCAATTTTAGTAAAAATCGGTTCAGATATAGGTATAGCTCCCATATATATCTTTCATACGATTTGGTCTGTAAGTCCCTCACATTCGTAATATGCACTCCACAGGAATGATATTTGGTACCAGATATCAGATAAACCCCAAAAATAGTTGATTTTAATTTTATTAAAATCATCCGATTTCGTGTTAATTGTGCATCAAATAGCCAATATCAGCCCAAATGGCGTGAATTTTGGCAAATTCAACCGAAACCAGCCTATAAGCAAGTACACCAATTTTAGTAAAAATCGGTTCAGATATAGCTATAGCACCCATATATATCTTTCATCCGATTTGGTCTTTAAGTCCCTCACATTCGTAATATGCACTCCACAGGAATGATATTTGGTACCAGATATCAGATAGAGCCCAAAAATAGTTGATTTTAATTTTATTAAAATCTTTTCCGATTTGGATATGCCTCCCATATATATCTTCATCCGATTTCGTGTTAATTGTGCATCAAATGGCCAATATCAGCCCAAATGACATGAATTTTCGTACATAAGACCGAATTCAGTCTAGAATCTAAGACGTCAAATTTACAGAAACCCGGTTCAGAGATAGTTATAGGTTATAAAATGCACGATAGAATTAGATAGATTTTGATTTTGTACCAAATATCTCATACAGCTCTGAAATGCCCTGTATAAACCTTTTTACGAGAGCTCTACTAAATATGCATAGTGGTGTAGGGTATCATAAAGTCGGCCCCGCCCGACTTTTGAGTTTTCCTTACTGGTTTTTATTTGTTTTCTGTAGACTAGTGTGAATACTCCACTTACTGTTCCACCTCCAAAAACACCCCCTCTCCCCCACACAAAATTAGTGTCCACTATTAGATTTGTTCTCAACTTTTATGAGTCGATTTCAGTTAACAAAACATTGTCTTTCATCTTTGGAAAATTATTTTATATAACAATTTTTATGTCTTTAACAATTTTAACAAAGTCATAAAAAAGACGCACAACAGATTCTTCTCAATATTGATGAATGGATGGATGGAGAGATGCTTTAGAACCTCTTTGGAGATTTACTTTAATGTTTCTTTCATTGCTGGTTGTTCATGCTTTCTTGTCTCTTTTTGTTGTTTTAGTGTTCGATTCTTGATTTTTGTTATGAAAAATTATCAATAACTTTTAGAATGGACACAGAGCATCTGGTCCCACAAGAATTTAGTGTGTTTGTGTCAGAATTTTTCCAAAGAGGAAGATAGTTCGTTTATTATTTTATCTTTGACGTAATGTTAAAGGTCAGTATTTCAAGTTTTATAATCTTGACAAAATATTAAAAAAAAAAAATAAAAAACAAAGTAAAGTATAAGTTTACGATAAAATATTAGGTGTGTTTTTTATTTCGCTTGAGTTCAAAACAGAATAATTTAAGTAAACTTTAAAATGGCCAAGAATATACTTCAATTTCACATTAGTGAAATGTGTTATTGCCCCCATGTATAGCGCAAAGAATTGGGTTCATTGGCTATTTCTAAGGTAATGGAAATACTTTGCCCTGGCTACTCAAAGTCTAGAGAGTGTTGAGTAATGTCATAGCAGATTTATTGAAAATGGGATATTGAATGTTCAACTGAGCCCAACTGCTGAAAATCGAAATTGTTTATATATAAAATTTGCATTTTGTCTTTTCTTTTTTTTAATCTTTTTATTATATATACGGCATAACAATATATATAAAATATCCAAATAAATAATTTTTGAAAATGGAGCTAGTGCCTCTTTTCACATTCCAAAATTTCGTTTCAATTCCTATTTGTAACAGATGAAAAGTTTTAGGAATTTTCAAATAAAAAAAACAGTAAAATCGGGTAAAACCGACTATATGATACTCTACATTAAGTAGAGCTCCCGTAACAAAAAGGTTTATATTGGTAATGTAATGTAATGTCAAATAAATAAAATCCGTTAAAAATACTGTTAAAATCTTAAAAATACCGAATTTAGCCAATATATTAGGGTCTATAGACGACGTGGACCTGCAATTTTGTATAAGCCATTACAATATTTAAATGCGAAACTTAAAAAAAATCGATGAATAATGTGGCTAAAATCATCAAAATACCAAATATAAGGAGGACCTGTACAGACAATTTTCTGTAGCAGGCTGTAGTATCAATTACGAACTTCAACTATTAAATTTAACGCAATTCCGATGAATAATGTCGCTAAAATCACCAAAATACCGAATATCGAGAGGTACAGTTATATGTGGGCTATACGAAGACGTGGACCTGCACAGAAAATTTTCTGTCATAGGCTGTAGCATCCATTACGAACTTTAAATACAAAATCTGAAACAATTCCGGTAAATAATGTATCTAAAATCATAAAAATACCGAATATCGGGGGTACCGTTATATGGGGGCTATACGAAGACATGGACCTGCACAGACAATTTTCTGTCATAGGCTGTATATCCATTACGAACTTCAAATGCGAAATTTGAAACAATTCCGGTAAATAATGTCGCTAAAATCATCCAAATAACGAATATCGGGAGATACCGTTATATGGAGGCTGTACGAAGACGTGGACCTACGAACTTCAAATACCAAATTTCAAACAATTTCTGTGAATAATGCCGCTTAAATCTCTAAAATACCGATAATAAGTTTCCGATGCAATGACAAATTTAATATACTCACCATACTATAGTACCCTCTACTAGGATAGGATAAGGATATTTGTTGGATCATAGATATACCGGGCTGACTTTCGCCGAATGGTAAAATTCGGTTGAATACGAAAACATCTACACATTTTGGGCTGAAGATGTATCCGAAGCTTTATAAAAATCTGAACCGATCTCGATAAAATTTGACAGAGGTATGTTTGAGCTCTATAAGTTATCTGGTAACAAATATCATTCTTCCATTCCCCAGATATTGAAAAATATTTTCGACGTAAAGCCATTGCAATTCCAAAAAGTGCAAGAACTCATACTGCAACTCAAGCGCCGGCCATGGTGATGGTGTTGGCCGCCATAACAGCCGATGGTCGCTCTCCGCTCGTATTAATCGACCGTGGCATCAGAATAAATGCCGAATATTATCGCGAAAATACTCTGGAGGGTGTATTAAGGCCTTGGGCACCTAAACATTTTGGCCGCAGACCTTGGACATTCCAGCAGGTTAGGTTCCTCGCTTCATTTCCAGCGCACAATGGCCACCAAAATCTCCTGATACCAATCCGTTGGACTATTGTGTCTGGAGAATTTTGGAAAGCGAGATTGGCACTAAAAAATACAAAAGTGTCGATCACCTCAAGCAAGCGCCTCGCCGGGAATGGGCCAAAATACTGCAAAGCAACATTCGGCAGCGTGTGACGGTTTCATTGGCCTTATTCTAAAATTGAATGTTATTTCCGACATATTTTGCTTTCATTCTATAAAATTAAAAAAAAAAAATTGTAAAAATTATGGCGTTTGACTTTGTTCCAGTTTTTTATCTCCCCCTGAATATGGGAGCTACAACTATATCTGAATCGATTTCCTCTGAATTTGGTGTTCGTGTTTCTTGACTTAATTCAATGGGATGAGCCAAAATTCATATAATTTGGACTGATATTTGTCATTTTGGTGATATTGGCCGACATTGGTTGAAGATATATGGGATTTATATCTAGATTTATACCGATTCTCAACCATTTCAATAATGTTCATTCATGGGCCAAACAAATAATGTTTGGAAAATTTCATCTCAATCGGATAATAAATGCGGCCTGCATTTTCTCCACAAAAACACGTGGACCGACTGGATGGCAAGCATAAATCGACTCAGAAAGTGATTCTATGAAGATCCTCAAGAGTAACTATGGGTCTATTCGCTTCCTTCTCCATGTTACAAACAAATGCACAAAGTCATAATAGCCTTTCCACTATGTGGTGTAGGTTATGAAAATAAGCTTGCTTATTTTATAGCAACAGGTGCTCAATTCTTGTTCTATGCAAATCTGAAATGAAAACTTTAATAAAAGCAAAAAAAGACAAATGAAAAGTTTTATAAAGAAACAATTTTCATTTCATAATTTCATAGAACAAAAATCCAACCTCAGGTTTCAAGCTCCCTAATGCAACTTTTATAAATGGAAGATTTATACAAGGAAACTGTCTTTATTATGATATTTCAATAATACGACCTAAAATTTTATCAACCTACTTAGGATGTGTTCTGTGGGATATTACAATAGTTTATAAGTTTTTGACGCTAGACCTAGAAAAGGTATTCTGACGTTTACAACTTTTCGACAGTCGAAAATTTAAAACAGGCAATCTCTTCTAATAAAAAAAAATATTTCTGGATAAAAATACATAAAACTTGTCTAATATAAGCACGTCTTGCCCTTTTGATACCAACATAGAATGGTAGCAGCAATTCAGCTGCTTTGTGTAGAATTCTCACATTGTTGCAAGTTATGACTCCTGGTGATGAGCAGCGAGCAGAAGAAGAAGAACAAGAGCAAATAATGTTTATGTTTTCAAGTCAAACATCACAGCATAGGGCATTCGTGTTTACTTTCTTTAAGGCGGAAGCCGATAAAGAGTCAGGGACTTCGAGAAAGTGAGTCACAGCGTGAGTATGTAGCATACCTTGTACATCATCCCAATGATGCAGCTACTTGAAGGAGAGAGATATCTTATCATTTGTTTAACATATGATGTGAAAAATGCAATTTTATTGGTTGTAAAACATTTAGGCGGCATTCATGTGCTCGGCATGTTGTGAGTGGTAGGTGGGTGGGTGCCAACGTAAAGTCTCTTAGTTTTTTGAAGAGCCTGCGTAACAAATGATATGCATGTGTGCTTGTGTGTTTTAGGTTAAATGTGTGAATTTTGGGTTTGTTGGAGGAAGGCTGCCACTTTACAACTCTGACCCATGCAATTCATGTTGTGTTCTCGAGTTATTTTTTTTTTCATGCCTCCGTGTTGTTGACAAAATGTTGTTAAAATTTTTATTTTTATTTATTTGATGTTCCTCTTTTTCTGCACGAGATGCAGTTTCTATTCCCCAAACTCCTGTAGGCCGCCAACATTTTCACATTCCAAATTTTTATAACACAAACGTGTTAATGTTTGAATTTTCTTGGGCCCATGTTTATGATCGGTTGCCTTCAAAACACTCGGCAGATGTTTTTGTCTTCTATTGGTTCCATAAAATATAATTTAATGATTCTTCTGTTTTTTAACATTTATGATGGACCGACCTCTCCAATGCTCACGTCATTGGGGAGCCATTAGCTGATGTTCACGAAGGGTATCTATCAAAAGTGGATTTTATTTTAATTCAGGTGGGGATATTAAAAGTGGGACATTTTGCGGCATATGTTTTTTTTAGTTTTGCACGACATAGATACGCATAGTTCTTCGTGCGGATGGCATATGTTGTTTCGAAACATCTCTCTAAGATCAGAGGGCATTGTAAAATTTGTGTTTTTTATGGGTTATTTTATTTACAACATTATAATTAGGCCAAATTATAATATGACTAATAAATTATCCGAAAAAATGTGTAGAAATTAATGGCTTAAATATTATGACTTGACATGGGCAAATAGGTGCTGAATTTTCTTTTAATTTTATATTTTGGTCCCCAAGGCATTGGCTACAATGATGAAGAGATTTCTTAACTAGATCACGTCCCTCAAGAGAGATAAAAACACAGGGTCAGAAATGAGGTTAGTGGATTGAGGTTATTACATTTTGCGGTGCCAATACTTATTCGATCCGACTTTATGATACCCTACACCATTTTACATATTTAGTAGAGCTTCACATAAAATTTTATATGGAGAATTTGTTAGAAATAAAAAATACCAACTATGATTATACCCTACAACACTATGTGTTGGGGGTATTATTTTAGTTATAATTTAAAATCCAAAGTAACTAATATATTAGAGAAATATCCTCCTCTGAACCGCTTTCTACTAAATTTGCCAAGGCAAATATTCTTTACAATTCGGGAGGAGCTATATCCAAATCTGAACTGATCTTGATAAAATTTGCAAAGGTTTTTGATATTGTTTTTGATATATTTCCCCGAATATCGTTACTACATATTGTGGCTGCGGAAGACAATAATAACAAATCGGATGGACAATATATATGGGAGCTATAGCTATATCTGAACCGATTTCGATAGAATTTGGCATACTTATTTTCGGGCCTAATCTAGTCTAATTACATATTATTTAGGCTAATAATTCGCGTTTGGTGCGCAATAAAAGGCAAATCGCACGAGATACATAGGGGGCTATATTTAAATTTTGACCGATTACCTCCAATTTAAATATGGTGGAGCTGAAAATATAAAATTGGGTTATGAGGAAGGAATAATTGTTGTATGAGGAAGGAATAGAATTAGAAATCTTAAATTTAGTATTAGAATCACTTTTTGTGAGGTGGCGTTGATATATGGAGGTCGATTTTGAAAAACGCATCAAAAAGTACGAAAAGTACGGAATGGTAAAAATTTGATATATGAAATGGAAAAAAATGTCATATATCAACCAACTAGCATAAATGTGAACCTTAATCCAAATTTTAGACTTCCAACGCAATCCCTTACCCAAAAACCAAATTAAGCACCATTCAGTACCTTTTAATATGCGTGTCCAAAACCGCCTCCAAATTTTAATCCAATGCCAAATTTCAAATTTCAAGCAGCACGCACTATCAATTTTAGTACCATTTTTCATGCACATAAGAATAAATTTAGAAATCTACCTACATATCCCAATCCTACACTCCAACAGTAATCTCAATCCTAAATACCCGAATCCAATTTGTACCAAATTTAGTACCATTTAGAACATATAATTATGAATTTCCAAAACTTAATAAATATTCCGATCCTACAATCCAATAGTAATCGTTTTTCCAAATTTCAGGATACCAGCTGTACTGGTTTACCCAAATCCAAATTATACCAAGATAAGCACATGTAAGCGCAAATTTCCAAAAATACCTACATATCCCAATCCTACACTCCGAACGAAATTTAATTTCAAATTTCAGGATATAACTTTTTTACAAATTTCAGTATTCCAACTCTATAAGTTCTAAAAAAATTAAATTCTACTAAATTTAGTACCGTTTAGTGGACATAAGTACAAAATTCCAAAACATCCTACACACCCCAATCCTACAAGAAAATAGTAATTTCTATATATCAGCATTCCAGCTCTATCGGGTCACCCAAATCGAAATGGTACCTAAATTTAGTACTATTTAGTACTTTTCGTGCACATAAGTACAAATTTAGAAAACCACATCCATATCCCAATCCCACGCTCCGCCAGTAATTTTAGTTTCTAATTTTAAGGATTTCAGCTCCATTCACATGATACGAAATGGTGCCAAATGTAACACATTTTAGTACTTTTCGTACACGTATAGTGCGAATTTTCAAAAACCCTTTGGTACATCCATCATATACACCATTAATACGTCTTATTCTACCTCTACTGGTTGGTCAAATACAAAGGGTAATATATTTAGTACCTTTTAGTACTTTTCGTACCGCTTTTGTTGGAATTCCCAAGAAACCCAGCCCTATCTGAGACTTTCGGACCAAGAATGACCCCCACCCAAAATTTCAAAATTCTAGCTTTAGGCTTTTCGTCTGAGCGTTGATGAATCATTAAGTCAGACAGTCAGACAGTCAGACAGTCCATCTGTTAACTTATTTATTGATACAGATTCAATATTATTTAATTGTTAATCATAAAGTGTGATTTTTTAAAGTTTCTAAAAAAATAAAAAAATTGTATGAAATGTTTATTTCAGATTATGTTGACTGGTCCATCCGAATAGTCTAATATTGCCTAATGATTTCCATCATTTCGGCCGGTATCTCACCTCTACCGATGCATCAATTGAAGCGGGTTCGTGTATATAGCCCAACAAAAAAAGTTGGATATCACTTCACAGTAACGCCCACCATTCAAAGCTACGTTAGGATTCGCAGCATCTTTGAAGAAGTATAGTCCCATATTTCAACTAATCCATAAACCACAACGAACTGTGAGTTTTTCTGGATTCAATGGTAAATTTTTCTTCTGACTGGACTTCCTCCAAAATTGAACAATGAGTGAGCTGTTTAAACCAGAGTTGCCAACAAGATAATATCTAAAAAAATTTCACTTTTTATATTTTTAATCTACAACACTATGTTTTGGGGGGTATTATAAGTTTGATTGGGCCAAAAATTATGTAACACCTCGAAACATTGGTTTTCCTCATAGGAAAGTATATATGGATCTTCCTATCTCGCCGAGCTGAGTCGATCTAGTTGTGTATGTCCGTCTGTCCATGTTAATTTTTAATCCAGCTACAGGTTGCAATTATGGCCTGATCCTAGGATCAGAATATGGTGGGGTTAGGGTCAGAATAGAAGCCTATTGTTTTTGGAGATAATCGCAAAATTTAACATGGAGTTAAAGTTTAGGGCTGGGCAGAAATGTACCAGTTTGGGCGGCCATCCGACAACATTTAGCAGGTAAAATAGACCCTAAATTTTATGTAAGAAAATAGGAAAATTTCCACTAAATCGCGCATATTTTAAATCCCAGCCAAATCACAAATACATTAAAAGGTCACTTCTGACCATTAAAGTTATGCTGATAGCTAAGAAATCGGATATATAGAAAAATAGGAAATTATATAAGATCTTATTTATTCCATTTATAAGTCAATAACCGCTGGGCCGATTTTCACATATCCCATCAATTCGGAATGGTATCTTGCCAGAAAAGGATAAAATCTAAGAAAATGGCGGAATTTTTTTTTCAATTTGTAAATTTTCTAAATTTCTACACCCCGCTACACTACATTTTGAGGGTGTAATATGCATGTCGCAATTATCGTTGGATCCTCACGAAATTTTGTATGGGAGGGTTAGGGTCAGAAATAAAGCCTATTGTTCTTAAGATGTACATTTAGGGGTTAAAATGGACTAAAAAAATATTTTTTTTCTAATTTTGTAGTCGCTTATAGGCCGCAATTGAAAACTAATCGACACGGAATTTCGCATCAGAAGAGAGTTGAGGACAAGGACATTATTTTTGACATTATTTCAAAAACGAAATCTTCCAAAATGAAGTTGGACTTAAAGGGACTTCGAACATTTTGTAGTATTGTAGGGTATCACATGGTCGGTCCCGCACTACTATAGCCTTTGCTTACTTGTTTTCGATTTCACATAATTTTTAAATATTTATTATTTATGTATTATATATTTAGTAAATTATTTATTTAATAGTAGCGTGCAGTTCTTTTCTCCTTTTCTTCTTGAAGGACAAACACTTTTATTACACAACACGAACCCTTAGCAACTTCTTTTCTTCTATTTCAACCCTTTCCAGTATGAATTTATTCCTTGAAATCTACCTTCTACCGTATTTGAGAAAAATACTCTTGTTAAATCAAGCGCAAAAAAGGAAAACGAGATAATTTGAAACAAATTAGTTTTTATATATTTTTTTCCTAACACTCTTAAGCCTTTTAGAATTATGGTATTTCCACATTTAATTGCAACAATAGAGCGAGAAAATGCCAAAGAAATATCATAAAATGGTAGATTTCCAGCAGCAGCAGCATCACCACCACCACCAGTGGAATTAAATACTTAATATGTCTCACATAAAAATACTTAATATGGTGGCCAAGGTCTACCACCCCCCTCTCCCCCGGAGGAGAGAGAGAGAGAGAAAAAGGATATCTTTCACATCAACTAACCCGTTGTAATGCCTCCAACAATTAAATGGGAAAAACGTAAAATAATGTCACACGTGCCCCAGACATTAAAAACGGATCATGAAAAGAGTACTACGGCAAATTATGCGCTTAACAGGAATTCCTTAAGTATGTTTTTATTGTAACCAATTCCAGGCATTCGCTGTGATTAGCTTGGATAGAAGAAGAAGATGTTGGAGGCGCTACACATGGCACTGTGTAAATTACAAGAAAATGCTGGGAAAGAAACGTTCGGCAGGCAAACTTCTGTGACAAAATTCAAGCTCAGAAAATATTAAGACACAACAATGTCAGTGCCATAGTTGGGAGCGGATGAATGAGACTGAACGAAAGGTTGGATGATGGTTGATTTGTCGGATAAATGGTTTGAAGTTGTATGAACAAGTATGTACGTTATATAAGTATGCGCAAGTATATCAAATTGTGCTTACGCTTAAAGGTTATAATTAAGATATAACTGAATTAACGTTAATAATATTTCATTGTTGTTGAAGTGGTGTAGAGATAGTTACAACCAAGAGGGAGAGAGAGAAAGATACAACAATACATAAAAAAAATACAACAGCAGAACTACATATTATCAAGTTAATTGTCACAGTCACATCTGCTGGAACCTCATCATCATTATCATCATCAGCGGAGGAGGAGCAAGATGAATAGTAAGATTTAATATTCATAGTAGTTGTATTGTGTCCCAAAATGGTAGATAAGAATTTTTCTCAAGTTGAGAATTTTTCCCAGGCTTATAAATACACATAATGTCACTATTAGTGCAGAAAAGTTTGAGATTACGGCATTTAAAGGAATGAAATCTTAACAGATAAAACAGCCAATGAATTTAGGGAGTTGAATTTTGGCAACAACTCAAGTTCTCCTCATAATGGAGGTACAATGGGCGACATTTGACATAACCAATTCGATAGATATAGTTGAGTGAGACCCTGAAATTTGTAACATGCAAAAGGAAACGAGATAGACCCATAGTTCCTTTTGATGATCTGCATAGAATCACATTCTGAGTCGATTTATGCATGTTAGTCCGTCTGTCCGTCCGTTCGTCTGTCCATGTATTCTTGTGAGGAAAATCCAGGTCGCATTTATTATCCGATTGAGATGAAATTTTCCAAACAAGGCCCAAGGACGAACCCTATTGAAATTGGAGATAATCGGTAAAAATTAGATATAACTCCCATATATATCTTCGCCCGGTTTGCCTTTTATTGTGCACCAAACGTGTAGTATGGAATTTTGCACATACAACCAAATTAGGCCTAAAATAGGTATGCCAAATTTGATCGAAGTAAGTTCGGATATAGCTCCAATATATATTGTCGATCCGATTTGCTATTTTAGTCCTCCGCAGCCGTAATATACACTCTGTAACAACAATATGTGGGGAAATATATCAAATACAGCTCAGAAATACATTTGCTAAATTTTACCAAGATAGGTAAGGATATAACTTCGTCCGATTTACCTTTTATTGTGCATCAAACGTCTAATATTTGCCCATCCGATTTGTTATATTTGTTACCCACAGCCACGATATTCAGGGAAATATATATGAAATACAGCTCAGAAATATCTTTGCCAAATTTTATCAAAATCGGTTCAGATTTGGAAATAGCTCCCATATATATCAAATGGGCAACACAAGTCCGAATTTAAAAGATACAAATGCTTCGGCATATCTAGCCTTTTGAACTTTTAAATTATAATTATAATCATAGCGTGTATGATTTAATTCTCCCATAAAAACTTTTAATTGTTATGCGGAGCTGTACTAATTTAGCAAAGTGGTGTAGGTTATCATAAAGTCTTACCCGCCCGACTTTAACACTTTCTTTACTGGTTTGTAAGATATAGAAAGGAAACTAAATTAATCCGTGCTTCAATTTGATGATCTCCATAGGATCACATTTCGAGTCGATTTATGCATGTCCACCCGCCTGTTCATTATTTTTTTTTTTATTTATTTTTTTTTTTTTTGGGGGGGATTGCAATTTCTACGATTTCTAATATTTCAAATAAATTTCACTTAAACGTTGGACGCAAAATTTCTATAAAAAGAATTAAAATAGAATATCACTGATTGGGCGCCACATTTTTAAAAAAAATAAGTAAACTTAACTATGACATTATGAATGGATCGATCTTCCCCGCCCAGTGAGTAAATGTCATGGACGCCATTTTGGTAAAACTAAAAAAAAGTAACCCAAACCATGACTTTGTGAATGCATCGATCTCTCCCGCCTAGGAATGTTAACTAGAATCTGCATTATCTGCACTGGCAGATCTAAAGGTATACGAGTACCCTTAATTTAAAATTATTTACACCAAAACCATTGGGTACAAAAAATCCAAGATCCTTTTGGTTTGAAATTCACATTTTGGACCCCAGAAAAAGGACATCCATGACTTGCGTTTTGTGAGGAACAAAATGTGAATTTCAAACTAAAAAGGACCTGTGATCATTGAGTTTCTCAGTGGAGTTTTTCAGTTGGGCACCATATATGCTGCACTTTCTATGAATTAAAATAACGTCAGCTTTTGGTATTAGTGGATTTAAGAACGAGAAGGTTTTCGTTTTTTAATTGACTAATTTTGATTTGGGTGCCATAATTTAAATTTCAAATTTATTTAAGTAACGATCCTAATTGTATTAATTTTCTAATATTTTCATAGAACTCATAAAAATCTTCCATCCCTATCCCCCCTTATAAGCATCATGTCCAGCATCAACAGAATTGGAAGCCCTCGGCTTTGATAGGTATGCCAATGCTTAGGGGTTTGTCCAAAGCATTCATTGCAGGTGATCCTGGCATAATTTCAGAAATACATGACAGCGTTTTCCTACTCCAGCTTATGCCAGCAAAGAAGCGCATTCATCCGTTTGTAAATACGGCGAAAATGTCCTCCAATTTCATCAAAATCGGTTCAGATTTAGATATAGCGCCCATAAAAGTCTCATTTTATGTTCATTGTGCACCAATTTTACAGAGGTCGCATCAGATTTAGATATAACTTCCATATATACTGGGTGAAATGAAAAAAACTGCAACCAAATTCAAACTGCTGTCATTTCTAAGCCACTTGTCCGATAGCTGTTAAAATTATTCCAGTGACAGCTCATTATATTGTCTACAAGCGTACAAAAGCATTTTTCCAGAAAAAAGTGATTCGTGATGGAATTCAATCGTGATAGTGTGATTTCTTTATATTTGTCTGGAAAATCACAAGTGGCTATCGGTAGGGCAATCCAGCATTTAAATGTGAATAAATCCTTTGTGCCTCGAACCATCGCTCGTTACTGTAATACTGGTAGCGTAGCCCGACGTCAAGGAAGTGGACGGAAGAAAACAGCAACATCAGCAGAAATGGTTCGAAAAGTAGAGAAGCGACTTTATCGAAACCCGAGTCGCAGTGGCCGAAAAATGACCCGTGAGCTGAACATATCGCAATATTCCATTCGGCAAAATATTGAAAAATGAGATCGGGGTAAAGCCATTGAAATTCCAAAAATTGCAAGAACTTACACTGCAACAGAAAGAAAATGGACTCAAAAGAGCTAAAGAGTTGATTCGCTTGGCAGAAAGTGGTGAACTATCGAATTTGGTTTTTTCCTATTTGTTGGAGTTTTTTTATCTCTATATCCGATTTGGGGTTTTAAGTCCCTCACATGCGTAATATACACTCCACAACAATGACCTATGGTACCCGATATCAGATACAGCTCAGAAATATATACCTAAAATTTTGTCAAGATCGGTTCAGATTTGGATATAGCTCACATATATATCTTTGTCCGATTTCAGGTTTATTCTGTACCAAATGGCTTATATCAGCCCAAATAGACTGAATTTTAGCACTTCCGAAAGAATTCAGCCCAGAAACAGATACTTCAATTATTGTTGAAAATCGGTTCAAATATAGCTTCATCCGATTTTATGATTGTTGCTCACCAAATATGTAATATCAGTCCAAATTTAATAGATTCTTTTCACATTCAACTGAATTTTACCATTTGGTGAAACTCCGCCCCGTATATCTGTTGCTCCAATAAATATTGTTTCATATAATTATTATATAATCCTTTATGCCAAATTAAGTACCATCAAGTACATTTCGTACACTTGTTGTACATATTTCCAGATAGACCTCTTTCTATACTAAATTGTAACATATTTTTGTAGCATTAAACACATTTCTCAATCCACCTTCTTATATCAACCTTACTTCTTGAATTTGGTTTCCATACCAAATCTCTTAACTTTCATTTATCCAAATATGATTCATTTTAATACTTTTTCTATACTTATTGTTCGAATTTCTATTACATTTTTAGTTCATTAATCCTACACAATATTAAAGATCCTACTTTCGATTTTCTGATTTCCAGCTCTAACTCTTCCCTAAATACCAAATTTTTACACCATTAAGTAATTTTCGTACTTTCTGGTAAGTTTTCCAAAATCCCTCCTCATATATGAACACCACTTCACAAATAAAAAGTGATCCTAGTACTAAATATTGGATTTCCAGCTCTGTCCCCACCTCATATACCAAATGTAGTGTCATTTAATACTTTTTGAACTTTTTATACCCTACAACACTATGTGCGGGGGTATTATAAGTTTGATTGGGCCAAAAATTATGTAACACCACGAAATATTGGTTTCCCACATAGGAAGGTATATATGATCTTTCTATCTCGCCGAGCTGAGTCGATCTAGCTATGTATGTCCGTCCGTCCGTCTGTCCGTCCGTCTGTCCATGTTAATTTGTAATCACTCTACAGGTCGCAATTATGGTCCGATCTTCACGAAATTTAGAATGGAGGTGGGGCTAGGGTCAGAATAGAACCCTATTTCTTTTGGTTTGATTGCATAATATTTAGGGGTTGAAATGGACAAAAAACTGAAAAAATTCCTGATTTTGCAGTTGCTCTACAGGTCGCAATTATAGACCAAACAAAGCGGAAGTTAGCATATGGCTAGAGCTTAGGGCTGGGCAGAAGCCTTCCAATTTTGATGGTCATCGGGTAATATTTAGTGGGTGAAATAGGCTACAACATTTGTGTTAAATAAAAGTCAAATTTTCCATTAAACCGCGAATATTTTTAATCCCGGCGAAATCACAAATAGACGAACGGGTCAATTCTGACCGTTACGTGGATGCCGATAGTAAATATATCGGTTATATATAGCGAAATATATACAATGTATATATACAAAGGAAGGGGATGTTAGTTAGAATACTTATATCTCAAGAATGGCTGGACCGATCTTGACAAATTTTGTCAATTCAGAATGCCCTCCTGTCATTAAAGTATAAAATCTAAAAAATCGCAGAAAAATATGCCAATAATGATATTAATTTAGACTTTGTAATATTTTGTGAATGTTTTACATTTTCATATTTTTTATCGCATGCGATTTTTTCAATTAGACTTATAATATTGAAGTGCATATTTTGTAATATTTTTTCACCTTACAACACAGGTTGGGTATAATACATAAGTATTGCAAATATCGTCCGATCCTCACGAAAATTTTCACAAGGGTAGGGTTGGGCTCAGAAGGGCTAGGCCTATTGTTTTCAAAGATGTCCGCAATATATTAGGGGTTGAAATGGACCAACAACTAAAATTTTTTCTGATTTTGCAGCCGTTATAAAGGTCACAAATAGAAACCAAAAGACACGAAATGTCGCATAAAGTTAGAGTTTAGGACAGCGGGTACAATGTACCACTAATTTTGTGAGAAAAAATACCAGCATTACTTACAGGCGATATCCGAAATACACAAAAGGCGAACTTCTGCCTTTTTATGATGATTTCGTTGACGAATTTAGCCAAATATCGTAGACAAGCAAATCATATAGATGAGTCTAAATTTGGGGATACAGAGGCGCTTCTTGCTTTTCGAGATGATTGCAAAATATTTAGGGGTTCAAATTAACCAAAAACAGAAATGTTTTTCCGATCACACAATTGAAGCCAATTGACACGCCTGTGAAAAGACTTACGGACAGGGAAGAATTCTAACATTTTGGATGACCTTTGGATTATATTTAGCTGTAAAATCGACTACAACAGCTAACAGCACGACGGAGTGCATAAATATTGGGCAAATGACTAGGGATATTCCAAATCCTAATTTCAAAATTTTCCTAATTTCAAAAGCGAAATCTTCCAATATGGATTTGGACATAAGGGGGCTTCTAACATATTGTAGTGTTGTAGGGTATAGCATAGTCGGCCTAGCACGACTATAGCCTTTGCTTACTTGTTACATCATATTTCCAAAACTAACTTCAAATCTGAACACTACACCAACAGTGCCCCTAAATCAATATTTAGAAATTTTGTACTTTTTTTACGTTTTTAAAATTGTTTGTTTTAAAACTTTGATTTATTTTAGATTTTCATATATTTTAATTAACAAATAGCCGATATATGTCTATACTACACTTGTAGCCAGGTAAATATTTTCGCAGTTCGTGTAAACGTGTGTTTCTCTTCAAAGGTTTCTAGTTCATTATTTAATTCCATTACACCTCTGCGGAACATTGACAATCAAAAGTTAAAATTTAGATTTGCAATTTCTCTGCCAACCCAGAAGTTCATTTTACATGTGAATCTTCAGTCATTGCAAAAATACAGAGTTCTCTTTACTTTTCCAGATAACCGACATCAAATCCATACACGCTCACACAAAATCCCCATTTAACAATCCACCAAAAAGTTCTGACAACAGTCACTCACTTGCCCGCTCATCCATCCATTCATTCCAAGTAAAACGTCATCATGGCATCTGTCGAGGGATTTTCATTAATTTCCAAGCTCAATTACAATTTACCCTTTAATTTTCGTTAATTACCAGTATGAATAATATACGGAGAGCATTAAAAGACACTTCACCGATTGCTCACTCTTTCTCTCTGCCTCCCTTTAATACCCCCTTATAGCATAGCTGGAATCCAGCAAAAGACGATGGTAATATTCAACACCAGTAGCTTAAGGCTAATTAGATCTTATCAACAAATAGGACTTATTAAAAATATAGAAACAAAGGCATGACAAACAACAACGCTTACAAGCAGCAAAGTCAAATTGAAATTGTTAATGAAAATTTGACGTTATTTTTAGAATAAATGTTTTATGGGTTTTCTTTTTAAAAGAAATTAACGAATTATCTTATGGTTGGTGGAGGTCAATGGAAAGACTTATAGCAATTTAAGGATAAGGAAGAGAATAGAGAAAAAGATAAAATATTTTTTGAACACTTATTTTCAAATTGTAACATTTGGATATGAATATTTTTATACCCCCCACCATAGTATGGAGGGTATATTAAATTTGTCATTCCGTTGGTAATACCTCGAGATATACGTTTTAGACCCCACAAAGTATATATATTCTTTATCAGCATAAAATTCTATGTCGATGTCCGTCCGTCCGTCTGACCGTCTGTGGAAATCTCTCTAGCTTCTGAACGAATTGTAGTAGGTTGATACAATTTCTATTGGTATTGTAAGTAGGCTATATAGGTTTACGTTTAGGTATAGGCCCGAAATAACTGTACCTCTTTATATTCGGTAAGTTGATGATTTTAGCGACATTATTCGCCAGAATTGTTTCAAATTTCGTATTTGAAGTTCCTTATGGGTACTATAGCCTATGACAGAAAATTGGCTATGCATGTCTTGGTCTTCGTGTAGCCCCTAAATATCAGTGCATCCCTATATTCGGTATTTTGATGATTTTGGCGACATTATTCACCGGAATTGTTTCAAATTACGTATTTGTCGTTGGTGACGGATACATAACAGCCGATGTTTGCTCTCTGCTCGTATTAATCGACCGTGGCATCAGAATAAGTGCCGAGTATTATGGCGAAAATATTCTGAAGGGTGTATTATAGCCTTGGGCACGAAACATTTTAGCCGCAGACCTTCAACATTCCAACAGGACTCAGCATCATCGCACTCAGCACGCGCCAAGAATGGTTACAAAATGAGGTTTCTCGCTTCATTTCCAACGCACAGTGGCCATCAAAATCTCCGGATACCAATCCGTTGGACTATTGTGTCTGGAGTGTTTTGGAAAGCAAGGTTGGCACTAAAAAATACCAAAGTGTTGATCATCTCAAACATTGTTTCATTGGCCTTTTGAAGGCCATAATTCATGCCAGAGGTGTCCAATTGGAACAAATCTAAACTTCTTCTAAAATTTGATGCTATTTCCGACATTTTCATTCAATAACATTTAAAAAAATCGTTAAAATTATGGTGTTTGACTTTGTTGCAGTTTTTTTACCTCGCCCTATATATAGGAGCTATATCCAAATCTCCATAAAATTTGAAAAAATTGAATAAAAAAAATTATCATTGTCGTCGAATGAATATTACGAATGTTGGGGACTTAAACACCAAATCGAATGAAACATGTATATGGAAGCTAGAGCTATATCTGAACCAGTTTTCACCAAATTTGATGTACAAATTTGATGTACACTGAATTCGGTTGGATATTTCAAAATTCAGGTCATTTTGTCTTATTTTTATCCCTAATAAACCCTTGAGTGCTACTCCCAATGCTATCCATACGTCGCAAATAAATCTGCTTATGGATCCTTTGGGATATAAAAAGTTTATTAAAATTTCCTTAATAAATCCCCATCTGACTCTCTTGGACACAATCCAGTATAACAAAATTCCGGTGCATTGTTGTAACCCATAAAAATATTTAAATTTTGCTATTGTTAATTTTTACGTGATTTTTTGGGCCTTACAACGAAATCATGACCTTTTTGCAATTGCAGGCTTTCTTTGTTGTCGCTGTTGTTGTTGCTGCTGTCTGCTGCAGGCTGCCGTTGTTAGGTTTTAGTGTAATCTCTTTTCAGAAACAAAAACTCATTTTCCAAACCTTTATTAGATTAAATACAGCAACAACAAAAAAACGTAGGAATAACATTCCTGAACTAAGGCACGTTCAATCTAACACAAACCCGTTCATTTTTACCAACCTTTTTCGAAAAAAAAGATGGTGCAATGGGCCCACTGCCTATCTGCCAACCAGCCAGCCAGCCTGTGCCCAGTGATAGCTTAAAAAATTGGAGTTTTTATTGTGTTGCAGTTATTAATATCATGTTGAAAACTACAATTACTACAGCATTTTAATCTTTTTCTGTTTTATATGTTGTTGTTGTTGTTGCTGGCAGTTAAGCGAACTTAACAACATTTTTTTTTTGTTGTTCCAGTCAATGAACAACAATTACAATAGCCAGGCAGTCAGCCAGGCAGCTATGACAACATGAGATGATGTCTATAACAATTACCAACAATGGCAGCATCAACAGCAGCTGAGGAAAAATATCAACAGCAGCAATTGTCGTTGAAGGTTTTTTTTGTGGTTCTCCGATTTTATGTGGGGTTGTGAAAAGCACACCTCAAAATTTTTTTCCTATTACAACTTTTTTTTTCCGATTCCTTTAAAAATGTACAACATCACGTGTTTCGCAAAAGGGAACATTGGCAATGGTTTCGATGTAATTCTTTTATTTTTATTGCAGTAGTGGTTGTAGTTGCAGTTTGCTGGTTTTTTTTTTGGGCTGTAGCCACCAACAAAATGTCAGCAATAACAACATCAACAACTAACCGTTAACAGTCATCGTTGCTGTTGTTTTTTTTTTATTGCCCTATGACAACAAGTACTACTCGTATCTGAACATCAAACTGCAAAATGTTAGAATTATGACATGTTTACGAGTTGGAATGAGATTTCTGGAGGATTCGCTAAGACTATCTTTGCATCTTGGAAGGGGACAAGGGCAAGGTGGAAGGAAGGACGGACGGAAGGAAGGGAAAAGAAATATGACCGACCATAAAGAATGTCTTCTATGATATAGTGACACATCACGTATATGGTGTGAAGTTGATATAGGAAGATGATGTTCGTTCGTTTCTTGTTTCGTTACAACACGTTTTTGACAGGCAGCAACATCATACCGAAGTCACCTGAGTTTGTTAACAACATTGCAAAAGAAAAAAAATTATATAAATATCTGGGTATATTGTAAAGTTTAATATGATTTTACAGAGGGTTTAAAATGTACCAGAGGAATGTGAAGGTTTGATGTGAGAAATATTGACTAAGCTCGAGAAATGATACTCAGAGGTCAATGTTATTCTGTAATTACCAAAAAAATGGTGCGGAAAATAATTCCGAACATTTTCAAACTAAATTTTCCCAAATATTTCTCATCATTTTTTTTTTTTTCGAAAATAGTGATATGGTAAGTATGCCTAAGTTCGGCATGTCCCAGCAGTCGGCACTTTTTATTTTTAAGCCCAAATAAATGAAACTATTATAACAAAATGTATTTTGTTTACTTCAAATATATTGTCAGCTATCTTTGTGTACAATTTCGCTAAGAAAAGATGATTTGTTCTAATAAACATTAAATTTTTGTCTGTGAAGGTCCTCAACAGTCCATATTCTTAAGAAAAGTATAATAAAGACGTCGAATCAGTTTAACTAAACAAAAATATTATATTTTAACGAATTAATTTATTATTATTATACCCTACAACACTATATGTTGGGGGTATTATAAGTTTGATTGGGCCAAAAATTATGTAACATCTCGAAATATTGATTTCCCACATAGGAAAGTATATATGGATCTTCCTATCTCGCCGAGTTGAGTCGATCTAGCTATGTATGTCCGTCCGTCCGTCTGTCCATGTTAATTTGTAATCACTCTACAGGTCCGATCTTCACGAAATTTAGAATGGAGGTGGGGCTAGGGTCAGAATAGAACCCTATTTCTGTTGGAGATGATCGCATAATATTTAGGGGTCGAAATGGACCAAAAACTGAAAAAATGTCGGATTTTGCAATAGCTATACAGGTCGCAATTATAGACCAATCGACGCGGAACTTCGCATGTAGCTAGAGTTTAGGCCGGGGAAGAAGCCTACCAATTTGGGTGGTCATCGGATAATATCTAGCGGGTAAAATATACCATATCTTTTTTGTTGAAAAAATTCAAAATTTTTCATTAAACCGCGAATATTTTAAATCTTGGCGAAATCACAAAGCCATGACAAGGTTACTTCTGATCTTTACATTTATGTTAAGATCCAACAAATCGGATATATAGCAATATATGTGCGATATATATGTCTATCAAAGAAGATATGCTTGAAAGATCTCATATATGTCGAGAACGGCTGAACTGATTTCGACAGTTCTCATTAATTCAGAATGACCTCTTGGCAGGAAAGAAAAAACGTCTAAAAAAATCGCATAAAAATATCTCTCTAAAGATGAAAATATGGATTTTGTAAAATTTTCTCATATTTTTTCAATTTTGTCATATTTTTGGCATATTTTCATTTTGAATTAAATATTTGATAATATTTCTACAGCTAACAAAACTAAGTAGTTAGGATATCAGGATATCATATACAGATCGCTTTAATGGCCCGATCCTTACGAAATTTTGCATGGAGATAAAATGAGGTTCAGAATAGAAGCCTACTCTTTTTGGAGATGATCGCCATATATTTAGGGGTTGAAATGGACCAAAAAACTGCAAAATTGTCAGCAGGTCGTAATTATCGCCCGATCCTCACGCACATTTGAATGGGGGTTACCGGACATTGCAAAAGCCAAGCAGTTTTGGATGGCCATCCAAAAATATTCAATGTGTGAAATAGTTTGCCAACTTTTGTAGACAAAATACGAAAATGTCCATTCCAGTGACTTTTTTGGAGAATTCACAAATACAGGAAAGACGCACTTCTGACTATTTCGTTAACGCTGATTTCGTGGAAGAACATAGTCAAATGTCTGTATCTCATATAGATGCGTTTTAGTCAAAAACCTATAATAAATGTTAATCTTTTGCCACTTCTGAGGAGTATAGGTCTTTGGGAAATATTGGTTCCAGATCTAGGAAGACCATTTACGTGCAACATCTACCAATAAATTGGAAATGAGCAAATTAGTTAAAGTTGCTATTATTCCAAAATTAGAGGACGAAACCTGATGGTTTTCTTTTATTATTTGCCACAATATCTTGCGGAATACTTTCAAGTATCTGGCCTATATAAACTGTATCGTTTATTATAGTGTTGTATGGTATTCAACGGTCGGCCCCGCTCGACTGTAGCCTTTGCTTACATATTATTAATTATTCATACAAAAAAATTAGTATGCCGACTATTGGAACATGCCATACCGACAATTAGCAAGTGGTGCCGACTACTGGCAAAAAAGCATTGTTTTAATAAAACTACAAATTTATGAAATTTAATAAAAAGTTATTAAAACTTTTTTTATTATTGCAAAAACTATACAAAATTTCGAATCTAAATAAATTAACTTTGCAATAATTGAAAAGTTCCACTCAGAATGGTGAGCGATTAAAAACGAAAGCGAAAATCCTAAAAGTGCCGACTACTGGTACACTTACCCTAAAATAATTTCAGGTTTCTGCCGAAAAGAATAGGGGCTCTATTAAGTAAATTTGCCATGATTTTCCCTACTCGTCAAGATTTTAACATATCAAACGAAAATATGATCCCTCATATGGGGGCTATACGAAAACGTGGACCTATATAGATAATTTTCTAAAGAAGAATGCGGTACCTATTGCGAACATTAAATACGAACGAAAAAACTCCAATGAAAAATGGGACTAAAATCGCTAATTATAGAAAATAGGGAGGTACCGTTACATGGGGTCTGTATCCATTGAATTTTATGGTATAATTCTTGCCATATCTAAAATTGTTATTTCAACAATATATTGATTGAACAATTGGTAAGCTCTAGCGATGACCGAGACCTATAACTCTGATATTTATACATTACACCATAAGGTGTTCAGGTTATTATGTCTTTGTGCATTAGTTTGTAACAGGCAAAAGGAAACGAGATAGACCCATAGTTCATTTTGATGATCTGCATAGAATCACATTCTGAGACGATTTATGCATGTCCGTCCGTCTGTCCACTTTTTTTTTTTTTGTAAGCAAAGTACAGGTCGCATTGTTGTCCGATCCAGATGAAATTTTGTCGGAAATAATTTGTTTGGCCCAAGGACGAACCCTATTAAAATTGGAGATAATCGGTCAAAATTTAAATACAGCTCCCATATATATCTTTAATAAAATTTGACTACAGCTCCCATATGTATCTTAATCCGATTTGCAGTTAATTGTGCACCAAAGTGGTAATACAAGCCCGAATTGTGAAGGCACAAATGCCTCGGCATATTTAGTAGAAATCGATTCAGAGGAGGATATTCCTCTCATATATTTGTTCCTTTAAATTATAACTATAATCGTAGTTGGTATGATTTAATTCCTACAAATTCCCCATAAAAACTTTTATTTGTTATGTGAAGCTACACTAAATATGCAAAGTGGTGTAGGGTATCATGTAGTCGGCCCCGCCAGACTTTAAGGCTTTCTTTAGCGTTTTTTTTTTTTTTTTTGAATTTTAATTTTTTTGTGAAAATGCCTAAAAGACACAATATGTTACAATTCTGGTATTAAAGTTAGAGAATTTTGAAATTTTAAAAGGTATGCGAAGAGTTGGAGTTTTGAAATTATGAAACATGGTCACCGTTCACATTGGGTTTTTGGAGATTTAAGACTAAACCAGTAAGGAAAAGTCAAAAAGCATATTTAGTAGATCTCCCGTAACTAAAGAATTTATTCATAGAGTGCATGAGAAGGATTACATTAATCGAAGCCGAGTTCCAAAAAATGGAAACGTACGGGGTGAGATAAAAAAAAAACTGCAACAAAGTCAAACACCATAATTTTTACATTTTTTTTTTTAATTTTATTGAATGAAAACAAAAAATGTCGGAAATAGCATTAATATAGATTTATTCGAATTGGTCACCTTTGGCACGAATTGTGGCTTTCAAAGAGCAACTCTTTAGCTCTTTTGAGTCTATTTTTTTTGTTGCGGTGTAAGTTCTTGCACTTTTTGGAATTTTAATTGATTTATCTCGAGCTCATTTTTCAATATTTGCCGAATGGAAAATTGCGATTTGTTTAGCTCACAAGCCATTTTTCGGCCACTGAGATGCGGATTTCGATCAAGTCGCTTCTTTACTTTTCGAACCATTTTTGCTGATGTTGATATTTTCTTCCGTCCATTTCCTTGACGTCGGGCTACGCCATCAGTATCACTGTAAAGAGGGATGGATGGTACGAGACACAAAAGATTTATTCACATTTAAATGCTGGAGTGCTCTAACGATAGCCACTTTTGATTTTCCAGCCAAATATAAAGAAATCACACTATCACGCTTGAATTCCATCACGAATAACTTTTTTTCTGGAAAATTCTCACTAAAATGCTTTTGTACGCTTGTAAAAAATATAATGAGCTGTCACGGGAATAATGAAGGTTTGAAAGTTTTATCCAAATTTTATAACGAAATAAGCTATAATTTTGTATTAAGGATTATCGTATGGCCCCCATAAAAAGGTACCTCCCGATATTTTTATGACATTATTCACCGGAATTGTGTCAAATTTGACATTTGAACTTCGCAATGAATACTAAATTCTAAGACAGAAAATTATTTGTGCAGGTCCACGCCTTCGTATAGCCTCCGATAATCGGTATTTTGATGACTGTAGCTACTTTATTCACCTACTTTTTCTTAAATTTCGCATTTGAATATTGTAATGGCCTATGAAAAAAATGCAGGTCCATGTCGTCGTATTTACCCTAATATAACGGCTACATTCGGTATTTCTAAGATTTCAACGGATTTTATTGTTTTTGAGAATTGTCAAATTCGTTCCAAATGGTGGAGGGTATTCAAAGTTCGGCCCGGTCGAACTTACAGCTTTTTTACTTGTTTATAGGTTGAGATGCTGTTGTGCAACGGAACTGGCTAAAATTATGATGTTTCAAAATTGGCTTAGGTTTTGGTATAGCCCCCATAATTGATCCAACAAGTGTGTAACCCATCAAAATAATGGTCCTAGTAGTATAACGTCCATAATACATCGACTTAACACGATTAGCTATGTGAGTCCGTCTGTCCATGTTAAATTGTAGTAACTCTACATGTCTTAGTAATTGTTCGATCCTCACGACGTATAACATGCTGTCAGGGTCACATGGGACTAGAGTTTGGCAATTTTGAATATTCATCAGATAATAACTTGGAGACATGGCTTCATATATCCAGGAATCTAAATTTTCAAATACTATTATTAATTCATAATTTATAAACCTTAAAAAATCACAATTACAGAATTGACCTAGATATGTGAGATAATAGTTTAAGTAGGTTAAACTTGTAACGCAATATCCAGGGAGTTTCAGAACCACCGATATTTATCGGAAATTATGGGAAACTACTTCGAAGAACCCGGCCAACTATATATTTGCTTATTTTTTTCAACTTTCTATCATTATGAATGAAAACGTCAACACTATACCAAAACCGAAAAGTATACAGGTTTTGATATGGCTCTTATTAAACGGTCCTTTCCAACAGCATATACTTGGTGATAAAAAAAAGTGGACATTTTCCATTTTGTTGCCAACTTTTAAGCATAACCGAACTTTACGGCTCTTTTAAATGCTTCTTTCCATATTCGTTTATTTTAGGATATTTTTGAGTGAAAAATTGCTGTTTGTAGGGGTTCTTTGCAGGTTGTCAAAAATCATAATTGTATATCTGTCTTATCGCCTTTTCACTCAGATATTTCCAATTCGATAGTCGCCCATTTTAAGCTTTTATTATCCCTTTACTCACTTAGCTGCAAATTGCCAATCATTGGCGCCTTTGACCAAAAAAGGAGTTAATCATAAATTTCATTTTTTCTCACTTTTATTGCCTAACGAAATTGCTTATTCTCCCTGTTTGTTTTCCCTTCTCAGCGAAGTTCAACCCTTATACGTTTAATATTTATGTTGCTTTTAATGTTTAATTTCAAATTGTCTTTCATCATTTTTACTGCAAACTGGCATGTCAATCGTAATGCCCATTTTGTACAACATCCAAACTGACATCCATGAGATGCCAGCCATGGTGGCAATAATGATGGCCTTAACTGTGGCGGCATTTTCTGATTTCGTTTGTGTTCTGTTCGCGTTGACTTTTATCTCCTGTCACATGGCACAAACAATAATACATAATGATAATAATGTCCACATTACTCTGGGATATTTAAAATTAAGTGTCGTATTTGTTAGTGATGCATTACCAGCTCGAAATGAAAGCAAAACTGCATCGTAAATTGTTGTCGTTTGCAGCCACATCTCGTGTTGCAAAGGAAAGCGTACGGCAGAAAAAAATGCGGAGGCATAAAATTAAACGAACTGTAAATGTTCTTCTCAAACGGTAATTCAAAAGAAGTATAAAATTCAATTGTGAACGGGTGCTGAGTGATGTGTGTGAGTTGGAGAGTAAAGAGTGAGTTCCCCTTTATTTGGGATAAAGAGAACATTAACTAATAATAAGTTGTGTATGTTTGAATGGATGCTCGTGCCAGTCGCTGAGATGAACGGAAGGCTTATTTTGTTGGACGCTTGTAACAGGTACCAATGTTACCAAAACAAATTCCCGGGGCCATAAATTGTTATATCCGCCAAAGATAAAAGAGCTTGGCGACGGCCATTAAAGTCCCTATGAAAAAGCTTAAACTCTTAGAAGAAATTCAGCACATGAGCCACTATTGGAAGAGGGCGATATACGGCTGGGTATGAGGAAGTTCGGGACTGTACATAAATGTACTACAAAATGTGTACTAATGTTATCTTAATGTGCAAAGGATTCTAAAATTTGGTATTGGAATGACTGGTAGAGGTCCAATTCGCTGGCATTTCTTAAACAAAAAATGTGTTTGAAAATTCATACTAAAATGGTTTTCCAAAAGACGTCATAGTTTTCAGGACTGCCTAATGCAACAATTCCTAAATTTAGAATCTGGGTCACAGCTGATATGCTAGCGTGAGACACGTTTATATTTTTTGAACATCGAACTTAAAGAGCAAAGAAAGACATTTAATGCTGAGTCATAGATACTAAAAGTACTAAATTATACACAAGGGTATAATACCCTTTGCACCAAAAAATTTTAAAACCTTCGCATAATACCCTTTGCACCAAAAAAGAAATTAAAATCTTCGTATTGAAGTTTATCGAAGCGGATTTCAGTTGAACCCTGGCACACACAAATTTTCAGGTCAAAACTATTTCAACGTCTTTTTACAATAAAAAATGGCCACCTACAATTAAATCCTAGAAACCAACCAAGTGACCTCTATGCCAGCGTGAGAAACGCTTATATTTTTTGAACATCGTATAGGTATAAAGACCAAGGAAAGAAATTAAATGCTGAGTCACAGATGCTGACAGTACTATATTATATACAAGGGTATAATACCCTTTGCACCAATAAATTTTAAAACCTTCGTATTGAAGTTTATCGAAAGGCATTTCAATTAAACCCTTGCACAAGTTTTCACATCCAATTTTTGTGGCCCAAACCTATTTCAACGTCTTTTCACAAGAAAAAATTTGCCACCTAAATTTAAATCCTAGAAACCAAGCAAGTGACCTCATTATGAAATTTCAGGATTCAAACTCTACCAATTCACTCAACAGCAAACTTAGTACAATTAAGTACTTTTCGAACAATCATAGTACGCATTTTCATCTAACTGTGACCGTCATCTAAAATTTCCGGATTTCAGCTCTTCAATTTCCCCCATTACCAAAATTAGTAACATTAAGTACAATTATAGTACGCATTTCCAAAACCAGTTCCTTCTCTCAACCATAGACAAGAATGGTGACATTCAAGTCAAATTTCTAGATTTCAGTTCTATCCCTTTACAAAATACCAAATTTAGTCCTATTTAGTTTTTTTCGTACAATTATCGTTCACATTTCCAAAACCACCTCTGTATCTCAATTCCGGATACCAACAGAGACCGTACTATATAATTTCCGAATTAAAGCCTTACAAAATTCCCCCCATACCACATTTTTAAGCTTTGGTACAACTATTGTAAGCATTTCCAAAACCGACGTTTTCTCTCAGGCACAGACACCAACAATGACATCCATATCAAATTTCATCATTTTACCTTTTCACCTTTTTACTTAACCCAGTATCAAATTTAGTACCATTTCGTACTTTTTATACAATTATGGGACATATTTCCGAAAACACCTCCATATCTCATTTCCAAATATCAACAGACACCTCAATACCAGATTTCGGGATTCCCTTATACAATACCCAATATGGTACCGAATTTTAGGATTTTACGTCTATTCCTTTACCCAATACCCAATTTAGTTCTACTTAGTATTTCCGTACGACCATAGTACATATTTCCAAACAATATCCATATCTCAACCTCAATTTCATATTCAATTTCAGTATTTCAGCTCTACTCTATCTATTGGGTAAAGAATAGAAAATTATAGTACAATTACGTACAATTATAGTACACAATACCAAATCTCGTACTACTTAGTACTTTTCGTACAATTATAGTACACTTTTCCTAAACCACCTCCATATCTCAATCTCAGATATCAACAGAGTCAATATAAAATTTTTGGATTCCAGCCCCATCCCTTCACCCAATACTCTAGTTTAGTACCATTTCGTACTTTTCGCACAAATATAGTACAAATTCCAAAACCAATGTTAAATCTTAAACACCGATAACATCAGTAATCAAAATATCAAATTTGAGAATTTTGTCTCTATCCCTTCATCCAATACCAAATTCAGTACATTTCGTACAATTACGATTTGGCATCTGCGTTTGAGATTTGTCAGTGGTTTGGATATATGTCAGATAACATCAGTAACCTAAGTATCAAATTTCAAAATTTTATCTCTATCCCTTCACCCAATATCAAATTTAGTACCATTTAGTGCTTTTTGTACACTTATAGCACACATTTCCACCCCCATATCTCCAGGCTATATTTCAAGCACTATCTGTTAACCTAGTACCAAATTGTTACAAATATACTATTTAGTACTTTTCCTACACTTTTTCTACACCTGTCTAAACCACCTCTTTAGCACAAACTTACCACCAAATGGGCCCCCAACGAAGATTTAAAAAATGCAGCATCGTCCGTTCACTCTAAACCAAAATGGTCCAAATTTAAGTACCATCCAAACCATATATATCAAACTTAGTTTCCAACCTTGATTCTCATAACTTTTCTTTCTCAATTGCAGATACCAACAGAGGCCTCAATATCAATTCTGAGGATTCTAGACCCTTCACACAGTACCTCACTTACAACTTTTCATACAATTATAGTACACATTTCCGAAACCACCTCCACATAGTACTTTTTAGTACTTTTCGTGCACTTGTAGTATATATTTCCAAAAACCACAACTCAAAATTCTAGCTTCAACCGGTCATTCTAAATCTTACTGTTACGAATTTGGTACAATATAGAACAGTTCGCACACTTATTATATATTTTCGAAATGTCATTTTAATATCAAAATTACTTTTCAACCTTGATTCTCATACCAAATTTAAAGGTTTTAGCTCCGTCCGTTCACATAATACCAAATGCTAACATATTAGAAGTTCATTCCCATTTTAGAACTTTTCGTAACTATGAAGTACATCTTTCCCTCACTCCATCATTGACTATCATTGAAAATTTCAGAATTCTAGCTCATTCCATTTGTCCAACTCAAAGTATTCATTTTTAGTACACTTAAGAAGTTTTCGGTCCCCTTTGGCCTTATCACATGCCTACGCACCACGACTAGCCGTCGTGCAAAATTAATAGATTCTGGCTTCAGTCGTTTCGTCCGGTCGTTGATTCTCACTCAGTCAGCCAGTTATTTTACTACACTTTCATATGTATTTATATATGTTTATTTTCATTTTGAACCAACTGCAATACTCATTCAATAATCCAGTCAACACGTAGCTATTATCATTCCCGCTAAAATATTTAATGCTTACGAATAATTTTCACTCGCACGTCCCCCATACAAAGAAGAAGAAGAGAATGGTAATATTTTGCACATCTTCAACATTTCCCCCCAATGCGGACAGTCGTCATCATGCTGATTGTCACAACTGGAGATCAAAGTATATCATCAGCTTATTAATAATGTTTCTGTTCAACAACATCAGTGTCTTTCCCTTTTTTGCATGGCGGAGGAGCCTTCAATCATCACTTGTTTTGTCATATTAATTTCATTTGGTGTTCGCGCTTACTGGCTGCCAGCAAGGAGCAACAGCATCGTTGATGTTACATTGACGGCAGCATGGTTGCTGTCAATGTTTAAAGTGCTGGGGTGACATAAACAAGGTTTTTTCTCTCGGAGTCAGAGCATATGAACACTGCCGCATATCTTCCCATCAACATAAGCAGCGGCAATAGCATCATTATCGTCATCATATTGCTACATCCATATATTGCTCATCGCATACATAATTTAGGGCGTGTAATTTATTTTGGGGGTATCTTGTCCTTTTCGCAACTCATATGTTTTGCAAATTCCAATGTGTAAAGATGGTGAGGGATTTGAAGAATAAATTGGGCCAAGGTTCAATAATATTGCAAAGGGACAGAAAAACTTTCTAATTGGGGACTCACAATTTAATTAATTTAGTTGAAATCCGCTATTGGAGAATATTTGTATTCAATATCCCTAAAATTTTCCAACTCTTATAGCTATTTTCTAGCTGCTTCTGGCTTTAGTACACACGAATAAAACAGGATTCGACGAGACCAAATAATTCCAATTATTTTGATTCCCCAAACTTCATGTCTTATGCTACTCTAGGATGAGATAAAAAAGCAGCAGCAGAGTCAAACGCCATAATTTTTACATTTTATAATGTTATTCGATGAAAACACAAATGTCGGAAATATCAACATATTTTAGAATAAGTTTAGATTTGTTCGAATTGGGCATCTTTGGCACGAATTATTGGCTTCAAACGGCCAATGAAACCGTCACACGCTGCCCGAATGTTGCTCTGCGGTATTTTGGTCCATTCCCGGCGAAGCGCTTGCTTAAGGTGATCGACACTGTGGTATTTTTTAGTGCCAACCTTGCTTTCCAAAATACTCCAGATACAATAGTCCAACGGATTGGTATCCGGAGATTTTGGTGGCCATTGTGCGCTGGAAATGAAGCGTGGAACCTCATTTTGTAAGAAATGAGAGCGATGGTGCTGAGTCCTGTTGGAATGTTCAATGTCTGCTGCCAAAATGTTTGCGGGCCCAAGGTTTTAATACACCCGCCAGATTATTTTCGCGATAATATTCGGTATTTATTCTAATGACAAGGTCGTTTAATACGAGCGGAGAGCGAGCATCGGCTGTTATGGCGGTCCACACCATCACCATGGCCGGCGCTTGAGTTCTTGTGGCCAACCGAAGGTGCACATATTCAGCTGACCTCTTTGGCAAGTAAACACAATCAATTTGTCTGTTTACAAACTGCTGGACAACGAATGTTTTCTCATCAGAGAAAATCAAATTAGGTTTTTAGTCTATTTTCTTTCTGTTGCGGTGTAAATTCTTGCACTTTATGGAATTTCAATGGCTTTACCCCGAGCTCATTTTCAGTATTTGCTGAATGGGATATTGCGATATGTTCAACGCACGAGCATTTTTTGCGGCCACTGCGACGCGGTTTTTGATCAAATCGCTTCTTTACTTTTCGAACCATTCCTGCTGATGCTGCTGTTTTCTTCCGTCCACTTCCTTGACGTCGGGCTACGCTACTAGCATCACGGTAACGAGCGATGGTACGAGGCACAAACGATTTATTCACATTTAATTGCTGGAGTGCTCTAACGATAGCCACTTGTAGTTTTCCAGCCAAATATAAAGAAATCACACTATCACTCTTGAATGCCATCACGAATAACTTTATTTCTGGAAAATTCTCATCAAAATGCTTTTGTAAGCTTGTAAATAATATAAAGAGCTGTCACTAGAATAATTTTAACAACTGTCGGACGAGTGGCTTAGAAATGATAGCAGTCTGAATTTGGTTGCAGTTTTTTCATGTCACCCTGTATATGTTCGTATACTGCTCCACATTTTTCTCCGAACTTTTTAAACTTTTGACTTGTTTTATTTATCGTTTGTCCTTAGCTGGGGGTAATTGATCTGCCCCTGCATAACATTCTATATGATTTCAATATGTAAAGTCGCATAGGGGAAAATTGGCGCTGCTTCACCATATGCCAATTTTTAGGTACTTGCTCCCACTGGAGTCTACACCAGCAAAATATGTTTTTTTAGCATCATGCCATATGTCTGTCAGCATTGCTCATTATATTTTGTTTTCTTCACATTTCGGGCTGACAATGATGATGTGTGCCGCCAATTTCACTCTCTTGATTTTGAGTGTGTTTTCCTTTTTTTCCTTATATCCCAATTTGTTGATATATTTGTCATTTATGACACTTTAAATGTCATGTGAAGTAATACGATGGACTTAACAGTTGAATAAGTACATTGGTATTCTAAAACTACGTCTCTTTCGGTGCCTCGAATTGAGGATTTTATAAGAGGCTTATCACAATTTCCGCTTTAAGGGAAATCATAATTGACAGTGGAAATTAAGGGTTTATTAACATTTACCTAACTTTTATGAGCTAAAAATTGCTGATACCTTTAATGTCCCAAAGATTGGAAACTGGGGAATATAAATTTAAAAAAAATGGTAACTTTTATATTGGTAACAAATAAAAAACAGTTAGGTTCGGTCGTGCTGAGCTTTTAAAATCCTTCAATTGGACTCGCAATTTTTCAAAAAAAAAATTACCGCTTAAATGAAAACCATTATACAGGGCCATACGAATAGGTGAACACCCATAAGTATTTTTTGCCAAAGAATGTACCCCATTACGAACTTTGAATATGGAATTTAAAACAATTCCGGCGAACAGTGTCGCTAAATCTTCAAAATACCGAATATCGGCCGGTACCGTTAGATTAGGGCTATACAAAAACTTGGACCGACATGACCCATTTACGAACTTAACCTTCCTACTGGTAAAATACACAAGTGTGCAACTTTTTAGCCACCTACCTCAATCCGTTCGAAAGATGGCATGACTACAGACGGACAACACTAAATCTACTTAAAATTTTACGCTGATCCAGAATGGTAGGGATATTATGTCTTTGTGCACTTCTTTACAACACGGAGAAGGAAGCGAGATAGACCCATAGTTGAGGATCTTCACAAAATTATCTGTCAGTCCGTCTGTCTATGTACTTTTGTGAAGTATTTTCAAACAATCTTTGTTTGGCCCAAGGTCGAACCCTATTAAAATCTTCACCCGATTTCCAAATGACCTAATTTATGGCACATCCGATTGAGATGAAATTTTCCAAACAATATTTGTTTGGCCCAAGGATGAACCCTATTGAAATTGTTCAGAATCGGTTAAAATTAAGATGTAGCTCCTACATATATCTTCAAGAGATTTCGGGTTAATTGTGCACGAAATGGTCAATATCAGTCCAAATGACCTGAATGCCCACATCCGACATAATTCTGTCTAGAAGAAAGTACATCGAAATCGGTTTAGATACAGCTATAGCTCCCATATATATGTTTCATCCGATTTGGTGTAAAAGCCTCCTATATGCGTAATATGAACTCCACAACATTGATCTTTAGTATCAGATAGAGTTCAGAAAAATGTGCCTAAAAATTGTCAAGATCGGTTCAGATTTGGATATAGCTCCCATATATATCTTCATCAGATTTCAGGTTTATTGTACACTGTGTTGCTAATATCAGTCATAATCAGAGGACTGATATTTGGCACTTTCGACGGAATTTAGCCCAGAGCCAAGTACTTCAAATATTGATGAAAATCGGTTCAGATATAGCTATATTCGAGTTATTGCTAAGTACATCACATGCGTAATATGCACACCACAACAATGATATTTTATACCGGATATCAGATACAACTTGAGAATGCCTCTCCCAAGTTTTATTGAGGTCGGTTCAAATTTTTTATAGCTTCGATATTCAACTACATTCGATATTCCTGCTGGATCGATTTTTTTATATTCAAGCGAAATTTCCATATGGTGAAACTCGGTCCGGTATATCTATAGCTCCAATAGATATTTTTATACCCTACACCACATAGTGGTGGGTATTTTGTATTGCACATTATAACATGGGGAAGAAAGCGAGATAGACCCATAGTTACTTTTGAGTATCTTTGATTGCGCACAAAATGGCTAAAAAAGGTCCAACTGAGTTGTATTTTGGTACATCCCACTGAATTCAGTCTAGAAGCAAGTATATCATATTTGGCGAAATCCGGTTAATATATAGTTATAGCTCCTATATATATGTTTCATCCGAGTTGGTGTTCAAGTCCCTCACATTCGTAATATGAACCCCACAAGAATGATATTTGGTACCATATATCTTAAAAAGCTCGGAAATACCTTCGACAATATAATAATATAATCTTTATTGAAACGATATCATGCACTCTATAGCAATGTTATTTGGTATAATAGATTAAAATGTCTCCGTCAAATTTTGTGAAAATCTATTCAGAATTGGATATGCTTCTCATATATTAGCTCCCTTTGAAACCAAACTTAACTGCTCTAAAGCCAAATGTTGATAGGAGGTATCATCTACTTCAAATAAATTCTTTTGTTACCGTAGCTCCACTAAATATGCATTGTAGTGTAGGGTATCATAAAGTCGGCCCCGCCAGACTTTTGACGTTTCCTTACAGGTTTTAGCACATATTAGAACTTTTCAGAACGATTTTCCAAAAACCCCCCCTACTCACAACACCTAGCTACCTGTCAAGTTCAAGATTATAGCCCTTGAAGTTGTTTTCTGGGCGTAGATGGTAACTTCTAGTACCATTTGGAACATTAATTAAATATTTTTTTCCTACTAAGACACAGTGCCATGTAGAAGGTCTGAAATCATATATTATTAACCAAATCCCTTTAACATGCTACAAAAACATGTGTGCCAAAAAATTGAATAAAATTGCTCGAAAATGGAACAGTTTGTTGCCACTCGTCTATAATCATTGTTGTGGAATTTCATTGCTTATTAAGTCAATTTAACACATGTGCTATTAAATTATAAACAGATTGTTTGTTGTCGTGCCCCCAGCCTTTTTAATATGATTTTTGTTTGCCGGTGCATATATTATTGCCGCGGAGGAGTACATAATGTCTGTGTTCATTGGAAACAACATTGAGGAAATGAACTGTTTTATAATGCCAAATAATGGTGATTGATGGAGCAAAAAACGAAATTTAACATTTCTAGCAATGAGTTGGCATGTGAACTTTGGGGGGATATGTGGATTTATACATTTAAGAAATAATGTAAATACATATATGCCACATATATATGCATCAAGGTGTATAAGTCAAATTGAATGTTATATATATTCCTATGTTCCTAATAGTCTTCCTCGAAATATTTAAAATTCCCCGGGAAAACCTTCTTCCGTTTTTAATCAGTAATACGCATTTATTTTTGTCATACAACTCACTCGCTCTTATCTGTCTGCTTGCCATCCAACAAGCCGTCGTCGTCATATGACACCTTATGCGAATCAAATTAATTTCGTAACATTTGGAAAATTAATTTTCACGCCTTCGCAAAAGCATATTCACCGCATTGATAAACGACATCAACGCTGCTATTCTCTCTTTATTAACACCAGACGTTGAAACATTGAATTCACATGCCAACGACAACAACAACGCTATACGATGAAGAAGAATTTTCAATATTTTATTCCGGATTTGGTGCTCGCGTCGAATGATTCAATTGAATTTGTAATAAAGTAGCAGTCAAACCAAATTAGAACTGAATGTAGATTAGGTGTTGTTGGTTAGGTGGGTATGTTGGGTGCCAAAGGTGAGGTGAGGTGGGAATTTCGAATATGATTTACATTTTCCTACCTTGCAGTACACTTATGGATGTGGATTTGTGGAAATATGATTTTAAGGAGGATGATGTTATCGGAGGTTGGAATAAATGGGGAAGGTGTGAAACCTATACTGTTGTGAGCGAAAAGTGGCACAAAATAAAGTTTTTTGGAGTGCATTTTACGCTTGTGAGGGACTTCAAAACAAAATATGATGAGATATGTATGGGACCTTTAGGTATACCCAAACCTATTTGGGTATGTCTATAGGTACCTTGGTGCGCAGTAAACCAGATATCGGATAAAGATATGTAGGGGATATCCACAAATCGATTCAGTGATTCTATGAAGATCCTCATAGGTATATATGGGTCTATCTCGCCTCCTTCTACATTTTAAAAAGAAATACGCAGAGACGTAATACCCTGACCACAGTGTGGTGTAGGCTATAAAAATGGACGAAACATTCAATATACCTAAGTCTGAATGGAAAATACCTGATTTCGGCGGTTTATTGATATGGGGGCAATATGAAAACGATTAATGAAATAATTATTTGCAATCCCCTTCAGTCCCCTGGGTGGATCCCGACAAAAGACCAAGTAATTGCCACTCTGTAACTCTCGCAAAAACGATACGCATATAAATAGTAGTAATACATTATAGGGTTATAAATCGGTCATTTACAAAAATAATGTCACATCTACTATCGAGGAAACCAAGACTACAGTCGTGCGAAACCGACTATATGATACCCTACACCACTATAATCTGTTGGGTCCAAATCCATATTTATAGATTTTGTCTTTAAAGTAATGTCATAGAGTTCTGGAACTGCAACCAAATTCAGACTGCTGTCATTTCTAAGCCACTCGCCCGACAGCTGTTAAAATTATTCCAGTGACAGTTCATTGCATTATTTACAAGCATACAGAAGCATTTTGGTGAGAATTTTCCAGAAAATAAGTTATTCGTGATGGAATTCAAGCGTGATAGTGTGCTTTCTTTATATTTGGCTGGAAAACCACTAGTATTTATCATTAGAGCACTCCAGCATTTAAATGTGAATATATCTTTTGTGTCTCGTACCATCGCTCGTTACCGTCATACTGGTAGCGTAGACCGACGTCAAGGAAGTGGACGGAAGAAAACAGCAACATCAGCAGAAATTGTTCGAAAACTAAAAAAGCGACTTGATCGGAACCTGCATCGCAGTAGCCGAAAAATTGCTCGTGAGCTGAACATATCGCAATATTCCATTCAACAAATATTGAAAAATAAGCTCGGGGTAAAGCCATTTAAATTCCAAAAAGTGCAACAACTTACACCACAACAGAAAAGAAATAGACTTAAAAGAGCTAAAGAGTTGATTCGCTTGGCCGAAAGTGTTGAACTGCCGAACTTGCTTTTCTTCGATGAGAAAACATTCGTTGTCCGGCAATTTATAAACAAACAAAGTTATTGTGTTTACTTGCCAAAGAGGTCAGCTAAAAACGTGCACCTTCAGTTGACCACCAGAACTCAAGCGCCGGCCATGGGGATGTTGTGAGCCGCCATAACAGCCAATGGTCGCTCTCCGCTCGTATTAATCGACCGTGGCATCAGATTAAATGGCGAACATTATCGCGAACACGCAAGCATTTTGGCAGCAGACCTTGGACATTCCAACAGGACGCGCCACCCAAGAATGGTTACAAAATGAGGTTTCTCGCTTCATTCCCAGCGCACAATGGCCACCATAATCTCCGGATACCGATCCGTTGGACTATTGTGTCTGGAGTATTTTGGAAAGCAAGGTTGCCACTTAGAAATACCAAAGTGTCGACCTCCTCAAGCAAGCGCTTCGTCGGGAATGGGCCAGAATACCGCAAAGCAACATTCGGGCAGCGTGTGACGGTTTCATTGGCCGTTTGAAAGCCACAATTCGTGTCAATCGTGACCAATTCGAACAAATCTTATTATTCTAAACTTATTCTAAAAAAACTTATTCCAAAATTTGATGCTATTTCCGACATTTTTTTAATTTCATTCAAAAAAATTAAAAAGAAAATGTAAAACTTATGACATTTGATTTCTTTGCAGTTTTTTTGTTATCTCACCCTGTATATTCTTGATCAGCATAAAATTCTATGTCGATTTGACCATGTCCGTCTGTGGAAATCAATCCGAACGAAATGAAGTAGTTGATAAAATTTTACTTTAATTTATATTATACCTGTAGGACTTTTGTTATTGAAAATGGGCCTTGTAGGTCCACGTTCTGGTATAACCCACATATAATGGTACCTCCCTATTTTCGGTATTTTGGTGATTTTAGCGACATCATTCACCGGAATTGTTGCAAGTTTCGTATTTAAATATCGTAATTGTCAGAGGGAAAAATTGAATATACAGGTCCACGGATGTATGGACCCCAATATAACGATGAATCCCTATATTCGATATTTTTACAATTTTAGCAGTATTTTTCAATTTTTTTTTTTTTTGAAAATTTGCAAAATCTCTCCCAATATTTGGGGGTATTAAAAATTTGGGCAGGTCGGACTTACTGTTTATTTACTTGTTTTTTTTTTTCAAATTTATTTTTTACCCGGCCTTCTTCTAAAATTTCATTAGATAACCGTTTTCCCATAATTCCAAGATCCCACCTCGTTCCTGGAACACTTCCAGTCAACACGTAGACAAATCAATAAATGCCTTTAGTTCAATATTTTAATTTCTTACTTGTCTCTCCATGAATTCCAACTGATGGGTACACAAAACGATGATGCCAATGAAACCTCCACAAAACATATGTGTAGGCCGAACTCATAGATGAACATTTCGCATTATTCAATTGGAATCACATAACAAAAAAGTTAATGTAATGCCAAAAAAAGAAGTGAAAGAAAAACAGGAAAAGCCATTATAAATCGAACATGTTTACGTCTCTGGTAAAGAAAATTTTCTACGCTTCTTTCTGGCTGCCATCAAATGGTATGTGTTACATATTTATGGCTAATGTAATGGTGTTAAGATTCTCATGTGGCAAATAAAAAAATGGTTCTGTTTATGGAATTGACATAAAATAATATACATAGAGTGATGAGTTAATTGAAAAATTTTGTTGGTGGAAATTTAATTTTTTTTTTGTTATATTTTTCTATACAAAACTTATTGCTGCTGATATTTTCCATTGGAAAAACTAATTTTTTAAATAATCACTGAAAATATATTTCGTGGGAGAAGTGTTGATATATTTCATGGTAACTTCTTTATATATTGAACGTTGATGACTTTTTCATACAGGGTGAGATAAAAAAAAAATTGCAAAAAAGTCAAACGCCATAATTTTTAACATTTTTTTTTAATTTTATTGAATAAAATCAAAGCATCGAATTTTAGAATAAGTTTAGATTTGTCCGAATTGGTCACCTTTGGTACGAATTATGGCCTTCAAACGGCCAATGAAACGTTGCTCTGCGGTATTTTTGTCCATTCCCGGCGAAGTGCTTCCTTGAGGTGATCGACACTTTGGTATTTTTTATACCCTCCACCAAACATAGTATGGAGGGTATATTAAGTTCGTCATTCCGTTTGTAACTCATAATATAATCATTTTAGACCCAACAAACTATATATATTATTGATCAGCGTAAAATTCTAAGTCGATTTAGCCCTGTCCCTCCATCTGTTGAAATCACGCTACAGTCTAAACGAATTAAGATAGGAAGCTAAAATTTTGCACAGATCCCTCTTTTGTCTGCAGGCAGGTCAAGTTCGAAGATAGGCTATATCGGTCCACTATATCGTGTAGTCCCCATGTAACGGTACCCCCCGATATTCGGTATTTTGATGATGTTAACCACATTTTTCAATGGAATTGTCTGAAATTCTAAACAAGGAATTCTTTGTGAGTACTTTACCCCCTGAAAGAGAGTTGTCTTTATAGGTCCACGATATCGTATTTCCCCCATATAACGGTACCCCCCGGTATTTTGATGATTTTAGCCACTTTTTCCAATCGTATTGTTTGAAAATCCACACAAGGAGTTCTTTGTGAGCACTTTACCCCTGGAAGGGAATTGTCTATATAAGTCCACAATATCGTATATCCCCCATATATAGGCACCTTCCAATATTAGTTATTTTAAAGATTTTAAAAGAATTGTTAATGGATTTTAATTTTTTGAAAATTTTCTAGCTCGTTCCACATGGTGGAGGGTATTCAAAGTTCAGCCCGGCCGAACTTACTGCTTTACTTGTTGGAATTTCAATGGTAAAGCCGATCTCATTTTTCAATATTTGCCGAATGGAATATTGCGATATGTTCCGCTCACGAGCCATTTTGCGGCCACTGCGACGCGGTTTCCATCAACTCGCTTCTTTACTTTTCGAACCATTTCTGCTGATGTTTCTGTTTTTTTTCGTCTACTTCCTTGACGTCAGTATCACAGTAACGAGCGATGGTACAAGACACAAAAGGTTTATTCACATTTAAATGCTGGAGTGCTCTAACGATAACCACTTCTGGTTTTCCAGCCGAATATAAAACCAGTAAGGAAAGCTCAAAAGTCGGGCGGGGCCGACTATATGATACCCTACACCACTATGCATATTTAGTAGAGCTCTCGTAAAAAGGTTTATACAGAGCATTTCAGAGCTCTATGAGATATTTGGTACAAAATCAAAATCTATCTAATTATATCCTGCATTTTACGAACTATAGCTATATCTGAACCGATTTTCACCAAGTTTGATGTATTTGATTCTAGGCTGAATTTGGTCAGATTTGCCAAAACCCAGGACATTTGGGCTGATATTGGACATTTGGTGCGCAATCAACACGAAATTGGATGAAGATATATATAGGAGGTATATCCAAATCTGAACCGATATTTGTAAAACTGAAAAAGAAGATATTTCTTGGCTGCATCTGATACCAAATATTATTCTTGTATCGTACATTTTTCGAATTTGAGGGACTTAAAGTACAAATCGGATGAAAGGTATATATAGGAGCTATAGCTGTATCCGACCGATTTTCACTAAATTTGATGTACCAATATTAGCCATTTGCTGCACATTTAATCCGAAATCGGATGAAGACATATTTGGGGGCTATAGCTATATCTGAAACGACTTTTACTAAAATTGGTGTCCTTGCCTCTAGGCTGAATTTGGCCAGATATGCCAAAATTCATGCCATTTCGGTTGATATTGGCCATTTGTTGCACAATTAACTCGAAATCGAATGAAGATACATATGGGTGCTATATCCAAATCTGAACAGATTTTGAGAAAATTAAAATCGACTACTTTTGGGCTTTATCTGATATCTGGTACCAAATATCATTCCTGTGAAGAGTATCTTACGAATGTAAGGGACTTAAAGAGCAAATCGGATGAAACATATATATGGGAGCTAGAGCTATATCTGAACCGATTTTTACTAAAATTTGTGTACTTGCTTATAGGCTGGTTTCGGTTGGATTTGCCAAAATTCATGCCATTTGGGCTGATATTGGCCATTTGATGCACAATTAACACGAAATCGGATGAAGATATATATGGGAGGCATATCCAAATCGGAACAGATTTTAATAAAATTAAAATCAACTATTTTTGGGCTTTATCTGATAACTGGTACCAAATATCATTTCTGTGGAGTGCATATTACGAATGTGAGGGATTTAAAGACGAAATCGGATGAAACATATATATGGGAGCTATAGCTATATCTGAACCGATTTTTACTAAAATTGGTGTACTTGCTTCTAAGCTGGTTTCGGTCGGATTTCCCAAAATTGATGCTATTACGGCCATTTGGTGGTCTATAACCCGAAATCGGATGAAGATATATATGGGAGCTACATCCAAATCTGAACCGATTTCGATAAAATTTAAAACAGCTATTCCTGTGCTCCATCTAATACCTGGTACCAAATATCACGGTTGTGGAGTGAACATTACGAATGTGAGGGACTAAAACACTAAATCGGATGAAACATATATATGGTTGCTATATCTATATCTGAACCGATTTTCACTAAATTTGATATACTTGCTTCTAGGCTGAATTTGGTCCGATGTACTAAAATTCAGTCCATTTGGACTTATATCGGCCATTTGGTGCACAATTAACCCGAAATCGGATGAAGATATATATGGGAGCTATATCCAAATCTGAACCGATTTCGATAAAATTACAAACAGCTATTTCTGGGCTGTACCTTATATCTGGTACCAAATATCACGGTTGTGGAGTGAACATTACGAATGTAAGGGACTAAAACACTAAATCGGATGAAACATATATATGCTTGCTATATCTATATCTGAACCGATTTTCACTAAATTTGATATACTTGCTTCTAGGCTGAATTTGGTCCGATGTACTAAAATTCAGTCCATTTGGACTTATATCGGTCATTTGGAGCACAATTAACCCGAAATCGGATGAAGATATATATGGGAGCTATATCCAAATCTAAACCGATTTTCTCCAAATTTGTTGTATTTACTTTAAGGCTAATCTCGGTCACATGTGCCAAAATTCGGGCCATTTGGGCTGATATTGGCCATTTGGTGGTCAATTAACCCGAAATCGGATGAAGATATATATGGGAGCTATATCCAAATCTGAACCGATTTCGATAAAATTTAAAACAGCTATTTCTGTGCTCCATCTAATACCTGGTACCAAATATCACGGTTGTGGAGTGCATAGTAGGAATGTGAGGGACTTAAAGATCAAATCGGATGAAAGATATATATGGGAGCTATAGCTATATCTGAACCGATTTTCTCCAAATTTGATATACTTGCTTCTAGGCCGAACCCGGTTGGGTGTGCCAAAATTCAGGTAATTTGGACTGATAGTGGACATTTGGTGCTCATCTAACCCGAAATCGGATGAAGATATATATGGGAGCTATATCTAAATTTGATCCGATTCTCACCAATTTCAATAGGGTTCGTCCTTGGGCCAAAAAAATATTGTTTGGAAAATTTCATCTCAATCGGATAATAAATGCGACCTGCATTTTGTTCACAAGAATACATGGACAGACGGACGGACGGACGGACAGACGGACGGACATGCATAAATCGACTCAGAAAGTGATTCTATGAAGGTTCTCAAAAGTAACTATGGGTCTATCTCGTTTCCTTCTCCATGTTACAAACAAATGCACAAAGACATAATACCCTTACCACTATGTGGTGTAGGGTATAAAAATCACACTGTAAGGCTTAAATTCCATCACGAATAACTTTTTTTCTGGAAAATTCTCACCAAAATGCTTTTGCACGCTTGTAAACAATATAATGAGCTGTCACTGGAATCATTTTAAGAGCTGTCGGGCGAGTGGCTTAGAAATGACAGCAGTCTGAAGTTGGTTGCAGTTTTTTCATCTCACCCTGTGTATGGAAGAGAGGTCATCAACCTAATGACTTTTTCCTATATAAAAAGGGCTCATCATCGTGATGACTTTTCGTATCAAAATACCGAATATCAGGAGGTACTGTCAAAATATCGAATATCGAGGGGACTTTTTTCCTTAATTCAAAAAAAGTTGATCACAGTTGATCTCTTTCCTCATTAAAACTCAAACTTTTTAGAAAACCTTATTTTTTTCTTATCAATATTCCAATTTTTTTTATCTTTTCGTTATTTATTTAGCAACAACCTTTAAAGTTTATCAAAAAACTGCTGCTACTACTGTTGAATGTTTCCGGTTTCGGTTACTCTGTTTTGCATTGGCATTTCTTGGGACTAAATGGTTCCTTTAGTTAATAATTCATTTTAGACATTATCGTCAAGTGGAAAGTATAAACAAATTTCCTGTGTTGTTTTGCTTGTGTACATATTTCAGCAAATGTTTGGCGATGTTGATGACATTTACCAGAGGTCTGCTACTGTACTTATGGCCAGCCTCCATATTGCTGCAGCAGATTTTCGTTGACTCTTTTGGTGGCACCAGCAACAAGCAATTGCAGTATCGTTCACATTGGTGTTTACTTGCCAGACCAAACGAAAATTGAGAGAAAAAAAAACAAAACGGGAATAGGGTCCTGGTGATGATTTGGCGTCGTCGACCATAATTGCAGATATTGCCATCATCACCATTGCCCGGCCAGTGTTGTCATTACCGCCAAGTTTTAACGGTTATAGTAGTGACAGCAGTAGCAGCAGCAGCAATATCACCAACATTATTACCACTCTGCTTATGCTGGAGATATTGTCATTTGGATGTTTATAGTTTCCATTTTTAAAAGGACACCACTGTCTCCTTTAGATATTCTCAGAACAGTCATTTGGACCTTTCTATGAACAAACACCCAAATGACAACAATTTGGTGGGTACTGCAGTTTTTCTTTTGGCGCTATGTTAAGTATTTTCTTTTTCCAATGGAGGGTGGTAATGGTGATGGAATTGGACTGGACGATGATGCAAATAGTATAACCATTGGTACCTAACATCATAGTAGGACCAACAATCACATTGGAGATTTTGTTGCGCCACCCTCAATGAAAGTTCTAAGGCGCGGGGCACACAGTAGTTTCATTGAGGATATTTAGCTAAAAATAAAATAAATAAAAAATTTTAAGTTTTATTTAAAGAAATAAAATAAAAAAATCCTGCGAAGGCCCAGAAATTGTAATTTTATTCTTTTAATAGGATTTTTCCTTGTCTCTTAAAAAATCTAAATTTATATCTTCCTTCTTGAATTACTGTATATGACTTTTGCTAATGTCTTGTCTCTGCAGTTCACAATAAGTGCTGGCTTGTACTTTTCCTTTATTAACTTCTCTCTGGGTGCCATTTGAATTTGGTCTTCTTTTAGTGGGGCGTGTGGGAGTAGTTGTTTTAACTTTGGTTAATGTTCTTGTCCGCCACTTCTCTGTGAACTACAAATACAACTGCTATTTGTATTTTTGTTTATTTATCCGGGTAACATTAGTCTTATCAGTGGCCAAAAATGAACACTTAGCTATCATAAGTTTTGTTATATTGTAAAAGAAGGGGAGTTTTATATAAATTCAATAATAAACGGACTCAATACGATATACAATACCAGAAATGGAAGAAAAGAAAGATGCCGATAAATATTGATTTATCGTAGTAAGTCGAAATTTTCCATAAAACTGTTCGCAATAAAATTCAAAAATGTAAACCTTATCTTAACGCCAGGTCAACAATATCATAGTTTTCAACAATATAATACAGGGCGAGATAAAAAACAGCAACAAAGTCAAACGCCAAAATTTTTACATTTAAAAAAAAAATATTGAATGAAAGCAAAAAAATGTCGGAAATAGCATCAAATTTTAGAATAAATTTAGATATGTTCGAATTGGTCACCTTTGGCAAGACTAATGGCCTTCAAACGGCCATTGAAACCGTCACACGCTCCCGAATGTCGCTCTGTGGTATTTTGGCCCAGGCGAAACGCTTGCTTGAAGTAATCGACACTTTGGTATTTTTTAGTGCCTTTCCAAAATACTCCAGATACAATAGTCCAACGGATTGGTATCCGGAGATTTTGGTGGCCATTATGCGCAGGAAATGAAGCGAGGAACCTCAAGTTCTGCGGCCAAAATGTTTGCGTGCCCTAGGCTTTAAAACACCTCCAGAATTTTCGCGATATTATTAGGCATTTATTCTGATGCCACTGTCGATTAATACGAGCGGAGAGCGACCATCGGCTGTTATGGCGGCCCACACCATCACCATGGCCGGCGCTTGAGTTCTGGTGGCCAACCGAACATTCACATTTTCAGCTAACTTCTTTGGCAATTAAACACGATCATTTTGTTTGTTTACTAACTGTTGGACAACGATTGTTTTCTCATCGGAGAAAACCAAATTCGGCAGTTCAACACTTTCGGCCAAGCAAAGCATCTCTTTAGAGTATATTTTCTTTGTCTTGCGGAGTAAGTTCTTACCCCGAAATCATTTTTCAATATTTGTCGAATGGAATATTGCGATATGTTAAGCTCACGAGCCATTTTTCGGCCACTGGTCTCGATCAAGTCGATTCCTTACTTTTCGAACCATTTTTGCTGATGTTGCTGTTTTCTTCTGTCTTCTTCCTTGACGTCGTTTACCAGCCAAATATAAAGAAATCACACTATCACGCTTGAATTCAATCGCAAATAAAAATATAAATTAGCTGTCACTTGAATAATTCCTTTTGAAAAAATGTGATACAGCACCGCACAAATGTTAGCTTTGGTTTTTGACGGGTGGCATTTGCCTAATATTTAAGCCATCTATCGTGCTGATAGTTATTCAAAAAAAAAATTACAATAATTTATAATTTTAGGCGATTTTCCTAGATTTTATTCTTTTCTACAAAGAAGTCATTCTGAATTGGTGATAGATGATAAAATCAGTTCTTTTTTAATATATAAGGATGCATATATTTTGCTATATATCCGATATCTTGGATATCAGCATCAGTGTGTTCGTCAGTGATGACCAGGATCAATATTTCGGGGTGTTACAAACTTTTTGGCCCAATCAAACTTATAATATCCCCAAAACATAGGGTTATAGGAAATTCGAATTTTAAGGTAACGAAAAGTTCTAAAATTTTGTATTAGGGTCCCTGTGGGCGGTGGGTTTGGTGTACGAAATGTACTAAACATAACTATATTTGGTCCAATTTGGTGCTTAGAATCTGAAAGTTGGTATTACGGTCACTTGTCATGCGTAGCCTGGATATATAATTGTACAAAAAGTACTGAATGGTACAATATTTGGTATTGGGTGAAGGGATAGGACTGAAATTGATATTGTGGTACCTGCTGATATCTGGGATTGAGATATGCAGGGTGAGATGAAAAAACTGCAACAAATTTCAGACTGCTGTCATTCAATTTAAGCCACTAGTCCGACAGCTGCTAAAATTATTCCAGTGACAGCTCATTATATTGTTTACAAGCGTACAAAAGCATTTTTGAGAGAATTTTCCAGAAAAAAAGTTATTCGTGATGGAATTCACGCGTGATAGTATGATTTCTTTATATTTGGCTGGAAAACCACAACTGGCTATCATTAGAGCACTCCACTATTTAAATGTGAATAAATCTTTTGTGTCTTGTACCATAGCTCGTTACCGTGATACTGGTAGCGTATCCCGACGGCAAGGAAGTGGACGGAAGAAAGCAGCAACATCAGCAGTTTGAAAGTAGCGACTTGATCGAAACCCGCAGTAGCCGAAAAATGGCTCGTGAGCTGAAAATATCGCAATATTCCATTCGGCAAATATTGAAAAATGAGCTCGGGGTATAACCATTGCAATTCCAAAAAGTGCAAGAACTTAAACCACAACAGAAAGAAAATAGACTCAAAAGAGCTAAAGAGTTGCTTCGCTTGGCCTCAAGTGGTGAACTGCCGAGTTTGGTATTCTCCGATGAGAAAACATTCGTTGTCCAGCAGTTTGTAAACAAACAAAATTATCTTAGAGGTCAGCTGAAAATGTGCACCTTCGGTTGGCCACCAGAATTCGAGCGCCGACCATGGTGATAGTGTGGGCCGCCATAACAGCCGATGGTCGCTCTCCGATCGTATTAATCGACCGTGGCATCAGAAAAATTACCTAATATTATCGCGAAAATATTCTGGAGGGTGTATTAAAGCCTTGGGCACGCAAGCATTTTGGCCGCAGACCTTGGAGATTCCAACAGGACTCAGCACCATCGCACTCAGCACGCGCCAACCATGAATGATTAAAAAACTAGGTTCCTCGCGTCATTTCCAGCCACATTGGCCGCCAAAATCCCCAGATACCAATCCGTTGGACTATTGTGTCTGGAGTACTTTGGAAAGTAAGGTTGGCACTAAAAAATACCAAAGTGTCGACCATACTGAAGCAAGCGGTTCACCGGGAGTGGGCCAAAATACCGCAGAGAAACATTCGGGCAGCGTGTGACGGTTACATTGGCCGTAATTCGTGCCAAAGTTATTCAAATCGGACAAATCTTAATTTATTCTAAAATTTGATGCTATTTCCGACATATTTTCATACTCAAATGGACTCTAAATATTTCGCATGATTAAAAATTGGGTTAAAAAATGTAAGTGATTTCATGAGAGTACTTCCAGATTTATTTGTTAAAAAATTGACTATTTTGGTCCATAGTTTGGGAATTAAAACCCATTCTGGTATATACCTCTTATAACTGTGTTGCCTAATATTTACACCTTTATACAATGAATACAGATACGTCCGTTCCTCATCGAAATAATGGCTTTAGGCCCAAGATCATTTGGAATCGATCTCATGTAAAAAGAAACGATCATCTGATTTTTTTGTTCGAAATCCGAATATTTTTATTAAAGAAAGGTCAGGTGCGAAATTGTAATATCTAGCCAGTATTTCCAGTAACTCCCTAAATTTAAGTAATTATAACTCTTATAAGATCTATGGGTCTGATCCCCTCCAATCACAATATTTCTAGGAACTCGCAATATTTCTAGCAAATCGGTCTCTGATATGAATATAGAATGGAACGGACAACTCTTTCTCATACCTTCTTCACAACAGTTCAACATTTTGAATTTGCTCATAAAATGCTAAATGAACATCCATTTCTATTCAAACTTGATACATCCCTATATTTCCACCATCACAATATTTGATGTGAAGATGGGATATGGGATAAATAATAGGTACTGTCATGAGATATTAAAAAATTACCAAAAATTACAAATATTTTGATTTGGAACTATTGCTATATTTTCACCCACATTAGGTCTGGTGTGAATATGGAACTTATCGGCCTACTTATTCTAGAATATTACCAATGTTCAATATTTTAAATATTTTTTGCTCTCATAAAATCCGAAAATATTTCCCAGTTCTCTTAAAGGACTGTGCTTTTCAATACTTGTAGTATCATTAGATTTGGCTTTAATATGGGATATATAAGTCGAATTTTTCCTGTAAGTCCTAAATGGGGGCAAATGCTGAGAGTGTATATCTGTCGGCAAACTGACTTTTTAACTTTTTTTCTGAGTATGAAATCAAACAATTGAAAAATCTCAATTCTAAAAATTTCGTCCTATGTCGCTTTTTACCCCGACACATATGAACAAAACACCTTTCTTCCGAAATCAAAGTTCTGTATCCTTTTCACAAGTTGATATTTCATGAAGACGTTCCAAACGAAACAAAAATATTCCATGAAATGAAAAAGTTTTGCATGAAATTACAAATGAAAAAAAAAAACAACAACACAGAGCCTGTGGACCTGGCCATCAATGAAGGGAACATTAGCTATTTTTGAATTCCATGCGAATAGATGAATTCTTATGAATTACAATAAATACGAAAATCACGATTCAATTCTAAAGAGCATTTGCACAAAACACTTTCCCAGCAAAGTATGGCAGTTTCAACTTCAGCTTGAAGCTGAACAAAAAACCCGAACGAGACAACAACAGCTAAAAATCTCCCAGTCATGCTGATGAAACACAAACTAGGCTTTCCAGAACCAAGGACGACAACAAGCCAACAAACTAACAAACAAAGAAAGCGAAAGAACAAAAAACCGACAACTCAAATGAAATATATTCGAATGAACATCATCGTGTTTGGCGTTAAAGGTACTTAAACCATTTTTGTCGCACTAAACACTAAACGACACTAAACGTTGTTGCCAACAACATAAACAAGTCTCATAAAACAAAATATCCCGATTGCAAGCATTCGTGCTGGCAGACGATGGGGAATACAAAAACTAGTCAAGCTACTGGTGATGGTGGTGGTGTTCCGTTGGTTGGTTGTTGCGCCCAGCAACATGATCAAAAAAGAGCAGCCAGTAAGTAGTAGTGATGATGGTGTTTGGAATAGCTTCATCGCTTCTACTTACTCTTCTTCTTCGGCTTCTTAAACGAGAAGGAAGAACCTGATTTGGAAGTCTCCAAGCAAATGCATCCCCAGAACTCACAACACACATGGGCATACACAATGGATGCTGAAGTTGGAAGGAAAAAAACTAAAGCAGAAGCTATTTTTATGATTTGGCAGAAGAATAGAGGAATTATTTTTGGCCTGGGTGTCTGTGTTGTCTGTCTATGAAACGTGGTATTGTAGCTTTCGAGCCACCACGAGTGTTTGCTTGTATATTTGTCTCAACTTTCGAGAATTGTCCTTATGAAAGGTAATGTTCAAATGAAATGGGAAGTTTTCATAGTTGAGCTTAAGGTTTTGGCATTGTTGTTGTTGTCTGGAAATAAATCATGAATCATGACATCATATAAAGTTGGAAACAACGAGGTGGGATGGCACAATTTTTCCATAGGCGAGAAGATGTGTCATTCTGTTGAAAAGTCTGCAGATTTTCTGTGAGATGATCGGCAGATTTTCTATGAGAAAATCTACAGATCTTCTATGAGAAGATCTAGAGACCTTCTTTGAGAATATCTAAAGATCTTCTTTGAGAAGATCTACAGATATCTTTGAGAAGATCTAGATACCTTCTTTGAGAAGATCTGGAGATCTTATTTGAGAAGACCTAGAGATATTCTTTGAGAAGATCTAGAGATCTTCTTTGAGAAGATCTACAGATAAATTTGGGAAGATCTTGAGATCTTCTTTGAGATGATCTAGATAACTTTATTGAGAAGATCTAGAGATCTTCTTCAAGAAAGTCTAGAGATCTTCTTTGAGAAGGTCCAGAGATCTTCTTAGAGAAGGTCTACAGATTTTTAGAGGAAATCTAGAGATCTTCTTTGAGAATATCTAGAGATCTTCTTTGAGAATATCTAGAGATCTTCTTTGAGAATATCTAGAGATCTTCTTTGAGTAATAGCTCCTCGATGAGAGAAGAACTACTATAGCTCTTCTAAGAGAGAAGAGCTACTATAGCTCTTCTAAGAGAGAAGAGCTACTATAGCTCTTCTAAGAGAGAAGAGCGGCTACAGCTCTTCTATGAGAGAAGAGCGGCTACAGCTCTTCTATGAGAGAAGAGCGGCTACAGCTCTTCTATGAGAGAAGAGCGGCTACAGCTCTTCTATGAGAGAAGAGCGGCTACAGCTCTTCTATGAGAGAAGAGCGGCTACAGCTCTTCTATGAGAGAAGAGCGGCTACATCTATGAGAGAAGAGCAGCTAGAGCTCTTCTATGAGAAGAGCTACTACAGCTCTTCTATGAGAAGAGCTACCACAGCTCTTCTATGAGAATAGCTACCCAGCTCTTCTATGAGATGAGCTACAGCTTTTCTATGAGAGGAGCTACAGCTCTTCTACGTGAGGAGCTACAGCTCTTCTATGAGAGCACCCACAGCTCTTCTATGAATACACATTATTTTATCACATCCTTAAAAAATCCTCCAAAGTGTCTCTCGTATCTCTACCGAGCCTTTAGGAAGCGCCTATAGAACGTATTGAAAGGAAATCACGTTAAGGTATTGATCCTTAACAAAACAAATATAAATGTTTATCACGATCTTTGGTCTTCGTAGTCGTCGTTGTCACCGTCTTCGTCGTTGTCGCCGTCATCAACATCTTCCACAGAAAGCCAACAGCTCATCATAGCCAAAGAAAAAAGTATATTCTTCTCAATTGTTGTCGTCTTGGTTTGTTCTTTCTCAATAAAACTGAAACTTTTTGTTTCGTTTCAGGAACGGCAGCAGCCGCCGCTGCCACAGTCGCAATGAAACTTCAAAACACACAAAAACGAGGAAAATGTTTGCAAACAAATCATGTCTGCATATTATAGTTGAAAAATTTATTTTTGTCATCCTTTTTTCGATTTTTTTCTTTCGCCCTGTTCGAGCATCAAGCGTGTGCACCAATGATCGCCGGAACAAAAAAAATTGAAAACGAAATAAGCGTCAACAGTATAAACACGACAAATATTAACTTGGATGGCATTTAATTCACAACATTAGCAGAAGCTGCGACAACAATCACAAGTTTCCGATAAAGGTAACGCAAACATTTCAGTGAGAGTTATTTTGGGGAAGATGGGAAAAAAGTTGAAAAATCATGGATTGAATTGCGCCACCAATTTAAAGTCATTTGCTAGAAATTAAGAATGTAAACCAAGTAATCGGAATCGAGATATAGCAAATAGGGGTCAAGGTTGGAGTCGTTATCTTAAGCCGGAGACGAAAATTGTATTTCGTCCCCGAAGCTCAGGTAGGGGGACGATTTTTTAGTTGTTAGCATAATTTTGGTAAAGAGGCTTCAGCCACCTTTTGATATGTATTAGATTGGCATATATTAAACTATGGGCCACTTGTGCCGTTCGTGGATACTAATGCTCCAAAATAGTGAAGTTTGAAGACTTACAAGAAAGCTATTTAGGAATTGCAACACAGTTTGTCTATAACTTCAATGAACCGAAGCTTTTTCCGAACATCAGCATAGGCAATGCTTTGATGATACGGTGGATATAACTCTCCCGCTCATATGTGTCCGAGCATCTTATATATAATCAAGAAAGGGAGGATCACAAAGATAAGAGAGAAACCCTATCTTTACTATTCAACTATTAATGCCTTCCGAAAAACTGTTAGACAACTTTAGAGAAGCCGAAATATATCTCGAAGTGTTGAATAGTATTGAGGCTCTAATATACTTTGGAATGCGGAAAAAGGCAGGTCGGAGAAAGGTATTAAAAGCCACCTGCATTTTAGAAGGTTCGTCCCTTTTTCAGCACCTTAGCCGACAATTCCAAAGGCCGAAAATATTGGTAGTTTTCAATGACATCCTTTCGAAATTGGGCATTATATTTCCAAATAACATTTTCTAATGTTTTTTTTTTTAAACAAGATAATAAGCCGTAAGTTCGGCCGGGCCGAACTTTGAATACACTCCACCATTTGGAACGAATTTGGCAATTTTCAAAAAAAAAAACTCCGTTAAAAATGCTGTTAAAATCTAAAAAATACCGATTGTAGCCGTTATATAAGGGTCTATACGACGACGTGGACCTACATCATCAAAATATATACCAAAACGTGGATCTGCACAGACAATTTTCTGTCATAGGCTGTAGTATCCATTACGAACTTCAAATACCAAATTTGAAGCAATTCCGGTGAATTATGTCGCTATAATTATCAAAATACCGAATATCGGGAGGATCCGTTATATGGGGGCTACACGAAGACGTGGACCTGAACAGACACTTTCTGGCTAAGGCTGTAGTATCCATTACGAACTTCAAATACCAAATTTAAAACAATTCCGGTGAATAATGTCGCTAAAATCATCAGAGTACCGAATATCGGAAGGTGCCGTTATATGTGGGCTATACAAAAACGTGTACCTACATGGTCCATTTTCAATACCAAAAGCCAGACATAATTTACATTTGGGTAAAATTTTATCAACCTATTTCGTTTCGTTCGGAAGCTAGAGTGATTTCCATAGACGGTTTGACGGACAGAGGACGGACATAGAATTTTATGCTGATCAAGAATATGTATACTTTGTGGGATCTAAAATGTATACTTCGAGGTGTTACAATCGGAATGACAAACTCAATATACCCTCCAAATTACTACGAATCGCTAAGAACAAACGGCAATCTTGCGACAGCTCCGACCATTGATGTTTGCTGGGTTATTAATTGATCTTCATTGTCGTGCCCATCAGAGACGGTATTTATGTGATGACAACAACATTCAATATTATCATCATCGTCATCATCGGTAGGTAGCCAAACATCTGAAATAACAACAAAACTAAAAAATATTGCCGGCTTGTCTTCATACTTTAATACCTTTTTGCAACTGCAGAAAAAAAAAGACTGCAATAACAACAACGGAAGAAGCAACAACACTTCGAATAAGCATTCTGTTTTTGGTTCTCTCATTGGAGCTTCTTCTTTTAACAAACAGCCTTCTTTTTGTCCACCACACAAACCAACAAACCTATATAGGTTCTCTCAAAAGTCCACCATCCATTTGTTGCATTCAAACAACAAAATTGCGATCGTTTTGTCATAATAAGACATTTTTGATGAAGAATTCCCTCCCGTTTTTTTTTTCTTTATTTCCTTCCACAGCGCTGTCATTTGGCATTTTGTTCTTTATTGCTTGGCGATTTCATTTCAAAGTTTCAGTTTTTTTATAGTTTGACTTGGTTCATGCGTCTGATGACCATCATGGCTTGTTTGGTATTTTGAAAAAAAAAATTCATTTCGTTTTCGTTAAAATGTCCAACCACCAGGGGAGCCAAGCCAGACATTCATATTTTACACAAAAAGTTTATTGAATCTAATAAACATAAAGAAATGTTGTGTTTCTTATAAAAATGAAAAAAAAAAACATTGTGAAAAAATATTTGGAACGCAACATCAAAGTAAATGCTGTGAAATTATTTCGGTTGAATTTTATTTTCACAAATATTTCCGTTTTTTGTTTTGACAAATTCTTTAAGGGCTAACATCTCAAATGACATCATTTTTGTTAAATGTTAAGAATTTGAGTTTTTAAATTTAAGTATGAGTAATAAAAGATATGGTTTCAGATTTCGTACAAAAAGTAAAGGTGTACATAACTAGAAATTTAGAGGCTCTAAAACAAGATCGAACTATTTCCTTTTGCACTTTACATCATTGGGCAGTAGTAATTGGTGACGGGCAGCTTTACATCCTATACGAAGGCCCCTAGCATGTAGTCCTTGTAGAGAAATTTTTTGTAAACTCATTTGTTATACCCTCCATCAAAGTTTGGATGGCATAATAAGATTTTCTTGTTCCGTTTGTAACACCTCCGTCTGTGCATCTGTTCGTCTGTGGAAATCACTATAGAACAAAATCAAGTATGTTGGTAAACTTTTACTCAGATGTGTGTTGAGTCTGCAGAACTTTTGGAATTGAAAATGGGCTAAGTAGGTATAAGTCTTGGTATAGCTCTCATATAACCGACAGAGTTTTTTTGGGTTTTGATCCCGAATTTCCTGTTGCATTATATAAGAAATATCCTTGCATAAAACTTCAATATAGGTCTAAGTTTTGGTACAGTCCCCATATGAATGTACCTCTCGATATTCTGTATTTTGATGATCTATGTCACACTTTTCACCGAAAGTGTTTGAAATTTGAAGTTATGACAGAAAATTGGTTATACGGGATGAGGTCTTCGTATAGGCCCCATAATTTTAGCAACATCATCCACCGGAATTGTTACAAATTTCGTATTTGAAGTTCCTAATGGGTACTACTATCTTTGACAGAAAATTGCCTTTCCAGATCGAGGTCTTTATATAGCTCCCATATGGCGGTACCGCCCTATATTCGGTATTTTTTTTTTCGATCGGTCCCAACGCCACACTCACCCGCCCCTGCCGACCGAGGGGGCCACCTCCCAATTACGTAGGGAGCGCGTACACCCCATAGTCCGAACTATGGAGGGTTAGTGCGTTAGGGAAACCAGCTACAGTTATACATCAGCCGGTTGTTTAAATTCACAAATAAAGACAACACACAGGAAATAAAACAACATATAACAGATAAGAGTAGAGAATCTGGCAACTACTTGCTTTAATACTAAAGATGTAAAATAGTGTGTTTAATGACATGCATAGGGTCTGTCAATGATATCTCGTTATATAATTTGTTGTAGATATCACATAAAGACCTCATAGGATTATAAGATTCATAATTGGATTTAGCCAAGCAAAGTTTAAGTGGTATGTAATTTCGAGTATTACGAGCAGGAATATTAAAATTTAATTCACCGGTTAAAAACTGTGAATCGATTTCGCCACGCAAACGTTTTATAATAAATAAAGCTCTTAACATTAAACGTCTCTTTTCCAGTGTCGGAAGATCAATTTGTTTTAGGCGATTCTCATATGGAGGAAGTGTATCATTTATATCCCATCCTAATCCTCTGAGAGCAAATAAAAGAAATTGGGTTTGTACTGATTCCAATTTAGCAGAATATGTTTTGTAAAAAGGACTCCACAATACGCAACCGTATTCTAAAGTGGGCCGAACCAAACTAATAAATAAACGCTTAGTCACATAAGGATCGTCAAATTCTTTTGACCATCTTTTTATAAAACCCAGCAATGACTTGGCTTTATTTACACATGAATCAATATGCAAATTAAAACGCAATTTATTGTCTAAAATTACACCAAGATCAACGAATGAGTCTACATTGTCCAATTTGTAAGAACCAATGAGGTAATCACTTTTAAAAGGTTGTGTTCTAAACAAAGACAGTTTTTTACATTTCTTGAGATTAAGCGTCATACCATTAGCACTGCACCAATTAACAAGGCAGTAGATATCATGTTGCAAGTTAAGGGAACTAATGTGAGAGTCCATATTACAAAAAAGTTTGACATCATCAGCAAACATTAGGATCTTAGAGTAACGTATAACCGTTGGAAGGTCATTTAGATACAATACAAAAAGTAGAGGACCTAAATGGCTACCCTGGGGGACACCATAGTACATAGTTATCTGTTTAGAAAGAACATTATTGAAAGAAACTCTCTGTGTACGCCCTTGCAAATAAGATGATATCCATGATAAAAATAATGTTGCGAAACCCATTTTGTCAAGTTTATGTAATAATAATAAGTGATCCATTTTGTCAAAAGCCTTACAGAAATCAGTATATATAATATCAGTTTGGCATTTTATTGAAAACCCCCTGTGTACATAACATATAAGTTCTAATAAATTAGTTACAGTTGACCTACCCTTTACAAATCCATGTTGGTAAGGCGATATTATAGACGAAACAAAGTGCGTTAGTCTACGCGAGACTAAAAACTCATACAATTTCGGTATTGCACTTAATTTTGCAATACCCCTATAATTTTCGACGACACTTCTATTATCAGCTTTATGCAAAGGAATAATAAAACTAGATCGCCATACTTGAGGAAAATAACCAGATGTCAAAGAATAATTAAATATAGTGGTTAGAGGTAAATAAAGCTCATATGCGCATGACTTTAAAATGTAAGCAGGTACTCCATCAGGACCAGGGGAATTACTACTTTTTAACGATAGAAGATGATTTGATGATTTAAGCGACGTTATTCACCGGAATTGTTTTAAGTTTCGTACAACATATACAAGTCCATGTCTTCGTACAGACCCAATTATAGCGGTAGAGTCCTACATTCAGTATTTTTATGATTTTAACAGTATTTTTCAACGGATTTGTAAGATCATCGGACTCTAATTTTACATTTTATATGAGAGGCAATTTTTCAAAATGTTGACCCTTTGTGGGGGAGTACCTTAAGGGGATATCCTGTGTTGATAGAAAAATTGAGAAGGGAGAAATTTGAAGACAATTGGACTTAATTATTTATTTTATTTTTTCTTTGTGGGAATGATGCTTGACGGAGTGGACCGATATATTCCATTTCTGTACCTGACCGAATACTGATAATGATGCACAAAATTGAGCGAACCTTTCTTGTTTTATAAGGCAAATTATTTTCTGTGAAAAGTTTGTACTTTTGTGAGGGCGGTACCAAAATGAGTGGATCGATATTGCCAATCTCCGAACCCGATCTAAGTTTGATAATAATATTATGATGTGTCTAGTATGGACCAAATCGGATACTCCCTTCGAGAGTTATCGTGCGCTCCAGCCAGCCAGACAGACGGATACCCTTAGATCGACTCCAAATGTCCTTAAACAGATTTGGACGAAAGAGACCTAGGGCCTAGACCGTTATTTCGATGAGGCACGTTTTGGCCGTATCAAATTATATATACCCTCTCAGCCATATGGCATAATATATCTAATTCTTGAGGGATATTAAAATAAGAACTGATTTATACGTTTTTAGGGTCCTCGTGATAACCAAAAATACCAAAATACAGCTCGATGCATTGGAAATGTCGCCAAAGCATTCACAATCACAGAAATTGACAAATTAATTAATTGGCGTTACATGTGGCCTTGAAAAAAGAATAACTGATATAATCCGTCATGGCTTCTGAGATTCGATATATTGCATGCTGTGTTGGATGCATTCTCGATGGCTTTTAGGACATAAAATTATATACAGAAAGAAAATGGCCAAGATTTAGGAACAGGATAATTTGATCGCCAAATAATTCATATTTTAGTGAATTCTGCAGGAAATATGCAAAAGGAAAAATATTCAATAATCAGTTTTAGTTGAACATTACAAAATACTGAAGAGATACTGTTCAAGTGATTTAGAGCCTGGCAACAAATATTCGAACTGATATCATGAAGTTTAAAGGTTGAAATTAAAACCTATCAGTTAGTAACTCAGACGGTCATTCTGACTTGTTTTATGATTATTTAAAATTTTAACTATTTTGGGGGACCCTTTGTGGGGGAGTTACTAGAAGGATTATACAGATTAATGCCATATTAACTTTAGATCTATGGCTGAAAGTAATATTGAAGTTTGAAGAAATCGCAGACTTCAAAATATTTATGCTTTTTTGGGGAAGTACCAGTAGGCCGACTAGACTCATATTCAGACTAGATTTAAAGTAATCAGAAGAAGTGCGTCTTGCTATGTCAAATAATTTTTATACCCTCAACCAAAGTATAGAGGGTATATTAAGTTTGTCATTCCGTTTGTAACACCTCGAAATATATATGTATTTTAGACCCCAAAAAGTATAGATATTCTTGATCAGCATAATATTCTATGTCGATTTAATAATATCCGTCTGGGGAAATCACTCTAACTTCCGAACAAAATAAGGTAATGTATATTATGTCTGCAGGATTTTTGGTATTGAAAATTTGCCATGTAGGTCCACGTCTTCGTATAGCCTCCATACAACGGTACCCCCGATATACCGTATTTTGATGATTTTAGCGACATTATTTACCGGAATTATTTAAATTTTTGTATTTGAGGATCGTAATGGATACTACAGCCTATGTCAGAAAATTGTCTGTGCAGACTTATGAGAAAAGTATGGAGGTCCACGTCGTCCTATAGACCCTAATATACGGCTTCGATTGATATATTTAAGATTTTAACAAAATTTTTAATGGATTTTAATTTTTTTTAAAAATTGCCAAATTTGTACCAAATGGTTCGGCCCGGCCGAACTTACAGCTTTTTTACCTGTTATTTTAAAAATGTATTCAAAATGTGAACCCTTTGGTAGCGAGATACAAGAAGGAGTTGACTGATATTGCTAATCTCCGAAATCCATCTAAGTGTTTGAAATATGGTGCCATGTACCAAGTTTGGACCAAGTCGACAGACGGACATCTTTATATCGACTACAAATGTCCTGACACGGATTTCGTCGAAGGGGTCCCATTGAAAGAGTCCTACTATTTTGGTGAACCACATTTTGGCTTTTCAAATTAAATGCATCCTCAGCAGGCATATAGGAACCTACTCTGCTCTTTATACAACTTGGTGGAAGCAATTCCATGTATTCGATCTGAAATCCTAGAAGTTTATCTAGATTCACATGAATTTATATGTCATTATTTAAGTTTTTCGTTTTCACTTGGAGAAGTTCTTACGAATGCAGTGTAGTGACCTGCGGTCTTTTCAGACATCGACTTAGACAACATATATTTATATGCATAAACAACTTCATATTTATAACAACAATTTGTCGCATTGCTACGTTTTTTGACATTTACAAATCTCCAGAACAAATGCATCCGCTGGGCTAAGAGAGAGAAACATTGACAAACTATTGTAATTTGTATGCATTAACGTTGAACATATAAATAAATTTTTCATAAAAGAATTTGCAATAAATTAAAATTGAAACAAACATATCATAAAATATGCAAATGCAGATGCATATGCAAAGCCAGGGACGGCATGGGACATGGCAAAAGATGCATCTTGCTTCATACAACATTAATTACAAAAATTACATTAGCATAAATTAATAACCAACACTTTTTCTTTCGCTCTTAGATGGATGTCATAATTTTTATGTGTCTGGGCGAAATAGGCGAATTGGACGAAATGGAGTGCTTTGGAGTGGTGGTGAACAGAAAAATTGCACACCATGTCCATAGTCATAGCCAAGAGCAATTAAGACAGATTTCTTGACGCCTCACCAAGTAGCAGACAACAACAGAAACAACAACACCACCACATGTTAGAAGATTTTGATGTAAGTGTGGAAATGAGCGACTGACTCCTTGCATTGCCATCTTTGGCATGGGCCCCGAGGCCAACTAAACAACCGGCAACCAGTACATCAAATAATCAACACCACAATTAAGAAGACTCGACATTGTGGCGTATACAAATTACAATTATTTCTTTCATTCTTCTCTTCTATTTTTTTCGAATTTTCTTGTTGCTATTTTTTGATTAGCTTCAGCAGCTAAGTAAAAGTGATGAAATTAATGCATTTTCCACAATTTATTTTCTAAAAAAAGAGAAAAAATGAATGAAAGCTTTTGCTGATAAAATGTTAGCCATAAAATACTCCAACGCGTGGTTGTTAAAATCTTTGCTCTTCAGAATTTCGCAATTGATTTGCTATTACCACTCCGAATAGGTGGATGTTGAATTGATGGCAATAGACACGTTTTAGACATAAAAAATTGAAGAGCCAACGCATATGACTATTTGGATGAATGGTAAAATGGACCACAATGTTTTAATGACATTTCCTTATATCTGGTTTGTGAATGGAGCTACCGAGTAACCGGGAGAGAAATCTTTAATGGGTATAAAAATAAATTTAAATGATTGTCTGAAAATTGTGTATTACGTTTTTGAGGGGTTCTAATGTCAAATTCGATGGAATATATACATAGCTTTGTCTGAACCGATTTTGAATAAAATGCATAAAACATATAGTATACATTTGATGTACAAGTGGAAAGTAAAATCGGCCAAGATATATATGGGAGTTAGAAGCAAATCTGAACCAATTTTAGCAGAATTCTTGAGCCTTTCTCACATTTTGGCGTTTGGTGTAAAAAATAAATTTGAACACGCTCTACAATGTTGCAATGGCAATATCGTTCCAAAGCAGGTTCAAACCTCTAAAAAACCTATACAAAAAAACTGTTTTAAAAAATTTTGATTTGAAATGCAGACATACAGGGTGAGATAAAAAACTGCAACAAAGTCAAACGTCATAACTTTTAATTTTTATACCCTACAACACTATGTGTTGGGGGTATTATAAGTTTGATTGGGCCAAAAATTATGTAACACCTCGAAATATTGGTTTCCAACATAGGAAAGTGTATGGATCTTCCTATCTCGCCGAGCTGAGTCAATCTAGCAATGTATGTCCGTCTGTCTGTCCATGTTAATTTGTAATCACTCTACAGGTCGCAATTATGGACCGATTTTCACGAAATTTAGAATGGAGGTGGGGGTTGGGCCAGAATCGAACCCTATTGCTTTTGGAGATGATATAATATTTAGGGGTTGAAGTGGACCAAAAACTGAAAAATTTCATGATTTTGCAGCTGCTCTATAGGTCGCAATTATAGACAAATCGAAGCGGAAGTTAGCATTGGGCTAGAGCTTAGGGCTGGGCAGAAGCCTTCCAATTTTGATGGTCATCGGGTAATATTTAGTGGCTGAAATAGACCATAATATTTGTATTATATAAAAGTCAAAATTTCTATTTAACCGCGAATATTTTTAATCCCGGCGAAATCACAAATAGACAGACAGGTCAACTCTGACCGTTACGTAGATGCCGATAGTAAATATATCGGATATATAAGCGAAATATATACAATGCATGGTACAATGAAGAGAAGGTAGGTCAACTTTGAAAAAATTGCAAGTGTAGAGTTCTACCTGTTTGGCTTGTAATGTCAGAAATAGTATCAAAACAATAACAAAATCAAACAACTTGTTACATTTATTTTGAATAAATAATTGAAAACCGCGAAAACTGAATGAAAGGTCAACATTTCTTTTCAAAATCATGTTCTATATATCTCTTATGGTTTATTTCGCGACAAAAACTGTAGACTTTGTCGATGCATATGTTGCAATAAGCATTTTGAAAACACCCGAATTTGAATATTTTCTGAACAATTTTTTTGTTATTGAAAAGAAAGCACATACATAAACAAATAAAGATGACACATTAAGCCAAGAAAATAAAAAAATTGAAATCATATGGTATCATAGCCCTACCTAGATATCATTGTACCATGATACAATGTATATATAGAAAGGAAGGGATGTTAGCTAGAATGCTTATATCTCAAGAATGGCTAGACCGGTTTCGACAAATTTTGTCAATTCAGAATGCCCTCTTAACATAAAAGTATAAAATCTAAAAAAATCGCATAAAAATTTGCCTATTATGATGTTAATATAGAGTTTGTAGTATTTTGTGACATTTTTTTAATTTTTTCATATTTTTTATCGCATGCGATTATTTCAATTTGACTTATAATATTGAATTGTACATTTTGTAATTTCTTTCATTTTACAACACAGGTTGGGGTTTTTATATACAGATTGCAATTATCCTCACGAAAAAAGTAGGGTTAGGCTTAGAATGGCTAGGCCTATTGTTTTCAAAGATGTCCGCAATATATTTAGGGGTTGAAATGGACCAACAACTAAAAATGTTCCTGATTTTGCAACCTTTACAAAGTTAACAAATTGAATCTCGCATGAAGATAGAGTTTAGGACAGCGGGTAGAATGGAGCACTACTTTTGTGTGTAAAAATACCAACATTACTTACAGGCGATATCCGAAGTACACAAAAGGTGAACTTCTGGCTTGTTTATGAAGAATTCTAGCATTTTGGATAACCATTGGTATATGTAGCTGTAAAATGGACCACAACAACTAACAGGATGATGGAGTGCGTAAATATTGGGAAAATGTCCCTGGTCAAAACGCTAAGGGTAATATCTGGGCAGTGCTCCATGACATAATTTCAAAATCGAAATATTCCAAAATGGATTCGGACATAAGGAGGCTTCTAAAATATTGTAGTGTTGTAGGGTATCACATGGTGGGCCCCGCATGACTATAGCCTTTGCTTACTTGTTTTTTAAATGTTACTGAATGAAAGCAAAAATGTCAAATTATAGAATAAATTTAGATTTGTTCGAATTGGTCACCTTTGACAACGAATTATGGCCTTCAAACGCCAATGCAACCGTTCGATACTTCGATATTTTTTTAGTGCCAACTTTACTTTCCAAAATACTCGAGACACAATAGTCTAACGGATTGGTAGCCGCAGATTTTGGTGGCCATTGTGCGCTGGAAATGAAGCGAGGAACCTCATTTTGTAACCATTCTTGGGTGGTGCGTGCTGGCTCCTGTTGGAATATCCATGGTCTGCGGCTAAAATTTTTGCGTGCCCAAGGCTTTAATACACCCTCCAGTATATTTTCGCAATAATATTCGGCATTTATTCTGATGCCACAGTCGATTAATACGAGCGGAGAGCGACCATCGACTGCTTTAGCATCACCATGGCCGGCGTTTTGTTTTGGTGGCCAACCGAAGGTGCACATTTTTTAGCTGACCTCCTTGGCAAGTAAACACGATCATTTTGTTTGTTTACAAATTGCTGGACAACGAATGTTTTCACATCGGAGAAAACCAAATTCGGCAGTTCACCACTTTCGACCAAGCAAAACAACTATTTAGTTATTTTGAGTCTATTTTCTTTCTGTTTCTGTTGCGGTGTAAATTCTTGCACTTTTTGGAATTTCAATGGCTTTACGCCGAGCTCATTTCTCAATATTTGCAGAATGGAATATTGCGATATGTTCAGCTGGCTAGGATTTGGATATAGCTCCCATATATATGCTTAATCCGATTCCAGGTTGTTTGTGCAAATAATGGCTAATATCAGACCAAATGAAGTGAATTTCAGGACGTGCATTTCCATTTTGTGGAATTCGGCTCTCTCGCAGTGATATCCTACACTCTATAGCAAAGTTATTTGGTATAAAAGATGAAAATGTTTCCGTTAATTTTAGTGAAAATCGATTCAGAATTGGATATTCCTCCCATATATTAGTTCCCTCTGAAACCAAACTATAACTGCTCTACAGCCAAATATTGATAGGTAGTATGATCTACTTCAAATAAATTATTTTGTTACGGAGCTCTACTAAATTTGCATAGTTATGTAGGGTATCATATAGTCGACCCAGCCCGACTTATGGCTTTTCCTTACTAGTTTGAGGTAAGAACGTTTCATGCATAAGGGGAACAAAGTCTGCCAATTTACGGCAAATTCGGGTAAAAAAACACCCAAAAACCTTAAATCTAAAAAGTCCTGCAGACCTACAACACATCTGAGTAAAATTGTATCAACTTACTTCGTTCGGATGCTAGAGTGATTTCGGCAGACGATCGGATATATCTAAATCGTCAAAGAATTTTATGCTCATCAAGAATACATATACTTTATGGGTCTAAAATGTATATAGCGAGGTGTCACAAACGGAATGACAAACTTAGTACAGCCTGCATACTATGGCGGAGGGTTTAAAAAGCCTTATGCAAATAATGCGGAACGGGTGTAATTTCGGTCTTCTATTTCTCATTTTATTATTAAACAAATAAACCTTTCATTGTAGGAGATTCTCGGTTAAACACCCCCCCCCCAAATTTCATGCTATCATATGACAGATTTATTAAAATTACGTTCCGCTTAATCTTCAACTTTGCACAAATTGCCGTGAAATTCCATGCATTAATTTGTCATCTTAATTATGGATGACACCTTAACAATATCCTTAATCTCATCAATTATTGTTTTGCAATGGGAAATTATGATAATTGTATGGCAGACAAGTGTGTGTGTGTGTGTGTACCACACCCACTGAATGCAATATGTTGCTGCTGCTGCACGGACCACAGTTCAAACATGCCACCACAAGCCTAAACATAGAAGATGGGTGCGGGAGGGATGTTCATAAATTCCAATCTAATATTTGCCGAATACAAATACAATTAATTAGATTAATATTGGAAAATTAGGTAGCCATGTGGTTAAGACACTTTATCAATTAAAATATTTGGCAAGGTTTCCCTCAGGCCTCGCCACCTCTCTGTCATGGTTTCTTGGCTATGCCACAAATCCTATTTTGCCTTTCTTGCTCATTTGCCTCTGAATGTATTTGTTTGCTGTTTCTGCTTTGAGGAAAATCGATAACCATATTTACACATTAATTTTTGTCATTCTGTCGCCAGACTCATCTGTTTTGCGTCAAATGAACGAACGAAATGAAGAAATATTATTGTGGTTTCCGAACCTCATTAGCATAAAATGTGCTACAATTAAATGGAATTTTACTATTTCCAAACTGCGCGCAGAGAGTAAAAAATATATAGCCATATTAATAAAGATAATATTAATACAATGTGTTGACGAAATAATACCACTCATAGCCACCCATCCAACCCCTGCAACGCCGCCCATGGCCATTTAGAGTTTTGTTACAACAAGTAATTAGCCTTGGAGTATTTGGTATTCAAATTTATGATTATTGTCTCCCAAATGTCACCGACAGCGTAAGTGCGAAGTGATGGCATGGAATGTCATGGCATAATAAAATCATTTCACACTTGATGAGGTTTTCCGCTAAATTAATAAATTTAATTTCTATAATGTTTTTTTCAGTTCTAGTTTGAAATTATGTTGGATATATTCATATTTATTGTGTAATTGAAATTTCTGAAAAACACATGGCTGAAGTATAAAATTAAATTTGCACAAAAGAATTATTTGGCGTTAAAAATGTGGAATTAATCGAATAAGAGTAGATAATGTAGATAGTAGAACTTTTTTTCAATATTATGATGAAGAGACCATAAAATTATTCAAATATATGAAATAACATAATTTAAGAAAGTAATAAAGTTACTTAATTCGTCTAGGCCTAACTTTAAATATCATCTTCCCTATGGAAGCTTCTTACTAAGGAACTCAAATTAGCCATTTACAGCAAATTTTGCTCCGAAACATGACCAAAACCTTCCAAATACTTCATCATATGAGGGCCATATGAAAATGTGGACTTACAGGGTGAGATGAAAAAACTGCAACCAACTTCAGATTGCTGTCATTTCTAAGCCACTCGTACGACAGCTGTTACAATTATTCCAGTGACAGCTCATTATATATTTTACAAGCGTACAAAAGCATTTTGGTGAAAATTTTCCAGCAAAAAAGATATTCGTGATGGAATTCAATATCAATTTCTATTTGGCTGGAAACCCACAAGTGGCCATCGTTAAGGTGCTCCAGCATTTAAATGTGAATATATCTCTTTTGTCTCGTACCATCTTTTGTATCTCATAACATCAGCAGAAATGGTTCGAAAGGTAAAGAAGCGACTTAATCGAAACCCGCGTCGCAGTGGCTGAAAAATGGCTCCAGAGCTGAACAAATCGCAATATTCCATTCGGCAAATCTTGAAAAAAATGAGCTCGGGTAAAGCCATTGAAATTCCAAAAAGTGCATAAACTTACACCGCAACAGAAAGAAAATAGACTCAAAAGAGCTAAAGAGTTGCTTCGCTTGACTGAAAGTGGTGAACCGCCGAATTCGGTTTTCTACGATGAGAAAACATTCGTTGTCCAGCAGTTTGTAAACAAACAAAATGATCGTGTTTACTTGCTAAAAAGGTCAGCTGAAAATGTGCACCTTCGGTTGACCACCAGAACTCAAGCCCCGGTCATGGTGATGGAGTGGGTCGCCATAACAGCCGATGGTCGCTCTCCCCTCGCATTAATCGACCGTGGCATTAGATTAAATGCCGAATATTATCGCGAAAATATTCTGGAGGGTGTACTAAGCATTGGGAACGCAAACATTCTGGCCGCAGACCTTGACAGGACTCAGAACCATCGCACTCAGCACGCTCCACCCAAGAATAATTACAAAATTTCCATTACACAATGGCCACCAAAATCTCCAGATACCAATCCGTTGGACTATTGTGTCTGGAGTATTTTGGAATGCAAGGTTGGCACTAAAAACTACCAATGTGTCGATCACCTCAAGCAAGCGCTTCGACGGGAACGGGCCAAATACCGCAGAGCAATATTCGGGCAGCGTGTAACGGTTTCATTGGCCGTTTGAAGGCCATAATTCGTGCCAAAGGTGACCAATTCGAACAAATTTAAATTTAAAGCCTTTTTCGAAATTTTTTCTTTCATTCAATAAAATTTAAAAAAAAAAATTATGGCATTTGACTTTGTTCCAGTTTTTTTTTATCTCACTCTGTAGTTTGAAAAATGTCAAAGTAGATCTTTTCACCATAAGAATATAAAATTAACCATTTTTTTTAAATTGTAAAAAAAAAAAATCGGCCCAGGGATTATAGTAAAAATGCCAAAAATTTCCGCCATTCAGAAGGGACTACTCCTTCTGGCACTTGTCCAAAGTGTTTAATAATGATGAAGAGAAAATGCGAAATGAGAATTTAATTACGTCCGAACTCTACGCGTCCCGATATTTCTATCATTAAAAGATCGGGTGTGAATGTGAAATATATCGGTCCCCTCCTTCTGGTACATCCTCCACAAATGGATCAACATTTTGAATAACTAAGATGGCTATAAAATGCGAAATAAGCATCTAATTTTTTCAATACTTCACAAATTCTAATACCTTAACTAAAACAAGATATTGTGTGAAGATGGTAGATATCGGTCCACTCCTTCTGGCCCACAAATGGGTCAAAACTTTGAATCAAAAAATACGAAATAAACATCCGATTCTCTTCAAAATCTCACACATCCCAATATTTTTACTACCACAAGATATGGTGTGAAGATGATAGATATCGCCCGACCCCCCTGATACCAACCTCATAAAAGGGTAACAATTTTCAATATTTATATCTCCCATAACTTTGCAAACAAGCAGGCGATTCTTTTCAAACTGATATGAAAATGTTGTTAATTGTTCTGCTCCTTATGGTATCTCCCCCACAAATCGATAACATTTTTATTAATAATTATTTTAGTACAATACGAAATGAACCGATTTTCGGTATTTTGAAGGTTTCTGCCACAATTTCCCAACAAATTAGCTGAAAATTGACATTTGGGATTTCTGAAAGGTCTGTTCTCTCCTTGTGAAAGATATTCGAGGTTCACTGATTGGTATAGCCCCCTTATAACGGTAGCTCCTGATTTTCTATATTTTGAAGGTTTCTGATACCAATTGGAAGATAATATGGTGTTCGCTATTTGCGTTATAGTTCGGCCCGGCCGACTTTAAAGCCCTTTTTTGAGTTGGACGAAACCGTTTTTAATAGTCCCTGGCCAAAATGTACGCATATTTCAATAACTTCAAGGGGTTTTTCGTATACCTCATTTAAAAAATCATAAATTTTCAAAATGCTGTACTTCATGCACTTTCTAGTCATTTTCTTTGTAGGAGTACTTTCACGACGCAAAAATCCTGGATTTTGTTAGAAAATGTTTTAAGACCTCCGAAAAATTAAGAAACAATTCCTATTCAAGACCTTCATTACCAAAAATTTATGAGAACTTTCTGGCAAACAATATTTGGAACAAAAAAAAAAAAAAAAAAAACCATTCAAAATGTGATTGAAGTAGGAGTTCGCATTCCCTTTCCCTTTTGTGAAATCCTAAAGGGACCAGCCTTGTTAATTTTCTTCACCTCTCTCACCGAAATAAACTGAAATATGCCAATGGTATAATTGCCCAATGTGAATCAGGAGATACTTCTCCATTTTTCAATTCAAAAACATCCTTTAAGCGACCCACATATTATTTCCTTGCAGATGACTTGGCATACCTTAAATGTGATTTATAACATTTTACATGCATGTGTGCGAACAATTTACAACAATGTGTGCAAATATAAAACAATTTGAGTACCTTTGTATGTGTATGGTTAGATAAGATGCATGGATGTGGTACATTTCAGCAATACAAACTTACATATTGTGTTACAGGTAGACAAATTAAAATGTCACTGGCATAACAAGGGCATTTCCTGCCAAAACACAATGTACAGGAATATCTTGAATGATAGATAATTTAGACAAGGGAATATATATATAAAATTATATGATAAAATATTTTAAATTAGAGATATATTTAAAAACACTTAAAACACTATTTACGAAGCTTCCAAAATGAATAAATCCGAACAGAACCAACTTATAACCAGTAAATAAAGTCGAAAAGTCGGATAGGGCCGACTCGCCTTTGTATGTTTAGCAGAGCTTCACATAACAAATAAAACTTCTATGGGGTATTTGTGAGAATTAAATCATACCAACTATGTTTGAAATTATAATTTTAAGTCTAAAGGATGAATATCATCCTCTGAATCGATTTCCACTAAATTTGAGGAGGCATTTGTGTCTCAGTTGTTATTCATCAAAATCTATCCTATTTAGGCACAATAAACGTGAAATCGGACGAAAATATAGGAGGTATATGAACCGATCTCTGTAAAATTTAACAAAGGTATTTCGATGCTCTATCTGATAGATGGCAGCAAATGTAGTTGTTGAGGAGAGCATTTTACGGGTTAAAGGACAAAATAGGATGAAACATACACAGGGAGAGATGAAACAACTACAATTTTTATATATAATTTATTTTTATTTTATTTTTTTAAATTTTATCGAATGAAAGCAAAAAATGTCGGAAATAGCATCAAATTTTGCAATAAGTTTAGATTTGTTCGAATTTGTCAACTTTGGCATTCAAGCGGCCAATTAAACTGTCACACGCTGCCCGAATGTTGCTCTGCAGTATTTTGGCACATTCCCGGCGAAGCGCTTGTTTGAGGTGCTTTCTTGCTTTCCAAAATACTCCAGACACAATAGTCCAATGGACTGGTATCCGGAGATTTTGATGGCCATAGTGCGCTGGAAATGAAGCGAGGAACCTCATTTTGTAACCATTCTTGGGTGGCGTGAGCTGAGTGCGATGGTGCTGAGTCCTGTTGGAATGTCCACGGCCTGCTTGCGTGCCAAAGGCTTTAATGCACCCTCCAGAATATTTTCGCCATAATATTCGGCATTTATTCTGATGCCACGGTCGATTAATACGAGCGGAAAGCGACCAGCTGCTGTTATGGCGCCTCACACCATCACCATGACCGTCGCTTGAGTTCTGGCGGCCAACCGAAAGTGCATATTTTCAGCTGACCTCTTTGGCAATTGAACACGATGATTTTGTTTGTTTACAAACTGCTGGACAACGAATGTTTTCTCATCGGAGAAAACCAAATTCGGCAGTTCACCACTTTCGGTCATGCGAAGCAATTCTTTAGCTCTTTTGAGTTTATTTTCTTTCTGTTGTGGTGTAAATTCTTGCACTTTTTGGAATTTCAATGGCTTTACCCCGAGCTCATTTTTCAATATTTGTTGAGGTCACGAGCCATTTTTCGGCCACTGCGACGCGGGTTTCCATCAAGTCCCTTCTTTACTTTTCATCCATTTCTGCTGATGTTGCTGTTTTTTTCCATCAACTTCCTTGACATCGGGATACGCTACTAGTATCACGGTAACGAGCGATGGTACGAGACACAAAAGATTTATTCACTATTAAATGCTGGAATGCTCTAACAATAGCTACTTGTGGTTTTCCAGCCAAATATAAAGAAATCACACTATCACGCTTGAATTCCATCACGAATAACTTTTTTTCTGAAAAATTCTCACAAAATACTTTTGTACGCTTGTAAAGAATATAATGAGCTGCCACTGGAATAATTTTAACAGCTGTCGGACGAGTGGCTTAGAAATAACAGAAGTCTGATGTTTGTTGCATTTTTGTCATCTCACCCTGTATATGGGACCTATACCTATATCATAACCGATTTCTACCAAATTGAATACACCTGCTTCCAAGCTAAATTCATTCGTATGTGCCAAATTCTATTCAATTCGGGCTTATATTACGATCTCAATAAAATTGGCAAAGTTATTTCTTAGCTGTATTTGATATATTTAACCGAATATAGTTGTTACGAAGAGCATATTACGGCTGCGGAAGAGAAAAATATGAAATCGGATGTTTAATATTTATTGTAGCTAAAGCTATATCTGAACCGATTTCGATCAAATTTGTCGTACTTATTTCCAGGCTCAATTTGGTCTGCGGAGGACACATACATCAAATCGGATGAACATTTATATGGGAGCTTTAGCTATATCGGAACCGATTGCGATCTAATTTTTCGTACTTATTTCCAGGCTCAATTTGGTCGTACGTGGCATTTCCATGATATTTGGTTCAATATTACACGTTTGGTACACAATAAAAGGCAAATCGGACGAAGATATATTTGGGAGCTTTAGCTAAGTTTTGACCTATTATCTCCAATTTCCATAGGGTTCGTCCTTGGACCAAACAAATATTTTGTGCAAAGTTTCATCTTGATCGTACTTTGACTTGTACTTTGTTTACAAAAATACATGGACAGGGTTCGTCCTCTGACCAAACAAATATTTTGTGCAAAGTTTCATCTTGATCGGATAATAAATGCGACTTGTACTTTGTTTACAAAAATACACGGACAGACCGACGGACGGACATACGGACAATCGACTCAGAATGGGATTCTATGCAGATCATCAAAAGGAACTATGGGTCTATCTCGTTTCCTTTTGCCTGTTACAAACAAATGCACAAAGACATAATACCCTGACCACCTGGTGGTGTAGGGTATAACTATAAATATAAGGCCAAATCCCGAATATGGGGACATAATGTCCTAATTATAAAGTAATATTTTTGTTCCAAATAATTTAAAATAATCGATTTTAAAAGTTATCGATTCATTAACTCTTTGGTATAAGCATTAGTATAAATGGCTTGGCATTTAACTTTTAATTAATGACTTCGAAGTCAATATATTTTTTATATACACACACATATAAACATACAAATATGTTAACATATCTATAAACTCATTTTTTCCAGATACATAATTTTCAATATATAAATTTGATATAATATCTAAAAAACTCATATGCATTGCCTTAAACCAAAAATGGAAGATCTGTATTTTGCACATAAATATTAAATAGACTTGGTAATAAATTCCATGCGGAGGTAATTAAAGCAATCTTAGGTTGGCCAAAAATTATACATACTTTGTAATGCAGTGTATTAAATATTTACGCACGGGAATGCATGCATGGCATAATTGGCATATAAATTGTATGGCAAAAAGCTAAATTCATATTTGCCACATAATTGCTGGCAAAAACAGCATCTTAATATCGAATTGAATTATTTATGACCGAAACACTTTACGACTTATCGTTTGGCATAAAAATCTCAGACGAAATGCATACTTTTCACACACATAGACACACACAGCGACACACACTCAAATTCGCAATTAGATCATTAAAAATTGATCATATTTCACATTTTCAAGTATCGTTGCTAAAACATCACGAGGAAACTATGCCCAGCCTTGGTGTGAATGTGTGCACACGAGCACACACACACACACACAAATGCACGTCACACGAATCATATTTAAATTTTTAATTATCTCCTGTGAATAGAGTGAAATAAAAATTTTAATTACTTAACATTGATATCATAAATTTATTTTAACGACCTCATTTTGTGTGGCGGAGTATTTAGATGTGTGTTTGTGTGCGGGCGCTTATTGCTCAAAACTATCAAATATCATTTAAGGTGTCAGTGTGTCCTTAGCAGCGTCAATGAGCGATGTGCTGTTTCCAGCATCACCATCATCATCATCATCCTTTCATGCCACAATCTTTTGCCTTATCCTACTCTGGCTGGCTGGCTGATACTGATGAATTCAAAGCGTTTTCTGCCAAACTGAAGAAGAGGTTTGAGTAGAAGTTAAAACTAGCAAACATTTTTAATGAATACTTAACAACATTTTTTTAGTGTTCACAAACCATCGTTTTTATTCTCTGAAATATGTAGAGTATTTACTATCGACAAGACATAGTTAGGGAGTAGGGAAGATAAGTTAGGGGAATAAAAATAAACAGTATTTCCATAAAATATGGGATAATTGGAAACAATTATCCCAGAGCTAAAATAATTTATAGACATGGATCCCATTGCGGTACTAGACGCAAGCCTCCTTGAAGAATATCGATTTCAGAACATTTGGAGTATTTCTGGATATCTGTCGGCCTACCTGTTAGGTAGGCACTGTAACTCTCGAATTAAATATTCCATTACATCAAACTTATATCGAGTTCATCGATGGGCAGCTTTGGCAATAACAAACAACTAAAATAGCAGTAAGTTCGGATGGACCGTACTGTGAATACCCTCCATCATTTAGAACGAACTTGGAAATTTTCAAAAAAATAACATCCGCTAAAAATTCTGTTAAAATCTCAAAACTACCGAACATAGCCCTTATATTAGGGTCCATACGAAGACGTGGACCTGCATAAGCAACTTCTGTCATGAGCCATTACAATATTCAAATACGAACATTGAAAAAAATCCGGTGAATAATACAGCTAAAATGATCAAAATACCGAAAATAGGGAGGTACTGATATATGGGGTCTATGCCTAGACCTGGGTAGAAAATTTTCTGTCATAGACTATAGTTTCCATTACGAACTCTAAATACGAAATTTGAAACAACTCCGGTAAAAAATGTCCCTAAAATCGTTAAAATATTGCATATCGTGGGGGGTACCGATGTATGTGGGCTATACGATATCGTGGACCTATATAAACATTTCTCTTCCAGGGAGTAAAGTGCTTGAAAAGAACTTCTAGAATGGATTTTAAGACAATTCCATTGAAAAATGTAGCTGAAATCCTCAAAATGCCGAACATAGAGAGGTACTGCTATATGGGGGATATTCGACATCGTGGACCTATATAGACAATAATCGTCCAGGAGGTAAAGTACTCAGAAGGAAATCTATTTCTGGATTTTCAGACAATTTCAATGAAAAATTTGGCTAAAGTACTCAGAAAGAACTCCTTTTGTGGATTTCAGACAATTTCATTGGAAAATGTGGCTAAAATAATCAAAATACGGAATATCGCGGGTACGGTTATATGGGGGCTATACGATATCGTGGACGGATATATCCGAAGTCTGATATGTGTAAAATTTTAGATTTCTATCTTTATTCGTTTTGACACTAGCGTGACGGACAAAACGGACGGACAGGGCTAAATGGTCTTATAATTTTACGCTGATCAATTATTGTTTCGATGAGTTACAAACGGAATGTCGAACTTAATATACCCTCCATGCTATATGTGTATGATGGAGGTATAAAAATCTAATATTTCATGAAAGCGAATTAATTAGATTAGAATCGGTATCAATCACAAATCAGGTGAACATGGAAATGGTTAATATAGCTTCCCTCGTGTTGAAGACGTCGGCCCGGCCGAACTTGCTACTTCTGTACTTGTTTTAGTTATAGAATGATTCGGACTTACGACCTTCTGATTGGCCACAGTATCCACTCACGACAGACTCTTTGAAGATTTTGTTTGGATTCGAACCGTCAAACATAGATTTAGTATTCGGACGTTATTGTTATTCATTAATTGGTGAGATAAAATTAGATCAATTTTCCCTGAAAATTCTGTATTGCAGAGTGTATACAATTTTCATTACTAATTCTCCAAAAAGTGGGACATGTGATTACCAAATTTTTGGTGGATTTCAGTCACTGTGAGCCATAGTTAATTGTCTCGAATTCGGAATTACTAATTTCAAAGGGACATTAATTAATTCAATTTTTAGAGAAATCCTAACGACTTCAGTGTCTACGCTCCTGAAATATTTAAACTTATTAGCATCTCAATATTTCTATCATGCAAGCTTTCAAGAATTTCGGAATTTGTTTGATGTTATCCCCCAAATATAGCCAACTTTTCATACTGTTCTCCGCAGCTAACCAAATTTTTGAAAAAGCCACCAGTTTGAATAGCAATAAAAGGCGCTTAAATTACTCCAAACCCAAAGCACACATACACACACACACACCAATCATAAAGGATGGGCTGGCTGGACGGCCTCAGTGTGTTTGTTGCTCGTCTCCATGTCTTCTTTTGCTACTGCATTAAAAGTTACCAACCACACCATAAATTTTCAAGATTAATATGTACGAGTTGCGTTGCTCTCGAAGACGTAGTGCTCAAGTAGGTGTCCTATAAACAAAACACTCCCCAAAACAAGGCTATGGTGGCAGATAATGTTATGGCAAAAAAGCCAAAGAAGAAGACGACTGTGACGACGAAGAATTTGTCCAAAAAAACGAAAAGAAACTCTGAGTAAAAGATGATGTTGACGCTTATGTTGTTATAAAGTATTAAATTACCCAGTGACCTTCACACCTAGAAGTAAAGTTATTTTTTGTGGTCCAACAGCAGAATGTGTAAATTTTTAAATAAACCTGAATAAAATATATTGCTAAAATTTATGAGGTGTTTTTTTTTCGCTTTGGCTATATCTCGTGTGTGTGTGTGTGAGCTTGCATGCGAAATTATTTCCAGTTAATTAAACTGGGACCCAAACAAGCTAACCCAGAGATGTAATTAATTTTTATGGTTCTTTCGGTTTCGTATGTATGACACAATTCTTTTTCTGTTTCAAGGTTAAGTCAGAAGATGCAATGTTTAAATTTGAGTATTTTGAGGTACTCTACATTAATAGGTTTTTTAAATGTAAACCACAAACCTTCTGCATTACCAATATCCAAAAAATATTGTCTGCACTACCGGATTACCGTTCTTGGAAACCACTCTAGCTACCGGATGAAATGAAGTAGGTTGATAGAATTTTACTCAAATGTATATAATTTCTGCAGGACTTTTGGAATTGAAAATAGGTCATATGGGTCAATGTTTTGGTACAGAGATCATATAATGATACCTCCCTATTTTCGGTATTTTGATGATTTAAGCGACATTATTCACTGGAAATAATTAAAATTTGGTATTTTAAGTTCGTAATTATTTGGTATTTTAATTCATCGAATTATTTTTCAAGTTTCGCGTTTTAATACTGTAATGGCTTATGACAAAAGTTGCCTAATATAGGTCCAGGTTTGTTGAATAGACCCAAATATAAGTTCTTTATTCGGTATTTGTAAGATTTTAACAGAATTTTTAACGGATTTTATTTTTTGAAAATTTCCAAATTCGTTGCAAATGGTGGAGGGTATTCAAAGTTCAACAGGGCTGAACAGTGTATACTCTCCCCCATTTGGAACGAATTAAGAAAGCCATTACAATACTCAAATGCGAAACTTTAAAAAAATCGGTGAAAAATGTAGCTAAATTCATCAAAATATAGGGAGGTACTTTTATATGGGGCTTATTTGAAGATCTGGACCTGCATAGACAATTTTTCTGTCATAGACTGTAGTTCCCATTACGAACTCTAAATACGAAATTTGAAACAACTCCGGTGAATAATGTCCCCTAAGTCGTATAAATATTGAATATCGGGCGGCACCGTTGTATGTGGCCTATAACATACCTGCAACAAAGTCAAACGCCATAATTTTTAAATTTTTTAAATTTTATTGAACAAAAGAAAAAAAGGTCGGAAATAGCATCAAATTTTGGAATAAGTTTAGATTTCTTCGAATTGCTCACCTTTGGCACGAATTACGGCCTTCAACCTGCCAATGAAACCGTCACACGCTGCCCGAATGTTGCTCTGCGGTATTTTGGTCCATTCCCGGCGAAGCGCTTGCTTGAGGTGATCGACACTTTGGTATTTTTTAGTGTCAATCTAGCTTTCCAAAATACTCCAGACACAATAGTCCAACGGATTGGTATCCGGAGATTTTGGTGGCCATTGTGCGCTGGAAATGATCGAGGAACCTCATTTTGTAACCATTCTTGGGTGGCGCGTGCTGAGTGCGTGGGTGCTGAGTCCTGTTGGAATGTCCAAGGTCTGAGGCCAAAATGTTTGCATGCCCAAGGCTTTAATACACCCTCAAGAATATTTTCTCGGTAATATTCGGTAATTTTTCTGATGCCACGGTCGATTAATACGAGCGAAGAGCGACCATCGGCTGTTATGGTGGCCCACACCATCACCACGGCCGCCGCTTGAGTTCTGGTGACCAACCGAAAGTGCACACTTTCAGCTGATCTTTTTGGCAAGTAAAGACGATCATTTTGTTTGTTTAAGAACAGCTGGACAACGAATGTTTTCCCATCGGAGAAAAATAAATTCGGCAGTTCACCACTTTCGTCCAAGCGAAACAACTCTTTAGCTCTTTTAAGTCTACTTTCTTTCTGTTGCTGTGTAAGTTCTTGCTCTTTTTCGGAATTTTAATGGCTTTACCCCGAGCTCATTCTTCAATATTTGCCGAATGGAATATTGCGATATGTTCAGCTCACGAGCCATTTTTCGGCCAACGCGACCACCACCGCTGTTTTCTTCCGTCCACTTCCTTGACGTCGGGCTACGCTACCAGTATCAAGGTAACGAGCGATGGTACGAGACACAAAAGATTTATTCACATTTAAATGCTGGAGTGCTCTAACGATAGCCACTTGTGGTTTTCAAGCCAAATATCTGAAATAAGTCACACTATCACGCTTGAATTCCATCACGAATAATTTTTTTCTGGAAAATTCTTACCAAAATGCTTTTCTATGATTATAAAAATGAGCTGTCACTGGAATAATTTTAACAGCTGTCGGACGAGGGATTTAGAAACGACAGCAGCAGTTGTTCGCCGTTTTTCCATCTCACCCTGTATGTATGGTGAAGGGTATAAAAAGCTGCACTAAAGGTAGTAGGGTGTCAATTTGTTGGCAACGCCAAATGTTAACCTTCTTCCTTTTTTATATTTTCAATTTAAACGTCAACTTCATGGTCCTCAGGATTTATTTAATTTTTCAAGATCAAGACAGACATAAGCGTACATATATTTATGCACGTATGTCGGTGTGTTTTTGATTTAATACAATTTATTTTGTTTTCATTGCTTAAGTCAGCAGTATTTTTTCCTTTCCTTTTATTTTAATTTTTGTTTTTTTTTTTTTTTTAGGTTCTTTACATTTTCCTTCCTTATGTTACGTTACGTTGTGACTGCGTTTTTAGCAACTTGGGCAAAAGAGCATTTATTTTCATAACCATTTACCATAAGGAAGTAATAAATTTTAACAGACGTCAACACATGTATGGAATTGTATGCAAAATGCTTTTATTTTTACAGCAAAGAACAATAACAGCAACAACAACAAAAACAAAAACAATATGAACAGCAGCAAAAAGCAAAAAAAAAAGAACTCAAAGAAACTCGTAGCTATAAGAAGTGTGTGCTGCAAACTCTCGTATATTCATATTTAGGCCTTCGGATGATGATGATTCCATGTGACGACATACCCCAAGGGTCCAAAGCCCATGAGCCAATTGAAAGCAAAAAAAAAAAAAAATAAAAAAATAAAGAGATTCAGAAAAATAAAAAATGAGCCTGGCCCAATAAAACACAACTAAAGGTTAAACTTCAAAAATTTAACACTCAGATTCATATTGTATTGGATGGGATTTAGTTGAGAAAAGGGTTATTAAAAATCGTAATAAGCATTTTCAATGGCATAGGAGCAAAAGGCATCGGAGCAAAATTATTACCGTAAATAGGATTTAATCAATGAAATTGGATTTTTTTTCAAAATGTTAAAGGCAGTAAAAAAGTCTTAATAGTTTGATTTAAACTGCCAATGTTATAGGCCATTACGTTAACCCTCGCAGCTCAGACGATATGATGACGGCAATAAAGACAAAAAGTTAGCGACATTTGGAGCAGTTAGTTCCTGTAAACATCTGCGTATTGAAAGTTTAACTTAAATTCTTTTATTTAAATTTAAAATCCCAAGGTACTATGTTCAACTGTTATGTACAAATATATATGCGCTTAGAATATGTATACAGAAGAGATAAGTAAAAGACCGTGAGATGTATTTGTTTCTTCTTTTGATATGATTAATAGTTAAATGATGTAATACAAAATAAGCGTATTCCAATTCTGAAATCAAAAACTAGATTAAAAAAAAGAAGTAAAAAACATTAATCTCCCGAACTTTTAATACCCTCCACCTTAGGGCAAAGAAAACCTTAGAACTATTTATGTCCCACAAATACCAATTTTTAGACATATTCATAGGAAAATGTGGCTAAAATCATCAAGCTACCGAATATCGGGAGGTACCATTATATGGAACTATACCAAAGCATGGACCTATACACACAATGTTTCACAACACGAACTAGAACCCATTATGGGCCTACAAATACCAATTTTCAAAAATAAATCCGTGAAAAAGTGTGGCAAAAATAATTAATAACGAATATCGGGAGGGACCGTTATTTGGCAATTATACCAAAACGTGGACCGATATATCAATACCAACCATCCTAGACACAATACAAATTATTCTGCTAAATGTTGACGTTCTACGTCAAATAATGTGGCCTGTATCGTGATTTCAACAGACAGGCGGACAGACTGACGGACATCGTTAAATCGACTTAGAATTTTATGCTGATTATGAATATATATATACATTATGGGGTCACGAAGAATATTTAGGGATGCTACAAACGGAATGACAAAGGTGGAAATTCCGAAATTCCAAGGTAGAGGGTATAAAAACCGAATATTAGGATGTACCATTACTACGCTTCACCATTACTACGCTATTTCGTAGAGTTATAAACGAAATGTCGAGACTACTATACCTCCTATATAAAGGGCTATGGATCAGAACAAAGATGAAATTAAAAAAAAAATCTGCCGAAAAGCATGGTTCAACACTCAACGTGGCTTTATATTAACCTTCTCGTCGGTCGTAAGACTATAATTGATTTTTGGGACATAACAAGGCGTTAATAAATATCGATGATTCATAATAATAGTGGAGATTCGAAATGCCGAACTGAGGGTCGAGATAACGCTTTTAGGGCCCAAAGTAGTAGCATGCAATATTACTACGAATAAAAGTAAGAATCTAGTCAACTAGGCATGTCAGACAAACTCTACAGACATCACAACATTTAAAAAGTAAAAAAGCAGCTAAGTTCGGCCGAGCTTAACTTTAAATACCCTTCACCATTTGGAAAGAGTTTGAAAATTTAAAAAAAAAAAAAAAATCCTTTAAAAATTCTCTTAAAATTTAAAAATACCGAATATAGCTGTTATATTAGGGTCTATAGGAAGACGTGGACCTACATTGGCATTATTTGTCATAAGCCATTACAATATTCAAATACGAAACTTAAAAAAATATTCGCTCCGTTTCTAGAGAGGTCTCCGTTATATTGAAGCTATACGAAGACCTAGACCTGCATAAACAATTTTCTGTCACAGGCTATAGTTCCTATTAGCAATTTAAAATACCACACCTCAAGCAATTTCGGTGAGTATTGTACCTAAAATCGTCAAAATACCGAATATGGGGAAGTACTGATATATGGGGCCTATACGAAGGCCTGGACCTGCGTAGACAATTTTCTGTCAAAGACTGTAGTTCCCCTTACGAACTCTAAATACGAAATTTGATAAAACTCCGGTGAATAATGATGCTAATATCATCAAAATACAGAACATTGGGAGGTACCGTTGTATGGAGGGTATACGAAGACGTGGGCCATAATTCGCAATATTTTGTTATAGGCTGTAGTACCTATTTCTTTTTCTAAATACGAAATTTGAAACAACTGCGGTAAAAAATGTCGCAAAAATCACCAAGTTACCGTTTATCAGGGGGTGCCGTTGTATGAGGGCTATACGATATCGTTGAACTATATAGAAAATTCTCTTCGAGAGGGTAAAGTACTCTGAAGGAACTTTTTGTGAGGATCTTAAGACAATTCCATCGAAAATGTGCCTAAAATCGTCAAAATACTAAATATCTGGAGGTACAGTTATATGGGGTTATACGATATCGTAGACCTATATAGACAATTCTCTTTCAGGGTGTCAATATACATAATATCAGGGGTGCCGTTATATGGGGGTTATATAATATGTGAACCGATATACCCCTCTTTGAACTTGATCTGCCTGCAGACAAAAGACTTATCTGTGCAAAATGTTAACTTCCTTTTTTAATTCGTTCTGACTCTAGCGTGATTACAACAGACGGACGCGACGACTACAACATGGGAGCCATATATTAATCTGAAACGATTTCTACTAAGGCATTTGAAGGAGGCAATTTTTCTGTTGTATGTCAGCTGCACCCGAAAACAAACATCGTTGTTCCCGGTTCGATCGTTGTTCTATCTTCTACACCTCCAACAGTGGCTTCGTAATTCCCGAGTACCCTCAATTCAAGTACCTTCAAACTTCTCTACATCTGATGACATTGAAATCGTCTACAACCCGAATATCAACATCATGGTACCCAATTACCTTTAAAAGGTCTGCATTCGAACACCATTATAGTAATTCCAGATCACCTTCAAATTTTATTTAAAAATTTAATTTATATTATTAAACAAATATTAATACGAAAACATTAATTTACTTAATTCAACTTCATGAAATGTTAAGGCATTAAATCCCAAAACTATGCACCAAAAATTTGTTTCAATAACTTTAATCCTTAAAGTATGCAATATAACACGAACCATTCCGTGAACAATGATTCACAACATTTCTACCCCGAAATAAAAACGAAAAAAAAAAACAAAACTCATCATTCGAATGTAACTTTAATCTACGAGGAAAGTTGAATAACCTAGAACATGTCAGCCATCCCTATACCAAAGATGCGGTGGTGGTGATGCCGACTGGTTAATGCATTACACAAACCCCCATATCAGCAGCCATGAATGATATTGGATTTTTTCATTTCCTTTTTCCTATCATTTTCCACAAGTTCAATGTAATTACTAAATTAACCTTAACACAAACTTTTTCATTAACACATGCAGCAAGAAAGAAAATTCACAGAACTTTAACATTTCTTTGCAAAATTCCTAACATTCAAGCGTCCAGAATGAAAAGAACCTGTCCGCATAACAACAGCAAAATCGATAGCAATTAATGGCTTGCACATAGATATGCCCCCCAAACCGGCAATAGTCGCCTTAATACTTGTTCAAACAATTGCCTTGAAACAGAAAACATCCCCCCAGAGAAGTTCGCTCGAATGTGAATGCAGAATATTTTCCGATAAACTTTTATTTACCTTTTTGCTTAAGTATTCACTTAAAGTGAAAAACCACAAAAGTAGAAAACTACCCACTTGTTTAGGGATGCTGTTTCATGGCCAAAGGTGTGTGTGGTAGTGTGTTTTTCGTTAAGGGGACGAGTGGGTGTGGATGAGTGTTGTGTGTCAGACGGAACAGAACAAAATCAAATATAAAACATCACTTTTGGAAATTGAGTTAAGTAAGGAATAAATCCCTTTTAATTGCCACATTGCTGCAACCGGCAGCAACAACAACAACAAAAACCAAACATGAAAAATAGCTAACAAACAAACATCTGTAGCGGTGGTAACATCATCATCATCGTCAGCAGCATCAACAGCAATCTTTTAGATTTTCGTACAATTCCATATAACTCCAAATACTCAGATGTACTTAAAACAAACGAACAGATACTAACCTATATACATACAAGTGTGTGCGGAAAATCCATCTAGGTATATGAAGCAAAAATGCAACGGAAGAAGTTGGTATAAAAATGTTGGTAATCATAAGCTATACCCAGAAATAACTATATGGTATATGGCTAATTTTTATTAAATGAGAGTAGGTTTTGCTCGAAGGGATTCAAATCACAAATATTAGGAAATATCGACTGAGAAAACTTGAACAGTTGGCAATAAGCACTCATACAACTAGAACAATTGTATCCTCAGTCACATGACTGCAGGATATACAGGGTGAGATGAAAAATCTGCAACCATCTTCAGACTGCTGTCATTTCTAAATCACTCGTCCGACAGCTGCTAAAATTTTTCCAGTGACAGCTCATTATACTTTTTACAAGCATACAAAAGCATTTTGGTGAGAATTTTCCAGAAAAAAAAAAAACAAGTTAAAAACCAGTTAGTTCGGCCAGGCCGAACTTTGAAGCGAATTTGGAAATTAAAAAAAAAATCCTTAAAAATTCTGTTAAAATCTTAAAAATACCGAATATAGACGTTATATTGGGATCTATACGACAGCATTTTTTGTTATAAGCTATTACCATATTATAAACGGCGAATAAAGTAGCATCATCAAAATACCGTATATAGGAAGGTACCGATATATCGGAGCTATACGAAGACCTGAACCTGCATAAACAAATTTCTGTCACAGGCTGTAGCATCCATTACGAACCTCAAATACCACATCTTAAACAATTTCGGTGAGTATTGTACCTAAAATCAACAAAATACCGAATATAAGGAGGTACTGATATACGGGGCCTATACGAAGACTTGGACCTGCATAGAAAATTTTGTGTCACAGACTGTAGTTCCCATTACGAACTCTAAATACGTAATTTGAAACTACTCCGGTGAATAATGACGCTAAAATCATCAAAATAACGAATATTGGGAGGTAAATGAAACAAAACTTGCTACATAATCCTAAAAACTTTTTTAAATTTGTAAATTCCAAAAAGAAAGCACATAAATTTCCTAGCAGTATGAAACTTGGCAGTAGCGAATCTTCTGACAACTTAGTGATTTCTAATTTATTTGCTGAGTTCTTTTAATCTTCTTATACCCAGAATACTTTCAATGGTTCTTACAGCTATAATATTGAGAAATTAAATAATTTTCCCCGTATTATCCTGACAGATGACGAAGTTTTCTATGGGTTAAGAACACTACGCTCCTCATTCTCTCCAGACCCTGACGGCGTTCCAACGTACATTTTAAAATCTTGTGCTGGTGAAATTTCTGTACCTCTCACTAAAATGTTTAATTTCTCCCTATCTAAAGGATATTTCCCATTCTTTTGTTATTCCCCTGCATAAATCAGGAAATAGGAGTGTCATCAGTAATTATAGATTTATCGCTAAATTAAGCGCCATTCCTAAACTCTTCGAACTTTTGGTATCACGAAGAATATTACACTACATAAAAAGCATAATTTCACCTTGTCAACACGGTTTCATGAAAGGTAGATCTACAATTACTAATCTATTAGAATTTGCTTGTCATGTTCATAAAGGCTTTGTGAATAAGCAACAGACTGACGTTATTTACACTGATTTTAGCAAAGCTTTTGATACGGTAGTTCATAAACTCTTGCTTCAAAAACTAGACTTAATGGGTTTCCCAACATCACTCTTAAACTGGATATCCTCCTACTTACATAATCGTACACAAAGAGTTATTTTTAATGATGTCTCTTCGAAGAACATCATTGTTTCATCAGGTGTACCCCAGGGAAGTCACTTGGGCCCTTGGGACTGTTTGTTCTTTACCTTAATGACCTTCCAAACGTAGTTCGTTTTTCCAAAATTTTAATGTACGCGGATGATGTGAAGCTTTTTCTTCACGCAAATTCACTTAGCGATCAAATCTCTTTGCAATATGATTTATACTCACTCGTAAACTGGTGTAGTGCAAATGGTATGACCCTTAATCTAAAAAAATGCAAAAAGTTGTCTTTCTTTCGATCCCAACCTTTTTTATCTAATTACTTTATTGGCTCCCACAAATTGGATAATGTTGATTCGTTTGTTGATTTGGGCGTAATATTAGATCCTAAGCTTCGGTTTCATTTGCATATTGATTCTTGCGTTAATAAAGCGAAATCTTTACTAGGATTCATCAAGCGCTGGTCTAAAGAGTTTGATGATCCTTACGTAACTAAAAGATTATTTGTTAGCTTAGTGCGTCCAGTATTAGAATATGGCTGTATATTGTGGAGTCCATTTTATAAATTTTACTCTGATAAAATTTAATCTGTACAAATTCAGTTTTTAATTTTCGCTTTACGTGGTTTAAACTGGAACGTTTCCGAACCTCTTCCTCCTTATGAGAGTCGGTTATTGTTAATTGACCTTCCATCACTTGAAAGAAGACGTCTTATGTTAAGAGCACTATTTATCATTAAATTAGTACGCGGTCTCATTGATTCTCCATTTCTTATAGGTGAAATATACCATAATGTTCCTTCTCGCAGAACTCGTAATTTTGAACCCTTAAAATTATCGTTTGCGAGAACTAACTATGAGCTTAACAACCCTATGAGGTCACTTTGTGTTACTTATAACAGTTTATTTAACACTATTTGCTTAAGTAATCCATTAAATACAATAAAGAACTATATTCTACATATGTAATTTTGTTTGTTTAATGAGTATTTCGTGAATTGTTTCATGTCTTTGTCTTAATTTTCCAAACTCGTTTTACGGCATCTTATCTACATCTCCCCAAGCGGAACTAGTAGAACCCGCCTTTGAGTAATAGTTGTATACAGTAGATTGAAATTCTATTATAAATTACCAAGCTGCTTGATCATCTGGCACTTGATCTACATTTCCCTTTGCGGTACAGTAGACACAGCCAATGAGCAGCAATTTTTAAAACCTGTACCTTGTTAACTTTGTTTACTAATCTGTGTGTGTCTGTTATTTTTTGTTATTTTATTTACTGGCTGATGAAGTTTCTGTAGCCGGTGCGAAACCATTGCTAACCCGCCTTAGTCCGGACTTTGGTGTGAACGCGCTCTCTACGTATAGGGAGGTGGCCCCCTCGGTCGGCAGGGGCGGGTGTGAGAGGCGTGGGAACGAACGAAGTAACTTTAAAGGGGGGTTATACGAAGACGTGGACCTGCACAGACAATTTTCTGTCCTAGGCTGTAGCATCTATTTCGAACTTTAAATACCAAATTTGAAACAATTCCGGTGAATAATGTCGCTAAAATTATCAAAATACCGAATATCGGGAGGTACCGTTGTATGGGGGCTATATGAAAATGTAGATCTACATGTCCCATTTACGAGCTTGACCTGCCTACTGGCAAAATAAACATGTGTACAAAATGTTAGCCTTCTATCAGACGGACATCGCTAAATTATCAGAAATGGTTCGAAAAGTAAAGAAGCGACTTGATGGAAACCCGCGTCACAGTGGCCGAAAAACTGCTCGTGATCTGAACATATCGCAATATTCCATTTGGCAAATATTGAAACTGCAAGAACTTACACCGCAACATAAAGAAAATAGACTCAAAAGGGCTAACGAGTTGCTTCGTTTGGCCGAAAGTTGTGAACTGCCGAATTTTGTTTTCTCCGATGAGAAAACATTCATTGTCCAGCAGTTTGTAAACAAACAAAATTATCGTGTTTACTTGCCAAAGTGGTAAGCTGAAAATGTGCACCTTCGGTTGGCCACCAGAACTCAAGCGTCGGCCATGGTGATGGTGTGGGCCGCCATAACAGCCGATTGTCGCTCTCCACTAGTATTAATCGACCGTTGCATCAGAATAAACGCCGAATATTATCGCGAAAATATTCTGGAGGGTGTATTAAAGTCTTGGGCACGGAAACATTTTGGCCGCAGACCTTGGACATTCCAACAGGACTCAGCACCATCGCACTCAGCACGCGCCACCCAAGAATGGTTACAAAATAAGGTTTCTCGCTTCATTTCCAGCTCACAATGGACACCAAAATCTCCGGATACCAATTCGTTGGACTACTGTGTCTGGAGTATTTTGGAAAGTAAGGTTGGCACTAAAAAATGCCAATGTGTCGATCACTTCGAGCAAGCACTACGCCGGGAATGGGCCAAAATACCGCAGAGCAACATTCGGGCAGCGAGTAAAGGTTTCATTGGCCGTTTGAAAGCCATTCGTGCCAAAGGTAACCAATTCGAACAAATCTAAACTTATTCTAAAATTTGATGCTATTTCTGACATTTTTTACTTTTTTTTGTCTTACCCTCTATATGTCCACGATATCGTATATCCCCCATATAACGGAACCTTCCGATATTCATTATTTTGATGATTTTATCCACATTTTTCAATGGAATTGTCTTAAATACACACAAGTAGTTCCTAGTGATTACTTTGTTCCCTAGAAAATAATTGTCTATATAGGTCCAAGATATATTATAGTCCACGATATCGTATAGCCCCCAAATGTTCCAAAGAAATTGTCTTAAAAGCCACTCATGGGGTTCTTTCTGAGAATTGTTTACATAGGCCCACGTTTTAGTATATTGCCTATATAACGGTGTCCCCTGATATTCGGTATTTTCATGATTTTTTTGTGACATTATTAACCGGAATTGTTTCAAATTTCGTATATAAAGTACAAAGCAGCCTACGACACAAAATACATGTACAGGACCACATCGTCGTATAACCCCCATATAATGGGTTTCATTTGAGCGGTATTTGTTAACGGAGTTTTTTTTGAAATTTTACAAGTTTCTTTCAAATGGTGAGGGCATAAAAAGTTTGGCTTAGCAGAACTTAGCTGCTTTTACTTGTTTATTTTATTAATTTTTGCCTATTTTCTTGATATACCTACAATAGAAATGTCATTTCTTTAGTGTCTTGTATTGAAATTTGATGAAGAATATATATGCTTTTGAGGTTGTCTTTATGAAATGATGACTCGTAGGAAATTTTTTTATAAACTGACATGAACTACGAATTCTAGAGCATGTCTTCAATATTTAGGAATTCACGGCAATTAAGTAAGACTTACTTTTGATATCTTTCGAACCCAGATTCGAATTTTGCCGAATCATTTAAGTTGTTACGTTCCCGTTTAGAGGCAATTGTAATTTTTTTTTTTTTTATTTTTTGTTGTACCGAAATACCCTTTTGGTGACTCGCAAGAGATCTGAATTCCAAGGAATCCTAATTCGAAAATCTCCAAAACATGGGAAAAGTTGGAACTTTCCCCTACTATTTAGTTTACTTTGCGATATAAACTTCCAAAACGCCAATAAATGTGTCCATTTGGTTTAGCTTTTCATAATCTACTGATTTTTCCTGTAAATATGTTCTGTGTTTCACAGTGTAATCATCAAATCTTGCAATTCTTGCCGTTAGCATACCTTCCCCCGACACGTTCATCCTTCCGTCAAGAGCTAAAGGTGTTTGCCACGTTACACATCCAGTTTGGGGTTTTTCGGTTGTCCATGTTACACTTTTTGGTTGGAGTGTGTTGAGTTTACATCAAAATCCCTGAGGTTAACAAATTGCAAAAATGGAACTCACCTTGCGCTCAAATGAGAGTGGGGAGAGGAAAAAATGTGCAATACGTGATGCAGTTCGAATTCAACGAATTGTTAGTTGGCTACAATATTCAAATGAACTCTAAAGTTAATTGTTAACAATTGGTTTAAATTCCATATATGAAGTTCGGAATCTATACTACCGTCTATGACCAAAAATTACTTTTGCAAGTCTACGTGTTAGTATAGCCCCCATATAACAGTTTTCAATTAAGTGGTATTTTTTATGGATTTTTTTTGAATTTTTTTAAGATCCTTCAAAATAGTGGAGAGTATGAAAACCTTGCTTTTTTACTTGTTTTAGTTAACATTTATTAAGTCTCCAAATTACAAACGCCGTAACCAACTTACAATACCTTCTATCTAATGGTAATGCGCATCGAAAATCTGAAAATCTGCATCTGTATATGCATGTAAACATGTGTGTGTGTGAACAAACATGTAGCCACTCATATCCGACATAGATACAGGCAAATAAAATCAGGAAAAACAAAACTCAAAAGCACTTTAGCGCATTAAACATCCCTGGCCAGCACTCCAACGGCAGAGAACAACTAATGGGAATGAGAAAAACGAATCTTGTTAGGAAAAACTCTCGATTTCGTATACAGCTAATACTAATAAAGGTTTAACCACCAATGCTGCAGCTATGCTAAATTTCGATAGATTTTGAATAGAAAAATTTAAGTCGTTTTTATTTTCAATATCGGCTTGAAGAATAAGAATATGAATCCTTCTATTTTTTGGGGAGCTTCATCATACAGAGTGAGATAAAAATAAACTGCAACAATTCAAACGCCATTATTTTTTTATTATTTTTTTATTTTAATGAATGAAAGCAAAAAATGCCGGAGGGAGCATCGAATTTTACAATAAGTTTAGATTTGTTCGAACTGGTCACATTTGGCTCGAATTATGACCTTCAAACGGCCAATGAAACCGTCACACGCTGTCCAAATGTTGCTCTGCGGTAATTTTGTCTATTCCCTGCGAAGCGCTTGCCTTCAGTGATCGACACTTTGATATTTTTAGTGCCAACCTTGCTTTCCAAAAAAAAAAAAACCAGACACAATAGTTTAATGGATTGGTATTCGGAGATTTTGGTGGCCATTATGCGCTGAAAATCAAGCGAGGAACCTAATTTTGTAACCATTCTAGGGTGGCGTGTGCTGAGTCCTGTTGGAATGTCCAAGGTCTGTGGCCAAAATGTTTGCAAGCCCAAGGCTTTAATACACCCTTCAGAATATTTTCGCGATAATATTTAGCATTTATTCTAATGCCACGGCCAATTAATACGAACGGAGAGCGACCATCGGATGTAATGGCGGTCCACAAAGTATATATATTCTTGATCAGTATAAAATTCTATGTCGACTTAGCGATGTCCGCCCGTCTGTGGAAATCACTGTAGCTTCCGAACGAAATGAAGTAGATTGATAAAATTTTACACAAATGTATACTATGTCTGCGGGACTTTTGGCATTGAAAATTGTCCATATAAGTCTACGTTTTAGCATAGCCCCCATATAACGGTACCCCCCGATATTCGGTATTTTGATGGTTTTTGGGATATTATTCACCGGAATTGTTTCAAATTTAATATTTGAAGTCCGTAATGGATGCTACAGCCTAAGACAGAAAATTGTCTGGGCTGGTCCACGTCTTCGTATAGCCTCCATCTAACTGTACCTCCCAATATTCGGTATTTTTTGATTTTTTGATTTGGAATTGTTTCATTGTCTTCGTATAGCCCCGATATAATGGTTCCTCCCGATATTCGGTATTTTGATGGTACTAGCTACTTTATTCACTGAAGTATTTTAAAGTTTCGCATTTGAATATTTAATGGCTTATGACGATTGGTGGAGAGTAAGTTCGCCCCGGCCGAGCTTACAGCTTGTTTACTTGTTGGAATTTCAATGGCTTCACCCCGAGCTCATTTTTCAATATTTGCCGAATGGAATATTTCGATATGTTCAGCTCACTAGCCATTTTTCGGCCTCTGCGACGCGGGTTCGATCAGGTCGCTTCTTTACATTTCGAACCATTTCTGCTGTTGTTGCTGTTTTCTTCCATCCATTTCCTTGACGTCAGGCTACGCTACCGTATCACGGTAACGAGCGATGGTACGAGACACAAAAGATTTATTCACATTTAAATGCTGGAGTGCTCTAACGATAGCCATTTGTGGTTTTCCAACGAAATATAAAGAAATCACACTATCACCTTTGAATACCATCACGAATAGCTTTTTTTCTAGAAAATTCTCACCTAAATGCTTTTGTTCGTTTGTGAACAATATAATGAGCAGTTACTGGAATAATTTTAGCAGCAGTCGGATGAGTGGCTGAGAAATGGCAGCAGTATGAAGTTGGTTGCAGCTTTTTTTATCTCACCCTCTACATACAGAATGGTGTAGGGTATCAAATATTCGGTCTCGGCCGACTTTTGTTCTTTACTTATTGATTTTTGGCCAATTATGAATTAAAAATTTAAAGTTTAAACCAAAGTGTAAAATTCAATATTTTGTAACTTATTAGTGCTGATAGTCTCCATGCCGGTATCCTTACTCATTAACGTCCATACTGCGATACCATTTGACTTTCAATTTCACAAATTTCATGAAAACTAAATTGGTAGGGATTATATTGAAAATTGAAAGTTATAATACAATATCAGAATTTGGTCATGTCTCAAGAAAATTGCATACATTAAGTTGTTTAATATTCAAAGCATATTTTTAGGCGTAGTGTCGTAAGTTTTGATTATAATATTTTCTAACTAAAATTTTGACCCCTGACAATAACTACAATTGGGGACCCTTTACAGAGTACGTGTACCAAAAAATTTCCACCGATTCCAAAAAAAAAAAAAAAAAAAAAATGTAAATAAATAAAATAAAAAAACATTGAATGGCAACACTTGTTTGAAAGCTCATGGGCTAATAAACAATATATTTTAAAGAGGGCTTATAATATTATAAACAAAGTATTTTAAAAAGGATTTTTTGTTAACACTTCAATACTGATAGGACGTGCTAATTTGGAATTATGAGTGTGTTTATTTTAGGGGACAGCGTAGAATCTGTGGTTGCACGTTATTTGAATACCAAAGAGTTCACAAAGCTTAAATTTATAATTTAAAAATTTCTCCACCGAAAACCTTTCCTTTTCGATACACGAAAAATTATGAAATGAAAACATTAATAGTTAAAGATGACAAAGAATGGTTATTGGAAATGCCAACAATATTTTATAAAATTAAGGCAAATGACCTATGGTCTAATAGTCAATGGGGAACCCGCCATTGGAAAATCGAAAAACACATAATACAACATAAAATTATGCACGCCAGGACTGTAGACAATTTTCCTTTACCACACTTATCTCTACTTGGCCATTCATGATTCTTGCTGAGTGGAAAACTTTGGCCATAAACCAAAAAACCTTCATAACATTGCAGGCAGCAATCGCGTACATGAGAGGCTCCAATCGCAAATTAAAGGCTATTAAGAAATTCGATACGCATCAAAGGACATTGGTAAAATTTGTTTCTCCAACAACGGCGACAACTAACAACGATGTCACACAATTACAAAACAGCGACAGCAGCCGTTGTATGATGTCCTTTATTTCTATTGAGCATAGTCATCGTTCGTTCACTCACATTGGACATTTCGAAAGAGCCGAAAATCTTAAAATTTACCTAAAGTTCATCGAAGGTTGTCTTCCATAATGACAATATTTTGGGGGTTGGGACAGCATAGTCTACAAATAATATTCTTATTTCTTGGGCCATTATTGTGTGATGGCAAAAGTTTGCAATCTGAACTTAAGAGTCAGCAAAAAAAAACACTAACACACAAATAAATGTGACCAAAACACAAGAAAGACAGCTGAAAAAAAGCATGTAGCAAACAACAAAAGATTGAAAGAAAATTATAAAATACTTGGCAACATTTGCTTAAAAGTGGAAATAGATTTTATTACAAAAAACGAAACGGAAACGAAGTTTGGACTCCTCAAATGATACCACCCACTTAATTTCATTTTGTCAAAATTGCGTTAGACAGTGGGACAGACAAAAAAAGGTTTCGAATGGAAAATGTTTGGAAGTTTTGGAAAAAAAAACAATTTTTATTGTAAGGAAGTCTGTGAGAATATAAAAATATCATAGAACAATTAAAAAGACGTTAAGTTCGCCTAAGAGAGAAAACTTGAGAAAACTTTATCTATGGAAAAATGCACTAAAGTCTTCCAAGCCCTTCGAAATGTGGACTGATATAGCAAATTTTTAATACAACTAACATACATCTGTTTAAATGATATATAAAATTGATCAGGAGAAGGTCCTTGGAAAATATTTTATGAAATGAACGAATTTTTGTTAGTGAGCGCCTTGAAATAAATTAAAAAAAAAAATGTAGGAATCTTATAAAAAAACAAACCAATTATTTTTGAGATTTCCAAAAAAAAAAAATATAAAAAACCTCAAAATTTTCCTTCAAAACAAAATAAATACATATTGGACGAGAGAGAGAGAGAGATTTTTGTTAGATGGTCCTTAGAATGCATGAATTTTGCTGGCTAATTTTTTTTAGTTTTGGTATTTTTTTAAAAACAAATTTTTGTAAACTGATCCTTGAAAAATATTTTTAAAAAATCCACGCTATTTATAAATTGAAGTGCTTTGAAAGAATTAAAAAAATGCCTTCATGAGGAAATGGGTTTTAAAAACGTAAATGAGGGTTTTGGTCAAGGGATTGAAAGATATAACCACAGCGTTTCGTTATTGAATTTCTTAAAATTTTTTTATATCATTCCTATATATTATTATTTTTTTTTTTTTGAAATAAAGGATTTTTTGTCAGGAATTCTCTGAAAGATATTTTTACATAAACCATGATTATCGGGAAGGAAATCACTGAAACATAATTTTCCAAAAATCAAAAAGAAATTGTTCTTAGAAAGCTTTTTTTAAAAAATACTTCTCCTCAGTTAACCGATTAATGGCTATGAAAATTTTTTAAACAAGTAAAAAAAAATCAGTTCTGCCGGGACGAACTTTTAAAACACTCCAACTTTGGGTAAAGAAAACATTTTATTAAAAAGTATCTGAATTCAAACGTGTTCACTTTAAACTACAAATTCTAGTAAGACCATTTGGATAATGCTGTTAAACTTTTCATCATACAGTGGGTGAGGCCTTGGTATGGGGACCATACCAAAACGGGAACCTCCATAGGCAGTTTTATACTGAAAGGATTTTATACTGAAAGAATTTCGCTAATAAATGTGATTAAGATTATCAAAATACCAAGTATCGGTGGGTATCGTTATATGTGCGCTATTGGAAAACGTGGACCTACATTTTCAATGTTCTGCTGTCGGAGCTATAACCCATTATGAACTACAAATGACAATTTTTATACAAATCCATTGGAATTTTTTTTTTTATGTGGGGGCTATACGAAAATATTTATATTAAGTTAAGCCACCGACTCTAGAACCCATTATGAACTACAAATACAAATTTTTAGACAAATCCGTGGACAAATAACGGAAAAATCATCAAAATACTCTTCTTCTCAAGGTGGAGGGCATAAAAATCCCGATTCTTTAATTGGAAAAATATTTTTCCAAAAATAAACTATTCTTCTATTAAAAGTCAAATCATTTGAAAAATTCCACGATTTTAGGTTGGAAACTCTTCGGAATAATAGGACTAAAAATCACCGATTCTTGGATGGAATATCTGAATTTTTGTCAGGAATTCCTTGAAAAAAATCTTCTTCAACAAGGAGACCTTGGGAGTCCTATGCTGGTCATGGCCAAGAAGTACTTTAAAAAGCAAAGGGCCGACCATGTGATACCCTCCAACAATATAATAAATTTTTAAGCTCCCTTAAACACAAATCCGTTTTGGTCAATTTCGTTTTTGAAACAACGTCATATAGTCCTATTACCTTTAATATTATTCAATGACCATATAAAATGTTAGGCCTATCCTAAACGCTAACCCCATGCGAAATTCGGTGTCGATCGGTCTTTAATTGTGACCTGCAAAATGACTGCGAATTCAGGACAATTTTCAGTTCTTGATCCATCTTATCCTTAAGGTATTTTGCAATCATCTCCAAAATATACTTTTGTTCTGTCTCCACCCCAAATCCATGCAAAATGACCATGGACAGGCGGGCGAGCGGACGGACACGCATAGCTAGATAATGCATATCTATAAAAATTCAGCTCGGTGAGATCGAAAGATCGATATATAAAATAGTGGGTCTAGGATGAATATTTCAAGATTGTACAAACTCTTTGGCCCAATCAAAATGTAAATACCCCCAACACATATTCTTGTAGGCAGGCCTCCGAAATATTCGCTCGAATTTGTTCAAAGAGTGAAACTCACTCATATTCGAGAGAGTGCGCCCCTGAGAGCTGAAAAAATCTAGGAAGAACGATTTATTGATGTCACTGGAGTAAAATTCTTCCAAAATCGAGCAGATTCTATTCCTCCCGAGCACAAATCAAAAAACAAAATATTCTTTCCACTCATTTTCACTTTAGGGCATACCCTTGCTCTATTTTGATTCGATTCGGCTCTCACTTTAATTTTTCAAACCGGAGTGACTCAGACTCCCGCACAAAACAAAAGAGTTAAGAGAAGACTCCGTAAAAGAGCCCTACTTGTCGTGCAAACCTGCTCGCGAGCAAGTTTCGCTCCCGAGTGAAAATAAGCAAATCTGTGTTCTGGTTGTAGGTTATAAAAACTTAAAATCTTTGAAAAAAAAAATTTTTTATAAAATCCACTGTTCAGGGCTGGAAAATCTTTACAAAAATATTTTTAAAAACCGTCATTTTTATGTAAGTCCTTAAAGAAGTCCGTAAAAGCCTTTAAAGGTTCCTTAAAATACATAAAAAATTAAATTGGAATTTGGACATTTTGGGCAGTCTTTTGAAAAAATGTTTTTAAAATAGTCACGAATCTTTCATTTCAAAAATAACGATTCTTGCCAGGAATTACCGTTATTTAAATGAAATACTTGAAACATAGTTTTAATATATCGACGCCTAAAAAAATGTTACGAAAAATGCACTAATTCTTGACATAAAATTTTTAAAAATATTGGACAAATCAGAATATTCGTGTACTCGAACAGAATGTCTGATTTCAATACTCAGATTGAACCTGGACTTTTACGATATATAGATTTTTTCAATTTATTTGACCCTGATTTTAAATAAATATCCCAAAAAGTCGAAGAAGGTTCCTTTATGGGGATCCACAAAATAAATAAAACAAGTAAGCAAAGGCTACAGTCGAGCGGGGCCGACCGTTGAATACCCTACAACACTATAATAAACGATACAGTTTATATAGGCGAGAAACTGGAAAGAATTACACAAGATATTGTGACAAATAATAAAAGAAACCATCAGGTTTCAAATAATAGCAACTTAAACTAATTTGCTCATTTCCAATTTATTGGTAGATTTTGCACGTAAATGGTCTTCCTAGATCTGAAACCAATATTTCTTTAAGACCTATAATCTCTCAGAAGTGGCAAAAGATTAACATTTATTATTGGTTTTTGACTGAAACGCATCTATATGAGATACAGACATTTGACAATATTCTTCAACGAAATAGTCAGAAGTGCGTCTTTCCCGTATTTCGTATTTTGTCCACATAAGTTGGCAAACTGTTTCACACATTGAATATTTTTGGATTGCCATCCAAAACTGCTTGGCTTTTGCAATGTCCGGTAACCCCCATTCAAATGTGCGTGAGGATTGGGCGATAATTACGACCTGCTGACAATTTTGCAGTTTTTTTGGTCCATTTCAACCCCTACATATATGGCGATCTTCTCCAAAAAGAGTAGGCTTCTATCCTGACCCTCATCTGATCCTCATGCAAAATTTCGTAAGGATCGGGCCATAAATGCGATCTGTATATGATATCCTAATTTCCTAACTACTTAGTTTTGTTAGCTGTAAAAATATTACCAAATGTTTAATTCAAAATGAAAATATGCCAAAAATATGACAAAATTGAAAAAATATGAGAAAATTTTACAAAATCAATATTTTCATCTTTAGAGAGATATTTGTATGCGATTTTTTAGACGTTGTTTCTTTCCTGCCAAGAGGCCATTCTGAATTAATGAGAACTGTCGAAATCAGCTCAGCCGTTCTCGACATGTAAGAGATCTTTCAAGCATATCTCCTTTGACAGACATATATATCGCACATATTTTACTATATATCCGATTTGTTGGATGTTAACGTCAATGTAAAGGTCAGAAGTAACCTTGTCATGGCTTTGTGATATCGCCGTGATTTAAAATAGTCGCGGTTTAATGAAAAATTTTGAATTTTTCCAATACAAAAGATATGGTCTATTTTACCCGCTAAATATTATCCGATGACCACCCAAATTGGTAGGCTTCTTCTCCGCCCTAAACTCTAGCTACATGCGAAGTTCCGCGTCGATTGGTCTATAATTGCGACCTGTATAGCTACTGCAAAATCCGACATTTTTTCAGATTTTGGTCCATTTCGACCCCTAAATATTATGCGATCATCTCCAAAAGAAATAGGGTTCTATTCTGACCCTAGCCCCACCTCCATTCTAAATTTCATGAAGATCGGGCCATAATTGCGACCTGTAGAGTGATTACAAATTAACATGGACAGACGGACAGACGGACAGACGGACGGACGGACATACATAGCTAGATCGACTCAACTCGGCGAGATAGGAAGATCCATATATACTTTCCTATGTGGGAAATCAATATTTCGTGGTGTTACATAATTTTTGGCCCAATCAAACTTATAATACCCCCAACACATAGTGTTGTAGGGTATAAATATTCTAACATTTCCCATTCTCCATATCTTTTGCCAATTCCATAATATGTGCCAGTATTTTTCCTGAATCTAAAGATATAATTATTGCAACCAATGTTCAAATTACACCTATACTGTCAATATTGGTAAAGTAGATCCGACCCTAACCAGGGTCAAATGTTATAAATACCCGTACACGTCCCCTGAAAAAAATTAAAAATTCTGATATATTTTTTATACCCTCCATCATTTCATTATTAACACCTCGAAATATACATTTTTGACTATGTCGATTTAACGATGTCCGTCCGTCTGTGGAAATCGCTCTAGATTCCGAACGGATTAAAGTACATATATTAATAACATTTTACTCAGATTTGTGTTTGGTCTGCATGACTTTTGATATTGAAAATGATCTACATAGGTCCACGTTTTTTTATAGCCCCCATATAAGTATACTTCCCTATATTCGGTATTTTGACTTGATTTGAACGGAATTGTTTCAAATTTCGTATTCACTAGAAGAAACACTAACATTTTCCTAGGACGAAAAAAAATAGTAAATGTTTTCACATTGGCACATATTTCAGAAGCTCATAACGTTCACCAAAGAGTTAAGTGAGCCTCCATGTTGGTACAGTCTTTTAGATTTTTGGACGGTCTCAGATAAATCTTCTTGGCTTTATACTGGAAAATGTCATATCTACATGGAAAGGAGTCCTGCCGATTTAATGTCCTGTTAAGAGGATAGATCCAGTTATTAATTGGAATTGAAGCCTAGTCCTATATTTTTATCACTTTTCCCCACAGTACCGATTGCTTAATATTTTCCAAAACCAAATTACTATCTGGCCTCCCGCCCAATTCGCTGTGCCACATCAATAGCCAAGAAATAAACGGAAATCGAAAAGTTTAAACAACATTTTTTTCTCTCTCTCTTTTGACAATTTTTATTATAAGTACTCAAATTGTTTGCTGATGATCTCTTTGCCAGATTGGGGGCGATGAGAGGCGGTCGCTGTTGGGTTAGCCCAACAGCAGGCGGTATTGTTGGTGACAGTCAACATTAGTTGTAGAGGGGGAGGGGGTGGTTTACGACGACAATTTTTCCAACATTATGACAATAAATGAAAAACCTGCCTGCATATTTTCTGCCAGCCGCTTCTGTTGTTTGTTGTCGTTTTTTTTCTCGCCATACTGTTCTATTTTATTTTCCTTCTCGGCCGTTGTCCTGTGACTATCGGTCGCCATGTCCAACAGTCACCATTCATTTTACGCAAAACGTAGACCATTATGGCATATATTTTAGGAGCAAAAATGGCGCCATCGGATGACAATTTTACAGTTTGGTGCGATAAGAGAATTTTCTGTTAAGGGAGACCAAAAAAAAAAATGTTGCAAAACGTTCATTCATCCAAAATAGTATGCCGCCGTCGCCACCACCACAAAACAACAGCAGGAGCCGGGCATCAGACGACGCTTCGTCGTCCTCATCATCAACGTTGTCCTCAAAAGCTGGAGCAATGGCAAAACATTTACGTATATCGACAGGAGTTTGGAACGCAACGGAAGTCTGCTGTGTTTAAGCAATGACCATTATAAATACTGCCAGTTTTGGTAGTTGGCCACGTTTTCGTTGTTGTTGTTATTATTGTTGCTACTGTTTTTTGTGTAAACTCATCGGTAATTTTGTGGTTGGCTGACTGGCCAGCTATTTTGGCTACGCTGTTCCATAAACGGCAGGCCAGCAGCAGTCCCCAATGCAATATCTAGAAGGCTGGCCATGTTTGGTTGACTGGCTGGCAGCTTGGTTGGCCTAAGTAATCAATGGTGGTGATGTTGTTGTTGTCATTGTAGCTTGTAGTGCCTGGGTGTGTGTGTCGGCCAAGTTTCCTTTTGTCGCTTTGAGGATACTCGCACTATTGATGCCAAAAAATTGAGCTTCCCCCCCTACGCCCCAACTTCCTCCATTTACAAGCAGTTAGTTCGATTTTTAATGCCAAATTTGCTGTCTGCACTTGCAAAGCTTTTTTGTGGGTTGCTGTACTTAATGGAAGGGGATGTTGGATGATTGGTTGTAGTAGGTCATTGAAATTTGTTCAAAATCGAAAAAAAACATTGGCGTACAGAAGCAGACATTTCTCCCCAATTCCCACTCCCTCCCGCGGAAAATGTTGGCTACGGAAGCCCCATGCAGAATCGATGCTAATGGTGTGGGAGGAAATTAAAAGTTGTTAATGTTTGATGGTAAATTAAAACATATTGCAGGTTGCTGATAAGAATGAAAGAAACAGAACTTTGCCATAAAGGAAATTAATTTTTGTTTATTTATTGACAGCGACACTGATGCAAATGGCCACCGTAGTGGTTATCTGGCCGGAGAATAGATATTTTTAAATTAAACGGCGTCCATAAACAACAAGAAGTTTATTAAGTTTAAAATTGAGATGCTGTAGAGTCTTAGCTAATGCAAACACTATGGACGTATAACAGGTAAAAATAGTGGGTTGATTTGTAAGTAGTTATGACTGCCATTCGATGAAACCCATTATTTAGTAACTGCTGCTGAGGGAGATATGCTTATTATACCTATTTAAATTATCCACATAAATTCCTTCAAAAAGTTGGGAACATAGGAACATAGTATATCAGTAAATCGTAAAATTCTGCTATAGGTCCCAGAAATTGTTGAAGATGGGCAACATTGATTTACTCCTTCTATTTCTAGTACCCCCATAAATCATAAAAATTTAAACAATCTTAATGCAATATCCCACAGAGAGCGAAGTATCAGACTTCGGTGAAACCTGAAATATCACAATATTTTTATCAAGCCTGGGTTAGGGTGGAAATTGTCGATATCGGGTCACTTCTACTTGTACCTTCCTCACAAGGTTTCAACATTAGCATATCTCAATAGGTCTATCAACTCGGAACCTGATATAAAGATAGCATAGAACAGACCACTCCCTCTGTTACCTCACCCACAACGCTTATAAAATTTGTTTGGTCGAAGGACGAACCCTATTGAAATTGGAAATAATCGGTAAAATCTTAGATATAGCTCCCATATATATCTTCACCCGATTTGTATTTTATTGGGCACCAAATGTGTAATATTAGTCCAATTAGGATGGTGACACATATAGCCAAATCGAGCCTGGAAACAAGTGTTTCAATTTTCGGGGAAATCAGTTAAGATATAGCTAAAGCTCCCGCATATATTCTTCCTATCCGATTTGCTAAATTTCTCCTCCATAGCCGTAATATGCACTTCGTTACAACAATGCTTGGGGAAATATATCACTTTTGTCACATTTTATCAAGATAGGTTCAGATTTGGATATAGCTCCCATATGTATCTTTACTCGATTTAAAGTGTAATGTGCACTAAATGGTTGATAAAAACCCGAATTGAATGGATTTTGGCACATACGAACAAATTCAGCCTGGAAAAAAGTTGAAAAAAAATTGTTGAAAATCGGTTAAGATATAGCTATGGGTCAAACATATACGTTTCATCCGATTTTGTATTGCACTCCCTCACACCCGTAAAATATTCTCCACAACAAAGATATTTGGTGCCAACTATCAGGTACAGCATAGAAATACCTCCACTTAATTTTATAGAGATCGGCTGAGATTTGGATATAGCTCCCATATTATATCTTCACTCGATTTCACGTTTATTGAGCCTACAAAGTGTAATATCAGCTCGAATAGGAAGGACACAAATGCCTCCATCAAATTTAGTGGAATACGATAGAAGGCTGTCATATATTAGTTACTTCCGTTAATTACTTGCTTTAAATTATAACTACCATTGAGCCATAATATGCATTCAAAAACGATCATAGTTGGTATGTTTTAATTCTCATAAATATACAGGGTGAGATAAAAAATACAACAAAGTCAAACGCCATTATTTGTGCATTTTTTATTTTTTTTTTTTTTAATTTCGGATATAACATCAAATTTTAGAATAAGTTTAGATTTGTTCAAATTTTAATCCTTTAGCACGAATTGTGGCCTTCGAACGGCCAATGAAACCGCTGCCCGAATGTTGCTCTGAGATATTTTGGCCCATTCCCGGCGAAGCGCTTGCTTGAGGTGATCAACACTTTGGTATTTTTTAGTGCCAACCTTGCTTTCCAAAACCAACGGATTGGTATCGGGAGGTTTTGGTGGCCAGTGTGCGCTGGAAATGAAGCGAGGAACCTCATTTGTAACCATACTTGGGTGGTGCCTGCTGAGTCCTGTTGGAATGTCCAAGGTCAGCGGCCAAAATGTTTGCGTGCCCAAGGCTTTAATACACCCTCCAGAAAATTTTCGCGATAATATTCGGCATTTATTCTGATCCCACGATCGATTAGTACGCGCAGAGAGCGACCATCGGCTGTTATGGCGGCCCACACCATCACCATTACCGGCGCTTGAGTTCTGGTGACCAATCAAAGGTGCACATTTTCAGCTGACCTCTTTGGCAAGTAAACACGATCATTTTGTTTGTTTACAAACTGCCGGGCAACTAATGTTTTAGCATCGGAGAAAACCAAATTCGACGGTTCACAACTTTCGGCAAAGCGAAGCACCTCTTTAACTCTTTTGAGTCCATTTTCTTTCTGTTGCGGTGTAAGTTCTTGCACTTTTTGAAATTTCAATGGCCTCACCCCGAGCTCATTTTGTAATATTTTCCGAATGGAATATTGCGATATGTTCAGCTCACGAGCCATTTTTCGGCCACTGCGACGCGGGTTTCGATCAAGTCGCGTCATTACTTTTAGAACCATTTCTGCTGATGTTGCAGTTTTCTTCTGTCCACTTCCTTGACGTCGAGCTACGCTATCAGTATGACGGTAACGGGCGATGATGGTACGAGTGACAAAAGATTTATTCACATTTAAATGCTGGAGTGATCTAACGATAGCCACTTTTGGTTTTTAAGCCAAATATAAGGAAATCACATTATCACGCTTGAATTCCATCACGAATAACTTTTTTCTGGATAATGCTTTTGTTCGCTTGCAAACAATACAATGAGCTGTCACTGGAATAATTTTAACAGCTGTCGGACGAGTGGCTTAGAAATGATAGCAGTCTGAAATTGGTTGCAGTTTTTTCATTTACATTTTAACTGCTATAGAACTATAATACGCTTTCAAAAACGACCGTAATTGGTGTGATATACTTCATATTTATACCCATTAAAAGTGTTCATTAGTTGTACAGAAGGAACTCCTTGGAGGCTATGTGATATCGTGGACCAATATAGACAGACAAAAGACTAACCTGTGCAAAATTGTAGCTTCCTTAACTCGGTTTGACTCTAGCATGATTACAATAGACGGAAAGGGATAAATTGTCGTAGAATTTTGCTCTGATCAGGAATATTTTTTTACTTTGTTAGGACTAAAATTATTATTTCCATGATATACAAGCGAAGTGACGAACTAAATATATCCTCCGCACCATGTATTGTGGAGGGTATAAAAATAATTTATGTTAGATGTTCCTCTCGAAATGGTTTCTAAATTCATTTCCGGGTCGATGATATTGTCGGGGTTAGAAAAACTTGAATTGAACTTTAGGATACCATAAGTCGAGAGGAATATGTTTATGGTTTACTGATACACCCCAATTTCAGTTGAAGCCAACCCCGACGCAACACTACTTATTGTGGCAAATTACATAGCTCTACATAAAATAGTGTGGTTTCTATTTCTTTCAGCAGATAGGCGGAAGTACATGGAATACATTAATACATATGCATCCTCCGACAAATATTTTGAGGTATTACAAATGGAATGAAACATTTAATATACCCTCCATTTTGCAGTAGAGGGCGTAGGAATTATTGCATTCAGGAGCAAGCTATGCCCACACCTTGAAATATTCTACCTAAATTTTAGCTTCTCTCAGTTTTACTGTGTTTAATATCGAAATAAGTCCATATTTTGAAAATCGGTAATAACAAATAAGACTAGTTTAGTGGAATCTTGAATGAATAGGTGAAATAGAAATGCGGAGGGGGCTGGATGTCTAACTTATTTTTATAGCAACAAATTCCTTCACCATTTGTCTCATATTAATTCCTTGTCAACCATTTCCCATTTTTAATTTAATTATTTAAATTAAAATAAAATTACTTAATTCTCCATCACTCTGTCCAGCATGACATATGCTACGCCCCGGGGACAAAGTGAGAAAATGCCGAAAAAAAGGAAAGAAAAAACAAGTTTTTGGTTTCTTTTAATTCCGTCTGATAAGTCGCCGCTCATATGTGGATTTCCCACAGCAATTAAAATTCAGCAAAAAAACCATTCCGAACAAAAGTCCTTACCGAAATTGCACATATCCCTACTCAGACGAACACACAAAAGGCAAATGCTACACATATCCTTTTTTGCTATGTTGGACAATGGCATAGGGATGATGACGTTGACAACAATGACAAGAACAAGAACAACAACCATAAGTTTATGTTTTGTGCTTTATTGCGTGGCGGCAGCGGCAGTGGCGGCGGTATGGGTTTAACAAAAGGAAGTCGGAAAAAGGACAGTTTTGGTTACAATCCAACATCGTATAAGTATCCTGTAAAATTTGTCCTGTCTTTTTTGTTGTGTTGGTGTCCATTTAGGTTTTTGTTGTTGGTTTTGTTTAGTTTCCTTCCCATTTTCATCAAGCAAATCTAACAATGGCATTGTTTAAAATGTATGAAAAATAACAACAAAAAATACACACATTTGGTATTATGGATGATTACATTAGGGTCAGAATGAATAGTTGAGGTATAGATGTTAGATGGATGGATGTGTGTTTTGTCCTTGTTGCTGTTGTTTTTGATTTTGAACAATAAACGAACATTAGAAAAGGTTAGGTTATGTTATGCTCTGCGCCATTCATTCCTTTGGTCAACATTGGAAAAAAGGGACCTCCATTAATGCTATGAATGCTATGTCTAATAAAAAAATGAATCCTTACACAACATTGAGCCATACTTAAGTTGTTTGTTTTCCCTCTCTCTCTCTATTGAGTGTCCACGTTTTAATATATTTCCACACTTCAATTGGCTTGGGGTTGAGGACATTTTCTTTGTTAGTTGCTGGGTTATCAAAACATGAGATATGGCCAGTATTAATATTAAGCAGGGATTTTTTTTTAGTTATAAGAAGATTAAGTGGTAGGACCGATTTCTCTCTCTTCATATTTTTATAATTGGATAACACAATTAAATATATGTGTGGTTAAGGTTATGTTATTATTTTTTTTTTCCATAGAGGTATCTAAATCTTTTTTATTTTACCAAAATCTCTAAAAGAAAGTAATTTTTTTATTGTCTATAAAATAAAATACAAGCAAAGTTCTAAGGACTTAGCAGGATCATTAAATTTGATATTTTTCTCTCATAATATACTCAATGTTCTATGTGGCGCCCAAATATATGCTACACCTTAATAGTTTAACAACTAAATACTGCTTTTTTATAACCTCTCAAGTCAGAACTATAAAAAAAAAACTTTAACGTTTCTTAAACATACTGTTAATTGAAGAATTATCCATACATGAGGGAATATACCTGTTAAGCCTATGACATTGTGATACAGAACTATATGATAACCTCTAAGGTATGCTTTAGTTTTTATTGCATATTTAGGCGAAGTGAAAAGTTAGATTAATTTGAGGTTAGATTTTGTTTTGGAAAATAACAGTACAACGTCATTTTTATGACCAATAAAAACTTTGGTTATGAACTACCCAAAAGTTCAGTAAAAATACAATGGGATATTTAAGATAAACAAGGTAAGCTTAACAGAAAACTTCTGCTCAGGCATTGCACTGACCATTCACAGGTTTATTAGTTGGGGTAGCAGCTCTTATTAATGTAGCTCTTTAGAGGTGGTATTTTATGGGTCTCAGACAGATTTTTTCGATAGCGGTTAAGGATTGTCTTGAAAAAATAAAGATTTTTTAATAAACAAGTTAAATTCGGGTTTTCTGACAGATATGTACACTTAGCCTGTGCCAGTTTGTTAAAATATAAATTTAGTTTATCCACTTCTCATCTGAACTAACTTTGATATATATATTATGTGTCCGATTTGGACTATCTCGACTACTTCCTTCACTTTATATGAGACAAGCATTTTTTTTTTTTTTTTGGAAACCGTCGAAATATACGTCAGGTACCAGATATTTTGGACGAAAACATTCCACTTCATTTCATGCTGATAAAAATATGTAGATGTGAAAAATGTTAAGAATATTAGACATCTATAAACAATTTTGTGGAAATAATTGTTATTCATAATTGGAACCTTTTGTGGGGGAGGTACGCAGAAATGAGCCGATAAGTTCTATATTCACTTCAGATAGTTAGATACCAAGTTAGAAAAGGATCGCCGTGATGTTTCATACATTATAAGATATATAAGTATTGCAAACCGTGAACATTTGAGGTAGAGGTACCAGAAGGTGTAGGCCGATATCTATAATTTTCACATCGGAATTTGCGTTAGTAAAAATATTGGGATGTATGAAAATTAAAGATAATCTGATGCAAATGTCGCATTTTATGGGAGACATATTCCACCTTCTGGTCAGGTTTTGTGTTAGTAAAAATATTGAAATGTGTGAAATTTGAAATCAATCGGAATAATATTTCACATTTTTAAAGAGTTATAATTACTCCAAATGTTGACCCTTTGTTGGGGACGTACCAGAAACAGTGGTTCGATACATTCATTCTTCACACCAGAAACTTTGTTGGTAGAAATATTGGGATGTGCGAAATTTGAAGTCAATCGGACTCTTATTCCATATTTTATAAGAATTATAATTATCCACAAATTTAACCCGTTGTAGGGGAGGTACCAGAGGTCCATCTTCACACCAGAACTTGTTTTCGTAGTAATATTGGGATGTGCGACATTTGAAGAGAATTGAGTGCTCAATTCGCATTTTATGATTCAAAAGGTTGATCCTTTGTGTGGGAGATAACAGAAGGAGTGAGCCGATATCTACCATCATCACCACAGATTTTTCGTTGATAGGAATATTGAGATACACCGACTTTGAAAGTAGCGATGAGGTATAAAAGCTACGCGAAATACTTGTCCTATGCCAAAATTCTACGTAATAAGAGTCTAAAATATCAAGTTGAAACTGATTTCATTAAAAATTGAGTTTCAGGCCTTAAAAATGCCAAAAATCATGAGGTACCCTCATATGGAATCTATAAGATTAAAATTGCATCGAATATATTGTAAACAGAAACATATCTAATAAGAATCTGAACTATAAAGTTTGAGCTCAGTTGGTTTCAAATAGTACCAGAAAACTTCTGTTACCGAAAACGTCGATGGGTTAATGAGGTAGGTCTCACGCAGATACATAACCTATATAAAATTACTTTTGCAAGAAGTAAGTACCTAATAAAATTTAGAAATTGCAGGTGACTCTTGAGGGTTACAGTTGTATGTAGGTCTTGAGCTCCACATAAAAGCAAAATAGTGATGGAAAACATACCGTCTCACGTATTTTAAAATTTCGAACCTATATTTCATATCCAGTGTAGCCGCCAAGTAACAACACTCCTCCCGATTTCGGAAAATTTATCCCAGTTTTCAGACAAAATTAGCTCCCCACAAAAAATACCGAAATCCAAATTTAGATTGGCACTGTTTTTATGTCGGTATCACATCTGAACGAATTCAGAAGCAAGTACTTTGAATTTAGTGAAAATCAGTTCAGATTTAGAGCTATAGCTCCCATACATATGTTTCATCAGATTTGGTGTTTAAGTCTCTCACACTCGAAATATGCATGTACCCGATGTCTCAAACAGCTCAAAGATACCTCTGCAAAATTATTTTTTAAATCATAGCGTAGTATTAAGGGGGTGAAATGGACAAAAACAGGATAATTTCCTGATTTTACAGTTGCTCTGTGATCTGTATCACAATTATAGACCAATTGCCATCGGATAATATTTATTGGATAACATTTATCACTAGCTTTGTATGAAATTGATTTAAATACCTATCAGCACGACAACTAAATCGACCAAAATGAGGTGGTACCTAAGGGGGGTTTTAATGTATATTATTGATGTCCAACAATATTTGTTTGGCCCCAGAACGAACCCTATTGAAATTGGTGAGAATCTGTGTAAATTAAGATATAGCTCCCATTTATATTTCAACCGATTTGGGGATAAATGGCTAATATCAGCCTAAATGACCTGAATTTTATCACATCCGAAATAATATAGTCTATAAGAAAGTACATTAAATTTGGTGAAAATCGGTTCAGATATAGCTATATCTTCCATATATTTGTTTCACCCGATTTTGGGTTTAAAGTCCCTCACATGCGTAATATACACTCTACAACAATGACGCTTTATACCTGATATCGGATGCAGTTTAGAAATAAATTTTACCTAAAATTTTCTCAGATTTGAGAATTGTAAAATTACTCCATAGCAAATCTAAATGCTCTAACCTGACGGTAACATTCAATTAAGAAATATATAACAATTTGAATGGCTGACCAATGAAACATTTCCGATAATTGAATTTCCGAACACGAACATGAAAAACTTGTAGAATCCTTTGACATTTTCTATTGGAAGCATTAATAAAATCAAAGAAAATAAAAAGATTTCCAATATTCATTTTGCTCACATAACGTATTTCTTAAATTATTTTTGTATTGCACTTCTTAAAATCGATCATAAATATAATCCTAACCCCACTGGAAAGTTCTCCCAGTACATAACGACATAAACAATGTGCAGGTCATAACATGTGTCATACTCAAATACAAATATTCATCACACATACACACCAAATAAAAAATATAAATAAGTTGTAAAAAATACGAACAAAGTCAATGGGTAACACCCTTTCAAGTTCAGTTTGCTTTTTTACATCATATTGTCTTAACCTGTAAGAGTGTATGGTACACAACCTTCGATTCGAGGGAGTATATGTGTCTGTCTGTCTGTGTGTGTGTGTATTTGTTTTGTATATAATTTTTATTTGCTAACTTTTGCTTTATTCGCCATTCAATGTTGACTTTCCCCAGCATTATGTGCTTCACGTTTGCCCTAACTTGTAGGATCACAGTGTCAGTGTGTGTTGTTTCCTTGGATCTCTGTATGTGTGTATGAGTATGTATTTACTCGTACACACATTGATGTAAGTATGTAAATACAGGTGGATGAATGTTTATTTTTTCCATGCATGTGTGTACCATGTTTTGTTTAAATTATTGTGTTAGTATGTATTTACATTGTGTTGTATTAACCAGTATGTGTGTGTATAACACACATATATTAGTACTGTGCATATGATGTTATTTTTGTCGGTTTCTTTTTCATTTTAGTTGGTGAAGGATGTTTTTTTCGGTATGTGTGTGTTTTTTCCCTGCTGTCACTACTCAACACAGGATATGCGTGTCTGTCTCTATATGTGTATGTTATGTTTGCAAAACCTATACAAAAAATAACACACACACTCGTATATCATTGAAACACACACACATACGTATGTAGGTTGAAGTCACAAAATTGTTTAGCATATGTTGAGGCTATACGACAGCCTTTGACATTTTCTCTTATTTTTAATGTAAACAATTTAAATACACATAGCATAACTTAAGGCAGCATAAACATGTTAAACAAACGCAAACGCACATACATACATCGGCAACAAACACACCTATGGCAAACATATACGCTGACGTGCAGTATTTTCATTCACACACACATCGAACAAAGTAGTGGCCGGAGGATAAACAACATCTGGTTTTTTCGGTTAGTTAAAATAATAGAAGATTTTTTGAAGGCTGTGACACTAAAGTTTGTCCGTTTACATGGCTTCTTTTTTGACTATGCCAAGAGAAGGAATTTTTAATTAATAACAAATGAACGAAATTGAATAGCATACTTTTTGGCTGCGGAGGTCAGATACATAAACATAGGCTTCTTTAGATATTGTGAAGGATATGTAAGTGCCTTTAGTATTTTACAATATTTTCGACAGCATTAGATAAGCTGTAAAATGTAGTACAGGGTCATAACAGGCAGATGAAGAACATGTTTATGTATCATTCTACTATTTAAATTTAACTAAGGTTATTGAGAGAATGTTTTTTTGGAGATGATTGCAAATGGACCAAATACGGAAAAATATCCCGATTTTGCAGTTGTTCTACGGGTCACAATTATAGACCAATTTTCCACGGAAAAGGAGTTTAGGATAAAACAGAATCATATCAATTTGGATGCAATATTAGAGGTTGAAATGAGCTATATCTTTTGTGTGAAAAAATCCGAACCTGAAACTTCCTCGGGGATTTGATCCACAGACGGGTATTATCAAATCTATTTTAAATTATCCATAACCCAAACTGGCTTTCGGAAAATAAATTATAAGAATATTATCAGCGAATTGGGAAAAATTATTAAATTTTTCAAAAATGAATAAGATTTTTTATTAACAAAAATTGATGACATATTTTTTATGGTACATATTGAATATACAAAATTCTTTTCTTCAGAGACTAACAATAAAAAATGTTAAAAACGCAAAAATATAATTTTCATATATTACGAATGTAATATTCTCAAAAAATAAAGTAGTTATATATGGTTTGTTCTGAGATTTGCAATAAAATGTTGACACATTTTACATAAAACGAAATTATATGTTACTTGCCAGCGTTACATCAAAAAAAGACGTAGAATAGGATTATCGAAAAAAATAGAAAATATCTTCGGGTTTTGTGAACATCGATGTAAATATTTTTTTGATGTACAACGAAATAGAGATAATACCATTTGATGAGGAATTATTTTTGTCTTTGACGTCAGTCTTCTTAAATGATGAACATTTTTGCCCAAACTCACACAAAGTACGGCTTTAATCCTAAAATGTATATTTAATATATATGATTATTTGACGTTTAGTTAGGAATTAGACTTTTGTTGTCTTCTTTAAGATATACTAGCCGTGAAGGATTTTAGAAAAATCCAGACCTCCGGTCTTTGGAATTCTAGAGAAAAATTTTTAAAAATCAATGCTTCTGCTCTTTGTAGGATTCTAGGATCCTAGAAGATTCTAGGAAGATTCTGGAAAAAAAAATTAAAAAACGCGTCTTGAAACCTTGGAGGAATCTGGATAAATCTTAGAAAAACAGGCTCAGGAATAAATCATAAAAAAGATTGGAGGATCTTTAAAAAATCTTAGAAAAACACGCTTTGGAATAAATTTTTAAAAAGATTGGAGGAGTGTAGAAAATCTTTAAAAAATCCTCGCTTTGGAACCTTGGAGGAATTCGGAAAAATCTTAGAAAGACACGCTTTGGAATAATTCTTTAACAAGATTGGATCAGGGTAGAACAATATTTAAAAATCCACTTCTTGAAACCTAAGAGGAGGGTAGAAAAAATTTTTAAAAGTCCATTCTTGAAACCTTAGAAGAAAGTAAAAAATATTTAAAAAAATCGACTTTGTGAAACCTTAGAGGGGCCTAGAAAAAATCTTTCAAAAGAGGAGGGTAGAAAAAATCTTTAAAAACAACGCCTTAAAACCTTAGAGGAGGGTAGAAAAAAAATCGACGATTCTGGCATTTGAAAACTTGGAGAAGGGCAGAAAAAATCTTTAAAAATCCAGGAGGAGAGCAGAAAAAATCTTTCAAAATCTACGCGTGCAGACGTCTTAAACCTGGTCTGTAGAAAAAAATCCAGGTCTCTGATCTTTGGAGGATTCTAGGCCTCTGGTCTTTAGAAAAAAATATTAAAAAAATACAGGCTTTTGGAGATAAAGATGTTTTTAAAAAAAATCCAGATCTCTGGTCTTTGGAGAATTCTAGAAAAATACTTCAATAAATCCACGCCTTTTGGTCATAAAGATGTGTAGAAATTTTTTATTTAAAATCCAGACCTCTGGTCTATGGAGAATTCTAGAAAAATTCTTCAATAAATCCACGCCTTTTGGTCATAAAGATGTGTAGAAATTTTTTATTTAAAATCCAGACTTCTGGTCTATGGAGAATTCTAGAAAAATTCTTCAATAAATCCACGCCTTTTGGTCATAAAGATGTGTAGAAATTTTTTATTTAAAATCCAGACCTCTGGTCTATGGAGAATTCTAGAAAATTTTTTCAATAAATCCACGCCTTTTGGTCATAAAAGAGTGTAGAATTTTTTTTTTTTTAAATCCAGACTTCCGGTCTTTGGAGAATTCTAGAAAGATTCTTCAATAAATCCACGCCTTTTGGCTATGAAGATGTGTAGAAATTTTTGTTAAAAAATCTACGCCTTTTGGTCATGAATATGTGTAGAAATTTTTGTTAAAAAATCTACGCCTTTTGGTCATGAATATGTGTAGACATTTTTGTTAAAAAATCCACGCCTTTTGGTCATGAAGATGTGTAGAAATTTTTTTTTAAAAATACAGACCTCTGGTCTTTGGAGAATTCTAGAAAAATTCTTCAATAAATCCACGCCTTTGGGTCATGAAGATGTGTGGAAAATTTTTTAAGAAAATCCACACCTTTGGGCCATGGATATGTGCAGAATATTTTTTTAAAAATCTATGCCTTTGGGTCATGAAGAAGTGTGGTAAATTGTTTTAAAAATCAACGCCTTTGGGTCATGAAGATGTGTGGAAAATTGTTTTAAAAAATCCACGCCTCCTTCAAGGAGGGTAGAATAAATCTTTAACAAAAACACTTCTTGAAACCTTGGAGTGGGGTAGATTTTTTTTAAATCCACTCTCTGAAATCTTGAAAGAGGATAGAAAAAATCTTAAAATCTTTAACCGAGCCCCTGGTCTTTGGATGATTCTTGGTTTTATTTAATCCAGGCCCTTAGAGAATATTTTGACTTGCTACGATCCAGTTTAAAGGGAGCGCCTTAACATATTTTGAAAAAGAAACAAAAAGACGACTTTGAAAACGCCGATGCACGGGTCTTCTATTTTAAGCTCTAATTTTTTAATCTGTTGGATTTTCCTTATAGTTGCGGAAAAATTCTTAATATGAAGGTATATTTTTACGGGTAGCTCAGCTAAATATGCATCGCGGTATAGGGTATGATCGTCCTCGCCTGACTTTTGTATTTTTCTCACTTGTTTTGTATACTATTTCGGGCACATTCTATTTATTGCATTTTTTGAAAATTTTCATAAGATATTTTGAACTCTTCTCGCAATTTGATCCCTCCACATATCACTCATCAGCCCACACCCATTATATGTGATTGCATTAGTGCATAATTAACCACAAATAATGTGATAAATCCCACTGGCACGCATATAATTATCCACAAATAATGCAATAAATCTCTATTGGTTAAACCATTAAATTGATATATTTACATGATCCACCCAGTTTTCGAAGAAACACATCTCCACATCTCGCCTCCCACTCATTCGGACTCATTTGATCCATTAAAAACTGACAGGGGATATCGTTAAAATATTATTTATATTTTAATGCTCAAATAAAATAAACTGAAATACACTAAACATCAGAATCAAGCAAATCTATTTTAACCACAAAGGGAATTGGGATTCCCTTGAATTCAAATAAAGACATCATCATCACAAGAAATGATAACAGCGAAAACACTAGAACGCCCCTACCACACCACAACTTTGTTGGTATCATTATAATGAACAGGTATCTGCTAAAGTTCTTTATAAAGATATCTAAGGGCCTATCGCATAAAAAAGAAAAACAAAGAAACTGGTGGCAAAACTTCCATCTTATGATGGAATTGAAGAATTTATTTGTGATCTGCATGCAGAAGCAACAAAGACATCAAAAAAGATGGAAAATGCGTTACCCAAATGAGAAAAAAAAAACAAAATCACTTGAAGTTCTTTCTGGTTTTCACATCAAAAGAAAAGATCTGATTTCATCGACTGTCCATTCCCCCCAATTTCTTGGCAATGCAACTCCCACCATCATCACCCCCACAATCCATCCCATGCACATCATCCACTCATTTATCCATATTTTCATTTCAGTATGTTGTGCTGAAGGAAATATTGCATCGTTAGCAGCCAACGGAACGCAAAGATCTTTTTTCGGAGATATTTCTTTTCGCACTGTTTGGGCCTCTTGTTTTCTGTGTCTTTGGCTGAGTGGCATCTTTGCTCTTTTCTTTGATTTAAACGAAGAAAAAAAGAAGACGAAAACAGAGAAAAGAAATCACATTTAAATTTAGCAATGAGCCAAGTTGCAGAATAAATTAATGGAATTGTAATCTTTTGGTGAGATTGAGGAAATCGTTCTAATGTAAACAGACAAATTGTGTGGGACATTAAAGGGAGGAAAGTTCATTTTGTAATATGGGGAAATGAGTTCTCTGCGAGTGTTTGAATCATTAGCACGTTTTGTGGAATATCAATAAAGAATTGTATGTGGGAGATTGAATTCATCTATGAGATGAAGCTCAAATGTGCTATACTTCTTAAAAAAAAGATTTATTAATTTTTAATTTCCATGAATTTTTAAGACTCAGATAGCAATCCTGAAATTAGCACCTAAAGGGCTTGTGTCCAAGTTACTAGATAGCCGTTAGAGCGGCTTTATTTTCCACTATTTTTCCATTATTTTCCATTATTTGTATCTCCCTGACACAATCTAGAATTTTCGACCTGATATAAATATTACCACGGACCAAGTTTGTTCTATATCGGGTACTCGATTCGTTTTGAATAAGTTCTATGTATGAATGTTTAATTTTTCGAAAGCTCCAATAAAGAAAATCGGACATTGATTTTACACTTTATGATGTGGAAAAAGTAAAAGAAGGAGTGAAGCAATAGGGCCCATTCACGATCCTGACTTAATCTAAATATAGCGAACTATAACGGCTTCACCCTTCTCTCGATATGACATTTTTATGTTTTGGTTTGGATTATTTTGTGCACATTCGTGAGGGAGGTTTCACAAAGAGTAGACTGATACATTTGTTGTTCACATAGGTTTAAATATTGGGATGTCGGAAGTTTGAAGAAAATTGGAAATGCTGATCATCCGTGGGTGGGTCTTCCGTTATCCATTTTTGAACATATTGCGACGCGCTAAGGTTGAAATATATCGAAATATACCTTTGCATAAAATGTCCATTAACGAACTCCATTTAGCTTCTGATAATAACATCGATATCAGTCACAACTTTGAAATGAAATAGCTAAAATTTGACATTTCGGGTTCTCAACGGAAAAATCTAATTTTGCAAGAAAACGAAAAAAAAATAATAATAATAACAATTATCTGCCATAGGAAGAACTGCCCATTGCGAAATTTAAATAACAATCAAAGAGCCGAATATGGTTAGCGTGCAGTAAAAATGGTAACAAGTAAAACAAGTAAAAGAGCTGTAAGTTCGGCCCGGCCGAACTTTTAATACCCTCCACCATTTGGTAAAAATTTGACAATTTCCAATAAAATAAATAAATAAATAAAATCCGTTAAAATCTTAAAAATACCGAATGCCTATACGTCGACGTGGACCTGCATAGGCAACTTTTGTCATAAGTTATTACAATATTTTAATGCGCAACTTGAAGAAAAATCTGTTTATAATGTAGTTAAAATCATCAAAACACCGAATAAAGGGGGTACCGTTATATGGGGGCTATACGAAGACGTGGACCTGCACAGACAATTTTCTGGCATGGGCTGAAGTATTCATTACGAACTTCACATGCGAAATTTGAAACAATCCCGGTAAATAATGTCGCTAAAATCATCAAAATACCGAATATCGGGGGGTACGGTATATGGGGGCTATACGAAGACGTGGACCTACATGGCCCATTTTTTGTTTTATGCTGCAGCATCTATTACGAACTTCAAATGCCAACTTTGAAACGATTCCGGTAAATAATGTCGCTAAAATCATCAAAATACCGAATATCGGGGGGTATGGTATATGGGGGCTATACGAAGACGTGGACCTACATTACCCATTTTCTGTTTTATGCTGCAGTATCCATTACGAATCTCAAATACCAAATTTGGAACGATTCCGTTAAATAATGTCGCTAAAATCATCAAAATACCGAATATCGGGGGTTACCGTTATATAGGGGCTATACGAAGACGTGGACCTACACAGATTATTTTCTATCTAAGGCCGTAGTATCCATTACGAACTTCAAATGCCAAATTTGAAACAATTCCGATGAATAATGTCGCTAAAATCATCAAAATACCGAATATCGGGAGGTACCGTTATATGGGGGCTATATGATAACTTAGACCTACATGGCCCATTTACGAACTTAACCTGCCTACTGGCAAAATATACATGTGTGCAAAATTTTAGCCTTCTATCTCAATTTGTTCGAAAGATAGCGTGATTACAACAGACAGACAGACAGACGAACAGACAGACAGACGGACATGGCTAAATCGTCTTAGAATTTTACGCTGATCAAGAATATATATACTTTGTTGGGTCTGACATGAGTATTTTGAGGAGTTACAAACGGAATGACAAAATTAATATACCCTCCATAGTATGGTGGAGTGTATAAAAATACGCATTTGGAAAAAAAAAAACAAGTAAGCAAGGCTATAGTCGTGCGGGGCCGACCATGTGATACCCTACAACACTACAATATGTTAGAAGCCCCCTTATGTCCAAATCCATTTTGGAAGATTTCGCTTTTGAAATTATGTCACGGAGCACTGCCCAGATATTACCCTTAGCATTTTGACTAGGGACATTAAACCAATATTTACGAACTTTGTCGTGCTGTTAGTTGTAGTGGTCCATCTTACAGCTAAATATAATCTAATGGCCATACATAATGCTAGACTTTTCCCTGACCTTAACTTTCTTCTCAGGCGGTTCGATTGGCTTCAATTGTGTGATCAGGAAATTTTCCCTGCTTTTGAATATTGTGCGATCATCTCCACAAACAAGAGGCCACTCTGTATTACTAAATTTAGACTCAACTATATAATTTGCTTGTCGAAATCAGCAAAAAATGCAGAAGTTAACATTTTGTGTATTAAGTAATGTTTGTATTTTTCAGACAAAAGTGGTTCATTCTACCCGCTGTCCTAAACTCTAACTTCATGCGAGATTTCGTGTCCTTTGGTTTCTATTTGTGACCTTTATAACGGCTGCAAAATCAGGAACATTTTAGTTGTTGGTCCATTTTAACCCCTAAATATATTGCGGACATCTTTGAAAACAATAGGCCTAGCCCATCTGAGCCTAACCCCTACCCTTTTCGTGAGGATCGGTCGATAATTGCAATCTGTATATAATATCCCAAACCTGTATTGTAAGGTGGAAAAATATTACAAAATGTATACCTTAATATTATAAGTCGAATTGAAAAAATCGCATGTGATAAAAAAATATGAAAAAATAAAAAATGTCACAAAATACTACAAAATCTATATTAACATCATTATACCCTACACCACAAGGTGGTCAGGGTATTATGTCTTTGTGCATTTGTTTGTAACAGGCAAAAGGAAACGAGATAGACCCATAGTTCCTTTTGATGATCTGCATAGAATCACATTCTGAGTCGATTTATGCATGTCCGTCCGTCCGTCTGTCCGTCTGTCCATGTATTTTTATAAACAAAGTACAGTTCGCATTTATTGCCCTATCCAGATGAAATTTTGCACAAATCATTTGTTTGGCCCAAGGACGAACCCTATTGAAATTGGAGATAATCGGTCAAAATTTAGATATAGCTCCCATATATATCTTCGTCCGATTTGCCTTTTATCGTACACCAAACGTTTAATATCAGTCCGAATAGTATGGAATTTTGCACGTACGGTCAGATTGGACCTCAAAATAAGTATGCCAAATTTAATCGAAATCGGTTCAGATATAGCTATAGCTCCCATATATATTGTTCATCCGATTTGTTTTTTTTTTTTGTCCTCCGCAGCCGTAATATGCAATCTGTAGCAACAATATTTCGGGAAATTTATCAAATACATATCAGAAATACATTTGCTAAATTTTATCGAGATCGGTTCAGATTTGGATATAGCTCCCATATATAACTTCGTCCGATTTACATTAGATTGTGCACCAAACGTCTAATATTTGCCCAAATTGGATTAAATTTTGCACTTACAACCGAATTGAGTCTAGAAGCTAGTATGTCAAATTTGGCGAAGATCGGTTCAGATATAGCTATAGCTCTCATATTTACTGTTCATCCGATTTGTCATATTTGTTACCCACAGCCGTAATATGTACTCCGTAACAACGATATTCAGGGAAATATACCAAATACAGCTCAGAAATATCTTTGCCAAATTCTATCGAGATCGGTTCCGATTTGGATATAGCTCCCATATATATTTTTATCCGATTTCAAATTAATTGTTCACCAAATCGGCAATACAAGTCCGAATTTAAAAGATACAAATGCTTCGGAATATTTAGTTCTTTGAACTTTAAATTATAATAATAATCATAGCGTGTATGATTGAATTCTCCCATAAAAACTTTCAATTGTTATGTGCAGCTCTACTAAATACGCAAAGTGGTATAGGGTATCTTAAAGTCGGCCCCGCCTGACTTTAAGAATTTCTTTACTGGTTTTTGACTTATTTTTGTGCTATTTTTTTAGATTTCATACTTTTATGTCAAGAGGGCGTTCCGAATTGACAAAATTTGTCAAAATCCAGCCATTCTTGAGATATAAGCATTCCTTTCCTTTGTATATACACATTGTATATATTTCGCTATATATATCCGATATATTTACTATCGGCATCTACGTAACGGTCAGAATTGACCTGTTCGTCTATTTATGATTTCGCGGTTTAACGGAAATTTGACTTTTATTTAACACAAATGTTATAGTCTTTTTCACCCACTAAATATTACCCGATGACCATCAGAATTGGAAGGCTTCTGTCCATCCCGAAGCTCTAGCACCATGCTAACTTCCGCGTCAATTGGTCCATAATTGCGACCTGTAGAGCAACTGCAAAATCAGGATTTTTTCAGTTTTTGGTCCATTACGACCCCTAAATATTAAGCGATCATCTCCAAAAGAAATAGGTTCGAAGTGTTACATAGATTTTGGCCCAATCAAACTTATAATACCCCCAACACATAGTGTTGTAGGGTATAATAAATAAATAATAAATAAAATAATAAAATTTTTTAATAATTCTGTCAAAATCTTGAATATACAGAATATAGAAAGTCGCCGTTATATTGGGGTATATATGAAGACATGACCAGCATCAGCAACTTTTGTCATAGGTCATTACAATATTCACTTGAAAAAAAAATACGGTGAATAATGTGGATACAATTATAAAAAACATCGAATATCGGATGGTACCGTTACTTGGGGCTATACCAAAATTGGACCCATATATGGTCCGACACCGGAGCTAGAACCCATTAAGATCTACAAATACCAATTTTTAGACAAATCCTTAGAAAAATGTGTCAAAAACCATGATAATACCGAATATAGGGAGGTACGGTTATATGGGTGATATACAAAACCGTGGACTTATACATACAATGTAATAGAACGCTGCGAAAAGTATTAGAAGATTCTCTTAAATTTTGAATAAAGTGTGTGATAGATGTACCAAAGGTTTTTCGAAAATTCGCACTATAAATGTACGTAAAGTACTAAAATGTACTACATTTGGTACCATTTCGTATCTGGTGAAAAATTATACCTAAAAATTTGAAATTTGTAATGGGAACTAAGGTTGAGGAATAAAGTTTTAAAACCGTACTAAATTTAGTACAATTTGGAGGAACGGAATGGAGCTCGTATCCTGAAATGGGAAATTAACACAACTGGTGTAGTGTATGATTGGGACATGGAGGAATTTTTTGAAATTTGTACTAATGTGCACGGAGAGTACTAAATGGTACTAAATTTGGTACGATTTCGATTTAGAGCTGGAACTATGAAATTTAAAAATAAGAATGCTATTACATATTACCATTGAGGAATATAGGTTATTTTATTGTTTTACTTATTTGTACTAATTGGTACTAAGTTTGCTACAATTTAAATTTTCGGTAGAACCAATGGAATTGAAATCCTGAATTTTGGAAATAAGATTATTATTGGATTGTATGATATATGTAGTTATGGAAATTTGTACTTATATTTACTAAGTGGTAATAGATTTGATGCAAACTGTCGGAGTTTAGGATTGGGATATGGAGTTAGTTTTCGAAAATTGTACTTATATGTACTAAAATATGCTAAATTTGGTAAAATTTATTTTCGGTGAACCAATTGAGCTGGAATTCCGAAATTTGGAAATGGGAATACTGTGGGGGCTTAGTATTGACGTATGTAGGAAGTATTGGAAATTCGTACTTATATGTAATAAATGGTACAATTTTGTTTTGGGTAAACCGACGCTAAAATTGGGAAATAAAATTTCTATTGGATTGTATAATGCAGGTTGTAATGGAAATTTGTACCTATGCCTACCAAATTATATGAATTGGAGTTCTGGTGGACCAATATAGCTGTTATCTGTGGTTAAGATATGGAGATGGTTTTGAAAATGTGTACTATAATTGTTCGGAAAATACAAGGTGGTATTAAATTGGCTGAAGAGACAGAGCAAGAACCCCGACATATTGAGAGCCTGATGGTATCTAGGATTGAGATGTAAATTCGCTGCAAATTTCATTATAATTTCACTGTACAATATTCAGTTTGGGTCTTGTTTTAGTAGATATCGGTCCACTTCTTTGGTACCTACCCCACAAATTTTTGAATAACCAAAACTTCATAAAATGCTAATTAAACATTTAATTCTGCCAACATTTTACACGTCCCCCCACAGAGGGTAAAATTTTGGAATATTTCTTTTCAAACTTTTTATCTAAATATTTCTCTCAACCAGAGATCAGATGTGAATATGGAATAAATTGTCAATTTTTGTAAGTTTTGATCAGTATTAGAGTGGAATACTTGGGGCTACTATATCTGGTACCTGATGCACATTTCAGCATTTTCCGAAACATATAACAAATCTCACATAGAATGGAGGAATTATTCGATATAAACGTTGAAATAGAAAACACTGTACCACCCCTTTGGAACCACCCTCATAAAGTGTCAACAGTTTGAAAAATCATAACACAAGCCAAAATATATTTAAACAAAAGGACATTTTCTGTGGGTATACATCTGTCGGCAAACCCGATGGATATTTTTAACCTGCATAATCTGCTAGATTGTCCATTTAATTATTTCGCTTTTAAAATTGTATTGGCGGACGGTCAAAAAGACGTGGATAAATAAAAAATTCTGAATACAAATACAAAATTGATGGATCTTAATCTAAGTTTTTGAGGATAAACTGCACGACACCTCAAATAAGGCTATAGTAAAGAATATATCAAAGTCTACAGTTAAAATGTTAAAATTATTAATTGTTAAAATTATTAATATTTAAAAAAAATTAAAATTTTAACACGTCAATACTTTTATACCCTGATCTCAGGAGCTTGTATCTGGTCGGCTAATACATTGCTAAGGTTTAGGCGATGAATAATTTTCACCTCCCCCTCATGTCATCGTAATGCCTTCGCTATAAACTCTTTAGCTTTATTGCAACGATTGTGAACAAGTAAAAAAACTGTAAGTTCGGCTGGGCCGAACTTTGAATACCCTCCACCATTTGGAACGAATTAAGCAATTCTCAAAAACAATCAAATCCGTTAAATTAATGTCGCTAAAATCATCAAAATACCGAATATAGGGAGGCACCGTTATATGGGGGCTATACGAAGACGTGGACCTGCACAGACAATTTTCTGTCTTAGGCTGTAGTATCCATTTCAAACTTCAAATGCCAAATTTGAAAGAATTCCGGTGAAAAATGTAGCTAAAATCATCAGAATACCGAATATCGGGAGGTACCGTTATGTGGGGGGCTATATGATAACATGGACATGGCATATTTACGAACTTAACCTGTCTACTAGCAAAATACACCTGTGTACAAAATTTTAGCCTTCTATCTCAATTCGTTCGAAAGATAACGTGATTACAACAGACAGACAGACGGACATGGCTAAATCGTCTTAGAATTTTACGCTGATCTAGAACATATATACTTTGTTTGGTCTGACATGAGTATCTCGAGGAGTTACAAACGGAATGACAAAATTAATATACCCTCCATAGTATGGTGGAGGGTATAAAAACGATTCTTTAATTAAAATTCCCAAGCAATCATTCTCTAAATGTTTTCATTTCTTTCCACCTTCCTTCCATCTCCTCCAAAAGTATGCATCTTTAATTGTGAATCTTTTCACACCTTTCAAAAGGAACGAACTTGTACCGAACTTGTATTGTTTCAATCGGTTGGTTTGATTCAAGTGATTCATTTCTCTGAAACAAAACGTTTTATTGTTTTGCCTTGGCGAATTTTGCCTCTTTTGTAGATTTATTGAACTTTTTCTTGTTATTGGTGTTGTTGTTGCTGCATGGTGCAGTTGTTACCATCAACTTTTGTGGCTTTGATTTGATGTTATTGATTGTTCGGTTTTGTTTAACGTTTTGTACTATGGCTGGTTGTGTTGGCTGGCTAGCTGTTGCAAGAAGTTTCAATTGTTTTTATGCAAAACATATACGAAAAATTCCGAGAATTTTGGAAAAGGGCAACAGAATGTTGTTGCGAAGAACAGAGGAGCATAGGAAGGAGCGATAGCAACAACAACTACGACCACGTGACGACGAAGACAACGACCAACATTAACAACAATGTTAAGCAACCTATAAACGCATCGGTATGCCGTTTTTTGATTTCTTTTTAAAGAGGCAACTTGTGCATTGCCACAAGGTGCATTAAAGCATGTTGCAACAACATTTTTGTTATTCTCTGTAAATATTTTGATTATTTCGCAGAGTTTTTCTGGTTTTTGAGACTTGCCCTTGTAGAAGTGAAATTGGAGGATAATTTTTGGCCATGTTAACGAATTTGTAACACCAAAAGTCGTTAATTAGGAAATAATGTTTTGTCGTGAGAAAACTCTTAATGGCCTTCGGACATAATTGGTCTTAATTAATTTCTTTCTCTTTTTTTAGAAACGATAAGAGAAGTGTTAAATGCTCGCCAATGTTCGATTAATTAAAATTATATTTTGACTTGTGTGATTATTATTTAAATTATTGATCCTCCCTGGAGTAGGTTCAGAGGAAATTGGCCAACTATCCATTTCGTATCGGGCTTTAAAATATATATATAAATATTGTGACGTGCCAGATTTGGACTATATTGGTTACTTTACTTTATATGGGATATGTGATCATTTTTAGAAAATGTTAAAATGGTGAGGTGCAAGATATAGTCGACCGAAGTATTTCGTTTTCATACTTCATCTAATACAGATAAAATATTGGTGGATGGGCAAAATGACAAGAAAATCGAACAGTTATATGCAATTTTATGCGAAATCATAAATTCCATATTAATCTCAGGTTTCTGGTTGAGAGAAATATTTAAATATAGCAAGTTGTACCGAATCGCTGATTGACTTGCGAAGAAGCTATGACAGATACAAATATTAAAATTGTGACCCTTTGTGGTGAAGGTACCGGAAGGGGTTCGCAGATATATATCAACTTAACAACAAATCTTGTGTTGGCAAGAATATTTGTCAAACTTTTGAACCCTTTGTGGGAGAAGTACCGGAAGAAATGGTCCGATCTCTACAATCATTATAACAGATCTTGTGTTGATGGAAATATTGAGATGTACACAGTCTGAATGTAATCGGTTGATAATTTCGCGTTTTATGAGATTCATGGATTTTCAAAATTTTCACCCTTTGTGGGAGAGGTACCAGAAGGAGTGGAACGATATATCTCATCTTCACAGCAGAAATAATTGATTGAGATTTTTGGTCGTTTTGGTTATTCAAAACTTTGACCCATTGTGGAAAAGTTTCAGAGGAAATGGTCCGATCTCTACCATCTTTTTAACTTAATTTTGCGTTTTATGAGATTCATGGATATTTCACATTTTGATTCTATTTTGGGGGAGGTACCAGAAGGAGTGGAACGATATATCCCTTCTGCACAGTAGATCTTGTGTTAGTAGAAATATTTGGAAGTGTGAAATATGTAGAGAACAGGATGCTTATTTCGGATTATATAATAGTTTTTGTTATACAAAACTTTGACCCTTTGTGGGGGAGGAACCAGAAGGAATGACCTTAGGTGAAGAAAAATATTGTGATATATCTAATTTGAAGACAATCGGACTATTACATCACATTTTATAAGAGTTATAATTATTCAAAATGTTCACCCTTGATGAAGTGGAGCAATATTGTCCATTTTCCACCAGATCTAGCACTGATACAAATATTAAGAATTGCAAAGTCGGAGCAAATCCGGATTATCCTTTCCCTATATGTGCAGTAAAATATTTTTATACCCTACACCACATAGTGGTAAGGGTATTATGTCTTTGTGCATTTGTTTGTAACATGGAGAAGGAAACGAGATAGACCCATAGTTACTTTTGAGAACCTTCATAGAATCACTTTCTGAGTCGTTTTATGCATGTCAGTCCGTCCGTCCGTCCGTCTGTCCATGTATTAATGTGAACAAAATGCAGGTCGCATTTATTATCCGATTGAGCTGAAATTTTCCAAACAATATGTTTTTGGCCCAAGGACGAACAATATTGAAATTGGTGAGAATCGGATCAAATTTAGATATAGCTCCCATATATATCTTCATCCGATTTCGGGTTAAATGTGCACCAAATGTCCACTATCAGTCCAAATGACCTGAATTTTGGCACACCCAACCGAGTTCGGCCTAGAAGCAAGTATATCAAATTTGGAGAAAATCGGTTCAGATACAGCTATAGCTCCCACATATATCTTTCATCCGATTTGATCTTTAAGTCCCTCACCTACTATGCACTCCACAACCGTGATATTTGGTACCAGGTATTAGATGGAGCACAGAAATAGCTGTTTTAAATTTTATCGAAATCGGTTCAGATTTGGATATAGCTTCCATATATATCTTCATCCGATTTCGGGTTAATTGACCACCAAATGGCCAATATTAGCCCAAATGGCCCGAATTTTGGCACATGTGACCGAGATTAGCCTTAAAGCAAATACAACAAATTTGGAGAAAATCGGTTCAGAAACAGCTATAGCTCCCATATATATGTTTTATCCGATTTGGTGTTTAAGCCTCTCACATGCACTCCACAAGAATGATATTTGGTACCAAATATAAGATACAGCCCAGAAATAGCTGTTTGTAATTTTATCGAAATCGGTTCAGATTTGGATATAGCTCCCATATATATCTTCATCCGGTTTCGGGTTAATTGTGCACCAAATGGCCGATATAAGTCCAAATGGACTGAATTTTAGTACATCGGACCAAATTCAGCCTAGAAGCAAGCAGATATAGCTATATAAACAAGCAGATATAGCTATAGCTCCCATATATATCTTTCATCCGATTTGATCTTTAAGTCCCTCACATTCCTACTATGCACTCCATAACCGTGATATTTGGTACCAGGTATTAGATGGAGCACAGAAACAGCTGTTTTAAATTTTATCGAAATTGGTTCAGATTTGGATATAGCTGCCATATATATCTTCATCCGATTTCGGGTGATTGACCACCAAATGGCCGTAATATCATCAATTTTGGCAAATCCGACCGAAACCAGCTTAGAAGCAAGTACACCAATTTTAGTAAAAATCGGTTCAAATATAGCTATAGCTCCCATATATATCTTTCATCCGATTTGGTCTTTAAGTCCCTCACATTCGTAATATGCACTCCACAGGAATGATATTTGGTAACAGATATCAGATAAAGCCCAAAAATAGTTGATTTTAATTTTATTAAAATCTGTTCCGATTTGGATATGCCTCCCATATATATCTTCATCCGATTTCGTGTTAATTGTGCATCAAATGGCATGAATTTTCGTACATAAGACCGAATTCAGTCTAGAAGCTAATACGTCAAATTTGGAGAAACCCGGTTCAGAGATAGCTATAGTTCGTAAAATGCACGATAGAATTAGATAGATTTTGATTTTGTACCAAAGATCTCATAGAGCTCTGAAATGCCCTGTATAAACCTTTTTACGAGAGCTCTACTAAATATGCATAGCGGTGTAAGGTATCATATAGTCGGCCCCGCCCGACTTTTGAGCTTTCCTTACTGTTTTTTTTTTTTTTTTTTTTTTTTTTTGAAAATTTCGACATTTTGTGGGGGAAGTATTAGAAGGTGTGGACCGATATATTCTATTTTAACACCAGACCTTGTGTTAAAAAAAAATATATATATAAAAATGTGTGAAATTTAAAGACAACTGGATTCTTATATCACATTTTATAAAGTTTATAATTGTTCAAACTTGTGACCTTTTGTGGAGGAGGTACTTGATGGAGAGGCCCGATATCGTCCATTTTCGTACCTGACCTGATGAAAATATTAGGATTCGCAAAGTTGAAGCAAAACCGGAATATACTTTCTCTGTCTGTGCACTAAAATATTATTTTGAAAATGTCTACCTTTTTTTGGAGTGGTGCCAGAAGGAGTGGACCGATATTATCTATCCCCGATCTCGATCTTAGTTTGACAATGCACCAATTTTCGACCAATCGGATACTCCAGCCAGCCATACAGTGGGACGGACATCGCTAGATCGAATCCAAATGTCATTAAACGGACTTGCTCCAAAGATATCTAGGAAGTAAAACCCATATTTCGATGAGGCAGGTTTTGGTCGTATTAAATGATATATACCCTTGCTAGCCATATGGCTGAGGGAATATTTATCATTGGATATACAGGGATAAAAACCAACTGCAACAAAGTCAAACGCCAAAATATTTACATTTTTTTTAAATTTTATTGAATGAAAGCAAAAAATGTCGAAAATAGCATCAAATTTTAGAACAAGTTTAGATTTGTTCGAATTGGTCACCTTTGGAACGAATTATGTCCTTCAAACCATCACACGCTGCCCGAATGTTGCTCTGCGGTATTTTGGCCCATTCCCGGCTAAGCGCTTGCTTGGGGTGATCAACACTTAGTATTTTTTAGTGCCAACCTTGCTTTCCAAAATACTTCAGACACAATACTCCAACGGATTGGTATCCAGAAATTTGCATGGTCATTGTGCGCTTTAAATGAAGCGAGGAACCTCTTTTGTAACAATTCTTGGGTGGCGCGTGCTGGAATGTCCAAGGTCTGAGGAATTTCCGAGGTCTGCGGCCAAAATGTTTGAGTGCCCAAGGCTTTAATACACCCTCCAGAATATTATCGCTTAATATTCGGCATTTATTTTGACGCCACAGTCGATTAATACGAGCGGAGAGCGACCATCAGCTGTTATGGCGGCTCACACCATCACCATGGCCGGCGCTTGAGTTGTGGTGGCCAACCGAAGTTGCATATTTTCAGCTGACCTCTTTGGCAAGTAAACACGATAATTTTGTTTGTTAACAAACTGCTGGACAATGAATGTTTTCTCATCGGAGAAAACGAAATTCCACTTTCGGTCAAGCGAAGCAACTCTTTAGCTCTTTTGAGTCTACTTTCTTTCCCTTACGATGTAAGTTCTTGCACTTTTTGGAATTTCAATGGCTTTACCCCGAGCTCATTTTTCAATATTTGCCGAATGGAATATTGATATATGTTCAGGTCATGAGTAATTTTTCGGTCACTGCGACGCGGGTTTCTATCAAGTCGCTTCTTAAGTTTTCGAACAATATCTCCTGATGTTGTTGTTTTCTTCCGTCCACTACCTTGACGTCGGGCTACGCTTCCAGTATCGCGGTAACGAGCGATGGTATGAGACACAAACGATTTATTCACATTTAAATGCTGGAGTGCTCTTACGATATCCAGTTGAGGGTTTCCAACCAAATATTAAGAAATCACACTATCACGCTTGAATTCCATAACGAATAACTTTTTTTCTGGAAAATTCTCACAAAAATGCTTTTGCACGCTTGTAAACAATATAATGGGCTGTCACTGGAATAATTTTAACAGCTGTCGGACGAGTGGCTTAGAAATGACAGCTGTCTGGAATTGGTGGCAGTTTTTTCATGTCACCCTAGCCATATGGCTGAAGGTATTATAATCATTGGATATAAATGTGGTCTGCATCAGCTAAAATTTGACTCTTCAATGACAAATACACCTTACTTAAATAGAACGTTGCCAAAGCTTTGACATTTATGTCCTAGTTACAATACAAACAAGTAAGCAAAGGCTACAGTAGCGCGGGGCCGACCATGTGATACACTACAACACTATATATGTTAGGACCCCCTTTATGTCCAAATTCATTTTGGAAGATTCTGCTTTTGAAATTATGGTACGGAGCACTGCCCTGATATTACCCTTAGCATTTTGGCCATTGACATTTGTCCAATATTTACGCACTTCGTCGTGCTGTTAGTTGTTGTGCTCCATGTTACAGCTAAATAGAATCCAATGGTCATCCAAAATGCTAGAATTCTTCCCTGTCATTAGCTCTATTTTCATGCAAAATTCCGTGTTGATTGGTTTGAATTGTGTGATCAGGAAAATGTTTCTGTTTTTGGTTCATTTGATCATAATTTTAGTTGTTGGTCCATTTCAACCCTTAAATATATTGCGGACATCTTTAGGCCTTGCCCTCCAGAGCCTAACCCTACCCTTATGAAAATTTTCATGAGGATCAGGCGATAATTGCAATCTGTATATAATATACCCAACCTGTGTTGTAAGCTGAAAAAATATTCCAAAATATAGACTTCAATATTATAACTCAAATTGAAAAAATCGCATGCGATAGAAAATATGAAAAAATAAATAAATAAATATTTCGACTCAGCTCGGCGAAACCAATGGTGGGAAACCAATCAAACTTATAATACCCCCAACACATAGTGTTGTAGGGTATAAAAATTCTGCGGTAAAAAATGTTATCTGGAATAATTTTTTAAGTGTTACTTATAGGAAAACTAAATGACTAATTTGATATACGCTCCATTTTTGTTGGAGGTTTGGATTTGAGGGTGGAGGTTTTGGTACTAAAAGTAAACCAAATCATAAAGGTCCACAGAACCTAAAAAAAAAAAAAACAATTCTAAACTATAACCTACATTTTTTCGCAATCATTGAACAACTCTGGTGCGCAAAAAAAAACCATACAGCTGGTGAAAAGTGAAAATTCACATTTCCTCTTTCTCTTTCGTATTTGACATTCATAAAATATATAGCTCAGACACAACATATGGCATAAATCTCATTAAAACAGACGCTTTCTATATAACCAAACTCGAAAAAAAAATTGGAATTGTATTGAAATTAAAGCGGAACTACAATCTGTGGGACATGACATTTAGTTAAATAAATAAACAACAACATATACCCGGCATTGGCTGAACGTGGAAAATGGGAGGAAAATCTCTACGTTGCGGGTAAACAAACATTGTTTTTGGTTGATTTTTTGTGTTTTGAGCGACACTCTCTGGTTTTAAAACAAACACTATTTACATTCGACAAACAGCCAACGATGACGATGCGGATGATGACGAAATGAAATATGCAACACATTTTCAAATTTTGCAGCCTCCCTTCCGAAAAAACAAGGCCTACAAAGGAGTGAGTGGGGAGAAAAGTAAAACAGAATCAATGCATTCTCTTCGCAGGCAGAATCTGGCAATATGTCATGGCTTTGATGGAATGAAAATAAAGGCATCGATTTTTTCGGAATTTTGGATTGAAGACATGCTGTCACCCATTCATTCATTCAATCGTCGTTGCAAGGGATGTTGCAGTGTGTCAATGAAGTTGTAGGATTTGCGGTGAATATTGTTGTTGTTTTTGTGGTATGTGTTTTGTTCTTCTTGTATTTGGATGACCTCACTCATTAGCTTCTGTCATTCATATACAAATCAACTAATTGTTTATTTAGTTTAAAATGTTTTTGTTTTTGCTTTGAGTTGTTGTTTTTGTATTCTCTTGCTTTCGAATTTGGTTGTTCCGCTCATTTCACTAAACAAACAAAATGGGAACTGAGGGGGATCTCTAGTATACTTCCTGATCAGAGTTGCCATTTATAGAGAATTTTCTATATGTCATTGAAGATTTTTTTATCCTCCACATTAATATACCCTATTGGTTTTGTCATGCCGTTTGCATTCATGATGAAATGTCCGTCCGTCCTTCCGACCGCCTGTTGTAATCATTCTATCTTCCGAAGGAATTGAGGTAGAGTGCTGAAATTTGGTACAGATAAGTTTCGGGTCTGAACTTAGATCAAGTTTGAAGATGGGGAATATCGGCTAAATTTTTCGTATAACCCACATATAACGGTACCCCTCATTTCAAGCATTCCCGCGATTTTCGGCATATTTTTTAAACGCAATTGTCTGAAATTTTAAGACTGGTGTGGGTTTCTAGCCCCCTTTCAAAAATAAGTTCACATTGTGGTATAGGCCCCATATAACGGTACCCCCTATATTCGGCATTCCGATTGTTGTTATAGGTCCCAATTTTGACTTTGTATGTATTATGGTGCAGGGCATTAAATTTATGAAGCTAGGCTTATAGATAAGGAGGTGGATTTGAAGGTGTATAGCCTACAGGGTGAGATTAAAAAACTGCAACTTACTTCGGACTCCTGTCATTTCTAAACCACTCGTCCGACAGCTGTTAAATTTATTATTGTTTACAAGCGTACAAAAGCATTTTGCTGAGAATTTTCCAGAAAAAAAGTTATTTGTGATGGAATTCAAGCGTGATAGTGTGATTTCTTTATATGTGGCTGCAAAACAACAAGAGGCTATCGTTAGAGCACTCCAGAATTTAAATGTGAATAAACCTTTTGTGTCTCGTACCATTGCTCGTTACCATGATTCTACAAATATAGGACGCATTTAAAAAACCACCTTCATATCTGAACCGCAGATACCAACAGAGACCTTAATAATAAATTTTGGGATATCCGTCTTATTCTTTCACCAAATATCAAATTTAAAGATAACCTAATAAACAATTTCGGGATTTCAGCCATATTCTTCACTCAATACCAATTTTCACTTGGTAGTTTTTGTACAAATAGAGGACTCATTGCCAAAAGCACTTCCACATCTTAACCATAGACATCAACAGAGACCTATATTACAAATTTCGGGATTCCAGTCATATTCTTTAACCAAATATCAAACTCAGTATCATGTGCGGACACTCAGTATCTGAATTGCAGACACCAACAGAGACCTAAATAACAAATTTTGGAATTTCAGCCTTATTCCTTCACCAAATATCAAATTTAGTGTTATTTAGTAGTTTTCCGAAATGTAGGATGCACTTCTAAAACCACCTCCAGATCTTAACAACAGACGCCAACAGAGATCTAAATAACAGATTTCGGGATTCCAGCCTAATCCAATTAGGTGGACGGAAAAAACAGCAACATCGGCAACTTGATCGAAAAATATCCGTCGCAGTGGCCGAAAAATGGCTCGTGAGCTGAACATATCGCAATATGCCATTCGGCAAATATTGAAAAATGAGCTCGGGGTAATGCCATTAAAATTCCAAAAAGTGCAAGAACCTTTATCACAACGGAAAGAAAATAGACTCAAAAGAGCTAAAGAGTTGCTTCGCTTGGCCGAAAGTGGTGAACTGCCGAATTTGCCGGTGAGAAAACATTCTGCCGATGAGAAAACATTCGATGTCCAGCAGTTTCTAAACAAACAAAACAATCGTGTTTACTCGCCAAAGAGGTCAGCTGAAAATGTGCACCTTCGGTTGGCCACCAGAACTCAAGCGCGGCCATGGTGATGGTGTGGGCCGCCATAACAGCCGATTAGGGGGTAAAGTACTCAAAATGAACTTCTTATGCGGATTTTCCAACAAATCCATTGAAAAATGTGTCTACAATCATCATAATTCCGAATATCGGGGGTAACGTTATATGGGGGACATACGATATCGTAGACCTATATCGAAAATTCTCTTTCAATTGGGAAAAGTACTCACAAATAACTCCTTGTGTAGAAATGCAGACAATATCATTTGAAAATGTGACTAAAATTATTAACATACCGAAAATAGAGGGGTACAGTTATATGGGGAGAATTTCAGTCAATTCAATTTAAAAATGTGATTAAAATCGTCAAAATACCAAATATCGGGGGTACTGCTATATGGGGGCCATTCGATACCGTGGACCATCTTCGAACTTGACCTGACTGCCCACAAAAGACTGATCTAAATCTTAATTCGTTTTGACCCTAGCGTGATTACACCAGACGGACGGACGGACAAATTTGAGCTGAAAATCATTTATTCTAGAAAACTATTAAAATAAGATCGCATTTATCTAAAAAATCTGGCAACCATAATTTCCCAGTAAAAGGGAAATTCATTAGCCAAATATTTTGGTTAGAAATCCAAAAAAAAAAAAAAAACCGACACACATTTGAAAAATTCCATTTTACATTGATTTTCTGCACTAAACACTTTGGTGATGAACAACTGGACATTTATCTCCAAAATTAGGGTGAGGGGGAGGGATTTACTAGGGAATGTGAGTTTTTTAGGTGAATTAACTTATTTAGGACACAAACGTTTTATTTTGTTCTGTTCGTCTGTCAGAATTTGTACAGCTTGTTATGCGTTCCATGTTGTACTGTGTCATCGTCGTCGTCGCTGGGATGATCCATGTGGATGCGGTAAAGCCATTCGTTCAGCTCTGTTTATTTATGTGTCAGTTGACGAGTTGTTTTTATGTGTCACTGCGTATGTGTGTTTGTGTGTGTGTGTGTGTGTGTGTGTGAATAATATGAATATGTTAATGCCTGGAAAAGTTGACATCAAACATTTGTGAAAAGTCAAAATAATTAAAGTATATTGGATGACATTTTGGTGGCAGCAGTTGATCTAATTTCATTTAAATTCACATTAAGACTAACATTTAAAAATACATTAGATAAAGAGGGAGGAATGGAGAAATCTGAGGCTGCTTTGATTTTGATAATCTTGGGGTTTTGGCGATAATGAGCTGGTGGGATTTGATAGGACCTAATGATGTTGGAGCGTAACAGAATTAAAATACATTTAATGAAGAAATAATAAGGAAACTAAACAAATGCAGGGTACATCATGGGCAGATATTTAATAAATAAATTAGTGGAATGCAAAATTCAATTTTTTTACTTTATGTATCTATATTGTATTTATTGCTTAATTGTAAAAATTCCAAATCTTAATATAACAAGTAGGCAAAGGCTATAGCCGTGCGGGGCCGGCCATGTGTTACCTTACAACACTAAAATATGTTAGAAGCCCCCTTATGTCCAAATCCAGTTTGGAAGCTTTCGCTTTTGAAACTATGTCATACAACACTGCCCAAATATTTCCCTTAGTATTTTGACCAGAGACATTTGCCCAATATTTACGCACTCCGTCGTGTTGTAAGTTGTTGTGGCCCATTTTACTGCTGAATATAATCCAATGGTCATCCAAAATGCTGGAATTCTTCCCTGTTCTTAACTCTTTTCACAGGTGTGTCGATTGGCTTCAACTGTGTGATCAGGAAAAAATTTTCTGTTTTTGGTTCATTTGAACCCCTAAATAATTTGCGATCATCTCCAAAAGCAAGAGACCCCTCTATATTTCCAGATTTAGACCCATCTATATGATTTGCTTGTCTACGATATTTGGCTATATTCGTCAACGAAATTAGCATAAACCAGTAAAGAAAGTCCTGAAGTCGGGCGGGACCGACTGTATGATACCCTACGCCACTTTGCTAATTTAGTAGAGCCCCACATAACAATTAAAAGTTTTTATGGCAGAATTCAATCATACACGCTATGATTATAATTACAATTTAAAGTTCAAAGGACTAAATATGCCGAAGCATTTGTATCTTTTAAATTCGGATTGTATTGCCCATTTGGTGCAAAATCAGATACAAAATCAGATAAAAATATATATGGCAGCTATTCCAAATCTGTGCCGATCTCTATAAAACTTGGCAAAGATATTTCTGAGCTGTATTTGATATATTTCCCTGAATATCGTTGTTATGGAGTGCATATTACGGCTGTAAGTAACGAATTCAATAAGTCGGATGAACAATATATATGGGAGCTATAGCTATATCTGAACCGATCTTCACCATATTTGGAATACTAGCTTCTAGACTCAATTCGGTCGCATGTGCCAAATTCCTTTCCATTTGGGCAAATATTAGACGTTTAGTGTACAATAAAATTAAATCGGACGAAGTTATCTATGGGAGCTATATCCAAATCTGAACCGATCTCGATAAAATTTAGTAAACGTATTTCTGAGCTGCATTTGATATATTTCCCCAAATATTGTTGTTACAGAGTGCATATTACGGCTGCGAAGGACAAAAATAACAAATCGGATGAACAATATATATGGGAGCTATAGCTATATGTGAACCGATTTCGATCAAATTTGGCATACTTATTTTCAGGCCTGATTTGTTTGTATGTGCATAATTCCATACTATTCGGGCTAAAATTACACCTTTAGTGCACAATAAAAGGCAAATCGGACGACGATATATATAAGAGCTATATCTAAACTTTTACCGATTATCTCCAATTTCAATAGGGTTCGTCCTTGGGCCAAACAAATGTTGTTTGCAAAATGTCATCTCAATCGGATAATAAATGCGACCTGCATTTTGTTCACAAGAATACATGGACAGACAGACGGACGGATAGACAGACGGACTGATATGCATAAATCAATTCAGAAAATGATTCTATGGAGATCCTCAAAAGTAACTATGGGTCTATCTCGCTTCCTTCTCCATGTTAGAAACAAATGCACAAAGACATAATACCCTTACCACTATGTGGTGTAGGGTATAAAAAGGCAGAAGTTCGCCATTTGTGTATTTCGGACAACCCATGTAAGTAATGCTGGTATTTTTTTCACACAAAAGTAGTTGTCCATTCTACCCGCTGTCCTAAAACCCTACCCTTGAAAGGATCGGACAATAATTGCAATCTGTATATAATAACCTTAACCTGTGTTGTAAAGTGAAAAAATATTACCAAATAAACCATTGAATATTATAAGTCAAATTGAAATAATCGCATGCGATACTATGTCAAGAGGGCATACTGTATTGACAAAATTTGTCAATATCGGTCCAGCCATTCTTGAGATACAAGCATTCTAGCTAACGTCCCTTTCTTCTGTATATACACATTGCATATTTTTCGCTATATATATCCGATATATTACTATTGGCTTCTACGTAACGGTCAGAATTGACCTGTTCATCTATTTGTGATTTTGCCGGGATTAAAAATATTCGCGGTTTAATGGAAAATTTGACTTTTATTTAACACAAATGTTATGGTCTGTTTCACCCACTAAATATTACCCAATGACCATCCAAATTGGTAGGCTTCTGTCCAGCCCTAAGATCTGGCCCCATGCTAACTTCCGCTTCAATTGATCTATAATTGCGACCTGTAGAGCAACTGCAAAATAAAGAAATTTTTCCGTTTTTGGTCCATTTCAACCCATAAATACTATGAGATCATCTCTAAAAGCAACATGCTTCTATTCTCGCCCTAGCCCCTCCTTCATTCTAAATTTCGTGAAGATCGGGCCATAATTGCGATCTGTAGAGTGATTACAAATTAACATGGACAGACGGACGGATCGACTCAGCTTGGCGAGATAGGAAGATCCATATATACTTTCCTATGTGGAGACCAATATTTCGTTACATAATTTTTGACCCAATCAAACTTAGTTGAGTGTATGGACACAATGTTGTAGGGTATAATAATGGTTTTGATTTCTTTGGATTTCAATTGGCCGGATATAAGGAAAATGATGAAATATGCTAATTGACAATGTTCTGTGGTGGCAAGCGACCTTCACAGTGACCCTTTTAATAAATCCATCAACAAAGCAATTTTATTCGCCTAATATTGTTTTCTCGGTTCCACATGGCAAATAAAAATATTTTACTGAAAGCTTTTTTTTTTCTTCCAAAAAACTTGTAACATAATTTTAATGGTCAGTTAATAAAACTGTCAACACTTATGTTTCTCAACAGGGGTGAACATTTTCTTCGACACCAAGCCAAAAAAAAAAAAAAGACATGGCTTCATTGGAATTTCAATATAAATTTTTATAAAAAAAGCGAAACAAATGACCATCGAAACCGCAGAAACAATGTTTACGACAGCGCGAGTGAAGGCAAATCAAGAAGGAGAAGAAGCAGAAGAATAATGACTTTGTAACAGGCAAAGTTTATAAATCTTTAAAAAGGAATGAATGAATGAAAATAACATCATTGAAAGCCAAATATAAACCAACCATATGGTGGAACCATGGTGTTGGACACGTCAACGACAACAACAACAACAGCAACAGCAGTGTCATACTTTGTCATGGATATTAACATCATAATTGTATGCTGGCCGTTACAGAAATGTATGGATACGGCATTGAAAAGTGTTTCGCATAATATATAATTTGATGATATTTGAAAAGTTTTTGTTAAAATTTTGATGCTTCTGGCATCGTTTTGTGGTAAAAGTTTAATGGCTATAATAAAAATAAAAGCGTTTGGGGCAATAATGAAAAATAAGAATGGTATCATTATAAGTTTGAATGAGACAAAAAGTTTGTAGGACCACAAAATATTGATCCTAGATCCTTAATGCCGAAAACCGATTATATCTCGACGAGCTAAGTCGATCTATTTGTAATTAAATTACTGGTCGAATTATGGCCAATTTCCTACGAAAATTTGCACAAAGCCAGGGTCAGAATAGAAGCCTGTCATTTTTGGAGATGATCACAATATATTTGAGGGATCAAGTGCACAAGAACTAAATTTTTTCCTTTTTTGCCGTCGCTCTACAGCTCATAATAGCAAAGCAATTGACCCGGAATATTTCATCAGGTTAGAGATAAAGCAGAGCAGAAGCTTACAATGTTGGATGGTCTTTGGATAATATTTAGAGGGTGAAATGGACCACAGCTTTTAGGAAAAATTAAAAAAATCATTTAACCGCGGATAGTTTTAATACTGATGGCCGATTCCCAGAGAAGTCATTATTAAATGAAAAAGAAATTCTGTTTTGCACATTGATTCTGCTTTCTTAGACATATCGAAGATACTGCCTAATATATGCTGGATATTTTCATAATCTGTTAAATATAGGAAAATTATCACGAAATTTCGCATGTTCTCGTGATTATTGTTAAAAATTCGAGAAGACATTTTTGCTGTTTTATGAGATTATTTCAAGAAAAACCAGTAAAAATCTGCAAAGTTCAGGCGTGCAGAACTTTTAACACCTTCTATAATTCGGAAGAAACTTGCAAAATGTAAAAAAAGTTAAAAAGGCAGCTATAATTCTTAAAAATCCAAATATCAGGTGTTACCGTTAATCTATTAGGAACTTCAAAATCCAAGTTTAAGATAAACCTGTTTAATTTTTTTTCTAAAATAATCAACATATCAAAATTTTTGTCATAGGAGGTAGTATCCATTACGAAGTTCAAATACTTAATTTGAAAAAAAAAATCTGGTGTGACACAAATCATCAAAATACTGAAAATTTCGAGGCAGTTATATGGGATCTGTACTAAAATTGCCCATATAAGTTCTATGCCAACTTTATGAGCGCTGTTATCGAATGGTCGTCAGCATCTATACAAAAACGGTGTCACATTTAGTCAACTTTCTAGCAAGGTGTATTAATCAATTCCGAACTCCAAATGCCAAATTCTATATTATTCCATTGAAAAATGTGATTAAAATCATCAAAATATCGCAATTCGGGGGATACCACTGTATGGGGCCTCGGGCCAATCGGGCCGATTTCTCCAAAGAGATTAGTAACCATTATGAACTTCATATATGAAATTCCAGACATTTTCTTTGAAAATCTAACTAAAAGCATTAAAATTATGAAAATCGGGAAATACCGATCAACAATTTGCGAGAGAAATCAATTATCATTACGCAGTTTTAATAATTTTTATGAACCTTAAAAAAAAATTCGAATTGTCGGATGGACGGTAATATGAGGGCTATCTGAACTTGTGGCCTTTGTAGCCAATTTCCAGCTATTGAAATTTATACCTACAACGAACTTGAAATATTGAGTTCAAGGAAATTCCATAGAAAAACATGACTGAAATTTCAAATCGCCGAATATCCCAAGGTAAAATTTTATAAAGTCTATTAAAAGTATGTGTTTTGTTTCGTGCTAGATGAATTGAAAAAAGATTTGAGTCTTTGTACGGGAACAAATGCAAATCAATGCGAAAAATCCGTTGTAAAGTGGACCGAGCCATGCTCAACTGCTGAGAACGGCGTTTTTGGGATGTTCTTGGGGACCTCTCAACACTGGCTCGTACGGCAGCGATATTCTCGGCCGATCGCCTTGGTCGACTTTTATATGGCCTCTTCGGATTAGAAAGAGCCTTACCAGTCGAAAATTTTTCGTATAAACGCTTAATGGTGTTCTAAGAAGGCGCACTTCCCACAGTTTTTAATGTTTTAAAAGCATGATGAGTTTTCTTCTGTTGAATGTAAATTTCAACTATTTCAGAGCGCTCACGTGGCGTGTATTGGTTCATGGTAAAAATCTGCTTGGACTGACGCTTCATCGAGCACCCTTTAAGCGAAAGGGAGAAACGAAGAGTACTACGTCCATATCAGATCTCATCACATCGAAGATATATCACCACAGTCTGGACCTTCGAAGAGCTAGGTCATCGAAAGAGTAGAGCCTCAATGTCTAAATTGAAATATTGAGCTCGGTGTGCCGCGATTAGTCTTCCTTACTAGAGTCCTCAACCAAACCAGTAAATGGAATTACTACAGGTTTTTGTCACCAGTAGCAAAGAGTCTGGAGACATTTCTTCGCTCCATTATGAGAAGTAGTTATTGAGTTGCCTATCATCCGCATAGTTTCCCTTATCAATATTGTACCACAGTAGTGTTGCGCATATTTGTTAAGGAATTATTGAATATAGAACATTGTTGGCATATGCTTGTCAGACTTTGATACTGCCAACCATGTCACACTGTTCTTGAACAAACTAACCACAGACCATATTTAAAATGTTAAACAAAATAGTGCAACACAACATAAAATATACAGCTAAAAATTTAGTAACCTAAATAGAGGAGATAAGCGTACCTGTCTTCCACGTTTGTTAACATTTAGCGTTCAGATTCTTTGGATTCCTTGCATTTTAACTATAGAGAATTTCAGCAATACCAATGATAGCAATACAAGGATTATTTTCTATACAAGTAATTCCGAATTTTTTTTTAATCAAAAAATTTTAAAGTACCCAGTAGTAACTCCTTTTGTGAATTTTGAGACGATTCCATTGAAAAAATGTGGCAAAAATCATGGAAATACCGGATATCGTTATATGGGTGGTATATGATATCGTCGACCTATATAGACAATTCTCTTACAGGAAGTAAATTACTGAGAAGGAACACATGGTGTGGAATTTCAGACAATTCCATTGCAAAATTTTGCTACAATTATAGAAATACCGAATATCGTGGACAATTCTATTCCAGGTGCTAAAGACAATTTTATTTTAAAATGTGGCTAAAATCATCAAAATTCCGAATAATGAGAGGGGTAGTGGTAACGTTTTATAAGGGCTATACGATATCGTGGACCGAAATAGCATATCTTCGAACAAAATGTTAACTTCCTATCTTAATTCGTTTGACTCTGGCTTGATTACAACAGCCAGCCAGACCTGAATTGTTTTGGATTTTTACGCTGATCAAACGGAATTATTAACTTAATACACCCTCCATACTATGTATGGTGGAGGATATAAAAATTATTCCCCAGCTTTAGGTATTTGTAAGGTACTAACCTTATTGTCCAGCCGACAGGGATACAATTCGAGTTTTGTTAACGTTTTCAAATATACAGAGTTTGAAAAGATCACTCATTTTCATTCATTTAAAATATAATATAATTGTTTAATGTGTAACTTAATACATCTACATACAGAATTTGATAAATATTTCCCTTAATATACCCTCCCTATTTATATTCACAATTGACATTTTATTAAAACCTTTTAGCAAATACATATCCGAAATATTTTAGATTTTCGAAAAGTGCAAATGTTAACAATCTAAGAATGGAAAACTATTTCTTTTCTATTATAACAACTAATGAAAGTAATATTTACAAATGAAGGGAGTGGGAGTAGAATTGCAACAATGGATTCCAATAAAGGACAATAGTAGCAACCCATCCATTCCATGCATGCTGCAAAATATATCGAAACGTAATGTGAAATACGACCTTTCAGCATTTCTTCACATATGTCTGTGGAAACAAAATATCAAATATCACACATATGTATGATAAAGTGTGAAAACACACACAACACTCCTACCCCTACCCCTCCCCTATCGCACATGATATTTTGATACAATTTGTAGTCACATCTATAAAAATCATATTACTTTTAACAAAAACACAACACAGATTTCGCAAAGCAACGCATCACATCTGATGGACATTGCCATAATGACGATGATGTTGATGATGGGGTGTTAACTAAATATTATCCTCGGTCATGTAACAAAAACGTTAACAGTTCATTGTTACCACTCTCTGCATTGTTTGATTAAACAAAACTAAAAGTAAAAGATGTTTAGCTCCAATTTCATTTATGTTGCTGCTGCTGTTGTTTATTTTGTACTCAAATTGGAAATCAATGCAATCAATTTATTTTGATGATAGTTTTGTAAAAATGTTGGCAAAATATTAAACTATCAAATGTATCGGTGTTATGTTGCTGTTCGTTTTAAAGGATCGCTTTTGTTGTTATTTTTGTATATAAGAGAGGGGTTTAAATTGCAATATATATATATAAAATCAGTAGGGAAAGGAAGGAAAAGAGGTACGGTCCACCTAAACGATACTCTACACCACTCATGATACCTTGTTATTGTTATTTCCATAACAAATTTATAGGTACGTGTGTGCAAAAATCCATAAAGTTCGAATATACCGAAATTTTCAGATTATGTAAGATCTAACAATTTTACATTTTAGCAATATGGTGGCTTTGGCAAAATTAATACATTTCAACCTTCATGCGAGTAATGAAAGATGGTCTTTTGGTCCTCAATTAAAAAAATGGTTCAAAACTTCTCTTAAGCGGTATCAAACATTTTTGTTATAAGATTCCATATATGTTGAATCCGTTCGTTGTCTGAGTTTAAGTAAAACTTTCCTACAAAACATCATTTTTAAAGAAGACGTCAAAAACATATATGGTTTTAAGGCATTTCTATGTTTATTTACTAAAAGCGAGAATTGTATATTAACTTTATATGGTTTTAATTTCATGTCAAAATCTCAATTAATACTCAATTTTTTGAAGAAGTTATCAAAAGAAGAAATATTGTAGATAAAATTTTATTATGAGTCTCTGAACAAAAGAAATTCGTCGTGGACCCCATAATGTATATATATATTCATAATCAGCATAAAATTCTAAGTCGATTTAACGATGTCTGTCTGTCCGTCTGTCTGTCTGACCGTCTGTCTATTCGTCTGTCTGTTGAAATCACGATACAAGCCACATTATTTGAAGTAGAGCGTCAAAATTTAATAGCCCTCATACAACGGTACCTCCCAATATTCGGTATTTTGATGATTTTTGCCGCATTTTTTCATGAATTTGTCTAAAAATTGATATTTGTTGGTCATTGTGGGTTCTAGCTCCGGTGACGAAACATTGCATGTATAGGTCCATGTTTTGGTATAGCCAACATATAACGGTACCTCCCGATATTCGGTATTTTGATTTTGATTTTTGCCACATTTTTTCACCGATTTGTCTGAGAATTGATATTTGCAGATCATAATGGGTCCTAGTACGTGTGGCGAAATATTGTACGCTTTGGTATAGCCCCCATATAACGGTATCTCCCGATATTCGGTATTTTGATGGTTTTTGTCATAATAAGTCATAATATAAATTGGTCATAATAGGTTCTAGCTCTGTTGGCGAAACATTGTATGTATACGTCCACGTTTTTGTATAGCCCTATATAGCGGTACCTCCCGACATTCGGTATTTTGATGATTTTTGCCACATTTTCCCACGAATATGTCTGAAAATTGGTATTTGTGGGTCTAAATTGGTTCTAATGTTTCCATTAACCTAAGGTGGAGGGTATTAAAAGTTCGGCCCGGCCGAACTTAATGTTTTTTTACTTGTTATACCCTCCACCATTCTATGGGGGGTATATTAGCTTTATCATTCCGTTTGTAACTCCTCGAAATATTCATAATAGACCCTACAAGGTATATATATTCTGGATCAGCGTAAAATTCTAAGACGATCTAGCGATGTCCGTCTGTCTGTCTGTTGTAATCACGTCATATTTCAAACGAATTGAGATAGAACGCTAAAATTTTGCATAATTGTATACTTTATCAGTAGGCAGTTCAAGTACTTAAATGGGCCATGTCGGTCCACGTTTTCGTATAGCCCCCATATAACGGTACATTCCGATATTCGGTATTTTGAACATTTCGGATTATTCACCGGAATAGTTTCAAATTTTGTATTGGTAGATCTTAATGGGTGCTACAACCTATGCAAAAAATTTCGTATGTAGGTCCACGTCTTTGTATAGCCCCTATAGAATGGAACCTCCCGATATTCGGTGTCTTCATGATTTCAGCGACAATATTTACCGGAATTATTTCAAATTTCGTATTAGATCTTAATGGGTACTTCAACCTATGGCAAACAATTTTGTATGCAGGACAACGTCTTAGTATAGCCCCCATATAACGGTACTTCCCGATATTCCGTATTTTGACAATTTCAGCAACATTATTCACCGGAATAGTTTCAAATTTCATATTGAAAGATCATAATGGGTACTACAACCTATGGCAAAAAATTTCGTCCGCATCTTCATATAGCCCCCATATGACGGTACCTCCCGATACTCCGTATTTTCATGATTTTTACGACATTATTCGCCGTAATTGTAACAAATTTCGTATTTAAAGTTCGTAATGGGTACTACAGCCTATGAAAAAAACTTCGTATGCAGATCCACGTCTGCGTATAGTCCCCATATAACAGTTTTTATTTAAGTGTTTGTTTACGGATTTTCTTTGAAAATTATCAATTTTTTTCCAAATGGTGGAGGGTATTAAAAATTCGGCCCGGCCGAAAGTAGCTGCTTTTTTTACTTGTTAAATATATGTATAGGTTTGAACTAACGGAGGATTTTTAAGGAATAAATTTCAAGAACTTTCAAACCGAGGATATCTACCGAATTTAAAGGGGCACACAAGCCGTTTTAGCAAGGGCTCCCATCAGTAGCTTTTTCCAAAAAAAATTTTTATAGGTACCATTAAAAGGATTAACAGATCCTGAATTCAAAATATATATATATATATATATATATATATATATATATATATATATATATATTTACATGGATTGTGAAGATAGGTACATCTTTAGGCATACTCCCCCTATAACGGTACCGTACGAATGAAAATAAAAAAAGAAAGAAAATAAAATTTTTAATACAGTTTTTTATTGAAACAGAATGTAATTTGAAGTTTGGTGTTCTTAAAGTGTACATGAAGTCCTTGCAAAAAAAAAAAAAAAAAAAAAAAAAGATTTCGTATGGGTTGATATGGGTTAATTTGATAGAATGTCATAGAACCCTACCACCGATTTGAATTCGGCGAAGGTTTTGTCATATTTATACCTTACAACACTATGTGTTGGGGGTACTATAAGTTTGATTGGCCAAAAGTTTGTATAAACTTGAAAAATTGGTCCCATACCCACGATGTTGTGTATGGAACGATCGAAATTTAATATGGTCTAAAAGTATAAGCCTACGAATTTGCATGGTCATCGGAAAATGTATATGGTGTAAAACTGATTATAACTTTTATGTAAAAAAATATAGTATATCCAAGTATATCCATTGAACCGCACAGCTATAGCCTTTACTTCCTTTTTTTAATATTTCTATATGGACTATGTTGCGAATGAGAGACCCATAGTTTGTGGATTTCAAAAAAATATTTTCTCAAGAACAAAAAAACCTTTAATTTATTAAAGAACATTTTTATCAAAAAACAGCACCTTTAAAAATATTTAAAATATTTTGAAGCTCTACCACATTTTTCAACCTCTAATTTATTAAAGAACATTTTTTTCAAAAAACAGTGCCTTTAAAAATAAAAAATATATTGAAGCTCTTTACCACATTTTTTATCCGAATCTCAGCGCGGCCAATTCGTGTGTGCTCATTGAATTTCTCAATAATTATTAACACTAGATTTTATATTTCAACATACTTTCATTCAGGTGTTTCATACATCCACACATTTTTGTATTTCTCATTTCGGAATTTTAAATGGTTTGTAGAAGAATGTCATTAAGTCTTAAAATTCTAGTTCATTCGCAAACATATGTTCGTTAAATTTTTAAAGGAATTTTAATTTTTCTAAAAATGGATTGTTTTATAATTGTTCAACAACATATTTTATAACATGTTTCTTTTCTTAATTGTTATTATAAGATACAAAAAGTTTAGTTACCCGATGTTTGCAAAAAACTTAAGAATTTGTCAATTTTATGTTTGCAATTAATTGTCAATGGTTTAAAAGAAAATATTTTATGTCTTTTTTATTGTAAAGCAAATTCTTATAAATTGTAAACAACATTATTTCACATACGAAATCATTCAGCTGCACAAATCAATTGTTGTGTTGCCAGCAACTTCAAAAAAATTGTCTTACATTTTGACCAAGATCTTCATTAAAAATGTATGTTTGAATTCCCCACACCAAATCCACACGTACGAATTTGACCACAAAAAGCTCATAGATAGCCACGCTTTTTTCTTTTTTCAAGTAATTAAATTCTTTTATACAAATAATCACACTAATTTTTTCCACTTAACTAACCCAGAAAATAAAATAGCCTGCAACGAGAACACAACTTTTGATTGATCGCACCGCTTGTTTAAGTTAATGCAACATTTGTAGCGCACTTTGTTATTTGGCTCTCCAAAAATATTTTAGGAGTGTGGAGGTGTGCTAGTGTGTGTGTGTATTTTAGTGTTTAGTCAATGTTTCAAGTACCGCCAACATAATGTTTCAATGTGCTTTTTGCTTATGCCACCATGCCATGGCAATGGCATTAGCAACAGCTGCATTGCTTGTTCTTCTCGTTTCTTCGTTGGCTCTTTCTTTTCAGTAATGAACTCTAATTTATTAAAGTAAAATAAAATGAAAAAAAAAAACCAGTAAAGAAAGTCTTAAAGTCGGGCGGCGCCGACTTTATGATACCCTACACCACTTTGCTAATTAAGTAGAGCTCCACATAACAATTAAAAGTTTCTATGGGAGAATTCAATCATACACTCTATGATTAGAATTATAATTTAAAGTTCAAAGGACTAAATTCGGAATTGTATTGCCCATTTGGTGCACAATTAACTTGAAATCGGATAAAGATATATATGGGAGTTATATCCAAATCTGAACCGATCTCGATAAACTTTGGCAACGATATTTCTGAGCTGTATTTGATATATTTCCCTGAATATCGTTGTTACAGAGTGCATATTACGGTTGTGGGTACCAAATATAACAAATCGGATGAATAATATATATGGAAGCTATAACTATATCTGAACCGATCTGAACCAAATTTGACATACTAGCTACTAGACTCAATTCGGTCGTAAGTGCCAAATTCCATCCCATTTGGACAAATATTAGACGTTTGGTGCACAATAAAAGGTAAATCGGACGATGTTATATATGGGAGCTATATCCAAATCTGAACCGATCTCGATAAAATTTAGCAAATGTATTTCTGAGCTGTATTTGATATATTTCCCCGAATATTGTTGTTGCATAGTGCATATTACGGTGGCGGTGGACAAAAATAACAAATCGGATGAACAATATATATGGGAGCTATAGCTATATCTGAACCGATTTCGATCAAATTTGGCATACTTATTTTCAGGCCTAATATGGGTGTATGTGCAAAATTCCATACAATTCGGGCTGATATTACACGTTTGGTGCACAATAAAAGTCAAATCGGACGAAGATATATATGGGAGCTATATCCAAATTTTGACCGATTATCTCCAATTTCAATAGGGTTCGTCCTTAGGCCAAACAAAAGACCTTTGCAAAATTTCATCTGGATCGGGCAATAAATGCGACCTGTACTTTGTTTACAAAAATACATGGACAGACGGACGGACGGACGGACGGACGGACGGACAGACGGACGGACGGACAGACGGACGGACGGACGGACGGACGGACATGCATAAATCGACTCAGAATGTGATTCTATGCAGATCATCAAAAGGAACTATGGGTCTATCTCGTTTCCTTCTGCCTGTTACAAACAAATGCACAAAGACATAATACCCTGACCACCTTGTGGTGTAGGGTATAAAAATGATGGAAGCAATACGGCCACCTAACACTCTCTCTCGTTTTCTTTAAGGTTGTACAACTCCAAAAACTCCAACGAAATTATATTCGTAAAGACGAGCAACAACAACAAGGACGGCGACAACAACAAAAAGCAAGTCAGCTTTTGTATTATAATGTGAAGTTAACAAGATTTAAACATCTTGTTAAAATTTGCAGACACTGCACAATGGGATGAATTCTGTTCGTAACCATATAAGCCACATCATGTATTCAGGGAAATTTCAGGTCTAACTGGCTGGCTTGATGATATAAGCGTTTCTGTAATCAAAAAACTTTCTACGACAATAAACCCATGAAACTGTACATTTCTTACGATTTTTTTCAACTATTTATACCCTACACCACACAAAGGTCAGGGTCTTATGTCTTTGTGCATGGAGAAGATAGCGAGATAGACCCACAGTTCCACCTTACCTTCATAGAATCACATTCTGAGTCGATTTATGCATGTCCATATTTTTTATACCTTCCACCATACATATATCGAAATAATCATTTTAGACTCTTGATCAGCGTAAAATTATAAGACGATTTAGCTCTGTCAGCCTGTCCGTCTGTTGTAATCACGCTATAATCAAAACGAATTAAGATAGGAAGCTAAAATTTTGCAGGCAGGTCCGCTATATCGTATATCCCCCATATAACGGTACTCCCCATTTTCGGTATTTTGAAGTTTTTAGCCACATTTTTCAATGAAATTGTCTGAAATTCCACACAAGGAGTCCCTTGTGAGTACTTTACCCCCTGGAAGAGAATTGTCTATATAGGTCCACGATATCGTATAGCCCCATATAACGGTAACACCCACCCCCCCCATTAATCGGTATTTTGATGATTTTAGCCACATTTTTCAACGGAATTTTCTGAAATTCTACGCAAGGAGTTCTTTGTAAGGGGAAATTTCTTAAGCTAGAATCATGGAATTTTACAAGAGGGTGCGTAGGCGTGTGATAAGGCTGGACATTCGTACTAAAAGGGTACTAACAGTAGTAAAAATTGAATAATTTGTATTGGACAAAAGCATGAACTAGAATTCTTAATTTCTTGGAATGACTCAACTGATGGAGTGCAGGATAGATGTAGCAAAGGGTTTTTGGGAATACTAATTTTAAGTTTACGAGAAGTTCTCAAGTGACACCATTAGGAATAATGTGAACGGATAGAGCTACAAACCAATTTGCTATGAGAATCAACGTTGGAAAATAAGTTTTATATGTGAAGGTGGTTTCGAAAATGTGAGCTGTACTAAATTTAGAACCGTGTGGTTAAGGATGAATGGATGAAGAAAATTTTGTATTGGGCCCTTCTTGTGAACGAAAAGTACTAAATAGTACAATATTTGGTACCATTGGGTACTGGGTGAGAAAAAAAAGTGCTTGAAATCTAAAATTTAGTATTAGGGTCGTTGTTCATGTGTATCCTGGACATATGGAGGTGGTTACCGAAATAAGTACAATAATTGTACGAATAGTACTAAATGGTACTATATTTGGTATTGGGTGAAGGAATAGGAATTCTGTACTATAGTTGTCCGAAAAGTACTAAATGGTACTAAATTTGGAATTAGCTGAAGGGATAGGGCTGGAATCCCCTAATTTGATGTTGAGGTCTCTGTTTTTATTACATTTGTTATGAGAATCAAGTGCAATGTGCAATCTCTACTAAATGGTACCAAATGTGGAACAGTTACGAACTTCAAATACAAAATTTGAAATAATTCAGGTTAATAATGTCGCTAAAATCATCTAAATACCGAACATTGGGGGTACCGTTATATGGGGGCTTTACGAAGACGAGAATCTGCACAGACAATTTTCTGTCTTAGGCTATAGTATCCATTACGAACTTTAAATAACAAATTTGAAGTAATTCCGGTAAATAATGTCGCTTAAATCATCCAAATACCGAATATCGGGGGTACCGTTATATGGGGGCTATACGAAGACGTGGATCTGCAGGGCCCGTTTCCTGTCTGAGGCTGTAGTATCTATTACGAACTTCAAGTACCAATTTTGAAACAATTCCGGTAAATAATGTCGCTAAAATCATCAAAATACCTAATATCGAGGGGTACAGTTATATGGGGGCTATACGAAGACGTGGACCTTCATAGCCCATTTTCAATACCAAAAGTCCTGCAGACAAAATACACATTTGAGTAAATTTTTATCTACTTACTTTATTTCGTTCGAAAGCTAGAGTGATTTCCACAGACTGACGGAAATATAATAATAAAACGACATAGAATTTTATGCTGATCAAGAATATATATACTTTACGGGGTCTAAAATGTATATTTCGAGGTGTTACAAACTGAATGACAAATTTAATATACCATCCTTACTATAGTGGAGGGTATAAAAAGGCCTAACACGAACTGTACAAACGAATGGACTTAGTGGAAGTGGACTTAGTCCAGAGTGTACAACAAGCCTATACTGGGTTAAGTGTTTGCCACTCAGAGCATGCGGCGAATTGTTTCATCCCTCTTTTCAACCTAACCTAATCTAATCTAAGGTGGAATTTTTGCCATATATCGAGATCGGTTTAGATTTGGATATAGTTCATATGCATATTTTTTTCATCAGAGTTAATGGTTAATGTGCACCAAACATGTAATAACAGACCAAGTTGGATGGATCTTTACAAATTCGAGTGAGTTCTTCCATTTGCTCGATTCCCATATATATAGCGCTCCGATATCTATTTTTTAATATGATCCTTCTCGAATATCATGGACTCTATAGCAATGCTAATTGATAGGAGAGATACAAATTCCTCCGTCAAATTTTGTGGAATCGATTCAGGGTTAGATATACCTTCCAAATATTAGCTCCCTTGAATTCCAAATTATAACTGCTTTAAAGCCATAATACGCATTCAAAAAAGATTTATGGTTGCTAAGATCTACTTCACATAAATTCGCAATAGGGTATCATACAGTCGGCCCGTCCGACTTTTGAACTTTCTTTACTGGTTGTTATATGCTACAGCGATTACTTTCCCCCACTGTGCAAAGATTGTAACATAATGGAATATTTACATTGCCATAGTTATTCCGGCAGACTTATATTGTACCAAATTAAATACTGCTAATGCACTTTTTTGAACTTCAATGTAGGTACACACACATACGTATACGCTCTAACACATAGATCATTCATAAAAAGGTAAATCCATGCACGTACTCTTATGCATTCACAAAAGTTTGGAGTTTAGACTTGAAGTATAAAATCTTGGATATCATTAAAAGATTCACGAATACAAAGATGATGATGGGATGGAGTACTGCATCATCTTGCCCCCCCCCCTCTCTACACTATATTCAAGTGAGTTTTCAGTGACTTTTCAATGCACCTTTACTCCACACACATGCCTGGATGTCTGTCTCTATGACGCTTGCTTTTGTTGCACACACGAGCACATACACACGCACACACTTTTGATTTCGGGTCTACTACACGATGCTAACAAGTGTATGTAATTATTCAAAAGGTGAGCCAGCCAGCCAGCCGACAGAGCGACCAGCCTGCCATGGTAACTGACTGAAATATATGATTTAAAGTAAATCGCTGAAAGTCTTATTTTGGAAAAGAAACATTAAGTGTTTTAAATTAAAGCTATTACTTATTTTCGGAGTGGATGTAGAAGAGATTTTTTTTCTTTGCGGAGCGTGTTAAGTGGCCTGCTGCAATGTAGAGAATATCAAATTAATTATATCAGGTGTGGAAAATGTTGTACTCAGTGATTTTGATCGATTGTGGACAAACGGACAAAACAACAATAACAATCAAGTGGAAATTTTACGATTCAATTTTATAGTTATGGGGAAAATGGAGTTTTATTGTTGAGTTTGTAAGCGCAAAGCTCTTAAAATATCAAAGGAAATTAACGTTGGAATTTTTTTAAGATGTGACCAGTTTGAGTAGTAAAATTTAGATGGTCTAAAAAGATAAGTTATTGTTAGTGTTTCAATTGTCTGATTTCGAATAGAATTTGATTTGGATGTTATCGACTGAAATATACGTTTTTTTGATTTTTAGGTATGTTGAAAATCTGCGTTTGGAGTCGAATCTTATTTTACATTTTTCAAAATACCTGAATATTTGGTGACAGTAATTGAATTTGTAATATTTTTGCAATCCCATTTATTACCTAAAAATTCTAGGTACTCCCTGTGCAAAGTTTGACTAAATTTTATGATGAATTAGAAGGAAGGGCTACAGTCATCAAAATACCGAATATCGGGGGTACCGTTTTAAGAGGGCTATACGATAACGTAGACTTATATAGGCAATTCTCTTCCAGGGGGTAAAGTACTCAAAAGGAACTCCTTGTGTTTATTTTCAGACAATTTCATTAAAAAATGTGGCTAAAATCATAAAAAACATCGAATATTGGGGTTACCGTTGAATGTGGGCTATACCATATCATGGAGCTATTCTCTTCCAGAGGGTAAACTACTCAGAAAGTACTCCTTGTGTGGATTTTCAGACAATTCTTTCGAAAAATGTGGCTAAAATCATCAAAATACCGAATATTGGGAGGCACCGTTGTTGACCCTCTTCCAGAGGGTCAACTACTCAGAAAGAACTCCTTGTGTAGATTTTCAGAAAGGTTCATTTGAAAATGTGGCTAAAATCATCAAAATACCGAATATCGGGAGGTACCGTTGTATGGGGGCTATACCATATCATGGAGCTATTCTCTTCCAGAGGGTAAAATACTCAGAAAGAACTTCTTGTTCGAATTTTCAGAAAATTCCAGTGGAAAATGTGGCTAAAATCATCAAAATACCGAATATCGGGAGGTACCATTGTATGGGGGCTATACGATATCGTGGACTTATATAAACAATTCCCGTCCAGAGGGTAACGTACTCAGAAAGAATTCTTTGTGTAGATTTTCAGAAAATTCCAGTGGAAAATGTGGCTAAATACATCAAAATACCGAATATCGGGAGGTACCGTTGTATGGGGGCTATACGATATCGTGGACCTATATAAACAATTCTCTTCCAGGAGGTAAATTACTCAGATTGTGGATTTTAAGACAATTCCTTCGAAAAAATGTGGCTAAAATCGTCAAAATACCGAATATCCGGAGGTACCGCTTTTTGGGGCTATACGATATCGTGGACCGATATAACCCATTTATAAAAATATTTTGAGGAACAGAAATACTTTACTATGTTGTCTAGATAGGTCCACGTGTCTATGTAACCACATATAATGGTTTGAAAGTCAGTTTTTAGTGGATATCAATCTCTTAGACGGAATGTGTTCAATTTACCCACTCACCGCTTCCTATAGCCCCCCAAGAAGGGTATCGCCCAGTATTCTGTATTTTTATTTTTTTTTTGGCCAAAGTTTTAATGGAATTGTTTAAAATTTTTACTTAAAACTTTAAATAGGAAAAAGTATCAGTCGGTCATGCCGACAAATATATGCTCTCAGCCCTCAGTCAGTTTATTAAAATATATATTGTGTCTCACATTATGACTATTGAAAATGTTTACCCTTTTTGGAGGAGATACCGAAGGATTGGATCAATATTATTCACTTCTCATCTAAATCAACTCTGATATAAATATTACAACCTGCCTATGAGGTACGTGATAATTCTTGGAAAACTTTGAAATATGAGTGAGGTAACATTTGTACATATATTGCGATTTGTAAATTTTGAAGAGAATCGGATACTAATTTCGCATTTTATGAGAGCCATAATTATTCAAAATTCTGACCCGTTGTGGGGGAGATGCCAGAAGGAATTGCCCGACATATTCCGCCCTCACACCAGATATTGTTTTAGTTAGATAGGAATGTGCGAAATTTGAGGGAAATCGGATGCATTTTATAAGAGTCATAGTTATTCAAAATTTTGACCCGTTGTGGAAGAGGTACCGGAAGGAGTGGTCCGAGATATTTTTTATTCACACCAGATCTTTAGTTGATAGAAATATTGCGATGTGCGAAATTTGAAGAGAATCTCACTCTTTTCCTCACAATTTATAAGAGTTATAATTATTGCAAATTTTGAGCCTTTATGAAGGTATTGGAAAGGTACTTGGTGGAGTGGGTCGCTTTTGTCCATTATCGCACTATGGCTAGCACTGATAAAAATATTAGGATTTGCAAAGCTTGCATACAATTAGATTATTTTTTTCTTGTTCTGTAAGCCAAATGATTTTTTTGAAATTTTTGACCTTTTGTGGGAGAAGTACCGAAAAGAGTGTACCGATTTTGCCCATCTCCAAATTCGATTTAAGTGTGACAATATATTACGATGTATCAAGTTTGGGCCAAATCGGGTACTCCTTTCCAGGGTTATCAGGCGCTCCAGTCAGAGAGACAGATCGACTCTAAATATCCTGAAATGGATGTGGTCCAAAGGGACCTAGGGTCCAAATCCGTTTTTCGATAAGGCACCTTTTTGGCCGTATCAAACGATATATATGGCTACAGAGGGTATATATCGTTTGATACGGCCAAAAGGCTGAGGTATAATTATGCAAATAGATTCAGGTTTGGGTATAGTCCCCATAAAGCAGTGCTTTTCACATTAACGTAGTTTAAAAGCTTTAAATACAATTCACTAGCATCTGGAGTTTAGAATTGGTTTTAATCGAATATTAAATTTCTATTGTTTTGTTTCACCTTATAAAGAAGGGTATCAAAAGCTCGACCCGGTAGAACTGATCGACTTTTTAATTGTAGCAATTGTTTATTTACTCCAATCATATTTTTAATCAAATAATTTTTGTAGAGCTACAGTTTCCGGTCAGGATATCCTTTCTTAAAAAAATCAATCCTAGGAAGAAGTCAGATTTTAAGGTCTATATAAGTAAAAAAGCTGTAATTTCGGCCGGGTCGAACTTTGACTACCCACCATTTTTTGGAACGAACTTGGCAATTTTCAAAAAAAAAAAAAAAACAACAGGATATCCTTCAAAATTTTCTTAAAAAAATCAATCCAAGAAAAACATCAGATTTTAAGGTCTATAGAAGTAAAAAACCTGTAAGTTTGGCCGGGCCGAACTTTGAATACCCTCCACCATTTGGCACAAATTTAATAATTTAAAAAAAAAAAAAAAAAAATAAAATCCGTTAAAAATTCTGTTAAAATCTTTAAAATACCGAACGTAGTCGTATATTAGGGTCTATAGACCTGCATAGACAACTTTTGTCACAAGCTATTACAATATTCAAATGCGAAACTTGAAATAAAATCTTTTTATAATGTAGCTAAAATCATCAAAATACCGAATATAGGAAGGTACCATGGGGGTTATAAAACGTGGACCTGCATAGACAATTTTCTGTCCTAGGCTGTAGTATCCATTACGAACTTCAAATGGCAAATTGGAAACAATTTCGGTGAATAATGTCGCTTAAATCATATAAATTCCAAATATCGGGAGGTACCGTTATATTAGGGCTAATCGAAGACGTGGACCTGCACAGACAATTTTCTGCCATAGGCTGTAGTATCCATTACGAACTTCAAATACCAAGTTTGAAACAATTCCGGTGAATAATGTCGCTAAAATCATTAAAAAAGCGATGATCGGGAGGTACCGTTATATGGAGAATAATGTCGCTTAAATCACCAAAATACCGAAAATATGGAGGTACCGTTAAATGGGAGGTGGAGGGTACAAAAAACGGGTCTTATATGCAAACTTTATATTCCAATATAGACCCAATTCTATTAGTTTTAAAAATTTTGAAAATCACTCCAAATGGGTTATATAGGGTTGTACTGTTTAATGAGAGTGATGCCACAGCTCGGAACTTGTAATCGACAAGAATTTTATTATCTTTTTTGGGTTAAAAATAAGCTGTAATCTATGCCGTTAATGTAAGATCCTTCGAAGGGATGAGCTGTGCATTTGAAATTGTTTTGTGGCCAGATACCCTGTTTTACATGTCCAATCTTACTTCACACAAATCGTATGTGATCCGATGCCCTGGCTCTTTCGTGGCTTATCTACAATCAAATATTTCATATTTCAAAATTTTTCAAAGAGAAACGTGTGAAAAAAATCTAATCTCAATTGGATTTTCCACCTGACAGTTCACGGCGATTGAAATGCAATTTTGTTACATTTCCGGTTGCGCGGGTATTTCTCTCATCTCTGCTCTTTTCCTTCGTCTAATCAAAAAGTAAAGACGGTAGTCGTTAATAAACATATTCCCTTTTCACTGTGTGAATCGCTCAAATTTACACATGTCGGTGAGTTCTTCTTTTCTGTTACTTTTAACACCTGCTTTATTGGTTTTTCGTACCCGAGATTATTATATTTCCTCACTTTTTTATTTGGCATTATTTTTTCCGGTACTTATTTATTTTATTTTTTATAAAAACACATTTTTTCCTTCTGCTTCTTTTGTTTTCTTGTTTTTGTTTGCCAAAGTATTGAGGAATAAAAAATTCACGCCTTGAGAGTAAAGTTGAGAAAATTTGTGTGTGTGTTTGTGTTCACTTATTTGGTGTAGGTGAAGGTTTTTCCATGTATGTTTTCCATTTCCTTTAAACAAATCAGTTTTCATAATATTGTTTTTATGTTTGTTTTTGCTTCGCCTTCTTTGCAACGCAAGTTAATGTCGGGGATTATCCTTAAAGAAAACATAAAAATCTCACACGTTCTCAGATGTGTGTGTGTATGTGCGTATATGTGTGTTCCCATACAAACCAAAACCAAATCAATTTTTCATTGTGTTTGCATATCTGCCAAGGCATTATAACTTTAAAGGATAACAACAACTAACCGTCAAAGACATTGGCGTGGGATGAGTGAATACATTTTAAAAGGATAAACACTTGTACATCCTTTTCACTAATGTATGAGTGTAGAATGCGTTGAAGACTCTCGTTCTGCTTTTTGCGGCAGAGAAAAAAGTAGGATGATCTTAGTTTACTTTACACCCACACATACACACACACACATGGATATGCATATGTCTCTGGCTGATTTTAACTCAATATGTTAGGGATAATATGTGGGATGTAGTCTATATGTGTGCCCTCGTTCGCTTGAGTTAGTGTGTGTATGCGCTAAAGGACACTGAAGTAGTGTTTGGCGTTTTGTTTACAAAGGAATTTTCACACTTTAAAATAACACATAAAACAGATTTACTCAATTTTGAAGACTTTTGCCGTCGCAAAAAAAGAGGAAGAACCAAACCAAGGAAATCCATAATAATCCTCTAAGGAAAACAATAAAATTTACGAGGATAGGCAACTGCGATGTGGTTGAATTTCCTAGCATAAACGTTAGAAATTTAGTGTGTTCATGTGAAATATGGTAATCTGAGGAACATTACAAAAAAAAAGTAGTAAGCAAAGGTTATAATCGGGTGGGCCGATCAAGGCATACCCTTAACCAAATGTGGAAATCGACAAAAATAATCGATTCCTATGCATTTTTACACAAAAATTATGGTCCAAATTTCCTTCTGAATATTGCCCGATCCACATTGAAAATAATGAACATCGAACCATTTTTAAGCTACAAGATCTTGGCCAAAACGTCTAAAATGCATAAATATTAAAGAGACATTTTAGAGATAAAGCCGTACTTTCTGTAAGTTTATGTAAAAATTTCCTACAAAGCATCAGTTTAGAAAGATAACACCAAAAATATTCCTCATCATATATCCGAAACTTTTCCGAACTTTTTCCGGAATCGCTGCAAAATTATTTGTATTACTAAGGGATATATTGATTTAATTTTCTCATGTAGTATATACAATTCAAATACAATTTTCGAAGGAACTATTGTTCCTTGATATATGGTTTATTTTGAGGTCTACAGTGAAATTTTGTGTAGAATATTTCTTCTTCTGACACCTTCTGCGTAAAACGAACTTTTATATAACTTTCAGCCGTCAAATCGAAAAAGATCGGGTAAAATCGATCAAAAATGTTAGGAATATTTTCGGGTTTTTGGGAACATTGGAGATTTCTTTTCTTTGGGAATGGAGATTTCTTTTCTTTGGTGGTTTGTAATTAAATTCGATGCAGAATATTATTGTCTCTGAAGTCATACTTCAAAATTGTGATATTTAGGAGATTTTTTTTGCATAAACTCACATATAAGTTAACGTTAACTTCTTTATTTCTGTTTCTGTTGCGCGTGCAAGTTCGATGGCACTTAAATATGCTTGCAAAATGCTTACAATGCATTCATGTCATTCATTCGTATAAACAACAGATAAATGCTTACATTTTAAGAAACCTAACTCTAAGAAATAATAAAATCAAAAGTGCTAACGTTGCACTAAATACATTGTCCAACAAAACTTAATTTTAAGAATAAAGGAAAAATAAAGTCAGTCCCATTTTGTCACTCGAAAAAGAACGTTATGTTTAATTGGCGCCCAACAAAAAATTAAAAGCACCCAAACGGCTGCAAAGTTAATAAAGGCACCTCATGAAGCTGCAAACTGTCAACAAAAAATTAAAAGCACCCAAACGGCTGCAAAGTTAATAAAGGCACCTCATGAAGCTGCAAACTGTCAACTAAAAATTAAAGCACCCAAACGGCTGCAAATTAATAAAGGCACCTCATAAGCTGCAAACTGCTAACTAAAAACATCAAAACCTGTGGAAGAAGGCACCTCATAAAGCTGCGTACTGGTAACTAAAAACATCAATAACCTGTTGAAGAAGACACCCTATAAAGGCTGTAAATCAACACTAAATCCCCAAAAGCTGTGGGAAAAACTTGTGGAGTACGAGAGAGTCAACGACATCCAGCCGGCTCAAAAGATTGAAGACACCCCCTTAGTAGCGGAAGCAAAAAGGAATACGGAGAATCAACAGGAGACGGCATGCTCTACAAAGTTTTATTGTAAGTTTAGAAAGAAAAGTGATAGTGTTTAAGTGAAGAAAAAAAAACTAAAAACATTGATAAAAACAAATTCCCTATTATTAATTTTGAAAAGTTAAAACAAAACAGACGACATGCTCTATAAAGTTGTATTGTAAATTTAGAGATAAAAAGTGATAGCGTTTAAGAAAAAAAAAAAAAACCCAAAAACTAAAAACATTGATAAAACAATTTTCCTATTATTAATTCTGAAAAGTTAAAACAAAACAAAATTGTAAAAATATAATTTGTGTTCTAAAAGGTTAACAACTAAATAGTGATCGTTTAAAATGTCCAACCCAAATAACCTTATCCGACCACCCATCCTTAACGTCAATAACTCCGACGGACAAAATAATAACGGACAGAATAATAATAACAATAATAGCGCAATAAATTCAGCAAACATGGAACAAACCATTGCCAGAATCTGTGCACAGCAATGCCAAATTGCCATAGCCCAATTTTTAAGACCTAGTTCAGACATAGCAGGCGAAGACGAAACTATCGACGTCAGATATAGAGAAAACTTGACAGATTTAGATAAAGTACCCGACGTAGTGAGAAGCTTGAGAGAATTTTCAGGAAAAGCATCGGAATTCAGCTCTTGGAAAAAGAGTGTCGAAAGGATCCTTAAGTTATACGAATCTACAAAAGGTACCCCAAAATACTTTGCCATCCTTAACACCATAAGGAATAAAATCATCGGTAATGCCGATGCGGCCTTAGAGTCTTACAATACACCCCTTAATTGGAGTAATATTTCAAAGTGTCTAACGCTTCACTACGCAGATAAGCGTGATCTTACGACACTAGAATATCAAATGACAACCTTAATACAAGGTAACAACAGTATCCAAGATTTTTATCAAGAAGTGTATTCACACCTTACGCTTATTATGAACAAATTGTCATGTCTCGATGTAGGTAAAGAAGCTCTAGATATCCTAGCCCAAACTTATAGGGATAAAGCTTTAGACATTTTCATAAGAGGACTAAAAGGACAAATGTCAATTCATCTTGGCATGAAAGAACCGACGGATCTCCCACAAGCACTACAATTATGTCTCAAAATGGAAAATCAATTCGCTAGAGCACAATTTGCTAACTCACACAATCCAACAGTTAAAAATAATAGACTAAATTTTCAGAAACCACCCCATCCAAAAACTCATTTTCAAAATACGAATCAGATGCCATTTTACCCACAATTGGCATATTTGCCACAACACTCTGGTGTTCGACAAAATAATTCTAATCCTCCTATTTATCCTCGTAATAATTATAATCAACATAATTACCCCCAAAATCAAAATTTGCAACCACCAAGACCAACAGCACCAAAACCTCAGCCCAAGCCTGAGCCGATGGAAATAGATGCTTCCATGCAATCCCGAGCTGTTAACTACATGAATAGGCCAGCACAAAATAATAGATTTTATGGAAAGAGACCATCAGAACATTCTGACCAATTTAGGAGACCTGATAAGGCACAAAGAAATTTTCATGTAGACACAGATGAATTAGGTCCCACCGCTGAAGAATACGAAACAATGTTAGAGCAGTATGAAAATCAAGAACAATTATCTGATCTCAATGATTACATAAAAAATCAATATGATGTTCTTGACAACGATGACAAAGAAGATACACAAGAATTCGTAGATATTCATTTTTTAGATTAACGAATTCGTCCTTACCTTATTTTGAATGTAGGACGAATTCAGGGCAAATTCTTAAAATCTTGATTGATACGGGTTCAAATAAAAACTATATCCAACCTGGACTTATAAAAAATCCTTTAGAAAATAAAACCCCGTTTTTTGCAAACTCAGTAGGAGGAAAAACAGCAATAACACAACACACTTTTATTAATCTTTTTGACAAAAATTGTTGCCCTCTACAATTCTTCCTTTTACCAACCCTTAAATCTTTTGACGGAATTTTAGGAAACGATAGCTTAAAAAAATTATCTGCTGTCATTTATACGTCAAAAGACTACATGCTTATAGACAATAGAATAAAAGTGAAAATAAAGCAGAAATTATCTAGATCTGTGAACACTATCGACCTTAGGACAGACCATTTAACCCCACAAGAGAAACAAAAATTAGATCTAGTGATCCAAAGGCATAAATCACTCTTTGGGGAACCAAATCAAAAACTTACTTACACTACGACAGTAGTCGCCGATATTCAGACTACCAATGTCGAACCAGTTTATTCAAAATTTTATCCCTACCCTATGCATTTGAAAGGAGAAGTAGAAAAACAGATAAAGGAACTCCTCGATCAAGGTATAATTAGACCTTCACGGTCACCATACAATTCACCCATCTGGATCGTGCCAAAAAAATCGGATGCATCAGGCAAAGTGAAATACAGAATGGTGATAGACTATAGAAAATTAAATAAGGAGACAATTCGAGATAGATATCCCATCCCAGAAATAAATGAAATCCTACCACAAATAGGAAAAAATAAACTGTTTAGTGTATTAGATTTAAAAAGTGGATTTCACCAAATATTACTTAGGGAAAGTGATAGAGAAAAAACTGCCTTTTCTATTAATAATGCAAAATACGAATTCACTCGACTTCCATTTGGTTTGAAAAATGCTCCGTCCATATTCCAACGAGCCTTGGACGACATTCTTAGGGAGCACATTGGCAAAATATGTTTCATCTATATGGATGATATAATAATATTCGCAGAGGATGAAGATTCACATCTCAAGAATATTTCAACCATATTCGAGACATTAGAGAAAGCCAATATAAAGGTACAACTCGACAAATGTGAATTTTTGAAAAAAGAAGTTGAATTCCTAGGTTTCATAATATCCGATTCCGGTATAAAAACAAACCCAAAAAGGGTTGAAGCAATAGAAAAATTTCCACTTCCGTTAACACTAAAAGACTTAAGATCATTTTTAGGACTTTGTAATTTCTACAGACGCTTTATTAGAGGGGGGAGGCAGGACGTGCGTCCAAATACGTTTCCAATAAAATGGCCATAGATCTCGATCAAGAAGCAGTAGAAGCTTTTAATAAATTAAAGAGAATATTGTCATCGGAAGACGTAATATTGGCATATCCCGATTTTAATAAAGAATTTGAACTTACTACGGACGCTTCGCACTATGCAATGGGCGCAGTGCTTTCACAAGATAATAAACCAATTGTATTTTTGTCTAAAACTTTCAAAAAGGAAGAGGAACATTATGCAACAAACGAAAAGGAGATGCTTGCAATTACTTGGGCTCTCAAATCCCTCAGAAACTACCTTTACGGTTCTGCCAAACTTAAAATTTATACCGATCACCTTCCACTGACATACGCATTGAATAATAAAACAGCTAATTTCAAGCTAAGAAGATGGAAAGCCTTCCTTGAGGAATTCAATTACGAATTACTATACAAACCCGGTAGTACAAATGTAGTTGCCGATACACTATCAAGACCTCCTAAAGAACCAGAAGAGATAAATGCTCTGACTTCGACCCAACACAGTCATGAAAGCTCATCTCATAATTTAATACAATACACTGACGCTCCGATAAACGCATTTAAGAATCAAATTCTCATCTCTTCAGAAGATGATGAACCATCTTATAAATTTGAAATTGTCTTTCCAACTTATCACAGACATACTATAAATGAACGAAATATTACACCAGAATTTCTCAGAGACATTTTGAAGAAATATTTAAACCCATCGGTAACAAACTGCTTAAAGACTAATGACGAAATCTTGGGAGTATTGCAAGAAGTGTTCCGTGATAATTTCACACAATACAAAGTCAAATATTCAAGACAAATGGTAACCGACTTGAAAAATGATGAAGACCAAGAAAACAAGATTATTGCTGAACATAATAGAGCACACCGAAATAGCGTAGAAAATAAAGCACAGTTATTGACAAAGTACTACTTTCCCAGAATGCAAGCTAAAATTAAGAAAATAGTCGATCAATGTAAAGTTTGCAAAGAAAACAAATACGATAGACATCCTAATAAGATAGGCCTACAGGAAACACCTATCCCACAAAATCCTGGACAGATTGTTCACATAGACATTTACATAACCGAAAAGACATCCGTATTGACGGCTATAGACAAGTTTTCTAAATACGCTCAAGCAAAAATCCTGAAATCAAGATCAGCAGAAGACATTAAAGAACCACTTAGGGAATTAGTCATATCCTTTGGAATTCCTGAAATAATAGTTATCGACAACGAAAGATCTTTTAATTCCAAAGCAATAGTTTTCATGTTAGAAAATCAGTACAACATCAAATTGTTCAAAATCCCGCCGTACAGTAGTACTGTAAATGGGCAAATTGAGCGGTTCCACTCTACACTGTCAGAGATAATGCGATGTCTAAAAGCACAGAACTTACACAAATCCTTCTCAGAGCTTTTACATAGATCCATTTACGAATATAATAACACAATACACTCAAGCATTCAAAAGAAACCAGTTGAAGCATTTCTTGGAAAAAGGGCAAACATGAGTCAGGATGATATAGAGAAAGAAAGATCCGAAATTGCCCAAAGGCTTAAAGAAAAACAAGCAGAAGATATTAACTACCACAATAAGAAAAGGACTCAACCAAAAACCTATACGCCAGGAGAAATCATATTCGTAAAAGAGAATAGGAGACTTGGGACAAAGTTAAGTAAGGCATACAGACAAGAAATAGTAAAAGAAAACCAAAATACAACTGTTATTACAGAATCAGGAAAAACCGTACACAAAAACAATATCAGAAATTAAGAAATCAAATATTTTCAGATTTTTATTCGCCACGGCGACCGCCTATGTCAAGATTTTGGACTATACAAACTCTCAAATTGTTGCGTTTGATTCCGGTTTGGCAAAAATTCAAGATGGTAACTTCAGGATAATTCATATCATTGACATCGACAAATATCAAGAAACAATAAATTCCCTACAAAACATCCTTTCCCAGAACATAACCAAACACCATTTCCTTCATCCCTTCCTAACCCATGAGCTGACAGAGATTCAAGGATACTTGGACCGTTTGAAGCCAAACGTGAAAAATAAACGATCATTGAATTTTATAGGTTCAGCGTGGAAATGGATTGCTGGAAATCCAGACCACGATGATTTTGAAATAATAACTCAGAAAACTAATGAAGTTCTAGAAAACAATAATAAACAAGTTGTAATTAACAAATTGTCATTGAGAAAAATTAATGAGTTAACACAAATAACTAATGAAATAATAAAAAGTATAAATTACAGTGATGTAAACAGAGATAGATTAAGTTCAAAATTAAAATTTAAAATAGAAATATTAAAACAAGAAATTGTAAATATTCAATACGCTATCCATTGGGCAAAAATAGGAATTGTAAACTCATTCATACTTTCATCTGACGAGATAAATATTATTAAAAATATAATTGAAAAAGATTCAATACCGTTTGTTAATGTAGAAGAAATCTTTGAATTTGCTCAAATAAAAATCGCAACTAATAATCAATCTATCATTTATATTATTAGAATACCAATGACAGACAACAAAGTTTGTAATAGATTATTACTGAAACCTATAAAATTTGAGAAGTTCGTCAATAAATTAAAATTCGAAAATGTAATAATGTGCAAACAAGATTTAAAATTATACGGAATCAAGAGTGAATGCATGAAATACAATAATATAAGTATCTGTAATAGCATAAACTTAGAAGCTATAGAGAATAACACCTGTATTTCTAATTTGTTAAATAGCAAGACATCGAATTGCACGGTAACTGATAACAAAACAGTACCAACAGTTGAAGAAGTTTCTCCAGGGGTAATCCTGTTAAATAATTTCAATGAAACAATCCTAATAAATAATGTTGCACAAAGACTTATTGGATCGTATGTCATCCAATATAGCAACACTACACTAAGTATTTCCGACAAATCATATTCCTTTTTTGAAATAAGCCATATTCAACCATTACCAGCGATTCTGCAACCTAGGGAGTCTGTTCTCAGTATAGAAGAGACGCTCTCTTTAGAGTCAATTAAAGAAATTCAAATTAGTAACACAAAAGCCATAAATTTATTGGGAGGCAAATACGAGTGGGGTCAAACCACAAATTTTGGACTTACCTCCTTCGCGATAATATTGATAATCGTTTTCATTATAAGGTCCAAGATCTGCAAAAGGGGAAAAGAAATTATACTCACCCCGTCTATAGCAGATTCATGTCCGTATGACGCACGTAATCGTGTTCCTATGCCGGAAGTAGTGGAATTGCCGGGAATACGAAGAATTTCTCATATTCCCTATTTTTGACCGATCGAGGACGCTCGGTTTAAAGAGGGGAGGAGTTAACGTTAACTTCTTTATTTCTGTTTCTGTTGCGCGTGCAAGTTCGATGGCACTTAAATATGCTTGCAAAATGCTTACAATGCATTCATGTCATTCATTCGTATAAACAACAGATAAATGCTTACATTTTAAGAAACCTAACTCTAAGAAATAATAAAATCAAAAGTGCTAACGTTGCACTAAATACATTGTCCAACAAAACTTAATTTTAAGAATAAAGGAAAAATAAAGTCAGTCCCATTTTGTCACTCGAAAAAGAACGTTATGTTTAATTTATACTACGGCTTTGAACCAAATGTGTGTTTTTATCCCACACACCGATTTCATTTTTATTGTGCGCCAAATGTTTAGTTATATACTTCTTTACACATAACCGAATTCAGCCGGGGAAAAAATGCATCAAATTTGGTGAAATTTGGTTCACATATAGCTATACCTCCCCTATACAGGGTGAGATAAAAAAAAAATAAATTTTATTGAATGAAAGCAAAAAAATGTCGAAAATAGCATCATATTTTAGAATAAGTTTAGATTTGTTCGAATTGGTCACCTTTGGCACGAATTATGGCCTTCAAACGGCCAATGAAACCGTCACACGCTGCCCGAATGTTGATCTGCGGTATTTTGGCCCAATCCCGGCGAAAGCGCTTGCTTGAGGTGATCGACACTTTGGTATTTTTTAGTGCCAACCTTGCTTTTCAAAATACTCCAGACATAATAGTCCAACGGATTGGAATCCGAACATTTTGGTGGCCATTGTGCGCCGGAAATGAAGCGAGGAACCTAATTTTGTAACCATTGTTGGGTGGCACGAGCTGAGTGCGATGGTGCTGAGTCCTGTTGGAATGTCCAAGTCTTCGGATAAAATTTTCGCTTGTCCAAGGCTTTAATACACCCTCCAGAATATTTTCGCGATAATACTCGGTATTTATTCCGATTATTATAATGGCGGCCCACACTATCACTATGGCCGGCGCTTGAGTTTTGGTGGCCAACGGAAGGTGCACATTTTCAGCTGACCTCTTTGGCAAATAAACACGATCATTTCGTTTGTTTACAAGCTGCAGGACAACGAATGTTTTCTCATCGGAGAAAACCAAATTCGGCAGTTCCAAGCGAAGCAACTCTTTAGCTCTTTTGAGCCTATTTTCTTTCTGTTGCGGTGTAAGTTCTTAACCTTTTTGGAATTTCAATGGCTTTACCCCGAGCTCCATTCATTTTTCAATATTTGCCGAATGGAATATTGCGATATGTTCAGCTCATGAGCCATTTTTCGGCCATTGCGACGCGGGTTTTCTATCAAGTCGCTTTTTTAGTTTTCGAACCATTTCCGCTGATGCAGCTGTTTTCTTCCGTCCACTTCATTGACGTCGGGCTATGCCACCAGTATCACGGTAACGAGCGATGGTACGAGACACAGAAGATTTATTAACATTTAAATGCTGGAGTGCTCTAACGATAGCCTTGTGGTTTTCCATCCAAAAATAAGGAAATCACACTATCACGCTTGAATTCCATCACGAATAACTTTTTTCTGGAAAATTCTCACCAAAATTCTTTTGTACGCTTGTAAACAATATAATGAGCTGTCACTGGAATAATTTTAACAGCTGTCGAACGAGTGGCTTAGAAATGACAATAGTCTGAAGCTGGTTGCAGTTTTTTCATCTCACCCTGTATATGGGAGTTATATCCTAATCTGAACCAATCTCTATAAAATATTTTTGAGCAGTATCTGATGTCCGGTACTAAATGTCATTCTTGTGGAGTTCATATTACGCATATCTGGGACTTAAAACCCGAAATCGGATGAAACATATGTATGGGATATATGGGAACCGAAATTTGACGTACCTGCTTCTAGACTGAATCCGGTGGGATGTACAAAAATTCTGTTCATTAGGACTTATAATGGACATTTGGTGATCCGATTAGCACCGATTTCAATAGGGTTCGTCCTTGGGCCAAACAAATATTGTTTGGAAAATTTGATCTCAATCGGATAATAAATGCGACCTACATTTTGTTCACAAAAATACATGGACAGACGGACGAACGGACGGACAGACGGACTGACTTGCATAAATCGAATCAGAAAGTGATTCTTTGAAGATCCTCAAATATAACTTGGATCTATCTCGCTTCCTTCTGCATGTTGCAAACAAAGACATTCTACCATTACCACTATGTGATGTAGGGTAAAAAAACGGTAATACTCTTGCGACAGAAGCCCAGCAAATGGAAATAATAAAGAGAGACTGCTATGGAGGTATTCAAATTTATCACCAATAAAGAAACTTTTTTGCGTGGAGAAATTTTACCAAATGACAACCCGAAACATTAACTTGGACTGATTCCATCGGAAACTAAAGGCGATATATTTAATAATACGTAAATCAAATGGTACCCTTGTGTGAGAGCTACTCCCAGGCTACTACGGTAGCTCCTCAAACTTTGTAAAATGGTTTTTCAGGTGACAATTGTACCTAATTCGGACACGAAATGTCAAATTGTAGCTTGTCTGGAGGAAAATTATTATTTAAAACTTCAAAATAACGAAAATCGGGAGCTGCATGTGTTCTATGCTTAAACGAAGAACTAAAATATCTACACACATACAATAATATGTTCCCTATGGTGATTTCAAAGCACATTCAGATAGGTTTCCTTAAATCGAATTAGATGTTTTAGTGACCTAGTATATTTATTTTTTGGATCTCAAATGGAGTAATGAAGTTAATATACCCTTCACTTTGAGGTGGAACAAGAGATTTACAAGCCGCTACCTCGAGCAAAATATGTCTGAAAACTTCCTTCTAAGATTCCTTTGATAATGAAGCGAACCCTAGACATTTTACCTGACAATGGGAATATTTTCAAAAAAATTTAGATATGTTACCATTTGCAGCAGTCCCAGACCATATTTTTTGAGCGTTCAATTCATGAAAGTACCCCCTCTGGAGTATGTGGTATTACATATCGGCTACTAAAAACATATGTCAACTTCTCTCCAATATGAAAGTTTTTCCCCGATCGAAAAAAACCCACAAGTTTGAAACCAAAGCTGTATATTAAATGTCAATGAACGTTAATCTATCATTAACAACCAAATTACCATACGACCCCCCAAATGGGGGAGGACGATTATACCCCATAGAAACCATTACGAACAGATTTATTGGAAAAGCGGATTCTGCCTTCCCCTAAAAAAAAAAAATAAATACCGCACGTATTTGTTGTTTCCCCAGAAAAAAAATCTTTGATGTAAATCTTAAATATTGACCCATGAATCTGTTAACTCCTCTTCATTATCAGCAGCCACCCACCCGAAACACTGGCAGACACATTTTACTTCTGTGGTTTGGTTGTTTTTGCTGTTGTTGTTTGTGTCGGGAGTGAAATTTATTAATAACATTTTAATTGATGGTTATGTCACTTGTTTTGGTCGTTGACGAATAGTGTCTAAACTTTTAGTGTTTTATATTTCAAACGATGATAGGCTCTCGGCAGGGCATAAAGAAAAAAAGAATTCCAGCAGAAAAAAAACACCGACTGACTGAAATCATGTGGGGGTTACACATGTTTTGGTGTCTTCATCCGCGACAGCATTTCATTGATGGTAAAAAATTGCTCCTCCAAGACCATTTTCCAGCATCATTGCCAAGTTGTTGGTGTTGCTGTCGGTGACGGTGTTGGTGTAAGGGCGACATGTATCCATGTAATTTTCTGCCAACACATGATGTGGAGATGCCATGGCGGCTGGTGGAGACGGAGAGGGAAAATCTTTAAAATTTATAATCTGTAGTTTGACAAACATTAATCAAGCAAAGTGCTTTTTACGTCTTTTGGTCTCCAGCGAACATTTGACATAACATACGTTTGAATTTACATATACATGTGTGTGGTGTTTCGTTATTTTCCATTTTTTTTCTCACTTTTCGATCATTTGTGGATAATATTAAATTTGATTTGATGGGCTAGTTGGTAAGATGCCGCTTTTTTTTGGGGGCTGTGCTTCATTGATTCCTCTAGGTTAAATATTTGTGTAAATGTTTTCTCTTTCTTTATGAAGATTTAAAATAAATTGATTTAAGAAAAATAGACCTCAAACTAGCGAGGGTGGGAAATGGCCAACAAAAATATTTTGAAGGTAAACATATGTTTTTCAGATCACCATATCATTTGTCTTCTTCCCTGTTATCCATCGTTGCTTTGTTATCAATTTCATAAGTTCGGGGGGTTGTGTTGTGGTCTCCTACGAATTTGGAAACACTTTGTATTTTAACGAAAGAGTGAGAGTAAATATGACAGCATTTGTATGTTCAACATGACAGATATCAGTGAAATATGCGGTGAGGGTAATATTTTAACCATGTGAAATGAATATTGCTTAATATGTAAATAACACCTAAAATCAATTGAAATTAACCCGAACCTAGGCGAATTTATTAGGTTGCGTATTAAATTACAAATTTTGAAATTTACACCTGTATCAAGGAAGCTATGCTAATGTTGATGTGAGATACAAGGTCAAGTGTTTTTCATTTTGATATTTTTGCATGCATCAGATGTTAACTGCCTGGGAAAACTTAATTATGTTTTTCGAAACTTCGAAAGAGGGAACATGTACCGAATTAAGTTAAATTTTAATTTTTATACACTACACTACATGGTGGTCAAGGTATAATATCTTTGTATATTTATTTTTAGCAGGCAAAAGGAAACGAGAAAGACCCATAGTTCTTTTTGATGATCTGCATACAATCACATTCTGAGTCGATTTATGCATGGCTGTCCGTCCGTCTGTCCAAGTATTATTGTAAACAAAGTCAAGTCACATTTATTGTCCGATTCAGATGAAAATCTGCACAAGTTAGTTGTCCGGCCCAAGAACGAAAACCTATTGATATTTGAGAGAGTCGGTTCAAATTTCGATATAGATATATCACAGTTTCAGATATACTAATAGCCCCCATACATATGATTCATCCGATTTGGTGTTTAAATCCCTCACAATCGTGATATGCGCTCCACAACAATGATCTTTGGTACAAGATATCAGATATAGCTCTGAAATATCTCTGCCAAATTTTATCTAGATCGAATCAGATTAGGATATAGTTCCCATATATATCTTTTTCCGATATTAGGTAAATCGGTTGATATAGCTATGCTATATAGCTATGTAATATGCACGAGAATGGAATTTGGTACTAGATTACTTATGGATCTCGGAAATAACTCTGTCAAATTTTATAGAGATCGGATCGGATATATATGTTTATCCGATATCAGGTTTATTGTGCACCAAATGTCTAATAACAGCCCAAATATACTGATTTTTGGCACTTTCAACGAAATTCAGCCTAGGAATAAATGCGTGATCGTCCATGATATTGTATAGACCCCATAAAATGGTGCCCCGGCCCAGCCGAACTTACTGCTTTTTAACTTGTTTTTAATTACGGGAGCTGTAAGCAAAGCTGGACATATATTGCTAATTTTTCGTAAATAGGGTTTCTACATAAAAATTAAATGGAACAAGTTAAAAGGCAGTAAGCTCGGCCGGGCCGAACTTGGAATACGCTCCACCATTTGGAACGAATTTGGAAATTTTCAAAAATTTTGTTAAAATCTTAAAAATACCGAATATAGCCACGACGTGGAGCTACATAGGCATTGTTTGTCATAAGCCATTACCATATTCAAATTCGAAACTTGAAATAAACGGTGAATAAGGTAGCTAAAATCATCAAAATACCGTATATAGGGAGATACCGTTATATCGGAACCTGGACATGCATAGACAACTTTTTGTCAAAGGCTGTAGCATCCATTACGAACTTCAAATACGACATCTCAAACAATTTCGGTGAGTATTGTACCTAAACTCGTCAAAACAACGAATATAGGGGGTACTGGTATATGGGGCCCATACGAAGACCTGGACCTGCATAGACAATTTTCTGCCATAGGCTGTAGTATCCATTTCGAACATCAAATACCAAAGTTAAAACAATTCCGGTGAATAATGTCGCTAAAATCATCAAAAAACCGAATTTCGGGAGGTACCGTTATATGGGGCTATATGAAAACGTGGACCTACATGGCCCATTTACGAACTTTACCTGCCTACTGAAAAAATATACATGTGTGCAAAATTTTAGCCTTCTATCTGAATTCGTTCGAAAGATAGCGTGAATACAACAGACAGACAGTGGGACATCGCTAAATCGACTTAGAATCTTACGCTGATCAAGAATATATATACTTCTTGGGTCTGACATGAGTATTTCGAGGAGTTACAAACGGAATGACAAATTTAATATACCCTCCATAGTATGGTGGAGGGTATTAAATATTTTAAAAATTACGGCGTTTGACTTAGTTGCAGTTTTTTTTATCTCACCCTGTATGTACAGCACTTTTATTTGGATCATAGTTGGTATGATCTACTTCTGTTAAATTCCTAATATAAAGTTTTTTTTTTTACGAGGGCTCTACTAAATACGCATAGTGGTGTAGGGTAGGGCCCCGTCCAGCGTTTGACTTTTCTTCACTTGTTTTATATAAGAGCTGTAACCAAAGGTGGACATATATTGATAATTTTTCATAAGTAGGGTTTCAACATAAAAATTACTCAAAATGCCAAAATTTGGCGAAATTAAATGGAGAACACGACCGAAATGTAAAAAATACTTGAAATGGGATGTACACTTAAATGGGGACTCTTCCAAAATAGGGTCCATTATGACTCCGTGCCAATGATTCTGGATGTAATACAAAGACATCTATTAAATTTCAAAGCTCCCTCCTGAATGTGGCGAATTATAGGAGTTTTTGGTTTATACTAAAACAATTAATAGGCCTTAACAATGGTTGACCTAAGAACCTGAAGCTTATTTAGGATTTTGATCTATGAATGAGTATTGTCAAGTTCAATTGAATTTTCAATCAAAAACAATAATATCTCATAATATTTCTGGGCACCGGCTAGGCTTCCCTTTTTGAACGTAGGTTTATAGTGGACTACGCGGTCAGTTTTTCGTACTGAAAAGATTACATGCATAATTAATTGGCCTCAATTATTTCATCAAATGTTAACATGTAACCTGATGTACTACACTTACCAAATAGATTGCAATACCAAATTTATTAATAAAAGCAAGTAAAAAAAAACATTAAGTTCGGCCGGGCTAAACTTTTAATACCCTCCGCCTTAGAGTAAAGAAAACATTAGAAGAAATGTGGCAAAATCCGTTAAAATGCCGAATATCGGGAGGTACCGTTATATGGGGGCTATACCAAATCGTGGACCCATACATGCAATGTTTCGCCACCGGAGCTGGAACCCATTATGATCAACAAATACCAATTTGTAGACAAATCCGTGAAAAAATGTGGCAAAAATAATCAAAATACCCAATATCTGAAGGTACCGTTATATGGGGACTATACCAGAACGTGGACCGATATATCTCATTTTCAATACCAACCATCCTAGACACAATAAAAATTGCTCTGCTAAATTTTGGCGCTCTACGTCAAATAATGTGGGTTGTATCGTGATTTCAACAGACAGACATGCTGATTATGAATATATATACTTTATGGGGTCTACGACGAATATTTAAGGATGTTACAAACGGAATGACAAAGTTAATATACCCTCCTATCCAAGGTGGAGGGTATAAACATTAATTATAAATATTAAAGTTAGATTTTTCACATTTTTTACAGTGGAGTATTCCCGTTTAATATTTTACTGAAAACAAGGTGCATGCTTTTGACGGAGAAGGTGCATAATGTAAACTATTTTATTATATGTTTTCAAATACCGCAGGAATTTTAGTACAAAATTACCAATGACTTTCAAACCATAAAATTGAAAAAATCCAACAACCATAAGACAGGTCAATACAAAAATTAATCAAAATAAATTTAATATTATTTCACCACGCATAAAAAACACCAACAATTTTTATTTTTTAAAACCCAAGGTAGCAAAGCTATTCAATCAAAACAAAAAAAAAAAAAAAAAAAAAAAAAAAAAACAACACCCAAAGGCATCAAAAATACAAAGGCAAATTCAAAGCTTCTTTATGTTCGACAGCAAACACACGAAGCAGCCTTATATATAACCTTCCTTCCATTCATCTATTTTTCAGGTGGAAATTTATTTAAAAATCAAAAAAAAAAAAAAAAAAAATACAGCCAATAAAGGTTTCATTTTCAACGGCAGCAGAAGCAAAAGTAGCAGTTAAAACGAAACAAATTTCAATTATATTTTGATGGTCGCACGCACCAATCGAATGAAATTCTAGTTTCTGTCATGAGAGTGGCTGGATGGATGGCTGGCTGGCTGGCTGGCTGGCTGGCTGGCTGACTGTTGTGCCCATTCAAAATGTGCGTGAGACGTCAATAAAAGCAAATTTGAAATGCGATCATTACAAGACAGAAAAATAAATAAGTAAATATTGGAAAAAAAATCGAAAAATAAAACTTGTAAATCATGAAGCTATGGTGGTGGATATGTGTGTCTGTTGGGGGCAGAGGGAAATGGTTAACAAACAACTTCACCTCATAACCCCAGGCCATTCAAATTATGGCCATTGAAAGCGTTGTAAAATGTTTTAAGAAATGCTGGCAATATGAAATTCAAAAAAAAAAAAAAAAAAACTAAATCAATAACTTGCAAGAGAAACACTTCTAAAATACATCTCCCATTGAAGTTATGTGTCTATGCGAGCTTTTCATGATGAAGATGATGGACAGTAGGCAGATGATAGATAGACAGACAGCCAGTTGGGCAGATAGACAGCCATAATTTTAGGTGTGCAAGAAGGTTATCATTGAAGAATTCTAACAGCCACTAATGATAATTACCAGTATTAATAAGGCCTAAGAACTGGAAATTCTGTTCACATTTAAAATAATTTTTTTTCTAATTTTGGATTACCTAATTAAAAACAAGTTGGACCGAGGTATTATTAAAGTATAACTTAAAAATGGGTAAACTAAAAAAGCTATAAATCTTTGACGAGTATTTCCCAATTAGAACCTAATAACTAGAACAAATGGATGAGTAAAACACGTGTCCCTGAAATATTTCAAAATCGAGTCAAAATCCACTCATAAACAAACGTTGTTTTTATAAAAACAACAATAATGGGATTTTGCCTGACGATTTTGCAACAACAAAATCTGTATTTTCCATAAAGCCAATATTAAATTCAATTTGAAATGTGGGCCTATGTAGATATTTTTTTTTTTATCAAAGAAATAAGTACTCATTGCCAAAACTAAATACCAACTTTGAAATAATTCACTAAAAACATGGAAATAACCATGTTGGGAACTATACCATGACATGGACCTGTATAAGCAATTTCATAGATCTTATTAGAAGTGCAGATACCAAAATTGAAATCCTTCCAGTGAAAAGTGTGACACAAATCATCAAAATACCGAATGAATTCGGTCGGATATACCAAAATTCAGGTTATTTGGACTGATGTTAGCCATTTGGTGTACAATTAACCAGAAATCGGTTGAAAATATGTATGGGAGCAATATCCAAATCTGAACCGATCTTGATATAATTTGGCAGAGGTATTTTCAAGCAGTATCCGATCCGATGTATGGTACCAAATATCATTGTTGTGGAGTGCATATTGCGAATGTGAGGGACTTAAACATGAAATCGGATGAAACATATATATGGGAGCTATAGCTATATCTCCGCCTATTTTTTCCAAATTTGATGTACCTACCTCTAGACTCAATTCGGCCGGATGTGCCAAAATTCAGGTTATTTGGACAGATATTAGCCATTTGGTGCACAATTAATATATATTGAAGATATATATGGATATGTATGTATGTATGTATGTATGTATGTATGTATAAATTTCAACCGATTCTCACCAATTTCAATAGGATTCGTCATGTTTGGAAAATTTCATCTCGATTGGATGATAAATGCGACCTGCATTTTGTTTATAAAAATGCATGGACAGACGGACGGACGGACGGACTGACATGCATAAATCGACTCAGAAAGTGATTTTGTGAAGACCCTTAGAAGTAACTATGTGTCTATCTCGCTTCCTTCTCCGTGTTACAAACAAATGCATAATCACATAATACCCCTGCCACTATATGGTGAAGGGTTTAAAAGGGACCAAAAAGAAGACTTGCTGAAGACTTAGGCTAAATTTTTAGACCAAATTGCGATCTGTTTTATTGCCAAAGGCACTATGTATTCAAAATATAATGCTTCCAAGGTGGATGAATCTAACTTCAAATTGTTTGGTTGGAAACTTAAAAAAAAAACATGTAAAAAACCTTTGCAATTTTCGAAAAAATAAAATCCGTTAAAAATTCTGGTAAACTCTTCTACCCAATGTAGATGTAATATTAGGGTATAAACGTCAACGTGGACCTGCGTAGGCAATTTTTGTCATAAGCCATTACAATATTCAAATGCGAAACTTGGAAACAAAAAATTGGTGAATAATGTAGCTAAAATCATCAATGTAGGAAGGTACTATTATATGTGGGCTATACCAAAATGTGGACGTGCGCAGACAATTTTCTGCCTTAGGCTGCAGTATCCATTACGAACTTCAAATACCAAATTTGAAACAATTCCGATGAATAATATTGCTAAAATCATCAAAAACCAAATGTAGGGAGGTACCGGTATTTGTAGGCTGTACGAAGACGTGGACCTGCACAGGAAATTTTCTGTAATAGGCTGTGGTATCCATTTCGAACTTCAAATACCAAATTCTGGTGAATAATGTCGCTAAAATCATCAAAATACCCAATATCGGGAGTGACCGTTATATGAGGGCTATACCAAAACCTACATGGCCCATTTACGAACTTAACCTGCCTACTGGAAAAATAAACATGTGTGCAAAATTTTAGACATCTATCTCAATTCATTCGAAAGATAGCGTGATTACAACAGATAGACAGACGGACAGACAGACAGACGGACATCGCTAAATCGACTTAGAATTTTACGCTGATCAAGAATATATATACTTCCTTGGGTCTGACATGAGTATTTCGAGGAGTTACAAACAGAATGGCAAACTTAATATACCCTCCATACTACGGTGAAGGGTATAAAAACCAAAAAATATCGAAAATCATAAGGTACCATTATACCAAAATGTGGACCTACGTTTTAATTTTTTGTGAGAAGTAAATTTTGCTAGAGAATCCAAAATGACACATTTTATATGAGGTTGTTTTGTAGATTATTGTGTGCTTAAAGTCTGCATTACAACTAAAAATTTGGACCAGCAACGCTATCCGGGCCTGCTTGATCTAGACCTAAAGACCATTGCGAACCGGGCATATCACACGAAATAATCAGGGTTTTCTCCGTCACAAATAAGTCTTTCCAATAATTTTTTATTCTATGACTGCTACAGAAAATGCGTATTTTTTTTGCAAAATATTTCTTGTTGCCAGGGAAAAGGTCTACACTTCATGTGATATCGCCTTTTTAAAATAATTTGTCAATAAATCGAATTATGATGAAACTTGATAGAAACTTTCCAAACTAACCCTCTTGGGTTTGAATTTGAAATCACAGCTGAAATTAATATCTTAATCAGACGACACTCGTTTCAATTTTTTAGTCATTCTGTACTACTTTTGTTTAATATTTTCATTTCCTTAATTATTTCAAATATATATTTGGTCATTTCCATGATCCCAGAACCTAATTAGCTGATTCCATATAAAATTAGTAGAACTAGCTTAACTTTATTTTCCCTACTGAGAACGGCATAATGATGGTTAGTCTACTTATGTGAACTAGAATTCATTCTCTCCACTCAGCACTCTAAGAAAATCTTCCGCCTTATTATTCTCATCATCAAAATATAATTTGTTTATTTTCTTGTGAAAAAAATATGTGAAAAATTATACTCAAGCAACAATCTCAACTACTTGGGATGGACGCTCTTAAGAGCGATTCTTCTTGTTTACATAGATGAGCGGCAACTGCAAAAACATTAGAGGGGTACTTGGATGGGGAACGAACGAATCCTTAGCAAAAGAGACGGAACCAAATAAAGAGAGAAAATAGAACGACAAAATATTGTCCCTGCCATTGAGGTGTTTTCATAAGTTTTGTGTTTTTTTTCTCCGGATTTGTTGTGTTTTGTTATTCTTTTGGGTCCATAATCCCTGACCCCGAACAATGCAGACTCTGTCACGCCATTATTACCTATCTATGCTGTGCAAACCTTAAAGTACTTGCACAAATTTTGCTGTGTCCTTTGGCCTTAATGTTCAAGGAAATCAACGAAGCGTATAGATATTTTAAGGTACAGCACTAGTAACAACAACAGCCAACAACAACAACGACAAACGAAATCATTGCGGATAAGTAAGGAGAGATTCCTGTTGATTGTTGAGAGCTGAGGAGACCCTTGAAAAAACATCGAAGCATATATAATGATTTGGATAATTTTCTAATGTTGTGTTTTTTTCTCTCCGCCTCTTCCCTCTTCTACTGTTTACTTAAAAATTTTGCTTTATTTGCCTTGCTTTTCAGTGAAAAAAATCGTTGTTTGCTTTAATGGGCTTTGTCCTGTGTCTTTGTTGGAATTTCCTTTGTGTTCTCTGTGGTGACAAAAAAAAAGAAAATGTCCTTTATAATGATGTTGTGGCTATTGAATGTTGGGATTATTGAGGATCATTGCTACGTATGCGCGTATGTTGTGACAACGGATGAATTATATTTTTTTATAATTAAAGGATTATCTGCTATCAGTTGGTCGCTTAAAGGTAGAGTCTTTGGAATTGCCTGTTATCTTTAGTTCTTTTGACAAAATCTCTGCATGATCAGTGTTGTAGTTTTATGGTCTGAAGACAAATACTCAAAACATAAACATATTGAGGGATCATTCTATTCACTTTGATGGGTTTTGTCGGTGATGACACAAAATTTTGTCTCACAGCCTAAATGAACATTTGATATATTTCATATGGTGTGCTACTTTGGAAACAGCATCTTCTTTGGTGCACAGTGTTTGGTTCCTCTAATTATGTGGGTTATAATTAATTTATTATTATATTCATTATTATTTGATTTTTGGCTAAATTTGGTGTACTTAAAATCTCCTAACTTTGGAGTTCTACTAACTTGCAACTGTTGTTGTTGGAAATTAGGGCCGAAAATATTAAAAATTTGAAAATCAATAGGTACCTTTGTATGGAGTATATATCAAAAAGGAAGACCTACATGGAATATTTTTGCGAGGAGCAAACCTTAACTCTAAGAAGCAGATATATCAAATTACAACTGAATGTGTTAGGAAATTGTGACCAAACCCATTTAAAAACCGAAAATCACTTATATGCGGATATATCAAAAGGGAAAGGAAATACATTAAATACTTTCTGTGTGGATATATCTACTTATAGATATCCAGCAATATCGAATTACAGCTGATTTGGTTGAAAACTAGATAGAAACATCCAAATTATTGAACATCGAAAAGTGGACCAGGGTTGAATATTTTTTGTGGGAAAAAATCTATAATCTTTTTTATGAAGAAGTTCTTTAAAAAAAACCAAAAAACCAAAATATTTGGCCAGAAAGTCGTTAAAGATATTCCAAAAAGATTTGGTCACTGAAATAGTTTAAAAAGATTTTGTCACGAAAATCCTCAAAAAATGTTTTAAAAAAATTAGTTCTTTTTAGAAATTGGGTCTTCGAAATCGACTTTAAAAATATTCCAGATTTTTGGTCGGGAGGTCCTCGAAAAAGTACTTTTACAAAATCTATGTTTTTTAGTAAGAAAATAAGAAAGTTCTTAAAATTATTTTCTAAAAATTTTCACTCAATAGGTATAAAAAAATATATTCTTACAAAAATCGTTATTTTTGCCAAAAAGCCCCTAAAAAATGTTTGACGGTTTGAATAAGGAAGTCCTTGAAATTATTTTCTATAAAATTCAACATCTTCAAACGGGAAGTTTTAAAACAAAAATACCTCTATAAAATCCATTATATTTAATCAGGATGTCCTTTAAAAAAGCTCAAAAAACAAGGGATTTTGGTCAGGCGGTCCTTGAAATTATTTTCTACAAAATCCACCAATTTTGCTAAGGAAAAACATATAAAAAATCCAGGATTTTTGTTCAGAATGTCCTTAAAAAAATGTTCAAAGAAATTAAAGGGCGATAGTCTTCGGAATTGTTTCCACAAATATAGAAGATTTTTGGTCAAGAGATCCTTAAAAATCTTCTAAGGAATCAATGGTCTTCAACAAGGAGGTCCTCGAAATTTATTCCAAAAAACATCCTTGATTTCTTCAGGAGGTCTTCAAGATAATGTTCTTTTAGCATTCACAATTTTTGACCAGGAAATACTTAAAAAAAAATTCTAAAAAATGTGGTGAGAAGCTTTTGTGAAATTGTCTTCAAAATAATTCTCGAATTTTGGTCAGGAGGTCCTAAAAAATACCTTTACAAAATCTAGGAATTTGGTCAGGTTATTCTCGAAAAGTGTAAGTCAAATTAGATTAGTCCTTGCAATTATTTGCTAAAAAATCCATGATGTTTGCCTAGGAGATAACTGTAAAAACGTCAAACTCGTACTTTTTTCAGGAAGACGATTTCTGACGAGGTAGTCCTCAAAATTGTTTCCATTAACGATTTGGTCAAGAGGTCATTAAAAAATCTTCTAAGAAATCAATGGTTTTTGATAAGGAGGTCGAAGAAATTGTTTTTGTTTTTGAAAATACTGCTCTGAGGAAGAATTTATAATATATGTCTCCTTGGGTCTTAAATGATTTTTTAGATGAGTTACAAATGACAGAATGACAAACCTAATATATTATCCATAAGACCCTTTTTATACGATACACAAGGAGGCCAGTCCAGTCCAGTCCTGGAATGTACACAAGTTAGAACTCCCATTCCCCGAAATGAAGTTAAAGAAAATATAACGTTATAATCATCATATATTCCAATACAGAGATATCATACACACCACCCAGCTGTATATACAGACGCATGGACTCCTTTGCAATTGTCGTGAAACGAATTTCATCTAAAAGGCATGGGGTCAAAAATAGTTATTTCGACAAGTCACATTTTTGAATTTTTCTAATGAGTCCGTCTGTATCCATAAGTTCTCAGAAATACTATACCGATATGCCCTTCATTAGTTCCGCCAAATTGTGGCCTGTTTAAAACACTGTGTCACACACTTTGTTGTTGTTAGTGTTGTTGTCAATTGTATTTGTGTCACACAATTCTACATGTGATCAGATTAAATGTGTACCGCTTCAAAAACAACAATGCCATTACATGTGGATCTTTTGTCGCATTTCATGTGTTGTTTTTTTTTTTGTTGTTGGTGGAAATTATATTTTTAAAAATAATGTCACATAAGGAAACAGATGTTTAGTATGAAATTTCATTGATACATACATACGCATACGTATGTATACTCACATGGAGGCAGTACTGAAGTATACCACCACCGTTTACATTGAGTACTCCCTACGACTCGTACTCGTGGTTAGGGTAGGGCGGGCATATGTGAATAACTAAAAAAAAATCCGTCAACGCCTTCTCGCCTCGTAGGTACTGTTTACACATGTTCGAAATGTGAATTCCAAAAAAGATCGGTATCTGAAAATAGTTTGCAGTTTGAGGTGATTTTTTTTGTTTTTTTTTTTTTTTTTGGGAGAAAAGGTATTCAAATTTTGATGGGAAATTTAAAAGAAATTATTCAATTATTTCATTTTCTAAGAAAAAATGGAATGATTTTTTGATAATTCGAGAAAAGTTGAATGCTGGATGGTAATATTTTACCACAACTGTGTATATTGAACATCGGACGGAAGGAGATTTTTTCTAGTTAGAACTTAAAAAGACTCGGAAAATTTTTGAAGCATTGTCAAATCTCAGAATTCTGGCTTTGTCTCTTCGAGTTTATATAGGTAGAGTTTAGTGACACAGTGACCCCAATCCCATATTTCGGATTTCTTGCTTTATCAGTTCCTACAGTGACCTCAATCCCAAATTTCAGATTTCTTGCTTTATCAGTTCCTACCTTCATTGACCTTTAGTACCTTTTGAGTACTTTAAAGTATCCACATTACCAAATTCTAGCCGTGCTCAAATAGCAATATTCAGCATTGGGGTCTCTCAACCCTCAACCAATCGGAACGGATTAGCAAATTTTCAAAAAAAGGAAAATATTAATAAATAATAATAAACAAAAAAGAGAATCCTTTAAAAATTCCGATAAAACCTTATAATTATTGAATATAGGGAGTTAATGTTATTTTTTTGGGGTTTATAGGAAGATCTTGACCAACATAGGCAATTTTTTGTCACAGACTGTTTTACCCATTACGAAGTGCATTTACGAAATTTGAAACAATTCCGGTGAATAATGCCATTAAGAGCTGAAAAATACCGACTATAGGGAGGTAGGTTATATGGATGCTATGCGAAGACCTGGATCTGCATAGAAAATTTTGTCATAGACTGGAGTAGCCATTAGGTACCCTTATATCGGGGCTATGCGAAAATCTGGACCGGTATAAGCAATTTTCTATCATAGTCTGTAGCAAGAACTGTAGTATACTTCGTGGGGTCTAAAATGTATATATTTCGAGGTGTTAGAAATCGAATGACAAACTTAATATACCCTCCATACTATGTCGGTGGGTATAAAATTTCTATCAGCTCTCTAAATGGCATGAGTCAGCATTTTTTACATTTGAGTAACTTCAGTGCCATTTAGTTGGAATATCTGAAATGGTGGCCGTTATTTGATACTACGGCCTAATATTGGGGCTCATTCCGAATTGAGCCAAATTTCAGAATTCTTCACCCATTTTTCCAATATTACTGCCCAATGACCAGAAATGCGACAAAATTTCAACACTACAGTTCTTGGATCAATATTGTACCTGGAACTTCAAAAAATCCACCAGTATCTGATTGCTACATACAAACAGTGACCCTAATTCAAAACTAGTGATTTATCAGTTTTTATACCCTTAGGCATATGGCTTATCGAAAAAGGGATTTTAGATCATAGGTCTCTTTGGACCAGATTTATTCCAAGCCATTTGGAGTCGATCTAGGGATGTCCGTCTGTTCGTCCGTCTGTCTGGCTGATGCACACGAAAACACTCGAAGGCAGTATCCGATTTGGTTCAAACTTGGTACATCGTAATATTATTATCGAACTTAGATCGAGTTCGGCGATGGGCAATATCTGTCCATTCCTTCGACACAAAACGTCGAAATGTTAAAAATCAAATATTTTAAAGCACAGAAAGTGAAAGGATGATCCAACTTGCTCCGAATAGTTCCACCAGTGCTACGTTAGGTGCTAAAATGGACAATATCGGGCCACTCCATCAAGTAACTTCCCCCAAAGAGAGAAAATTTTGAATAACTACAATTCTCATAAAATGTTTTCAAATTACACATATCACAAGTTCTGGTGTGAAGGGTCAAAATTTTCAATATCCATGCAGCTCATAAAATGCGAAATTAACTTCCATTCAGACTTGGTACATCTCAATATCTCTATCGGCAGAAGATATATTATAAAGGTGGTAGAGATCGAACCATTCCTTCCGGTACTTCCCCAACAAAGATTCAAAGTTTTAAAAAGCTACGACGATTATCAAAATCGAAATAAGCATCATATTCTCTTCATATTTCGCACATTCCATTATTTTAACTAAGACCAGGTCTGCTGTAAAGATAGAATATATCGGTCCACTCTTTCTCAATATGTCCATCAAGATGGTAGATATCGGACCATATCTTCTAGTACCTCCCCCACATATGGTTCAAAATTTTAGAAAACAAAACGCTCAAAGAGAGCCACTCTCTTCAAATTACACACATACAAACATTTTGTTAATACATGATCTTTTGTGAAGATGACTTATATCTCCGAACCCCTTCTGGTACCGTACCCACAAAGGGTATTGGCTAATTCCTTCGGAACCTACGCTATAGAGGGTCAACAAATTAAATAATCACAATACATTGAAACAGGCAAAACAGATTGATATTTATAACTTGTTTTTTTTTTGCACCTTTAGATGGAGTTTCCAAACATTATGTCTATATTTCGCCCTGGACCCACAATCGAAATTTGTGAATTCTGTCCTCAAACGTTCACAAAATTTATTACCTTCGGACATTTTTAGTTTTTTCTGTCATTTTCACAAACTTTGATTTGTCCCATCCCTACGCACCGATCTAAATAAATAAATCAAAATTGCAATACATTAAATCACAACAATTATACGACTGAGCTGAAAGTTAGTTCTCTTCATTTTTTCCTCTTTTTCACAATCTCCCTTAAAGTCATTTTCACCCGCTATAACACACCAACATCCCTTTCATTTTCCCTAGCAAGAACAATGCTTAAAAGAATTTTTCATAGAAAATTTCATAGAGCTTTTTTGTTTAACTTTCTATTGAACTTGTATTTCAAAAAGCAAAAACAAAATAGAAAACATTTTTTTCTATTACCGCAGAACCGCACATACTATTGAAACTTTGTTGCGGTTGAACGTAAATGTATAACCAAGTTTAGCATACTTTTAGTAAAGTTATTGAGTTCATAGTTTTTGGGTTCAGCATAGATGCACTCACACACACACACGCACACTCACATGTTTGGCAAAAGGTTGCTGATATTGCTGCTATCGTCGTCTGCCATCTATTGGCTCAAAGTTTAACCTTAAACTTGTTAAAACCGCATACAGCAGCAGCAACAGCAGCAATTGGGCAAACTTTCCTTGTCGGCATCAATATGCATATGTTTTAGAAATTGTTAAGATATTTTTATGCATGGCTGTGTGTATGTTAAGATGTCTATGTTTACAAGCTTTGTAGTTGGATGATTGTTGGGGTTTTTCGCATGTATAAGTGTGTCTGGAGTTGTTTATTGGTTTTGATTTAAAGGAAGAAATGGATTGTTTATAGGAAAATTATGATTTGAATGGGCACATTGTTCGTTTACAGAATTATATTTGATAAGAAAATATTCAAGGACATGTGCTTATGGTGTCATGGATGAAATAAAACAAATATTGATGTTGAGTTAAACTCTAATGAATGCACAAAAATATCTTTGAATAGAAAGTATTTTTCTCAATTCGAAAACGTAAATGCCAATTTACAGGAAATACGGTTAGAAAAAGTGTTGTAGAAAACTTAAAAATAAATAAATCTTCCGGTTTTGTGCCTGTTATAGGTGCTATACGAAATTGTGCATCGATTTTTTTATACGGATATGAAGTACTTGTAGGGAACTCTAAATTCCAAAATTTAAATCAATTCATTTGGAAAAAAATTAAAAACTATAATATTACGAAAGGATACAATTGGTTATATAAAAGCTATTTACATAAAAGCTAGTATAGAAAATGTAAATAAATAACACAGTAATGAATTCAATTTGAAGGTTTAATTCAATATCGGATAGTGCATAGGAATAGGAAGTTCTTTAGTATAAATCGATTTCCACCAAATCCGACAGAGGTATTTGAGTGGCTTATTCATTGTAGCCAAAGAATAAATACCTTTTTGCAGCCAAATAGTAACTACCATCCTTCTTCGAATTTTACGTTAATTGCCAATGAAGTACTTTGTGCGATATGAAGATTAAAGAAAATTTAATTATATTTTTTCTGTGGAGATTATATATATACAAGGTGAGGTAAAAAAACGTCCAACGCCATAATTTTTACATTTTATTGAATGAAAGCAAAAATGTCGAAAATAGGATCAAATTTTACAATACGTCTAGATTTGCTCGAATTGGTCACCTTTGGCACGAATTATGGTCTTCAAACGACCAGTGAAACCGTCACACGTTTCTCGGATGTTGCTCTGCGGAATTTTGGTCTATTCCCGGCAAAACGCTTGCTTGAGGTGACCGACACTTTGGTATTTCTTAGTGCCAACCTTGCTTTTCAAAATACTCCAGACGCAGTAGTCCAACGGATTGGTATCCGGAGATTTTGATGGCCATTGTGCGCTGGAAATGCAGCGAGGAACCTCATTTTTTAACCATTCTTGGGAGGCGCATGCTGAGTGCGATGGGGCTAAGTCCTGTTGGAATGTCCAAGGTCTGCGGCCAAAATGTTTGCGTGCCCAAGGCTTTAATACACCCTCCAGAATACTTTCATAATAATATTCTGCATTTATTCCGATGCCACGGCCGATTAATACGAGCGGGGAGCGACCATCGGCTGTTATGTCGGCCCACACCATCACCATGGCCGACGCTTAAGTTCTGGTGGCCAACCTAAGGTGCACATTCTCAGCTGACCTCCTTGGCAAGTAGTGGTCGTGTTCATTTTGTTTGTTTACAAACTGCTTGACAACGAATGTTTTCTCATCGGAGAAAACCAAATTCGGCAGTTCACCACTTTTGCCCAAGCGGAGCAACTCTTAGCCCTATATTATTTCTGTTGCAGTGTAAGTTCTTGCACTTTTTGGACTTTCAATGGCTTTACCCCGAGCACATCCTTGATGTCGGCTGGCTACGTAGGGAGGTATTATTTTATGTGGCTATACCAAGACATTGACCTGCACTAGAATTGTTTTGCATTGCAGGCTGCATTACCAACTTCAAATACCAAATTTGAAGCAATTCCGTTGAATAATGTCGCTAAAATCATCAAAATACCAAATACCGGAAGGTACCATTGTATGAGGAAGATGGGGGTTACACGAAGACGTGGACCTGCACAGACAATAATTTTCTCTCTTAGGCTGTAGTATCGAACATTAAATACCAAATTTGAAACAATTCCGGTGAATAATGTATCTAAAATCATCAAAATACCGAATATAGGGAGGTACCGTTATATGAGGGCTATACCATAACGTGGACCTACGTGAGCCATTTTCAATACCAAAAGTCCTGTAGATATAATATACATTTCAGTAAAATTTTTCCAACCTACTTCATTCCGTTCGGAAGCTACAGTGATTTCTACAGACGGACAGATGGATGGACATCGCTAAATCGACATGAAATGAATATTTCGAGGTGTTACAAACGGAATGACAAACTTAATATACCCTCCGTACTATGGTTGTGGGTATAAAAATTATAAATATTATGTCAAGTATGAAAAGAAGAAATATCGTCGCAATTCTGTAATCCCTTAGGCAAAGGATCGACATTTAAAACAATCAGAACTTTTATAAAATGTTATATAACTCATTGATTCTTTAAAACTATGCGCATTTAAATATTTCTTACCATAATTTTAAAGACAAAAAATAAAATTTTTAAGAATGTGAAATTTGTGTATGACCTCAAAATGGGATTTAATACCTCAATGATTAAAAAAATAAAGTTTATTTGAATCCATATTCTGGAACGTACATACCTTTTGGCAAACCAACAAATCCTTTCGCTCTGGTTTGAATCCATATTTTCGATTTTTTTCTCCGCTGCTGATATTGAAATCGCACTGGGAATTTTTAAGGTCTTACATCTACATCAAATTTAATCGGATTTTATTTTTTCCTTAGTTTGTCGACCCCGATTCCGAACCCAATTTACATTACTTACTACTTAGTAATGATTTAAATATATATGTAGTTTCTTCAAATCAACTTTTAATGGGTTATTCGGCTCATACAAACTTTGAAGTTTTTGCTTTGTGGCAAAACAACGAAAATGGCATTATCGGCCAAAATATTTTCTAAAATTTTGAACTTCAAAGGACCAATTAATTGCCTATTCATTGCCATATTTTCCACATGTCCTTTAAACCGAACCAAACAAACAACAAATTAATCAACGCTTCATACAAAATGTGACATTGAATTTTTCGTATAATTAGCAATGCTTCAAGATTTTGCTCGTCTAGGCAATAAAAAAAGATAAATTTATATTTCAAAGGAAGACCCAAAGCAATTTAACTCTATTCTCTATTCTGTGATGGTTGATGTTGCTGCTGATGATGATGTGTCTCCGGTTGGCTTGGCTGTCCCATGTTGTACGTGTGTTGTTGGTTCGTCAGATTGTTGTTACCTTTTTGTTTTTGTTGTGGCCATTGCCAAGCAAGTGAGTGTCACAAAGGCGCCACGCATTAACACGCCTCACAGAATTAGCAATGACGACACATTTCAAAATAGTTTATTAGCCGCTGGCAAAAAATGAAGGCAACATCCACAGAGTGACAATGGCAACAAAAAAGAATCGAGCCAGAAGCAATTGCAACGCCGGCTATGAATGTTAACAAATCACAAACATGTTTTGCATGACATTCACCAGGAGGCACACACAGAACGGCACACCCGACGTAGCATAAGTCGAATATTGGGACTGCAATTGAAAGTAAACTATGAAGAAAACAAAAACAGAACTGAAGAAAAGAGAAGACTGCCTACAAAATGTGGCACTAATAACTCGTATAATGAGTTCTGCTGTATTGACAGCAAAACAAACTTCATTTTTTCCTCTTTTTTTCAATGTTTAACATTCAAATCATTTGTTAACTTCAAATGTCACATGGCAGTGGATAAAACGCCCAATCTGTGACTTCGATTTGTAGAAGGTTTTCCAAAGAATTTGTCAACGCAGGGAAAAACAAAACGAAAATAAAGTCATGCATTCCATGGTGTATTAGTCGTAAAAGCTATACGGGACGACATTATGGAGACAGTAATGAAAAGCCCCCCAAAGGCTTGAAATATTTTGTAGCCACTCTCCATTTGTTTGAGATTTGTTTGGGTGTGGTATTTTGTTTTCAATAATAAATGAGATTTTAGAAAAGAAGCTATGACATGTGGAATTTATTTGAAACCAAATATTTTTTTTGGTTATTTGTGGCTAAATATATTTTTAATTTTTTAATTATTAATACTTTTTTTAAAGTTAATGTAATGAAAGTATCAATCCCCGATGTCCGTTAGATACTATGACAACCCAAACTTAAATGTTTGCACTAACACACCTCCGAAAAACTTGCTCGAATTTGTACAAAGAGTGCAACTCACCCCAATTGGAGCCAATGCGCTCGTGAGAGCAAAAAAGAGCTCGAATGTGAGTGAGCATATTCTCTTCGATTTTGAGTCGAGAAGATTCTACTCTTACCAAGCATTTTTATACACTCAGGCAAAAAGCTAGTTATACCCTCAGTCATTTGATACGGCCAAAACATGCCTCATCGAAATAACGGTTTTAGACTGTATGTCTCTTTGGACCAAATGCCTTTCAGGACATTTGGAGTCGATCTAGATATATTCGTCCATCTGCCTGACGTCCATCTGCCTGTCGATAACTCGAAGGCAGTATCCGATGTGCTCCCAATTTGCTACATAGTAATATTATTATCAAACTTAGATCGAGTTCCGAGATGGGCTATGTCGGTACACTTCCTCTGGTAACTCCCCTACAAAAAGTCGATATTTTCAAAAAAAAAAAAAAAAAAAAAAACAAACGTACGAAGTGATAATCCCATTTTGCTCCAACAAGGCAAATTCTAAAATTTTCATCAGTGCTAGTTTATCAGTGCTAGGTGCGAAAATGGACAGTATCGGCCCACACCATCGAGTACACACCTCCCCCCACAAAACGTCAAAATTTTGAATAATTAAAACTCTTATAAACTGTGATGTAGGAGTCCGATTGTCTTCAAATTATACACATCACACTATTAAGGTCTGGTGTGAGGATGGAATATATCGGTCTACTCCTTCTGGTACCTCCCACACAAAGGGTCAAAATTTTTGAATATCCATGAAGCTCATAAAACGCGAAATAACATCCAATTACATCCAGACTTGCCACATCTTAATATTTCTATTAACACAAAATCTGTTATAAAGATGGTAGAGATCAGAACATTCCCTCTGGAACCTCCCCTACCAACGGTCAAAATTTGGAACATCAATGAAGCTCATAAAATGCGAAATTAACATTCGATTACATTCAGACTTCGCACATCTCCATATTTCTATCAACACAATATTTGTTCTAAATATAGTAGAAATCCGACAGTTACTTCTGGCACCTCCACCACAAAAGGTCAAGGTTTTGAATAACCAAAACGATTATAAAATCCCAAACAAGCATCATGTTTCTTTATATTTCACACATCCCATTATTTCTTCCAACACAATATGTGCTGTGAAGATGGATTATATCTGTCTACTCCTTCTGGCACCTCTCCCAAAAAGGGTAAAAATATTGAATATCCATGAAGCTCATAAAATGCGAAATTAAAATTCGATTACATTCAGACTTCGCACATCTCCATATTTCCATCAACACACGATCTGTTATAAAGGTTGTAGAGATCAGACCATTCTTTCTGGCACCTCCCCCACAAAGGGTCAACGTTTTGAATAACCAAAACGATTATAAAATACGTAATAAGCATTCGGTATTCTTCATATTTCACATATACCATTATTTCTACTAACACAAGATCTACTGTGAAGATGGAATATATCTGTGAACTCCTTCTGGTACTTCCTCACAAAGAGTCAAAGTGTTGAATCTCCATGAGACTCATAAAACGAGGAATTAATATCGGTTGTCATTTAGTCTTAGCACATCTCAATCTTTCCAACCAACACACGATCTGTTATAAAGATGATGGAGATCGGAGCATTTCTTCTGGAACCTCCCCCATATAGGATTCAAGATTTTGAAAAAAAAAACGCTCAAAGAAAGAGAAATAAGCATTCAACTCTCTTCAAATTCCACACATACAAACTAACATAAGATCTGTTAAGAAGATGATATATACCTGCTAACCCCTTCTGGTATCTCACCCACAAAGGCTCAAAATTTTTAATAATTTATCTTTCATAACTAGCGAAACAAGTCATAGATTCTTTGAAATCGGTGAAAAATGTAACTAAAATCATCAAAATACCGAAGACGTGGACAAAAAATTGTCTGTCTTTGGCTGCAGTATCCATTACGAACTTCAACTACCAAATTTGATAAGACGTAGACCTGCACCGACAATTTTCTGTCTTTGGCTGTAGTATTCATTTCAAACTTCAAATACCAAATTTGAAACAATTCCGATGAACATTGCCGCAAAAATCATCAGAATACCGAATATTGGGAGGTGCAGTTATATGGGGACTATACGCACACGTGAACCTGCACAGAAAATCTCCTGTCTTTGGTTGTAGTATCCATTACGAACTTCAAATACTAAATTTGAAACAATTCCTGTGAAAAATTTTGCTAAAATCATCAAAATACCGAATATCGGGTGGTACCGTTATATAGGGGCTATACGAAGACGTAGACCTGCACCGACAATTTTCTGTCATAGGCTGTAGTATTCAATTCTAACTTCAAATACCAAATTTAAAACAATTCCGATGAATATTGTCGCAAAAATCATCAAAATACCGAATATCGGGATGTACCGTTAAATGGAGGCTATACGAAAACGTGGACCTACACAATTTTCTCTCTTAGGCTGTAGTATTCCCTTGGAACATCAAATACCAAATTTGAAACAATTCCGAAGAATAATGCCGCTAAAATTATCAAAATACCGAATATCGGGAATTATCGTTATATGGGGGACCTACATGGTTCATTTTCTGTCTTAGACCGTAAAATCCCTTTGGAACTTCAAGTACCAAATTTGAGACAATTCCGGTGAATAATGTCGTTAAAATAATCAAAATACCGAATATCGGGAGGTAGCTTTAGCGGGAAGCTTTACGAAGACGTGGACCTGCACAAACAATTTTCTCTCTTAAGCTGTAGTATTCCCTTGGAACATCAAATACCAAATTTGAAACAATACCTGTGAATAATGTCGCTAAAATTATCAAAATACCAAATATCGGGAGGTACCGTTATATGGGGGCTATATGAAAACGTTAACCTACATGGCCCATTTACGAATTTAAACTACTGGCAAAATAAACAACTCTGCGAAATTTTAGCCTTCTGTCTCGATTCGTTCGAAAGATAGCGTGATAGCAACAGACAGACAGACGGACAGACAGGCTGACGGACATCGCTTAATCGGCATAGAATTTTACGCTGATCAAGAATATATATATATACTTTGTTGGGTCTGACATGAGTATTTCGAGGAGTTACAAACGGCATGACAAAGTTAATATACCCTCCATAGTGTGATGGAGGGTATTGTAATCGAATCGAAGACTGAAGGTATAATTCTGTCGGCAAAACCGACTGAAAAACTTAAACTTTTTTTGTTTTGGAGGAACAGAGGGAATGTTCGAGCATCCTGCTCGCTAGTATGTTTCGCTCATGAGATAAAATGAGCCGATATGTGCTCTGAATGTAAATCATTCTTTCTTCATACCACCTCCACTTTTATTTTATTGCAAATATCACATGGTTTAAATATTCCTCACCGATTTCTTGCCCTTGTTTATTGTACAAAACTTTAATTGAAATTTTTGGAAATTTCGTTTCGATTTTCCACTTTTCTTGTTGTTGTCGTCTTGTGGGTTTTGCATTTAAATATTTCTATTTGGCATGCAATGTAATCCCACAAAACCAATCAATTTAATCTATTATAATTTGCTAACATCTCCCATTCCCCCTAGAGGGCAAACCATACACACACATACATTCATTCATTTGTAGGTGTATGGTCATGGTTGTGTGCATATAATCATCTTTATTGATTTGCAAATATGTCGTACACACCACGGAAATGTATGTACAAGTGTTTTATGAAGTCATACTCTGCATATAATTATTGTCATATTTACTCTTATTGCGTATTGGTTGTGCATAAATAAACATGAATATATATGTACATAAATGGACTAATACAAACTATAGATATCTCAAGCAGTGGTCATTGACCAAGAACCACACACGCACACAGGGATATACATACGTACATTTATAAATGGACAAACACACGCACACACAAATGTGTACAGAGTCCACTTGAAATAAATTGCAGTTGAATATAAGCAGATCTACTTAGGCATACATTGCCACAGAGGCTTTTAAATAGGTTATTGGGCAATGGAGTGAAATCGAAATTAGGGGCCTAAGGGCCCTCACTATAAATTGTTGAATAATGTTCAGTACAGAATGACTTATCGAAAAATGCCAGAAGAAGTAGTGGTACACCTCCAAACACTGATCTATGCTGACAATTTATTGCGAAGGGGAATTCAGTACCATGAGAAACATTGGTGTCAATTTCAAGCCGAATTAGTTTGAAAATATAGCACAGACCTCCGAAAGAAAACCATAAAGCATACCCCTTATATGGAACTATAGAATACGCGAACCAATATTGAATTTTTATACCTTCCACCATACTATGGAGGGTATATTAACTTTGTCATTCCGTTTGTAACTCCTCGAAATCCTCATGTCAGACCCAACAAAGTATATATATTCTAGATCAGCGTAAAATTTTAAGTCGATTTAGCGATGTCCGTCTGTCTCTTGTAATCGCTCTATCTTGAGATAGATGGCTAAAATTATGCACACATGCATATTTTCCCAGTAGGCAGGTTGAGTTCGTAAATGGGCCATGAAAGTCCATGGGCAAATGAAAGCACCCATAAACGGTACCTCCCGATATTCGGTATTTTTATGATTATAGCGACATTATTCACAGGAATTGTTTCAAATTTGGTATTTGGCCTTCGAAATGGATACTACAGCCAATGAAAGAAAATTGTCTGTGCAGGTCCACGTCTTCGTAAAGCCCCCATATAACGGTACCTCCCGATATTCGGTATTTTCATGATTTTAGCGACATTATTCACCGGAATTGTTTCGAATTTGGTATTTGAAGTTCGAAATGGATACTACACCCTAAGACAGAAAATTGTTTGTACAGGTCCACGTCTTCTTATACCCCCCAATAAGGGTACCTCCCAATATTCGGTATTTTGATGATTTTAGCGTCATTATTCACCACAATTGTTTCAAATTACGTATTTGGAGTTTGTTTTTAAACTGTAGTCTGTGACAGAAAATTGTCTATGCAGGTCCAGGTCTTCGTATAGGCCCCATATATCAGTACCTCCCTAAATTCGGTATTTTGACGATTTTAGGTACAATACCCATCGAAATTGTTTGAGATGTGGTATTTGAAGTTCGTAATGGATGCTACAGCCTGTGACAGAAAATTGTCTATGCAGGTGCAGGTCTTCGCACAGCTCCGATATAACGGTACCTCCCTATATACGATATTTTGATGATTTTAGCTACATTATTCACTGTTTATTTCAAGTTTCGAATTTGAATATGGTAATGGCTTATGACAAACAATGCCTATGTAGGTGCACGTCGTATAGACCCCCATATAACGGTATTTTTACAATTTTAACAGAATTTTTTAAGAATTTCCAAATTCGTTCCAAATGGTGGAGGGTATTCAAAGTTCGATACTTGTTGTTTCGATACTTTCTTTAAATGTGTCAATTCAAGCGGCCTCGTTTTTATTGCCCCACAAAAATAGCCTAAAGGAATTAAATCGCACGATCTAGGCAGCCTATTGACCGATCCCGAAGGCGAAGTAAAATGTTCACCGAACTCACCTCTTAATAAATCAAATGTTACGCGTGCTGTGTGACATGTGGTGTTTTCCTGTTAAAACCACATGTCACGCAATTCAATCTCTTGCGTTTTGGGGAAAATTTGGATACAATCTCTCGGTAGCTCTTACCATTTACCTTATTATAACCTCAGATACCAACAGTGAACTTAATATTAAATTTCAGGATTTTGGCTCTTTAATTTCCCCACATTTGCTAATTTAGTACAATTAAAATATACACTTCCAGAACCACCTCCATATCTTAACCTCAGACAACAGCAGTGACCTCAATATAAAATTTCAGAATCTTGCCTTTATCTCTTCACACAATACCATATTTAGTACTATTTAGTATTTTTTGTACAACTATAGTACACATTTTAAAAGAAGCTCCATATCTTCATCAGAAATACCAACAGAGCACTGAATACTAAATTTTGGGATTCCAACTGTATCCTTTCACATCATACCCAATTTAGTATGACTTAATACTTTTCAAACAATTTCCAAATCCAACTCCACATATCAACTACAGACACCAACAGTGACATATATACCAAAATTCATGATTTCAGCTCTATTCCTATACTCAATAGCACACTTAGTAAATTTTCGTAAAATTATAGTACACATTTCAAAAACTCACCTCTATATCTCAATTCCAGATACCAACATAGACCTCTTTATGAAATTTCCAGTTCCAGGCCTACCCCTTCACCTAAGGTCAAATTTAATACCTTTCGTACAAATATCACTTTCGTATGTCCAGGCTACACCAAACAGCGACCTTAATATTAAATGTCAGTTTTTAAGTACTATCTGTTCATCCAACTGCAAATTGTACCAAATACAGTCCCATCCCTTCAACCAATACCAAATTAAGTACTATATAGGCCGAATTACCAAAACCACCTCTATATCTCAATTCTAGATCCAGACAGAAATCTCAATATCAAATGTGGGGATTTCAGCCCTATCCCTTTTCTGAATACCAAAATAAGTACCATTTAGTACTTTTCGATCAATCATACAACGAATTTGCAAAACCACTCCAAGTCTCAACATCAGTTACCAACAGAGACCTCAATATCATGTGAGGATTTCAGCCCAATCCCTTCAACGAATACCAAAATTAGTACCACTTAGTACTTTTCGGAGACGGAGGCCACAATATCAAATTTCACAATTTTATTTCTATCCCTTCACCCAATACCAAATATACTACCACTCAATACCTTTCGTCAATTATAGTTTACATTTCTGAAACCACATCTGTATGTCCAGGCTATACATGAACCGCAACCCTAATACCACTTTCAGATTTTAAGCGCTATCTGTTCACCCAATACCAAATAAAGTACTAGTACACAAACCTCCCACCAACAGGGGAAAAATTCAGCTTCCAATCAGCTCCAATCAGCCAAAACCAAACTGTTCTTAATTTAGTACCATTTAGTACATTCCGCGCACTAAGTACACATTTTCCAAAAGCACCTTCATGTATAAAACCTTCTTCCCCACCTCGATTCTAGTACAAAATTTTAAGCGTTTAGCTCTATCCCTTCATATAATACCAAATGGTACCATTTTAGAACTTTTCGTAACCTTATGGTTCGAATTTCAAAAAAAAAAAACAAAAAAAAAATCCAATGGGGATATCTATCCTCACCTATGCATTAGTGACTCTCATTCAAAATTTCTGAATTCTAATTCATTCCGTTTGTCCAATAAAAAATATTAAATTTTTAGTACATTTTAGTGCTTTTCGTATCCTTTTAGCACGATTCTCCAAAAACCCAGCCTCATCACACGTCTACGCACCAAGTCTGACCATCGTGCAAAATTTCAAGATTCTAGCTCCAGTTGTTTCATTTTCTATTTTAGATCAGTCTGCCAGTTAGTTATTTCACTACACATTTATATATTTAGATTCAAGGATTTGCAAGCATTGTTCGATTGTAAGACGAGCCATATTTAAATTATGGACCAAACTTAAGATGTTTGACACTGAAACAAAACACGAAACGTGCGTGAGCTGCTTAACCAAAAAGATATAGTAGATGAAAAAGGCCTAGTGGTCCCAGGATGCCAGTAATCCCTCGAATGGGAGAGAGGTTTCTTCAGTAGAATACCATGAGATCTTCTTCAGTAGAAGACCAAGCGATCCTCTTTAATAGATGACCATAAGGTTTTCTATATAAAGAGGACCATGGGGTCTTCTTCACATAGCTAAAAGAAACCTAGTGGTCACAGGTGGTCAGTAATCTCTCAACCAAGACTTTTTTAATATCTCATTCAGTCAAATATAGAAAGTATAGTATAAAAGATCCATCTTCCAGAAGAGGTCGAAATGATTGAGTGGTACAAATATTATCTAAATATTGCTGCTTAGGTCTCCAGCAGTATTACTCCGCATTTTTTCTGCCCTGGGAGAAAATGTCGGCCTGTCTGATAGATAAAATCCATTTAGAACATATATTATTTTATATGGAATATTATTTGGTATAGTGTCTTGAATGGTTAATATGTGTAAAGGCCGTATAGATATAGCTTCAATATTAGTGAACCTCACGATTTTAGGACCTCGAAAAAAATATTAGAATACATCTTAGCAAGATCTGAACTAGCTTCAATTTAAATATCGGGTTCTGATTAAATTGAATTTCTTCTCGCGGAAATGTGTTGGTATAGATTCACGCCTTGCTATAGCCCCCCGTATAACACTATGACTTGACTTTAGGTAGTTTGAAAGTTTTTGGAACAATTTTCACCTAAAATTCCTGAAACTTCGCATTCCGGGTTAGATATGTCTGGTCACAAAAATATTTTATATAGGTCCACTATTTGGAATAAATTTCATCATGAGCATTCGCCATTTCATGATGCCAAAATACATTTTTTTCTGTGAAATATACAAACAAAATTGCAAGGCGGAAGGCTTGGCTTTCTGGCCCCTGTGCCTCCAACATGCATAGATTCCCAGATTTGATATAAGGCTAGATTTTATTAATTCAGGCTCTAAATAATTAAAAATTTCTCCTCACCCTTTTTAGGTACTTTAAAAATTCTTGTCATGGTCACCAGTAGAAATTGCTATAATTTAACATTTTGGACTAGAAAACATTCATAATAAATAATAATAATAAAAAAAATAATAATAAAAAAATAATAATAATAAAAAATAAATAATAATAAATAATAATAATAAACATAAATTGCTGAATATAAGAGTAGTCCTCAAGTACGGCCATGTTCTTGTGTGTCAATAGCCAGCCACATGGACAAATAAGAAAATATGTTTATTATTGACACAAAAGTCCTCGACAAGAACACGAGCAACAACAACAGAGCAATAATATTAAGTAGAATATGATACAAAGAAACAAACAACAAAGATGTTCACATCTTCCTCCGACAAACAGTGAAACTCCAATTCAATTCTATTATAACTACCAACAAGGTAGAATCTCTCAACTTCTTCGCAGCACTAATTCTATTGACCAGAGTTATGCCACAACAACTGGACTTCCAGCATTAATAAATGTTAAATTATTGTCAAATAGAAGTTCAGTTACTACTCTGCTTACAGACATCAACACCAACAACAACTTGAACTCATCTCAAGTTGGAGTACTCCAGATAACAAGGGGAAGAAATCCAACACCCACTCGCACTGTCCAATAAACAAATATTTCAATTTCAGAATTTTATTTGCAAAGCCAGAACTTTGTTGCTGTGTTCTATGCAAATAACTTGAAATAACTTCGAAGGCAAAAAGGGAGAAAAAAAAAACAAACAAATTGAAATGCCTCCTCTAGACTTTTATGGGATTTCATTTGTTTCACACTCACACGCACACATACATACACCCGCACCTAGCCAGACAAACAAGCACGAAAAATATTTCAAATTATTTACACAAAAGCCTAGAATAGTTTGTAACAAATTTGTTCAAAACACAAAAAAAAAAAACAATGAGGTATTTTCCAGTAGAAGACCATGAAATATTCTTCAGAAGAAGACCATGAAGTCCCCTGAAGTAGAAAAACTTAAAAACCATGATGTCTTCTCCAATAGAAAGTCTTGAGGACTTCATCTTCCATAGAAGGCCACAAGGTCTCCTTCTATAGAATACCACAAGATCTTCTTCTATACAAGACTACAAGGCATTCTTCTATAGAAGACAACAAGGTATTTTCCGATAAAAAATCTTGTGGTCTTTTCTGATAGAAGAAAATGAGGTCGGACTGAGTTTTTCCTATATGATCATGAGGTAATCTGCTATAGATGACCATAAGGTCATCTGCTACAGATGACATCTTCATTATCTTCTACAGACAATGTCATCTTGTAAATATGTCCGAAATGTCATCTTCTATAGATGTCCGAAAGGTCATCTGCTATAGATGTCCGAAAGGTCATCTTCTATAGATGCCCGAAAGGTCATCTTCTATAGATGTCCGAAAGGTCATCTTCTATAGATATCCGAAAGGTCATCTTCTATAGATGACCGGAAGGTCATCTTCTATAGATGACCGAAAAGTCATCTTCTATAGATGAACGAAAAGTCATCTTCTATAGATGAGCGAAAGGTCATCTTCTATAGATGACCGAAAGGTCATCTTCTATAGATGACCGAAAGGTCATCTTCTATAGATGACCGAAAGGTCATCTTCTATAGATGACCGAAAGGTCATCTTCTATAGATGACCGAAAGGTCATCTTCTATAGATGACCATAAGTTCATCTTCTATAGATGACCATAGGGTCATCTTCTATAGATGACCATAGGGTCATCTTCTATAGGTGACCGAAAGGTCATCTTCTATAGGTGACCGAAAGGTCATCTTCTATAGATGACCGAAAGGTCATCTTCTATAGATGACCGAAAGGTCATCTTCTATAGATGACCGAAAGGTCATCTTCTATAGATGACCGAAAGGTCATCTTCTATAGATGACCGAAAGGTCATCTTCTATAGATGAGGTCTTCTCAGGTAGGAAACCTTGAGTTTTTTTCCGATAAGAGTCCTTGAGGTATTCTTAAATAGAAGACCATGAGGTCTGTTTCTAAAGATGACCCTGAGGTCTTCTTTTTCATATGAACATAAGGATTTCTCCTCCTTCTTCTATAAAACACCATGAGTTCTTCCAATACATAATACTATTAGGTCGTCTTCTTTAGAAGTCCATGAAGTCTTCTTGTGTAGAAAACCATGAGGTATTCTCTGATAGAAGACTGCGAGATTTTTTTTTATATAGAAGACCATAGGGTCTCCTTTCTGAAGGACTAAGAGGTCCTTCCCTATAGAATATCATTAGCTCTACTATTGTAGACGACTTTTCCCCATAACCTCTCCCAATATATTTTTTGTTGGTCTCAAGCTATAACAAATAATTGCGAATCACAAAGAAACACATCTCATATAACATTTAATAGACCAAAATATTTTTATGCTGCCAATTTTTTTTCGGTTTCTGGCTCTCTCTCTCTCTCTCTCTCTCTCTTTCGAATGCTGATTGATTTTTCCTGCATTGTAAGCAAAAAAGAAAATTAAGAGCAAAAATAACGTTGCTAACTTTTATTGATTGTTAGTCATGCAATATGGCAAACATGATGTGTCAGTGTGTGCGTAAAGGTTTGCAAGTAAGTAATCATTGGTCAAAAAGGACATGCTGACCAGACGATGTGAGTGAATATTCTACATATGTGTTGTATTGGCATGCATTCGCATGTCCGAGTGGGGGTTGTGTGTGTGTGTGTGTGTGTGCGTCCGTGTATGTTGGTGTCAATGAAAATCCCAACATGATGTTCATGTGCCAAGGATGCTTACGCATACATTTCAATTATCATTTCAAACACAACAAATCGTAAGCAAACAGATGTTGAAAGTTAGATCTCTCTTAGATGGCATTTTCGGCCAGTTTACTGGAGATGATGATGATGCATAGCAGAGGGGGGAAAGAGGTGAGGTATGTGGAGAAACGAATGTCCATCCAGTATCATTAATTTTTGCCAAACATTGATGGCCACCAACATCATCATCGCTATCGTTGACATCATCATAATGATGGTGTTGATGATGATTTAACAGAATAATATCCTTACCCGCTCGATTGCAACAAATGTCCAAATTTAGAGTGTTAGTCCTTGAGGTCCAACATATTTTCATCATCAATGGCCAGGCTCATCATCTTGTGCGCTGATGTGTCTGTAGTGCAATTTTCGGGTGGGTATCCATCTCCATATTCTCCTGCTGCTGTTGCTTACTGCCCCAAAGTCCTTATTGGAATGTTCGAATGAATAAGTAGTATGATGATTTTTCATTTTTAGATTTCCAGCAGTCACCAACATCATCATCATCATCAGCAGCAGAAATAGAAATTATCCTCAAAATTTGTGCATAGCTTAGGAGGAAGTGAAGAACTGCTGTTTCCATTTTCATTTCTTGCCTTTTGGGCAAATATGTTCCAGCAGCAGCAGCCATGGCATAACACTTATGCATGGTCTTAGTCGGATTTGCCATTGCATTGTTCACATTTTGTAGACTCATCACATTTGCAATGCATTTTCAGTCATTATCATCGGCATCACTCAGAAGAAGCATCACTCAGTCACTCCGGAGTAGCAGTAGCCGTAGCAGTAGGACACCGATGGACTTGGGAGTATCAACATTTATATCACTTGGAGCCGTAACAACAAAATGTGGATGATTGCCATTACAGGTTTTGGTATTTATTTAGACTTGGCCATATGCAAACATGGAAATCAGCAATCACACATACATATACACATGTAAACATTACACACACCTACTTGCATATTTGAGACATGGCGTTTTTTCAATTTCTCTGTGATAAGATTTTCTATATCTCTCTCCCTTTCAGTGTGCGTGCATATCCTGAATTTCCACAATAGTTTATTATATACTCTGTTACAGCAACAACAACAACCAACAATAACCACAAAACAAAATTGATTTTCTACTTGCTTTGTAAAATCACCATCCTATCCAACCAAGCAAACGAAAAAAAAACAAGGATGCAGATAAAAGTTGCATCATTTAAAATTTGTCATTTTCAATTAAAATCAGGAAATTGAAATAATACAAAATGACAAAGTAAAGAAGAAAAAACAAATAATAACAATAAAAACGACAATACTAAATAAACATTTATTCATTTAAGTAACATTTAAACAAATGAAAAACAAATATTGGAATTTTTTATTTGTTGACATAAATGTGGCTCAAGGCAGGATTCCATGCATGGACATTTATACATGGTGGGTTTAGATGGAAGTGTAAACTCGGATAGTTTCTCCAAATCGAAGGGGTTTTTCTCATCCTGATATCTATGCCAAACAATCTAAAAATCAACAAGAGAAAGAGAAATATGTTTCGTCGGGGTGAATTTTAAATACCCTCCACAATTTTAAAGGACTTTGAATATTTTCTAAAACAAAAAAAAAAAAAAAAATGTTCTGTTGAAAAATACTGCTAAAATCATAAAAAAATACCATGTGATACCCTACAACACTACAATATGCTAGAAGCCCCTTTATGTCCAAATTTATTTTGGAAGATTTCGCTTTTGAAATTACGTCACGGAGCATTGACCAGATATTACCCTTAGCATTTTGAACAGGGCCATTTGCCCAATATTTACGTTCTCCGTCGGGCTCTTTTGTTGTGGTCCTCTTACAGCTTAATATAATCCAATGGTCATCCAAAATACTAGAATTCTTCCCTGTCCCTAACTATCGTTTCTGACGTGCCGATTGGCTTCAGTTGTGTGATCAGGAAATTTTTTCTGCTTTTGGTTCATTTCAATCCCTAAATATATTGCGGACATCTTTAAAAACAATAGGACTAGTCCTTCTGTAAAAATTTTCTTGAGGATCGGACGATAATTGCAATCTGTATATAATAACCTCAATCCGTGTTGTTAGGTGAAAAAGTATTACAAAATATACACTTCAATATTAAGCCAAATTGAAACCAGTAAGGAAAGCTCAAAAGTCGGGCGGGGCCGACTATATGATACTCTACACCACTATGCATATTTAGTAGAGCTCTCGTAAAAAGGTTTATACAGGACATTTCAGAGCTCTATGAGATATTTGGTACAAAATCAAAATCTATCTAATTCTATCGTTTATTTTACGAACTATAGCTATCTCTCCAAATTTTACGTATTAGCTTCTAGACTGGTGATTTGGGCTGATATTGACCATTTAGTGCACATTTAACCCGAAATCGGATGTAGATATATATGAGAGCTATATCCAAATCTGAACCGATTTCGATAAAATTTAAAACAGCTATTCCTGTGCTCCATCTAATACCTGGTACCAAATATCACGGTTGTGGAGTGAATATTACGAATGTATGGGACTAAAACTCTAAATCGGATGAAACATATATATGGTTGCTATATCTATATCTGAACCGATTTTCACTAAATTTGATATACTTGCTTCTAGGCTGAATTTGGTCCGATGTACTAAAACTCAGTCCATTTGGACTTATATCGGCCATTTGGTGCACAATTAACCCGAAATCGGATGAAGATATATATGGGAGCTATATCCAAATCTGAACCGATTTCGATAAAATTACAAGCAGCTATTTCTGGGCTGTATCTTATATCTGGTACCAAATATCATTCTTGTGGAGTGCATATTACGAATGTGAGAGGCTTAAACACCAAATCGGATGAAAGATATATATGGGAGCTATAGCTATATCTGAACCGATTTTCTCCAAATTTGATATACTTGCTTCTAGGCCGAACTCGGTTGGGTGTGCCAAAATTCAGTTAATTTGGACTGATAGTGGACATTTGGTGCACATTTAACCCGAAATCGGATGAAGATATATATGGGAGCTATAGCTGTTTCTGAACCGATTTTCTCCAAATTTGTTGTATTTGCTTTAAGGCTAATCTCGGTCATATGTGCCAAAATTCGGACCATTTGGGCTGATATTGGCCATTTGGTGGTCAATTTACACGAAATCGGATGAAGATATATATGGGAGCTATATCCAAATCTGAACCGATTTCGATAAAATTTAAAACAGCTATTTCTGTGCTCCATCTAATACCTGGTACCAAATATCACGGTTGTGGAGTGCATAGTAGGAAAGTGAGGGACTTAAAGATCAAATCGGATGAAAGATATATATGGGAGCTATAGCTATATCTGAACCGATTTTCTCCAAATTTGATATACTTGCTTCTAGGCCGAACTCGGTTGGGTGTGCCAAAATTCAGGTAATTTGGACTGATAGTGGATATTTGGTGCACATTTAACCCGAAATCGGATGAAGATATATATAGGAGCTATATCTAAATTTGATCCGATTCTCACCAATTTCAAGACGGTTCGTCCTTGGGCCAAAAAAATATTGTTTGGAAAATTTCATCTCAATCGGATAATAAATGCGACCTGCATTTTGTTCACAAGAATACATGGACAGACGGACGGACGGACAGACGGACTGACATGCGTAAATCGACTCAGAAAGTGATTCTATGAAGGTTCTCAAAAGTAACTATGGGTCTATCTCGTTTCCTTCTCCATGTTACAAACAAATTCACAAAGACATAATACCCTTACCACTATGTGGTGTAGGGTATAAAAATTGCATGCGATAAAAAATATGAAAACATAAAAAAATTTCACAAAATACCATAAAATCTATATTAAAATCATTATTGGCATCTTTTTATGCGATTTTTTTAGATTTTATTATTTTATGCCAAGAGGGTATTCTGAATTGAAAAAAATTATCAAAATCGATCCAGCCATTCTAGAGATATAAGCATTCTAGCTAACATCCCCTTCCTTTGTATATATACACCGTAAATATATCGCTATATATACTATCGGCATCTTCGTAATGGTCAGAACTGACTTGTTCGCCTTTTTGTGATTTCGCCGGGATTAAAAATATTCGAGGTTTAATGGAAAATTTGACTTTTATTTAACACAAATGTTATGGTCTATTTCACCCACTAAATATTACCCAATGACCATCAAAATTACAAAACTTCTGCCTAGCCCTAAGCTCTAGCCCCGTGCTAACCTCCGCGTCGATTGATCTAGAGAAACTGTGGAGAAACTGTAAAGTCAGGAAATTCTTTAGTTTTTGGTCCATTAAGGGGTTGACTTAATATTATGCGAACATCTTCTTAGGCTTTTATTCTGGCCCTACCCCCACCTACATTCTAAATTTCGGGAAGATCGGACAGACGGATGGACGGACATACATACATGACACACATTTCCTATGTGGGAAACCAATATAGTGTTGTGGGGTAAAAAAAGTAATACAATAAGTAGGGTGGTACCGTTATATGGAGGCTATACAAAGACCTGGTCCTGTATATGCAATTTTCTGTCATAGGTTGTAGTACCCATTAAGAAATTCAAATATGAAATTTGATACAATTCAGGTGAAAAATGCCATTAAAATCGTCAAAATGTATATAGGGTGGTACCGTTATATGGGACCTATGCGAAGACGTGGACCTGCATAGAAAATTTTCGGTCACAGACTGTAGCGCCTATTACGAACTTTAAATTCCAAATTTGAAAGAATTCCGGTGAAAAGTGAGACACAAATCATCGAAATACCGAATATCTGGAGGTACAGTTATATGGGGACTATACCAAAATTTCGGGTTGAAATTATGACCAGAACACCCAAAAACCCGTAAATAAGTCGGTACAGTAATATGGGGGATACCAAAACGTGGACCTATGTAATCCATTTTCAATACCTTACGCATATCTGAATACATTTTTGACAACATACCTTCCTGCGTTCTGAAGCTAGCAGATAGATTGACTGGCAGACAGATTGACGGACATCGCTACATCGACATAGAGCTCTAAGCTGATTAGGGATATTTATACTTTGTGGGATCTAATACTTATATTTGTAGCTGTTATAAACGGAATGACAAATTAAATATAATATTCATACTATGGTGGACGGTAAAAAATTGTTAAATATGGGTGACAGATTATCAGGTAAGCGTCGACAATAAAATTTTAAATATTCTTGATCAGTGTAAAATTTTAAGTGGATTTAGTGCTTTCCGTCTGCCTCTCCGTCTGTCGAAATCACAATAGAGTCTGAATTATTTAATATAATGCTTTAAAATTGGACACATCATTTTATATTATATGCAGGCTGATTGGTATTGAAAATGGGTCAGGTATAGGTATATATAACGGTATCTCCAGATTTTCGTTATTTTGAAGGTTTCTGTCACAATTTCCCAACAAATAAGTTGAAACTAGACAATTGGGGTCATCTTTAGGTCTATTCCCTCCTTATAAATATTGTTCGAATTTGACCCACTAATAGGTATAGTCCCATTATACCTCCCGATTTTCGGTATTTTGAATGGTTCTGCCACAATTTCCAAACAATTAAGATAAAATTTTACTTTTAGGGTTCTTGTTCCCTACTCGCAAAAAACTATTCGATTCAGCTCCGCTAATATGTATAGCCCCTATATCTCCAGATTTTCGGTATGTTGAAGTTGTTTGCAACATCATCATTCAAATAAGCTGAAACTTGACATTTGGGGTTCTTCAAAGGTCTGTTCTTCTCTTGAGAAATATGTTCGATTCAGGTCCACTAATAAGTATAGCGTCCAGTTAAAAATACCTCCAGATTTTCGGCATTTTTTTCCGTTTCGGTCACAATTTCCAACCAAATTAGATGATAATATGGTTTTCGCTTTTTGGTTAATTATTTTATTTTAATTAAAATATGATTAATATTCTAAGTTAACATATTCTACTCTCTTCATTATTTCATTTTACTTTAATAACATGGTGGTAAGGTGTATAAAAAGTTCGTAACTTAAAGCCCATATCACTTGTAAGCCCACAGATAAAGTACATGGTTTATAGCTGTCATTGGCTAATTTGGCTCAATATTTAAATTACATTTTTCGAGGTTGAGCAACACCCCCCACATATTAACAATTTGTTACATTGTCACTAATAGGGATTATCAGCTCAACCACAGTTACCGAATTCTTAAAATATTGGGATAACCGTTAGTTAGAAAACTATGATTTATAGAAGTCATTTAAAGTTAAGAACGTTATGCGAATTTCTTTTAATTACTTACCTCTACATTTACATTGCTCTTTGACCCTGACATTGCATTATCTTCACGCTTTCATTTGCTCGCATAAACCCCCCAAAAACAATCCCCCATCATCATCACCCAGCAATTGATCAACAACGTCAGTGGCAGATATTTAATCAAATCCATCCTCCCTATACCCCAGTCCATCTGCACTCAAAGCGTTTTTGGTGTTTTTGTAAATTTAAACATTTGTAGATCATCAGTCAACACTTGGTGCTTGTGGCGGCGGTCGGTATGGCGATGGATTCAAATGAGATTTAAGGGTTAAACAAGTACCATGGCACTGCCAAGTAGTAGTTGTAAGTGTTTATGATTATAATTTTTCAACATCAAAGTAATACATCTTTTGGCGGCGTTTCACAGCAGTGTGATGTGTTAAGATGAGATGGAATATCATTTAAGAGAGAAGATGAGAGGAGAGTGTGAAAGGGTGAAAAAGCACACACACATGCACAACACTACTAATTCCATAGTCCTTGACTTCTGTGCGAGGTACACTTCCATGCCACACCATGAGAGAAGAATGAAAAAAAAAAACAACAAAACAAATAACACACACACCAATATATAATCTTTGAAAACATTTGTAAGTTGGCATTTCAATTCTTCACCATATGATGAACGAACATATCTCGGGCAATTCAACTCTTCCCATCTCCGACCGAATGACTTTCTTCATATTATTTTCCATGCCTTGATGCTTTTGATAAACAACATGTCACTTCAGTAGACATAAACCATAATCTTTTGCAAGTGTATCCAAAGGAATGTTCTTGTCTTCCCGTGCCATCCATGACTACTGACTGTTTGTCTGTGGATTTGCTTCTTCTTTTGGATTATGAACAATATTGCATGACATGTAAGTTCGGAAAATGTAAACTTATTCTTCATTTTAAGATCCAGTTGAAATGCTTTGTAGGAGAAAGAGAACATCGTCTTCATCATCATCAGCAGCAGCTCTGTTGTCCAGATCATCACCATTGTTATTGTAAAGTTCTGGTACTAATCTTGTCACAGGTCCTTTTGATTTTCAGTACCCTACATTTGATTTTAGATACATTGGACTTTGAAAAGACTTCTTGCAAAAATTGAGAGTTCCATCCTATTCTAGATCTTTTTTGTAAAAGCGGACAATTTTCATCATGTCTATATCTATATTAATAAATGGGCAAATAATTGACTGACTGATTGACTAACTGACTGACTGACTTAATGAATCATCAACGCCCAGACGAAACGGCTGAAGCAATAATCTTGAAATTTTAGGTTGAGGTCACTCTTGGTCCTTAGGATTCAGATAAGGATGAGTTTTTGGAAATTTGTACAAGAACGGAACTAAAGTATTAAAATGTACTAAATATGGTACATTTTGCATTTGAGAAAGCAGTAGAGTTAGAAATCTTAAATTTGGAATGAGGGTCACTGATGAAGTGTATGGTAATTGTTGGAAGGGATTTCGCACTATAAGTGTACGAAAAGTACTAAAATGTACCACATTTGGCACTGAATTGGAATGGGAATCAAGGTTGAGGAGTGGAACGTATGTACGGAAGTAGTTTTGGAAGTGTGTACTCATGTATATAAAAATACTAAACGGTATTTTGTAGGTTATTTTGGAAAACTTTAAGTATGTGTTCTATATCGTACTAAATTTGGTACAGTTTAAATTTTGGGTGAACCATTAGAGTTGGAGTCCTGAAATTAGGAATAAGCTTAGTATTGTATTGTGGAACTGAGAAATGTAGGTAGTTTTGCAAACTTGTACTTATATGTACTAAAATGTACAAAATGAAGTACAATTTGTGTTTGGGCGGATTGGGGTATGTAGAAAGCTTTGGAAATTCGTACTTATTTGTACTAAATGGTAATAAATTTCGTACAAATTGGAATTGTAATGAACTAATGGAGTGGGAATTCTGAAATTTGGAATGGGAGTCTCTGATGGAGTGCAGGATAGATGCATCAAAGGGTTTTTTGGAAATTCGAATTTTAAATTAAGGAAAGGTTCTAGAATGTTACTAAACTTCGAAAATGGTATCATTTGGTATTATGTGAACCGATAGAGATAAGAACTTGAAGTTTGGAAAGATGTGAACAGAGCTTGAAATCTCAAATTTGGTATTATGGTCGCTGTTCATGTCTATAAAAGTGATCAAAAATAGTAGCTAAAAAGACCGAAATATTAATATTTAAGAAGTTATGGCCATTTTAAAGTTTTGAATAATTTATGTCTAAAGAAGTAATCACAAATAATAGTTAAAAACGCCGAAATGTTAATATTTAAGGAGTTATGGCCATTTTAAAGTTTTGAATAATTCATGCCTAGAAAAGTGATCGCAAATAATAGCTAAAAACGCCGAAATGTTAATATTTAAGGAGTTATGGTCATTTTAAAGTTTTGAATAATTCATGCCAAGAAAAGTGAAATAATAGCTAAAAACGCCGAAATGTTTATATTTAAGGAGTTATGGCCATTTTAAAGTTTTGAATAATTCATGCCTAGAAATATGATCAAAAATAGTAGCTAAAAAGCCGAAATATTAATATTTAAGAAGTTATGGCCATTTTAAAGTTTTAAATAATTCATGTCTAAAGAAGTAATCACAAATAATAGCTAAAAACGCCGAAATGTTAATATTTAAGGAGTTATAGAAATTTTAAAGTTTTGAATAATTCATGCCGAAATTTAGGATTATTAAGACTTGTTGGCTCATTTTCCTATTATTCTCTTCGCAAAAGAAAAAACTTGTAAAATATGTGAAACCTTCAAAGTCTGAATATTTAGTACGATGTATGAAGTTTTGGTTAAAAATGTTGTCAAACTGAACAAATTGTGCACATTGAGTACAAAAAAGGCCTCAGATGAACTGAAATTTTAAAATGGAATTTTCGTTGAGGATGTAGTGGGCACTTGCTAGTATCTCATATAAATCATAGGTCCCTTGTCAGGTTCTAATATATATTTTTAATGAAACATTTTTGGGTCCTTTAATATCTTGTTTATTTTGAGCGAAGTTTTCAACGTAACATATCGTAGTTGAAGGCTTTAGGTTAGAAAATTATGCCAGGTTCTTGGTAGGTCATGTAAAATTCGTCATAGCCACCTACAATAGATGTTTTATTTATTTCTTCTTTTTTTTTGCAGTTCCATCGCCAGCAAAATAAGAACACTTTTTCTTTCATTATGTCAAAAATGAAGACCATAAGAAGTGTCTATCTTGTCTGTCCTTTTGTGCCTGTCTCATGTGTTGGCACATTCTTTGATCGAATAATCCATATGTTGGACATTTTAGTTTCAATTCTTCAACTGTTTTGCCATTATTCAGGCGAGAGGGCGTAAACAGAAAAGAAAGTGAAATGAACATTTTCTTGATTACTATTTCATTATTTAAAATTTTTGAAAATAAATGGCAAAATGTTAATGCCATCAAGAGGAAATAAATATATAAATGAAGACGATGTGAAAATGATTATTAATTACTCACACTTGTTCCATTAAGAAGCGAACATATGCAGTCGTAACTCAATGATAGTCTCTTGAAATTCGAATGACAGCAGAAGAACCTGTCCATGTGCGATGATGGCGTTTCTTCATTAGGTTCCGTGGTCGTTTTCTTTTTTTTGGCGCCCACAACTTCCCTAGAAATTGTATCAACAAAAACAAGAAGAAATATTGATACCAAACACCAACTGTTTTCGATGAAAGCATTTCCATTATTCTCCACTTCATGGCCATGACCGAAGCGGGGGTGTTTTTTTCTTGTAGTTTGCCTTTGGTGTTAATTAATTATAGTTGTGCCTTTTTTCTTACTCCACACAGACAAAAAAACATCACTGTGCATTAGTTCCGAAAAAAAGAAAATAATTCACAAAAAGCAACGCAACAAAATATCGTATAAAGTTAAAAACATTTAATGTATTAATTACACTAATGATTATAAAGAATTGTTTTGGAAGGCAAAAACTAAAAAGAAAAAAGTGCATTAGTTTGGAGGCATCGAAAAATAGAAAAAAACCCAGAGAGAAACATTGTAACTAATAGTTGTAATTAATTAAATGAGAAAGAACTTTTAGAATTAAAACGCTGCACTTTAAATTGTTAGATGCACTTGGCATTGTTTTTCTTATTTAAGGAGAAGTACTACTTAAAGCAAACCAAGTAAAAAATTCGTAAGTTCGTCCAGGGAAGCCGAGTGGAACAAAATGGAAACGTACGTCCCGAAATTCACTCCATTTGGGCTGATATTAGCCATTATTTGCACAACAAATATTAAGGATATATATGGGAGCTATGTCCAAATCTCAGCCGTTCTCGGTAAAATTTGACAAAGGTATTTCTAAGCAACAAATATCGTTGATGTCGAATGCACATTAAGAATTTAAGGGACTTAAACAGCAAATCAGATGAAACATACATAAAGGAGCTATAGCTACATCTGAACCGATTTACACCAAATTTGAAGTTCTTCAAGGATAAATTTAGTCGTAATTGCCAAAATTCAGCCCATTTGGGTAAACATTTGGTACAAAATAAACTTGATATCGGATAAAGATATATATGGGACCCATATTCAAATATGAACCGATCTTGATAAAATTTGGAAGAGGTATTTCCGGGCTGTATCTGATAACTGGTACCAATTTTCATTATTGTCGAATGCATATTAGGAATATGAGGGACTTAAACACCAAAACGGATAAAACATATATATGGGAGGTATAACTATATCTGAAACGATTTTTACCAAACTTAACTTCCTTGCTTCTAGATCGAATTCGGTCGGATACGCCAAAATTCAGGTCATTTGGAATGATATTAGAGCACAATTCACCCGAAATCGGTAAAGGATATATATGGGAGCTATATCCAAATCTGAAAATTAGAAACACTTATTTTAGAGCTCTATCTAATATCTGGCACCAAATATCATTGTGTGCATATTACGCTTGTGAGCGACTTTAAAACCCCAAATTGGATAAAACATATATATGGAAGCTATAGCTATATCTGAACCGATTTACAAATTCGAAGTACTGGTTTGAACCTGTTATCGGATAAAGATATGTATGGGAGATGTAACCTAATCTGAAGCGATGTCGATAACATTTGACAAAGGTATTTTTGAGCAGTATCTGATGTCCGGTACCAAATATCATTCTTATGGAGTGCATATTACGCATGTGAGGGACATAAAACCTCAAATTGGATGAAACATATACAGGGTGAGATAAAAAAAACTTCAACAAAGTCAAATGCCATAATTTTTACATTTTTTTTTTAATTTTATTAAATGAAAGCATAAAATGTCGGAAATAGCATTAAATTATAGAATAAGTTTAGATTTGTTAGAATTGGTCAACTTTGACACGAATTATGGCCTTCAAACTGCCAATGAAACCGTCACACCCTGACCGAATGTTACTCTGCGGTATTTTGGCCCATTCCCGGAGAAGCGCTTGCTTGAGGTGATCGACACTTTGGTATTTTTTAGTGTCAACCTTGCTTTCCAAAATGCTTCAGACACTATAGTCCAACGGATTGGTATCCGGAGATTTTGGTGGCCATTGTTTGTTGGAAATGAAACGTGAACACTCATTTTGTAACTATTCTTGGTGGGTGGTGCTGAGTCCTGTTGGAATGTCCAAGATATGTGGCCAAAATGTTTGCGTACCCAAGGCTTTAATACACCTTCCAGAATATTTTCGCGATCATATTCGGCATTTATTCTGATGCCACGGTCGATTAATACTAGCGTAGAGCGACCATCGGCTGTTATGACGGCCAACACCATTACCATGACCTGCGCTTGAGTTCTGGTGGCCAACCGAAGGTGTACATTTTCAGCTGCCCTCTTTGGCAAGTAAACACGATCATTTTGTTTGTTAACAAATTGCTGGACAACGAATGTTTTCTCATCGGAGAAAGCCAAATTCGGCAGTTCACCACATTCGGCCAATCTAAGCACCACTTTTTTATCTCTTTTGAGTCTATTTTCTTTCTGTTGCGGTATAAGTTCTTGCACATTTTGGAATTTCAACGGCTTTACCCCGAGCTGATTTTTCAATATTTTCCGAATGGAATATTGCGATGTATTCAGTTAATGAGTCATTTTTCGGCCACTGCGACGCGGGTTTCCATCAAGTCGCTTCTTCATTTTTGTAACCATTTCTGCTGATGTTGCTGTTTTCTTCCGTCCACTTCTTTGACGTCGGGCTACGCTACCCATATCGCACAAAATATTTATTCACATTTAAATGCTGGAGTGCTCTAACGATAGCCACTTGTGTTTTTCCAGCCAAATATAAAGAAATCACACTATCACGCTTGAACTCCGTCACGAATAACTTTTTTTCTGGAAAATTTGCTTGTAAACAATATAATGAGCTGTCACTGGAATAATTTTGATGGCTGTACTGTCGGACGAGTGGCTTAAAAATTACATCAGTCTGAAGTTAGATGCAGTTTTTTCATTTCACCCTGTATACCCTATGGTGCCTCTGACATATATTTCAAATAATGTTGTGGAGGGTGTAGAAAACCCTTATATACAGACCTTCAGGTCAATATATTTTTTATGAAAAACAAGTAAAAATGCTGTATGTTTGGCCGACCCGAACTTTGAATACCCTCCTTGGAACGAATTTGGCAATTTTAAAAAAATAAAATCCGTTAAAATTCTGCTAAAATCTTAAAAAAAACAAATTTAGCCGTCATATTAGGGTCTAAACGACGATGTGGACCTGCAAAGGTAACTTTTGTCATAAACCATTACAACACTCAAATGCGAAACTTAAAAACACATCGGTGAATAATGTAGCTGAAATCATTAAAATACTGTATATCAGAAGGTACCGTTATATGGGGTTATACGAAGACATGTACCTGGACAGACAATTTTCCGTCTTAGGCTGTTGTATCCATTTCGAACTTGAAATATAAAATTTGAAACAATTTTGATGAATATTGTCGCTAAAATAATCAAAATACCGAATATAAGGAGGTACCGTTATATGGGGGCTATACCAAAACCTGGACCTACATGGCCCATTTTCAATACCATAGTCCTGCAGGCAAAATTTACAGTTGAGTAAAATCTTATCAATCTACTTAAAATCGTTCGAAAGCTAGAGTGATTTCCACAGACGGCCAGACGGATAGACCGACGGACATCGCTCTGTTTTTTAATAATGCGCAAATTTTCCTTACTGAGAGAAACCCATTCCAAATTCTCACCTCCAAAAATTTTAGACCTGTATCTGTTCTTTTTTTAATAATTACAGATGATTTTTTAAAGCATATTTTTCAATCATCTTTAAGAGTTTGTGAATTCCAAATATCCAAATCAATGTATTATATTCGAATTTTCAAAAGGTGTTAATAATTGTTTATATTATTAGCAGACCATTTAACAGCGGGAGACCTCTGTCAATTTGGTATTTTAACTTGGCTATTTAGAAAATGAAAACAGATATGCGGAAACAAAATCAACAACAACAAGTAAGCAAAGTCTACAGTCGAGCGGGGCCGACCGTTGAATACCCTACAACACTATAATAAACCATACAGTTTATGTATGCGAAATACTCGACAGAATTCCACTAGATATTGCTCATTGATGTTGCACGTAAATGGTCTTCCTAGATCTGGAACCAATATTTCCCAAAGACCTATAACCTCTCAGAAGTGGCAAAAGATTAACATTTATTATTAGTTTTTGACTGAAACGCATCTATATGAGATACAGACATTTGACTATATTCTTCCACGAAATCAGCGTTAACGAAATAGTCGGAAGTGCGTCTTTCCTGTATTTGTGAATTCTCCAAAAAGTCACTGGAATGGACATTTTCGTATTTTGTCTACAAAAGTTGGCAAACTCCTTCACACATTGAATATTTTTGGATGGCCATCCAAAACTGCTTGGCTTTTGCAATGTGCGGTAACCCCCATTCAAATCTGCGTGAGGATCGGGCGATAATTACGACCTGCTGACAATTTTGCACTTTTTGGTCCATTTCAACCCCTAAATATGTGGCGATCATCTCCAAAAAGAGTAGGCTTCTATTCTGACCCTCATCTTATCCCCATGCAAAATTTTGTAGGGATCGGGCCATAAATGATATCTGTATATGATATCCTGATATCCTAACTACTTAGTTTTGGTAGCTGCAGAAATATTACCAATTGTTCAATTCAAAATGAAAATATGCCAAAAATATGACAAAATTGAAAAAAATATGAGAAAATTTTACAAAATCAATATTTTCATCTTTAGAGAGATATTTTCATGCGATTTTTTAGAGGTTTTTTCTTTCCTGCCAAGAGACCATTCTGAATTAATGAGAACTGTTGAAATCAGTTCAGCCGTTCTCGACATATAAGAGATCTTCCAAGCATATCTTCTTTGATAGACATATATATCGCACATATTTTGCTATATATCCGATTTGTTGGATGTCAACATCAATGTAAAGGTCAGAAGTAACCTTGTCATGGCTTCGTGATTTCGCCGGGATTTAAAATACTCGCGGTTTAATGAAAAATGTTGAATTTTTTCAACACAAAAGATAATCTATTTTACCCGCTAAATATTATCCGATGACCACCCTAATTGGTAAGCTTCTTCCCCGCCCTAAACTCTAGCTACATGCGAAATTCCGCGTCGATTGGTCTATAATTGCGACTTGTATAGCTACTGCAAAATCCGATATTTTTTCAGTATTTGGTTCATTTCAACCCCTAAACATTTGGCGATCATCTCCAAAAGAAATAGGCTTCTATTCTGACCCTACATTCTAAATTTCGTGAAGATCGGGCCATAATTGCGACCTGTAGAGTGATTACAAATTAACATGGACAGACGGACAGACGGACGGACGGACATACATAGCTAGATCGACTCAGCTCGGCGAGCTAGATAGATCCATATATACATTCCTATGTGGGAAACCAATATTTCGAGGTTTTACATAATTTTTGGCCCAATCAAACTTATAATACCCCCAACACATAGTGTTGTAGGGTATAAAAATCAAAAATGTAGAAATTGCATATGGATTACTTAATGATGACACCAATGAATTATTAGCCGGCAAAACGCACCATCGAGCATTGCAAGAAATACATACCTCTTCCATGTTCCGTTAAAACATTTTCCATGCCATGGCAAAGTGATCAAAATGAAATTAACCGGTTCATAATTCATTTAATACATTCCATATTCCTAGACATCAAGATTTCCTCATTTAATGCCTAATGGCAAAAGAATTTTTCGATTTTCTTTAAAAGAAAATTTGTAATTCATTTGAAATCACCATTGAAAATCTCTGGCCATAGATGGTGAAAGATTGCTGTTTGTTTGAGTCCGAATCTGAAACTTCGGCTACAGCAAAGTCAACATTTGAAATAATTTGCCTGAACGAATGTGTCCTCAACCTGTCTACCTTCGGTTTTTTTTTCAATTGGGCATTTGATGAAATATGCAAACACTCTCAGTCGAAACGCTGATGGCAACTGGCAGCTTTCATTTGCAGTTAAAAATGCAAGACGACCAAGGAATTCAAGCCGGCGAGTGCCGGCTGGCTGGCACGTCGTTAATGTGCAACAAATTCAAGTTAATTGAATTTTTGCCCAGCTTGAGGTAGTCAAATGTAACCAACTAGGCAGCCCACAGCCCACCGCTGGCATGCTGGGCAAGGTAAAAAGGAAATTGTCCATGGAGGACATGAAACCTTTTTTTGTTGTCTCCCCCACCCCTTGAACTTGTTTGCCATAGCAAACCAAGTGTCTTTTTAAGTTTGGGTTATTGTCCACTTCAGTATGCCAAACAACCAGCCGAACCAAGCCAACCAACCTACGAATGAACATACTTCATGCCAACCCAACACTGGACACATTCATCAAAACTGTGCGAATGCAATGACCAGCTATCACCATGGCCAGGCCAGTTGTTGACATGGTCTACAAGTAATTCCTGTGCTGATAGGAAGTGTGGTTGGTGGCTGTGTGATTTCTCATTTGCCGGCATTACCCGCAGCTGGAAAGAAAATCGCAATGTTTTACCACTTGATTTTCGATTTTCTTGTTGTTCGCTTTTGCAATTTCGAACCAAAGAATGCCACAGCTTCAGGAGTGCAGCGTAGAGTTTCCGAGTCGAAGAGCGCGTGTAACATTATGTTGTCGTAATGAATAAAATTTAGCCTGAAATTGTTTTCCTTTGTTTGGCGGCAAATTCAATTACAATTTGGCGACGGTTTTCACCGCATATCCGAGAGCATTGTTGCAACAAAATCACCACCTCGGCTCATGGCAACCAAAGAACGAACCTGTTTTGAAGTCATGTTGTTGCATATGCCACAAAACTGTCAGTTCACGCCAAGCGGCAACATACTTAAGCCAACTGACTTGCCTGGCCAACCGCCGCCAAGCATCTGATCACAATTTGAACTCTTTTACTGAATTGAAAAAAAAAAACACATTATTATTCGAAGAAAGGAAAATTGATTTGAAAAATCTATAAACAATTCGCGTGCGAAAGTTATAAACAAGAGGAAAATAAAATTACTCCAGCTTGGTATTTATGGCTAAAGCCACTAACACCATTAACATGGAACACCGGTTTATGATCAGTGTCGATTGTTCGACTAGTTGATCTGATTATGTTTTTTTTTCATGCTGAAACATAATTGAAATATTGTAAAACCGAATACCCTACAACATGTGAGGTGGTGGCAATGGTGGAGAACAGTACTCTGCAGTTTTAAGGAAGCTAAGGTGATATGTAGCGTTAGGTACAGCAAAGGGGGCGTATGAGCTTCATATAGTCGCCAGTTTTCACAAGACAGTCTCAAAGTGCAAAAAATATATTAGGAGTACCCAGAGCAGTGCTGGTACAGGGAAGAACTCTCCATTCTCCATCTTATGGCTATGTTATTTACCCTGATTCTTGTCCACAAAAGAAACTCTTACCAGCATGAGACTTGAGTCAATCCACTCAGCTCCAGAACACTCGATGTTTCAGCCGGGCTCATAAGAATATAGAAGACTGGCATGTGCCTGCCACTTCGGAAACGAAAACCCCATTATAAAAATTTAGATTCGTTCCAAGAGTTGGTGTTAGGACTTTTTACTACTCAAAATGCCCAATTTTTTATTTAGAACTTCATACATTTTCAGAATTTAAAGGTTCTATATGTCATTCAGGGTTTTCCTTTCATAGAGAGAACATGTAAAGAAAGTCCTAAATTCGGGCGACTTTTTGATATCCTACACCACTTTGCTAATTTAGTAGAGCTCCACATAACAATTAAAAGTTTTTATGGGAGAATTCAATCATATACTCTATGATTATAATTATAATTTAAAGTTCAAAGGACTAAATATGCCGAAGCATTTGTATCTTTTGAATTCGGACTTGTATTGCCTATTTGGTGCAAAATTAATTTGAAATCAGATAAACATATATATATGGGAGCTATATCCAAATCCGATAAAATTTGGCAAAGATATTTCTGAGCTGTATTTCATATATTTCCCCAAATATCGTTGTTACAGAGTGCATATTACGGCTGCGGAGGACAAAAAAAAAACAAATCGGATGAACAATATATATGGGAGCTATAGCTATATCTGAACCGATTTCGATCAAATTTGGCATACTTATTCCTTCCACCCCTTCCAGACCCCCTGGCCCTTCAGCTCGTCTATGGAAGGAGACTCCCTGGGCATTCAGCTCGTCTATGGAAGGAGACTCACTGGGCATTCAGCTCGTCTATGGAAGAAGACTCCCTGGGCCTTCAGCTCCTCTATGGAAGGAGGCTCCCTGGGCCTTCAGCTTGTCTATGGAAGGAGACTCCCTGAACTTTCAGCTCGGTCTGACATTCCAACTGGTCTACGGAGATCCGGTGTCGCTTTATCTCGTCTATAGAAACGAATTTTGGATATTCAACTCGTGTATGGAGACTCCTTATACTTTCAGCTTGCCTATACATATTTGGTCACAATAATGGTGAAATCGGATGGAGATATTGGATGGAACCTATATGCAAATATGAACCGATCTCGATAAAATTTTTGCAGATGTATTTCTGATCCGGTATCAAATATCATTGTCTTGGAGTGCACATCGCGAATATGAGGTAGATTAACACCAAGTCGGATGAAACATATGTACGGGAGCTATGGCTATATCTGAACTGATTTTCACCAAATTTTAAGTGCTTGCTTCTAGGCTGTGTTCGGTCGTATGTGCCTGTTATTACTTATTTGGTGTACAATAAACATAAAATCGGAAAAAAATATATATGGGAGATATATCCAAATTAGAACCGATCATGATAAAATTTGGCACAGATCTTTATGAACTGTATTTGATATCTTTTCCTGAATAACGTTGTTATGGAGCTCATATTATGACTGTGGGGGGACTAAAATAACAAATCGAATGAGCAGTATATATGGGAGTTATAGCTATTTCTTAACCGATTTTCACCAAATTTAATATACGCTTCCAATTTGCTTGCATGTACCAAATTCAATTCTGTATGGGCTAATATTACACATTTGTTGCACACTAAAAAAACAAATCGGACGAACATATATATGGTAACTTTATCCAAATATCTCCCGATTGTCTCCAATTTCAGGAGAACTTGTCCTTGGGTCGATCAAATGAACCATATCGGATTATAAGGGTGACCTGCATTGTGTTCACAAAAACATGTGGACAGAGAGATAGACACTCGGACGGAGGAACGATCAAATCGTTTCCTTTTGAGTGCAACAAACAAATCCACAAAGACATAATGAGTGGGTATTGAAAGTCCTTTGGCTTGTAAAGCGTGTCTATGGTTCGATGTAAACCGACACTTTAACATCTCACTAGATCTCTTTTTGATACATATTTTTTTGTGATTTCTTAGCAATAGCATAATTGAAAAACGTAGATATAGTTTAACAAGAAATCCAACAGCTTTCGTTTTTCATGTGGTTTGGAAGTATAAAATGAAACTCTTGCAACGATAGTAAGTCATTATAGGCAATTATTTTGTATGGACTTTTGGTATCAATGAAAATTTTAAGATAATTATACTATACCACAACTAGATAGGCAGTGGAATTGAAACATTATACTTGAATACCTCATAAACTGTGGTGTGGTCATTGCTGGAGCTAATAGACATATGAGTCTCAGGTGACAGGTGGTGTGTGAGTGCTTAACAAAAAACGGCATTGTTTAGCTATTTGGGGAAATCAATATCAATGGCTATCGTTTGGAAAATTTAAAACAGAGATATGAGAAAGTAAACCAGATTAAATATTTTCATAACTTTTGTCGCCTTACCAAATTTTCAATTATTTTGCATTGTGAAAATTGATGCCAAACAGGATGCCCGAATGCCATTACAAAACATTTTTTATGGTGGCTTGTACTATTTAAAGTTATTCCGCTCAACTCCATATACAATATTTTTTTCCAAAAAGTAGTTAAACATTTTTTAAACATCCCGTGGAACTGGCAAAAATTGTTGGGCCTACGCTAATGAACCGGAACACAGTTCAGATATCCGCTCCAACAAAAAAAAAAAAAAAAAACTGCAAAATAAATTTCAACAATTTAATATATGCCATATCGCTTATTCATAGCAAAACCACAATTATTTTATTTTTTCCTCTCTCTCTCACATTCTTCCATTCATTTGTTCGCCTGTCCAAAACTAGAGCACACCTTTGAGATCAATAATTTTTTTTGTTGCACCAGGCCGAATAATTTTAATATTTTTAACCACAACGAATTCAGCAGCCAGCCGCAAAACAAAATAACTTTAAAATGAAATGTATTGAAATTATTACTGCCGGCCCGTGCAGACAAGATAAAATGAAATAAATAGCAAAGATAAGAAATTTTTCAATATGGACAATCAAATGCACACACAGACACACACGTTCACAGACAGACAGACAAACTTACATATTACCATAAAAGTTAAGCCATAAATGAAAAACGGCGCTCATGTAATTTATATTAATTTTATCAATTATTGCCATACCGAGCAAAAATATAAACTTTAAAGCAATAAATTGTAAAACATATCTCCAGTTAAATTATGGCCATTATTACGGCAATATCATTTAAGAGTGGGCAAAAGAAAAACAAAACTACAGATATTTAATAGTTTAAATTTATTATTATGGAATTTTTTTTGAGCTCCACTTAATAATTAAAAGTTTTTATGGGAGAATTCAATCATACACGCTATGATTATAATTATAATTTAAAATTCAAAGGACTAAATATGCCGAAGCATTTGTATCTTTTAAATTCAGACTTGTATTGTCCATTTGGTGCGACATTTATTTCAAATCGGATAAAAATATATATTGGACTTATATCCAAATCTGAACCGATCTCGATAAAATTTGGCAAAGATATTTCTGAACTGTATTTGATATATTTCCCTGAATATCGTTGTTACGGAGTGTATATTACGGCTGTGGATAACAAATATAACAAATCGGATGAACCGTATATATGGGAGCTATAACTATATCTGAAACGATCTTCACCAAATTTGGCATACTACCTTCTAGACTAAATTCGGTCGTAGGTAAATCGGACGAAGTTATATATGGGAGCTATATCCAAGTTCGAACCGATCTCGATAAAATTTAGCAAAGGTATTTCTGAGCTGCATTTGATATATTTCCCCAAATATTGTTGTTGCAGAGTGTATATTACGGCTGCGGAGGACAAAAATAACAAATCGGATGAACAATATATATGGGAGCTATAGCTATATCTGAACCGATTTCGATAAAATTTGGCATACTTATTTTCAGGCAAAATTCCATACTATTCGGGCTGATATTACACGTTTGGTGCACAATAAAAGGCAAATCGGACGAAGATATATATGGGAGCTATATCGATATTTTTACCGATTATCTCCAATTTCAATAGGGTTCGTCCTTGGGCCAAACAAATGTTGTTTGCAAAATTTCATAATAAATGCGACCTGCATTTTGTTCACAAGAATACATTGTCAGACGGGCGGACGGACGGACGGACGGACAGACGGACTGACATACATAAATCAACTCAGAAAGTGATTCTATGCAGATCATCAAGAGAAACTATGGGTCTATCTCGTTTCCTTTTGCCTGTTACAAACAAATGCACAAATACATAATACCCTGACCACCTTGTGGTGTAGGGTATAAAAATTAAGGTATAATATTTAAAATTTTTATAATATTTAATATTAGGGGAAAAATATTTAAAAAGCAGCTAAGTTCGTCCGGGCCGAACTTTTAATACCCTCCACCATTTCCAAATGAATTTTAAAATTTTTAACAAATTCCGAAAAATATATAAAATCATTAAAATACCCAATAAAGGGTCGCAACGTTATAAGGGGGCTAAGAGAGAGACAAGAGATAGAAAGAGATACTCATACCAAAATTTCATTTCATACCTCTTAGCGGTTGTACCCTTTATGTGCACATTTCAAAAATCGTCCTTTCACAGCATTAGTGGGCCTTTTGGCAAATTTTAGAACACTAGCTTACCAATTTTGAAAGTTATTGGAACTTTTTTGTACCCAAAATGCGCCAAAACCTAACACATCGAAATAACGGTTTTAGAACCAAGGCAGCTTTGAAAAAACCGTTTCAGGACATTTTGAGTCGATCTGAAGTTGCAGGCCCAAAGTTCTTATATCGATATTTTATTGTCAAGTTTAGATCGAGTTCGGCGATGGACCATATCGGTCCACTCCTCCCACAAAACATCAAAATTTCCACAGAAAAAAATTGCCATATAGAACAAGTAAAAATATAAGTCGGTTTTGCGACAGATGTATACCCTCATCCAATGTTCGATTATTGATTGAGATCACTCCAGCATTTAAATGTGATTAAATCTTCTGTCTCGTACCATCGATAGTTACCGTGATACTGGTAGCGTAGCCCGACGTCAAGAAAATAGACCGAAGAAAACAGCAACATCAGCAGAAATGGTTCGAAAAGTAAAAAAGCGACTTGATCGAAACCAGTGTCGCAGTGGCCGAAGAGGTCAGCTGCTTGCCAAAGGTCAGCTGAAAATGTGCACCTTCGGTTGGTAACCGGAACTCGAACACCGGCAATGGTGATGGGGTGGGCCGCCATAACAGCCGATGGTCGCTCTTCGCTCGAACTAATCGACCGTGGCATCAGAATAAATGCCGAATATTATCGCGAAAATATCCTGGAGGGTGTATTAAAGCCTTTGGGCCGCAGGGAAAATATTTTGGCCGCAGACCTTGGACATTCCAACAGGACTCAGCACCATTGCACTCAGAACGCGCCACCCAAGAATGGTCACAAAATGAGGTTCCTCGCTTCATTTCCAGCTCACAATGGCCACAAAAATCTCCGGATACCAATCCGTTGGTCTATTGTGTCTGGAGTATTTTGGAAAGCAAGGTTGGCACTAAAAAATACCCAAGTGTTAATCACCTCAAGCAAGCGCTTCGTCGGGAATAGGTCAAAATACCGCACAGATACGATTGTGAGGGACTTAAAACTCCAAATCTGATAAAACATAAATATAGGAGCTATAACTACATCTGAACCGGTTTTCGCCAAATTTGAAGTATTTTTTTCTAAGATGAATTCGGTCGGACTTGCCAAAATTCACTCCATTTGCACTGATATTAGCCATATGGGAGCTAATCTGATCCAATCTCGATAATTAAAATTTTTGAGCTCCATAACTTATCTGGTACAATATATCATTCATGCATGTCAGACACTTAACATCTCAAATTGGATGAAACTTATATATGGGAGCTATAGCTATATCTGAACCGATTTTCTCCAAATTTGATGTTCTTATTTCTAGACTGAATTCGGTCGGATGTACCAAAATTCAGGACATTTGGATTGATATTGACCATTAGGTGCACAATTGATTATATAAGTCCACGTTAACCCGAAATCGGTTGAATATATATGGCAGTTGTATATAAATTTGAACCGATTCTCACTAATTTAAATAGGGTTCTTCCTTGGTCCAAATAATTATTTTTTTTTTGGAAATTTTCATCTCAATAGGATAATAAATGCTACCTGCAGTGTGTTCACAAAAATACAGGGACAAACGGACTGATATGATTATTCGACTCAGAAGATGATTCTATGAAGATCCTTAAAAGTAGTTATGGGGTCTATATCGCTTTCTTTTCCATGTTACAAGCAAGTGCACAAATACATAATATCCTTGCCACTATTTGGTGTAGGGTCTAAGTAGGCTATATCCGCACTTGTTTAGACCACATAGTTATACAGAGTGTCGAACAGACATGATTGGAGAGGCTCCAAATGACTGCTTACTCTATGCCGACTTGGTATGATAAAAGTAAATTATTTTGCCTCGTAAATATTATAGGAATATTGTTATTATTCTGAGTTGACTCATAATAGTTTCTTTAGGCGAAAATAGACATTTTTGATTTGGATTTTTTCGTTGAAGAATAACTTTTTCAATTTTTATATTAAAGGCCACATTAGTCGTGTTAATTATTCTTGAATCCATAAAATTGACCCTGAAAAATCGCATTTATAAGGCCCATTGATCATGAATGTTTCCGCTGATGGATATATTTTAGAATATTTTTATTCCCCTGCGTCAGTAGTCCAGAACCATTTTTCATTTTCCCCGCAGAAGCTTCTCCAGCTGTGTTTGTTTGATTATTTGATGAATTACAATAATTTCGGTTTGACTATATCAAGTTGGGCTCAATTCCAATTCAACTTCAACAATGATGTGGGTTAAAAAAATTAACGTTTTACCCACATTTCGTGCTGGCGCATGACGCTTGCTTGATTCCCGAAAAGTGCATAATTCATTAGGAAAAGCAGTGCGACGTCACAAAAAATTACTCTCTTATTTGAACCATTGACTTTTTCAGTAATTTATCAAAAAAGCGCCAAAACATGAAATGTCGAATTTAAGTGGCAGCCTTTTGGAGAAAAAATGTCAAAAGCAACAATAACAACAATGACGACGACGATGAAAATATCAACGAATGAAAAACCTTTATTAACATAATTACAATTGTCCAACCAACAAAAAGAAAACAGCAACAACAAAAACACGATTAAACCTACTCACATTCAAATGGAAACAAAATATGTTTTCTTTGTTGATGTTAGAAAAATACAAGCGGGGGCACAACATTGTTCTCCACAAAAAAATGATGGCCCAAACAACAGCAAAAAAAACTATCACCCTAGCAAAGCTACCTGTTCTTTTGGCCACCTAACTGAGTCCCATGTTATGTGCTCTAAACACCCACCCCTCCACCAAAAGGAAGCCAGCGACTTTGGTAACAACCAGTCAGCCTGCCATCCAGCCAGCGAGCATGCTAGCAACACGCTTCATATCATTTTCTAAAATGATTTTTCTATTGTGATACTGTCTACACCCGCATTTCATATGACAGCTGCTAACTGTCTGTCGTTTGGATGAGCGCACAGTATTCGCTTCAGTGAAGGCAGTCGAGCGGGCGGTCTAGATGTTCTCTGTTCACTCACCATTCAGATGAGTTCACATTCAGTGGTTACTTAAACTATTCTAGCTAGATAATGTTGATTATAGTCAAAATGAAGAAGGTGGCGTTAGTAGCCATGTGGACATTAAAATGGGTCTCAAGACTCAGAATTATGGCTTACAAAGTATGTCCCAGCCCAAATTTCGAAACATCAAAATATTCGTCGCAGACCCCAAAAAGTACAATTATTGCTGATCAGAATAAAATTGTAAGGCTATTTAGTGATGTCCATCTGTCTGTCCACACGTCGGCCTGTCTATTGATATTACGATAGAGTCCACATTATTTAATCTACAGCTTTGAATTTTGGCACAAAGACTTATATTGTACGCAGGCTAATTAGTATTGAAAATGGTCTAAATTGGTTCACGTTTAGGTATAGCCCCCATGTAACGGTACCCCCCGATTTTCGGTGTTTTGAACGTTTCTGCTATTATTTCGAAATAAATTAGGTTAAACTTTGTTCTCGGAAAATCATTTCTCTCCTTGCGAAAGATGTTAAATTAAACAGAACTAATTGGTATGGCACCTTTATAACGGTACCTTCCGATTTTCGGTATTTTGAAGGTTTCAACCACAATCTCCAACCAAATCAGCTGAAACTTGACAACTGGGGGTACCTGAAAGGTCTGTTATCTCTAGGAGAAAGATGTTCGATTCGGGTCCTTAAATTGGTATAGCCCCATATAACGATACCGCCCAATTTTTCATTATTTCGAAGATTTCTGCTACTAGCTTTTATACCCTCCACCATAGCACTAAGGAAAAAATTTTTCCGTTTGTGACACCTCGAAATATAAAATTTAGACCCCACCAAATACATTTATTCTTGATCAGAATAAAATTCTATGTCGTTTTGGCGATGTCCGTCCGTTTGGCTGTCTGTGGAAATAAATCAAGCTTCTGAACAAAATGCAGAACTTTTGATATTTTAAATGGGCCATATAGGTCCACGTTTTGGTTTAGGTCCCATAAAACTGTAGCAACATATTTCAGTTTTTTTGAGAGTTTCAGTCACAATTTTAACCCTAATTTGGTGAAAATTGACAACATGTATTCATATTATACAAAAAAATATCCTTCCATAGAACTGTCAACATAAGTCTGGGTTTTGGTATAGACTACATGCAATTGTATCTCCAGATATTCGGTATTTTGATGATTTTAGCGCCATCCAAGAATTGTTCCGAATTTCGTATTTGAAGTTTCCAATGTGTACTATAGCCTATGACAGAAAATTGCCTATGCAAGTCAAGGTATAGCCGCCAAAGAACCGTACCTCCCTATATTCGTATTTATCAAGTATTTTAATGATATTAGCGACATTATTCACCGAAATTATTATGAGAGAAAATTTCCTATGCAGGTGCACGTCTTCGTATATATAACGGTAGATCCCCAAATTCGTTATTTTGATGATTTTGGCAGTTTATTCACAGGAATTGTTTCACATTTCGTATTTGAAGTTCCGATAACAGAAAACTGTATAAGCAGGTCCATATCTTCGTATAGTTCCCATATAAAGATTCCTCCCGATTTTCGATACTTCGATGATTTTAGCGATATTATTGACTATGGCAAAAATTGCTATGCAAGCGCCTTTCCCTATATAAGGCGTTTTAAGATTTAAACAGGATTTCCATTATTATTATTTTTATTTATTTTATTTTTTTTTCTTTTTGTTTTTGAAAATTTCCAAATTTGTTCCAAATGGAGGAGGGTATTCAAAGTTGGGCCCGGCCGAATATACTTTTTTAAATTGTTTTTTTTTTTATAGCCTCAACCATATGGCTAATACGGCCAACACCTGCCTGTACGAAATAATGGTTAGAGTCTAACTCTAGGTTTTTTTCGACTAAATCCATGTCAGGGCATTTGTAGTCGATTTGGGGGTGTCTGTCTGGCTCGTTGGCTCCTCCATTTTCAAAAAAAAAAAAAAAATATTTTACTGCACAGAAAGAGAAAGGATAACCCGATTTTGCTTCAACTTTGCAAATCCTTACATTTGCATCAGTGCTAAGCGAGGTGCGAAAATGGACATTATCAGTCCACTTCATCAAGTACCACCCCCACAAAAGTTCAACATTTCGAATAATTACAACTCTTATAAAATGTGATGTAAGAGTCCGATTGTCTTCAAATTACACACATCCCAATATTTTTATTAATCAAAGGTCTGGTTTGAAGGTGGAATATATCCTTCTGATACCTCCCCCACAAAGGGTCAACTGTTTGAATATCCATTTAGCTCATTAAACGCTACATTAGCATCCGATTCCATTTAGACTTAGTACCTCTCAATATGTCCATCAACACAAGATATGTTAAAACAAGTAAGCAAAGGCTATAGTCGTGCGGGGCCGACTATGTGATACCCTACAACACCAAATCCACTTCGGAAGATTTCATTTTTGAAATAATGTCATAGGGCCCTGCCCAGATATTACCCTTATTTACGCACTTCACCGTGTTGTTATGTATTCGAAATAAATTCATGTTGTTGTTCATTTTATAGCTAAATATAATCCAATAGTCATCCAAAATGTTCGACTTCTTCCCTGTTATTAACTCTCTCCTCATGCTAAAATCCATGCCGATTGGTTTTCAATTTTGACCTGTAGAGCGACTGCAAAATCAGGAAAATTTTAATTTTTTTTGGTCCATTTGAACCCCCTAAATTTACATCTACATAACAAGAGGCTTCACTTCTGACCATAACCCTATCTCCATGCTAATTTTTTTGAGAATGGGACGATAATTGCGAGTTGAATATAATACTCCTAACACAGCTTGAATAAAATATTCCCAATACATAAGATCACAAAATATTACAAAATGTAAAACTCAAAATTGGTAGTTAAATACGAAAAAAATCTCAGCGATAAAAAATACGACAAAAATGGAAAAAATGTAAAAAAAATATTTACTTTTTTATTGTCATATTTTTACGCGATCTTCGTAGATCTTACCGTTTTCTGGCAAGATACCATTCCGAATTTATGAGAATTGTGAACATCCGTCCAGCTGTTCTTAAGCTATATGCGGATAACTAACATTATTTTTTTACATATAGATTGTGCATATTTCGCTATATATCCGATATCTTGGCTACCAGCATCACTCTAATGGGCAGAAGTGGCCTTTTAATCTGTTTGAGATTTCGATGGTATTAAAAATATTCGCTGTATACGATTTTTTTACATAAAAGTTATGGACTATTTTCCCCGCTAAATATTGCCGGATGACCATCTAAATTGGTATGCTTCTGCCCAACCCCGAAATATAGCCCGATGCTAAATTCCGTCGATTGATTTATAATTGCGACCCCTTAATATTATGCGATCTGACCATATTCTGACCAGAACCTCACCTCCATGCTAAATTTCGTGAGGATCGGGCCATAATTGCGACCTGTACCGTAATTAAAAATTAACATGGACAGACGGACGGACGGACATACATAGCTAAATGTAGGTTCCTATGTGGGAGACCAATATTTCTTTACGAGTTGCTATATCTAAATATGTCTCTCAACCAGAAACCCGAGATAAATATGGTTTTTATGATTTTGCATAAAATTTGATATAAATGTTCGAGTTTCTTGTAATTTTGCACATACCAATTTTTTTATTTATATTAGATGAAGTATGAAAATGGAATACTTCGGTCGACTATGTACCAGACATTTTAACATTTTCCAAAAATTATCATATATCTCATATAAAGTGAAGGAAGTAACTAATGTAGTCCAAACCGTGCACATTGCAATATTTATATTGTATTTATTTAGGTCCGATACGAAATGGTCAATATTGGCCTACTCCAAAGACGGTCAACAATTTGAAAAATCAGAGCAGAAGACAAAATATATTTAAATAATCGAACATTGGCTGTGGGTATACATCTGTCGGGAAAACTGACAGATAACATAGGATTTTTTTCCGACTTTGAATATAAATATGTAATGGGAAACCACCTCAATATACACAACCCACAATAATTTCTAACATTGTTGGCGACCAACAAAAATTTCATAGCTCATACCCTTATGGGCAAACATTAATTGACTTGGCCGAATATAACGATGCATCATACATCAAAATGTCTCCTATTTCTCTTTCTCGCCGCCACAACACAGCACAAGATAAATAGGCACACTCAGGCCTACCTACCTTCCTACTACAACTGTGTGTATCTGGCTCTGTGTGTTTGTCGTTACCAAAATAAAATGGGAACTAGCGTATTATTATAATGACTTAATTTCATTAAAACAATGAAATGGTAACAACATAAAAAATGTGCCACACATAATTTACTTTCCGGATCGCTACAGTACATAAGTACATTTCCTACTTACAAAAATTCTAAAGTCAGTGTTCGGTTGTTGTCTGGCCGGTGTCTCGTCAACACTATGGTGTTAGAAATGTTTTCAACATATTTTTGTAGGAGTTTACAAAAATGTTGAAAAACAGAACGACAGTCTGGCTGGCTGGCTGTCTTTGGAACTCAACATCAGCCAGAACAAACGGCATACAGAAGATTCTTATCTGTTTTGGGGGTTTTCTGTTGATTAGAATTATTAAAAATGTTTTTACGCTAAGTGAAGCTATGAATTATGCAAATTTAAACTCCCAACATACAGACAGCAGAACAACAACAAAAACACATGCGACTAACTTCGAGATATGTATGTTGTTGGACAAACAAATAGACAGAGAGACAGCAACCACAAAAATATTCTTGGCCATTAATGCATCGCTTCGCTTAGAATGCGATTCGGTCGTAACTTAAACCGTCTATTAAAATCGCATAAACTTGAACCAAATTAAGTTGTTCCTTTATGGAAATTATCATTAAATGCGGAAACTGGCAAAAGAACAAATAAAAGTTACACTTTATGTATGTTTTGTTGCCATGGCGCATAGAAGCCATGAAGAACCCACAGCAACATGGGCCATATGTTTTTAATTTCTATTCTTTGACAATGCAGTTGGATAAAGAGCAGATCAGACTAGACAAGAATGAAAGACCAACCGCCATCAACATAACCACCCAGAGAGTAATGAAAAACTGCGGGATTATCTCACAATTTGAATAGTCGGGTGGGTGCGACCTTGTGCAATCACTGAGCGTGTGTTTGTTTTTCTGTGGCATGGATCTCTATGCAAACTGTAATTATTTCAATATGGAATTTACATAAAAATTCTTTCGATAATCTTAAAGAAATTCCCGCGATTATTAATGGAATTAGAAACAGTGGGTGAAAATGCCTAAGGGATTGTGAAAAGATTATAAAAAAAAAACTATTTTATTTATGACCGAGTAAAACACAATCATAGTCGAGCATGACTGACCAGTTGATAACATATTCGACTATATTCGCGAATTTTCGATAAAGGTAATTGTAACCAACCTACATTACCAGTAGTTAGAAATTAATGGACTATTTATCGATATTTCAAAAACAAAACAGCTTACTTTCCTCATTATCAGTAATGAATAATGGAATAGAGTGTGTGCTATATTGGACGTCAAATCGGATGAAAAGATATATATGAAGGTTATATCCAAAAGTTATATTCAAAAAATTGGCAGAGGTTTTTCTGACCTGTGCCTGATATCTAGTAAGAAATATCATTGTTATGAAGTGTATATTACGAATTTGAGGGACTAAAACACCAAATCGGATGAATATATTAGCTCTACATATATTCATCCGATTTGGACCGATTTCCACTAAATTTTACACACATCTGCTTCTCGACTGAATACTGAATTCCACTCCATTTGGGCTGATATTAACAATGTGAGGCACAATAAACGTCAAATAACATACAGGGTGAGATAAAAAAATGCAACAAAGTCAAACACCACAATTTTTACATTTTTTAATATTTGTCAAAATGGAATGGAATTTGTCACTTACGACCGAATTAAGTCTAGAAGCTAGTATGTCACATTTGGTAAAGATCGGTTCAGATATAGCTATAGCTCCCATATATACTGTTTATCCGATCTGTTGTATTTGTTACCCACATCCGTAATATGCACTCCGCAGCAACGATATTCTGGGAAATATATCAAATACAGCTCAAAAATATCTTTGCCAAATTTTATCGAGATTGGTTCCAATTTGGCTATAGCTCCTATATATATCTTTATCCGATTTTAAATTAATTGTGCACCAAATGGGCAATACAAGTCGAATTTAAAAGAAACATATTCTTCGGCATATTTAGTCCTTTGAACTTTAAATTACAATTATAATCATGGCGTGTATGATTGAATTCTCCCATAAAAACTTTTAATTGTTATGTGGAGCTCAACTAAATTTGCAAAGTGGTGTAGGGTATCATAAAATCGGCCTTGCCCGACTTTAGGACTTTCTTTACTGGTTTTAATATAATCATTCTCGAAGTGATATCCTACACTCTATATCAATTTTATTTGGAATAAAAGATTAAAATGTCAAATTTTGTGAAAATCGATTCAGAATTGGAAATCCCATATATGTATCATGGTACAATAAAATGGTAAGGTAGAGCTACCAGCTGATTACAATTTTTTTGTAAGTGTGCCCAACTTCTGCCGATTTTGTGTATATATTTATTGTTTAAAAAAAATAAAAACTGAATATTTTCAAAATCAATGATTGGAAGACGCGCATTAAGTTTTTCGCCACTTTTGTTATGAATTTGAAAGATAGAACTTTTTAGATCATATTTTTGAAGGAAAATCTAGGTTTTTTTATATTCTTCCCGCTGTTTAACTGATTTTAGAAATGAGGAAAAATATTGAATAAATGAAAACAACATATGGCATGTAAATTTGCAAGGAAGCGGGTATATCCTCAGGGCTGTATTTCTGTAGTTTTACGAAGCTGTTCTACCTCCTTATTGTACCATGATATGTATTAGTTCCCTCTGAAACCAAAATATAACTGTCTATATAGTCGGCCCCGCTCGAGTTATCACTTTTCCTTACTAGTTTTTCTAATGCGTATGTACAGAATCTGTCGAAAAGAAACGCTTTAAAAATAAAACTCATTTAAAGTTAAAAGAAGTCATCCATGATTACATTTTCACGAAGATGATACCATAATTTCAATTCGTCTTCATATATATGACAAAACTTACTTTATTATCCACATAGTCCTTGCTCATATCCTCTTAGCCCAAAGCCATTAAATATCCCAAATTTGAATATATTACCATTTCCCACAAAAAATATTATCATTGAAGTGTATTCGTGGGAATTCACATTGACAATAAATTTTCCTGTGCGTACGTCTAATCAAGGATTAAATTGAAATTTCCCGTTAGAGATTAGAGAAATATTATAACATAAATTTGAAATGGAATGAAATGTAATCGGAAATCTTATTACCGCACATTATTTTCGCATATATCTGCCAAACAGAGACTCGCTTCATTCAAATCTTCATTTTCAAAGTATCCTTTTATTCCTGGGTGAAAACTAATGACAAACACAAGCAACGTTGTATGGATACATACAAAGTTAAAGGCATAAGTATCTAAATACCTATTCTAACTATTGTGCGTATGTATGTATGTGGTAAAGGAAATGAGTATCAAGATATAAGAGTTAAGTTCTTGCATTGTTATTTAATGGAGGGAATTAGGATTGTCATGGTGGGTGGTATAAACATTTGGGTTAAAGTGAATCATTTTCGAATTAATTTTTGATAGTTTACCTTAAAAATTAAAATATTAGAGTAGTCATTTATAGACGTTTTTGGAACCGCCCATGGCTCTTTGGGCTAGGTAATTTTAATAATTTAAAATATATATGTCATGTCAAACCAGGGTTGGTTTTCCAAAATTGTCGCTGGAGAGCTTCTCGAAAAATATATAATTTTTATCCATTTTTATAATAATCCCGGAAATTTTATACTTTTTTATATGAGTACCAATAGAACATAAATTTTTACTTTCCATATTTTCCGGAAATTTTGAAATTTCTTTTCATTTTTACCCTGTCCTTCCAATCTGTTATCCCCGTAAACACCATTAGTAAAATAATCATAAATTAAAGACTATTAACTTTAGATTATCGTTAAGGTTTTTATTGCCAAAAATAATGCGTTTAGGTGTTTGCTGTTTATTATATATGTGTGTGTGTGTACGTACACACACTAACAAACCCAAAATCTATTGAATACATTTATTGTAAGCCCTGATTGTCTCTCTCTCTACGCCATTATCATTGATAAAGTAAGAAAATTATTAGTGAAACCCCGGCAAAAGGATAATTATCCGTAAAATAAGTTGATAGAGATAATATTGTTCATGGCAACACAAAGGACGAGCACAAATACAATCGCACACACACACACCCATAATATCAACAGAAAAGGGTTAACTTACTTATAAACCAAGGACGTGCTTTGATGTTATAATCTTTGCTGTTATACCTTTCGGTATATCACCATAGAAATGGGGAAAAAGTAACCAATTACAATAAAATTGGAAATAAATGACATGACATTTAGTGGGTAAAGGAAGTAGTTTCTGGGAATAACGATGATATAGACTTTGTGTGGGAATTTAATATTTGGGAATATCTTTCTGGAAAGTTCTCGTGTAGATAATATTTACAAATTTTATTAAAGAATATTAACCAAACCTTCCGATTTATATTCTTTAATGCCCTATAACGTTGTAATCTTATATTTTGTATACCATTTTTATGATTCAAAGTCTAAATTATTTTAAAAAAATAGTCCGATAAATAAACTGCTTAAAAGTTCTCCAATAGTTCTTGAAACATTTACATGCAATTACATTACATCATAGTCCTTAAAAATTCTTCTAAAAAACTTCACAACTATGATTCAGCAAAAAAGAAAACAAAAAACAAAAAAGGGATTATGTTAGGTCAAGGGATTTGGTTGGAAATTTGTACCGGAATCTTCAATGTACCTTAAATCATGAGATAAATTTTTAAGGAAGTTTCATTAAAGGAAGTATAGTTGTTATTGTTATTTAGATTTCGCAATGGGCCTTCTCTGGCAGAGATTTGGCAATAAAGGCTGACACTTTCATATCTTCTCAAAAACTACTTCAAAGGTTATTCTTAAAATGTTGAAATAAGGTCGCATTTCTGCACCAGGTAAGCTAAGAACAAATTCTTGTGATCTTGACGCTCATTGCCCTTAAAAACGTTAAAAACTTATTCTAGGAATTTATATGACTGTCTCTTTTATTCCTTAAATAAATTACCTTTTAATTTTGGAATCATATATTCCGTTACAATTTTTTTTACAAAATCCAAAATTTTGTTTCAGATGGCCTTATTTTTTAACATAAACACATTTACGTATTTTATAGTTCTTTTAGTCGTCCCAAAATTTATATGCTTAAGTCTCTGATAGAATGCAAATAATACTTTAATTCCAATAATATATGCAATATTCTTCTCAAAATATTTAAAAAAGTCCCCAATTTTAAAGCTAATAGTCGCGGAAAATTCTCCCCAAAACTCCACTAAAGGACTCCATTATCATTTGTTGCAAACAAATTCCACATAATAAATCCGATGGTCCTCATAAAGTATTACAAAAAAAAATATTTTTTCAACAGATTTCAAAAATTCTAAAACAACCAGTAGGGAAAGGTCAAAAGCCGGGAGGGGCCGGGACTATATGATACCCTACAAAACTACAGGGTGAGATAAAAAAAACTGCAACAAAGTCGAACGCCATAATTTTTACATTTTTTTTTAAATTTTATTGAACGAAAGCAAAAAATGTCGGAAATAGCATCAAATTTTAGAATAAGTTTAGATTTGTTCGAATTGATCACCTTTGGCACTAATTATGGCAAATGAAACCGTCATACGCTGCCCGAATGTTGCTCTGCGGTATTTTGGCCTATTCCCGGTGAAGCGCTTGTTTGAGGTGATCGACACTTTGGTATTTTTTATACCAACCTTGCTTTCCAAAATACTCAAGACACAATAGTCCAATGGATTGGTATCTGGAGATTTTGGTGGGTGGAAATGAAGGGAGGAACCTCATTCTGTAACCATTCTTGGTTGGCGCGTGCTGAGTGCGATGGTGCTGAGTCCTGTTGGAATATCTAAGTTCTGCGGCCAAAATGTTTGCGTGCCCAAGGCTTTAATACACCCTACAGAATATTTTCGCGATAATATTCGGCATTTATTCTGATGCCACGGTCGATTACCACGAGCGGAGAGCGACCATCGGCTATTATGGAGGCCAACGTCATCACCATGGCTGGCGCTTGAGTTCTGGTGGTCAACCGAAGGTGGCTGGAAGGTGCTGGATAACGAATGTTTTCTCATCGGAGAAACCCAAATTCGGCAGTTCACCACTTTCAGCCAAGCGAAGCAACTCTTTAGCTCTTTTGAATCTATTTTCTTTCCGTTGCGGTGTAAGTTTTTGCACTTTTTGGAATTGCAATGACTTTACCCTGAGCTCTTTTTTCAATATTTGCCCAATGGAATATTGCGATATGTTCAGCACACGAGCCATTTTCCGGCCACTGCGAAGCGGTTTTCTATCAAGTCGTTTCTTTACTTTTCGAACCATTTCTGCTGATATTGCTGTTTTCTTCCGTCCACTTCCTTGACGTTGGGCTATGCTACCTGTATCACGGTAACGAGCGATGTTACGAAACACAAAAGATTTATTCACATTGAAATGCTGGAGTGCTTTAAAGATAGCCACTTATGGTTTTCCAGCCACACATTATCACGCTTGAATTGCGTTACGAATAACTTTTTTTTCTGGAAAATTCTCACCAAAATGCTTTTGTACGCTTGTAAACAATATAATTAGCTGTAACTGGAATAATTTTAACAGCTGTCGGTCGAGTGACTTAGAAATGACAGCAGTCTGAAGTTGGTTGCAGCTTTTTCATCTCACCCTGTATAGATGGGAGCTATAACTATATCTGGACCAAATTTGATGTACTAGCTTCTAGACTGAATTCGGTCGGATGTGCCATAATTCAGGTCATTTGGACAGAAATATGTTGAAGATATATATGGAAGCTATATCTTAATTTGACCGATTCTCATCAATTTCAATAGTGTTCGTCCTTGGGCCAAACATATATTGTCTGAAGAGTTTCATTTCAATCGGATAACAAATGCGACCTGCATTTCATAAAAATTTATGGACAGACGAACGGACATGCATAAATCGACTCAGAAAGTGATTCTATTCCTTCTCCATGCTACAAACTAATGCTCAAAGACATAATGCCCTTGCCACTATGTGGTGTAGGGTATAAAAACTAAGAAGTTAAAATACTATACTCTCCACTAAGATGAAAAAGAACAATTTTGAAAATACCAATATCAACAATTCTGCGTTTGAGAAAATTCAATTAAAGCTGCGAAAACAATTGAAATTGGTGGGACATAGTTGTTAAATACTTCAGGATATGTAATATAGGTCTTTAACGCTAACGAGTTTATCCATACTAATTGAGAAATGTCAATTCTAAAGCATTTCAGAGTAAATTTTAGTTACATACTTTGAAATATCGAATATCGGGAGGTAACCTAAAATAGAGCTATACCCTTATTTGGGCCTGTACATATAGTTCTTGCAAATATGGCTTCTAAGCTCTGAAAACTTTAAAAAAAAAATATTTCAGTTACTGTTGAAAATGTGGATAAAACAGTCAGAATATTTTAGACCTAATGTTTACATATATAGTTATACAGGAGCTATAGCGAAAAGTGGGCCTACACTTATAGTCTTTGGTGCCACCATGATGTTAAAACCTTCTAAATCCCAAATATTGAACAGTTCTCTTATAATTTTGTTAAATAATTAGGCTAGAATACTGAAAATATGGAATCTCCTGGTGTATTTACAAACCAATAAGGAGAGGTCAAAAGTCGGGCGGGATAAATTGGAAAATTTCATCTCAATCGGGTAATAAATGCGACCTACTTTTTGTCACAAAAATACATGGACAGACGGACTTACATGCATAAATCCATTCAGTGGTACTTTAGAGTGATTTCTAAAGGCGGCTCAACGAATTCTACTCCCTATTATATTCGATGCTCTAAACTAGAGAAATTCTCTAAGGGTTAACTTATGCCTTGGTGGTTTATTGAGATTTAGGCTTTCAAAATTTGTTCTTAGAATAAAATGTCAAGACAAACAGAACAAATAAATTTATTGCCATGGGTATTTAAAAACTAATTTTCCTTTAAAACAACATTATCCTAATTTGATGTCTTCGAAGTTTAAATATCTTTATTTAAAAATCAAAAGTAATCCTTTCATTAAACAGAAATATAACAAACTTATTCATATGTTCAAATTCAGATTAATTTAACTTGTTTAATCTTCAAGAACATATCCTACGGTCATATGATGATTTTTGTATTTTTTTTCACAAAACTTTAGCAGCCAGACATATGGCCTTGGAGCTGTCGCAGAATAGAAAAAAATGTTAAACCCTTGTTATTGTAATTTAACAAAATTTTATCATCAGCCATCATTTAATATTATAATTGCTGAAAAACTTTTACTTTTGCCAAACTCTACCTGCCAGCAGACGATTTTGATAACATTTTGATATAAACCCCATAAAGTTTAGCAATTCCATTGAACAACTGCTGAGCAAGAGACGTCGTACAAGTCTTTTGCCTTCTGGCCATAATTTAAAAGCTTTTGCTTTACTAGGATTTCTAAAAACAAAAACTTTGCCAATGATATTTTCTTTTTTTTTTCATTTTATGTCTGTGTGTATTGTTTGCATTCAAAGGATATAAACGAAAATTCGAAAAGAAAATATAAAATGAAATGAAATAATGGCGAAAAGGGTTCACTTACATTTGTTAGCCTCTCTTTTCAAGGTATGTAAGTATGTGTGTGTGTGTGTTTGACTGTGCGGTGAAATATAATTCTTTTCGGTAATTTAGCATTCATTGATAAATTTTTGCCTGATATAATTCTGTGGGTTTTTATTGTTAATGTTTTTATTACTTTTGTTTTACTTTTATTTCCGTTTAGGCCAATAATAATAGCAATGACAGTGGCAGTGGCAGCGTTAAAGACGCATTGTCATTACCATTCACACACACTCTCTACTGTATATGGAAGCGCAAGTACTAAAACGACTGAAAGTTTTGGTAAGCCTTTCCAAATGTTCTTTGTTGTTGTCGGTTTGTATTTCATTTGTGAAAATGTTCCTTTTTGTGGTTTTATTGCGTTTTTCACTTGAATGTAGCTTGTATGGATAATGGTGTGTGTGCGAGTGTGTTAGTGTGGTTAAGTATTAAAGTGTGTTTTTGGCTGTGGGTTAATATCCTTTTTCTGGTAATAACTTTTATAGGGATTTCTATGAGTGGCGTGAGAGAATTTTTTATAATAAATCTCAAGGCAGTATTTATTTTTCTTGGAACCTAATAGGGACTGACTAATTAAAAACGGCCTGAACATAGACAGCCAATTTTCCCCAAGTATTTTTAACCGCTATAGCAGAAAACTGCTTCCTTCTAAATAATAATTTTACACCTAATATGGTATATATAGTCCTGATCAGCGTGAAAAATAAAACGATTTAGCCATGTCGGTCAGTCTGCACAAGCAGTTCTTTGGTAAGTACTATACCACCTGGAAGAGAATTGTCTGTATAAAACCATGCTATCATATATCCCCTATATCATATACAGCATATAACAGAAAATTAGTTTGGAAATTATTTAAGTTCCTTCAAAATGGTGGAGGGTATTAAATGTTCGGTCCGGCCGAACTTAATTACGGGAAAAGTTTAATAGTGAGTGAAGCTAAGAATAGAAAACACCAGAATAGACGTTTTGATGGTTTAAATCCCAAGTTCCCTAAATAAAGGAGACAAGTTCCCCCTCTTAGAATTTTTTTATACACTCCACCATACATAGTATGGTGGGTATATTAAGTTCGTCATTCCATATGTAACTCATCGAACAATCATTCTTGATCAGCGTTAAATTCAAAGACGATTCAGCCCTGTCCGCCCGTCCGTCTGTTGTAACCACGCTAGAGTCAAAACGAATAAAGATAGGAAGCTAAAATTTTGCGCAGATCAGTCTTTTGTCTGCAGGCAGGTCAAGTTCACGATATTGTATAGCCCCCTTCCAACGGTACCACCGATATTCGATTTTTTGATGATTTTAACCACTTTTTTTCAATGAAATTGTCTGAAAATAAACACAAGGAGTTCCTTTTGAGTACTTTACACCCTGGAAGAGAATTGTCTATATAAGTCTACGATGTCGTATAGCCCCCTTACATGGGAACCCCCGATGTTCGGTATTTTGATGATTATCGCCAAATTGTTCAGTAAAATTGAATTGAAAAATTATTGTCTATATAGGTTTCGTTTATCCCCAATATAACGATACCTCCCTATTATCGGTATTGTCATGATTTTAGCAACATTTTTCAATGAAATTGTCTAAAAATCCATACTAGAAGTTTTTTCCAAACACCTTGCGTATGCAGTCCCATGTCTTCGTATAGCCTCCATAATACTGCACCTCCCAATATTCGGTATTATTCACCGGAGTTGTTTCAAATTTCGTATTTAGTGTTCGTAATGGGAACTACAGTCTATGACAGAAAATTTTCTATGCAGGTACTTGTTAAATATTTGTAAGGATTTTCTTACCAAGATTTAACGATTTTTATACCCTACAACACTATTATAAGTTTGATTGGACCAAAAATGGTCCAAAACAGAAAAAATCTCGATTTTGCTTTTGCTCTAGAGGCCACAATTATAAACCAACCAATGGAATTTTGCATAGAGTTTAAGGCTGGGCAGGCACCTACCAATTTGAACGGTCATCGGACAATATTTAAAATTTCCACTAAACCGCGAATATTTTTAATGCCGGAAAAATCATAAATACATTAAAAGGCCACTTCTGACCATTACAGTGATGCTGATAGCCAAGATATGGGATATATAAGTACAAAATATGTGAATAAAATAGATCTTAGTTATTCTGCTTATAAGTCGAGAACTGCTGACTAAATTTCACAATTCTCAGCAATTCGGAACGGTCTCTTGCCAAAAAGGATAAAATATAAGAAAATCGCGTAAAAATATGCCAATAAAAAGGTAAATATTTTTTACATCTTTTCAATTTGTGTCATATTTTTTATATCGCATGCGATTTTTTCAATTTGACTTTCAATTTTGAATTGTATATTTTTGCATTTTTTTTCATCCTGCAACACTATGTGTTAAGGGTATTATACAGGTCGCAATTATCGTCCGATCCTCACGAAGTTTTGGGCAAATGCACCCGGTCAAATAACTAAGGGTAACATTTGGCCAGGGCTCTATGACGTTATTTCAAAAACGAAATCTTTCAAAATGGATTTGGATATAAGGGGGCTCTCAACATATTGTGGTGTTGCAGGGTATCACATGGTCAGAACCGTACAACTATAGCCTTTGCTCAATTTGTTTTTTCTTAAGAATTCTCAAACCATTTCGGAGTAAATTTCAAATACTTTTCATATCAAACATCTCGTACAAAACTTTCCATTTTCTATCACCCCAAAAAATCTCCAAAACAAATAATTTACCCTTCCTAATGGCATTGCAATCGTTAAGATTTACATGAAAATTAGCATTTAAAGGTGGATTTTCTTCTACTTTTCGTAATGCTTATGAGAAATTGTTTTGTGTGCTGTTGTCTGTGTGTGGCCTGTGTTTGTTTATTTGGTTATTTATAACGGAAATGGGAAAAGGAAAGAGGACAATATGCAAAGGATATGGATTTTGGGCATGTTAAAGGATTTATTTAATTTTTTCCTCTCTAAGCCAATGTTTGCAGGACGGGCAAAGAATTTTTGTGGCATGCCGAATATTTAAATGCCAATAAATGCTTTTAAATCAGTTACAAGACTATGCCTGAAATTCCACACAGACACGCGCACAAGACAAGTTATGGGGTTTGTCTAGGGCGTGCAGAAACAAGTCCTTTCTTCTTTTTCCTTATTTCTTATCCTTGAGGTTAATGTGTGTGTGCGTGGCTCGCTCGCCTTTGGTGTCTGTTTGTGTAGGATAATACATCCATTTTATTTTGCGGTAATCATATCTTTAAGGTGAGATTTTCATTTGATTTAGCCGCAGTACACAGACGTACATTTTTTCCAGGGTTTCGTGAATTCCAAACCTTTTTTTTTTTTTGCCTTTGCTTATTGCCTTCCTTTATTAGTATCCCCCGGAAAATTAACAAGGGTTAACAAAATGCTAAGGAATGATGTACTGCTTACTGGTGGTATTAGCCATGGCTTTGAATCATGGTAATAATGGTATTTGTTTATTTTATCCATCTTCATTGCCCTTCGTAAAGCCCCACCGTTTTCTTCGTTTCTTATCTAAGTTGAACATTTCTATTTGTTTTGCCACGAAAATAAGAAGAAGATGGGCATAACGTTGGGAGAAGTTAATTTATATTTTCTGCTTTAATACCACATTAACTTGGCGGAATTCGTATAATTTGATATTATGTCAATATTTATGTAGATATGTTTGGATTTACTTATATTATGTTAATGTACAAGTTGTAATTAATCATAAAACAAATAATCATAATAACACTGTAACCACTGCCACTGCCACTGCCACCGCCACCTTCACCCCCATCACCTACAGATAGACAAACAGACAGTCATCATCTCCATAATCTAAGTAAAACACAAACACTTCAAATCTACTGTAAATGTAAATATTAATTACCATCACCACCACCACCGCAAAGATGTATTGCTTTCATTACGTTTCAAGTTGTTAAGTAAGCACTTCCGATCTGAAGCAGACTTCTTGGAATTTGAATAAGATAAAATTTTAGTTTTTCTTGGCAAATAATTATTGAAAGAAAAATTATTCAACGGAATGTGGGAAAATGTTAATGCCTCCGGTGGCTTAGTTATCCGGAGGGAGGAATTAATTTTAAAACATTTCGGAGAATGATAGAAAAAATCATTATTTTATTGTTTTAAATTACTAGAAATTAAAAAATAAAAATTAGCAAAAACTCACTATGTAGGGCAGGTAATACCAAGTAATATATGTATGTGATATTAGGTCAGTAAAGGAGAACTCAAAGAGTAAGTGCGGGGCTAGGTGCACCCGTTGCAAGTTAACCATCGCAAAATTAGTCGATTGAAAATCTCTCAATAACTGATCACAAATAATAGCTAAAAGGTGCGGAAAACACAACATTAAAATATGGCCACTTTAAAATATTGAATAATTCATGCCTCAAAAGGACCTGTTTCTATACCAAAGCCTGTTAAAAACTTTAATAACTCGTTATTAGAACCAATCGGTATACAAGAGTTACATTGAGGATTTTATGCCATTATGATTTTTACTCGTTAAGACTTAAAAATACAACAACTTTGGCTGGAGTATGTGGTCACGGTCATAAAAATACCTAACAACGACGGAGTAGTAACCTTGAGGCTGTAACCTTAAAAATGATAAAAATCTAACTTTTATGGCAAGCGGATTTCCATTTACGGCTAACTAGGTTAGAAATAAAATAATGAATACAATAAAATACGGAAAATTGTGAGATGTCCGTTTATGAGAGCAATATTAAATTGTGGACCAGCATCGAACATATTTTGGTTGGAAATGTATACAAACAACTTCAAAATATTGAAAATCAGGAATTCCTGTTATATGGCACCAGCAAATATCAGAAGTATAGAAATCTAATGAGAACCCTACAGATCAAAAGACCAAAAATTTGGTTCGAAATTTCGGCAGAAACTTTCGAAACGGCGTCGTCAACTTTATGATACCCTACACCACTTTATATATTTAGTAGAGCTTTACATTACACAAAGTCCAAAGGAACTAATATACTTCTGAATCAATTTCTGCTAAATTTGCCGAGGTACTTATGCCTTTTCAACTCGGGCTTATATTCTCCATTTGGTGCATAATTAACTTGAAAACGGATAAAAATATATATGGGAGCTGTATTCAAATCTAAACCGACCTCGATAAAATTTGGCAAAGATATTTCTGAGCTGTATTTGATGTATTTCCCTGAATATCGTTGTTACGGAGTGCATATTACGGCTGTGGGTAACAAGTACAACAAATCGGATGAACAATTTATATGGGAGCTATAGCTATATCTAAACCGATCTTCACCAAATTTGGCATACTACCTTCTAGACTCAACTCGGTCGTATGTGCCAAATTCGTTTGGTGCACGTTTGGTGCACAATAAAAAGTAAATCGGACGAAGTTATATATGGGAGCTATATCCAAATCTGAACCGATCTCGATAAAATTTGGCAAATATATTTCTGAGCTGTATTTGATACATTTCCCCAAATATTGTTGTTACAGAGTGCATATTACGGCTGAGGAGGACTACAATTACAAATCGGATGAACAATATATATGGGAGCTATAGCTATATCTAAACCGATCTTCACCAAATTTGGCATACTACCTTCTAGACTCAATTCGGTCGTATGCGCCAAATTCCAACCCATTTGGGCAAATATTCGACGTTTGTTGAACAATAAAAATAAATAGGACGAAGATATATATGGGAGCTATATCTAAATTTTCACCGATTATCTCCAATTTCGATAGGGTTCGTCCTTGGGCCAAACAAATGATATTTGAAAAATTTCACCTCAATCGGACAATAAATGCGACCTGCATTTTGTTCACAAGAATACATGGACAGACGGACGGACGGACGGACTGATATGCATAAATCAACTCAGAAAGTGATTCTATGCAGATCCTCAAAAGTAACTATGGGTCTATCTATCGCTTCCTATTCCATGTTACAAACAAATGCACAAAGACATATTACCCTGACCACCTTGTGGTGTAGGGTATAAAAATGTGTACTATTACAAAATTAGTTCACCGAAAATTACTTGACTTTGGGACTTGTTCTTATTTCAAAACCAATAAAAAATGTTTGAGTAGCTCATAGTTGGCGCCAACCGTTATTAGATGGTTTAATTGGGAAAACATGGCCTATGATTTTATACCCCACACCACATAGTGGTTAGGGTATTATCTATTTGTGCATTTGTTTATAACAGGGAGAAGGAAACGAGATAGACCCATAAATACTTTTGAAGATCGCCTTAGAATCACTTTCTCAGTCGATTCTATGCATGTCAGTCCATCCATGTATTCTTGTGAACAAAATGCAGGTCGCATTTATTATCCGATTGAGATGAAATTGTGCAAACAATATTTGTTGAACCCCATCGAAATTGGTGATAATTGGATCAGATATAGATATAACGCTCATATATCTGCAACCGATTTCGGGTTAATTGTGCAACAAATGACCAATATAAGTCCTAATCGCCTGAATTTTGGTATGTCCCACCAAATTCAGCGTAGAAGCAAGCACATCATGAATGATATTTGGTATAGGACATCAGCTACTGCTCGAAAACACGTATGCCTAAATTCATCGATATCGGTTCAGATTTTGGATATAGCTCGCATATATATCTTTATCCGGTATCACGTTTATTGTTCACCAAATGGATTGAATATTGGCAATTACGACTAAATTCATCCTTGAAACCAGTACATTACATTTGGTGTAAATCGGTTCATATATAGCTATAGTTCCCATATACATGTTTTATCCAATTTGGGGTTTAAAGTCCCTCACAAGCGTAATGTACACTATAGTAGAATCAGCCAGAAATACCTCTGCTAAATCTTTTCAAGATCAGTTCAGATTTGGATATAGGTCGTATATACGGGGTGAGATAAAAAAAAACTGCAAGAAAGTCAATCGCAATAATTTTTGCAATTTTTTTTAAATTTTATTGAATGAAAGCAAAAAATGCCGGAATCAACATCAAATTTAAGAATAAGTTTAGATTTTTTCGAATTGGTCTCCTTTGGCACAAATTACGGCCTTCGAACGGCCAATTAAACTGTCAGACGCTGCCCGAATGTTGCTCTGCGGTAATTTGTCCCATTGAGGTATTTTTAGGGCCAACCTTGCTTTCCAAAATGCTCCAGACACAATAGTCAAACCTCATTTAGTAACCATTCTTGGGTGGCGCGTGCTGGGTGCAATGGTGCTGAGTCCTGTTGGAATGTCCAAGGTCTGCGGCCAAGACGTTTGCGTGTCCAAGGCTTTAATACACCCTCCAGAATATTTCGACTAACACGAGCGGAAAGCGACCATCGGCAGTAATGTAGGCCCACACCATCACCATGGCCGGCGCTTGAGTTCTGGTGGCCAACCGAAGGTGCACATTTTCAGCAGACCTCTTTGGCAAGTAAACACGATAATTTTGTTTGCTGAGTCCTGTTGGAATGTCCAAGGTCTGCGGCCAAGACGTTTGCGTGTCCAAGGCTTTAATACACCCTCCAGAATATTTCGACTAACACGAGCGGAAAGCGACCATCGGCAGTAATGTAGGCCCACACCATCACCATGGCCGGCGCTTGAGTTCTGGTGGCCAACCGAAGGTGCACATTTTCAGCAGACCTCTTTGGCAAGTAAACACGATAATTTTGTTTGTTTACAAACTGCTGGACAACGAATATTTTCGCTACGCTACCAGTATCACGGTAATGAGCCATGGTACGAGACAAAAAATTTATTCACATTTAAATGCTGCAGTGCTCTAGCGATGGCCACTTGTGGTTTTCTACCCAAATATAAAGAAATCACACTATCATGCTTGAAGTCCACCACGAATAACTTTTTTTCTGGAAAATTCTCACCAAAATACTTTTGTACGCTTGTAAACAATATAATGAGCTGTTACTGGAATAATGTTAACAGTTATCGGACCAGTGGCTTAGAAATGACAGCAGTCTGAAATTGGTTGCAGTTTTTTTCATCTCCCTCTGTATTCCTCCATGGTCCATCAGACTAGAAAAATGTGGATTTCAAAAATATTTTTTAAGAGAATTTTAAGAGTATTTTTCGAGGTCCATGAGACCGAAAAAGTACTATAACTGAATATTTTATGTTCTTAATCGGTAGAATGATTGCATTTTGTTTGTGGAATGTATACATAGGGTCTGATCGATCTTATACATTTTTGAATTGCTAGCATTAGTCATGGAAAATTGAATTAGAAATTTAATACTGATTGATCTAAATTTCAAATTTAGAACCTTCAACCTGAGTACCCAAAACTTCACACTTCAATGCATGGCGATCATTAATCGTCAACCAAAAGTAACGTTATGTTAATGAACAACTACTGGTTTTGAAAATTAATAGAAATTCTTTAAAGTGGGAAAGAACCTTAATCGATTTTTGATAAAATGTTTATCATGTTCGGACGCTTTATGATGCATTACAAACAGATGTTCAGCTGAGAATTTATCACTTGAGAAGATGGAAGTGATGTAAATGATCATCAATCGATTTTTATCACCTTTCACTCAACGGCGAATGACGCGTCGGAGATGATGATGATAAAAATTCTCTTTTGTTCACTTGTTGGGTGGTCTTTTACTGTAATCATCAATGTCATATAGGCCTAGAAACCCACAATGAAAAACTGTAACATTTACTAAGCCATAAAACCGCAACAACAACAAAAAATTTGGAAAAAAAATCTCTTAAAAATTCTAATTGACAACTTGGGAGGAGTAACGTTACAATCTTGTACAACAGCCAACATCATTATGGACTCTGGTTGGCATTATCACCAGAACGGGAGCGGCAACCACCACCACCACCATCAGCGTTCTGTTTTGTGTTCCTCTTGTGCGTAGAGAATACAATTATGATGATGACGATGATGGCTGGAATTCCACATGTTGCAACATTGAAAATGTGAAGATCCTCTAAATTTGAAGCTCCATTATTCGGAGGTATAGTTAGCCTTGTCATGTCAACATCTCTACTAGAATTTCATATTTTTTGTAAACTTCCACAAATACCACACATTTAGCGCTTGCGAACAGAGCTTTTTTGTAGCTCCTACAGGTAGCGGAATAAAATTCTAAAGATAAGAAAAAAGAACACAGAATAAGACTTGGTCGTCATCATCATCATCTCAGCTTAACCTTAAATATTCTACCTTTTGTGTTTGACTCAGCAGCATCTCAGGTTATGTTGGCTGCAGGTATGTATATTCTGCTGCTCATGTTGTTGTTGGCTTATGCTTCTTCTCTTCCCAACCATAGTAAATTGCCTTCATATGTATATGAGCCATGATGACAGCCAAGTAGAAAAGTGGACGAATAGACCGACATTTCGCTCAGCTTCTCAACAGATAGGCAGGCTGGCAGACAAGACTGACTGACAACCGGGCAGATACCTATATTCACTTAAATGCCACAGCCCGTACACCAGTCGCAGTAACCGCTCAACGGGCTGGCTAGCTAGCTAGCTGTTTATGCTGCGCCTGGTGCTGTTGTCGTTGTTGTAGTTGGCGTTGATGGTGTCAGCTTTAAAAAACTTGACATTCTTATTCTTTGTCGTTGACGCGTTTAATAGATAGCGACCATACCACTGACAGCTGTCATAATTAATTTTGACATTTTGTGGTAATTATATCTTTTTGTTAAGCATACACAGTTACACACAATTATGTATACAGGCATACATACACACATACAAAATGGACAACAGCGAACCGAAAATGTGGAAAACTAAACTAAGCCACAGACAGGTAACTACGTTAAAACCGTAAATATTTCAATGGGGGTGCAGCAATGAAAGTGAGGTCAAAGTAAAGTTCAAATTACCGAAATTCTTCAGGTGAAGAATCAAGGTCTAAAATGGCAAAAGGAAACGAGATAGACCCATAGTTCCTTTGGATGATCTGCATAGAATCACTTTCCGAGTTGGTTTATGCATGTCAGTCCGTCTGTCCGTCCGTCCGTCTGTCAATGTATTCTTGTGAACAAAATGCAGGTCGCATTTATTATCCGATTGAGATGAAATTTTGCAAACAACATTTGTTTGGCCCAAGGACGAACCCTATTGAAATTGGAGATAATCGGTAAAAATTTAGATATAGCTCCCATATATATCTTCGTCCGATTTGCCTTTTATTGTGCACCAAACGTGTAGTATCAGACCGAACGGTATGGAATTTTGCACATACAACCAAATTAGGCCTGAAAATAAGTATGCCAAATTCGATCGAAATCGGTTCAGATATAGCTATAGCTCCCATATATATTGTTCATCCGATTTGTTATTTTTGTCCTCCGCAGCCGTAATATGCACTCTGTAACAACAATATTTGGGGAAATATATCAATTGCAGCTCAGAAATACCTTTGCTAAATTTTATCGAGATCGGTTCAGATTTGGATATAGCTCCCATATATAACTTCGTCCGATTTACCTTTTATTGTGCACCAAACGTCTAATATTTGCCCAAATGGGATGGAATTTGGCACATACGACCGAATTGAGACTAGAAGGTAGTATGCAAAATTTGGTGAAGATCGGTTCAGATATAGCTATAGTTCCCATATATATTGTTCATCCGATTGGTTGTATTTGTTACCCACAGCCGTAATATGCACTCCATAACAACGATACTCAGGGAAATATATCAAATACAGCTCAGAAATATCTTTGCCAAATTTTATCGAGATCGGTTCAGATTTGGATATAGTTCCCATATATATATCTTTATCTGATTTCAAATTAATTTTGCACAAAATGGGCAATACAAGTCCGAATTTAAAAGATACAAATTCTTCGGCATATTTAGTCCTTTGAACTTTAAATTATAATTATAATCATAGCGTGTATGATTGAATTCTCCCATAAAAACTTTTAATTATTAAGTGGAGCTCAACTAAATTAGCAAAGTGGTGTAGGGTATCATAAAATCGGCCCCGCCCGACTTTAGGACTTTCTTTACTGGTATATGATTGTTGTAGGGCCACATAGACCAAAAATTGATATTTTCAGATACAATATACCTTCAAAATGTGGGATTGAAAAAATATATATTAGAAAACGTGACTTAAAAAATCAGTGGATTTTATATTTGTTTCTCCATGGTTCATCAGACTAGCAAAATGTACATTTCAAAAATATTTTCCCAATATTTTACTATTCCACGCTTGTTTAAAATCGATGATTTAAATGTCGAAAAAATTGTATAGGTGGAAAGATTGTACTTAGATATTTTTGTGGTTTGTACATTGTTTGGTCTAGTCAAACTGATGCATATTTGAATTGCTAGCATTAGTCATGGAAAATTGAATTAGAAATTTATTACTGATTGATCTAAATTTCAAATTTAGAACCTTCAACCTGAGTATCCAAAACCTCACACTTCAATGCATGGCGATCAGTAATCGTCAACCAAAAGAAACGTTATTTTAACGAACAACTACTGGTTTTCAAATTACTCCCTAATACCACCAAAACTACTATGTGAACAGCTCACATTAATACCAAATCGGTAGACAATTGAAGTCTTCAAAATACGCAAAATCAGAGTAATACTGGGAAAGCTCTATAAATAATAAATATTGAATATAATTGCACCTAATGTTTCTGTACTCAATATGAATCTAAGAGTCAATAATTGGAAGTTAAAGTTATATGAGGCTGTTTTCTAAAATTAAAACTCTATGAAAATATGCTGTCAAGGAGTTGTTTTCCCCATTAATATCTCAAAATAATAATAAGGAAAAGGGGCTTCGTCTTGAAAATGTTGTTCGGATATTTAAAATGCCTCAAATTAGTCGATGTCGTCTCCATATATTTCTTGGTTTTCTCATACCCCCATCTTAATATGGTATATGTCATTCCATTTTCAACTCCCCGAAACTATCATATCTGGCCCTTGTGTGGAAGTCACTCTAGCTTCCGAACAAAATTAAGTAGATGGATACAAATTAACTAATCTTTGTTTTAGGTCTGTATAATTATAACATACACCACATAGTGGTATCGTATTATGTCTTGATTTGTAAAATGGAGAAGTAAGCGAGATAGACCCATAAGTACTCTTCACTTTCTTAGTCGATTTATGAATGTCAGCCAGTCTGTACGTTTGTCTATGTATTTTGTGCAAAAAATGAAGGTCACATTTATTATCCGACTGAGATGAAATTTTCCAAACAATATTTTTTTGGCCCATGAACGAACTCAATTGGTAATAATCAGTTCAAATTTTGATATAGCTCCCATTTATATCTTCAACCAAATTCGGGTTAATTGTGCGCCAAATGGACAATGTCAATCCAAACCACCTGACTTTAGTCTAGCAGCAAGTACTTCAAATTTGGAAAAAAAAATCGGCTCAGATATAGCTATAGCTCCCAAGTCTTTCAAATTCGTAATAAGCACTCCACAACAATGATCTTTGTACCAGATAACTTGTGGAGCTCAATAATACTTCTGTCAAATTTTATTGAGATCGGATCACATTTGGATATGTCTCCCATACATTTAAAATATCAAAAATAGGATCGTAATTTTGGGGAGACTATAAAGATGGATTTTACAGAATATTTTTCAAGGACTATCTAAACTACAATTATGGATTTTTATGAAAGTCAGAATTGTGTATTTTTTTTTAAATTTTTTTGAGATGGTATTAACTATTGATTTTTAAATCAACTTTCAGTATCGTGGATTTTCAAAAATATCAAAATATCATAATCCAGGTTTTTAAGGCATATTTTTTAAGCAAAATCTTATATTTTTAGAGAATAGCTTGTAAGGTTATCAAAATTAGAGTTGTGGTATTTTTCATAAATTAGGAATGACTTAAATACTATAAAAAAATAGAGAATTTTTAAAGAATGTATTGTAAGACTATCAAAAGCAGAATAGTGGTTTTAATTAACTTTTTTATGGAATCTTGAAATTTAAAATCATTAATTTTTTCAAGGACTATCCGAACAATATATGTATATATGGAGTCACTGAAGATATATATATATATATATATATATATATATATATATATATATATATATATATATATATATATATATATATGTATATATATATATATATACATATATATATATATATATATATATATATATATATATATATACATATATATATATATATATATATATATATATATATATATATATATATATATATTCGTCCGATTTTAGGTTAGTTGGCTAATATCAGTCAGCCTACAAGCATGTGCTTCAAAATTGGTGAAAATCGGTTCAGATATAGCTATAGCTCCCATATATATGTTTCATCCGATTTTGGTGTTTAAGTCCCTTACATTCGTAATATACACCCCATAAAAATTATATTTGGTATTATATTATATATATATAGATATATATATATATATATATATATATATATATATATATATATAAATTTGGCCGATTTTCACCAATTTCAATAGGGTTCGTCCTTGATCCAAACAAATGTTATTTAGAAAATTTCATCTCAATCGAATAATAAATGCGACCTGCATTTTTTTTACAAAAATACATGGACATGCATAAACCGACTCAAAATCACCGACTTAAGATCACCAAAAGGAACTATGGGTCTATCTCGTTTCCCTTTCCAATATTTGGTGTAGGGTATAAAAATCTTGTAAATGGTATTAAAGGTTCGGCCCGGCTTTTTTAATAATTTTTTACTTGTTTTTGCCTAACTTGCCTTGAAAACGTTTACTATCGAATCTGATCAGGTGGTGGTGGATTTTGTGTGTTGTGCTTGCAGCATTATACATAAACGCGAATTGATCCCTATTTGAAAGAACGGCTTCAATATAAGTAAATTTTTTGAAAAATCTAATATAATGTGTTGGTGTTTCTATGATCACAGTCACATTTCCCCAATAAATGTACAGAATTTGCTGCTAAAAATGTTTTTTATGTACAAATGTATTACATTTTGTATATTATAATTGTTTACCATGGAGAGTTAGGTTTTAAAAAGCTCAGCAATTAGAGCTTTCGAAGTCTATATCACTGTGAAACTAGTTGGTTTTAAACAATTTTAGAAAATTGTTGCTTACAGTTAAAAAATAACTATATTTCTCTACATTTCGTACTTTCATACCAACCTCGTACCCCAGTTATAACTACCAAAAAACAATCATTCAAGTTAACAACTCCGAATAACAACGTTAACATTTTAACCAACAATGCATAACAGCAAAAGTTATTATTACTGCTGCGGCTGCTGCTGTTGCCGATGTTCTAGTTTATGTTTTCACTTAACGCTGGCGAGAGAGAATTCACTCACACACTAACAGCAAACGATAACAACAACAACAACAATGTAACAAATATGAATATGAGTTATTTTGGGAAATCGTCAAAAATTATAGCAGTAAGTATAGGTTTGGAGAGGCACCTCATCATCATCATCATACATGGAATGTTAAATAACAAGCAGTCTGTGGTTGTAGTGGTGGCTCATTTTTAGAACATTCCCAGCTAGCATTTGGAAGATTGTTTTTTAAAAAATCACTTCGGTGAGTCTATTTCGAGTCCTTTTGGTGATCAAAAAATGATTAACTCACGTGTACCATCGAAAAGCGACTCGAAATGACTCTCTTTAATGAGTAAAAAGAGGTCAACCAAAATACAACAACAAAATCAATCAAATACAACAACAAAAAATCGCAAATCAATCATTGAGATGTGCAAAATGTGACTATTTTTTCCGTTATTTATTATCATATTGCGATCATGTACAGATTGAAAAATGATTAGTCTTAAAAAGATCATGCAGCTGTTTGAAAAGTGATTTAATTATGTATTTTTTGATCATATTTTGCACAGACAAGTGCTTAAATGCTGCTTGTTTTTCTATGCATAAAGGGTCATTTTGTTGCGTTTCTGGAGTGGCTATAAAAAGGTTGACTTATTGGTCATTTATAAAAAGTGCGTGGAAGCGTCAACAGCAAAAGTGTTAAATATTAAAAAGTGATAAAAAAATATTAAAAAGTGTACGTTTATCTATTTGTTTGTTTATTTATTTATTGTTTTTATAAAGAAAAAATGTCAGCAAGCCAATTTAAAAAAATAGAAAAGGCTAAAATAAAAAGGATGGCAAAAATGAATTGGTGCAGCAAAATGAAACGATACTTAAACAATTTGTAAGTATACAAAATTGAGTCTTTGATTGATTAATTCACTACTTTGCAATATATTAATACTTATATAATTTTTGATAATCTATTTCCAGAAAGAATTTATTGCAAAAACCGGCGGTGAAGGACCCCCTTAATTCCTTCGGGCTGCCGTTCGAAAGATTTTTCTGACAATTTAGCCTGCCAATACAGCTGGAAGGGCACCAGTGTAAAGCCAAGTGCAGAAAAGTGTTATTTAGTTACAGTAATCAAAAGTAAGTTTGTGTTTTTAACACGTATATAAAGAATTAGTAAAATGGACAGACTTGTACATATTTAATTTCAGATATTTGTCATCTAAAATACACAAGTAACGACAATGATATGAACACAATCCTTCAGAAACATTTTGTTCACGCTCGAGACCGGGTTACAAAAAGAAAACGATCAGATTGAAGTTCCTAATTTTTTTATTTTTTTGGTTTTTATTTTTTTATTTAATTTTTTACTATATTTTTTACCACTGGCATTTACTAAAATACGCCTGAAAATGAGCTAGTACAAATTATAATTATAAAAGTTGAATTATTTTTATTTTAAATAAACTATTTTATAAACAAATTCTTTTTTTCACGGTACATCCCAATATTTAGAAATCACGTACGAGATTCGTAGGATCGTAAACACTCATATAGGACTCATAAATGACTCGAATTTAAGACAAAGGCGACTTAAAAAAGACTCGTAAATGAATATAAATATGAGTGACATATGACACTTAAAAGACTAATAAATGACTCACTAAGGATTCATAAATGATCAAAAAATGAGTTAAAAAAGACTCGAAAAAGATTCACAAATTAAAAGTTTTAGCACAATAAATGATTAAAACACGATTCGAAAACGACTCGTAGAACGATCAGAAAATGGTCGAAAAAGACTCGTAACTAATCCAGAGGAAGACTCATATGTGATTTATTAAGAAGAGTCGCGGGAGGTCACGTTTTTCTCCCGACAAATGTGTCTTTTATGATCAGAAAATGCGCGCATATTCCACATTTTTAATCGCGCGACCGGATCAAAAAAGACTCGAATGTGATTAAAAATTTCAAAAAATGCTGACTGGGTTAGCTCGAATGTGTATCTATGTGTTCACAATTATGATGGTGTGTTATTTAGGTTGTGTTTCATTGTATTGTGGTTAAGTTGGGAAGTTGTTGCTCTATTTGTTGTTGTGAAAAATGTCAAAAAGAGTTTGCGTTTGACCTGACGAACTATTTATGTCAGTGTATATGTGTGTCAAATTTTGTACGGCCCATTAGACAGACATGGTTGCCAAAGGCTCCACCATCGCCCAAGTCACCCAACCAAGCAGCTAACCAACAACCAGTCATCAACCATCAACGTCACCCTGCCATGGGTAAACGTCACACTAATTCTAGCCACCACATCGTCCAACACACACACACATGCAAGGCGTTTCCATATGTGATATTCATTCATAACTGGAGGTAAAGGTAGGCCAAGAGAGAACACGACGTAGGGTTATTTTAAGTCAAGCTTTCATTTTTGTTAGAAGTTGAGGTATTGCAATGTGGGGTGTTTGAATTGGGAGGGCCTAACAAACGTCATTCCGATGGCCAAGTAGTGGATAAATAGTTGGTAATTTTGATGTATGTAGGTGTTGGTCAGTTATGTTGGCAGGGTTTCATTTAAAAAGTTTTTTTTTGTTGTTTTTGTTGGGAGGTCTAAGGATAAATTCATTAACAATTTAAAATTGTCTATGTATGTTTTTGTGGGTTGCTAGTTTGTTGTTGTTGTTGCCATTGTGTTATGCCATCTCTGGCCATATGAAAATAATAATTTCATGTAATTATTAAAAGTTTGTAAAGGTAATTTACATTTCAGGCATGTTGACTTGTGGACAGCTTGTGTTTGAAATGCGGAAACAAACCAAATGAAATAATAATAATAGATGTAATTAGCATTTGCCATTGTTTTTTTGGTGCAGAAAGGTGGAAATTAGGCAAATTCCGTATTGTGGAAAATTTTAATTGCAATACAATTCAAATTTTTTATTTAATTTTATGACATTAGCTTCTCCTCTAGTCTCTATTGTTCCATTATTTCAGAAAATCACATTAAAAATTCAAGAAATAAACCAGTAAAAAAATTCTTACAGTCGGGCGGGCAAACTTGATACCCTACACCACTTTGCTAATTAAGTACAGCTCCGCATAACAATTAAACGTATTAATGGGAGAATTCAACATACACGCTATAATTATAATTATAATAATATATAATTATAATAATATTATAATTATAATAATCATAATTATAGTTATAATTATAATTTAATAATAATTATAATTATATATATAATTATAATTTAATATTATATATAATTATAATTTAAAGTTCAAAGGACTATATATGCCGAAGCATTTGTATCTTTTAAATTCGGACTTGTATTGCCCATTTGGTGCACAATTAATTTGAAATCGGATAAAGATTTATATGGGAGCTATATCCAAATCGGAACCGATTTCAATAAAATTTAGCATAGATATTTCTGAGCTGTATTTGCTATATTTCCCTGAATATCACAAATATAACAAATATAACAAATCGGATGAACAGTATATATGGGTGCTATAGCTATATCTGAACCGATCTTCACCAAATTAGACATACTAGCTTCTAGACTTAATTCGGTCGTAAGTGCCAAATTCCATCCCATTTGGACAAATATTAGACGTTTGGAGCACAATGAAATGGGAGCTATATCCAAATCTGAACCGATCTCGATCAAATCTGGCATACTTATTTTCAGGCCTAATTTAGTTGTATGTGCAACATTTCATACTATTCGGGCTGATATTACACGTTTGGTGCACAATAAGAAGCAAATCGGACGAAGATATATGGGAGGTATATCTAAATTTTGACCGATTATCTCCAATTTCAATAGGGTTCGTCCTTGGGCCAAACGTATGATTTATGCAAAATTTCATCTGGATAAGACAATAAATGCGAACTGTACTTTGTTAACAAAAATACATGGACAGACGGACGGACGGACGGACATGCATAAATCGACTCAGAATGTGATCCTATGCATATCATCGAAAGGAACTCTCGTTCCCTTTTGCCTGTTACAAACAAATACACAAAGACATAATACCCTGACCACCTTGTGGTGTGGGGTATAATTAACAATTACTAAGGGAAAGAAGCCTGTCTTAAGAAAAAGGCATATTCAATTTTTTTTCTTCTTCTTTGTAATCACGCTACAGATCACAATTGTGGTCCGATCTTCATGAAATTGAAAATTGAGGTGGGGTTAGGGTCAGAATAGAACCCTATTCTTCTTGGAGATGATCGCATAATTTTTTGGGGTTGAAATGGACCGAAATCTGAAACATTTTCTTGATTTTGCAGTTGCGGAAGTTTACATGGATCTAGAGCTTAGGGCTGAACAGATGTTTTCCAATTTTGGTGGTCATCGGGTAATATTTAGTTGGTGAAATAGACCATAACATTTGTGTTAAATAAGAGTCAAATTTTCCATTAACCCGCGAATATTTTTAATCCCCGCGAATGCTTATATCCCAAGAATGGCTGGACCGATTTTGACAAAATTTGTCAATTCAGAATGCTCTCTTGGCATAAAAGAATAAAATCAAAAAAAAAATCGCAAAAAGGTGTCAATAATGATGTCAATATAGATTTTGTAATATTTTTTATTTTTTTAACCTACAACACTTTGTGTTGGGGGTATTATAAGTTTGATTGGGCCAAAAATTATCTAACACCTCGAAATATTGAGTCGATCTAGCTATCTATATCCGTCTGTCTGTCCATGTTAATTTGCAATCACACTACAGGTCGCAATTAGAGCCCGATCCTCACAAAATCGCAGTTATAGAGCAATCGAATTTAGCATGGGGCTAGAGTTTAGAGCTGGGCAGAAGCCTACCAATTTAGATGGTCATCGGACAATATTTAGCAGTTAAACGAGACCATAATTTTTATGTAAAAAATGAGAAAATTTCCACTAAACTGTGATATTTTTAATCCTGGTGAAGTCACAAATGCATGCTAATGTCACTACTGCCCATACATTGAAGCTCATATGTATAGCAAAATATTTGTAACCTCATGTATCAATGAAGGGGAAGTTAGTTAGAGCGCTTATAACTCAAGAACGACGAGACGGATTTTGATAATTCTCGCAAATTCTGAATAGTCTCTTGCCAGAAAAGATTAAAATCTAAGAGCATCGCCTGAAAATATGCCAATAAGAAAGTGAATATTTTTGTTATATTCTGTCATATTTTTTATCGCATGAGATTTTTCATATTTGACTTAAAATGTTTCACCTTACAACCTTAACGTCCGATTTTCAAAACAAATTATCATCCGATTTTCAAAAAATTTGCATGAGGATAGAGTTAGGGTGAAATTTAATTTGTTTTTCAAGATGTTCAATTAGGGGTTCGAATGGATCAAAAATTAAGACTTTCCTGATCTTGCAATGGCTCTACATGTCACAATTAAAAACCAATCGATATGGAATTTTGCATGAGGTTAGGGTTTAGGAGAGCGTAGAAGTGTAGCATTTTGAACGACTCTTGACTTATATTTAGCAGTAAATATGGAGCCCAATATTTGTGTAAAATTGTTGTATTTGGCTGGAAAAATACAAGCGGCTACCGTTAGAGCACCCCAGCATTTAAATGTGAATAAATCTTTTGTGTCTCGTACCATCGCTCGTTACCGTGATACTGGTAGTCCGACGTCAAGGAAGTGGACGGAAGAAAACAGCAACATCAGCAGAAATGGCTCAAAATGTAAAGAAACAACTTGACCGAAACCCGCGTCGCAGTTGCCAAAAAACGGCTCGTCAGCTGAAAATATCGCAATATTCCATTCGGCAAATATTGAAAAATGAGCTCGGGGTAAAGTATTTGAAATTCCAAAAAGTGCAAGAACTTACACCGCAACAGAAAGAAAATAAAAAGTGGTTAGCTGGTGATTCGTTGTCCAGCAGTTTGTAAACAAACAAAATAATCATATTAATCGAAAAAATGCCGAATATTATCGCGTAAATCTTCTGGAGGGTGTATTAAAGCCTTGGGCACGCAAACAATTTGGCCGCAGACTTTGGATATTCCAACAGGACCCAGCACCATCGCATTCAGCACGCGCCACCCAAGAATGGTCACAAACTGAGGTTCCACGCTTCATTTCCAGCGCACAATAGCCACCAAAATTTCCGGATACCAAACCGTTGGTTTATTGTGTCTGGAGAATTTTAGAAAGCAAGGTTGGCACTAAACAATACCAAAGTATCGATCACCTCAAGCAAGCGCTTCGCCAGGAAAGGGCCAAAATACCGCAGAGCAACATTCGGGCAGTGTGTGACGGTTGCATTGGCCGTTTGAAGGCCATAATTCGTGCCAAAGGTGACCAATTCGAACAAATCGAAACATATCCCAAAATTTGATGCTATTTCCGACATTTTTTGCTTTCATTCAATAAAATTAAACAAGTTAAAAAGCAGTAAGTTCGGCCGGGCCGAATTTTGAATACCCTCCACAATTTTGAATGAATTTGGAAATTTTTAAAAAATAAAATCCTTTAAAATTCTATTAAAATTGTAAAAATACCGAATATAGCCGTTATATTGGGGTCTATACGACGTGGACCTACATAGACATTGTTTGTCATAAGCCATTACAATATTAAAATTCGAAACTTGAAATAAACAGTGAATAATGTAGCTAAAATTATCAAAATATCGTATATAGGTACCGTTATATCGGAGCCGTGCGAAGACCTGGACCAGCATAGATAATTTTCTGTCACAGGCTGTAGCATCCATTACGAACTTCAAATACGACATCTCAAACAATATTGGTGAGTATTGTACCTAAACTCGTCAAAATACCGAATAAAGGGAGGTACCGTTATATGGGGGCTATACGAAGACGTGCACCTCTATGGCTCATTTTTGGTCTTAGGATGTAGTATCCTTTACGAACTTCAATTATTAAAACTTAAACAAATTCGGTAAAAAATGTCGCTAAAATCATCAAAATACCGAATATCGGGAGGTATCGTTATATGGGGGCTATACGAAGACGTGGACCTTCTTAGACAATTTTCTGTCTTAGGCTGTAGTATCTATTAGGAATTTAAAATACCAAATTTGAAATAATTCCGGAAAATAATGTCGCTAAAATCATTAAAATAACGTATATCGGGAGGTACCGTTATATGGGGGCTATACGAAGACGTGGACCTATATACCAAAAGTCCTGCAGACATAATACACATTTGAGTAAAATTTTATCAACATAATGCATTTCGTTCGGAAGCTAGAGTGATTTCCACAGACGGACGAACATTGCTAAATCGACATAGAATTTTATGCTGATCAAGAATATATATATTTTTTGGGGTCTAAAATGTATATTTCGAGGTGTTACAAACGGAATGACAAACTTTATATACCCCCCATATTATGGGGGATGGTATGAAAAAGGGTCACATCGGTTGCATTTTTTGTATGGTCCTTATTTAAGGGCAAAACCAATTTTAATTTGTACCTGAGGTATCTTCTCCATTTAAGTCATATTTTTCATTTAATTATCTAAAAGTTGGCATTTTATATAGCTCCACATTTTGGTAAAGCCCTAATTTAAATCGATCCCCTGGTTATAGTTATTGCGGCGACCTTGACAATTGTTTCTAATCGATTTAGCCTAAATATGGTCTTTTGGGGCGCAAAACATCTGAATTGCAACATAAGTCCATGTTACGGCGCAATGATCGATTTGACTTTAAGTTTGCATTTTGTTTTCTTTGGGGTCAAAAAATCGTTCCACAAATTTTCAGCCGAAGCCTTTAAGAAAGGCGGAAATTGATATAAATAAATTTAAAATATTAAAAATAGTTATATGTATGAATGATAATGTATATTATATACTCCTCACAGCCTTTATTTAATTCTCTAATTTTAGCAAAACTAATTATATACCAGCCTTTGTTGTTAACAATATTAAAATAAACGCATATATACACACACAACCAGTACTCATTATTTAAGTGTGAACTTGGATTATATTCAAATTAATTCAGTTGCACTCTGAGCGCTCAAACAAACACCCCAACACTATTCGATCCGAACAAAACAAATGTCATTTAATCCAGCTTTATGCCGTTGTTGTTCATCTTTCAATAAAACCATAAATTGAACTCGATATATATATTTTCATTTATATACAAATTAATGATTTATTTGGTGTCCAGCTGTGAGGCAATTTGTATGACAAATAAATTAAATTAAAATGTTTGGAAATCAAATGCACCATCTTTTTCGCGCCCGGGAAAAAAAGAGTAGAGTCGAGTATTCAACAAAATTTAAATTGAATCATTCAATTTAAGAACAGTGTTGGTGTTGTTGCTGTTTTACACCCGCTCCATATTACCTCGATGGCCGAGAGAATGTGTTATGAACTCGTTTTTTTTTTCTACCCCGGGTCGAGTAATTTATTAGAAATTTGTTAAAATGCCAGCCACAGTCATTGGCCACCCGATCGTTCGGCCGCCCGACTGAAAGCAAAAGAAAGTAAAACCCAGCGTGAAGGAGGAACATTGTGTTTATTAATTGGATTTCAACACACATTGAAAGTGTTGTGTTTTTGTTTTGTTTTTTAAATAACTTATTTTTCCATTATTCAAAACAGAGACTTTTCATGCCATTAGTGGATGCTGTAATATTTCCATTTCCAATTTCTCGCCTCCTACAAAAAATAAAGAACTGAACTTATTAATTTATGCCGAATATCGTCGCATTTGATGTGAAACAAATGTTAATGGATTTGCCATTGTGTTGGTGTCATTACGACATATTTTTGTTGTTGTTTTTGTTTGGCTTTTGTTTTATTATTTTTGTGGAAAAATATGTCTCTATAACAAATTTTTGTGGTCAAAACCCATTACCACAGGGGGTGCCTACATTTGACCATTCGTCCGCTCTGGCCTGGTCTTTTGTTGTGGTTAATGTCTACATTCTTTGGCCGAATTTACATTGCTAACTGTCTCCAAAGATAGATGACTTTATGATAGACTGGAGGAAAGAAATATTTAGTGGTTTTTCTTCGAATATTAAGTTTTTGTTTTTGTCCGGTTTTGTTTTCAAACAATTTATTGGGTTCCCATATCAAAAGCACCGTTTTTGGCGCCAGTCCATTATCATAAATTATATATTTTTCCAGTAAACACACAGAAATATATGTATATTTTTTTTGGTGTTTGAAATAGAAATACCAAAACTCAATTTTCTTCTGAGTGTGAAAAACAGGTGGTCACTTGTTGTGATTAAAACAAATATTTGAAAAATTAACCAGTTCTTTTTCGTTATGATACCCGGTGACATTACAATAAACACAACATAAATCATTACGAGATGAAATTCAGGTGAGATTTTTCGTTAAGTGTTTTTAAGATCTTTGGAAGAAAATTTGGGATATATATTAAATCTTAGATAGCGATCAATCAAAAACGCCAGATTTTTGGTAATTTTTATACACTCCACCAAACTATGGAGGATATATTAACTTTGTCATTCCGTTTGTAACTCCTCGAAATACTCATGTCGGACCCAACAAAGTAAAGTCGATTTAGCAATGTCCGTCTGTCTGTCTGCCCGTCTGTTGTAATCACGCTATTTTTCGAACGAATTGAGATAGAAGGCTAAAATTTTGCACACATGTTTATTTTGCCAGTAGGTATATTTGGTATTTCTAGTTCGAAATGGATACTACAGCCTACGACAGAAAATTGTCTGTGCCGGTCCATGTCTTCGTATAGCCCACATATAACGGTACCTCCCTATGTTCGGTATTTTGATGATTTTGGCGACATTATTCACCGGAAGTGTTTCAAATTTGGTGTTTGAAGTTCGAAATGGATACTACAGCCTGAGACAGAAAATTGTTTGTGCAGGTCCAGGTCTTCGTATAGACCCCATATATCAGTACCTCCCAAAATTAGTTTGACGATTTTGGGTACAATACTCACCAAAATTGTTTGAGATGTCATATTAATGGATGTTACAGCCTGTGACAGAAAATTGCCTATGCTGGTCCAGGTCTAAAATTTAAACTATAGCAATGTTATGCAGCAGACCTTTGAAAATGTGTATCGTATCAATGAAAATAATGATCGCTTCGACATTGAACGGTCGGATTTTGGGTTATTAAAATTGGATCAAAAAGTGTGTAACGAAATATGGGTCCTAGACCCACGTTGCTTCATATAATTCTTCCTATCTCGCAGAATGAAGTCGATCTAGTTATGTGTGTCAGCCCTTCTGTCTCTTCATGCTAGTTTTTAATCACGCTACAGGTCGCAATTATTATCTCAAAATTAAGCATGGAGGTGGAATTATGATCAGAATAGAAGCCTATTCCTTTGGAGATGCACAGATCTGACATCGATGGAAGAGAATTATTTATATAGGTCCCCAATATTGTATAGCCCCCATACAACGGCATTTTGATCATTGTATCCACATTTTCCAATGGAATTGTCTGAAAATTCACACAAAGAGTTCTTTCTGGTAATTTACCCTTTGGAAGAGAATTGTTTATATAGGTCCACGATATCGTATAGCCCCCATACAACGTTACCTCCGATATTCGATATTTTGATGATTTTAGCTACATTTCCCAACAGAATTGTCTGAAAATCCACACAAAGAGTTCTTTCTGAGTACTTTCCCCTCTGGTCTACGATATTTTTTATCTCCAATGTAAAGGTACCTCCCTATATTCGGTATTTTGATGATTTTAGCAACATTTTTCAATGGAATTGTCTACAAATCCATACTAGAAGTTATCTCGAAGCACTTTACTCCCTGCAAGAGAAATATCTATATAAGTTCAAGATATCATATAGCCCACATACAACGGTACCCACTATATTCCTTATCGAACAGTCATAGTGCACACTTCAAAAACAACCCCCTTTATCAAATACAGACACCAACATCCATAAAAAATTTCAGGATTTCAGTCCTATCCCTTCACCCAATAGCAAATTTAGTAACAATGAAAAACTCATTTTCAAAATAATCTCTACATCTCAACCTCAGATACCAACACTGATTCTGATATCAAATTTTAGTATTTCAGCCCTGCCATTGCTAAATTTAGTATCATTTAGTACAATTATTTTAAGCATTTTCAAAATCACTTCCTTATCTCAATCAAAGATACACACAGTGACATCTATACCGAATTTCAGAATTTTAGCTCTATCAATACCAAAGTTAGTAACATTTAGAACACTTCGTAGACTTGTATAGGGATCGTGTGTACTTACCAAAGAGATCAGCTGAAAATGTATTATCGCGAACATATTCTGGAGGCTGTATAAAAGCCTTGGGCACGCAAACATTTTGGCCGCAGACCATAATTTGTGCCAAATGTGACCAATTCGAACAAATCTAAACTTATTGTAAAATTTGATGCTATTTCCGAACTTTTTTTCTTTTATTCAATAAAATTTAAAAAAAATGTTAAAATTATGGCGTTTGACTTTGTTGTAGTTTTTTATCTCAGCCTGTAAAATGTTCCTTCACCCAATACCAAATTTAGTACCATTTAGTAATTTTAGTACAAATATAGGACGCATTTCCAAACCACCGCCAGATATCAAATTTCAGAATTTTATCTCTAATCCTCCAGCAAATATCAAATTTAGTTTAATTCAGTATTTTTGTACACATTTCCGAAACCACCTTCATATATCTAGGCCACACATTCACAGGCCACACAGTCCACCTAGGCCACACTGTCCACCTAATACCGATTTGAACCAAATATAGTACTAGCTAATACTTTTCGTGCACTTCTTGTGTACATTTCCTAAATCCACCTCTTTATCACAAACCTACCACCAACAGGTGGTCCAATACAACATTTCATAATTCCAGCTTCAACCGTTCACCCTAAACCACACTTTTCCAAATCTATTACAATTTAGTACAGTTCGTAGGCTTAGTACGCATTTCCAAAACCACCTTCATATATCAAGCTTTACAAGCGCGATTCTCATACCAAATTTTTGGCTCTATTGGTTCACATTACACCAAATGGTATCATTTTAGTAGTTTAGTACCACTTTACAACTTTCCGTAGCCTTAAAGTTCCAATTTCCAAACACGCTTCGGTACATCTATCCTACACTCCACCAGTGTCTCTTATTCCAAATTTCTACCTCTTTCCTTTTGTCCAATAAAATGTATTAAGTTTCTTGAACACTTTAGTACTTTTCGTACATTTTAGTACGAATTTACAAAAATCCAGCCTTATCACAAGCTTTCTCCCCAAGACTGATCCTTGTATACAATTTCAATATTTTAACCTCAGCCGTTTCGTCTGGGCGTTAGTTCTCAGTCTGTCAGTCGGTCGTAATGATTTCACTCATGATACTTTGTGACATTAAAGTCACATCTCCGATACATGGGTCTTCTATTTTGTGTAATGTGATGGATTCTTCCAGTGATTATTGAAAAAGTTGAATTTTTGGCGATTTTCTTCATATTTTTATTGGCTGTTCCATTTTTTTTTTTTAGAGGATAGAAATATATTTACATAATTTTTCGAGAATAATAAATAAAAAAAGTCCTTGCAATCGATTTCTCATGCCGGCATCTATAAAAGGTTTTACCTACTCTTACTTAAAATTCGTGAGAATCTTAAGTTCTCAGAACAATTTATTTTAATTTTTCATTGATTGTTTTTTATTTTTTTTTTTTTAAATAAAAGCTTCCCGAACATAGCAATTATGTTTAACAATTGAATACAGAAATCTCAATTAAAACGTTATGGAAATCACTTAAACGTTATGGAATCACTTAAATAAACAAGAAAAGTTTTTTAACAAGCATACATACGATATGTGTATGTGGTTATACATATGTTCATACCAATTACTCATTCAATTTACGGAGCTATTTAATAATTCAATTTTTTTTAAAGAATCATTTTATCCGAATTTTTGTTTTTTTTTTTATTTCTTCCCACTATAATTGTTGAGATTCATATTTCATCATCTGTGTGAGTGTACGAACATCAGTAGCAGCCCGTGACTTCATTTTTTATGGAGATTTCTTTTTGTTGCAAGACTTTTTTTTCGTTATCATTTAAATGGCAATATCATGCCAATTAAGTTTAGTTTTTTCTTCTTCAACAACATTTTTCATTTCTTTTACTTAAATTGCTTTGATTTGATAATTGGTTTACTTTCTGGGATGCAGTTGGAATTCTCAACAAAATTAAAACCAGTTGTTCGTCACAGGTTGGGAATGTGTCCAGTTATTTCAACGGCATCCATTCCCCCCTCTCAGCCCGACCAGCTGTTGAAAAAAGAAACAACTTCATTGTTGGAGTATCCATCCGAACAAACTCACACACCTATTTAGCCAACCAGCCAGCCAGCTATTCAGTCAATGCATTTTTCTAGCCAAGAAACAATTTAGAAATCTCTATTGTCATCTTTGTCTTTGTAATGGGGTGAGGGAGGTTGGTAGTGGGAAAAGAGAAAATGTCATAATTTTATGGCCAACCAACCTGGACAACTTGCTATGAGGAATTTTTTCCAGTTTCTGAATATTTTTATGATGGACTATTTTAAAAATGTTTTGTGTCATTTTTAGTAGCATGGAAAACTCTATCCAGCATTGCTGTCGAGTCGTCTTATCATTTCATTAATTTTTGGAAATTTTCATTTAATATTCGTTTTAATTGGTGGCGCCTTCCAGACAAACAGTGCATTCTGGCACTCATTGTTCGTCAGCCACAAATGTTTACGAGATTTGAGAGATACACCTGCATGCCAGGAACGTTTTAATTCAATTTATGAGTTTTTCCATTTATTTTTCGGTGTGGAATGTTAGTTTTGAATACCATCATGTCTGCGGAGAGGGAGATGCAGTTATGATTTAGTAGCTAATAATTTTTAGTTTCGGGTGGCCATTATTAAGACATTTTCGAAATGAGAATTCTTGGAAATATAATTTTCTGGTGTTTTTATAGGCAATTTAATTAATAAAATATATATTTTTTTATTAAAATATATGACACCTTATTGGAGAGGCATGCTTACAGAGAGATGGGGAGTGATATAAACTTTATGGAACTTTTTTTTATAGGGGGGAAAAAACTTGTTTTGTAGAAATTGATAAGTATTGAGGGAATAAAAAAAATCTGCTAAGAGAGTGCTGTGGATATTAGACGTCGTTATTTTATGCCATACATTAAAAGCGTTCGATTTTTGTCATATCAAAGTCCGTTATTGCTTTATCAGTTCTGCTAAATTTTAATATTCACAGTTCTGGAAAAACTCCTCCAAATGCTATTTTCATGTAAAAAATTTGCCTATTTAGTAAAATCTGTTTTCTGTTATTATGTCCTCCATCATAGTATGGTGAATATATTTAGTTTATCATTCCATTAATAACTCCTCGAAACATTCACTGTAGACATCACAAAGATTATAGATTCTTGACCTGTATAAGATACTATGTCGATTTAGCCATGTCTGAGCATCCGTCAAACTTTGGAACGAAATAAAGTAGGTTGTGAAAATTCTACTCAGATGTTTTTTTGTACATCCCCCATGTGAAGTTACTTCAAGGTTTGAGTTGTTTTATAATTGGTTTTAATTTTTAAAGTTTTGAAACTTTAAGTTTTGCTGTAAATTGGTAGCTTTGTTCCCAGGATGCAGGAATAATCCTTGCAGACTATTTTTCTGCTCTACCTCCCATATTCGATATTCTGATGATATTTATTCCATCTTTCGCCGAAATACATTTGGTATTTAGGGTTTGAATAGAAAATTACACTGTGAAACACAAAAAAATAATTGCAGAAAAAATGATGCAGGTTACCAAGGCAGAGTTAAAAGGAGAATACAAGTGTATTCTCGATATTCGATATATTCTCAAAATATTCGTTATTCTGATGGTATTTGTTACATCTTTCGCCGGAATACCTTTGGTATTTAGGGGTTGAATAGAAAATTACACTGTGAAACACAAAAAAATAATTACAGAAAAAATGCTGCAGGTTTCCATGGTAGAGTTAAAAGTAGAATACAAGTGTATCAGCGCTTTGAATGGTTTCGTCGCAAAGTAACCTTAACGGAAGGGCAAGTTCCTACCTCTTATTTAAGTTTTTCATTCCGTTTTTAACACCTCGAAATATACATTTTAGACCCCGCAAAGTATGTATATTCTTGATAAAATTCTATGTCGATTTAGCGATGTCAGTCCGTCTGTCCGCCTGTGAAAATCACACAACGAATTGAAGTAGATTGATTAAACTTTGCTCAAATGTATATTATGTCGCAGGTATTTTGGTATTGAAAATGGGCCATGTAGGTCCACTATCTGGTGTAGCCCTCATATAACCGTACCTCCCGATATGCGATATTTTGATGATTTTAGTGACTTTTTTCACAGGAATTCTTTCAAATTTGGTATTTGAAGTTCGTAATGGATACCACAGTCTATGACAGAAAGTTGCCTGTGCTGGTCCACGTCTTCGTATAGCCTCCATATAAGGGTGCCCCCCAATATACAGATTTTGATTATTTTAGCGGCATTATTTACCCGAAAAAGTGTCAAATTTCGCATTTCAAATTTGTAATGGATATGACAGAAAATTGTCTGTGCACGTCCACGTCTTCGTATAGCCCCCATATAACGGTACCACCCCGATATTCGGCATTTTCATGATTTTAGCCTTATTATTTACCGGAAATGTTGCAAAATTCGCATTTGAAGTTCGTAATGGATATTACAGCCTATGACAGAAAATTGTCTGTGCTGGTCCACGTCTTCGTATAGCCCCCATATAACGGTACCACACCGATATTCGGCATTTCCATGACTTTATCACATTATTTACCGGAATTATTTCAAATTTTGTATTTGAAGTTCGTAATGGATACTAAAGCCTATGGCAGAAAATTGTCTGTGTAGGTCCACGTTTTATTACCTTCATGTTACCTCCCTATATGCGGTATTTTTATATTTTTATACCCTACACCACATAGTGGTAAGGGTATTATGTCTTTGTGCATTTGTTTGTAACATGGAGAAGGAAACGAGATAGACCCATAGTTACTTTTGAGAACCTTCATAGAATCACTTTCTGAGTCGATTTATGCATGTCCGTCCGTCTGTCCGTCCGTCCGTCCGTCCGTCTGTCCATGTATTCTTGTGAACAAAATGCAGGTCGCATTTATTATCCGATTGAGATGAAATTTCCCAAACAATATTTTTTTGGCCCAAGGACGAACCCTATTGAAATTGGTGAGAATCGGATCAAATTTAGATATAGCTCCCATATATATCTTCATCCGATTTCGGGTTAAATGAGCACCAAATGTCCACTATCAGTCCAAATTACCTGAATTTTGGCACACCCAACCGGGTTCGGCCTAGAAGCAAGTATATCAAATTTGGAGAAAATCGGTTCAGATATAGCTATAGCTCCCATATATATCTTTCATCCGATTTGATCTTTAAGTCCCTCACATTCCTACTATGCACTCCACAACCGTGATATTTGGTACCAGGTATTAGGTGGAGCACAGAAATAGCTGTTTTAAATTTTATCGAAATCGGTTCAGATTTGGATATAGCTCCCATATATATCTTCATCCGATTTCGGGTTATTGACCACCAAATGGCCGTAATAGCATCAATTTTGGCAAATCCGACCGAAACCAGCATAGAAGCAAGTACACCAATTTTAGTAAAAATCGGTTCAGATATAGCTATAGCTCCCATATATATGTTTCATCCGATTTCGTCTTTAAATCCCTCACATTCGTAATATGCACTCCACAGAAATGATATTTGGTACCAGTTATCAGATAAAGCCCAAAAATAGTTGATTTTAATTTTATTAAAATCTGTTCCGATTTGGATATGCCTCCCATATATATCTTCATCCGATTTCGTGTTAATTGTGCATCAAATGGCCAATATCAGCCCAAATGGCATGCATTTTGGCAAATCCGACCGAAACCAGAATATAAGCAAGTACACACATTTTAGTAAAAATCGGTTCAGATATAGATCTAGCTCCGTATATATGTTTCATCCGATTTGCTCTTTAAGTCCTTTACATTCGTAATATACTCTTCACAGGAATGATATTTGGTACCAGATATCAGATAAAGCCCAAAAATAGTCGATTTTGATTTTATAAAAATCTGTTCAGATTTGGATATAGTATAGCATAGCATACTCTTCACAGGAATGATATTTGGTACCAGATATCAGATAAAGCCCAAAAGTAGTCGCTTTTAATTTTCTCAAAATCTGTTCAGATTTGGATATAGCACCCATATGTATCTTCATTCGATTTCGAGTTAATTGTGCAACAAATGGCCAATATCAACCGAAATGGCATGAATTTTGGCATATCTGGCCAAATTCAGCCTAGAAGCAAGGACACCAATTTTAGTAAAAGTCGTTTCAGATATAGCTATAGCTCCCAAATATATCTTCATCCGATTTCGGATTAAATGTGCAGCAAATGGCTAATATTGGTACATCAAATTTAGTGAAAATCGGTCGGATACAGCTATAGCTCCTATATATACCTTTCATCCGATTTGTACTTTAAGTCCCTCAAATTCGAAAAATGTACGATACAAGAATAATATTTGGTATCAGATGCAGCCAAGAAATATCTTCTTTTTCCGTTTTACAAATATCGGTTCAGATTTGGATATACCTCCTATATATATATATTCATCCAATTTCGTGTTGATTGCGCACCAAATGTCCAATATCAGCCCAAATGTCCTGGGTTTTGGCAAATCTGACCGAATTCAGCCTAGAATCAAATACATCAAACTTGGTGAAAATCGGTTCAGATATAGCTATAGTTCGTAAAATGCACGATAGAATTAGATAGATTTTGATTTTGTACCAAATATCTCATAGAGCTCTGAAATGCCCTGTATAAACCTTTTTACGAGAGCTCAACTAAATATGCATAGTGGTGTAGGGTATCATATAGTCGGCCCCGCCCGACTTTTGAGCTTTCCTTACTGGTTTCATATTTTTTTTTTTTAAGTTTCGCATTTGAGTGTTATGACAAAAGTTGCCTATGTATGCCCACGTCGTCGTAAGTAATACACGGCTACTTTCGGTATTTTTAAGATTTAACAGAATTTTTAACGGATTTTATTTCTTTGAAAATTGCCAAAATTTGTACCAAATTGTGGAGGCTATCAAAGTTCGGCCTGGGCGAACTTAAAACTTTGTTACTTGTTACTTGTTTTATTTTATTTATTTATTTTTTTTTTTTTTTTTTGAAATTTGCAAATTCATTCCTTTTGCACTTGTTTAGTTTCGCATTTGAATATTGTAATGGCTAATGACAAAATTTACCTATGCAGGTCCATGTCGTCGTATAGACCCTAATATAACAGCTACATTCTATTTTTTTTTAATTTTAATAAAATTTTTAACAGATATTATTTCTTTTTTTTTTTTTGAGGATTGCCAAATTCATTCCAAATGATGGAGGGTGTTCGAAGTTCGGCCCGGCCGAACTTACAGCTTTTTTACATGTTTATTTTAGGATTAAGATGCCTTGGAATAATTGTATTTTAGGGATATAGCATTCTTTCCAATATTATTGAAAAAATGCCAGTAATATTTTGGTCAATTTTAATCCACAAGAAAGACAACGAAGGGTGCTTTTTGGTATTTTTTAAAAACCGGTTAAAATCTCCTATTAAAACGGATTGTAACAAGTCAAAATTGTCGTTTTTTGTCATAAAATTCCTCTATAGTTCCCATAAGACTTGAAAAGTTTAAATCTGATGTATACGTCTACATATATAAAAGAGTAGTGAAGTAACTGACTGACTGACTGACCTAGAATCAACGACCAGACGAAACGGTTGAAGACAAAATCTTGAAATTTTGCATGAGATTAAGTCTTGGTGCGTAGGCGTTTGAAAAGGCTGGGTTTTGGGAAATTCGAACTAAAAGGGTGGGAAAAGTACTAATATGTACTTAATACTTAATACTTTGTATTGGACAAACGGAATGAGCTGCAATTCTTAAATTCGGAATGAGAGTCACTGATGAAACTTTAAGGTTACGAAAACTTCTAAAATGATACTAAACTTCTAAACGGTGAACGAATAGAGCTAAAAATTTGGTATGAGAAACAAGACTGGAAGGTTGATATGGATGTAACTGTTGGTGTCTGTGGTTGAGAGATGAAGCTGGTTTTAGATTTTCATTCTATAATTGTTCGAAAATTACTAAGTTGTACTAAATTTGGTATAAGGTGAAGGGATTGAGATATCTGGGATAGATATTTGAAGGTGTGCTTGGATATGCGAACTATGATTATTGCCAATGTACTAGGATTGAAGTATGGATCGGCTTATTATTAATAAACTGGAATCCCGAAATTTGATATTGAGGGCTCTGTTGCCATTTGGTGTTAAGATCTGGTGTTGGTTTTGCTAACACGTACAATAATTGTTAGAATTGTAATAATTTCGGTTCCCTGTTGATGTCTAGGATGGAGAGATGTAGATTGTTTTAGAAATGCGTACTAAATGTTACTAAATTTAGTAATGGGTGAAGTAGAACCTGAGTTGAAATTCTGAAATTTGATAGTTGTACTAAATTGGATATTGGGTGAAGGGATCGGCCTGGAGCTGGGATCCTCAAATTTGGCGTTGACATCTCTGGGAGTATCTGGGATTGAGATATGGAGGGGGTTTGGAAAGTACCAAATGACACCGAATTCGGTATAGGGTAAGGGATAGAACTGAAGCCGTGAAATTTATATAGCCATAACTGTTGGTGTCTGGAAATGGGATTCGGATCGGTTGTGCAAATGAGTACTAAAATTATGCGAAAAGTACTAATTCTAACTAAATTCGCTATTGATGGAAGAGATGGAGTCCCGAAATTTGATATTGAGATCTCTGTTGGTATATGGTGTTAAGATCTGGCGGTGGTTTTGCTAATACACAATAATTTCCGTTCCCTGTTCTTGACTAGGATGGAGAGATGTAGATTGTTTTAGATATGCGTACTAAATGTACTAGATTTAGTAATGGGTGAAGTAATATTGCTTAATTTCTGAAATTTGATATTGAGGTCATTGGTATTGGTTTTAAGGATTTACATATGCAGGTATTGAAATAGTTTTGTAATGAAAAATTGGATGTGGGTCTATTATGCTATGGTCCTACAAATATCCTCCTCGGTAAACTTCAAAATAAATGAAAAAAATCTAAAATTTTAAGGTGGACTTATCGCAGATGGACAGTGTTACGAAAACTAGTATGGCAAAATTTAAGATTCCAAAATTTAAGATTCCGAAGAAAAATTCTGAGGATATCGTTTTTGCTTTTATATCCCCCTATTGGTAGCAAACCTTTGAATTTTTACCATTGTCATAAATTTTCAATATAACTATGTTATGTTATAACTATGTTATGTTATGTTGAAAATTTATGACAATGGTAAAAATTCAAAAGTTTTGCTACCAATAGCAAAAAACGATATTCTCAGAATTTTTCTCCGGAATCTTAAATTTTGGACACGCTATTACATGTTGATCTATCGATTGTATATTCATTACTTTTCAGAAATAATTTAAGTGAAATATTTTTGGGAGTTACCTCAACTTCAGAGCCAATTACTGTACACGATACAAATCTGAGAAAATGGCTTCAGCGGTTTTCATTATTAAAAGTAGAGTTTATAATCCCTTTAATTTCGATTTTTACAGAATTTCACCTATTTCCAAAATTCAAGTAATTTGACTTAATATAACATCAATTTGTCTAGAAAACTATGCATATTGTGGGTTGTGGAAATGGCTAATTGATTTCGATGAGTGGTTTCGACCTTTACCGCATGGTTCACAAACCAAAAACTTTTAAAATGTCATCATAATAATATTCATAAGAGAATACTCATCTCCAGCTTTTTTTTTCCTCTTAGCTCATCGTTGTTGTATCCCATTTTTCTTTTTGGCCGTATTTAAGTTGGCATTTTTGGGAGTTACTTGTTAAGGTGAAACATAATGATAAATGACATCTTTCCTGGGTTAAACATTTGGGGTTCAACTTGAAAACTAAGATGCTGTTTTTAACATATTGAAAGCGAATGTCTGTTGCGTGTCTCTCTCCCTTTGAAGAATTATTTATAAGTTTTATGTCATCAAGTGACAAATACGAATGTCATTTTGTCTGCCTGATTGCTGTTTCGTTTTTTGTTTGTGGAATGATGTTCCTTTTCTTTTTTCGGTGTTTATTTCTTGCCTGCCTGAGAGACTGTTGTTTATCTTGTCTTTTAGGGTTAAATGGAATTGTGTTAAGATTATAACTTCCTACAACTTAATTAAATTATTATGCGAACAAACTCTTAAAACATTCGAAGACGGTGCTATAATTAATTGCCTTTAGAGTTTTGTCTCGTAGCAGATATTTAAGGTGCACTAAATTTAATTTCCAAATCCATGTGTTCTCAACTGATGGCAAATTAATAAAGTTCTCCAAAACTGGAATGAGGGGTACTGCTAGATAAATAATTTAGTTGTTCTAATTTGGTAACAAACATTTGTTATAATTTTTTGGGGGGAATTAAACATGTGAGGGGTTAATTGATTGATTGTAGGGTTGAGAGTGGAAATTTTGAAGGAAAGGTGCCGAATATAGAAGGCCTTCTTGGGAACTTAATATTCTCATATGAATAAAAAACAGGTTAAAAATTGTCAGTCGGTATTGCCGACAGACCATTGCGAATGTCCGTATATTTAACATATTTGTACTTGCGTTATGGAGTCGCCCAACATTGCAAAATAACCTAAATCTGACATAAATATTAAAAAGTGTCAGATTTCGACAATATGACCACTTCCTATTCCTGAGATATGTGATAATTTGTGGAAAAAGTTGATATGCGTTTGAGGTACCATATTTTCTAATAACATTTATTTTTTATTGTTTTTATGTAAATAATTATTATTTCTTTTATATGAATAATATTTAATTACATATTTAACATTTTTGGGAGAGGTACCAAAAGGAGTCGGACGATATGATTTGATTGAGAGAAATATTTAAATACCCAGCTTAAATTGAATAGCTGGATTTTTTTCGCAATTTTCTGAGAGATATAAGTATTTAAAATTGTGGCTCTTTGAGGGAGAGATGCCAGAAGGGGTGCTTGTGACATCTATCATCTTCTCACCAGATCTTTTGTTGATATAAAATATTGAGAAGTGCGAAATTTGAAGAGAATTCGATGCTTCTTTCCAATTTGATGAGAGAATAATTATTCAAAAATTTGATCCGGAGGAACCAGAAGATATAATCCGAAATATTCCATCTTCACACCAGATCTTGTGTTATCAAAAATGTTGGGATGCATGTAATATGAAGAGAATTGGGTGCATATTTCGTATTTTATAAGGGTTATAATTAATTAAGTTTTGACACTTTGTGGGGGAGGTACTTGATGGTGTTGGCCGATATTGTCCATTTTTACACCTGACATAGCACTTATGAAAATATTGGGGTTTACCAAATTTTCACCAAATTAGCAAATCCTTTCCGGTTCCGTATAGTAAATTATTTTATTTGAAAGTGTTGACCTTTTTTGGGCGATGTACCAGAAGGTGTGGACCGATATTATCCATCTCCGAACTCGATTTAAAAATCTAAATCGAACATTCCCACCGAGAGTTATCGTATGCATCAGCCAGCTACCCCTAGATCGATCCCAAATGTCCTGAAATGAATTTGGTCTCAAGAGTCAAAACCATTATATCGACCTATATATTGTGCCCTCCGTAGCCATATGGCTGAGGGTATAATCACTAAAATACCTAATATCGGGTGGTACAGCAATATGAGTGATGGCCATGTACAGCCACTTACACGCTATAGAAGGCGGTGGCTATTGCGAACTCGAACAAGTAAAAAACTAGCTAAGTTCGTTCTGGCTGAAGTGGGTATTAACCATTTGAAAAATCTTGAAAAATGTCAAAAAAATCTTTCTAAAAATACTACCTACACCTATGTAGACAGTTCTCTTGCAGGGGGTAAGTACTCAAACGGAACTCTTTGTTTGGAATTTTAGACAATTCCATTGAGAAATGTCAGCAAAATACCGAATATCGGGAGGTACCGTTACATGCGGGATATACGATATGGTGGACCTAAATAGACAATTCTCTTCCAGGGGTGAAGTACTCAAAAGGAACTCCTGATGTAGAATTTCAGACAACTGCATTGAAAAATGTGGCTAAAATCATCAAAATACCGAATATCGGAGCTACCGTTGTATGAGGGATATACGATATCGCTAACTTATCTAGACAATTCTCTTCCGGGGGGTGAAGTACTCAGAAGGAACTCCTGATGTGGATTTTCAGAAATTTCCACCAATACCATTATATGGGGGATATAAGATATCGCGGACTTATATAGACAATTCTCTTTCAGGGGGCGAAGTACTCAAAAGGAACTCCTTGTGGGAATTTCCAGACTATTTTATTGAAAAATGTGGATAAAATCATCAAAATACCGAATATTGGGGAGTACCCTTATATGGGTGCTACACGGTAACGTGGACCGATATAGCCCATCTTCGAACTTGACCTGCCTGTAGACAAAAGACTGATCTGTGCAAAATTTTATCCTTATTTGTTTTAACTCTAGCTTGGTTACAACAGGCGGACAGATAGACGGACGGATATGGCTAAATCGTCCTATAATTTTTGCTGATCGAAAATATATACACTTTGTTAGGTCTAAAATTATTATTTCGATGAGTTACAAATGGAATGACGAACTTAGTATACCCTCCATATGGTTATGGGTATGAAAATCAAATTTGAGACAATTCCATTCAAAAGTCTGCAACGACAGAGTATAGGAAAATTACATTTTACGGGGAATTTACAAAGAGTTTGACCTATATGGGAAGTGGTTCCAACTGCGGACTTCAAAAACCAAATATAAAAAAATTGCGAAAAAGTGAAGTTAAATAAAACAAGCCAAAAATAGCTAGGTTCTCCCAGGTCGAGCTTTTAATACCCCCCACCATTCAGAAAGAACTTGAATATTTTCAAAACTCTTCCGGAATATACCACTCAAATGAAAACTTTTATATGGAGACTATACGAAGACGTGAACCTGCTTATGAAATTTTTTTCTCATAGGCTATAGTACCCATTACGAACTTCAAATACGAAATTTGAAACAATTCCGGTGAATAATGTCTTACAAATGATAAAAATATCGAGTATCGGGAGTTACCGTCATATGGAATACAAAAATTTTTGTCATAAGCTGTACCACCCATTGCGAACTTCAAATTCGAAATTTTGAAATAATTTTGCTAAAATCATGAAAATCCCAAACATCGGAAGGCACGTTTACGAACTTAACCTGCCTACTGGTAAACTATGCATGTATGCAATTTTAGCCTCCTTTCTCAATTCGTTCGAAAGATAGCGTGATTGCAACAGACAGACGGACATTGCTAGATCGGCTTAGAATTTTACGCTGATCCAGAATATACATATACTTTATAGGGTATATTTTGAATATTTCGAGGAGTTACAAGCGGAACGACAAAGTTAATATACCCTCCATAGAATGTTGGAGGGTATAAAAAAACTTTATTAAAAATTCTCTGCAAGAATGTTCCCTACTTAATGGGAACACAAACTGCCAATTTATAGAAAATTTGGTTTCAAATTGTGACCAGAACCCTTGAAATATGCCGGTACAGTAATCAGGGGTCTATATAAAAGCGTGGCCCAATATGGCTCATTTTCAATACCAAAAAATCTACGGACCAACTTACATCATCACATGAGCTTTTTTTATGAGAGCCAGCCACCTTTCCTTGCGTAGTTAAGTTTTTAAAATGTAAAAGACTCTCAAAAAATTCGAGTGTTTTCCAAGATATCTCAGTTTACAAACATTTTTAGTTTAATTTTGATTTGATGATGATAATTTGATCTTAATTTAGTTTGAATCAATACATTTTTTTTTACTTCAAAGAAACTAATCTAGTCATGGCTACTTAAGTCAAAACAATCCGTTTCTTCAAGTTTTCGAATATTTGCCATATTCCTGAATATGGTCAGCTATATAAATTGCATACAACTCCATTCAGCAATTTATATATTGCTTAAATTCCACTTAAATTACCCATCCCCCATTGTCCCGTTTACGACACATTCAACAAATTGAGGTCATATCCGCACAAAGACAAACAAACAGACAAAGAAGACATTAAAATAAAGTGAAATACCATTTTTATTTCAATTCACGGAACAAAAATGGAAACAAAAGATTTTTTTCAAACATCCGCAATGGAAAGTGAACGCACAAATACAAATATGGAAGCTGTTGTATCTCCCTCTCACTCTCCGCATATGTGGACAATCAAGGATATGTGCTTAAAACACGTTTGTATTTAAATATTTGGAGAGTTGTGTGAAAAACAAAAAACAACAACAAAACACAAAACAAGGACTTTTGTCTTAGTATCGCAAAAAGCAAAGCATATCATAGAGGCCATTAAATGTAAACATGCCGCATAATGCTTTAATGTTATATTCACAAATACTTGTGTGTCTACCACATGCACCACTACATACGAGTATTCTAAATGTGTTGGTGTTTTGCACGCACCAAATATCCTTGCTCTGCTAGCAAACTTCCATACCGACCGACACTTCCTATTAAATGTACACATGTGTACGTGAGTTTTTAGCGTTTTTTTTTAGGTTGATGTTACCGGGATCCACAACAACAATAACCTCGAACGAATCACCCGAATATTTCATTGTCTCGATATCAGTTCATATTGGAGTAAAATAACAGGCAAACAAGAAAACTGCCGCGCCAACATCATACATGTATAATAATCATATTACATTGACTGCCGTGTAGGGGGCGGGGAGGGAGGACGAAGGCGGATATGGAGAGAGTGAGAGTCGCCTGTTCAAACATAGACACAGACCAAACATTTGGCACAAAGGTGGTAAAATAATAATGGCCGTATTGTCACGACTCCTTTAATGTTATTTTATCAATATTATAATACAATTGTCTCCGAAAGAAATACGCGACACAATATACTCACACGCACACACACACACACAGCAACAACATACTCAACAGATTTACTTTTTTGGAGTGTGGCTAATGTGGCGTTTATCTATATCTATATTAATAAAAGAGAAAAGTAATTGACTGATTTAAAGATTCATCAACGCCCAGGCGAAACGGCTGAAGCTAGAATCTTTAAATTTTGGGTAAGGGTCACTCTTAGTCCGCAGGGTTCACATAAGGTTGGGTTTTTGGAAATCCTTACAAGAACGGTAAGAAAATTATTAAAATGTAAAATGTAAAATATTCTACCCTTTGCATTTGAGGAAGCAGTAGAGCTGGAACTCTTTAATTTGAAATGAGGATCACTGATGGAGTCCATGATAGATATACCAAAGGGTATTTGAAAATACGCACAATAAGTGTACGAAAAGTTCTAAAATACATATACTGCATGTGGTAGAACTTCGTATCATGTGAACGGTTAGAGCTAAAAACTTGAAAATTGGTATGATTATCAAGGTTGAGGAGTAGAGTCGATGTATGGAGATAGTTTTGGAAGTGTGCACCCATGTATACGAAAAGTGTTAAACGGTACTAAACTTAGTACAATTTGAATTTGGAGGAAGGGATGGAGCTGGAATTCTGAAATTTAAAATTAACATTACTGGCGGAATATAGAATTGGGATATAGAGAAATTTTGCACGAAAAGAACTTAATGGTACTAAATAAAATTTCGATTTGGGTGAACTAATAGGGCTGGAATACTGAAATTTAGAAATATGACTACTATTGAATTGAATGAGGAATATAGATAGTTTTGGTAATTCGTACTTATGTGTACTAAATGGTACTGCATTTGGTACAATTTAAATTTTGGGAGAACCAAAAGTTTGTAATCCTGAAATTTGAAAATAAGATTACTATTGCATTGTAGGCCTGAGGTATGTAGGTAGTTTTGGAAATTAGTACTTGCGGGTACTAAATGGTATAAATTTTGGTTGGAATTCGGAAATTTTATTTCTTTTAGACTGATGGATGTAGGTAGTTATGAAAATTTGAACTTAAGTGTATTAGATGGTACTGAATTTAGTACAATTTGGACTTGGTGAACAAATAGAGCTGGTATCCTCAAAATTTGAAATATGAATACTGTCGGAGTGTTGTATTGAGATATGTAGGTAGTTTTGGAAATTTGTACTTACAGGGTGATTTAAAAAATATTTACATATTTTTAATTTTATTTATTACTATTTTTTTTTTTTTTTTTGAATGAAAGCAAAAAATTCCGATATTTTTTGGCATCAAATTTTAGAATAAATTTGGATTTGTTCGAATTGACCTTCACCGTCACACACTGCCAGAATGTTGATTTGAGGTATATTGGCCCATTGCCGACGAAGCGCTTGCTTAAGGTGATCGACAGTTTGGTATTATCTAGTGCCAACCTGGCTTTCCAAAATACTCCAAACACAATAGTCCAACGGATTGGTATCCGGGAGATTTTGGTGGACATTGTGCACTGGAAATGAAGCAAGAAACCTGATTTTGTAACCAATCTTGGGTGGCGCGTGCTGATTGCGATGGTGCTGAGTCCTGTTGGAATGTCCAAGGTCCGCGGCCAAAATGTTTGAGTGCCCTAGGCTTTAATACACCCTCCAGAATATTTTTGCGATAATATTCGGCATTTATTCTGATGCCAGAGTCGATTAATACGAGTGGAGAGCGACCATCGGCTGTTATGGCGGCCCACACTATCACCATGGCCGGCGCTTGAGTTCTGGTGGCCAACCGAATGTGCACATTTTCAGCTGAACTCTTTGGCAAGTAAACACGATCATTTTGTTTGTCTACAAACTGCTAGACAACCAATATTTTCTCATCGAAGAAAACCAAATTCGGCACTTCACCACTTTCGTTTCGGCCAAGCGAAGCAACTCTTTAGCTCTTTCGAGCCTATTTTCTTTCTGTTGGGGTGTAAGTTCTTGCACTTTTCGGAATTTCAATGGTTTTACCTCGAGCTCATTTTTCAATATTTGCCGAATGGAATATTGCGATATGTTCAGCTCACGAGCCATTTTTCGGACACTGCTACGCGGGTTTCGACCAAGTCGGCTCTTTACTTTTCGAACCATTTCTGCTTATGTTGCTTTTTTCTTCCGTCCTCTTTTTGACGTCGGGCTACGCTACCAGTATCACGGTAACGAGCGATGGTACGAAACACAAAAGATTTAGTCACATTTAAATGCTGGAGTGCTCTAACGATAGCCACTTTTGGTTTTCCAGCCAATAGAAAGAAATCACACTATCACGCTTGAACTCCATCACTAATAACTATTTTCTGGAAAATTCTCCCCAAAATGCTTTCTCACCAAATGTTTTGTAATTTTAACAGTTGGCGCTTGTAATTCTGTTTGCTACACTTCATAATATTCGTCAGAGGTGCTATAAAGTGCAAACATTTCTGATCAGCTAAAATTTCGTCGATTTTTGGATATCCGTCTGGTCGTCCGTCTATCTGTGGAAATCAAAGAATTAAACAACAAAATTCGGTATATGCGTTTGTGATTGTAAATGTGCTATAATATAAATTGGGTAATTGTACTTCCTGTTATTCGGTCATTCGATCACTTCACTATTTAATAATTTTAGTTACATTTTTTAATGGAATTTTCAAAAAATAGTTCTTTCTAAGCATTTTACCCCAGGAAGACAATTGTCTATATAGGGTCACGATACCGTATTGCCCCCATACAACGGTACCTCCGATATTCGGTATTTTGATGATTTTAGGGGCATTATTCATGGGAGTGGTTTCAAATTTCGTATTTAGAGTTCGTATAGCCTCCATATAATGGTACCTCCCACTATTCGATATTTTTACGATTTTACGTACAATATTCACCGACATTTTTTGAAATTTCGTGTTTAGTAGGTACTAGTAGGTACTACAGCCTATCACAGATTCACCGGAGTTGTTTCAAATTTTGTATTTAGAGTTCGTTATGGGAATTACAGCCTATGACAGAAAAATTGTCTGTGGAGGTCCAGGACTTCGTATAAGCCCCATATGTCGGTACTCCCCTATATTCGGTATTTTGACGATTCTAAGTACAATATTCATCGAAATTATTTGAAATTTCGTATTTGGATATTGTAGTGGCCTATGACAACAGTTGTCTATGCAGGTCCACGTCTTCGTATAGACCCCAATATAAGGGCTGTATTCGGCACTTTTTAGATTGTATTAGAATTCTTAAGGGATTTTTTTTTTTTTTTTTTTTTTGAAAATTTTCAAATTCTTTACAAATGGTGGCGTTTAGTCAAAGTTCGGCCCCGCAGAACTTACTGCTTTCTTACTTGTTTTTTTATACCATACACCACAAGGTGGTCAGGGTATTATGTCTTTGTGCATTTGTTTGTAAAAGGCAAAAAGAAACGAGATAGACCTTTAGTTCCTTTTGATGATCTGCATAGAATCACATTCTGAGTCGATTTATGCATGCCCATCCGTCTGTCCACGTATTTTTGTAAACAAAGTACAGTTCGCAATTATTGCCCGATCCAGATGAAATTTTGCGCAAATCATTTGTTTAGCCCAAGGACGAACCCTATTGAAATTAGAGATAATCGGTAAAAATTTAGATATAGCTCCCATATAGATTTTTTGTGCACCAAACTTGTAATATCAGCCCGATTAGCATGAAATTTTGCACATACAACCAAATTAGGCCTGAAAATAAGTATGCCAAATTTGATCGAAATCGGTTCAGATATAGGTATAGCTCCAATATATATTGTTCATCCGAAGTGTTATTTTAGTCCTCCGCAGCTGTAATATGCACTCTGTAACAACAATATTTGGGGTAACATATCAAATACAGCTCAGAAATACCTTCGCTAAATTTTATCGAGATCAGTTCGGATTTGGATATACCTCCCTTATATAACTTCGTCCGATTTACCCTTTTTTGTGCACCAAACGTCTAATATTTGCCCAAATGGGATGAAATTTGGCACTTACGACCGAATTGAGTATAGAAGCTAGTATGCCATCGGTTCAGATATAGCTATAGCTCCCATATATATTGTTCATCCGATTTGTTGTATTTGTTACCCACAGCCGTAATATGCACTCCGTAACAACGATATTCAGGGAAATATATCAAATACAGCTCAGAAATGTCTTTGCCAAATTTTATCAAGATCGATTCAGATTTGGATATAGCTATATATAAAATCGTCTTCGTCTTATAAGGGGAATTTTAAATTATATAGATTTGGCTATTAATCAAGTTTTAACGTATTTAAATTCGTTTTTCCAGGTTTTAAATAAATATATCCCAAATAGATTCAAAACTTGTACATATTCCCAAACGTAATATTATTTACCCCACTTTGGCGTTTTTTCTATCAACTTTCCATTGTTGGCCCCAGAAAATGGAACAACACTTATTCTGTTCCAATAACGTCTATGACAACCTTTACAACTCCTCATGTTTTCCGTTATTTCAACTTTTGAGAGGGTTATTATTGTAACAGTTGTTGTAACAGACTCCCATACATATACGGGTATCCCATATGAAGCCTGGAACATAGCAGGGGAAACAAGTGAAATTTGTTTCTGTGTGTGGGGGGAATGTTTTGTATACATACATGCGTACACACACAGGGAACAACTCTTATTGGGTTATGTTTACGTGTGTATGGGGTTTATGGTTTTCACGTGTAATATTATTGCCGACGATGTTGATGTTGATGCTGTGCTTCTGTATTGGTGTTGTTTTGATAATGTTTGTAAAGTAACACGTACGATATCATTATGATGTCGCAAAGGATAATAATGTACGTGGCTATGCATGCATATGTGGGTGAGAAGTTTTTTTTTGGAGCTTTTGTTTTGTTTTTTTTTTTTGGCAAATCCCCCTCCTATATCCCCTCTCATAGAAAATTGCTATAGATAAGGGCAAACCACCTCAAAAAGTCATTTAAACACAATCTAGAGGAGAAAAAAATGAAATTGTTGGCACTTTTTAGAATTTACTGAGCATTTTTAAATGGTTATTACATGAGGGGGCCTTACATGATGCGGGTAGGAGGATTTTCCCGTGGCTGACTATTTGTCTGGTAGAAAAATTTCCCCGAAAATGACTATAAACATTAAAACCTTTCAGGTGATAAGAAAAAAAAAACAAAGAGAAAATTTCCAAAAACTTTTTACTGTGGATTTTTTTTGTCAAAAAATGTGAAAATATTTCAGCGTTTATCTGTTAAAGATGGTGTCATTATGGTTATGAAATTTAATAAAAAAAAACTTTTAATACTTTAAGTAAAATTTTATTAAAAAGGTTTCATTTGCATAAATTTCTTGTGCATTACATTTCTTGTTCGTACACACGTACGATTACGCATTGATTTTATTTCCTGTTCAAGAAAGCACAGAAAGGAAGTAAATCATTCATGTAAATATATATGTGTTTGCATTTACAGTAGTTGTTCACAAACACACATACATACATCTGCCCCCAATGTGTGCCACCCAGACAGACAGACAAACAAACAATCATATGCCATTGAAAGTATTTCCTTCCCGTTTTTCCCTCTCATTTGTCAGATCCTCTAAGGAATTTATTAAAATCACTTTGTATGCCATAAATTCATAGAAAATGCATGAATTATGGCCCCTTCTAGATCCACATCTGTTTTGAATGGAATAAAATAGTGAAGGGTCAGTACATTAGAACCATTGATTTTTAAGGCAAAAGATAAATAAGGCAAACTACACCTTGGGATGTCTATTGACTTTAATTAAAGATGGAGCTGCCAAATTTGGGACTGGACCAAAAAGGGAACATAAAATAACGTATTTATTGCAAAAATTTATTTAGAAATGTTTATCGCACAGTTAAAAAAATGTTTTATATTAAAATTCAAAATGTTTTCAGGTTCTAGCCATATTGTGGAGTCGCAGTGGCTGTAATTTTATTCGTTACGAATAGGGACAATCACTCAAAAATATTCAGAGTTCTAACAATTTTGTCGTATCACTTATTTAATTGAGGTAACCTTAAATAAAACGGATATTGAAGCCATTAGTACTTAATGTTCGCAACATTTAAACCTAGGAAGTTTCTTTTTTATTGGAAACAATTTACTTGAAAACGTAGAAGACAACTTTAGGATATTTGCATTCGGCTAAATCTTTACATTTTTAGAAATTTCCAATAAGGGAACCCTTGATACGATACATTAAACTGGCCTTTTGGCTAAAATAATTTTTTTTAACTGAAATTCTCAAATTTTGCATGTACGTTACTATTGAAGCGTTATATTAGATAAGGTGGTGTTGGTAGAAATTCGTACTTTAAAAAATACTAAATAGTATAATTTTAAATCCAAAACTCAGAAATTTGATATTTTACTCTACTGACTATACAAATAAGAAAATCTGCCGATTTTTTTTAAAACAACTCCACACTTTTATACTTTTCACTACCCTTTGGAAGTTGCAGTTCAGAATTTTGCTGTAAATAGCTTTGTATTGTCAATGTATAAATCATTGCAGAGAATTGTCAATATAGGTCTAAGTTTCGGCATAGTCCCAATATGTACAGCTATATTATATTCCATGTGATAGATAATTGGCATACGGGTCCACATTTTCGTATAACCCCCGTATAACAAGGTCAAACGATATTTTAACAATTTTAGCAGCATTTTCAACAGTAGGTTGAGGCTATACCTTTGTAAGTACTAAATAGTACTAAATACTAAATAGTACTTAGTTAACTCAGGTTAGTGGGAGGTTGGCTTAGATAGCGACAGGGGCAATAGGAACTCCCAGAGCTATATGTGATATGGTGGATGATGAGGTGATGGTGAGAATAGCAAGAACACCAGAATATACAGGGTGAGATAAAAAAACTGCAACAAAGTCAAACGCCATAATTTTTACATTACTTTTTTAATGTCAGAAATAGCATCAAATTTTAGAATAAGTTTTGATTTGTTCGAATTGGCCAACTTTGGCACGAATTGTGGCCTTCAAACGGCCAATGAAACCGTCCCACGCTGCCGAATGTTGCTCTGCGGTATTTTGGTCCATTCCCGGCGAAGCGCTTGCTTGAGGTGATCGACACTTTGATATTTTTTAGTGCCAATTTTGCTTTCCAAAATGTTTGCGCGCCCAAGGCTCTAATACACTCTCCAGAATATTTTCGCTTTAATATTCGGCAATTATTCTGATGTCGGTCGATTAAAACGAGCGGAAAGCGACCATCGGCTGTTATGGCGGCCAACCGAAGGTGCACATTTTCAGCTAACCTCTTTGGCAAGTAAACACGATCATTTTGTTTGTTTAACAAACTGCTGGACAACGAATGTTTTCTCATCGGAGAAAACCAAATTCGGCAGTTCACCACTTTCGGCCAAGCGAAGCAAATCTTTAGCTCTTTTGAGTCTATTTTCTTTTCGTTGCAGTGTAAGTTCTTGCACTTTTTGGAATTTCAACGCCTCTGCCCCGAGCTCATTTTTCAATATTTGCCGAATGGAATATTGCGATACGTTTAGATCACAAGCCATTTTTTGGGCACTGCGACGCGGATTTCTATCAAGTCGTTTCTTTACTTTTCGAATCATTTCTGCCGATTTTGCTGTTTTCTTTTGTCCACTTCCTTGACGTCGAGCAACGCTACCAGTATCACGGTAACGAGCGAGTCACAAAATATTTATTCAAATTTAAATGCTAGAGTGCTCTAACGATAGCCACTTGTGGTTTTACAGCCATATATAAAGACATTACACTATCACGCTTGAATTCCATCACGAATAACTTTTTTTCTGGAAAATTCTCACCAAATAATAATAATAATAATTTTAACAGCTGTCGGACGAGTGGTTGCAGTTTTTTAATCTCACCCTGTATACTTTGTGGGGTCTAGAAATTATATTTCGAGGTGTTTCAAACGGAATGACAAACTTAATATACCCTCCATACTATGGTGGAGGGTATAAAAATGGTACCTACCTAGAATGTACCAAAATGAGGAATGGCTTAAGCTAGGATTTCAAAATTAAAGCACTGATAGTGTGGAGGGTCCATCGGTACATCCAACACATAGGGTCAACATTTTGAATAATCATAAGGCACGTCAGAATATATTTAAATAATCTGACATAGGTATAAATCTGCGGACAAAACCGTGGGTTAGGCTCCTAATTTTTCTTTTTATTATAATTATTAACTTGTATAAAGGAAGTAGCGGGATTTACGTTTAACAGATAACATTAGTCGAAAAGGAAAGTTAAGATTTCGAAGATTGAAAACATTCATTTTTAGGTAGTGGTCCATATAAAGGGACCATCGATCTATATGTTTTCTTGGATTCGTATATATTTTGCTACAATTTGGCAGTTATGGTTGTAATTGAGTGCATCAACGTTCTATAAGTTGCTACACGTTTTTGTATAGCACCCATTTTCCACATTTTCAAAAAAAATTATATTCGTCGTTTCGATCGACAACGTCTACTATTTCCGTAGACAACGTCTTAATGAAATAGCTCCGCGTTGAAAATTTGAACCCTGTTTTCCAATGGAACTTGCATAAGTTTGATATTTGAACGTTTTAAGGTATTTTATGACTCCTCCCAATTTAACGTATATTTAAAGATATCGTATCATATTAAACAGTTTGTATTTATAATATTCTATTTCGACTTCCTGATGAGTATTCATCATCCATGAATCGTGGTTTTCGAGCTCATTTCTCGAGTACTTTTGAAGTCTTTAACAATATCAATGTCATAAACTGATCACAGAATATTAAACAACTTTATTTAAGAGTAAATATATTTCAATCTATCTTTATATGTGTATATGTTGTGCAAAATATATGCCTTTAAAACAAACTTTAATATACAAACAGATCAGTACAAACACATATGTCCACACCATACAGAAAAAAATCGCATTTCCATATAGATGCGTGACACACAGATGTATACATATGTTTGCTTTTTATGACAGTTTGTGACTATGTATGTGACTACATTTTATACAATATGTCATCATAAACAAATTTTCGCATAAATGTCACGTACTTTTAAAATTTCTACACTGCTGTTTCATTTTTTTTCTGGTTCAACGCTATGCAAAATTTCTTTTAGCTGCTGTTGCATTTTACTTTTGCAGAATATTGAATTGAATCTTTATTTAAATAAGTATTTTGGAAATTTAAACGTACATTAATACGCGCCTATGTGTGTGTGTCAATCATATTAAATGACTAACAAGATGAAATGTTTAATTAGATATTACGGAAAATTTTGTGCGGTTAATTAACTTCATATATATTCGGTGTGATGCTTAAGTGTTCCATACTTTTTTTTTATGATTTTTTTGTGATTTTGGGAATGTTATTTCTAAATTTTTGATCAGATTTCTATATAAAATTATATTTTCTATTGTGAAAAAATCGTTTTTCATTTTTCTATTTTCCTTTAGATATTTACTCGAACCCACAAAAATTTGTCCATCAATATCGAATCAACGAAGTTTCTCCCACTCCTACTCACAACATTAATTCTGATAATAAAAGAACAATTTCAATATCAATTTGCTGTGATCTACAAAATCATGTCTGTTTGTATGTGGCGTCACTCGGTTAAATACATGATAAGACGGACATATTCCTAAATATTATAGGGGGTAGAGCGATAGACACAAATTGTATAGCCTGACTTAAGATATATTAATTTGATGAAGGATTTATAGCTCTACACTGGGCAAAGCTTCAAGTATTAATACTGTCCTCTTGGGATTTTCATATGCCTGATGATGAGCAATAGGAAAATGAATGAATACATTTAGAGGGGGGTTGGTATAATAAGTTTCGTGGAAATTATTGAAATTTGTTCTAGGCGAAGCTGTTGCAAGTTAGGATTTATCCAGTCAGATCAGATTTAAACGTACTATTTGACCAATGTAAAAGATTTATCAAATCTTTTTTTTAGACTTTTCTTTCTTTCTTTCTGAATTTTTGGCAACTTGGTCAATACCTGCTCCAATTTTTATACCCTCCACCTTGGTAAGGAGGGTATATTAACTTTGTCATTCCGTTTGTAACATCCTTAAATATTCGTCGTAGACCCCATAAAGTATATATATTCATAATCAGCACAAAATTCTAAGTCGATTTAACGATGTCCGTCTGTCTGTCTGTCCGTCTGTCTGTCTGTCTGTCTGTCCGTCTGTCTGTCTGTTGAAATCACGATACAGCCCACAGTATTTGACGTAGAGCGCCAAAATTTTGCAGAGCAATTCGCATTGTGTCTAGGATGGTTGGTATTGAAAATGAGATATATCGGTCCACGTTCTGGTATAGTCCCCATATAACGGTACCTCCCGATATTCGGTATTTTGATGATTTATGCCACATTTTTTCACGGATTTGTTTGAAAATTGGTATTTGTAGGTCATAACGGGTCCCTGTGCGTGTGGCAAAACACTGCATGTATAGGTCCACGTTTTGGTATAGCCCCCATATAAAGGTACCTCCCGATATTCGGTAATTTGATGATTATTGCTACATTTTTTCACGGATTTGTCTAAAAATTGGTATTTGTAGGTCATAATGGTTTCCACCTCCGGTGGCGAAACATTGCATGTATGGGTCCACGTTTTGGCATAGCCCCCATATAACGGTACCTCCCGATATTCGGTAATTTGATGATTTTTGCCACACTTTCATGGATTTGTCTAAAAATTGGTATTTGTTGGTCATAATGGGTTCCAGCTCCGGTGGCGAAACATTGCATGCATGGGTCCATGATTTGATATAGCCCCCATATAACGGTACCTCCCGATATTCGGTATTTAGATGGTTTTTGCCACATTTTTCCACTGATTTGTCTAAAAATTTGTATTTGTGGATTATAATGGGTCCTAGTTCGCGTGGCGAAACATTGTAATTATAGGTCCACGTTTTGGTGTAGCCCCTGTAATGGTCGAGACCAAAGTTGATTTCGGTTGCATATTTTTAAATGTAATACTATGGCAACATAGAGTACGATTGACTTGAGGGTGACGGGAGCCTTTGACTTGCTAGCTAAGAGTCGGTGGGGGGGGTTCTTGCCCTCTATCAAACATACCTTTTTTCATTACAATAATTATTATAGACTCCCTAGATGGTATAGTAAATATCTGAACACAACATGATGACAAAGAGAAAAAAACAAATTTTTTGTAAAATTATAACTTCAGCTGGAAATCTGTCATTAAAATTATAACACCCTCTGTTGTTCTTGAGGGGTCTTGTACCTCTTAACCCACGCCAACCATTGTTTTAGCGGTACTCAATTGTTCTGCTAAAACCCCTACCTTAATTTAGTTCTCTCTCTATAGATCCATCCCCATGGAAGAAAACATTATGTTTACTTAACAATCCATAATTACAATTTCAAGGTTTTATTCATGACATTATGTATTAGCGATGTTGAAAATAAAAAAAAAATCTAGAGCTGTTATATATTTTTTTAGGTTTAAGTATTAAGAGACATTATTATAATTTGAATAAAATATAAGAAATGAATATTATAAATGTAACTACTCTCAATGGGTTAAAGGAACTGATTCCGGTTTGTTTTGATTTATTCTGTTCAATGTTAACGAGCTAATTGAGCAACATGAAACAAAAACAAATTATGCATAAAACGAACGAAATCAAAGACTTTTATCATGGGCAAGAATTTTGCACATTTCTTCTTTCATTCATAATTTCTTCGGTAGACTAATTTTGTCTTTGCCTTTGTTCTTGCTCTGGTCTTTTTGCTTATGATCAATAGAGCAAAAGCAAAACAGAAACACAACAACAATATTAAAGTGGAAGTGGGGAAGTAAATATTTTACAATTGCAATGGTACAGCAAAACAAAATTATGAATGAAATAAGGAATGAACAAGATTCTTTTACGTTGCACTCGTTATACAGAGAGTATCAAAATTCAGTGCAAGATTATATGTAATGATCTTATTATTTCACGATATTTTCTCACTTACCAAATTCAGCTTTTGTAGAAGGCCTTCTGCTAAACTGCTGGTGGTACTGTAAATTGTTAATAAAAATATAATCTTGCAGCGAATAGTTATGATGGCAGATTTTTTTCTTTAAAAGTGACAGTGCGCCTGGTATTAGATGTTATAATACTTTTATAAAACTTGACTCAGGATTCCTTGGAATTGACTTATGATAGGTGTATTCGGTCTTAATCTTAGTCCAACTGGTACTTATAGGTTAAGTAATGCTTCGGTGGTTTGATGAACAGGGGAATTAAATAATGTATTGTAGTATAGTCGCTGGTTCATTGGCACGGTAGAATCGTTGGTTTGAAATGGATACCAGTGATATCTTCAATTAAGGCTAAAAACTTTGATCGTGTAGGAATGCATTTCCATGACGAAGTGTGGTTTGCATGGAAGGTGGTAAGGCAACGTGCCGGTAGAAAAGTTCTTGTAAACCGGGAGTCGATTGTGGAATTTGTAGAAAGTGATTATATCACGTAAATCTGCTTGATTGCACGTTATTCACTAACACCTGTGCTTTCCGCTGGACTACGCACACCTCCTTGCATTCCAGAAGAATTCCACTTCGTATGTTCAAATAAATGGTGTTTTAATGTTTTTATTACTGACTCTTTGTGCGGATCACAGTTCGGAAGTATAGATTACTAAGCAGGGTGAATGGTATATTACCGCCTATTAAATAAATTAATCCGAAAAAAAGTTTCCGAAAATTAATTTTTACTTTTCAACATTAATCACTTTGAATTAACTTTACCTCAAAAAATATACGTCCGATTGTGTAGATGATGGTATTTTTAAAATTCCAAATGGTAAAAATATGGAAATTAATTGGAGATGATGCACAAATTTTAAAATTAGTTTCAAGACTTTTTTAGATGTTGTCACTTTGAAGGTCAGAATAAAAAGGAAGTTCTACATTTAGTTTAGCTTTAATCATGCGTATGCTTTTATAAAGTAAAGAAAAGAAAGATTAGTTAGAAGGGAGAATTGTCAAATTGGGTAGACAAGGAATCTGATGACAATTCGGAAGTACTGTACAAAACGTTCAGGTTCATTAAAAGGAACAAGTGCAATGAACGTTAAGCGTTAATATTTAAACCCTTTAGAACGTTTGAATTGATGAGAAGTATTATAACAACAACAAAAAAAATAAAATATATTATGTAGGAAAGTAAGGTTCACCACAAAACCAGATAGTTTCCTCGGATCCGAGGGGAAAGTAGCTGGAAAAACAACTACTTCTTAATATCTTTCCCGTGGAAAATGCCGATAATTTTTCCTTGCATGTCTTCCAATTCATAATAATGATTTCCTAGTTTCTTTCGAATTTTGCTTTTTATAAATAGTGGAGCAAGTTTTGCATTATATGCCTTTTCAAAATTGCTCTGTGTGAAGTTACGCCTGAATACTTCTTCACCAACATTAAAAGTCTGGGGTCTTGCACGCAAATTATATTGATGCTGATTCTTCTCATACGCCTCTTTAATATGTTTACGTATATTTTGTCGAATAGTCTGTAAGTGGTCATCTCTAGATAGAACAGTACAGGGCTCATCCAATAGTTTAATATTTTTGAGAAGTTTGTATGAGGAACCATGGGTCACCATATCAAACCCAAATAAAACATGGTATGGGGACCTTTGTATGCTTTGATGTAAAGTGTTACGTAAAGCGCAACTTATTGACGTCAAATTTTGGTCCCATTGTCTGTGATCGTCTTTCAAAAATGCTCTTATACCGGCAATCAAAGAGCGATTGACTCGCTCCGAGGCATTCGATTGCGGCGAATACAAGGCTGTGTAGACGTGCTGAATTCCATAGCTCGTAAAAAAGGCGTTTATGTCATTAGCTCTGAATTGGCTGCCGTTGTCAGTGACTATTATCTCTGGTACCCCATAAACGTGGAATATCTGCCCTTGCAAGATTTCCTGAATAACAGTAGAAGTGAATTTTCGAAGTGGGAATAACCAGTGGAACTTAGAGAAATGATCTAGAACAATTAGGATACCTATATTTCCCGATTTGCTTCGCGGATATGGACCTAAAAGATCCATATAAATCCGCTGAAATGGTCTAACAGACTGGGCTTGATTTCCCATAGGAGGTTTCATAACAATATTTGGAGATTTTGTTGTGTTACAAATCTCACATTTTTTTACAAATTCTCGTACTTCGGAGACCATTCCAGGCCAAAAGAAATTTCTTCTTATTAAATCGATAGTTTTGTGCATGCCTCCATGAGCAGCAATTTTATTGTTATGAGCTCTATAAATAACCTGGTTTCGAAGTTCTTCTGGAACCCATAACTTCCAACACTGTTCTTCCTGCTCTTCACGACCCGTATAGTGTTGAGTGCGGATATATACGTACCGATCAATCACTTTTAAATCGGGATATTGGGACTGATTATTTATAATTTTGCCTCGAAGCTCCTTATACGCATTAGTGTCAAATGAGGGAGAATCTAGGTCAATCTCAGGCTCACATATTTCAAGACCACAAAGTTCATCTTCAGGGATTCTCGATAAGACATCAGGGACCACATGGTCTTTACCCTTTCGATGGCTTATTGTGAACCTATATGCCTGAAGCTTGAATACCCACCTAGCCAATCTCCCAGTGAGGTCAGGTTGCTTCATTAACCATAAGAGGCTCGAATGGTCAGTAATTACTTCGAACTCTTGGAGTTCTAAGTAACATCTGAACTTTTTTATTGCCTCGACAGCGGCAAGACATTCACGCTCGGTTACGCTATAATTGCGCTGAGCCGAGTTCAATTTTTTACTCATATAAGCGATTGGCCTTTCATTACCTTCGCCGTCCAATTGCACTAATACAGCCCCAATTCCGAAGTTGCTTGCATCACAGTGCAAATAAAACTTTTTGCTAAAGTCCGGATTGGTTAAAATCGGTGCTGAAGTAAGCAAATGCTTAATTTTTTCAAAAGCTGTTTGGGCTTCGTCTGTCCATTTCAATTTTCCCTTGCATTTTAACGTCTCTGTAATAGGATAAGTCTCAGAGGAGAAATTTTTAATAAATCTCCTGTACCATCCGGAAAGTCCCAGAAATCCTCTAACTTGCTTGAGGTTCCGCGGTACAGGCCAATTAAGTATTGCCGTTATTTTCTCGGGGTCAGTGGTTATTCCCCCGTTTCCTATTATATATCCCAAATAATTCACTTTCGTGACGCAAAATTTGCTTTTATCAATGTTCAAGGTTACATTGGCTTTGCGAAATTGAGCAGCGATGCGGACAAGGACTTCTAGATGGGACTGAAAATCTTCTGAAACGATAATAAGATCGTCCAGATACCCAAAAACACAATGACGTAAGTCAGGGGGAATGATTTCGTCCATTAATCTGCACATAGTCTGCGGCGCATTACAGAGCCCGAAAGGCATTACCTTAAATTGATATAATGGCCTTCCAGGCACTGTAAACGCCGTGAGATGTTTTGAGGAAGGCTCCAGGCCAATTTGCCAAAAGGCATCTTTAAGATCTAACTTTGATATTAGATTGGCACTAGGAAGTCTAGAGAAGATTCCTTCGATGTTCGGTAGCGGGTATGCATCTTTTTTTGTTACTGCATTCAGACGCCTGGCATCTAGACACAGCCGGACTTTATGTGGTTTGACAACCAGTCGCATAGGAGAACTCCATGCGGAGGTCGAAGGCTCTATGACTCCAAGTTCTAACATGCGATCTATTTCTTTGAACATCAGTTTTTCAACCGCAGGGGACACTGGGTAAAACCGTTGCTTTATTGGAGTGGCATCGCCTACATCAATCGCATGAGTTATAAGTTTCGTTCTTCCCAGGCCCTGGGTTTGAAAATCGGGAAACATTTCAATCACAGTTTGAAGTTGATTACGTTGCAAGGTTGTTAAAGGAATGAAATCAGTTGATTGCTCAAGGTTCTGCGCTATTTTGCAATCTGGGGAATCGATTTCCGAAAGAGTTACATTTGTGTTGTTGTCGGTGGCTAAGAAGTCGACTGAGTCTAAAATATTTGGAATTAGATTAAAAGACCTCCAAAAGTCTAATCCGAGAATTAGCTTTTGGGATATCGAAGGTATTATAAATAGTTTTATAGATTTAATTTTACCCCTAAATGAAATATCTACATCAATCCAGCCTTCGACTTTTTGCTTCTGACCATCTGCAGTCTTTACAAAAGTCTTGCATTTAGAAAAATTGTTATATTTTGAAAAGTCTTTTTGGGCTAATTCTGATCCAATACAACTTATATTAGCCCCTGTATCCAGGAGGCCGTATTCTGTTATATCTAAAAACTGAACCTTGGCGTAGAACCTTTTGTCTTGGGGATTTGTTATTATTGCAGAGACCAAAAGTCTCTTACAAAGCTTTTGTAAACGGTAATATTGGCGTATCCTTAATGTCGATCTTTTCGGGTTTCTTTGTGGTAAAATTGAAATTTCCGAAATATTGAAAATTTCGTTGCGTCTTTTTACGTACAGTTCCCAACGCTGATGGTATGGAAATTTGGGATATAAAATTTTAACTTTTTCCTTAGAAATATTTTTAATTTCAGGCCTTTTAAAAATGGTTATTGTGCGATTTTGGTCTGTCTCTTTCATGGTTTTCATTGTTTCAGGTCCGTTGGCACTTGATATTATTTCGGGTTTCTGCTCTGTAAAAGTATAGTTTGAATTCTTATTTTCAGTTTTTTTGGCATCTGAGAGAGAGCTTTTGAATTCATCAATAGAAGTTGATATTATGGGGGACCTACTGTCGGAAAATGTTTGGGAAAATTTTGTTTCTTAATGTTACATTTTAAACAATTCGGTTTGTAAACATTCTTGACACCGCAGCCATAACAAAATACAGTACGTTGTTGAACGCAGTCTTGCCAGTGATGGCCGCTAGTGTCACAGTTCCAACATTTCTGATTTTGCTCGGTTTTTTGCAAAGCCTCTACAAAGTTTTCATTTAATTCATTATGATTTTCTATCTGATTGTCTTCATCTACCTCTGCTATATGTTTACGAGCCACGAAGTTGGAGTTTTGGGGCCTCGTAGCCAAATTTCTCCGAACGTGTTCATCGTTTAGAAAATTTTCTCGTTTTTGGACTAATCTACGTAACTCAAACATAGATCCTATTGAGACATATAATAAATCCTGGCGTATATCTGGTCTTAAGTTGCGTTGAATTATTTCAACTAATTCTGTCTCCGTCATTGGTGAAGGTAAACGATCAATAAGACCTGATATGGTTTCGAAAAAAGCGTCAAAACTTTCGTTTGGCCTCTGTTTGCGATTGCGAATTTCTTCACGAATATCATAAGCAGATTTTACCTCTTTATATTGATTTCTTATGGCATCACAAAATTCAGGCCACGTAACCGACGGAACCTGCTTGTGATACCTCCAAAACCAGTCACGCGCTTTTCCGGTTAGAAGGATATGAAGATTTTTGCAAATTATTGAAAAATCATCATTGAAATTGTCATTCGTTAGTGATCTCACACGATATAAAAACTCTTCGACGCTCAATCCTGAAGAGGATCCGTCGAATTTGAGATTCCAATTCAATATAATGGATGTCTGCTTATCTGCAGACATGGCGTTGTTTGAATTTAAATTAACGTTTGGAGATAATCCAATTCTAGGTCTGCTAGCATCATGTAATCCAAAAACATTACTTGAATTATTTTGAGTGTGAATAGAATTATCCCTTTGTGTGTTCAACGTTATTTTGTCCATCAACTTAGTTAACTGAGCTTCTATCATCCGATTTAGTAATTCATAATCAATCGAATTAGAATTATTTGATACAGGTTGTGGATGGTTACTGTTCCTGTCAGGAGTAGAGGGATATCCTACTTGAGGACTAAAATTAGAGTTTTCTTGAAAATTATTACGACTATTGCTACGAGTGTTGTAGTGCTTTGATCTAGCACCACGTCCTCGGCTTTTATTCAGAAATGATCGCACTACTGGTGCACTTCTCGATGTTGAATCAAACTTTCTCAAGTCTGTCAACTGGCAAATATGATTGCAAACGGGGCAAGTGGTGGAAGATTGTAAATGTGTTTCGATGCACGAATTATGGAAAACATGAGAACATTCTTGAAGAATTAAACATTCTTGTTCCTCTGTCATTACTTCTTGGCATAAAGGACAATGTGAGTGATCAGGCTCAGCTGGAGCTGCCTGAGAAATGGACAGAGAACTGCCCGGTGGAGACCTTTCTAGTGACATTATATGTAAGAATAACAAATGTACTTAAAACAATTTTTAAAAATTATATTTGATTATATATGTTCATAAAAGATTCGTTTTCTTCCTGGATTGATAAGAACTAAAAGAGAGACCTAATAACAGAATTATCAAAACTGAATATTAAAACTGGGCTATTGGTTTAATTATTATACTTTACTATCATTTGCAAAACACAAACCAGCTAATTTTGTAAGACCTTTTTAACTGTTTATCACCGGTCAGCAATTCGTATGAAAAGACTACAAATTATGAAATCCTATGTGATACACAGTTGCTGGTAACTAAGTATTTAATATAAATGAAAAAAGTACATATACTTTAAGGTGTTGTTTGAATTTCAAAATTTAGAATTTTTCAGAATTTGTAACAAAATTCATAAAAATATTTTCAAATCTATATCGGTAGTTACTTGGCTTAAAAGTTCCATGTTCTAAAATCCAGATACAATTATCAAAGTATTTACGAAAGATGTTTCAAATTCCAAAAACAGAAACAGTACATTAAAATGTGAATATGCTAGACTTTAAAATATATGGAGCTTAGAAGATAGTCATCTGGCCCCACGTTGGGCGCCAAATTATGTAATGGTCGAGACCAAAGTTGATTTCGGTTGCATATTTTTAAATGTAATACTATGGCAACATAGAGTACGATTGACTTGAGGGTGACGGGAGCCTTTGACTTGCTAGCTAAGAGTCGGTGGGGGGGGTTCTTGCCCTCTATCAAACATACCTTTTTTCATTACAATAATTATTATAGACTCCCTAGATGGTATAGTAAATATCTGAACACAACATGATGACAAAGAGAAAAAAACAAATTTTTTGTAAAATTATAACTTCAGCTGGAAATCTGTCATTAAAATTATAACACCCTCTGTTGTTCTTGAGGGGTCTTGTACCTCTTAACCCACGCCAACCATTGTTTTAGCGGTACTCAATTGTTCTGCTAAAACCCCTACCTTAATTTAGTTCTCTCTCTATAGATCCATCCCCATGGAAGAAAACATTATGTTTACTTAACAATCCATAATTACAATTTCAAGGTTTTATTCATGACATTATGTATTAGCGATGTTGAAAATAAAAAAAAAATCTAGAGCTGTTATATATTTTTTTAGGTTTAAGTATTAAGAGACATTATTATAATTTGAATAAAATATAAGAAATGAATATTATAAATGTAACTACTCTCAATGGGTTAAAGGAACTGATTCCGGTTTGTTTTGATTTATTCTGTTCAATGTTAACGAGCTAATTGAGCAACATGAAACAAAAACAAATTATGCATAAAACGAACGAAATCAAAGACTTTTATCATGGGCAAGAATTTTGCACATTTCTTCTTTCATTCATAATTTCTTCGGTAGACTAATTTTGTCTTTGCCTTTGTTCTTGCTCTGGTCTTTTTGCTTATGATCAATAGAGCAAAAGCAAAACAGAAACACAACAACAATATTAAAGTGGAAGTGGGGAAGTAAATATTTTACAATTGCAATGGTACAGCAAAACAAAATTATGAATGAAATAAGGAATGAACAAGATTCTTTTACGTTGCACTCGTTATACAGAGAGTATCAAAATTCAGTGCAAGATTATATGTAATGATCTTATTATTTCACGATATTTTCTCACTTACCAAATTCAGCTTTTGTAGAAGGCCTTCTGCTAAACTGCTGGTGGTACTGTAAATTGTTAATAAAAATATAATCTTGCAGCGAATAGTTATGATGGCAGATTTTTTTCTTTAAAAGTGACAGTGCGCCTGGTATTAGATGTTATAATACTTTTATAAAACTTGACTCAGGATTCCTTGGAATTGACTTATGATAGGTGTATTCGGTCTTAATCTTAGTCCAACTGGTACTTATAGGTTAAGTAATGCTTCGGTGGTTTGATGAACAGGGGAATTAAATAATGTATTGTAGTATAGTCGCTGGTTCATTGGCACGGTAGAATCGTTGGTTTGAAATGGATACCAGTGATATCTTCAATTAAGGCTAAAAACTTTGATCGTGTAGGAATGCATTTCCATGACGAAGTGTGGTTTGCATGGAAGGTGGTAAGGCAACGTGCCGGTAGAAAAGTTCTTGTAAACCGGGAGTCGATTGTGGAATTTGTAGAAAGTGATTATATCACGTAAATCTGCTTGATTGCACGTTATTCACTAACACCTGTGCTTTCCGCTGGACTACGCACACCTCCTTGCATTCCAGAAGAATTCCACTTCGTATGTTCAAATAAATGGTGTTTTAATGTTTTTATTACTGACTCTTTGTGCGGATCACAGTTCGGAAGTATAGATTACTAAGCAGGGTGAATGGTATATTACCGCCTATTAAATAAATTAATCCGAAAAAAAGTTTCCGAAAATTAATTTTTACTTTTCAACATTAATCACTTTGAATTAACTTTACCTCAAAAAATATACGTCCGATTGTGTAGATGATGGTATTTTTAAAATTCCAAATGGTAAAAATATGGAAATTAATTGGAGATGATGCACAAATTTTAAAATTAGTTTCAAGACTTTTTTAGATGTTGTCACTTTGAAGGTCAGAATAAAAAGGAAGTTCTACATTTAGTTTAGCTTTAATCATGCGTATGCTTTTATAAAGTAAAGAAAAGAAAGATTAGTTAGAAGGGAGAATTGTCAAATTGGGTAGACAAGGAATCTGATGACAATTCGGAAGTACTGTACAAAACGTTCAGGTTCATTAAAAGGAACAAGTGCAATGAACGTTAAGCGTTAATATTTAAACCCTTTAGAACGTTTGAATTGATGAGAAGTATTATAACAACAACAAAAAAAAATAAAATATATTATGTAGGAAAGTAAGGTTCACCACACCCCCATATAACGATACCTCCCGATATTCGGAATTTTAATGGTTTTTGCCACATTTCTTCCAATGTTTCTTTTACCCTAAGGTGGAGGGTATTAAAAGTTTGGCCCGGCCGAACTTAATGTTTTTTTACTTGTTTTAAATATCTACGCATAGTAACTAAATTTGCAGGGGTTTCCAAATAATTTATGACTATTTTTAAGGGTTAACAAATCAAAAATGAATTTTTATATTAGGATGTTAATTTTTGATTTAAAAATCAACAATTCATGGTATAAAAGTCATTTCTAAGCCACTCATCCGACAGCTGTTAAAATTGTTCCAGTGACAGCTTATTATATTGTTAATAAGCGTACAGAGGCATTTTAGTGAGAATTTTCTAGAAAAAAAGTTATTCGTGATGGAATTCAAGCGTGATAGTGTGATATCTTTATATTTGGCTGGAAAACCACAACAGTCTATCGTTAGAGCACTCCAGCATTTAAATGTGAACCATTACTAGTTACAGTGATACTGGTGGCGTAGCCCTACGTCAAGGAAGTGGACCATTACTCGTTACAGTGATACTGGTGGCGTAGACCTACGTCAAGGAAGTGGACGGAAGAAAACATAGGCCGCCATAACAGCCGATGACCACTCTCCGCTCGTATTAATCGACCGTGGCATGAGAATAAATGCCGAATGTTATTGCGAAAATATTGTGCAGGGTGAATTAAAGCCTTGGGCAGGCAAACATTTTGGGTGCAGACCTTGGACATTCCAACAGGACTCAGCACCATTGCACTCGCGCCACCCAAGAATGGTTACAAAATGAGATTCCTTGCTTTATTTCCAGCGCACAATGGCCACCAAAATCTCCGGATACCAATCCGTTGGACTATTGTGTCTGGATATTTTGGGAAGCAAGGTTGGCAAGGTTGGCAAGCAAGCGCTTCTCCGGAAATGGGCCAAAATACCGCAGCTCAACATTCGGGCAGCGTGCGAAGGTTTTATTTTCGTTTGAAGGGCATAACATGCCAAAGGTGACCAATTCGAGCAAATCTAAACTTATTCTAAAATTTGATGCTATTTCCCACATTTTTTGGTTTCATTCAATAAAATTATAAAACAAATGTAAAAATTATTGCGTTTGACTTTTTATCTCACCCTGTATATAGAAGCTATATATAAGCCTGTCCCGATTATCACTAGTTTAAATATCATTCATTCTTGGGCAAGATAAATTATCTATGCAAAATTTGATTTCAATCGAACAAGGAATGCATAAGTAGACAGACGGAGTTACGAAAACACAGAAATCGACCCACAATGTTATTCTATGAAGATATTAAAAAATTTACGTATTTTAAATTTTTTAAATATAAGCTTCCTCTTTTAAAGGTCCTATCTTTATTCTAGTCAAATCTGAGAATATATTACGAACGACACACATCTGCCCTCTATATCTTAGAGGATTCGATCGTACTTGGACTATTGAATTTTTGTATCGGGAATTTTCTAAAGCTAAAACTAAAGTAATATATACTTCCCTGGAGTTAGACATGAACAAAGATATATAAAACACTTAAATTTGTAAATAAATTTATTGATCTCTTATATTCCAGCATCGAACTAAAAAACCCACAGCTTTTTAGGTTCCCGTATATGATTTCTTTCTTATAATTTAAGAAACGATTTAAAATTGTCCCTAAAATTATATTCTAGTTCCCCTCTAAAATTTAAACAAATTATCAAAATCTTGGTTCCTTAACGAATTTTATAGAACCGCATCCCTACATCTGATTTATAGAAGGCTCTCTATTTTTTACCAATTTAATGTTTTTCTCGACAATACCAGTTAAAGTTGTTACAATCTCTTCCCACTCATTTGTGTAGCATAAATCTCATATGGCATTTTTCCTTCCCTTTCCATACTACCTCCTTCCCCAAAATCCTGAGTCGACATCGTTTTTATTTCCATTATTTGCTGCTGCATAAATAAAAATATGGTCAAACACAAATTAGTTAATTTAAGGGTATTTGGCTCGTTTTGAGATTTGTTTTTGCTCCGTTTTCTATTATTCTCGTCCATCTACAAGATGTTATGATACCGAAGCCATTATTATGAGATTCGTTCTAACTCTTGTCCGGGGTATTATTGTTTATCTTTGCTTGTCTTTGGCCTCCACTTAATTTTTCCGAAAGATTTTCATTTTGGGTTTTTATGCTCAGTTCGTTCGGTCAGAGGCTCAAATAACAACAAAAACAACAACCGAAAAAACATGGGGTAATTAAAAATCTTGATAAGTCATTCGTTTGGTCGTTTATTTCGTTTATCCATCGTTTTGGGGATTTTTTTCCTGCTTGTGCCAAGAATTTTCCTAGATTTGTAGATTTTTGTACAACTGATGTAGATGGGGTTTTTCCTTTTCTGGTTCTTAAGTAGATGTTTGTATGTAAAATCAACCAATAACAGAAAGAACAACAACAACAACTTGAGCATCATAGTCGGCAGTGGCAAAATGAGAAAAAAAGGAGATGGAGAGAAAAAAGACAATCGGTTGTATATTTTTGTCGTCTTGCCTTATCTTAAATTAGTTTTTCTTTACCCATACTGCTGCTGTTGTTGTTGCTACTTTTCTTGATTGTCCTTAACTCATATGACATTTTCGGAGATAAAGTGACAATATAAGATAAATTTATAACATTTTTTTTCTCTTGACCCTTACAAATAAAAATAGGAAAATAAAAAAAAAACAATAATTTTCTTATTTTCCCCCATTTATTTGAATGATTAAGGAGGCTCCACTTCTTGGAAGAAATTGAAAATTGGTGTCTATTGGAATATGATGTCTAGGGTTTGGTATAAATGTGGGATATTTTTTACATATTTCCCGGGAATTACAAATCAATTCATTGTAATTGGTATTCGAAAGTTGTTATTGGTAATTACTTATTTATGTCCTCGTGACAATCGTACGTATTGAAATGCCGTACAGTTTCTCCTCTCGAAAGTGGGGTATTTAAAATTTTGTAAAAGTAACGAGGTACGCGGGGTAGAAATCGGCATCTAGGAATCAAAGTGGGACGACAACGGACCACTATTTTGTATAACCCCGTTATAACTGTACCTCCAGATATTTGAACAAATTTTTCAGTGGAATTATTTGAAATTTGCTATGTAAATTTTGTAATTAATGCTTAATTCTCAAGTTGGAAATTGTAATTATGGGCTTAGAAAAGTACCTCACATTGTTCCAAAATGAGGTGATGTTAGTGACACTTTTTAAAAGAGAGCTCTGGAAATTGGTATTTGAAGTTCATGGTAGGTTCCCACACGCCAAAAAAAGGTTTGGCTTCTGGGACACCGTCATTTTTTCGCTCCAAATATTTCGAATTTTGGTTATTTTGACAACATTTTTTACGAAAAAAGATTATTTTGTCATAATACACAGAGCTCTATTTCGAGAGACATTGTATCTCAAAAAAATTTAGTGAATGGTACAACCGGGTGGTGTTTGCGAAAATTAATTCAAAAAAGTTTATTTTTATCTCATTATATATTATGTCCTTGTGCCATGGAGAGAAGGAAGCTCTTGAGGATCTTCATATAATTACTTTCTGAGGCGATTTATGCATGTCAGTCCGTCTGCCAGTCCGATCGTCTGTCCATGTATTTTTTGATCAAAATGCAGGTCGTAATTATTATCCGATTGGGATGGAATTTTGTAAGTCACATTTGGTTAAAATAGGATTAGATATAGCTATAGCTCCCGTGTACAGGGCGAAATAAAAAACCGCAACATTGTCAAACGCCACAATTTTTACATTTCTTTTCTTTTTAATTTTATTATGAAAGCAAAAAGCCTCAAATTTTTGCAATAAGTTTAGATTTGGTCGAACTGGTCACCTTCGGCAGGAATTATAGCTGCCCGAATGTTGCTCTGCGGTATCTTGGCATCTTCCCGGCGCTTGCTTGAGGTATGTTTGGGGCCAACATTGCTTTCCAAAATACTCCAGACACAATAGTCCAACGGATTGGTATCCGAAGATTTTGGTGGCCATTGTGCGCTGGAAATGAAGCGAGGAACCTCATTTTGTAACCATGGAATGTCCAAGATCTGCGGCCAAAATGTTTGCGTGTCCTAGGCTTTTATATACCCTCCAAAATATTTCCACTAACACGAGCGGAGAGCGACCATCGGCTGTTATAGCGGCCCACACCATCACCATGGCCGGCGCTTGAGATCTGATGGCCGGCGCTTGAGAACCGAAGGTGCACATTTTCAGCTGACCTCTTTGGCAAGTAAATCGGAGAAAATCAAATTCGGCAGTTCACCACTTTCGGCCAAGCGAAGCAACTCTTTAGCTCGTTTGAGTCTACTTTCTTTCTGGCCAAGCGAAGCAACTCTTTAGCTCGTTTGAGTCTACTTTCTTTCTGTTGCGTTGTAAGTTATTTCACTTTTTGGAATTTCAATGGCTTTACCCCGAGTTCATTTTTCCATATTTGCCAGTGGAAAATTGCTATGTATTCAACTCACGAGCCATTTTTCGGCCACTGAGACGCAGGTTTCGATCAAGTCGCTTCTTTGCTTTTCGAACCATTTCATTTTCTTCCGTTCACTTCCTTGGCGTTGGGTACACTACCTGCATCGCGGTAACAAGCGATGGTACGAAACACAAAAATTTATTCACATTTAAATGCTGGAGGGCTCTAACGATAGCCAGTTGTGGTTTTCCAGCCAAATATGAAGTCATCACACTATCACGCGTGAATATCATCACGAATGACTTTTTTTCTGGAAAATTCTCACCAAAATGCTTTTGTACGCTTATAAACAATATAATGAGCTGTCACTGGAATAATTTAACAGCTGCGAGTGACAGCCGTCTAAAGTTGGTTGCAGTTTTTTCATCTCACTCTGTATATGTTTGGTTCAAGGACTAACCCTGTTGAAATTGGTGAGAATCGGTTCAATTTTGGTGAGAATCGGTTTTCAATTTCATCCGATTTGGGGTTTAAAGTCCCTCATACCCGTAGTATGCACTCCACTAGAATGATATTTGGTACCAGATAACTGGTGGAGCTCAAAAATACATCTGTCAAATTCTATTGCGATCTGTTCAGAGTAGGTATAGCTCCTACATATATCTTTTGCCGCTAGCATGTTTATTGTGCAAATAATGTCTAATATCAGCTCAAGTGGGCTGAATTTCGGCAATTACGACTTAATTCATCCTATAAACCAGTACTTCAAATTTAGTGTAAATCGGTTCATATATAGCTATAGCTACCATATATATGTTTTATCCGATTTGGGGTTTAAAACCCCTCACATGTGTAATATGCGCTCCACAACAAGAATATTTGATACTTGGCATCAGATACAGCTCGAAAAAACCTTTGCCAAATGTTATGGAGATCGGTTCAGATTTTTATATATCTTCGTATACATCTATTTTACGGTTATTGGCCACCATATATGTATTATCAGCCCAAATTGAATGATTTTTTAATATTCAACCGAATTTTATTATTTGTTAAAACTCGGTTCGGTATATTTATTGCTCTAATAAATAGTTTGTAATATAATCCTTGTCGAAGTCATATCATGCACAATATAGCAACGTTATTTGAATCAAATTTGGTACGATCTACTTCACATAAATTGCCAATTTAAACTTTTTTATTACGGGACTACTACTATGTAAATGTAGTGGCCCTACCCGAGTTTTCATCTTTTCTTATTGGTTCAATATAAGCCTTATCGAAGTCATACCATGTACAATACAGCAATGTTACTTGGTACTAGATGTGCAAAAGTCTCCGTCAAATTTGTTGTAAATCGAGCCATGATAGGCATTCAAATAAGGTTCGTAGTTGGTATGATCTACTTCATATAAATACCCAATATAATAATTTTTGTTGCAGGAGCTCTACTAAATGCGCATAATGGTGTAGGATATCATATAGTCGGTCCGTCCGACTTTTGACCTTTTCCTACTGGTTTTATGTGGTCAATTCTTTAAAATTAGTAGAATGGCGCTTGAGGCAACCCACAGTCTCCTATCTACTGATTTATTGACAACTTTATTCCCAAAAGCCTTCCATTTCCTCTTTCCACCTAAATAGATACTAGATAATATTCTTTGATTAAAAAAGTAACACAAAATATAATTTAAACATTTGCTTAAATATTTATGTTGCGACATTATTTCCGTAGCCGTAAATGTTCCAACGAATTATATTTTTAATTCAATTAATTCTGCTTTCATGCTGTTACAGAATAAATTTAATCTATATCCTTGGTAATCTCTAAGGCATCTCCTACGGTTTGCTTAGAAATTCGACCCATTTTCCAGTTTGCTTTTTTCGTTTATTTTTTATTTCTGCTTGTTTTTTGCTATTATCCTTCAGCTAAATTATATTTAGAGAAACGGTTATGCCTTGCTAAAAATACAAATAAATGTTTTCTTCATAAATCGCCAAAGGTCATTTAAGTAAAAGTGCTCTTCTTATTAAATTCGCTGCCGTTGTCACAGCATTCCAGTGCTGCTGTTACTACGGGGCCCATCTAACATTTAGCATTACTGCTGCTGTAGTAGATGTTGTTGCTGTTGTTGTTATCGTACTCCTGAGAAGGCCAAATCTTGTTGTTAGATGACCTTTTTTCCCCTCGACAACCCTGCCCAAAAATGCTGCTACTGCCAGTAGGGGACGTTGGGTCATTTGACACTTTTACCAGTGGCCTAGTGTCATATTATCTAGGCCTCCGTTTTGTTGTCATATTCTGTTTGATTGTTATTGTTATTTTTTGCGAGAAATGAAAAAAGTCCAAAAAATATATAAATAACGAAAAAAAAAAAAAACGAAACATAGTAGATGATATAGAAGAAGAGGAAAGTTTTATGCTTATGCTTTTTATTGACACTTGGCCGAAAAAGTTTTTCTAATATTTTCTCCATTGTGTTGGGTTACCGTTTTCACACTTTCCTCACCAACTAACAGTCTGAACTGCAAGAAAAGGTCTCTGTTGGGGTTTATAAGGTGTTAATTTGACATCTTTTCACTTCTTTGGGAGTTGGTTGATGGTCGATAGGTCGGAGTCTTCACCCTTCTTCTCACCACTCGCCTGAACACTTGTCATAGCTGCTGTTGTTGCTGTTGAACGGGGCACTTTTATGTTTTGAATGACACTTTTGTATAAGACGGCGTCGAAGAAGAAGTTGTAGAAGAAAATGCCTAAAGGATGATTAGGAAAATTTTCTCCATTGCTTGCTACTGACAAGGACGACTGCTACAAATTTCTAATTTTTATACCCTCCACCATAGTATGGAGGGTATATTAAGTTCGTCATTCCGTTTGTAACACCTCGAAATATACATTTTAGACCCCACAAAGTATATATTCTTGATCGGCATACAATTCTATTCGGCATTTTGATGATTTTAGCGACATTTTTTACCGGAACTATTTCAAATTTAGAATTCGAAGTTCGTAATGAATACTACAGCCAATGACAGAAAATTGTCTGTGTAGGTCCACGGCTTCGTATAACCCCCATATAACGGTACCTCCCCCCCCCCCCCCACATTCGGTATTTTGATGATTTTAGCGATATTATTTCCCGAAAATATTTCAAATTTGGTATTTGAAATTCGTAATAGATACTACAGCCTATGACAGAAAATTGTCTGTGCAGGTCCACGATTTATAACCCCCATGGTACCTCCCTATAATCGGTATTTTGATGATTTTAGCTACATTATAAACAGATTTCTTTCAAGCTTCGCATTTGAGTATTGTGGAAAAAGTTGTCTATGCAGGTCAACGTCGTCGTATAGACCCTAATATACGGCTGCATTCGGTATTTTTAAGATTTTAACGGATTTTATTTTTTTTTTAATTGTTAAATTTGTACCAAATGGTGGAGTGTTTTAAAAGTTCGGCCCGGCCGAACTTACAGCTGTTTTACTTGTTTCTCATAATTTGAGATTCTTGTATATTACCCAATTTTCTCTGAATACCCAAAAAATATATTTTTTTACTTAAAAGTATAACTTTATTGACTTTGCTTTATTTTTATTACTTTAACTAAAATTGAGTATACGATTGCGTGCCCAAATTTATAAAATCTTAATTGATGCCTTGTTTCAAGGTTAACACCAACCTTTCGTGTTGGCCAACGCACTCTTCACATTTTTTCCTAATTTTTGTTTTTGCTAATACCTGTCAATTACTAATGAATAGACCGGCATGCCAGACAAAATTTAAAGAAATTATTAAGTGGCTTTTTATTAAGAGAGCGATTATTGGTATTTTCATTTTCTTATGTTGATTCTTATAAAACCCACCAATTTACTAACCAAACATAAAGTAAATTGCAAAATAATTGTGGAGAACATATTTTTTAAGAGAGTTCAGTGAAAGTGTTTCTGAAATTATTGATGCAAACAAGGATTTAGGGTAAACACAAGTAGAACAAGTTAAAAAGCAGTAATTTCAGCAGGGTCGAATTTTGAATACCTTCCACTATTTGGAACGAATTTAGAAATTCTCAAAAATTAAATCCTTAAAAATTTCTGTTAAAATATTAAAAATACCGAATATAGCCGTCATATTGGGGTCTATACGACGTGGACCTACATAGGCATTGTTTGTCATAAGCCATTACCATATTCAAATTCGAAACTTGAATAAACGGTGAATAATGTAGCTAAAATCATCAAAATATCGTATATAGGGAGGTACCGTTATATAGGGAGCTATACAAAGACCTGCAATTGTCTGTCGTAGTCTGTAGCATCCATTACGAACTTCAAATACGACATCTAAAACAATTTCGGTGGGTATTGTACCCACCGATCAAAAATATATACTTTGTTGGGTCTGACATGAGTATTTCGAGGAGTTACAAACAGAATGCCAAAATTAATACACCCTCCATAGTATGGTTTAGGGTAAAAAAACAGTAAGTTCGGCCAGGCCAGGATACCCTGCATCATTGAGGACCTATATAAAGTATTTTTTGTAAGATAGTTAGAAACTTCAAAATTTAAGCCATTTCCATTGCAAAAATTGAAGAAAACCATCAAAATGCCGAACATGGATAGGGTGATACAGTTATATAGGAGATATATCACAATATGTTTTTAAGGGACTAGGAATCCATAACAAGCTTCAAATACCAAATTCCAGAAAATTCTATAGAAAAATGTGCCGAACATCTTCGAAATGCTTAAATGATGGTTTACCAATATATACGGGCTATACGAAAAAGTTAGACGATATAGCCCATCTTCGAACTTGATCTAACTTCAAAACCAAAACGCATGTCTACCAAATTTACAACAATCGGATGGACATGACTAAATCAGATTATAATTTTAACCCCAATTATGATATTATATACACTCTGTTGGGTCTAAAATAATTACTTTGATTAGTTGCTAACGGAATGACAATAGAAGGTATCCAATCGCAGTATATTTTTAAAATAGAGCTAAAAATAGAAAACATGTTAATTAATGTGTATTTTAAAAATTACAGGAAAAGCTCAGTAGAAACCAGTAAGGAGAGGTAAAAAGTCGGGCGGGGCCGACTACACATAACAATTAAAAGTTTTTATGGGAGAATTCAATCATACACGCTATGACTATAATTATAACTTAAAGTTCAAAGGACTAAATATGCCAAAGCATTTGTATTTTTAAAATTCGGAATTGTATTGCCCATTTGGATAAAGATATATATGGGAGCTATATCCAAATCTGAACCGATCTCGATAAAATTTGGCAAAGATATTTCTGAGCTGTATTTGATATATTTCCCTGAATATCGTTGTTACGGAGAGCATATTACGGCGGCGGTGGACAAAAATAACAAATCGGATGAACAATATATATGGGAGCTATAGCTATATCTGAACCGATTTCGATCAAATTGGCATACATATTTTCAGGCCTAATTTGGGTGTATATGCAAAATTCCATACAATTCGGGCTGATATTACATGTTTGGTGCGCAATAAAAGGCAAATCGGACGAAGATATATATGGGAGCTATATCTAAATGTTGAACTATTATTCCCAATTTCAATAGGGTTCGTCCTTGGGCCAAACAAATGATCTGTGCAAAATTTCGGATCGGGCAATAAATGCGACCTGTACTTTGTTTACAAAAATACATGGACAGACGGACGGACAGACAGACGGACGGACGGATGGACGGATGGACAGACGGACGGACGGACATGCATAAATCGACTCAGAATGTGATTCTATGCAGATCATCAAAAGGAACTATGGGTCTATCTCGTTTCCTTCTGCCTGTTACAAACAAATGCACAAAGACATAATACCCTGACCACCTTGTGGTGTAGGGTATAAAAATCAATTCAATTTGGGCTGATATTACATACATGGTGTGCAATAACCGTAAAATCGAATGATGATGTATATCGAAGCTATATAAAAATGTGAACCGATTTCATTAAAATTTATAAGAGGTCAGTATATAATGCGCGGTATCAAATGTCATTGTTGTGGAGTGCATATTACGAATGTGAGGGACTTAAAACACCTAATCGGATGAAACATGTATGTTAGGATCTATAGCTATATCTGAACCAATTTTCACCAAAATTTGAAGCATTTGTACCAAAATTCAGTCCAATTGGACTGATATTAGTCATTAAGTGCACAAAAATCTGAAATCCGATAAAAAAATATTGGAGCTATATCCAAATCTGAACCGACCTTGACAAAATGTGAAATACTTAACTGATATTTGGTACCAGAGATTATTGTTGTGGAGTGCTTATTAAGCATTTGAGGGACTTAAAACCCCAAATCGGATGAAACATATATATGGAAGCTATAGCTATATCTACGCCAATTTTGAAATATTCGCATCTGGGCTGTATTCCGTTGGATGTGCCAAAATTTACACTATTTGGGCTGATATTAGCCATTTGGTGTACAATTAACCCGAAATCGACTGAAGATATATATGGAAGCTATATCCAAATTTGTACCAATACGCACCAATTGCAATAAGGTTCGTTCTTAGGCCAAACAAATAGAATTTGGAAAATTTCATCTCAATCGGATAATAAGCATTTTATTTTCAAAAATTTATGGACAGACTGAAGATCCTCAAATTCTACTAGGGGCTATATGCAATTGTAGGTCTTCGTACTTGACCTGTATATTCTTTGTAGGGTCTAAATTCATTATTTCGATGAGTTACAAAGGGATTGACAAACTCTATGCATGTATGTGAAGGGTATGAAAAATGTTTTATTTTTATAATCTCCTTTTTATGTGGAGTCCGCTGGAATTGCAATTTTCGAATATCGAAAAAAGAAAAGTTGTGATGAATTGTGCCGAATTTTTTTCGAAATTCGAAAAAAAAATCTGAGATAATTCTGGGAAAATTTAAAATTTCGAATTTCGAAAAATTTTAAGCTGTACTCAGTTTTTAAAAAAAATCTTTTTTTTTTTTTAAATAGGCACAATTGAATACAAACCCAGCACAATTAGCACAGCTTTCCCTTTTTCGAAAATTGCAATTCCAACGGACAACACATCCGCTTTTTCGCTGCTAGTATTGAACACACAATCATCTGATTTCAAGTTAAACACACTGTTCTACGGTTAGGAACAATAACGGTTGTTTTAAATATTACATGTACGAAAAAAATCATAGTTTTTTATAACCTCAGTCATATGGCTACAGAGGGTATATATCATTTGATACGGCCAAAAATAACGGTTTTAGACCCAAGGTCTCTTTAGACCAAATCCGTTTCAGAACATTTGGAGTCGATCTAGCGATGTCCTTCTAGTACCTCCCCCACAAAAGATAGAATTTTTCAAAAAAAAATTTTTTTGCAGAGAAAGTGAAAGGATAGTTCGATTTTGCTCCAACTTTGCAAATCCTAATATTTGCGTCAGTGCTAGGTCAGGTGTGAAAATGGACAATATCGGTCCACTCCTTCTGGTACCTCCCCCACAAATGGTCAAAATTGTAAATAATTACAACTCTCATAAAATGTAATGTAGGAGTCCGATTGTCTTCACAATTCACACATCCCAATATTTATATTAACCCAAGGTCTAGTGTTAAGATGGAATATATTGGTCCACTCTTCTGGTACATCCCCCACAAATGGTCGAAATTTTCAAAAAAAAATATTTTTTGCACAGATCGAGAAACGATAATCTGATTTTGCCGATTTTGCTCCAACTTTGCAAATCCTAATATTTGCGTCAGTTATGTTATGTGTGAAAATAGACAGTATCGGTCCACTACATCAAGTACCTCCCCCACAAATGGTCAAAATTTTGAATAATTACAACTCTCATAAAATGTGATGTAATAGTCCGATTGTCTTAAAAATTCACACATCCCAATATTTGTATTAACCCAAGGTCTGGCGTTAAGATGGAATATATCAATCTACTTCTTCTAGTACCTCCCCCACAAATGGTCGAAATTTTCAAAAAATATATATTTTTTTTTGCACAGAAAGAGAAACGATAATCTGATTTTGCTCCAACTTTGCAAATCTTATATATTTGCTTCAGTACTAGGTCTGGTGCGAAAATGGACAATATCGGTCCACTCCTTCTGGTACCACAGGAAGGAGAACGATAATCCAATTTGGCTCCAACTTCCTAATATTTGCGTCAGTGCTGGCTCTCGTTCGAAAATTAACAATATCGGTCCGCTTCTTCTGGTATCTCCCTCACAGACTCTAAAAGTTTTGAATATCTATGAAGCTCATAAAATGCGAAATCAGCATCTGATTCCATTCCAGACATGGTAGACCTAAAATATTTCCATGAACACAAGATCTTTTATAAAGATGGTAGAGATCGGACCATTTCTTTTGCAACCTGCTCCACATAGGGTTCAAGATTTTGAAAAAAAAAAAAAAAAAAACGCTCAAAGAAAGCGAATTAAGAATCTAACTCTCTTCAAATTCCACACATACAAATATTTTTGCTAACACAAAATCTGTTGTGAAGATGCTATATATCTACTACACCCTTCTGGTGTCTCACCCACAAAGGACACAATTTTCAATATTTTTATCTGTCTTGAATTGCGAAACAACTCAGCGATTCTTTACAACTTGCTATATCTAACTATATGCCTCTCAACCAGAATCCTAAAATGAAGATGGAGTTTAAGATTTCGCATAAATTGGATAAAAATGTTCGATTTTCTTATATATTCATAATAATATTTATATCATATTTTTTTAGGTCTGATGTAAAATGGACAATATTGACCCATTCTTTCAAAACCCACACCATAGAGGTTCAATGAGTTTAAAAATTCATAACAGAAGTCAAAATATTTTTAAATAATCGAACATTAGCTGAGGGTATACATCTGTCGGCAAAACAGACCGATACTTTTTTACTTGTTTTTATTAAATTTTTCCACGTTACTCACAACCTTCGGTTTTGTATTCGAACGGGTACACTCGTTATTTTCCTTTGAGTTCCTTTTAGAATAACCAATTATTGTTAGTCTAATAGTAGTGCAGAAGGAATGTTGTTTAAATTCCTTTATTATGGGTTATTCGACTCACATAAGTTCAAGATTTTGGTAAAGATCGACAAAGCTGAATATAACGCTGTTTCTACTTTTTTCCTTACTTTGAATATAATTTTAATAAAATGCCAATATTTAAGTATGAACACATGTATATGCTGCTCTCATAATATTTTACACACAAAAATTTCTAGTTGACATTTTACATTATTTAAATAAATTATGAACCCAAATTGATAACAATTCATATCTAATATCTGGCAATCTCCCCCCCCCCCCGAGAAAAAAACTGCATTTAAATAATTAGCACCATATGGCCATGGTGGCATGGCAATCAACATTAAAACACTACACATAATATTATCACATTATTAAAAATGGGAGAAAAAAGTCAAAAATTCATAAATACATTACATTTATCCAAAAAAAAAAAAAATAATTAAGATATGCCAGCACTTCAACTGCCACTAGTCCGCAATTGTAATTAATGACCATAAGAAATACAAAGAACAAAAAACGCCACCATCACCTACTGTCATCCCTTTTAGACATTTGACTAACTACCCACCTACCTACCCACCAACCCCGAGGAAAAATGCAAATTTCCTTGGAAACATTTAAAGTTGAAAACACCCAAATTTGTTAGACATTTCTCACTAGGTTTTGACAACTTATTTCAATACATTGTTTAACTGTGAAATGATACTCATGTTGGTTTGGTTGGTTGGTTGGGTCGGGGCGAGGTTTTGTTGTTGTTGCTGGTGTCATGACACTCACTGATAGATCTGTATTTAAATGAATTTAGATGTATTTTCCATTTTCCTCATTTAAAAAGTTATCAACACCAGCGAAGCGTTGCATGCCCTGGCACCGGCTCCGGCCATGGTTGTTTGTTGTTTTTGTCGCAGTCAGCGGTCATAAACTCCGGACAACAAGCCGGCAAACCCAACAACAACAATGGATGATAATCAACAACAGAATAGCACAAAACCGTCAACCAGCAGCAAAATGCTGTGCTGTGCGGTGCAATGCACACCGCAGCACCATGCCGCATAGTTCTTTAGTTTGTGAAACAAAAGCAATAACAACAACAAAACACTAGAGATGGAGAGCGAAAAAAAAAACAAAAAAAAACAGAAAAAATATATAATGATAAATATCAACGTTTATTAACCTTTAACAATGCAATGCATCTCCTCACCAAACCATCATCAGGAAAACAACAACAACAACACAACAAGAACAATGTACAGATATGTACGATTCCGTACATAATACATACATGTATGTACTTTGTAAGTACGACTATTTATGATTGTGATGTGATAATAGGTTTCATTTACAATTAAATTTTATCCCCACAGAAAACAACCACAAAAAGTGAGGGAGAAGGCTGTAGAAAAAACGTGTCCACTTTAAATGGTCGCGGGAACGGGGATTTGTCAGTGGGGGCTGGAAATATAACACAAAAATCAAACAATCGAAATTGTTGATCAGAATGTGCGGCATGTTGAGCGGGAGATATATAATGTCACAACGAGGTGGGATTTGCAATTCAGGAATCTAGTGGATGTCTAATTTCAACTTGGACAAGACTACTACACAAGATGATAAAGTTGGCGTCATACAAAGTCTTAAAATCACAACTTTCATCAATAATCGTAGTAGATATTTTTGGATCTAAAACAAAAACAAGTAGGGAAGGATAAAAGTCGGGCGGAGCCCACTTTATGATAACCCACACAACTATCACTTTTTAGTAGAGTCCCGTGTAGCAAATAAACATTCATATGGGCAATTTATGACTTTCAGAATATATAGATAAAATCGGATGAAACCACTTTCTTGAACAAAAAGGAAAAAAAGTGGCGTCCTTGATGTATTATTTACATTTAATTAGAGAGAAGTACAGGATTGCCCATATTCGACGGACCCATCTGGCAACGCCATAAATTTAGACAGAGATGTCACATCGCTTAATGACATACCGCGTTTGAAGCGTCAGTCCAAGCAGATTTTTACCATGAACCAATACACGCCACGCGAGCGCTCTGAAACTTACATTCAACAGAAGAAGTCAATTGTGAAAACTCAATGTGCTCAATGGTCCGTCGAAAATGGGCAACACTGTATATATGGGAAACATTTCCGAATCTGAACCGATCTCGACAAAATTTGGAGATGGTATTTTTAGGATTTACCCAATATCTTGTACCGGAAATCCTTGTTATGTAGGGTATTATACGGATTTGAGTGGCTTAGATATAGAATCGGCTGAAATACAGGGTGAGATGAAAAAACCGCAACCAACTTCAGACTGCTGTCATTTCTAAGCCACTCGTCCGACAGCTGTTAAAATTATTCCAGTGACAGCTCATTATATTTTTTACAAGCGTACAAAAGCATTTTGGTGAGAATATTCCAGAAAAAAAGTTATTCGTGATGGAATTCAAGCGTGATAGTGTGATTTCTTTATATTTTGCTGGAAAACCACAAGTGGCTATCGTCAGAGCACTCCAGCATTTAAATGTGAATAAATCGTTTGTGTCTCGTACTATCGCTCGTTACCGTGTTAGCGTAGCCCGACGTCAAGGAAGTGGACAGAAGAAAACAGCATAAATGGTTCGAAAAATAAAGAAGAGACTTGATCGAAACCCGTGTCCTAGTGGCCGAAAAATGGCTTGTGAACTGTACATATCGCAAAATTCCATTCGGCAAATATTGACAAATGAGCTCGGGGTTAAGCCATTGAAATTCCAAAATGTGCTAGAACTTACACCGCAACAGAAAAACCAGTAAGGAAAGCTCAAAAGTCGGGCGGGGCCGACTATATGATACCCTACACCACTATGCATATTTAGTAGAGCTCTCGTAAAAAGGTTTATACAGAGCATTTCCGAGCTCTATGAGATATTTGGTACAAAATCAAAATCTATCTAATTCTATCGTGCATTTTACGAACTATAGCTATATCTGAACCGATTTTCACCAAGTTTGATGTATTTGATTCTAGGCTGAATTCGGTCAGATTTGCCAAAACCCAGGACATTTGGGCTGATATTGGACATTTGGTGCGCAATCAACACGAAATTGGATGAAGATATATATAGGAGGTATATCCAAATCTGAACCGATATTTGTAAAACTGAAAAAGAAGATATTTCTTGGCTGCATCTGATACCAAATATTATTCTTGTATCGTACATTTTTCGAATTTGAGGGACTTAAAGTACAAATCGGATGAAAGGTATATATAGGAGCTATAGCTGTATCCGACCGATTTTCACTAAATTTGATGTACTTGCTTCTAGGCTGAATTTGGTCCGATGTACTAAAATTCAGTCCATTTGGACTTATATCGGCCATTTGGTGCACAATTAACCCGAAATCGGATGAAGATATATTTGGGAGCTATAGCTATATCTGAAACGACTTTTACTAAAATTGGTGTCCTTGCTTCTAGGCTGAATTTGGCCAGATATGCCAAAATTCTTGCCATTTCGGTTGATATTGGCGATTTGTTGCACAGTTAACTCGAAATCGAATGAAGATACATATGGGTGCTATATCCAAATCTGAACAGATTTTGAGAAAATTAAAAGCGACTACTTTTGGGCTTTATCTGATATCTGGTACCAAATATCATTTCTGTGGAGTGCATATTACGAATGTGAGGGATTTAAAGACGAAATCGGATGAAACATATATATGGGAGCTATAGCTATATCTGAACCGATTTTTACTAAAATTGGTGTACTTGCTTCTAAGCTGGTTTCGGTCGGATTTGCCAAAATTGATGCTATTACGGCCATTTGGTGGTCAATAACCCGAAATCGGATGAAGATATATATGGGAGCTACATCCAAATCTGAACCGATTTCGATAAAATCCATCTAATACCTGGTACCAAATATCACGGTTGTGGAGTGAACATTACGAATGTAAGGGACTAAAACACTAAATCGGATGAAACATATATATGGTTGCTATATCTATATCTGAACCGATTTTCACTAAATTTGATATACTTGCTTCTAGGCTGAATTTGGTCCGATGTACTAGAATTCAGTCCATTTGGACTTATATCGGCCATTTGAGCACAATTAACCCGAAATCGGATGAAGATATATATGGGAGCTATATCCAAATCTGAACCGATTTCGATAAAATTACAAACAGCTATTTCTGGGCTGTACCTTATATCTGGTACCAAATATCACGGTTGTGGAGTGAACATTACGAATGTAAGGGACTAAAACACTAAATCGGATGAAACATATATATGCTTGCTATATCTATATCTGAACCGATTTTCACTAAATTTGATATACTTGCTTCTAGGCTGAATTTGGTCCGATGTACTAAAATTCAGGCCATTTGGGCTTATATCGGCCATTTGGAGCACAATTAACCCGAAATCGGATGAAGATATATATGGGAGCTATATCCAAATCTGAACCGATTTTCTCCAAATTTGTTGTATTTACTTTAAGGCTAATCTCGGTCACATGTGCCAAAATTCGGGCCATTTGGGCTGATATTGGCCATTTGGTGGTCAATTAACCCGAAATCGGATGAAGATATATATGGGAGCTATATCCAAATCTGAACCGATTTCGATAAAATTTAAAACATCTATTTCTGTGCTCCATCTAATACCTGGTACCAAATATCACGGTTGTGGAGTGCATAGTAGGAATGTGAGGGACTTAAAGATCAAATCGGATGAGTGATATATATGGGAGCTATAGCTATATCTGAACCGATTTTCTCCAAATTTGATATACTTGCTTCTAGGCCGAACTCGGTTGGGTGTGCCAAAATTCAGGTAATTTGGACTGATAGTGGACATTTGGTGCACATTTAAACCGAAGTCGGATGAAGATATATATGGGAGCTATATCTAAATTTGATCCGATTCTCACCAATTTCAATAGGGTTCGTCCTTGGGCCAAAAAAATATTGTTTGGAAAATTTCATCTCAATCGGATAATAAATGCGACCTGCATTTTGTTCACAAGAATACATGGACAGACGGACGGACGGACGGACGGACGGACAGACGGACGGACATGCATAAATCGACTCAGAAAGTGATTCTATGAAGGTTCTCAAAAGTAACTATGGGTCTATCTCGTTTCCTTCTCCATGTTACAAACAAATGCACAAAGACATAATACCCTTACCACTATGTGGTGTAGGGTTTAAAAAAGTATAAAAATTATGGCGTTTGACTTTGTTTTTTTTATCTCACCCTGTATATGGAAAGTATATACAAGTTTGAACCGATCTCGATGTATTTTGGTAGAGGTATTTCTGAGCAGCATCTTATATTTGGTACCAAATATCATTGTTGAATAGTGCATACTCCTAATGATAGTTACTTAAACCCTAAATCGGAAAAAATATACATGATAGTTATAGCTATACTGAATAAATTTTCACCAAATTTTAAGTACTTTCTTCTAGGCTGAATTCGTGGCTTATATTAACCATTTGGTGCATAATAAATATGAAATCGGTAGAAGATATATATGCAAGCTATATCCAAATTTGGACGGAATAATAATATGGCTCTTAAGAAAACTTCTGTTTTTCTCCATACCGCCCTCGTACTGGGTACCCACTACGCCTGAAAATGTGCGTGCATTGCTTCGTCAAAATGGTCAACAAGCAATTAAAGGCCCATTGGTTGGGCGTTGTAAAATAGCGTTTTAGTGCTGCGTATGCTGTTGACAAACCCGCATTGACATATTCCTTTTCAAGTTGCGTTCGTTCGTCATTAAATAGTAGTTGTTGATTATTGTCAATTGAAATTGATAGATTTTTATACCCTACACCACATAGTGGTAAGGGTATTATGTCTTTGTGCATTTGTTTGTAACATGGAGAAGGAAACGAGATAGGCACATAGTTACTTTTGAGAACCTTCATAGAATCACTTTTTGAGTCGATTTATGCATGTCAGTCCGTCTGTCCGTCCGTCCGTCCGTCCGTCCGTCCGTCCGTCCGTCTGTCCATGTATTCTTGTGAACAAAATGCAGGTCGCATTTATTATCCGATTGAGATGAAATTTTGCAACCAACATTTGTTTGGCCCAAGGACGAACCCTATTGAAATTGGAGATAATCGGATCAAATTTAGATATAGCTCCCATATATATCTTCATCCGATTTCGGGTTAAATGTGCACCAAATGTCCACTATCAGTCCAAATTACCTGAATTTTGGCACACCCAACCGAGTTCGGCCTAGAAGCAAGTATATCAAATTTGGAGAAAATCGGTTCAGATATAGCTATAGCTCCCATATATATCTTTCATCCGATTTGATCTTTAAGTCCATCACATTCCTACTATGCACTCCACAACCGTGATATTTGGTACCAGGTTTTAGATGGAGCACAGAAATAGCCGTTTTAAATTTTATCGAAATCGGTTCAGATTTGGATATAGCTTCCATATATATCTTCATCCGATTTCGGGTTAATTGCCCACCAAATGGCCAATATCAGCCCAAATCTCCCGAATTTTGGCACATGTGACCGATATTAGCATTAAAGCAAATACAACAAATTTGGAGAAAATCGGTTCAGAAACAGCTATAGCTCCCATATATATGTTTTATCCGATTTGGTGTTTAAGCCTCTCACATTCGTAATATGCACTCCACAAGAATGATATTTGGTACCAGATAAAAGATGCAGCCCAGAAATAGCTGTTTGTAATTTTATCGAAATCGGTTCAGATTTGGATATAGCTCCCATATATATCTTCATCCGATTTCGGGTTAATTGTGCACCAAATGGCCGATATAAGCCCAAATGGCCTGAATTTTAGTACATCGGACCAAATTCAGCCTAGAAGCAAGTATGTCAAATTTCGTGAAAATCGGTTCAGATATAGATATAGCAACCATATATATGTTTCATCCGATTTAGTTGTTTAATCCCTTACATTCGTAATATTCACTCCACAACCGTGATATTTGTTACCAGGTATTAGATGGAGCACAGGAATAGCTGTTTTAAATTTTACCGAAATCGGTTCAGATTTGGATATAGCTCCCATATATATCTTCATCCGATTTCGGGTGATTGACCACCAAATGGCCGTAATAGCATCAATTTTGGCAAATCCGACCGAAACCAGCTTAGAAGCAAGTACACCAATTTTAGTAAAAATCGGTTCAGATATAGATATAGCTCCCATATATATCTTCATCCGATTTCGTGTTAATTGTGCATCAAATGGCCAATATCAGCCCAAATGGCATGAATTTTCGTACATAAGACCGAATTCAGTCTAGAAGCTAATACGTCAAATTTGGAGAAACCCAGTTCAGAGATAGCTATTGTACGTAAAATGCACGATAGAATTAGATAGATTTTGATTTTGTACCAAATATCTCATAGAGCACTGAAATGCCCTGTATAAACCTTTTTACGAGAGCTCTACTAAATATGCATAGTGGTGTAGGGTATCATATAGTCGGCCCCGCCCGACTTTTGAGCTTTCCTTACTGGTTGTTGTTTACTTTGTTTTTTGGGGGGTTTGCAAGGAGAGTTGAAATTTAATATAAATAAGTATAGCTATTACAGTAAATTATTTTTTAAATATTTTGGTATTATGGCGACATCTTTAAAAATAAGATGCAATGTATTTCAAAATACTAACTATTTTGAATGATTCTAATGGAAAATTATTCAAAAATTCAAAAAAAAAAAACAAGTTAAAAATTATCAGTCGGTATTGCCGACAGATATATACCCTCAGCCTATGTTCGATTAAATAATCGAAATATATTTGACTAGTGTTACAATTATTTAAACGTTTGACCCTCTATGGAGCCGGTTCCGAAGGAATGGACCAATATTATTTCGTATCAGACCCAAAAATATGATAAATATTCCAACCGTCCTGGTATGGATTATATCGACTAATTCCTTCACTTTTCATAAGATATGTAATATTTTTTAGAAACTGTTAAAATGTGCTTGATGTCCCAGATGGAGTCTACCGAAATATTCCATTTTTATACTTCATCTGATACAAATAAAAACCAGTAAGGAAAGCTCAAAAGTCGGGCGGGGCCGACTATATGATACCCTACACCACTATGCATATTTAGTAGAGCTCTCGTAAAAAGGTTTATACAGGGCATTTCAGTGCTCTATGAGATATTTGGTGCAAAATCAAAATCTATCTAATTCTATAGTGCATTTTACGAACTATAGCTATCTCTGAACCGAGTTTCTCCAAATTTGACGTATTAGCTTCTAGACTGAATTCGGTCTTATGTACGAAAATTCAGGTGATTTGGGCTGATATTGACCATTTAGTGCACAATTAACCTGAAATCGTTAGAATAATGTGAAGAGTATGCTATGCTATATCCAAATCTGAACAGATTTTGATAAAATTAAAATCGACTATTTTTGGTTTTATCTGGTATCTGGTACCAAATATCATTTCTGTGAAGAGTATATTACGAATGTAAGGGACTTAAAGACCAAATCGGATGAATGATATATATGGGAGCTAGAGCTATATCTGAACCGATTTTTACTAAAATTTGTGTACTTGCGTATAGGTTGGTTTCGGTCGGATTTGCCAAAATTAATGCTATTTGGGCTGATATTGGCCATTTGATGCACAATTAACACGAAATCGGATGAAGATATATATGGGAGGCATATCCAAATCGGAACAGATTTTAATAAAATTAAAATCAACTATTTTTGGGCTTTATCTGATATCTGGTACCAAATATCATTCCTGTGGAGTGCATATTACGAATGTGAGGGACTTAAAGACCAAATCGGATGAAAGATATATATGGGAGCTATAGCTATATCTGAACTGATTTTCTCCAAATTTGATATACTTGCTTCTAGGCCGAACTCGGTCGGGTTTGCCAAAATTCAGGTAATTTGGACTGATAGTGGACATTTGATGCACATTTAACCCGAAATCGGATGAAGATATATATGGGAGCTATATCTAAATTTGATCCGATTCTCACCAATTTCAATAGGGTTCGTTCTTGGGCCAAAAAAATATTGTTTGGAAAATTTCATCTCAATCGGATAATAAATGCGACCTGCATTTTGTTCACAAGAATACATGGACAGACGGACGGACGGACAGACGGACGGACATGGATAAATCGACTCAGAAAGTGATTCTATGAAGGTTCTCAAAAGTAACTATGGGTCTATCTCGTTTCCTTCTCCATGTTACAAACAAATGCACAAAGACATAATACCCTTACCACTATGTGGTGTAGGGTATAAATATTGAGCGAAATATTGGGCAAAATTACAAGAAAAGATTTTTATGTCAAATTTTATGCGAAATCATAAATTCCAATAAATTTCATATTCATATCAGGCTTCTTATTGAGAGAAATATTTAAGCATAGCAAGTAGTAAAGAATTGCTAAATTGTTTCGAAAGTTATGACAGATAAAATTATTGAAAATTGTGACCCTTTGTGGGTGAGGTACTAGAAGGTGTGGACCGATATTGTTCATTTTCGCACTTGACTTACTCAAATATTAGGATTTGCAAAGTTTGAGCAAAATCGGATTATTGCTTCTCTTTATGCGCAGAAAATATTTTTTTTGTTGAAAATTTCGACCATTTTCACACCAGATCTTGGGCTAATAAAATTATTGGGATGTGTGAAATTTGAAGACTATCGGGCTCTTACATCACATTTGATAAGAGTTTTAATTATTCAAAATGTTGACCCTTTGTGGGGGAGGTCCCTGATGGAGTGGACCGATATTGTCCATTTTCGCATCTGACTTAGCACTGATGAAAATATTAGGATTCGCAAAGTTCGAGCAAAATCGGATTATCCTTTCTCTTTCTGTGCAATAAATAATTTTCTTTGAAAATTTTGACATTTTGCGTGCGAGGTACAAGAAGGAGTGGTCCACCTCCGAAGTCGATCTAAGTTTTACAATAATATTACGATCCGATTTAGATCAAATCGGATACTCCCTTCGAGATTTATCGTGCGCACCAGCCAGCCAGACAGACGGACATCGGTAGATCGACTCCAAATGTTCTGAAACGGATTTGGTCGAAAGTGACCTAGGGTTATTTCGTTATTAGGCACGTTTTGACCGTATCAAATGATATATACCCTCTGAACCCATATGGCTGAGGGTATAAAAACTCCACTATCTTGGTGCAATTACCCGGAAACCCAACAGAAATATCTATTTTTAATCTGCGAAAATTCCCAGACCATATTTTTATGATTTTAGGGACATTATTCACCGGATCTGTTTCACCGTCCGTCCGTCCATGTATTTTTGTGAACAAAATGCAAGTCTCATTTATTATCCAATTGAGCGGAAATTTTCCAAACCATATTTGCTTGACCCAAGGACGAGCCGATTGGTGATAATCGGATCAGATTTAGATATAGATCTCATATATATCTTCAACCGATTTCGGGTTAATTGTGCACTAAATGGCCAGTTTAAGTCCAAATGACCTGAATTTTGGTACATCCCACCGAATTCATCTTATCAATCAGTACTTCAAATTTTGTGTAAATTGGTTCAGATATAGCTATACCTCCCATATATATGTTTATCTGATTTGGGGTTTAAAGTCCCTCACAAGCGTGGTACCAGATGTCAGATACAACCCTGAAAAAATTTATCAAATTTTGTCAACATCGGTTCAGATTTGGATATAGCTCCCATATATATCCTCAACCGATTTCATGTTAATTGTGCTCCAAATGACCTGAATTTTGGCATATCCGCCCGAATTCAGTCTAGAAGTGGGTACATCAAATAGCTATAGCTCCTATATATATGTTTCATCTGATTGGAGTTTAAGTCCCTCAAATTCGTAATATGCATTCGACATCAATGATATTAGGTACCAGATAACTTATAAAGCGCGGAAATACCTTTGCAAAATTTATAGAGAACGCCTAAGATTTGGATATAAGTGTCATATATGTATCCCTAATCCGATATCAGGTTTAATTTGCAAATAATAGCTAACATCATCCCAAATGGAGTGAATTTCGAGACTCTATAGCAAACAATGCAAACAATAACTGCTCTAAAGCCAAATGTTGATGGTCGTCCCCGCCCGACTTATGACTTGTCCTTACAGTTTTTGTTTTTTGTTTTAATTCCCAAATTCGTTCCAAATGGTGGAGGGTATTTAAATTTCGGCCTAAACCGGAATTATAAAACTGTACCTTACTTAGATATGAATCACATTAAGCTATTTCTGATGTTTAATTATGAGTATTCGCTTAAAAAAATATTGGAAAAATATTAAAATATATGGCAAAAATATTGGAAAAATAAAATGATTCATCCCAAAATACAAAAAAAAAACTTTAAATTCCGATATTTACTGGAAAAAATTGCCAACAAATTAAATACAATTTACTCCACATTTTATTATGGCCTTATGGTTATGGCAATTAATAATCACAACATATAATACAGAAATATCATAATGTATCTGTGTGTATGTATCCCTCTGGCTGTCATACATCATCTTATCGGACATTCTGTTTGAGATAGAAGTCAGACGATGTTAGTCAGCCTGGTAATCAAAGAAATATGGAAAAGGGTGTTGTTTTTTTTTTTTTTTTTGTTCCCAAAAGCCATTTAACAATTTAATTTAAACGCTTGTGTTTTATTCAGCTCGTTTTTTCGTTACGCTCTTTATCTGCAAAAACAGACACACACACGTAATACGACAAGAATTTTAGCCACTATCATAACACCACAACGAAATTATCCACTACCAATGACAAACTAAAATTTTTTTATTTTATTTTTTTGGTTTCCACAAATAAAAACCCACCATGGCTACGAAATAAGTGCCAAACTTTTTATGTTTCCCCAAATTCAGACACAACTATTATGAATTGTGGCAATACAAAATTGAGCAGATATTCGAGTCCATGAGACGACAACTACTTTGCTAAATTCCGCTTTATGGTCTTTGCAGCTACTTCCACATATCTTTTGAATAAAACCAAACAAAAATCGAAATAAAACCTTTCAAATTTGCCACAAAAAATAAAAAAATTAAAAAAAATACTACAAATCAAAAAGGCAACTGGCAAAATATGACTACTAATCTAACATACACACATGCATCGGTATTTAGTCAGCATGGTCCAGAGATGGATAATGCTATTGAATGTTTTTAAAACAATTGGGGAAAATTTGAAGCCTTGTTTTTAGCCGAATATTACAGTGTCTTTATACAAATCAGACGGTATTTTTATTTCCAGGATTACAACACGACCAAGATGTAATCCTACATTTGTATAATTCCATTCTTCATTGATTCTGAGGCGAAAAATTGAGTGATACTGCGGCCTCAGTCAATCAATAGACTCAAAATAGACTCAAAAGAGCTAAAGGGTTGCTTCGCTTGGCCGAAAGTGGTGAACTGCCGAATTTGGTTTTCTCCGATTAAAAAACATTTGTTGTCCGGCAGTTTGAAAACAAACAAAATAATCGTGTTTAGTTGTCAAAGAGATCAGCTGAAAATGTGCACCTTCGGTTGGTCACCAGAACCACTCAAGCGCCGATCATGGTGATGGCGTGGGCAGCTGATGGTCGCTCTCCGCTCCTATTATTCGACCGTGGCATTAGAATAAATGCCGAATATTATTGCGAAAATATTCTGGAGGGCCATCCAGCACCATCGCACTTAGCACGCGCCACCCAAGAAGGATAAGAAAATGAGGTTCCTCGCTTCATTTCCAGGGACAATGGTCACCAAAATCTCCGGATACCAACCCGTTGGATTATTGTGTCTGGAGTATTTTGGAAAGCAAGGTTGGCACTAAAAAATAACAAAGTGTCGATCACCTCATGCAAGCGCTTCGCCGGGAATTAGCCAAAATACCACAGAGCAACATTCGGGCAGCATTGGCCGTATGAAGGCCATAATTCGTACCAAAGGTGAACAATTCGAACAAATCTAAACTTATTCTAAAATTTTAAGCTATTTCCGACATTTTTTGTTTCATTCAATAAAAGTTTAAAAGAATCTAAAAATTATGGTGTTTGACTTTGTTGCAGTTTTTTTTTATCTCACCCTGTACATCACGGCCCAAATGTAATACTAGATTTGATTTTGTAAAACTATTTTTTTTTTTTTTTTTGAAAGTCCTTTAAGAAACCGCACGGATATACACTACGGCTTCAGTAAATAAAGTCTACTACGAGAGACCAAGGTTCCGTTTTTAGAGCAAACTCAGATTCCTGTGGCTAGATACAAAGAACTTCGGGAAGAACTCGTGAAAACTTAATAATATCTTCAATTTTTAAAATGTATATAAAGTGCACTGGACTAATGTTAAAGTCCTTACCTAATACTTACATTTTTCTGACAATTGCAACTTCCCATCTCCGCTGCAACCATAAAAAAATATGAATGAAACACCAGAGTTCAAACCCAAATAAAAATTAAAAAAAAAATATCCACAAAACCTCAAAAAAGAGTTTTAATGCCAATAGCAGACAAAGTAGTCAGCAATCGACGAGCGAGACTGTATTTTGTAGTTTTTGAGACTCCCCAAAAAATATGAAATTGAGCTCATAAATTATCTGGGTTTTGTTTTTTTTCTTCTCTCCAAAACGCCAGACATGGTTGGAGCATGCTAGTCGTTATTTGTGGGATTTTTTTTTCAACTACTGACCAATGCCTGATCCCAGCAACAGCAGCAGTCGAATTTTTTTTTTTCGAAACCAAATGAAAGGGTTAGAAATAAATTTTCAAAAACGGCATTTAAACATAAATACACATTTAGTTTTAAGCCCCCCCAAACCAAGGCAAAGAAAAAAGCAACAGAGAGATCTTTGGTGGACATGTCATAAATTAGAACAGAAATGTATCAAATAAAGTTGATATTGGAACATAAAGTCTGAAATGCCGAAATCTTGAAGATTTATTTCATTTAAAAACGATATTTTGTTGAAACAAAGAAAAATGCTCAAATATTTTATGTTAGGTCTTGTGTCCCACGGTACACTTTACTTCAGGAAAGAAAAAAATTAAAAGTGAATTTAACAAAATATAAAAATATATGTAACGATTCTATGCCATCAGAATATATTGAGGAACTAGAAAACATCACAGAGAATAATAAACGACAAACGTTGTTTTTGTAAAATTTTTGGGATCTTAACGATTTACTTTCACTTGCAAACATTGGCATGCCCATGAGTTTAATAATTACTAAACAGTAAAAGCTGTGGCAGTGTCTGCGCAGCACTTAACGAAATGCTCAATTTGAGTTAAATTTTTTCTCCTTTCTAATATCGGATCCCTCCTACAACTTATACCATCAATAGCTTTCCTCTGGTGTAAAACACTATATTTCTTCAATGGAATAGTTTAACAAAATCGCATTCAAACAATTGGGAGTCATTTAGTTCGATCTTGCCCATTTTTTACACTCTCTATTTTGGGGAGTAAATATGTTGTATCCAAATCGTTTGTAAAATATAGAGCGCCAACATTATATGTCTATTCGAGTTTCCAGCATTAAATAATATTGGGAAAGTGTACCAGTAGTCGGCACTTTTAGGATTTTCGCATTATTAATCGCTCATCATTCTGAGTGGAACTTTTCAATTATTACAAAGTTAATTTATTCAGATTCGAAATTTTTCTATAGTATTTGCAATAATAAATAAAGTTTTAAAAACTTTTTATTACATTTCATAAATTTGTAGTTTTATTAAAACAATGCTTTTTGCCAGTAGTCGGCACCACTTGCTAATTGTCGGTATGGCATGTTCGTCGGCATACCAATTTTTTTGTAAGAATAATTAATAATAATAATAAATTAATTCATTAAAATATAGTATTTTTGTTTAGTTAAACTGATTCGACGTCTTTTTTGTACTTTTCTTAAGAATGTGGATTGTTGAGGACCTTCACAGACAAAAATTTAATTTTTATTAAAATAAATCATCTTTTCTTAGCGAAATTGTACCCAAAGATAGCTGACAATATATTTGAAGTGAACAAAATACATTTAGTTATAATAGTTTCATTTATTTGGGATTAAAAATAAAAAGTGCCGACTACTGGGACATGCCGAACTTAGGCACACTTACCCTTTATTGTGTTTGTTTAAAGAATTTTTAAAATATCCTTATTAAAATTCGTGGATTATATATACAAAAATATTCAAATTTTAGAATAAGTCTAGATTTGTTCCAAATGGTCACCTTTGGCACTAATCATGGACTTCAAACGGCCAATGAAACCGCGACACGCTGCCCGAATGTTGCTCAGCGGTATTTTTGCCCATTCCAGACGAAACGCTTGCTTGAGGTGATCGACACTTTGGTATTTTTTAGGGCTAAACTTACTTTCCAAAATACTCCAGACACAATAGTCCAATGAATTGGTATCCTGAGATTTCAGTGGACATTGTGCGCTGGAAATAAAGCGAGGAACCTCATTTGTAACCATTCTTAAGTGACCCGTGCTGAGTGCGATGGTGCTGAGTCCTTTTGGAATGTCTAAGGTCTGCGGCCAAAATGTTTGCGTGCCCAAGGCTTTAATACAGGGTTGCCCATATTCGACGGACCCATCTGGCAACGCCATAACTTTTGACAGAGATGTCACATCGCTTAATGACATACCGCGTTTGAAGCGTCAGTCCAAGCAGATTTTTACCATGAACCAATACACGCCACGCGAGCGCTCTGAAATTTACATTCAACAGAAGAAATCAATTGTAAAAACTCAACGTGATTTTAAAACATAAAAAAATGTGAAAAGTGCGCCTTCAAAAAACACCATTAGGCGTTTATACGAAATTTTTTCGACTAGTAAGGCTCTTTCTAATCCGAAGAGGTCATATAAAAGTCGACCAAGGCGATCGGCCGAGAATATCGCTGTCGCACGAGCCAGTGTTGAGAGGTCCCCAAGAACATCCCAAAAACGCCGTTCTCAGCAGTTGGGCATGGCTCGGTCCACTTTACAACGGATTATTCGCATTGATTTGCATTTGTTCCCGTACAAAATTCAATTGACGCAAAGAATGCTGCCTGCGAACAAGCCTCGTCGATTGGAATGGGCCCAAAGGTCCGTCGAATATTGGCAACCCTGTAGCGATACCTCACAATATTTGCACTTTTCACAAAATTAAACAAGTAAAAAACAAGTTCGGGTGACACAAACTTTAAATACTCTCCAACATTTGTAAAAAACTTGGAAATTTTCAGAAAAAAAGAATCAATTTGATAAACATTGTTTTAAAATCTTAAAAATACCGAATATAAGGAGTTGCCTATTGTGAGTGTGTGTACGTGGACCCGCATAGGCCATTTTTGTCATAGGCTATTACAAAACTTAAATACGAAACTTGAAAAAATTCCGTTGAATAATGTAGCTAAAATCAGCAAAATACCAACCTGTTATGTGTGCTTTAATATTCGGATTTTTTTTTTTTTTTTTTTTTGATGCCACTGTCAATTAGTAAGAGCGAAGAGGGACCATCGGTTGTTATGGTGACCCACACCATCACCATGGCCGGCGCTTGGGTTCTGGTGGCCAACCGAAGGTACACATTATCAGCTGAACTCTTTGGCAAGTAAACACAATCATTTTGTTTCTTTACAAACTGCTGGACAACTAATGTTTTCTCATCGGAGAAAACCAAAATTTTCGGCCAAGCGAAGCAACTCTTGACCTCTTTTGAGTCTATTTTTATACCCTCCATCTTGGAAGATGGGTATATTAACTTTGTCATTCCGTTTGTAACATCCCTAAATATTCGTCGTAGACCCCACAAAGTACATATATTCATAATCAGCATAAAATTCTAAGTCGATTTAACCATGTCCGTCTGGCTGTCTGTCTGTTGCAATCACGATACCGCTCACATTATTTGACGTAGAGCGTCAAAATTTGGCAGAACAATTTGTATTGTGTCTAGGATGGTTGGTATTGAAAATGAGATATATCGGTCCACGTTCTGGTATAGTCCCCATATAACGGTACCTCCCGATATTCGGTATTTTGATGATTTATGCCACATTTTTTCACGGATTTATCTGAAAATTGGTATTTGTAGGTCACAATGGGTCCCTGAGCGTGTGGCAAAACATTGCATGTATAGGTCCACGTTTTGGTATAGCCCCCATATAACGGTACCTCCCGATATTCGGTATTTTGATGATTTATGCCACATTTTTTCACTGATTTGTGTAAAAGTTGGTATTTGTGGATCATAATGGTTCCTAGCTCGTGTGGCGAAACATTGTAATTATAGGTGCACGTGTTGTTGTAGCCCCCATATAACGGTACCTCCCGATATTCGGCATTTTAATGGTTTTTGAGTGTAAGTTCTTGCCGTTTTTTGAATTTCAATAACTTTATCCCTAGCTAATTTTTCAATATTTGCCGAATAGAATATTGCGATATGTTTAGCTCACGAGCCATTTTACGGCCACTGCGACGCGGGTTTCGATCAAGTCGTTTCTTCACTTTTCGAACCATTTCTGCTGATGTTGCTGTTTTCTTCCGTCCACTCCTTTGACGTCGGGCTACGCTACCAGTATTACGGTAACGAGCGATGATGCGAGACACAAAAGATTTATTCACATTTAAATACTGGAGTGCTCTAACGATAGCCACTTGTGGTTTTCCAGCCAAATATAAAGAAATCAGACAATCACGTTTGAATTCCATCACGAATAACTTTTTTTAAGGAAATTCTCACCAAAATGGTTTGTACGCTTGTAAACAATTTCGTGCGTATTTGTCTTTAAATGTGACCAGTAGAGCGACTATAAAATCAGATACATTTTCAATTCTTGGTCCATTTCAACCCCTAAGTATTTTGCGAACATCTAAAAAAGCAATGTTCTTCTATTATGACCTTAACCTTCCCTTCACGCTAAATTTCGTGAGTATCGGACGATACTAGACGATGGGCCTTGCCATATAATACCTCCAACAAACAGTGTTGTTAATGTTTCAAGTCAAATTGAAAAAATATCATGCGATTTAAAAAATATGACAAAAATAAAGAATTTTAATAAAGAATATTCACTTCTTTGTTAGCAAATTTTTATTCAATTTTTGTTTAGGTGTTATACTTTTCTGCTAAGAGGCCATTCCTTATTTGTGGTAATTTCGAAAATCTCTCCAGCCGTCCTTGAGTTATAAGCAACCTAACTGCTTTGATATATGAAATTATATATTTTGCTATTTTTATATACCATATCTTGGATATTAGCTTTAATGTAAGGGTCAAAAGTGACATTTTTGTGTAGTTGTAATTTCGCTGGGATAAAACTATTCGCAAATTAATGACGATTTTCATATATTTTGCATAAAATTTATGGTCAATTTCACCCGCTAAATATTATCCAATGACAATCCGAATTGGTAGACTTCTTCCCTAAACTCTAGCCACATGCTTAATTTCCCATGCAAAATTTCGTGAGGATTGCGACCTGCAGTCTAATTACAAATTAACACGGACAAATGGTCCTCGAAATAATTCTTAAAATTAATATTTTTAAAAAATCTATGTTCTTTATTAACCTCTTCGATCGACCAAATACAGGGATTTTTTTTTCGTATAATGGAATGGTGGCACGAAAAGTCCAAAAGTCGACATTTTCTCTTCATTACGCATCCTATTATTATTTCCAAAGTATCCAAAAACTTCACTTTTTTTAAATACCTAATGTATCTACGTACCAATCTGAAAATTTCCCACATTTTGCAGACATGTGAATTTAATTTTCTTAACTTTCAATTTCTCCCCACAAAAAAAAAACTTTTACTTTTTTCCTAAAGCAAATTTGACCCCTGCCCAAAAAAAAAACTTGAGTTTATAAATCTTGTCATTCATCATAATAAACTCTGGAGTTTAATAACATTCAAAGTGACTTCCCATTCGCAAAAAAAGGATCATATTTTGCAAGCTGTTGCTGTTGTTGGTCATATGAAATATGATCGCCTAGAATATATTTGTTCCCATACCAGGAAGATTTCAAAAGAGTGGAGACAAGACATTTCGAGTTCAATGGCAACAAACAATGCTGTCTTTAATTACTCTTTGTGAGCCAATTAACGTCTAAAGTGACAAAGACAAAAGAAACGTTTGCCATGCAAGGAAACTAACGAACGAGCCATACAAATAACAAACCCTGATGCTGAACTCCGGCAGAATTCATAGATGGAGAGGCAGACGGACCGACACACAAATGGACTAACGGACATGGTAGTAGTTGGCCATATATCATTGTTTGTTTGGCAGCAGCAGCAGCACCAGGCGGCGTTAGTCTCAAAAAAAACAATGTTTTCTCTAATAACGTCAACACCACCGAATATGTTTACCTAACACTTCGTCATAATTTGTGTATCAAAGAACGCCATTGTCTTGCAGGGAAATGCGATTGAACTGAACTCTGGCCCAGTAAGGTTTCTTCGGCTCAGATGTTAATTTTTCCATTTTTTTCTTCTCATTTTTTGGTTTATGGTGTGTACCTCCATAAATTCTTTATTTACAATAGTAAATTCACAAATCTATAAATTTAAATAAATGTTGACATCTATAATGCACATAAATAAAAAGAAATTTTTTGTTGCTTTGTCTGGTTCAGTAACGGATAGTAATATTTGGTGGGCCCCCCTTCGGCTGGATGGTCAAGCAATCAAGCATTCAATAATCAAAAGAACATCAAATTGATATGAATGGTATACCATAATTTTCTACTCAACTCCGCGATATATGTACGATAAATGATAGTGATGATGGTGGTGTTGTAGGGTAGCAATGGCGGGGGAGAATGGCCGAATGGCTTGCCGTATGCAAAAAACCGGAAATGCATTCAATGCATTTATTTCGTGCTGCACACCAACAAATAAACAACAAAAAGCATGCTTTGTGTACAAGTATATCTTTTGATGACATTATAAACGCATCAGCGACCATGGCTGGCTGGCTGGACAATCATCAAGCAGTCAACCAGTCCGTCAGACAGACGCATTTGCAATAAACAACTCAATTCCTCGTCAATCGTCAATGATTGAAACGACCATAAAAACTATATGCCCAGCATATTGGTGGCGGTGTATGGCGCTCGGTCGCCTGCCTGCCTGGATGGAGGTGGACTGCGACATTATATTCGTCAATCGAACGTAAAGAAATAATTATTTTAATGTCCCTGGTAAATGGTGGTGAGCAGCGCTATGAATAAGAATCGATGACAAATTTGATATGAAAAGCCCGCTGCCGGTATTGAATAATATTCATAAAATTAGCCATTGGAAATAGTAATAATGTGGCCATTATAAAAACTAACGATTTGATAAAAGTAATAATGCGACCACTATAATGTTCAAAATTATGATATTTTATCAATGATTATGGCTGGTGAATTAATGCAATGGGACGCGACGTGACAAGAATTTGATTTTTATACCCTACACCACAAGGTGGTCAGGGTATTATGTCTTTGTGCATTTGTTTGTAACAGGCAAAAGGAAACGAGATAGACCCATAATTCCTTTTGATGATATGCATAGAATCACATTCTGAGTCGATTTATGCATGTCCGTCCGTCCGTTCGTCCATGTTTTTTTGTAAACAAAGTACAGTTCGCATTTATTGTCCTATCCAGATGAAATTTTGCACAAATCATTTGTTTGGCCCAAGGACGAACCCTATTGAAATTGGAGATAATCGGTCAAAATTTAGATATAGCTCCCATATATATCTTCCTCCGATTTGCCTTTTATTGTGCACCAAACGTGTAATATCAGTTCGAATTGTATGGAATTTTGCACGTACGATCAGATTGGACCTGTATAATAAGTATGCCAAATTTGATCGAAATCGGTTTAGATATAGCTATAGCTCCCATATATATTGTTCATCCGATATGTTATTTTTGTCCTCCGCAGCCGTAATATGCACCCTGTAACAACAATATTTGGGGAAATATATCAAATACAGCTCAGAAATACATTTGCTATTTTTTATCGAGATCGGTTCAGATTTGGATATAGCTCCCATATATAACTTCGTCCGATTTACCTTTGATTGTGCACCAAACGTCTAATATTTGGCCAAATTGGATGGAATTTGGCACATACGTCTGAATCGAGTCTAGAAGCTAGTATGTCAAATTTGGTGAAGATCGGCTCAGATATAGCTCCCATATATACTGTTCATCCGATTTGTCATATTTGTTACCCACAGCAGTAATTTGCACTCCGCAACAACGATATTCAGGGAAATATATCAAATACAGCTCAGAAATATCTTTGCCAAATTTTAACGAGATCGGTTCCGATTTGGCTATAGCTCCCATATATATTTTTATCCGATTTCAAATTAATTTTGCACCAAATGAGCAAAACAAGTCCGAATTTAAAAGATACAAATGCTTCGGCATATTTAGTCCTTTGAACTTTAAAATTATAATTATAATCATAGCGTGCATGAATGAATTCTCCCATAAAAACTTTTAATTGTTATGCGCAGCTCTACTAGTGGTGTAGGGTATAATAAAGTCGGCCCCGGCCGACTTTAAGACTTTTTTTACTGGTATTTAACTGATTTTTTTATCCAAATGTTTTAGTATATCTCATATCGAGGAATAGAGTATTTCTATATATTTATATAAGTTTTCTTGCAAAATTGTCATAAAATTCAGAAAAAAGTATATAGTTAATCACGATCGAAACTTTGTATTTTGATATTCGGGGATATTTATACTCTACAATTATGTGTTGGGGGTTGGCAACCAAAAAGTCTGTAACACCTCGAAATATTTGTCCTAGATCCATAATGAATATCTCGCCGGCCTGAATCGATATAGCCATGTGTTTCCGTCAGTCTGTCCATTTTAATTTCTAATCATACTGTAGGTCTCCATTATGGCCCGATCCTCACGAAACTTTGCATGGAGTTAGGGTTTGGTTCAGAGTGGAAGCCAATTGTTTTTGGAGAGGATTTCAAGGAGTTGGATCAAAAACAGAAACATTTTCTGATTTTGCATATGCTCTATAGGGTGAGATGCAATAATATTCAACCACATTCAGACTGTTGTATTTTCTAAGCCACTCGTCCGAAAGCTGTTAAAATTATTCCTGAGACAGCTCACTATATTTTTTACAAACCTATAAAAGCATTTTGGTGAGAATTTTCCAGGAAAAAATTATTCGTGATGGAATTCAAGTGTGATTGTGTGATTTCTTTATATTTGGCTGGAAAACCGCAAGTGGCTATCGTTAGAGCACACCAGCATTTTAATGTAATTAAATCTTTTGTGTCTCGTACCATCACTCGTTACCGTGATACTGGTAGCATAGCCCGACGTCAAGGAAGTGGACGGAAGAAAACAGCAACATCAGCAGAAATGGTTCGAAAATTAAAGAAGTAACTTGATCGAAACCCGCTTCGCAGTGGCAGAAAAATGGCTCGTGGGCTGAACATATCATAATATTCCATTGGGCAAATATTTAAAAATAAGAACTTACTACGCAACAGAAAAAAAATTGACTCAAAAGATCTAAAGAGTTGCTTCGCTAGGCTGAAAGTGGTGAACTGCCTAATTTGGTTTTCTCCGATGAGAAAACATTCGTTGTCCAGCAGTTTGTAAACAAACAAAATGATCGTGTTTACTTGTCAAAGAGGTCAGCTGAAAATGTCCACCTTCGGTTGGCCACCAGAACTCAAGCGCCGGTCATGGTGACGGTGTGGGCCGCCATAACAGCCAATGGTCGCTCTCCGTTCGTTTTAATCGACTGTGGCATCAGAATGAATGCCGAATATTATCGGGAAAATATTCTGGAAGGTGTATTAAAGCCTTGACACTCAAACATTTTGGCCGCAGACCTTGGACATTCCGGCAGGACTCAGCACCATCGCACTTGGCATGCGCCACCTAAGAATGGTTACAAAATGAAGTTCCTCGTTTTATTTTTAGCGCTCAATGGCCACTAAAATCTCAGGATACCAAGGATCAGGTATTTTGGAAAGCAAAGTTGGCACTAAAAAATACCAAATAATTCGTGCAGAAGATGACAAATTCGGCCAAATCTAAACTTATTTTAAAATTTGATGCTTTTTCCCACATTTTTTTGCTTTTAGCAAAAAAAAAAAAATATAAAAAAATTTAAAAATTATTGCGTTTGACTTTGTTGCAGTTTTTTTTATTTCACCCTGTAAAAATCTGAACAGATCTCGATAACATTGGGTTGAGGTCTTTTCGAGCAGTACCTGATGGCCGCTATCAAATATAATTGCTGTCATTATTACGCTGGTGAGAGACTTTAACCATATCTGAACCGATTTTCACTAAAAATTTCAAGCACTTGCTTTTATACTGAATTACGTCGGAAGTGCGAAAATTCAGTCCATTTGGGCTGATATTAGCCATGTGGTGTACAAAAAAACCTGAAATAAAGATATATATGGGAACTATATCCAAATCAGAACCGATCTTGAAAAAAAAAACACTTATATCTGATATCTGGTGCCAAAGATTATTGTTATGGAGTGCATATTACGAATGTGAGAGACTTAAACACCAAATCGGATGAAACATATATATTGGAGCTATAGCTATATCTGAATCGATTTACACCAAATTTGATATGGATATATGGATATGCAAAAATTCGGGTCATTTGGACTGATATTGGCAATTTAGTGCATAATTTACCTCAAATTCGATATTAAAGTAGCTGTTGGATTTGAAATTGTGATATGGAGGTGGTTTCGGAAATGTATACTTTAACTGTACGAAAAGTACTAAGTCGTACTGAATGGGGTATTGGGTATAGAGGTAGAGCTGGAATCCCGAAATTTGATGTAGATGTATTAAAAGTGTGTACTATAATTGTTCGAAAGGTGCTAAGGTGTACTAAATTCGGTTTTCGGGTAAGGTATAGACGTCCCGAAATTCGATATTGAGGTCTCTGTTGATACCTGGAGTTGAGATAAGGAGGTAGTTTTGGTAAGGAGTGCTATAATTGTACGTAAAATACTAAATGTTATTAAATTTGGTATTGGGTGTAGGGATAGAGGTGAAATCCCGAGATATGATCTTGTGTACTATAATTGTACGAAAAGTACTAAATGGTACTAAATTTGGTATTGGCTGAAGAGAAGGTGCTGGAATTCTGAAATTTTATACAGATGTCACTGTTGGTGTCTATGTTTAATATATTCAGATGGATTGTCCGAAAACTACTAAATGGTACTGAATTGGATATTGGATGAAGGGATAAATCTGGAATTCCGAAATTCCATATTGAGGTCGCTGTTGGTATCTGGTACTGAGATCCGGCTTTGGTTTTGCAAATGCGTTCTATGATTGTTCGAAAATTACTGAATAGTACTAATTTTGGGTCACTGTTGCTGTCTAGGATAGAGAGATGGATATGCTTCCTGAATGTTACTTGATCTGCTATTTGGTGAAGGGATGGAGCTAAAATTCTGGATTTTCACATTGAGGTCACTGTTGGTTTCTAGGGTTCATAAATGGAGATGTGAGAATATTTTTGGAGAGAAAAATTGGTTGGGTTTTAATATTATCCTGTTAAAGGGAAACCTTTTCCTATTATTCTTTCTGCGAAAAGAAAAACTTGAATAATATGTGAAACTTTGGATTTCTGAAAAATTAGTATGATATATGAAGTTATATTAACATTTTTTTGTCAAACTCAACAAATTGTGCATTTCGAGTACTGAAAAGACCTAACACGAACTTGTGACACGAGTCATAAATATTAAAGTGAACTTTTCACTGACAAACTAGCGGGCACTTGTCAGAATTTTATATAAACCTTCTCGAAGTCATATCCTCCATCAAATTTAGTAGAAGCCGATTCAGGCTGGAGTATGCCTAATATATATCAGGCATATCCTTTCGGTTTCAAATTATAACTGCTCTAGAGCCATAATACGAATTCCAAAACGACAATAGTTGCACATTAATTCTCGATACAAACGATTATTTTTTACGGCTTAATGTAATGTTAATATTTTATGCAGGCTAATTGGTGTTGGAAATGGGCTGTTTTTGTACACGTTTAAGTATAACCCCATATAACGGTACCTCCCGATTTTCGGTAGCTTGAAGTTTTCTGTCACAATTTCCAACCATATCACCTGAAACTTGGCCTTGAGAAAATGTGCAATTAAGGTCAACTAATTGGTATAGCCCTCATACAACCGTACTTCCCGATTTTCGCTATTTTTAGGATTTATGCCACAATTTCTAACCGAATTAAGTGATCATTTGTGTTTCGCTATTAGGGTTATTTGTTATTTTAATTAAAACGGACCAATATTCTACGATAAGATATTCTACTCTTTTCATTATTTTATTCCAATTTGATAAACATAGTGGTCGAGGGTGTAAAAAGTGGAGATCTTAAAGCCCTTATTACTTTACTATTCATATACCGAAAGCAATAGTTTTTATCGAATAGTAAATATCAAAAATATTATTACCAATCCTTTTCTATGAAAAATATCTATTTATTCTGTTATCCTTATAAATAATTAAAAAAATCTTTTAAATAATCTTTTAAATAATTAAAAAAATAACGTTTTCTTTACATCATCTTGCTGTGCTTAAATGACCTTCAGTTTTTCGAATCTTTGCTCAGACATACATGTCAAATAGGTTCTTGTTTATTTTTTTCTTCATTCTTTTCCAAAATTACCCTCATATGTTATTTGCATAGCAAATAAACTTTGAATTAACCTTTCTCAGGAACAGCCAACATATTTAATCTGTCTTAACCTTTCTTTTGCATGAAAATTTAAAAAGTGTTTTGATTTGATTTATCAGACCTTCAACCTTGAACCGAAAATTATACAAAGGCAGCATAGACGTTGTGAAATCAAGGCAATGAAATGAAATTGAAACACACATTTTTTTATGAACAGATTTGCAATACAGTGGAACTTAGTATGAGTGGATATATACATTAAATTTGAGAACCTACTGGGAGACAATTTTCCAGAGTCAAAGAGATTATAAATACATTATTTGAAATATTCCATACTTTTTGGGAAAAATCCTTACAAAAAATGATTGCCTATGTTTTTATGTTAGAAGTTCCACTGTATTTTTTGTTATGATATACTGACAAGAAGTATATAAATTACTTCTATTTATTGAAAATGGAACATTATGACAAACAACAGGCAAATAGACTGAACATTTTAAATTATTTCAGTTCAAGACTTTTTTCTGTTTCTCTTTAGTGGCCTCAAGTGTCCACGAAAATCAAAAACCTCACCTTAAACTTGGCTTTCAGGAAAAAAATAGATTATGTGTAAAAACCATTGAAACCATTAACAAATCACACTGACATGTCCAGAGCCTGAAAAAATCTAAAGCGCATTTTGTCCCAAAGCGTACAAACTCACAAGAACTTTGAAGTGAATTGGTTCCAAACAAACAATAGCAGAGCAGAACTCCATGACACACTTGCTGTGTTGGTTATACCAATGAACCCCATAGAACACGATTTAGAAAAGGTGCGACAGACAACAACAACAACGAAAACCTTAAAAACTGACGTCAATAAATAATAACAAAAATAAACAGAACGCTAGAGAAAAAAAAAAACGACAACGACAACTAATCGGACAATGTCAATGGAAAAGCCAATTCTCCCATATTACAGTCAAAGTTAAGCATCTACACTTATATGTATATATTGGAGTGAGATTTTGGGTGCGGTCCCTGGCAGCGTGAGCTTGCCACATGTGACGTTAAAGCTTTGGTGGTGGCCCTTTACTTTTCATTTACCATATTATGATTATAATTGTAGTTTACACCAAATACAAGATCATTGAAGTGCAGAGAACAACACTTGTTGACAGGCCAATGGCATCGACATCCAACTCCGACTACGACTACGACATCGTCATCAACAGCCAACGATTTTTTTTACAAAATTTTGTTATTTCTTTTATTCTCTCTCCACTCCATGCTCCATGGAGTGTAAGTAGAGCCGCCCTATTTATACACAATGCATAAGGTAAATATATATGTGAGTGTGTGTCTCAATAACTATCTTCGAGTGGAATAGCTTCATTCATACATCCATGCCCCAGTAAAAGATGAAGTTGTAAATAAATAAACAAACACACACGCATGAATTATGCCGTCGTGTTTAAATATTGAAATCAGTTGGAAAATATAATATATTTGATACTTTCGAAATGAGGGAGCGATAGGGAGGCCAGTATAATAGTTCTTATAGGGAATCTAAAAAAAGTAAAAATTTGGGAGGCATTTGACCAATTAAAAGGTAATGCAAACAAACTACCTCTTGCATTAAAAATAGGTTGATAATAGCTATGACTCTAGATTCCGAACGAAATGAAATAGGTTGAAACAATTTTGGCATTGAAATGGGCTGTAAGATCCACGTTTTGGTACAGTTTTTTTTTTTTTTTTTTTTTTTGGTGTTAAAATCAAATATTAACCCGAATTTGATATAAATTGACAGCATGTCTTCCTATTATGTAAGATATATTCTTGCATAGGGTTGTCAATATTTGTCTAAGTTTGGGTGTAGTCCCCATATAACTGTGTCTCCAGATACTTGGTATTTTAATGATTCACCAGATATGTTTCAAATTTGGAATTAGAAGTTCCTAATAGGTACAGGACCACGTCTTCGTATAAACCCAATATAACCATACCTCCTTATATTCGGTATTTTTATACCCTCCGCCTTGGAAAAGAGGGTGTATTAAGTTTGTCATTCTGTCTTAACATCCCTAAATATTCGTCGTAGACCCCATTCTTAGTCGATATAACCATGTCAGTCTATCTGTCTGTCTGTCTTGCTGTCCGTCTGTCTGTCGAAATCAAGATAAAGCCCACATTAGCCCACAAGATACAACACTCATAAAACGGTATCTCCCGATATTCGGTATTTTGATTATTTTTACCATATCTTTCACGGATTTGTCTAAAAAGGTCTTTATGGGTTCTAGATCCGGTGGCGAAACATTGTATGTGAACGTTTTGGTACAGCCCCAATATAACTTTAACGATTTTTGACACATTTTTTCGCGGATTTGTCTAAAAGTTGGTATTTGTTGGTTATAATGGGTTCTAGCTCCGTTGGCGAAATATTGTATGTATAGGTCCACGCTTTGGTATAGCCCCCATAACGCCCAACGCCAACAGAGACCTCTATATCAAATTTGGGATTTCCAGCCGTACTCCTTCACCCAGTAAAAAATTTAGTAGATTTCGTACAAATATATTACGTATTTCCAAGACCACCTACATATCTAGATAAGTATCCCTAAAAATTATGTTTCGGTATTCAAGCTTTATCATTTCATCCAACACCCAATTTAGTACCACTTAGTAATTTCCGTACATATTTCGTACATAAAATCCCCCACCAGATACCAGCACCAATAGAGTACTCAACATCAAATTTGAGGATTTAGTACCACTTAGTGCTTGTCGAACAATAAAAGCGCACATTTGCAAAACTACTACCAGATCTCATCATCAGATACCAATAGAGACCTAACAAGTTAAAATGCAGTAAGTTCGGCCGGGCCGAACTTTTAATACCCTCCACCATTTGCAACGAATTTGGAAATTTTTAAAAAATAAAATCTTTAAAAAATTCTGTTAAAATTTTAAAAATACCGAATATAGCCGTTATATTGGGGTCTATACGACGTGGACATACATAGGCATTGTTTGTCATAAGCCATTACCATATTCAAATTCGAAACATGAAATAAACGGTGAATAATGTAGCTAAAATCATCAAAATATCGTATATAAGGAGGTGCCGTTAAATTGGAGCTGTGCGAAGACCTGGACCAGCATAGACAATTTTCTGTCACAGGCTGTAGCATCCATTACGAACTTCAAATACCACATCTCAAACAATTTCGGTGGGTATTGTACCTAAAATCGTCAAAATACCGAATATAGGGAGATACTGATATATGGGGCCGATACGAAGACCTGGACCCGCACAGACAATTTTCCGTCTTAGGGTGTATTATCTATTTTGAACTTCAAATACCAAATTTGAAACAATTCCCGTGAATAATGTCGCTAAAATCATCAAAATACCGAATATAGGGAGGTACCGTTATATGGGGGCTATATGAAAACGTGGACCTACATGGCCCATTTACGAACTTAACCTGCCTACTGGAAAAATAAAAAAAATTTAGCCATCTATCTCAATCCATTCGAAAGATAGCGTGATTACAACAAACAGATAGACCGGCGGACATCGCTAAATCGACTAATAATTTTACGCTGATCAAGAATATATATACTCTGTTGGGTCTGATATGAGTATTTCGAGGAGTTACAAACGGAATGATAAAGTTAATATACCCTCCATAGTATGGTGGAGGGTATAAAAATGAAATTTCAGGATATCAGCTCTACTTCTTCACCCAATACCAAATTTAGCATTAGTTAGTAATTTTCGCACAATTATAGTACACATCTCCAAAACTACCTCGACATCTCAATTCCAGATACCAACAGAGATTTCAATATTGAACTATTATGGATGGTACACATTTCCACATCACCACAAAATATCAAACACAGGTGCCGTCGATAATCTAAATATGAAATTTCAGAATTTTATCTTTAACCCTTCAGTCAATACAGAATATAGTACCATTCAGAACTTTCCGTACAATTGTAGTACACATTTCCATAATCACCTCCACACGTTCAGGCTACACATGAATTGCGATCCTAATGCCAAATTTCAGTTTTCAAGCACTATTCGTTCACCCAATACCATATTATTACACAAATAGCACTATTTAGTACATTTCATGTACTTGTGGTACACAATACCAAACCACCTCCTTATCACAAACCTTCTACAAACAGTGGCCTCAATACCAACGTTTTAAATGACCAGCTTCTTTCGTTTGCCCAAAACCAAATTGTACGAAATTTAGTACCGTTCTTACACTAAGTACACATTTCCAAAATCAACTGTATATTAACACTATTTCGTAAATTTAGTTCTCACACAAAATATCAAAATGTTATCCCTATCCGTTCTCATAGATCGAATGATAACTTTGAATTTAAAAAAAATGGTTGGTCGATTCTACACAACATAAAATACCCTTATTTCAGGTTTCCAGCTCTATACCTTCCCTAAATACAAAAATGAATACTCTTTCTTACTTTTCGTACTTTTTGGCGGCGTCAAGAATATATTTATTTATGGGGTCTAAAATGTATATTTCGAGGTGTTACAAACGGAATGACAAACTTAATATACCCCCCATACTATGGTGGAGGGCATAAAAATCATAAAAATCGAGAATCGGTTCACCCCAACATAGCATGGCCTACAAGATTTCAAATGATTTACATGTCAGTTTTGCAGAACCGGATAAAACCCGGATTTTGTAACAGAAATTTCTGATCTAATAACCGGGTAATCGGTTATTTAGGTTTATTCTTCTTTAAATTAGAAGGGTGTATGACTATATATACATCAATTCATTGATGACGAGTTATTTAAGAAGTTATTTATAATCTTCTTTACGGAAATGAGGAAATCGTCCTTCAGGTATTCGATTAAATGTCAGTGTTATTAATTACTATTGCCCTATATTTGTAACACCATGTTCATTTATCAAGATATTATCTCAATTTGAATGGTGTCCATAACAAATTTCACATATAATTAGTTATGCAGTTCATCTACCGTTCTCATCCAAATACATACCTCGGATTTATTATTTATACCCAACAAATCAAACAAAACAAAATTGTTCGACAAACATGTTCATTACACCTCGTGACACAAATTTGTTTGATTTTTTGTTTGTTTCATTTGATTTGTTTGATAATGTTTACCTAACGGTTGTACTATCGATTGTTGGGCTTTGATTTTTGGTGTTGTTGTTTAGAACCGATAATGGCACACACGCAGAACAAGACATATCAATTTACCTAAACAAATAGTGAGTCCAACCAAACCAAACCCAACCAAGGCAATGCAACCAACTAACAAATCAAGCGGAGAAGGAGAGAAGAAAATCCCCAATTACAAACAAATCTCAATTGGGGACAATAAACAACAATTCCGCCACAATTGTCTTTATATAACAACACAACATCGCACACCAACTCCGATGGATGGATGGATGGCCTGCATTTCTCGCTCTGTCGCTCTGCACTTTGACGTTTTACTGTTAATTTGTAAAGCAAAGAAATCAATCAAAGTGAAAGACAACGGAAACGTAGCGAGGTCTTGTGGGCCATGCAAGCTGGTGGGAGTACAAAGTATAAAAATTTGTTACTACAATTATGACATATAAACTAATTGTTAAACAAATACCAAGAATATAAACAGTAATTCTGAAAAAGCAATCACTTGATGCAATGGGAACATGACAAACCGATGGGCGTTATGATGTCGTTGACAGAAGATAGACCTAAATTGGGCTCTTGCGCTTGTGTTGCGTGTTTGAGTGTGTGGGTTTGTGTTTACATTGTTAACCGTGGCAAGTATGAGAGCGTGTCAGTCATGTCAGATGAAGTGGTCAATTGCATTCTCAGTCGAGATGTTCGTATGATAATTAATGAAATTATGACGAAGAGGTGTGAATATAACGATTTTTTGGTTATGAGGCGTTGAAGAAGAAAGTGGCCGAATTTGCCCTGGCGGTAGGAGGTAATGTTATATCTATATATAAGTCAAATGATTTCGTTAGTAATGGCAATAACTGAGAACGGCTGGACCGATTTCGATTTAATGTTTTTATGGAAAGAAAAATTTAGCACACCCAATTTTGCGCCCACAATCTATGTTTATATAAAAATAAGTTGCATTGTGTTAGTCATTGATGTTCTCTAGAGTGAGTGAATTGATTTTGTTTCTGTATACCTCATATTAAAAACGACATCAACACCTAGGTTAATATGTATAAATACGTATATAAGTAAAATGTTATTTGTTAGTATTTGCATCAGCTGAGAACTGCTCAATCGATTTGGATTTAATGTTTTTGAAACTAAGTTTTTAAGGAAAAAAATGTAAAAACCCATTTTTGGACCTAATATATATGTATATATAAAAATAAGTTGCATTGTGTTAGTCATTGATGTTTTCTAGAATGAGTGAATCGATTTTGTTTCTGTAAACTTCATATGAAAAGTGATATCAACACCAAGGTTAATATGTATAAATAGTCTCTGTATATGTATTGATTCATAAGTTACAACCATTTTAATTACTACATTTCGGAACATATATTTTAAAAAATATTTCAGCTTCCAGGAATAGCTGCTAAAAGTATAATCTTAAAATTTTGAATGTGGGTCAATGTATGTATGAGGTATGAAGAGGTCTGATTTTTACATATATGGTGGGTCTGAATCGATTTTCTCCAACTTTGACGTACCATTTGGGCTGAAATTAGCCAATTGGTGTACAATAATCCTGATGTCTGATAAATAAATATATATAGGAGCTACATCCAAATCTGATCCAATCTTGATAAAATTTGACAGAGGTATTTCTGGGCTGTATCTGATATCTGGTACAAAATATCATTCTTGTGGAATGCATATCACGAATGTGAGGGACTTAAACACCAAATCGGATGAAACATATATGTGGGAACTATAGCTATATCTGAACTGATTTTTACCAAATTTACTGTTATTACTTCTAAACTGAATTCGGTCGAATGTGCCAAAATTCAAGATTTTTGGACTAATATTGACCATTTGGTACACAATTAACCCCAAATCGGTTGAATATATATATGGCAGATAAATCTAAATTTTAATCGATTCTCACCAACTATCTCTAATCGATTCTCTATCGGATAATGCATGTTACAAACAAATGCACAAAGACGTATAACCTGGCCACTATGTGGTGTAGGGTATAAAAATAAACCAAATAGCGAAAGCTATATTATAATCTAATTTGGTTGGGAAATGTGGCAGAAATGTTCAAAATGCTGAAAATCGGGAGGTATAGTTATATGGGGGCTATACCAAACCGTTCAAAAACCCCAATTTTCAAGATTCAGCTAATTTTGTTGGAAATTGTTGCAGAAACCTTTAAAATACGGAAAATCAGGAGGTATAGTAATATGGAGGCTATACAAATTGGTGGACCTGAATCTAACATTTTTGCATGGAGAGAACATACCTACCGAGAGCCCTAATTATTATGTTTCAACTAAGTTTGTTGGAAATTTTGGCAGGAACCTTCAAAATACCGAAAATCGGGAGATACCTTTATAAAAAATCACATTTTTTATACCCTCCACCATAGTATGGGGGGTATATTAAGTTTGTCATTCCGTTTGTAACACCACGATATATATATACTTTAGAACCCACAAAGTATATATTCCTGATCAGCATAAAATTCTATGTCGATTTAGCTATGTCCGTCCGCCTGTCTGACTGTGCGCCTACCGTACGTCCGTCTGTGGATATCTAGCTTCCGAACGATATGAAGTAGGTTGATAAAATTTTACTCAGACATGTGTTTGTTCCGCAGGACTTTTGGCATTTAAAATGGGCTATATACGTTCAAGTTTTGCTATAGATCCCATATAACGGTAGCTCCCTATATCCGACATTATTCACCGGAATTATTTCAAATTTTGTATTTCGATGAAGGCCCAGGCGTTCGTGTAGCCTTCATATGACGGCAACGGCCTATGTTGGGTTTTTTGTCGTTTATGTGACATAAGTCACTGGAATTTTTTTGTGTTTCGTATTTGAATATTGTAATGACCTATGACTCTAAATTAGTATAGACACCAAAGTAAGTGTAACTCCCTATATTTTATGATTTTTAACAATATTTTTCAACGTAATTTTTTATATATTTCCAAATTTCTTCCAAATGTTGGAGGGTATTCAAAGTTCGCCCCGGCCGAACCTACAGATTTTTTATTTATTTAACTTAATATTTCGTTGTCTCAATAAAATAAATCTATATCATGTGTGCATTATGTCAATTTTATGGGTTGGTAACCCGATTTATAATGAGTACTTTCTGCAGGGTTATAATCGGTTATTCAACTCCCAAGCGTTTGGTGGGGTATCTATGTATATAATATTTTACTGAGCGAATTATGGTGGATCAAAAATATTTTCCGAACTAAATTCATTTCTTCTCATCTGAATCTTTCAAACAACTAACTTTTATAAATTTTTTCCCATTTTTCGTAAATAAATAAGAGGCTTTCTAATATTTCCACATTTTTAACCTAAAACGCATAACATCAAATGGTACCGCATTCCATCACAAATATCATCAAGATTTTATGTTATTTTAAATATTATCAAGATCATTGACAAAAAATAACAAAAACTAAAGCAAATCACACACGTGAATATTTAATACAACACACACACTCTTCCTCTCTCCCGTTTTGATTGCCACTGTCGTTACCCTTTGGCCTACACGCCTACTCCCAAAAGAAAACCATGCAACTAAAATTTCATTTATGAGTTTACCCCACTAAAAAAACAATTTGTAGTCATTCCATTTTTTGTGTCATTTCCAATTTAAATTTCTTTATAACCCTTTTGATTTAAGCGGACTGGAGGCAAAAAGTGGTCCGAGTAAATATTTCCGTTGGCATTTTGGGAGCCCGGCATCAATAGACCAAGCGATAAATATGTCTCCATAGATCGGGTGAGTGTTTTGGAATCTTGGTGGGAAAGCAATAGCCACCAAGAACGTTTGCCGCCGCCGCCGCCACCGCCAACGATGAAGGAGGTTGTGGAGGAGGTGTAGAGCAAGAGGAAGATGCATTTAATTAAGAGCATTACTAATTAAGGTCAAAACATAATTTAAATCGTTTCAACAGCCGAGGCAAATATAAACTGGTATCAATGGTAATGTATGCCTGCGCCACATTTGAAACGCTTAGAGATTTTCAAGATGTCGATATTTGAGGAGGAAGAGGAGTAGGGGGAGGAGAAACAGCAGTAGTAGTTGTAGGCTACAACTCTGACAAATTGAAATTTATTTCATGTGATTTTGTAATATTTCATAGATGTGAGATGATGGCAAAAGCAAAAGTATTGCCTGCCCGCCTGGCGTTGCTTCTGTTGTTGTTGTGAGAAGTTGTGTTGTATTGTTGTTTGAGATGTTTTTTCGCCTCTCTCTCATAAATGATATGCAAATCTTTTGTTTTCGATATGATTTATAGTTTGGCCAGGGAATGAATGGACAGATAGCATCGGATATGTGTATACGATTTCAAAGCCTTAAAACATTTCCCTTTCACGTATCACAAGGAAAAAAAACTGAACACAAAAAAGCTGAGTTTTTTTTTCAGCAGCTGTTTTTTGTTTCTTTTTCTGTGAACGGAATCAAAACACATGAATTGTGGTTTTAATTTCCAACAGTTATTTCTTTTTTTTGCTTTATCATCAATAGCGCATTTAAAAAAGGCAATTAATTTATTATTACTATTGCCTTAGTTGTTGTTGTTCGTTTCATACTCCTCCATCCAACCAACCCCATTTCAAACTCACAACAAAGTTTATTGGAAATTTATAGGCTATCGCAATCACAGCAGACCTTCGAACGGTCAAGACGGACATACCAGACGAACGATAAAACCCAATAATTATTGGATCAATAGTAATTAAAGCAAGTAATGATTAAAAGACGCTTACATGCGTTTGCCGTTTTTATGGAGAACTTATATATGTATTGTACGAATACGATTAGCTAATCGAAAACGCTTTCGTTTCAACTTTTCTTTGATTTAATATGAATTATTGAAATTTCCAACAGTGTTAGCATTTCATGTGGATAATCAAAAAGAGTTAATTAGACTTTCACTTGGGATTAATTGCATTAGTTGGACATAAGTTTTTCCACTTTTATTTAACTTTCAAGTCGGCGACAGAAATGGAAAATGTGGGTAACATAAATTATAGGCCAATGAGATTTTATTTCCATGGCAAGGATAATTTATAATGTAATTATAGTAAAAGGATATTACATGTTTTGATATTTCTTCCGTCAATTAGGTACTGTCAAACAATTTGTATACTTTAATAGATTTCCACACTCTGTTATCCCCTCCTATAATGTAAAGTAATAAGTGTCTCATACACACAGAGAATTTTTAGAATTCCATTTTTCTGATCTATGCTTTTCTCTTTTCATCATCGAATGTTTTTATATAAAGTATTTGCATGATTCGATAGTTGATATAACAAGTAAGAAAGAAGCTAAATTCGGCCGGGCCGAACTTTAAAACCCCTCCACCATTTGCAGGAGAATTGCAAAATATCAAAACAAACAAAAAAACAAGTTAAAAAGCAGTAAGTTAGGCCGGGCCGAACTTTGAATACCCTCCGCCACTTGAAACGAATTTGGCAATTTTCAAAAAAAAAAAAAAAAAAAAAAAAATTGTTAAAATTTAAAAAATATCGAATATAGTCGTTATATTGGGGTCTATACGACGTGGACCTACATAGCCATTGTTTCCATAAGTCATTACCATATTCAAATTCGAAACTTGAAATAAACGGTGAATAATGTAGGTAAAATCATCAAAATACCGTATATAGGGAGGTACCGTTATACCGGAGCGATACGAAGACCTGGACCTGCAATAGGACAATTTTCTGTCACAGGATGTAGCATTTATTACGAACTTCAAATACGGTATCTCAAACAATTTCGTTGAGTATTGTACCTAAAATCGTCAATATACCGAATATAGGGAGGTACTGATTTATGGGGCCTCTACGAAGACCTGGACCTTCATAGACAATTTTCTGTCTCAGACTATAGTTTCAATTACAAATTATAAATACGTAAATTGAAACTACTCCGGTAAATAGTAAACCTAAAATCGTTAAAATACCGAATATTGGGAGGTACCGTTATATGGAGGTTATATGAAGACTTGGACCTGCACAGACAATTTACTGTCATAGACTGTAGTATCTATTACGAACAAAAAATACAAAATTTAAACAATTCCGGAGAATAATGTCGATAAAATCATCAATATATGAAGCAGTGAACTTGCGTAGACTTTTTTATGTCATAGACTGTAGTACCCAATACGAACTTCAAATACTAAATTTGAAATATTTCTGGTAAATAATGTCGCTAAAATCATGAAAATACCGAATATCGGGAGGTACCGTTATATGGGAGCTATACGAAGCAGTGAACTTGCATAGACTATTTTCTGTCATAGACTGTAGTACCCAATACGAACTTCAAATACTAAATTTGAAATATTTCTGGTAAATAATGTCGCTAAAATCATGAAAATACCGAATATCGGGAGGTACCATTATATGGTGGGCTGTACGAAGCAGTGAACTTGCATAGACTGTTTTCTATCATAGGAAGTAGTACCCATTGCGAACAGCATATTCCATATTTATAATAGTTCCGGTGGAAAATAAAGCTAAATTCGTGAATTTAAATTGTTTAGCCCTCATATAACTGTACCTCCCAAGTGGACCTGTACTGTACCAAGAAGTGAATATTTTTTAATCAATTTTTTTGTCATAATAGGAAGTACTCTTCACGTTCTCCAAATACCAAATATGAAACAAATCCGGTAAAAATGTTGTTTATATCATGAAAATACCGAATATTTGGAAGTGGAGTTATATGTGGTCTGTTCCAAAACCAAAACCAATTTAAAGTGAACTAAAACAAAAGTTTTACCATCTAGATCTAATTCTTCGAAAGTTAAAATGATTCCCACAGACGGTTACGCCTACATCCGTCTTTGAAGTTAGTTCTGCGCTGTCCACCTGTTGCTTCGCCACATATCCCGTTGTAGCCGGTGTGTTTGACGAGTCAACTGAATCTTTGAATCTTCTTCTTCCCCGCAGCCTTTTTACTTATCTGCCGTTCCGTTGACTTAACATCAGTCTTGCTTATCCCTGCTTCGAAGGGTTAAAGCTCTGGTTTTGACACCTCAGAATCATTGCCTTTCCAAAATTAGGGGTTTTTCAGTTTCAATCTTTTTGAGGCCCAGACGGGTTTTACCACTGCTTTCCGTTTGCGAATACTGCGGGAGTTCCCTTAGTGTTACGTAAGAGTATGTCCTCTCGAACTTCGTAACGGACATCAGAGCACTTTCCCAAAGTTTACAGTGATACTGTTCTGCCTCAGCCGTAACGGTCCCATATCTTCAGGTTTACTAGCTTGGAGACGGTCCCGAATCGCTGTCCGTGACCGATCTTAAGTTGAGGTGGATCTTAAGCGGCAAATGTCCGATCTTAAATTGAGGTGGATCTTAAATGGCAAATGCCGCAAATACAGTGCTCTGTCACATAATTTCAAAAGTGAAAACTTCCAAAATGGATTTTGACATAAGGGGGTTTCTAACATATTGTAGTGTTGTAGGGTATCACATGGTAGGCCCCGCAAGGCTAAAGCCTTTGCTTACTTGTTTTATTGCGATCATGGCAAGGACTCAGTAAATAAACCCAATGGTCGTTGAGGTGCTCAGATATCAACGAAGCTCCGAAAGAATGCAAACCTGTAACACCTCAGTTATAGGGATACCAGCACAGAGATATGACAATTTTATTGGTAACGAAACAACTCCTCCTCAGTCTAAGGATGGAACTAGGGTATTTAAGCCGCGATTCTCGCCCGAGACCCGCTGGCTGTCCGCGACTGCTTATTTACTTCACAGCCGCCCAGTATATCTACTGGGCTTTCCACTAACCGCAACCTGTGGACGCGTCCGATAGCTATCAGCAAAGCTCCCCGAAGGTGAGAAATATTCTTCACGTATTTCATATAAAGTCGACTGAATCAAACGACTGAATCAAACAATCAATGTGGAATTAATATCTCAATTTAAGCAAAATTGAGGGATTTAGTTAAAGTGTTGAATGGGATATATAACCTATATTACCCTTCTGATGAAATTGTTGAAAAATTCTGTGTCCTTTATGCGGCGAATAGCTGGAAAAACAAAGACCTGACATAAAATCAGTTTTATCTGCTTCCCCTGCCATCATATCCATCTTTTGAGGATTTTTGTGAGGATCCCCAGGTTTAACTTCTTAGATCGGTTCTGGTCCAAATTTTTAATTAGAATCAAATGTATTTTTGAACCAAAGATTTTCAAAATATTGTATTTTTTCTAATATCTTGTCTTGATAAATAAATTCTTTCACAATCCCAAAATTAGACCCAATTAAAATATTTCAACTCAATATGAAATTCGTCTCCAAATTCGTATTAATTTCCCTCTAAATCTTTTTATGGTATTTTCTTAACATGTTAATTAACATGAACAAACAAATCTATCTCCCTCCCCTGTCACTAATTTTATACAACGCCTGTCACAATCTATTGTCGCCACTGCTCCATCAAATTACCAACGAAAAAAAAAATAAATAAACTAACAAACAGACATCAGACCTCTTAAAAAGTAATACAGTGGCTTTTTTTTTTGAAAATTTTAACTAATTTATATGCAGTTATGAAATAATCATTATATACACAATTCAACTCTGCATAATTTTCTACCATTTCCCCCTGCACACCAATCCAATTCTGTTCCCTAATCATGCGGCCAGGGTTCTTGTGGCTACTGTTGATTTTTCCTAAGAATATCTGTCTGTGTGTTTGTTTGTCTGTCAGGCTATCTTGTCTGTGACTTTGTTGTAGTTTTTTTTCGTTTTTCTGTAGAGAGACACACAAAATAAACAAATTATTCCAATGTTTATTTAAACTCTCTTCACATGTATCTTTAGAATGTTGTTCGGTTTGTCTGTCTATATGTCTGAAGGGCGGATGAATGGAAGGAATGTATGGTTTGTCCATTCAAGTGTATGAATGAGAGTCACACACTTAGACTTCCATCAGATCTCTGTGGAAGAAAAAATGAATTCATAATTCTTACTTGGTGGTATCATGCAAAATACTCAAGAAAACTTATATTAATGGGAAACAGTATCGGGATGTGAATGAACAATAGACCGGAGCGTATACTTAGAAAAAATTATGTTTATAAATATAAAAATATAGAAAATACAGGGTGAGATAAAAAAATGCAACAAAGTCAAACGGCATATTTTCTACATTTTTTTTAAATTTTATTGACTGAAAGCAAAAAATGTCGGAAGTAGCATCAAATTTTAGAATAAGTTTAGATTTGTTCGAATTGGTCACCTCTAGCACGAGTTATGGCCTTCAAACGGCCACACTCTGTCCGAATTTTGTTCTGCGGTATTTTGGCCCATTCCCGGCAAAGCGCTTGCTTGAGGTGATCGACACTTTGGTATTTTTAGCGCCAAACTTGTTTTCCAAAATACACCAGACACAATAGTCCAACGGATTGGTATCCGGAAATTTTGGTGGCCATTGTGTGCTGGAAATGAAGCGAGAAACCTCATTTTGTAACCATTCTGGGGTGGCGCGTTCTGTGGGTGTGCTGAGTCCAGTTGGAATGTCCGAGGTCTGCAGCCAAAATGTTTGCATGCTCAAGGCTTTAATATACCCTCCAGAATATTTTCGCGATAACATTTGGAATTTATTCTGATTAATACTAGAGGAGAGCGACCATCGGCTGTTATGGTGGCCCACACCATCACCATGGCGGCGCTTGAGTTCTGGTGGCCAACCGAAGGTGCACTTTTTCAGCTGAACTCTTTGGCAAGTAAACACGATGATTTATTTTGTTTACAAACTGCTGGACAACGAATATTTTCTCATCGGAGAAACCCAAATTCGGCAGTACACCACTTTCGACCAAGCGAAGCAACTCTTTAGCTCTTTTGAGTCTATTTTCTTTCTGTTGCGGTGTAAGTTCTTGCACGTTTTGGACTTTCAATGGCTTTACCCCGGAATGGAATATTGCGATATGTTCAGCGCACGAGCCATTTTTCGGCCACTGCGAAGCGGGTTTCGATCAAGTCGTTTATTTACTTTTCGAACCATTTCTGCTGATGTTGCTATTTTCTTCCGTCCACTTCTTTGACGTTGGGCTACGCTACCAGTACCACGGCAACGAGCGATGGTATGAGACATAAAAGATTTATTCACATTTAAATGCTGGAGTGCTCTTACGATGGCCACTTGTGGTTTTCCAGCCATACATAAAGAAATCACACTATCACGCCTGCATTCCATCACGAATAACTTTTTTGCTGGAAAATTTTTACCAAAATGCTTTTGTACGCTTGTAAACAATGTAATTACCTGTCACTGGAATAATTTTAACACCTGTCGGACGAGTGGCTTAGAAATGACAGCAGTCTGAAGTTGGTTGCAGTTTTTTTTCATCTCAACCTGTATAAATTTATATTTTCCTGGTTTTTCGACCTTCTGATTGTTAATAAAAACAATTGTTTGAACTTGAGGTCAATCTTTTTGGTTACTTATTTTTTAAATATTTCGTAACTGTTTAAGTTTTATCATCAAGGTGATTTGCAAATAATTAGAATAATAAACTTAAACAACTACCGTCAAGTGTTATTATTGCACTTTTTTTGAAAATATATATTTATAAAAATTAGATTGACAGGGACATGTAAATATATTTTTAACAGCAATAAGTATTCCTGGGACATTTTACATCCTGACATATAATTTTTATATAACTAAAATATTTTTGCCTATTTTTCAACCCCCTCTATTACACATCACCAATGAAATGCAAACTTATGCGAATTATTTCTTTAAAGTGACAGTTATGAAAAATGAAAATGAACAACAACAACAACAGCCACGACACCACACAAAACATTTACAGACATGCCACACTTATTTCTCTGTTGTTGCAAACACACTCATACATCTCTGCATGACGATTTGTTTGACTAGTGCTGCAGCAAGCCATCCGTCACACATTTTCACGTTTTTGAAATTCATAATTTGTGTGTTTTGGCCAATTCCATCTCTGAGACGATTGCAACGTTTGGTTTTATTATTATTGTTTATTTCGTTTTTTTGTGTTGCTCTTTAATCAAAATATACAAATTAATAGATGCATACAGACACATAACCGTCATACAGTGTTATAAATGTGTGGGTGTGTGTGTGCGTAAACGGAAGCTTATGCATAAATTTTCTTTAATAAATTTTTCATTTCATATTTTTGTCGAAAGAATTTATTTTTGGCTCTTGCCAATGTTGTTCATTCATCAGGCGGTGCGTATTTTTGGCTGGTTTAAAAAAAGAACAAAACGGCAAGTTTGGCATTGATCGAACAATTTGCACTCTTCAAGATGGTTGAAAAAAATCTCATAATCTGCAACACTGTGAACAAGGGAACCCCAATGGATGTTTTTGCAAATCGAGCATGAAAATATTGATAAATTCAAAAGTTTTATAAAAACATGGTAAAAAGTTTAGGTCGGTTTATTTACAGGGTGAGATGAAAAAACTGCGACCAACATCATTTCTAAGCCACTCGTCCGACAGCTGTTAAAATTATTTTAGTGACAGCTCATTATATTGTTTACAAGCGTACAAAAGCATTTTGGTGAGAATTTTCAAGAAAAAAAAGTTATTCGTGATGGAATTCAATTCTTTACATTTGGCTGGAAAACCAGAAGTGGCTATCGTTAGAGCACTCCAGCATTTAAATGAGAATAAATATTTTGTGTCTCGTACCAACGATCGTTACCGTGATACTGGTAGCGTAGCCCGATGTCAAGGAAGTGGACGAAAGAAAACAGCAACATCAACAGAAATGGTTCGAAAAGTAAAGTAGCGACTTGATCGAAACCCGCGTCATAGTGGCCGCAGACCTTGGACATTCCAACAGGACTCAGCACCATTCCACTCAGCACGCCCCACTCAAGAATGGTTACAAAATGAGGTTCCTCGCTTCATTTCCACCTCACAATGGCCACCAAAATCTCCGGATCTCCGTTGGACTATTGAGTCTGCAGTATTTTGGAAAGCACGGTTGGTACTAAAAAATACCAAAGTGTCGATCACCTCAAGCAAGCGCTTCGCCAGGAATGGGCCAAAATACTGCAGAGCAACATTCGGGGGGCGTGTGACTCGTTTCATTGGTCTTTTGAAGGCCATAATTCGTGCCAAAGTTGACCAATTCGAACAAATCTAAACTTATTCTAAAATTTGATGTCATTTCCGACATTTTTTGCTTTCATTCAATAAAATTTAAAAAAAATATGTAAAAATTATGGAGTTTGACTTTGTTGCCGTTTTTATACCCGCCACCATTCTATGGAGGGTATATTAACTTTGTCATTCCGTTTGTAACTCCTCGAAATATTTATAATAGACCCTACAAAGTATATATATTCTGGATCAGCGTAAAATTCTAAGACGATCTAGCGATGTTCGTCTGTCTGTCCGGCTGTCTGTTCGTCTGTTGTAATCACGCTATCCTTCGAACTAATTGAGATAGAACGCTTAAATTTAGCATACATGCATAGTTTACCAGTAGGCAGGATAACTTCGTAAATGGGCAATGTTGATCCACGCTTTCGTATAGCCCCTATATAACGGTACCTCCCGATATTCGGTATTTTCATGATTTTAGCAACGTTATTTACCGAAAATATTTGAAATTTGAAGCTCAGAACGGCTACTACAGGGTTGCCCATATTCGACGGACTCATGACTCTTTGGGCCCATTCCAATCGACGAGGCTTGTCCGCAGGCAATATTCTTTGCGTCAATTGAATTTTGTACGGGAACGAATGCAAATCAATGCGAATAATCCGTTGTAAAGTGGACCTAGCCGTGCCCAACTGCTGAGAACGGCGTTTTTGGGATGTTCTTGGGGACCTCTCAACACTGGTTCGTACGGCAGCGATATTCTCGGCCGATCGCCTTGGTCGTCTTTTATATGGCCTCTTCGGATTTAAAAGCACGTTGAGTTTTCACAATTGACTTCTTCTGTTGAATGTAAATTTCAACTATATCAGAGCGCTTGCGTGGCGTGTACTGGTTCATGGTAAAAATCTGCTTGGACTGACGCTTCAAACGCGGTATGTCATTAAGCGATGTGACAGCTCTGTCAAAAGTTATGGCGTTGCCAGATGGGTCCGTCGAATATGGGCAACCCTGTACAATCTATGGCAAAACGGTACCTCCCGATATTCGGTATTTTGATGATTTCAGCAACATTATTTACGGAATAGTTTCAAATTTTTTACTGGAAGATCCTAATGGGTACTTAAACCTATGGCAAAAAATTTCGTATGTAGGTCCATGTTTTCGTATAGCCCCTATATAACGATACCACCCGATATTCGGTATTTTCATGATTTTAGCGACAATTATCATTTCTTATTTCGTTTGTGAAGTTCATAGTGGGCACTACGCCTATGACAAAAAATCTGTGTATGCAGCTTTAAGTCTTCGTATAGCCCCCATATAACGTACCTCCCGATAGTCGGTATTTTGAAGATTTCACTAACATTATTCGGCGGAATCGTTTCAAATTTCGTATCGAAAAATCTTAATGGGTACTAAAAGTTATGGCAAAAAATTGCATATGCTGGTCCACGTCTTCGTATAGCACCAAAATGACGGTTTTTATTAAAGTGGTAGTTTTCGATTTTTTTTTAATTCTTCAATTTCCTTCGAAATGGTGGAAGGTATTCAAAGTTCGGCCCGGCCGAACTTATCTGCTTTTTTACTTGTTTTTATTTCACCCTGTATGTTTATTTGTGCGTTTATATCATTTATGAAGGGAATAGCTTTTTTTCAATGATTTCAATAGGAGCGATTTTAGTATTATGCCAGTTTTCTTGGAGACAGATTTCTCAAAGGAATCTGGAGACCTACTATAATCATGAAAAAGGTTTTTTCCTATATAAAATTGGGTCCTACCGAACCACTAACTTACCTAACACATCATACCTTCTCTTGAACAAGTAGCACCCTCTCGTTCATCAAACTTGCTTGATGTCTTGATGATGATGTTGATGACGATTATTATTTTTGATGACTTTGTTTGTTGATTCATTTTTCCTCCGCTTCAAAACATTTGATTTCATCATTTGCCGTCATACTCCTCCAACCTACTTCGTGGGCCTCCTTTATTTTTGGTCGTCATCGTTATCATCGTCTTCTGCATGAAATAAGGCATATTAAATATTGGAGTCTGATGTTACTTCAAACGCCGGCTGCTACTGCGGCTGCTTCTGCTTTACGCAGTCGGTCGGCCCACTATAGAGGTACATAGTGGAGCAAATGGAATAGTGATGGGCCGGCAATGATGACGACGAAGTAGATTATGATGATCTAGATTTCTATAGACAGCAGCTGTACGATATGAGTATGTAGATGGTCTGCAATAAAGAAGGAATAGCTTGGCTAATTTAAATAATATTTTCGTTGTCATGTTGTGTTTTCGTCGGAGTCGTAGTCGTTGTCTTGTTTTCTGTTACCCTCAAAAATAATGAAAAGGTAGACAGACGACGTCTCTCATCTTAGACATGAAACAAACAAACAGACGAACAAGCATTCGGGAATATAGACTGCAATGCTATGTCTATACATACATCATCCGGACGGTGCGCCATCAAGCCAGCCAGCCAGCCAACCACTCATCCATCCATCTCCGGGCCCTGGAACGCGAGTCAAGTGTTTTATTAAACGAATTTTTAATTTAATATGACACAACTTGTTAAAGTTCAAAATGATTGTCTTTTTTACGTGTGTGCCTGCCAGCCTGCCTGGCCGTGTCTGTCTGTATGTGTTATTGTCTCATCTTCGTCTTTTCGGTAGTTGGAAACATTTTGTTCATAATTAGAGGCATAAAGTCGTCGCCGTCCTCGTACATCTCATCCATCTAATCATGGTTGTATTCTATTTGATGATGTAAAGGGAGAGGTGAATTAAAAACAGAAAAAATGAAGATTAGCTCAATTTGTGTAATCATAGATATGATCAATCAAAGAGACTGAAAACGCCAGCCACTAGAACCGGGATGGATAAATGGATTGATGTGATGGATCTGTGGTATTTGATAGTGGTCAATAATTGGTTAATTTTTGTGGTGTGTTACAGCTAATTATGTTGCTAAATACTACTGGTTAAGATTAATATTTTTTCTTAGCTAACGTTTTTTTGTCGCTTTGGAATATGTTTTTTTCTGAAAGTGCTCCAAGATTTAATAAATAAGTAGTATTCCATAGAGTTTAACCAAACCGAACTTTTGATATATTTTAACCTTAGGAAATTAATATCCGACATTTCATTGTTTTCCAATAATCCAAAATACCAATTGTTATAAATTTTTTAAACTCCCAAAATTCCAAATTTATATAAACCCTTGGAAATAATAATATAATGAACGTATACCGATATGCCTCAGTTGAAATTCCATTAAACCTATAAATCAAACATTTTCCTTATGATTTTTCCTTAAAATCACGAATAAGATGAAAAAACTGCCACCAAATTCAGACTGCTGTCATTTCAAAGCCACTCGTCCGACAGCTGTTAAAATTATTCCAATTACAGCTTATTATATTGTTTACAAGCGTGCAAAAACATTTTGGTGAGAATTTTCCAGAAAAAAAGTTAGTGAAGTTAAGAATTCAAGCGTGATAGTGTGATTTCTTTATATTTGGCTAGAAAACCACAAGTGGCTATCCTTAGAGCACTCCAGCATATAAATGTGAATAAATCTCTTGTATCTCGTAACATCGCTCGTTACCGTGATACTGGTAGCATAGCCCGACGTCATGGAAGTGGACGGAAGAAAACAGCAACATCAGCAGAAATGGTTCGAAATGTAAAGAAGCGACTTGATCGAACCCCGTATCGCAGTGGCCGAAAAATGGCTCGTAAGCTAAACATATTGCAATATTCGATTCGGCAAATATTGAAAGCTGAGCTCGGGTTGAAGCCATTGAAATTTCAAAAAGTGCTAGAACTTACACCTCAACTGAAAAAATAGACTCAAAAAGTAAAGAGTTGCTTCGCTTGGCCGTAAGTGGAGAACTGCCGAAATTGGTTTCCTCCGATGAGAAAACATTCGTTGTCCAGCAGTTTGTAAACAAACAAAATGATCGTGTTTACGTGACAAAGAGGAATAAATGGCGAAAATTATCGCGAAAATATGATGGAGGGTGTATTAAAGCCTTGAGCACCCAAACATTTTGGCCTCAGACCTTGGAAATTCCAACAGGACTCAGCACCAACGCACTCAGCACGCGCCACCCAAGAACGGTTACGCAATGAGGTTCCTCGCTTCATTTCCAGCACACAATGGCCACCAATATCTCAGGATATCAATCCAGCACAGCTACATTTTATCCGATGGTCATTCAAAATGCTAAGCTTCTGTCTTGTCCTACACTCTAACATCATGGAAATTCCATGAAATTCCGTCTTTAATTGTGACCTGGAAAATGTAAAACATTTTTCGATTATCTTCAAAAACAATAGGCTTCTATTCTGACGATAACCCAACCTTCATGATGTATTTCCTGAAAAAGCAGTAAGATCGTCGGGGCCGAACTATGTATACCCTCCACCATTTGAAACGAATTTGGAAATTTTCAAAAAAAAAAAAAAAAAAAAAAATAATAAATAAATAAATAAAGTCCCAAAGTCGAGCGGGGCCGATTTTATGATATCCTACACCACTTTGCTAATTTAGTTGAGCTCCACATAACAATTAAAAGTTTTTATGGGAGAACTCAACTATACACCCTAATTAAAAGGACTAAATATGCCGAAGCATTTATATCTTTTAAATTTGGACTTGTATTGCCCATTTGGTGCACAATTAATTTGAAATCGGATGAAGATATATATGGGAGCTATATTCAAATCTGAACCGATCTCGATAAAATTTGGTAAATATATTTCTGAGCTGTATTTGATATATTTCCCTGCATATCGTTGTTACGGAGTGCATATTACAGCTGCGGGTAACAAATACAACAAATCGGATAAACAATATATGTGGGAGCTATAGCTATATCTGATCCGATCTTCACCAAATTTGGCATACTAGCTTCTAGACTCAATTCGGTAGTATGTGCCAAATTCCATCCCATTTTGGCAAATATTAGACGTTTGGTGCACAATAAAATGTAAATCGGACGAAGTTATATATGGGAGCTATATCCAAATCTGAACCGATCTCGATAAAATTTAGCAAAGGTATTTCTGAGCTGCATTTGATATATTTCCCCAAATATTGTTGTTACAGAGTGCATATTACGGCTGCGAAGGACAAAAATAACAAATCGGATGAACAATATATATGGGAGCTATAGCTATATCTGAACCGATTTCGATCAAATTTGGCATACTTATTTTCAGGCCTAATTTGGTTGTATGTGCAAAATTCCATACTATACTATTACACGTTTGGTGCACAAGAAAAGGCAAATCGGACGAAGATATATATGGGAGCTATATCGAAATTTTTACCGATTATCTCCAATTTCAATAGGGTTCGTCCTTGGGCCAAACAAATGTTGTTTGGAAAATTTCATCTCAATCGGATATTAAATGCGACCCGCATTTTGTTCACAAGAAAACAAGACGGACAGACGGACTGACATGCATAAATCAATTCAGAAAGTGATTCTATGAAGATCCTCAAAAGGAACTATGGGTCTATCTCGCTTCCTTTTGTCTGTTACAAACAAATGCACAAAGACATAATACCCTGACCACCTTGTGGTGTAGGGTATAAAAAATCCGTTGAAAAATACTGCTAAAATCATAAAAATACCGAATATAGATAATTTCCGTTTTATTGGATCCTTTACGAAGACGTGGATCTGCATATGCAAGTTTTGTCATAGGTCACTACAATATTTAAATACGAAACTTAAAACAATTTCGGCCCATAATGTCGCATGGACCTCCATAAGCGATTTTCTGTCATAGGCTGTAGTAACCATAAGGAAATTCTAATACGAAATTTCATACAAAGGTTGTCGTATATAGCCCATTTCAACACCAAAAGTCCTGAGGTCATAACGCCCACCTGAGTAAAACTTTATCATTTCGTTCAGAAGCTAGACTGGTTTCCACAGACGGACAAACATACGGACGGACAACGCTAAATCGACATTAAATTTTATGCTAATCAGGGGGTCTAAAATTTTTATTTCGAGGTTTTAAAAACGGAATGACAAATTTAATATATCATCCATACTACGGTGGAAAGCATACAAAATGGCAATCTCATGAACGAAATGGTTGTTTTTCTTTGGAGCTCACTTTCGAATCGTGATTTTCCTGGAATAGTTCATATATAATTCTCAGCAGCTCCAGTCAAACATATGAACACAATATTCTGTCAGTTCCAAGCAATTCGAGATACATACTTTGAAATGCATTTTTCTCAAAACAAGCTAATGACACCAACGAAATTTCTATTGCTTTTCTTGCTCACAGTTCAATAATCTCTCCATGAGCATTTCATTTCCCATGAGTTCATTTCAGTGTTGATGAAAGAAATTTTGATAAAAGAAAAACTTTTCCTAATATCAAGAGACTGCGACAAGTGACATTTTTTCTGGCATACAAAAAAGTTAATGTAATGCAGTTGGTAGCAAGTTTAGAGCTGATTACAAATTTCAATTCAAATCTCAGTAAAAATTTATGATAACAAACAAAACCCTTTTTTCATTTGGAGTTCCGAAAAAATATTACAAAACCAAAGTCACTTCTTTGTGAGGTCCGAACATGTCCGACATGATTTCGGTATGGGCAAGTGATAGCCATTAAAAAAAAAACATCTGTACTTTCGGCTTTGTGATCCAGTTTTCCAATCACAACACCTAATGTGTTGCCGCTGCTCCCTCCAAAATCGATTAATTTTTATTTAGATTTATTTTCAAACATTTATTTGGTCGTATTTAAAATAATATTTAAATTTGTTACAGCTTCTTAACGTAATGCTCAATGAATGGGACCTGGCCATTGAGTGTTAAGAGATATTTTTCTTCATTTTCGGGGTCTCTTCTTCTTCTTTTTCGGTAGGCCCGAACGAAATCTTGAAAAAATTAACATAGCTAAGTATGGGTTAAAATTTTATTAGAAAATTAGTATGTGTTTTAATTAATTCTCACAAGAAGATAATAATAGTTACAGAAGCGGCAGCAGCCGGCAACAACAACAACAGTAATAATTATAGAAACAATCCCCACCAATCAGGGTGATAGGTAATTATTATCTTCATTCCTTGGTTTGGTTTGGAAAGAAGTTTCGGCAAAACATCAAAGATGTTACAGAACTGTATTAGATTCTTCCGCTGCATGTGCACAGTGGGAACGCTGGTTGTAAATGTGTGTTCCCATTACATTGGTGTTATCACGTTTGGGTGAGGATGTATGGTTGCGGGGAGAAGAAGTCAATTTAAGCCAAAATAAAAAAGCAAAAATAAAGAGCAAATAAGCACAGTGGGCCAAAAGGCGAAAAAATAAACAAAGGTACTGCAGAGAGTTAGCTACCAGGTACTCTTTTCAAAAGAGGGTCAGGGATCCTCCATCGAGGATCTGAAGAAATCTATACTCGATCTGGAGGACCAGGGTCCCTTATAGAGAGATGGAGTGCCACGGAACTCAATTGACGAGTTGGAGGACCAATTATCTCTTATAAATGAGTTGGAGGGCAATGGATTCCTGGAGGACCAGAAATTATATATAGATGGAGTCTCAGACGAACTAGAGGGCCGGAAAGCCTAGAGAGAACCCTCCATAGACAAGGTGGTGGCCCAGGCTGTCTTTATAGACAAGCTCGTGGCCGAGGTTGCCTTTAGAGACAAGTTGGTGGCTCAGGTTGCTTTCACAGACAAGCTGGTGGCCCAGGTTGTCTCCACAGACAAGCTGGTGGATCAGGTTGCATTTATAGACAAGCTTGTGGTCCAGTTGGTCTTCACAGACAACCTATTGGCACAGATTGTCTCCATAGACAAGCTGCTGACCCCAGCTAGTCTCCATAGACAAGCTGCTGACCCCAGCTAGTCTCCATAGACAAGCTGCTGAACCCAGCTAGTCTCCATAGACAAGCTGCTGACCCCAGCTAGTCTCTATAGACAAGCTGCTGACCCCAGCTAGTCTCCATAGACAAGCTGCTGACCCCAGCTAGTCTCCATAGACAAGCTGCTGACCCCAGCTAGTCTCCATAGACAAGCTGCTGACCCCAGCTAGTCTCCATAGACAAGCTGCTGACCCCAGCTAGTCTCCATAGACAAGCTGCTGACCCCAGCTAGTCTCCATAGACAAGCTGCTGACCCCAGTTATTCTCCATAGACAAGCTGGTGACCCCAGCTAGTATCCATAGACAGGATGGAGGCCCATCCTTGTCTCTATGTACAGAATGATGGCCTAGCCTTGTCTCCATAGACAAGCTCCCAGCTCTTCTCCCTAGACAGGCTGGTGGCCCAGCCTTTTCTCCATAGACATGCCTAAGGTCCAGTCATGTCTCCATAGAGAAGCTGGTGGCCCAGGCCGTTCTCATAGATCAGTTGGTGACATAGGTTATCTTCGTAGAAAAGCTTTCGGCCCAGGTTGTGTTCGTAGGCAAGTCCAGGCTTTCTCCATGAACGGGTTGGTGGCTTAGGCTCTCTTTATAGACCAGACGGCTGCCCAGGCTCTCTTTAGTAAAATACCACCTTCGTTTGATCTCTCTCAAACCACTGTTCCCCATCAATCTTTTGACTTTGAATAGAATGACTTTGATATTTCTTTCCTTGCCCTGGTGGTAAAACAGACAGGCAGTTAAACATCCAATAGCGACCAACACACACACACTTGCGCACAATATTTTGAGTCCAGTTTAGTTATGCTTCTTAGGGCTTCTTTATGGTCAATTTTGGTTTTTAATTTTCATTATTTCTTTTTGGCCTCTTTGCTGCCTCATATTTAACACGATGAGCGAGCGGCGGCATTTTGGTCTTTGAAAATTGTTGTGGAACAAAAATTTTAATTGTCATCCCACCTGATGATAAAAATGAACTGTCAGACACCAATCTTTTTTTTCGTTTTTCAGTTTTTTCTCAAATTCATTACCCAATTTCCACAGGCCATGTGAGAGTAGAAGAGAAAAAAGCGAGAAAGTAATGATGTAAAACTAGATCAGGAGGAGTCCCTGCAAGGTAAGCCAGCGGCATGTTTGTATGTACAAAATCTATGTTTGTTGCAACGCCCTTCTTTTACTTGATATGCTTGTGCAACATGCGTCGCATGCTAGGTAAGAAATGATTAGCTCACGCTTAGACGCACACACAAAAAAACGAGTAAAGAAATTGTTCAACTGACAGTTATAATCACCCATTATTTAGTTGCGGACGGACACTCGGCTCTGCACTGTTTGTTTGTTGTTGAGTTATTGTTGTCCGACATAATTGTCATTGCATATTTATTGTTTTTCTATGGGAGTTTTCGAACCATCTTTTATTTCGCTCTTTTGAACACAGCCGACTTTTATTGTCTCGGTTTGACCTTTGTGTAATTGCTGGATATTTAGTGGTTTTACGGATTTCATGTTTCACAAAGTGAATGGTATTCGTTGACCTTTTCCGACTTTATTTTTGGGAAAATCAAATATTTCCGCTTTCCTTTTGTTGACTTCATTCATAAATTGGTAACATCTTTACCGAAACCAAAATCCATATTTCTTGGAAGACAGACACAACAATTGAAACAGTGGGTGGTAAAATCGTTTTTCAATGAAGAAAATTAGTAGCCAAAAGTACCGGAACCGATTTGTTACAATATTGAAAATATATTCTATTGATCGCAGACGGAATGAATCAAAGAAAACGGTATATTGAAATTAAACTCAATTATAACGCATAGTTCCGCCCTCTCCCTATCTATGCCCCTTGCGGAGTAATATAATGGGAGATACACAACATCTATAATGAATTGAAAATTTTAAAATGTTTTCAAAATTTCGTAGTCTATCACATTTAATTAAAAGTTGTTAAATTTTAGATTTTGGCTGGTGGTCCGAAGTAGGTTCAAAAGACTGTCATAATTCAGAACGTAAAATTTCAATTCACTCTTCAGTTGGACTAGCAAAAACTGACAAATTGGAAGTAGGACTATTCTCTAGGAGCGCATTTCCCCAAATTGACAATAATGCAACTAATCTGGAAATAATTCGGAATAGAAAACTAGATTGAAGATATCTAGTTCCTAAAATAACAAAGAATGCAGATTGGTATGAGTCAACAGTCTTTGTACTTGCCAAACTTTTAATACCCTCCACCATTTGGAACGAACGGAGGTACCATTATATGAGGGGCATTACTAAAACGTGGACCTACATGGTCCATTTTCAATACCAAAAGGCCTGCAGACATTATATACATTTGAGTAAAATTTTATCAGCCTTTTTTATTTCGTTCGGAAGCTACACTGATTTCCGCAGACGGACGGACATGGCTAAATCGACATAGAATTTTATGCTTATTAAGAATATATATACCTTGTAGGTTCTAAAATGTACATTTCGAGGCATTTCAAACGGAGTGACAAATTTTATATATCCTCCATACTATGGTGGAGGCTATACGATATCCTGGACCTATGTAGACCATCCTTTTCCAGGAGGTAAAGCACTCAGAAGGAATTACTTGTGAGACAATTCGATTGAAAAATGTGGCTAAAATAATCAAAATATCGCATATCTGTAGGCACCGTTATATGAGGGATATACTATATTGTGTACCTATGCAGACAGTTCTCTTCCAGGGTAAAGTAATCACAAAGAACTCCTAGTGTAGAATTTCAGACAATTGGCTAAACAAAATTTGGCTAAAAAAAATTTGGCTAAAAAAAATTTGGCTAAAATCGTGAAAATACCGAATATCGGGGGTACCGTTGTATGGGAAATATAAGATATCGTGAACCGATATAGCCCATCTTCGAACATGACCTGCCTGCAGACAAAAGACAGATCTGTGGAAAATTTTAGCTTCCTATCATAATTCGTTTTGACTATAGCGTGATAACAACAGACGGAAGGACGGACAGGGCTAAATCGTCCTAGAATTTTACATCGATCAAGAATATATGTACAAACGGTATAATAATCTTTATATACCGTCCATACTATGGTGTGGGATATACAAATCGGCCATTACCATTATATGGCACTTATGTCAACACAGGTTATATATTTTGAAAACCCAGTAAGGAAGGGCAGGGCCGACTATGTGATACCCTACACCGATCAAACACTTATTTCTGAGCTGTATCTGATATCTTGTACTGAAGTTTATTGTTGTGGAGAGCATATTACGGATGTGAGGGACTTAAAACCAAATCGGATAATATATATATATGGGAGCTATAGCTATATCTGAACCGATTTTCGCCAAATTTGAAGCACTTGTTTCTACGATTAATTCGGAATTGCCAAAATACAGTCAATTTGGACTGATATTAGCAACTTGGTGCACAATAAACCTGATATCGGATAAAGATATATATGGGAGCTATATCCTAATCTGAACCGATCTCGATAAAATTTGGCATATGTATTTTCGATCGGTATCTGATGCCCGGTACCAAATATCATTCTTGTGGAGTGCATATTACGCATGTGAGGATCTTCAAAACTCAAATCGGACGAAACGTAAATATGGGATCTACAGATATATTTGAACCGATTTTCACAAAATTTGATGTACTTGCAAATTCGGCAGGATGTGCCAAAATTTATTCCATTTGGGCTCATATTAATTATCTGGTGCACACTAAACGTGAAATCGGCCGAAGATGTATATGGGAGCTATATCTAAGTTTGAACCAATTCTCACCAAATTTCAATAGGGTTCATCCGTGGGCCATGCAAGTATTGTTTGGAAAATTTCATCTCAATCGGATAATAAATGCGACCTGTATTTTGTTTACAAAAGTAAATATGGTTCTATCTCGTTTCTTTCTTTATGTTACAGACAAATGCACAAAGACAAAATACCCTTACCACGATGTGGTGTAGGGTATAAAAATGCAAATTTCTTTGCAATAAGAACACTAGCTATCCAGGTAGATCCATTTTGACCATTTATTGTAAGAAAAGATTCCGCATAACAGAATTCATTACACCCGACACCACACGGTGATACAGGGTATTATGTATTTTTGCATTTGTTAGTAACAAGCAAAAGGAAATGAGATAGACCCATAGTTTTTTTGATAATCTGCATAGATACACATTCTGTATCGAGTTATGCATGTGGTCCAAAAATTTAGTGGAAAATCAATTAAGATATAACTTTTATAGTTTATTTTTAAACTATTTCAAATTTAAACCAAAAAACCAATTAATACCTAAATGGCCAATATGAGGGTTTATTTACTACACGTGACTCTTAGCGATGTTGGGTATCAAAAAGTCGCTGGACTTTTGTCTCTCCTTCTTATTATACCCTACACCACAAGGTGGTCAGGGTATTATGTCTCTGTGCATTTTTTTGTAACAGGCAAAAGGAAACGATATAGATCCATAGTTCCTTTTGATGATCTGCTTAGAATCACATTCTGATTCGATTTATGCATGTCCGTCCGTATGTCCGTGTATTTTTGTAAACAAAGTACAGTTCGCATTTATTGCCCTATCGTGATGCACTGATTGCAATTTTGCACAAATCATTCGTTTGGCTCAAGGGCGAACCCTATTGAAATTGGAGATAATCACTCAAAATTTAGATATAGCTCCCATATATATCCTCGTCCGATTTATTGTGCACCAAACGTCTAATATTTGTCCAAATGGGATGGAATTTGGCACATACGACCGAATTAAGTCTAGAAAGTAGTATGCCAATTTTGGTCAGATATAGCTATAGCTCCCATATATACTGTTCATCCGATTTGTTGTATTTGTTACCCACAGCCGTAATACGCACTCCGTAACAACGATATTCAGGGAAATATATCAAATACAACTCAGAGATATCTTTGCCAAATTTTATCGAGATCGGTTCAGATTTGGATATAGCTCCCATATATATTTTTATCCGATTTCAAATTAATTGTGCACCAAGTGGACAATACAAGTCCGAATTTAAAAGATACAAATGCTTCGTCATATTTAGTCCTTTGAACTTTAAATTATAATTTTAATCATAGTGTGTTATTGAATTCTCCCATAAAAACTTTTAATTGTTATGCGGAGCTCTACTAAATTAGCAAAGTGGTGTAGGGTATCACAAACTTGGCCCCGCCCGTCTTTAAGACTTTCTTTACTGTTTTTTTTTCGATCTGGATCGATCTATTCAATATTTAGAGCGACATCATCTTATTTAGATATAATTTGTTGGATCTTAAATGATATTTTTCATGAGTGAATGATAAACTTGAAATACCCTCCCGTACTATATATGGCGGCTCTTCACTAATGGGATCTTATATATATTTGAACTTTGGACCTTGGTATCATACACACATCGCCACACAGTATTGTTTGACTCAAAATCTATTATTTCTTAAATGCTTCGATTATCTACCACAAGGTTTCTCATAGCAATTATCCGCAATTGTTCAATAATTTTTTTATTCTTCTCTATATATTACGTTTTATTTCCAAAGCAATTTATTTCAAATAGAAAAATAATATAACACTTTCATAGCAGTAATCATTTCAATACGATTTTTTTTTTTTATCGATTTTAGGGTTATCTCCCAAAACGGTATCTTCAACAATTTCATGGCACGATTATTATTCATTGGATCTTATATTAAAAGTAAATACATAAAAGGATACTCCCGAAAAGTATACAAATGTATATTTGTGGGGTGGAGCAACTTAAAAGTGTTAAAAATATTGCAAAAATAAATAGAACATATAAAAATACAAATTGTCAAAGGACTCAAATGTGTCTTTGTCGATTGTGTTTTATTTTTGTTTATTTTCTGGCCATAAGAGAAAGGTCATGCCATAACTTCCATTTCAATTTCATTGTGATATTCATTTATTCAGACATTCATAACAATCATAACATAGTCTATATTTCTCTGTCTTCCTCTGAGTGTCCTGGGTTTCCTATTTGTAGAAATAAAAAAGTAATATCCATTTCAAAACATTAACATGCTCTTTGGGTGAGTGTGTGTGTGTGCCTGCTGCCCCTGTTAATGGTTGACTGATGGTAGGAGTAGCCAAAGCAGAAGGATTCTCCACATTTTTGTCTCTCTGTCTCTCGGCAGAGGTGCCCGTTTGAATGGCAGCTTAAATCTAATTCAAATTCTCGGTGAAAAATGTCTGCATGTTATTGCAAAAACAAACACTTGGTATTTCCTTAACTAAGAGCAATGATGGCGACGACGACGACGTTGATGATGACTACAGGGAGGGGCCAACAAACGACAAGGCACATTGACATAATGGCCCAGACGTGTAAGTTTATTACCACACACATGTTCGTATCTCTCTTTTTAGCCGGGTATTGTGTCACCGACACCATAAAACTGAATCAAGGAGTTGTTTTCAAATGTCTGTCACATAGAGCCATGAAGATGATTTTGTTGGCCATCACCCCTCCCCTCCTTCCCTGCTATTATTATTGTCTATTTTGTTTGTTTTTGTGAATTCTAAAGCAGCAGACACACAAAAAAACAGGAGTATAGACTGCTCGACCGACCTATTCCACACCAAATCAAATGAAATTGAGACTGAAACAACTCACTTTGCTCAGTAACCCACATGAATGAAGAAAATACATTTCCATAATGTTTGCCATTTTTTATACCCTACACCACATAGTGGTAAGGGTATTATGTCTTTGTGCATTTGTTTGTAACATGGAGAAGGAAACGAGATAGACCCATAGTTACTTTTGAGAACCTTCATAGAATCACTTTCTGAGTCGATTTATGCATGTCAGTCCGTCTGTCCGTCCGTCTGTCCATGTATTCTTGTGAACAAAATGCAGGTCGCATTTATTATCCGATTGAGATGAAATTTTCCAAACAATATTTTTTTGGCCCAAGGACGAACCCTATTGAAATTGGTGAGAATCGGATCAAATTTAGATATAGCTCCCATATATATCTTCATCCGATTTCGGGTTAAATGTGCACCAAATGTCCACTATCAGTCCAAATCAGCTGAATTTTGGCACACCCAACCGAGTTCGACCTAGAAGCAAGTATATCAAATTTGGAGAAAATCGGTTCAGATATAGCTATAGCTCCCATATATATCTTTCATCCGATTTGATCTTTAAGCCCCTCACATTCTTACTATGCACTCCACAACCGTGATATTTGGTACCAGGTATTAGATGGAGCACTTAAATAGCTGTTTTAAATTTTATCGAAATCGGTTCAGATTTGGATATAGCTCCCATATATATCTTCATCCGATTTCGGGTTAAATGTGCACCAAATGTCCACTATCAGTCCAAATCACCTGAATTTTGGCACACCCAACCGAGTTCGGCCTAGAAGCAAGTATATCAAATTTGGAGAAAATCGGTTCAGATATAGCTATAGCTCCCATATATATCTTTCATCCGATTTGATCTTTAAGCCCCTCACATTCTTACTATGCACTCCACAACCGTGATATTTGGTACCAGGTATTAGATGGAGCACATAAATAGCTGTTTTAAATTTTATCGAAATCGGTTCAGATTTGGATATAGCTCCCATATATATCTTCATCCGATTTCGGGTTATATGTGCACCAAAAGTCCACTATCAGTCCAAATCACCTGAATTTTGGCACACCCAACCGAGTTCGGCCTAGAAGCAAGTATATCAAATTTGGAGAAAATCGGTTCAGATATAGCTATAGCTCCCATATATATCTTTCATCCGATTTGATCTTTAAGCCCCTCACATTCTTACTATGCACTCCACAACCGTGATATTTGGTACCAGGTATTAGATGGAGCACTTAAATAGCTGTTTTAAATTTTATCGAAATCGGTTCAGATTTGGATATAGCTCCCATATATATCTTCATCCGATTTCGGGTTAAATGTGCACCAAATGTCCACTATCAGTCCAAATCACCTGAATTTTGGCACACCCAACCGAGTTCGGCCTAGAAGCAAGTATATCAAATTTGGAGAAAATCGGTTCAGAAACAGCTATAGCTCCCATATATATGTTTTATCCGATTTGGTGTTTAAGCCTCTAACATTCGTAATATGCACTCCACAAGAATGATATTTGGTACCAGATATAAGATACAGCCCAGAAATAGCTGTTTGTAATTTTATCGAAATCGGTTCAGATTTGGATATAGCTCCCATATATATCTTCATCTGATTTCGGGTTAATTGTGCACCAAATGGCCGATATAAATCCAAATGGACTGAATTTTAGTACATCGGACCAAATTCAGCCTAGAAGCAAGTATATCAAATTTAGTGAAAATCGGTTCAGATATAGATATAGCAACCATATATATGTTTCATCCGATTTAGTGTTTTAGTCCCATACATTCGTGATATTCACTCCACTACCGTGATATTTGGTACCAGGTATTAGATGGAGCACAGGAATAGCTGTTTTAAATTTTATCGAAATCGGTTTAGATTTGGATATAGCTCCCATATATATCTTCATCCGATTTCGGGTTAAATGTGCACAAAATGGTCAATATCAGCCCAAATCACCTGAATTTTCGTACATAAGACCGAATTCAGTCTAGAAGCTAATAAGTAAATTTGGAGAAACCCGGTTCAGAGATAGCTATAGTTCGTAAAATGCACGATAAAATTAGATAGATTTTGATTTTGTACCAAATATCATAGAGCTCTGAAATGCCCTGTATAAACCTTTTAACGAGAGCTCTACTAAATATGCATAGTGGTGTAGGGTATCATATAGTCGGCCCCGCCCGACTTTTGAGCTTTCCTTACTGGTTTCCTGATGTGTTTTTTTCTTGCCTTTGTTTTTGTTTTGTTTTCACCATTTTTCTTTGCCTCTCTCTCTCCAATCGATGAATAACGATGTTCCAATAATGAGAATAACACTTTGGCAAAGGATACGGATATGTGTGTATTCACATGAAGTTGTTGTTGTTGTCGTAGTTTTTTGTTTGTTTTGTAACAATTATTGAAGATACACTTAGAAAAGTAGGGGTACCAATAGTTTGGAAATGGGTTATGGGGATTGAAGTTAAAAAATAGGCCATATATTGTTTAACTTAATTTTGGATAATTTGGGGAGTTTAGACCGCCAACATTGAAGTTAATATAATCTCCCTAAATTACACATTAAATTACACATGGTCTTCCTAGATCTGGAAACAATATATCCCAAAGACCTATAATCTCTCAGAAGTGGCAAAAGATTAACATTTATTTTTGGTTTTTGACTGAAACGCATCCATATGAGATACAGACATTTGACTATATTCTTCCACGAAATCAGCGTTAACGAATTAGTCAGAAGTGCGTCTTTCCTGTATTTGTGAATTCTCCAAAAAGTCACTGGAATGGACAATTTCGTATTTTGTCTACAAAAGTTGGCAAACTCCTTCACACATTGAATATTTTTGGATGGCCATCCAAAACTGCTTGGCTTTTGCAATGTCTGGTAACCCCCATTCAAATGTGCGTGAGGATCGGGCGATAATTACGACCTGCTGACAATTTTGCAGTTTTTGGTCCATTTCAACCCCTAAATATATGGCGATCATCTCCAAAATGAGTAGGCTTCTATTCTGACCCTCATCTTATCCCCATGCAAAATTTCGTAAGGATCGGGCCATAAATAAGATCTGTATACGATATCCTGATATCCTAACTACTTAGTTTTGTTAACTGTAGAAATGTTTAATTCAAAATGAAAATATGCCAAAAATATGACAAAATTGAAAAAATATGAGAAAAAGTTACAAAATCAATACATTCATCTTTAGAGAGATATTTTTATGCGATTTTTTAGACGTTTTTTCTTTCCTGCCAAGAGGCCATTCCGAATTAATGAGAACTGTCGAAATCAGTTCAGCCGTTCTCGACATATATGAGATTTTTCAAGCATATCTTCTTTGATAGACATATATATCGCACATATTTTGCTATATATCCGATTTGTTGGATGTTAACATCAATGTAAAGATCAGAAGTAACCTTGTCATGGCTTTGTGATTTCGCCGGGATTTAAAATATTCGCGGTTTAATGAAAAATTTTGAATTTTTTTAAACAAGAAAGATATAGTCTATTTTACCCGCTAAATATTATCCGATGACCACCCAAATTGGTAGGCTTCTTCCCCGCCCTAAACTCTGCATAGCTACTGCAAAATCCGACATTTTTTCAGTATTTGGTCCATTTCAACACCTAAGTATTTGGCGATCATCTCCAAAAGAAATAGGCTTCTATTCTGACCCTAACCCCACCTTCGTGCAAAGTTTCGTTAGGATCGGGCCATAATTGCGACCTGTAGCGTCATTAAAAATTAACATGAACAGACGGACAGACGGACGGACGGACATACATAGCTAGATCGACTCAGCTCGGCGAGCTAGGAAGATCCATATATACTTTCCTATATGGGAAACCAATATTTCGAGGTGTTACATAAATGATGGCCCGATCAAACTTATAATACCCCCCACACATAGTGTTGTAGGGTATTAAATATTGGTATTGAAAATATTACAAGAAAATCGAGCTTTTATATCCAATATTATGTGAAATCATAAATTCCATCTACATCTCGGGTTTCTGGTTAATAGAAAATATTAGACATAGAAAGATGTAAGGAATCGCTGACTTGTTCCGCAAGTTACGACAAATAAAAATATTGACAATTGTTACCCTTTGTAGGTGAGGTACCACAACGGGTTCACAGATATACATCATCTTCACAACATATCTAGTGTTAGTAGAAATAATGTGATGTGTGAAAAATGAAGAGAGTTCGGTTCTTGTTTCTTTGGGAGTTTTGTTTTTCAAAATCTTGAACCCTACGTGTGGGAGGTACCAGAAGAAATGGTTCGATCTCTACCATCTCTATAACAGATCTTGTGTTGATGGAAATATTGAGATGTGCCAATTCTGAATGGAATCGGATGTTAATTTCGCGTTTTATGAGCTTCTGGGATATTCAAAATTTTGACCCTTTGTGGTGGAGGTAACAGAAGGAGAGGAGTTATATATCTCATCTTTACCTCAGAACTTCTGTTAGTAGAGATAATGAGATGTGTGAAATATGAAGAGGGCCGGATGCTTATTACGGATTTTATGATGGTTTTGGTTATCCGAAACTCTGACCCTTTGTTGTGGAGGTACCAGAAGGAATGGTCCGATCTCTACCATCTTTATAACATATCTAGTGTTGACGGAAATATTGAGATGTACCAAGTCTTACTGGAATCGGATATTTATTTCGCGTGTTATGAACTTTATGGTTTTATGGATGTGGGCCCTTTGTGAGGGAGGTACAAGAAGTGGTGGACCGATATATTTAATATACACGCTAGACCTTTTGTTCATAAAAATATCGTAATGTATGTAATTTGAAGACAATCGAGCTCTTACATGACATTTTATAAGAGTAATAATTGTTCAAAATTTTGACCCTTTGTGGGAGAGGTACTTAATGGAGTATACCAATATTGTCTATTTTCACAGCAGACGCAGCACTGATGCAAATATAAGGATTTGCTAAATTGAAACAAAATCGAATCATCATTTCTCTTTCTGTGCAGTAAAATATTTTTATAACCTCCGCTATAGTATGGAGGGTGTATTAAGTTTGTCATTCCGTTTGTAACACCCCGAAATATACATTTTAGACCCCCCATATATTCTTCAGCATAAAATTCTATGTCGATTTAGCAATGTCTGTCCGCCTGTCCGTCTGTGGAAATCACTTTAGATTCCGAACGAATTGAAGTAGATGGATAAAATTTTACCCAAACGTGTATTATGTCTGCAGGACTTTTGGTATTGAAAATGGTACGGTACCTCCCGATAATCGGTATTTTGACGATTTTAGTGACATTATTCACCGGAATACTTTCAAATTTGGTATTTGATGTTCGTAATGGATACTACAGCAGAAGACAGAAAATTGTCTGTGCAGGTCCACGTCTTCGTATAGCCTTCATATGTCTTCGTATAGCCTTCAGCTGTACCTCCCGATATTCGGTATTTTGACGATTTTAGCGACATTATTTACCGGAATTGTTTCAAATTTGGTATTTGAAGTTCGTAATAGGTATTACAGCGTATGACAGAAAATTGTGTGTGCAGGTCCACGTATTCGTATAGCTCTCATATAACGGTACCTCCAGATATTCGATATTTTAATGATTTTAGCTACATTATTCACCGATTTTTTTTTAGTTTCGCCTTTAAATATTGTAATGGTTTGTGACAAAAAATAAAATAACGGCTTCATTCGGTATTTTTAAGATTTGAATAGAATTTTTAATGGATTTTTTTAACATTTTCTAATTCGTTCCAAATGGTGGAAGGTATTCAAAGTTCGGCCGGGACGAACTCATAGATTTTTTTCTTGCTACTTAGAGCTTTTGAAACTGAATAATTTTCAAATGCTGTCATTGTGAAATGTAGCCGTTCTTGGCATGCCTGGCTGTCCGTCCATCCATCTGAAACTATTATAGAGTTCACTCTATTGAAGATAGATTTTAAAAGTTAGTCATTTATATAATTCTTAGAATGTTTCGAATATTTTGGTCTAGAGTTATGTATAGCCGATAATTTTAGCAACATTTCCGAGCCATAAACTTAAAGTCCGTGGGAGTACCAAAACAGCATAAAGAACATATACAATACTTCCAATGTTCGATATTTTAATTTTTGATAGTTTTTCCTCGTTTTGTATTCGTATTTCTTATTTGGGGTACCCACCCCTCTGGAAATCACTCACAACACAGGTGCATGTTTTGGTATAACCTCGTTTAACGGCACCTCCCCGTATTCTACAACGGATGCTTTTTCGTACTCCTCTCCCATTTATTCTTCCAGTGTATATGCTCTATGCTCCACATCTATGGATGGCTTTTAATAAAATCAACCACAATTTTCTTTAACACTTTCGTATTGAAATGAGTTGTTTGTTTTTTGTTGTTTGCCCTGTAGTTTTTCACCACAGTGCTTTTTACTCGATGTGTATAAACTAGAAACCCTAGACGAGGAAGAAGAAATAAATCAACTCAAATGACTAAAAACAACGAGCCTCATATCCTAGTCTATATCCTTTCTATTTTTTTCTTAATGTTTGATGTCTGCTTATTGAATATGTGCGTGGATAAGGGTGGGGGCAGATGTAGGTGTGTTCATCTCTGTTTGCGTCTATATAAACACATTTTCGTTAGAGGCTTCTTCAAGTCGTAGTAAAACATATGTTAGCATTTTTTTTTTTCGTCGATTGGATTTTAGATGGCTGTTGAACACTTTTTAAGTGGTAATCATTTACGCTAAGCAAACAAGTGCGAAAACTTGAAGTTTTGTGATTTGTTATGGTATTGGGGGGGAGAGAGAGAAGGGAAAGGGATACGGAGCAAAAAACAATTGAATATTTAAATATTATTTACATATTTGGGGGGAAAATATTTATCTACTAGTGAAGGTTCCTTTTTGCGGAATGATGAAGAAGCTTGGAAAAGTAAATAAGGAGATATTTTTGTCCACCATTTATGTCAGACAAGTTGCTGTCTTAAAATCTATCAGCGACAAATATATGGGGGCTATACCAAAACGTGGAACTGCAAAGAGAATTATCTGTCATATCCTGTAGTATCCATAACGAACTTTAAATGCCAAATATGAAACAATTCCGGTGAATGATATCGCTAAAATCATCAAAATACCGAATATCGGGGGGTACCGTTATATGAGGACTATACGAAGTCGTGGACCCGTACATATAATCTTCTGACGTAGGCTGTAATATTCATTACGAACTTCAAATACCAAATTTGAAACAATTCCGAAGAAAAATTTCGCTAAAATCTTTAAAATATCGAATATTGGAAGGGGCCTTTATATGGAGGCTATACGAAGGTGTGGACCTGCACAGACAATTTTCTGGCATAGGCTGTAGTATCCATTACGAACTTCAAGTACTAAATTTGAAACTTTTCTGGTGAATAATGTCGCTAAAATCATCAAAATACCCAATATGGGAGGTATCATTGTATGAGGTCTATACGAAGACGTGGACCTGCTCACACAATTTTCTGTCATAGGCTGTAGTATCCATTACGAACTTCAAATACCAAATTTGAAACATTTCCGGTGAATAATGTAGCTTAAATCACCTAAATACCTAAAATAGGGAGGTACCATTATATGGGGGCTATACGAAGGTGTGGACCTGCATAGACAATTTTCTGTCATAGGCTGTAGTATCCATTACGAACTTCAAATACTAAATTTAAAACAATTCCGATGAATAATGTCGCTTAAATCATCAAATTACCCAATATCGGGAGGTGCCGTAATATGGGGGCTATACGAAGGTGTGGACCTGCACAGACAATTTTCTGTCATAGGCTGTAGCATTTATTTCGAACTTCAAATACCAAATTTAAAACAATTCCAGTGAATAATGTCGCTAAAATCATCAAAATAACGAATATTGGAGGGTACCATTATATGGGTGCTATACGAAGACGAGGATCTGCACAGACAATTTTCTGTCATAGGCTATAGTATCCATTACGAACTTCAAATACTAAATTTAAAACAATTCCGATGAATAATGTCGCTTAAATCATCAAAATACCCAATATCGGGAGGTGCCGTTATATGGGGGCTATACGAAGGTGTGGACCTGCACAGACAATTTTCTGTCATAGGCTGTAGCATCTATTTCGAACTTCAAATACCAAATTTGAAATATTTCCGCTGAATAATGTCGCTAAAACCATCAAAATGCTAATATCGACGGGTGCCGTTACATAGGTGCTATATAAAGACGTAGACCTACATGGCTCATATTCTGTCATAGGCTGAAGTATTCATTACGAACTTCAAATACCAAATTTTAAATAATTCCGGTGAAAAAATTATCCTAAAATCACCAAAATATCGAAAATAGGGAGGTAGCATTGTATTGGGGCTATACCGAAAAGTGGACCTATATGGCTCATTTTCAATACCAAAAGTCCTGCAGATATAATACACATTTGAGTAAAATTTTATCCACCTAATTTCGTTCGTTCGGAAGCTAGAGTGATTTCCACAGACGGACAGAAGAACGGACATCGATAAAACGACATAGAATTTTATTCTGATCAAAGTTGGAGGGTACAAAAATGACTCATTGACGCCATTTCCCTTGAAATATAAATATGTGGAGTGATTTTTATCCGGCCTCCTCCTGTGACAAAATTTTTCGTCTAAAAATCTCTCCACTTCGTACAAGTAATGTAAGTTCAAATATAATCTTAAAATCCACGAAAATTGGTCAATTCTGTATTTACAGCGAAATGTCTCTTCTGTAGCCCATAATCCTAAAATCTCAAAAACCGAAATGCTCCATTAAAAAATAACCAAGTAGCATTACACGTGAAATTTTTGGGAACTTATGGTGCGAGCATTAATGTCATTGTCCTTCAGCAACAAATTCCCAAGCAAAACGTGTTTCAATTATTTATCCCCGCCACAAAGTTCAAAGAAAAGGCGCAAAAAAATGCTATTAGATTTTGTAATTGCAATCTGCTTTCAAGTTACAGCTTTGTTTTAAATTTAATATTGCTCCTAAAAAATTTGTTTCTTAACAAAAAAGAGAAAAAAACACAAAATTCTTAAACGAAAATCTGTCTACCAACACCTACTCAAATATTTTGGGGTTCCAAGAACACCCCAAGTTGCCATGGTTGGTTGGCTGATTCAACATCACACCACACCACACCAACACCCTGAACGACAACAATTATTTGTAAGTCGATCATGACGGTCCTATTTGTTGTTTCCTCCTCTAACTTAATTTCACTTTACTTTATAACCGTTTTTTTCTCTTCGTTTCTTCCGTTTTCCACTGGATTCAGTTTTTCGCCTAAAAGGAAGGCAAGGGAAAAAACAAATGAAAATTTGCATTTGATATTAGATTTTACTACCCAAACAGAAGTTTTCTTTCAAAACGAAATCTCCTCCTTTTTTTTCAAGCAAAAAACACGGTATTTGTTCCTGTTTGTTTTTTCCGACTTCATCTTTTTCGCTTTTTACTTTTTGAATTTCTTTTTTTTTTTTTGGCATCGAAACAACAAAAATAAGGCTCCGACGAAAAAGGAAGATGGAGCAGACACAAAATTATATTCATACTTTAGGCGAAATAAAGGCGATATGCCGTGAATTTTATCACATTTTATTAGAAAATACATAAACGCAGGCAAAGGCAAATGACTAAGCAATGTTGGAAACAAAAAAACGGTACAAAAAAATCTGCTGGATGCATTCGAGAGGCACAGTGGGATAGATCTTCCTTGCAAATTTGTCATCAATAAAGATCGGAAAAAAATTAATCACCATTTTCACAAAAAAGCCTTTAAAATCCTCCATTTCGAAGTTAACCGAGGAGGATATTAGTATACACATTACACAACTTTTCGAACAATTCTAGTACGCATCACCAGATCTATACATCAGATACCAAGACTTCGATATCAAATTTCGGGATTCCAGCTCTATCAATTTAACTAATATCCGTTTTAAGTACCATATAGTACTTTTCGAAAATATATAGTATTCACTTCCAAAACCACCTCAATATTTTATTCACAGATACTAGTAGTCACATCCGTATCAAATTTCGGGATTTCAGTACCAAATTTATACCTTTCAAACAATTATAATACACATTTCCAAAACTACCTCCATATCTTATTTTCCTGATACCAACAGAGACCTCAATATCAAATTTGAGGATTCTAGCCCTATCTCTTCACAAATACCATACTTAGTGTCGTTTAGTACTTTTCGTACAAATATATCAAATTTTAGAATTTCCGTACCAAATTTGTACTTTTCATACAATTATAGAACACATTTCCAAAACCACCTCTATATCTCAATTCCAGATACCAACATAGACCTCAATATTAAATTTGAGGATTCCAGCCTTATATATTTACCAATACCAAATTTAGTACTTTTCGTACAAATATAGGACGGTTTTCCAAACCACACAAATACCATCGGTAATCTAACTAAAAATTTCAGAATTCTATCTCTTTCCCTATATTAAACACCAAATAAAATACCATTCAGTACTTTTCCTTCACATACCGGGTGGGATGAAAAAACGGCAACCAAATTTAGACTGCTCTTATTTCTAAGTCACTAGTCCGACAGCTGTTAAAATTATTCCAGTGACAGCTCATTATATTGTTTACAAGAGAACAAAAGCTTTTGGTGAGAATTTTCCAGAAAAAAATATTCGTTTTGGAATTCAAACGCGATAGTGTGATTTCTTTATATTTGGAGGGAAAACCGCAAACAAAATGATCGTGTTTACTTGCCAAAGGGGTCAGTCGAAAAAGTGCACCTTCGATTGGCCACTAGAACTCAAGCGCCGGCAATGGTGATGGTGTGGGCCTCCATAACAGCCGATGACCGCTTTCCGCTCTCCAAATGGAAAAATTCGGTTCAATATGAATAAATCTATTCAATTTGGCCTGATATTATACACATGACGAGTACTAACCGTAAAATCGGATGAAGATGTATGTCGAAGGTACATAAAATTCTTAACCGATCTCGATAAAATTAGCCAGTGGTATTTTCGAGCTGTATCTGATGTCCGGTATCAAATATCATTGTTGTGGAGTGCATATTACACATTGTGAGGGACTTTAACACCAAATCGGATGAAACATATTATAGAAGCTATAGCTATATTTTAACCGATTTCCACCAAATTTGAAGTACTTGTTTCTAGTACGAATTTGGTCGGAATTGCCAAAAATTCAGTTCATTTGGGCTGACATTGGACATTTGGTGCACAATAAACCCGATATCAGATTAAGATATATCGGAATAAATCCCAACCGATCTTGACACCTGGTACTAAATATTATTGTTGGGGACTTTAACACCAGATCGGATGAAACATATATATGGGAGCTATAGCTATATCTGAACCGATTTTTACGAAAATTTGATGCACTTGCTTTTTGGCTAAATTCGGTCGGAAGTGCTAAACTTCAGTCCATTTGGGCTAATATTATCCATTGGGTGTACAAAAAAAAATCTGAAATCAGATAAAGATATATATATATATATATATATATATATATATATATATATATATATATATATATATATATATATATATATATATATATATATTTATATATATATATATATATATATATATATATGGGACCTATAGCAAAATCTGAACCGATCTTGACAAAAAATTTAAATATTTATTTCTGAGCTGTATCTTCTGGTACTTATATACTTATTTCTGAGCTGTATTCTATCAAAATTATTGTTGGGGAGTGCATTTTTGGAGAGATTTTAACACCAAATCAGATGAAACATATGTATATGAGATCTATAGCTATATATGATTCGATTTACACCAAATTTGAAGTTCTTGTTTCTAGGATGAATTATTTTGGAACTGCCAAAATTCAGGTCATTTGAAATGATAATGGCCAGTTGGTGCACAATTATCCCAAAATCGGTTGAAGATGTATGGGAGCTATATCTAAATTTGAACCGATTCTCACCAATTTCAATAGGTTTCGTCCTTGGGCCTTGGAAAATTTCATTTCTATCGGATAATAATTGCGACCTTGTTCACAAAAGTACATGGACAGATGGACGGGCGGACATCCATAAATCGACTCAGAAAGTTACTCTATGAAGATCCTCAAAAGTAACTATGGGTCTATCTCGTTTCTTTTTACAAAGAAATGCACAAAGACATAATACCCTTGCCACTATGTGGTGTAGGGTTTAAAAATAAGAATTTGATTCCAAAAATTAGGTCTCACTATGAAAAAAAAACTAATTAAAAATTCGCGGAGCTTTTTTATATCTCCTTTTTTACAGAAAAACATATTTTTTTACTGACTATAAATCGGTTTAAAAAAGTAACTATTTTAAAGTGGGAAAAATGTGTTATATTTTCATTCAATATCTTATATACGCATATATTTTTGTCAATGTTGAACTAAATGGAAAATTTAATAAACCGGCCTGGTACCTTCTCCTCAAATATTAAATAAATATACCTTTCTAAAAGTGGAAAATCGGTGCCAGATTTTTTCAAATATTCATATACAATTATTTGTATTAGGTCAGAAGCGAACATGAAAAATATTGGAGCCCCTCCTTGGAATATACCAACTAGAAAGAACCAGGTCTCTCATGAAGAGATTATGATTTTAAAATTGCAAAAAAAATCTGATATTCTTCCCCAGTTCTCCACAATCTTAGGACTTTGCAATATTTGGTATAGTGTATGGTAAGGTAATGGGTATAAATAAAAAGGCTATCAAAAGTTGAGATTATATATCTGTCGAAATACCGACTATACCTTTCTAAAGTGATTTTTTTAAGGTGGATAAGCTCTATGTGAACCCCAAATTATAGCTAATTCATTGGGAGACGTTGACAATACCTTTAAAATAACATAATTCGCAATTGAAGAGAAATATTGGATTTTTTCGCAGAGAAGTTATGATCCATTTCATCATCTAAAAATTGTCTGATGACCATCCGAAATAGAAGTCAAAATCCTCGGCTATTGATTTATAATTGTACCTGTAGATCGACCGAAAAATCAAACCAGTTCTCGCAAGACACCACTGTGTCGGCTCTCATGAAATTTTACACCAAAATTGCGACGCTATCTTAAAAAAGTGTATACGAATATTAAAGTAAATCTAAGGTTTACAACCTTAAAAGCCAAGTAAAGAAAACAGACATTCATTTGATGTTGTACGGGTTTGTTGTTGTTGCTGCTGCTGTTGGATTTTTTCGCCTCTAAAGTTATACGGGAGGGTAATACCCATGTAAGAAGGTTAAGATATTCCAACATTTTTTAGCCTTACAATATTGTTTTCTGCCACCTTTTTTGCTTTAGGGGGGATGAAGTTTTTGCATGAATTCCTTAACGCCCTGTCAAGGTCTTTTTTCTCTCCCAAGGAAAAAAAAAGAGAAAACAAACACACAGACAAACAAACAAATGGTTGTAGGCAAACATTATTGATTTAAAAATTAAACAAATTTTTATGTAAAGGTAGGTTTAGTTAGACTCCTCTTAACGGCGAATTTTGTTGCTGCTGTTGTTCGCCTGAATAATTTCACACACAAATTTTGTTTTGTTTTTTATTTCAGTTTTTTTTTTTTGGTTGCTGTCACAGGACTTTTTATCCAACCTGTTCTTAGCTAGCTTTAAGCCAACTTTATAAAACTGGGTGACTGGAGAATGTATTGTGACATTAACACGCACAAACACCCAACCGAACACACACACACACACAATGGCGTCTTTGAAAAAAAATCCCATAAAAGCTAAGGCGTTGAAAAAGTCCTTAACCGCCAAACGTGTCTTTATGATTTCAATTTCCGCACTGATAGATTTTAAGGCCATATCCTTGCGGGACAGACGGAGAAAAACAAAATTGATGGCAAATATATAAACATGAACTTGTGTGTGTGAGAAACATAAAGGTGTGTGTCTGTGTGCGTGGTTGTGTAATTTAATAACATTGTTTAGCATAATTGTCAATTGAAGCGTTTACTACGAATTGTTTGACTTTCACAAGTTATTAATCCAGATGTATAGATTTTGTGCCACTTGCTTTTTTCTTCCTTTCTTCTTTCTCTCTCGTTTTTCTGGCTGTTGTTGTTTTTATTCTTGCTTATCATTATTCTTTTTAAAGGTGACGATTTGTTCTTTTCATGTAAATAAGCATGCTAATGGTATCTTAAACTGCTGACAGCATACGATAAGACCCATAATAAACGAAGCTTGATGTTCTCGTGTAGCTGCGTTAATGTGGATGCATGTGTGTGTGTGCGTGTATTAAATGCAAATTTAAATGAACTTTGAAATTAAAGGTAATTATTAGAAAAAACAAGTAAAAAAGCAGTAAGTTCGGCCGGGCCGAACTTTGAATACCCTCCACCATTTGGAACGAATTAGAAAATTTTCAAAGAAATAAAATCCATTAAAAATTCTGTTAAAATTTTTGAAATACCTAATATCGGAAGGTGCCGATATATAGGGGGATATACGATATTGTGGACCTATATAGACAAATCTATTTCTGGGGGTAAAATACTCACAAGGAACTCCTTGTATGGATTTCCATTGGAAAATGTGGCTAAAATCATCAAAATCCCGAATATCGGGGTTGCCGTTATATGGGGGCTATACGATATCGTGGACCTATATAAATAATTCTCTTTCAAGAGATAAAGTACTCACGAGGGACTCGTTGTATGGATTTTCCGACCATTCCATTGAAAAATGTGGCTAGAATCATCAAAATCCCGAATATCGGGGGTACCGTTATGTGGGGGCTATACGATATCGTGGACCTATATAAATAATTATCTTTCAAGGGATAAAGTACTCACGAGGAACTCTTTGTGTGGATTTTCAGACCATTCCATTGGAAAATGGGGTTAAAATCATCAAAATACCGAATATCAGGGGGGTACCGTTCTATGGGGGCTATACGATAACGTGGACCTATACAGACAATTCTCTTTCAGGGGAGTAAAATACTCACGAGGAACTCCTTGTGTGGATTTTCAGACTATTCCATTGGAAGATGTGGCTAAAATCATCAAAATACCGGATATCGGGGGGTACTGTTATATGGGGGCTATACGAAGACGTGGACCGATATAGCGCATCTTCGAACTTGACCTGCCTGCAGACAAAAGAGGAATCTGTGCAAAATTTTAGCTTTCTATCTTAATTCGTTTTGACTGTAGCGTGATTACAACAGACGGACGGACAGGGCTAAATCGTCTTAGAATTTTACGCTGATCAAGAATATATATACTTTGTTGGGTCTAAAATTATTATTTCGATGAGTTACAAACGCAATGACGAACTTAATTTACCCTCCATACTATATATGGTGGAGGGTATAACAAGATACAATTTAAAGAAATGAGAAGCGGGTATCGTTGGGAATAGTTTTAACTGCCAAAGATTCTATATGATTTGGTGCTTTGGTGGACATACCGAATTGGTTCAATATTTATTTTTTATACGCCCTCCACCATAGCATAGAGGGTATATTAATTTTGTCATTCTGTCTGTCTGTTCGTCTGTGGAAATCACTTCCGAACGAAATGAAGTAGGCTGATAAAATTTTGCTTAAATGTGAATTATGTCTGCAGGACTTTTGGTATTGAAAATGGGTGATGTAGGTCCATGTTTTGTTATAGTCCCCATTTAATGGTACATCCAAATAAAATACATCTGTATACATCTGTATTTTCGTGATTTAAGCGAAATTATTCACCGGAAATGTTTCATATTTGGTATTTGTAGTTCGTAGTAGGTACTACAGCTTAAGACAGAAAATTGTCTGTGCGTATATCCCCCATATAACGGTACCTCCATTTTTCTGTATTTTCGCGATTAAGGCGACATTATTCACCGGAAATGTTTCAAATTTTGTATTTGAAGTTCGTAGTATGTACCACAGCCTATGACAGAAAATTGTCTGTGCAAGACTACGTCTTCGTATAGCCCCCATATAACGGTACCTCCAGATATTCGGTATTTTGATGATTTTAGCGACATTATTCACCGGAAATGTTTCAAATTTGGTATTTATTTGGTATTTGAAGTTCATAGTATGTACGAAAGCCTATGACAGAAAATTTTCTGTGCAGGTCTACGTCTTCGTATAGCCCCAATGTAACGGTACCTCCCTATATTGGGAATTTTGATGATTTTAGCAACATTATTCACCGAATTTTTTATTCAAGTTTCGTTTTTGAATATTGTAATGTTAATGATAAAATTTTCCTATGCAGGTCCACGTCGTCGTATAGACACTGATACAACGGCTACATTCGGTATTTTAAAGATTTTAACTTTTTTTTGAAAATTTCCAAAATCATTCCAAATGGCCGAATTTACAGCTTTTTTACTGTCTACATTTAAATCAAGTTCTAAGATAGCAAAATTGTCAGTATTCGATCTTGTTGAAATTTTCACAATGTTGAAACTTCGTGATTTATGGTCACCAATTTTTGCCGACATCGATTACCCTTTCCCTTATGGAATTTCATAGTAGACATATTCAAACTTATGTTCCAAAAAACTAAGTCAAAATCTTGAAAAATGTGAACATGATATGTTTCTAATGTGAATATTTTTTTCTTATTTCAGTAAATGTATACCATTTTCTATTTCCTGGAGGAAAAATTGCCATTTCCCGGAAACTATTATCAATAAAGTGTTCACGATTGTATGCTACATAAAAAGAACCGCTGTTAATAAGAAGAGCTCTAAAGCGTTATATGAAAAACGTGCCTCATCCAAATAACGGGAGACGTAGGGTCTTAGATGTCTTTGGGCCAGACCTGTTTCTGGATATTTGGAATCGATCTAGCTGGTTCGCGTTATAACTCTGAAGCGTTATATGGAGAAGGGTATATTAAGAACGTACCTCATCAAAATATCGGGTTAAGACCCTAGGTGTCTTTAGACCAAACCCCTTTCAGGACAACCCCTCTTAAAAATATAAATTAAAAGTCCGATTATCTTCAAATTACATACATCACAGTATTTTTATTAACCCAAAGTGGTGTGGATATTTCGGTCCACCCCTTCTGTTACCTCCCCTACAAAGGGTCACAATATTGAATATTCATGAAGTTCATAAAACACTAAATTATCATCCGATTCCATTCAGATTTGGCACATCTCAATATTTGTAACAGCACAAGATCTGTTATAAAGATGGTAGAAATCAGACCATTCCTCCTGGTACTTCCCTACAAAGGGTCAACGTTTTGAATTACCAAATCGATTATATAAACTTAAATAAGCATCCGGCCCTCTTCATACTTCACACATACCATTATCTCTACTTTGCTGTGAAGAAGGGATATATCGGTCGACTACTCCTCGTACCTCTTCCACAAAGGGTCAGAATTTTGAATATCCATGATGCTCTTAAAAATTGAAATTAAACCCCGATTTCATTCAGACTTGGTCCATCTTAAAATTTCCATCAACAGAAGATTTGTTATGAAGATGGTAAAAATCGGACCATTCCCATAAAGGGTTCAAGATTTTTAAAAACAAAACGCCCAAAGAAAATAAACATTAAATAAGTTAAAATAAATCATAACATAACTTAAATTATCGAACGTTGACTGAGGGTATACATCTGTCGGCTGAAACGACTGATATTTATTAACTTGTTTTCTTCAAAATCAGACATTAAAAAAATATTCACTACTTAAAGAAACGTTAAGTTGCGAACCCTATACCTACATACACAATGTTCCAAAACTGATTGTATTGACAAATTACTTTTTAGCATCTCCACATTTAACAATTGGAATACACAAAAATTTTATATAATTCAATAGTTTTGGCCAAAATAATCTAAAAATTACACACCATCTTCTTCGTCTTCGTTGTTCCTTTCTCAGAAATGTTAAGTTTACATTGGTTGGTATTGGTTGGTATTTATCAGTCAGCAAGCCGATTTCACTTCTTAAATTATTATTCTCTTACAGCCTTGGCCAAATAAAGTTAGGAAGTAATAAAGCAGTAAGTTCGACCAGGCCGAACTTTGAATACCCTCCAACATTTTGAAGTTATTTACAAATTTTTAAAAAATTCCGTTGAAGAAAAAATTCTGATATTATAAATATATCGGATATAAGGAGTTACGTTATATTGGGGACTATGCGGAGATGTGGATCTGTGCATGCAATTTTTATCATAGGCCATTACAATATTCAAATACGAAATTTGAAACAACTCGGGTAAATATTGCACCTATAGGGTGGTACCGGTATATGGGGGCTATACGAAGACGTAGAAATATTTCCGGTAAAAGGTGTGACACAAATCATCAAAAAAGTGTATGCAAGGATGCTCATTACATAATAGGTACACATGCTCCCAATTTACAGCAATATTTTGACTAAAACGCCCAAAAAATTTTAAATCTGCCACTACAGTTATATAAGGGCTCATTTTCAATACCAAAAGTCTTGCAGACATAAAGTAATTCAGAAAAAAATTGGATCTGCCTACTTCATTTTATTCGGAAGCTAGGGTGATTTCCACAGATGGACAGACAGACGGACGATAATCGCTTAATCGACATAGAATTTTATGCTGATCGAGAATACATACCGTGTTGGGTCTAAAATTAATATTTCGAGGTGATACAAACATAATGTACTCTCCATACTATGGTGGAGGATATCAAATAGACAAATATGTATATACTCTCAGCCCATAGTGGTCTAGAGAAGAAGGACCATAGGAAAATCTGGCATCAGATCGATGTTATACCATCAATCCAATATAATTTTTCCAGATCCTCAGATTGGCTGTTGTACAATGCATGAGAGTAAAAATGTCATAGATTTTCCAATAATCAAACGCTTTAACTCAGAACGCTCATTACTTTGACCCATTTCATTTAAACGTTTTCATAGAAATACTCAATATGTCCTTAAATTATACTAAGTGGCGGACACCACTTAAAGTTACTGCGAGGAATTTGAACTATTATTTTTTCCTTCCATTTACATAAACAGATTGCACCATTTCAATGTGGCATTTAATTAACCCTATTAAATGCTATAGCTTTTCCGAGAATGTAATCAATACCCCACACATACATATGTATGTGTGTATATATTTAAGGTCGTAGTTTATATAATATCTTCTCACTGCATATTTATTATTGCACCATCATCACAGAAAACTGTGTGTGGGTATTAGGGTGGTAATTATGGGGATCATACATTTTTAACATCTGTTTGGAATGTTAAAAAAGAGAAAAAAAATTCTTAAAATTTTTCGATTTTATTTTTAAGGCAATATAACAATGGTTGGATTCTTGTTCTATGAAAATATGAAATGAAAAATATTTATAAAATTTTCATTTTTTCCTCTATAAAACTTAATTTTCACATTTTTATAGATTTAGAATTGAGGCCCTGGTTTTGTTCGATTTCCAGTATAACATATTTTCAAAGAGTTCTGTGTTAGCTCAAGGCTCCAACAACCTAATATCCACATACGTACTTATAATTGGAATATAAAATACTTTGGAGTCCATTTCAATATTTTTTTCTAGGCATTTGAGTGAGGCCATAAAGTCGTACCCCAAGGGGAATGATAAATATTGTCACTTGTTAAACCAGCAAAGGGGCCGACTTTATGATACACTACGCCACTTTGCATACTAAGTATAGCTAACCACAACAAAAAATAAACGTTTGTGTGTGGAATTTTTGAAAATTAAATCATCCCAACTATGATCGTTTTTGAAGGAGTATTAATTCTTTAAAGCAGCTATAATTTAAAGCCGAAAGCAACTAATATATGGAAAGTAAATCCTTAATTTCTACCAAAAATGCATCAAGATCCTTCGCATTTGAACTTATATATAGCTTTTTGGCAGAATAATAGTGAAACCAAATTAAGATATATAAGGGAGTTATATCCAAGTCGGAACCGATCTCTATAAAATTTAGCACAAACTTTTCTATGCTGTATCTGATACCAGGCACCAAATATTGTTGTTGTGAACTGCATTTTAGGGATGGGACGGACTTAAACGCAAAATCGGATGATAACTATATCTGAACCGATTTTCACCAATATTTGACATACTTTCTTCCATTTCTGTTGAATTAGGTCGTATGTGCCGAAATTCATTCATTCAATACGGGCCTACATTAACCAATAATCCAAAAATCGGGAAAAATATATATTCGAGCTATATACAAATTTGAACCGATCTCGATGAAATTTGAGAATGGTGTTGCTGAGCTATATTTGATATATTTCCCCGAATATCGTTGTTACGGAGTGCATGTTACGGCTGTGGAGAACGACAATAACAAATCGGATGGACAATATATATGGGAGCTATAGCCATATCTTAGCCGATTTTAACCAAATTTTACATACTTTCTAGAAGCAAGTTTGTTGTATGTGTCAAATTCCATAATATTTAGACTTATATAACACATTTGGAGCACAATAAAGGCAAACAGGACGAAGATGTATATAGGGAGCTATATCTAAATCTGAAAGATTTCCTCCAATTTCAACAGGGAGCGTCCTTGGACTAAACAAATGATTTGTGGAAAATGTCATAAAAAATTGGCAAAAAAATAGACCTGTCTTTGTTTACAAAAATGCAATGTCAGAGAGGCGGACATGCATAAATAGACTCAAAATGTGATTTTATGCAAATCATCAATTATGGGTCTATCTCGCTTCATTCTCTATGTTACGACAAATGCACAAATATATAATACCCTGAACATAGTGCGGTAAAGGGTATGACAAGTAAAATAAAAGCCTAAAAAACCTTCAAGAATTTAAAAAATAAATCAGTCGAAAAATATCAATTAACTGAAAACCGTTATATGGGGGCTTTTTTTTATAGATTGTAGTATTGATTCCGAGCTTCAGATACGAAATTTGAAAAAAATCTGTTGACTAATGTGGCTAATATCATTAAAATACGGAATAACGGAGGTATCGTTATATGTGGGCTATACGAAGACGTGGACCTGCATAGACAATTTTCCGACATAGCTTGTAATACTCATTACAGGCTTCAAACTTACCGTTATATGGAGCTATATGATATCGTGGACCTATATAGACAATTCTCTTCCAGGAGGTAAATTTCTCGGAGGGGAATCCTTGTGTGAATTTTGAGACAAGTCCATTGGAAAAATTGGCTAGAATCAACTAAATACCGAATATCAGGAGGTACCGTTATATTGGGAATATACGATATTGTGGCCCTATATAGGCATATTCATCCAGGGGATAAAGTACTCAGAAAGAACTCTTTGTGTGAGTTTTGAGACAAGTCCATTGAAAATTTTGGCTAAAATCGTTAAAGTACCGAATATCAGGAAATATCGTGATATGAGGGCTATGCGAAGACGTAGATCCGCATACACAATTTTTTGTACCCATTACAAACTTCGAATAGGATATTTGAAAGAATTCCGGTCAAAAATGTCGATAAAATCATCAAAATACCGAATATCGGGTGGTACCGTTATATGGGGTCTATACGATATTAAGAACCTATATAGACAATTCTCTTACAGGGGGTAAAGTACTCAGAAGGTGCTCCTTGTGTAGATTTTAAGACAATTCCATTGAATAATTTGGCTAAAATCATGAGAATACCAAATATCGGGAGATACCGTTACATGGGGGCTATATGATATGGTGGACCTATATAGGCAATACCCATCCAGGGGATGTAGTATTTAGAAGGAAATCCTTGTGTGGATTTTGAAACAAATCCATTAAAAGTATTTGGCTAAAACCATCAAAATACTAAATATCTGGTGGTACGGTTATATGGGGGCTAACGATATCTTAGACCGATATAGATAATTCTCTTCTAGAAAGGTAAGTACTCCAAAGGAATTCCTGGTCTGGAATTCGGGACTATTCCATGGAAAATGTGGCTAAAATCGTGAAAATATCGAATATCGGGGGTAACATTATATGGGGGATATACGATATTGTGGACCTATATAGACAATACTCATCCAGGGGTATAGTACTCACAAAGATCTCCTTGTGTACAATTTCAACAATTCCATTGAAAAAAGTGGCTAAAATCATTAAAATACCAAATATCGGGAGGTACCGCTACGATATTGTGGACCGATATAGCCGGTCTTCGAATTTGACCTGCCTGCAGACAAAAGACTAATCTGTGCAAAATTTTAGCTTCCTATATTAATTATTAGTTAGAATTTTACGCTGGTCAAGAATATATATTCTTCTTCTGTTAGGTCTAAAACTATTATTTCGATGAACTACAAATGTAATGAAACCTAATATACCCTCCATACTATGTATGGTGGAGGGTATAAAAATTGGAGATTTTTTCTGAATTTGTTTCCTTTACCTAAGAATGAATTCTTAAACAACTGTAATCGTAACTACTTACAAATTAACATACTTATCCATTATTTTCATGTCATATAAAATAAATTGTTGTCGAAAATAAGTACAACGAGGAGTCTCGAACTCACAGCCTACGGTTTTGTAGGTGGACGTGTACACTCTATACTCATTATCTGGTAATGAAGACAGTAAGGTCTTTTGCTTTTCATTCTTTAAGAAATAATCCATTATTTCCAGTAAACTGTTGATGTAAAAAGTAGTCTGCAGTCTATGGCTGTATTAAATTTAATGGGTTATTCGGCTTATACGACTTCTAAGTTTTTACATCATTCCCATGCTATCTACCCTTTTTCGCACACATTTGTTATGCATAGAAGGAGTTGTAGAACTATTACCATGATTTCCTTCTTGTTATGTGTATTTTTTTTGTTATTTCTCTTCTTTTTGTATTTCCTTTCAAAGGCTTTTATTAAAAGTAATTATTAATTCACTGTAAATTGATAAAGGCAGAAAACACACACACACACAACACAAATTGCAATAGCTACGTCATAGCCCATATAAATAACAGAAGAATAAATATCTGTGAGTGAATTTATATCTATTTGTAGATAAAGAAAAACGAAAACGAGCGAGTGGAGGCATTGTAAATTATGCACATGTTATCTTTACGAGTTTTTTCTCTTTATTCCTTACTTTAAATGCCAAGAATTTGCATGGAGTGGATGGATGGAGAATTAAAGTCGTTGTATTATTTTTTCCAAGAAATTTGCCTTTTTTCAATTATCTAAGAACATTTCTATTGAACTCAAATTTACAATGAAACGTAACTCAATTCCTTTATATATCTCTATATATGTGTAAGTACATAAGTCCCTTTTATATAATCAACCGAGAGATAAAATTATGGTTTTCATTATCTCTTGTTCTCCTTTATTGTGCAACAATTATCTTGATGTGGTTTCAACAATAAAAGTGAAATAACTTGCAATTATTTTTATTGATTAAATAATGTGTAGTAGATTTATATAAGTATTTTGTATTTATATTTTCAATGCTTGTTAATGTAAGCGGATATGTGGTTTGCGTAATTTCTATCTTTGTTAACTGAAGGGGCCTTGAGAGGGGATGTAGGTTGATTGCATCATTTCACAATGTCCTTTGGATGTCGAATGACTGAAGGTCGTTTTCTGAGAAATTAAATAATACAATGTGTCATTAACAAAATAAGAAATGTTGCATAACATACAATGAATAACAATATCGTTAACATGTTTTCTAATAAATAAGAATTCTAACATATTCTCTCATTTATATCAATAATGGTATTTACCAATAATCTTTCTGCGGAATATATACTTATTTAATATGAAATGTACGATCCTTAAGAAAATTATGGCGAAAATAAATTAATTTTTCCACACGTTTTACTTTTTCAGGTGCTTTGTAATGAAAAATTGATAGATTGAAATAATTTATTTTATCAAGAATAATTAAAACGGAGTAAGGAAAGTCAGAAGTCGGGCGGGGCCGACTATATGATAACCTACACCACTATGCATGTTTCATAGAGTTCCCGTAAGAAGAGAATTTATTTGAAGTAGATCCTACCACCTATCAACATTTGGCTTTATAGCAGTTATAGTTTGCCATAGAATGCATGGTATCACTTGGAGAAGGATTATATTAAAAACCAGTAAAGAAAGTCCTAAAGTCGGGCGGAACCGACTTTATGATACCCTACACCACTTTGCTAATTTAGTAGAGCTCCACATAACAATTAAAAGTTTTTATGGAAGAATTCAATCATACAACCTATGATTATAATTATAATTTAAAATTCAAAGGACTAAATATTAAGAAGCATTTGTATCTTTTAAATTCGGACTTTTATTGCCGATTTGGTGCAAAATTAATTTGAAATCAGATAAAGTTATATATGGGAGCTATATCCAAATCTGAACCGATATTGATAAAATTTGGCAAAGATATTTCTGAGCTGTATTTTATATATTTCCCTGAATATCGTTGTTACGGAGTGCATATTACGGCTGTGGGGAACAAATATAACAAATCGGATGTACAATATATATGGGAGCTATAGCTATATCTGAACCAATCTTCACCAAATTTGACGTACTAGCTTCTAGGCTCAATTCGGCCGTAAGTGCCAAATTTCATCCCACTTGGACAAATATTAGACGTTTGGTGCACAATTAAAGGTAAATCGGAAGAAGTTATATATGGGAGCTATATCCAAATATGAACCGATCTCAATAAAATTTGGCAAAGATATTTCTGAGCTGTATTTGATGTATTTCTCCAAATATTGTTGTTATAGAGTGCATATTACGGTTGTGGAGGACAAAAATAACGAATCGGATGAACAATATATATGGGAGCTATAGCTATATCTGAACAGATTTCAATCAAATTTGGCATACTTATTTTCAGGCCTAATTTGGTTGTATGTGCAAAATTCCACATTATTCGGGCTGATATTACACAATAAAAGGCAAATCCGACGAAGATATATATGGGAGCTATATCTAAATTTTTACCGATTATCTTCAATTTCAATAGGGGTCATCCTTGGGCCAAACAAATGATTTGTGTAAAATTTTATCTCAATCATATAATAAATGCGACCTGCATTTTGTTCACAAGAATACATGGACAGACGGACGGACTGACATGCATAAATCAACTCAGAAAGTGATGGAGATTCTCAAAAGTAGCTATGGGTCTCTGGCCTTCTCCATGTTACAAACAAATGTACAAAGACAAAACCCTTATGAAAAAATATGAAAAAAATCAAAAAATGTAATTTTTTTAGATTTTATTCTTTATGCGAAGAGGGCATTCTGAATTGATAAAACTTGTCACAATCGGTCCGGCCATTCTTAAGATATAGAAAGCTAACATCCTTTTCCTTTGTATATAGACATTAAATATATTTCGCTATATATATATCCAATATATGATCGGCATCTGCATAATGGTCAACACTGACCTTTTCGTCTATTTGTGATTTCGCCGGGATTAAAAACATTCGCGGTTCAATGGAAAATTTGAATTTTATTTTACCCACATATTATGATCTATTTCAAATAAATATTACCCGATGACCATCAAAAGTGGAAGGCTTCTACCCAGCTCTAGCTCCATGCTAACTTCCGCTTCGATTGGTCTATAATTGCGGCCTGTAGAGCAACTGCAAAATCAATATTATGCCATCATCTCCAAAAGCAGTAGGCTTCTATGCTGGCTCTAGACAACCCCCTCCCCCCACAATAATACATTTCGTGAAGATCGGTCCATAATTGCGACCTGTAGAGTTATTACAATTTAACATGGACAGACAGACGGACGAACATACATAGCTAGATCGCCTCAGCTTGGCGAGATAGGAAGATCCATATATAATTTCCTATGTGGGAAACCAATATTTCGGGGTGTTACATAATTTTTGGGCCAATCAAACTTAAAATACCCCCAACGCATAGTGTTGCAGGGTATAAAAATCTGTTTAATTTGGGATGATATTACATATATTGCGAGTAATAACCATAAATTCGGATGAAGATATATATCGGAGCCACGTAAAAATCTGAACCGAATTAGATAAAATTTGGAAGAGGTATATTTGGGAGCCATATCCCAATCTGAACCAATCTTGAAAAAATTTTAAATATTATTCCTGAGCTGTATGTGATATCTTGTACCAACGAGTATTGTTGTAGAGTGTATATTACGCATGTGAGGGACTTTAATACCAAATCGGGTAAGACATATATATGTGAGCTATAGCTATATATTTGAACCGATTTTCACCAAATTTGATACATTTACTTCTATGCTGAATAAGGTCTTATATGTCAAAATTCACTCTGTTTGAGCTGACATTAATCATTTGACGCACAATAAATCGGATTACAATATATATGGGACCTATATCCAAATCTGAACCGATTTTGATAATATTTGGCAGAGGTATTGCAGCCCTGTTTCTGATATCTGGTACCAAAGATTATTGTTGTGGAGTACATATTTCGCATGTGAGGGACTTAAAACCCCAATATCAGAACCGATTTTACCCAAATTGAATATACATGTTTCTAGGCTGAATTCAATCGGATGTGCCAAAATTCCAGCCATTTGGCCTGATTTTGGCCATGTGGTGTACAGTTAACCCGAAATCGGTTGAAGATAGATATCAACAGGGTTCGTCCTTGGGCCAAACATAATTATTTGAAAAATTTCATCTTAATCGGATAATAAATAAAGATCATCAAAAGTAAATATCGGTCTATCTCGCACCTTAATGTCTTTGTGTATTTGTTATATTAGATAAATAGTGCCAAAATTTGGAATATCGAAGGTTCCGTTATGTGATGAAAAAACAGTTTGGTTTCAAAAATTTAAACGTCTAACACCGGGATTTGCCAATATATGGATCCTATACCAAAATGAAGAGCGAATTTCAGATATTCTTGTTGAAATCATAGAAAAAACGAATATCGGGAGACAGTTTTGGCAATGGAAACTACTTCATATTAGGAATAATATATATTAAACAATGTTATTTAAAGTGTCTTCCATACAAAGTTTACGTATATTTCTTAGATCATGAATCAAATGTGGTCATAACATTCAGAATTCGATTTGCTATTTTGTTAACGTATATTCTAACATAAACTTTTGAAGCTTAAAGGATTCCTGTTCTTAAAAGGAAGTTTCCCCTTCTCCTTCAATTACAGTATTTGAAACAATATAAAGAAATTCTCTCAGTTCTCTCAGTTCATTTACCTCTTTCACTCTTATTTATCACAGACATTTATACTTGTACCGATGACTTCTAAAATATATCACCTTTTTCACATCCAGACATCAAGAGAGAATAAAACCTGAAAGAGGGATTAAATTTGTTAGATGGGTGCCTGAGAGGGAGGAGAAGGAGAAAAACCTATGAAACTTTTAATAATATATGCAACTTTGCTGGCGTTTTACGAGCTGTTTAATAATAAAATGTTCTTATAACTATAAAGATTTTTATGAGTCTGATTTTTATGAGATTCGAGAGGTACCCGTCACAACACACGTAAAATAACATGCCGCGTGTCTTGTTTGCTCTTATGTTTGATGCAGATGTGTGTGGGATGGTTGAATGGTTGGATGCTATGGTACGTTGGATGATTACGGCTAATCGCAACATTTTTACGTTCGGTACATATTTTTTTCCAAACATAATATTTAGCCACCATTGAGAGTTGTCAACATCAATGTTGAGATGTGGATTTTTTATGGGTTAACTTCAATATGGCTCCCCGCCCAGCGATTGGGGTCTCTCCATCGTTTCGCTAAAGGAGTAAATATATAAATAAATAATCACCCGTAAAAATACATATAAAACAAAAAATTATCCGAAAAACTCGGTCATAAAACTGGGTAGCTTGCGGTAATAGCAAATGACGCTAATGAAATGTAACCTCACCTCGGTTGGTTGGTTGGTCGTTCGGGGGTATGGATTTAAAATGCAAATTAAAGAAAACCAAGTTTATTACCCCGACGCCTGTGAAGCAAGACATTGTTGTTGTTGTTTTTGTTGAACAACAAATTGGTAGGTCACATCTGATATTCATTCATTCGTTCATTTATTCATTACCAAATGCAAGGTGCAATTGAGTTATTTGTTTGTGAAAAAAAAAACCACATAAATTTGTGTAAATGTTGCGTTTTATGACTTCATATTGAGGAGAGGAGAAAAGTTTTAATTTGTTTTGCATTTAATTGAGAGGGAGTTATGTTCCGTTTGGTTTTTAAGGGTATAATGTTTGTAAAAATCGATTTTTTATTGGAAATGTGTCACCTGTATGTTTGAGACATTGGAAATAAATATGATGTGGAAATGGCCTTTTTACCCTCAAAACGTTGGTTTTAATGTTTTACAAGATTTATTGAAAAAAAAAAAAACTAGAAATTGCAGGTGGACTAAAAGCTGGCGTTGCATTGAATGGATGGTGAATATTATTGATTTTTCCGAAGAGGGCGGAATTTAAAATAATAAAAAATTAAAATGGTAGATTTGAAACTATGCCTCGATGGATACATTTACAGGATATCTAGGGTCATATATACTTAGATTTTTAAAAAATTGTTTTAAAGGCTACCTTGTCCTTTTAGTCATCTATTTTTAAAGAAAACTTGACTCCCAAAAATCATGATTTTTAAAGAAACACCAAATAGCTACGTTGGTTTCCAAATAATTTATTTTTAAGAATATTCCCAACTGCAGCCTTGGACTCTATAATTGCTGATATTTAACAAGTAAAAAAGCAGTTATTTCGGCCGGGCCGAACATTGAATACCCTCCACCATTTGAAACGAATTTGGAATTTAAAAAAATAAATAAAATTCCTTAAAAATTTAAAATCTTAAAAGTGCCGAATATAGCCGTTACATTGGGGTCTATTCGCAGACGTGTACCTGCATAGGCAACTCTTGTCACAAACCATTACAATATTCAAATACGAAACTTTTCAAAAATTAGGATTTTTGAAAAAAGATTTCGCTGATGTCCTTGGTATTTGTATTTATGTATTTTTTATGCATTTTCTGATAGACAAGCTGGTTTTTATAGCCGTGGAGTTTTAAAGAATAACCCCAACCCTCCTTGGTCATCTGGAATTTTGATGAATATTCCTCAAATTCCCTTGGAGTCTGATATTGTGAGTTTTTAGAAAATATGCCGCATTAAATATTGATCTCCACAATGAGTGATTTATTTCGACTTAATTATTTACTACTACCCCGACTTGGACAAAAAAGGTGGTGTTTTTTTAAGACTTTTTTGAAAGACATAGTTGTGGATTTTTAGAAAATGCCCAAACCCCCTTTCGCTCCTGAATTTTTGATAAATATTTAGGTCCGTGGGCTCTGTAGTTATATATTTTCAGAAATCTTCCAATGGTAACATGAACTTTTTAATAGTGGATTTATATCGAATGACTTGGAACCTTCATGGGTCCCTGGATTCCTTGGGCCTAGGATGGCTAATTTTTAAAGAAGTCTCCCATAAAAAAAGGAATTTATTCGTGGATTTTTTTAAAAAATAGCCCCAGTTCTCCATTGGCTCTTGGATTTTTGAAGAATATTCCCCAAAAATCCTTGGATTCTGAAATTGTGAATTTTTAGAAAATATGCCCCATTAAATATTGAGCTCTACAAAGAGTTACTTATCTTATTTTTTATTCAAGATTTCAAAATTTACGTTGAGCGCCATTCGGTTGAGCGTTATTTTCGGTCGTCTAGTCAAAACTCAGTCAGTTTCGTGTTGAGTACCGGTTGTAAAGAGGAACTGCATTTTAGGAAACCTCATAGACTCCTCTAAGCCAAGGAAGGATGCCATTGTAATGAACATCAGCCAAAAGAAGCTGAATTATCGAGGAATACCAAATTTATACAAGATGTTCATAATTTCTTTTTTGTTTTTTGAAATATTTTCGAATAATTAACTCCATTTTCGTAGAATTTAAGCCTGGACTCGTGGATTTATACTCTCCGTGGAATATTAGATGTATTTTTAAGAGAATCAAGATTCTAGACCCAATGTCCAGACTCGTAAATTTTTCAATGAATACACATTTTGACCCTAGAAATATTTTCGAATAATTAACGCTATTTTCGTGGATTTAAGCCTGGACTCGTGGATACACATTTAGACCCAAGAAATAATAATTCTAGACCAATACTAGATTCTTGATCCTCAACCATGGGCTCTCAGATATATAAAAATCTAAGAATCTTAACTTTGGACTCGCATATTTTTAGGACCTCGAAAATTTGTAACACAATACTAATTTAGAATCTTGAAATGAAAATTGCAAACCCTTAAGCCCAGAATCATGGATTTCTAAATTCCAGACTATAACAGAAAATTTCTGGACCCCAATTTTAAAGGCCTGTGGTTTTTATATCCTAAATCTAGACTCCTGTGCATTGGGAAGAAAAAAATTAAAGACCCTGCGAATCAAAATTAGAGACCTTAAATTCCAGACTCGTTGGTATTGAAAGTAACAAATTGTTGAAAATCAAAATTTTATGCTCTTAAGCCCAGATTCGAAGGTGCTTAAAGAATTAAAATTCAAAACCCTGAAAATTAAAGCTAAAGCTTGCTTGTAGGTGTTAATATGAATAACAATTTTAGACCACAAAAAACAGACTAGCTGTCTGTCTAGTTGTTAAAGGAATCAAAATTCTAGATTCTAGTGCCTGGACCCTAAATGCAAGACTCGTAGGCTTTGGAATTTGAAACATTTCTACACCCCAGGATCGAGTTTTTAAAGAACACAAATATAGATCCCTAAGTTCAGACTCGTGAATTTCTTAGGCATTAAACTTAAAGCCCAGACTTGTGTATCCTTAAAGAAATAAATTCGAGGTCATAAAGGCTAGACTGGTGGATTTTTTTAAATACAAATTCCAGGCCCTACAGCCTAGGCTCTTGGAATTATAAAGTAATTGAAATTCTAGACATTTAAGGCCAGATGCGTAATTTTTCGAGAAATAAATATCAAAGATCAAATGATTTAAAAGTTAAGGATCTAGGGATACAAATTATAGGGCCCTAACATAGAACTCTTGGTTAAAAAAAGAAAAAGCTCTATAACTCTAAGATCTAATATCAAAGACTCCTGGATTTTAAAAAAGGAAGAATCCAAGACCCTAAGCAAGACTCGTACACTTTAAAGAAGGAACAATCTTAAACCCTAAATCCAAGACTTGTGGATTTTTTAAAGCTTATTTGAACTTTATCGGATAAAATATTCAAGATCCAAAACAGTAAGCTCGTGGATTTTTATGGAAGGAAAATAAAAAACCCTAAGACCTAAACAGGATTTGCAACACCCCAAGTTTTTTCAAAGATGGGTGATCCCAAAATGAAATAGAATATTTTCAAGAACCAAGCCTTATGGATTTCTAAAGAAGAAAAAATCCTAGACCCCAGATTCGGGGATTATTAAAGAGAAGAAAATTAAAAACCATTAGGTTTATAATGGATGTTCAAAGTAGAATAAATTCAAGGCCCTGAAGCATAGACGTGTGGATTTTTAAGGAATCTAGGTTTTTTTCAAGTAGGAAACATCAAAAACTCTACCTCGAGAATTTTAAATTAGAAAATATGCAAGACCGTAGTCTCGAGGACTTTAAAAGGAGGATAAATATAAAAGCTCAGGCTCAAGAATAAAAAAATTGAAAAACCTGTGGATTTAGGAAGCAAAAACCAATCTCTTCGCCCTGTACATTTTTAAAGGAGAAAGATTCCAAGACTGTAGTTTCGTAGATTTTTAAGATAAGAGAAATTCATCCTTAGACTTTTAAAAGTTCAAAGAAATAGAAATCAAACCTTAGGCTCGTGGATTGCAAAGGAGGAAAAATCCAACCCCAGGCTCGTGGATTTTCAAAGAAGGAGAAATCCATCCCCAGGCTCGTGGATTTTCAAAGAAGGAGAAATCCATCCCCAGGCTCGTGGATTTTCAAAGAAGGAGATTTCCAACCAGGCTCGTGGATTTTTTAAGTACAAAAAATATAAGATACTTGGGTTTTAATTCATTTTAGAGGTAGGTTGAGGTTCCAAGAGTCCAAAGCCTAACCACGCTGACTTAAATGGAGGAAAAATTCATTGCCATCATATCGTGAATTTTTAATTAGGAATATTCCAAGATTAAAAAATTTTTAATTCTAAGCACTTTAAAGGATCTTCAAAATACATGTAAAAATACCAATACACTAGGGTGTTTAAAGTACGATTACCGCCAATGTAGGCCCAGAGACCAAAGGGTATTTAAGGATTTTTAAAGAAGATGAGAAAATCCAAAAATACAGAAGTGGAATTTTTCTAGGATGTTGAAAGGATTTCCAAAGTAGGTTAAAAACTCTTATACCTCAAAAGTGAAAAAAGTCATGACACCAAGGACTTTTAACGTAAGGTTATATAAGACTCTACGCTCAATGATTAAAAAATGCTATAATATGCCCTAACTTAAACTTTAAAACGCATTTAAAAAAAATCTCTTACCTATATTCAATTGACATTTTCATAAAAATCCACAATTAATTAGGACAACAGTGACGACATATTATCGTATTAATACACACACGCACTCATCACTAAATACGTTATTTATTATTAAATAATGAGGAAACATTTCAATTAATCGAAACGATTATAGTTTCCTTTGAGTGAGCACGTGTAATTAAACAAACATTGATAACTGTAAATTAATAATTGATATGAGAAAGTTTTACGAGAAATCCTCGAACTAAATAAACACCAGCCAGGCAATGTCCTTAAATGTAACGTTTTAATTAACTCAATGTTAATTGTTTTTTTCTGTGACGTCACTACGACAAATGAAAAAAAACTTATTTTAAATTATGAAAAACACGATATTTATGAAATGAGGTTTGAAAAAAATTAATTACTATTATTTACTTTAAGGTAATGATGAATTAAACAATAATAATATTAAATGTTTAATAAAAAACTCACACACATATATCCATTTCAATACTATTTACATATTAATTATCCAACAGATATTATGACAATATTTTATGACGATTTTCCTTTTGCACCTAGGATCTGTTGGCCGCTTAAATCCAATATTTTACTTTATTAGGCGCCATTCAAATGAAAGCAATTAAAAAATATTGTTTCAGATTAATTCATATTCTTCTTTTGTATATGTTATGTGGCCTCAGCAACAGCTTTTATTAATGACAATTTAAATAATGTTTTTATTATTGAATCTAAAGAGAGAAAAAATCCAATTTAATTAAAACAGCAGTTAATGAAATAAAAACAAAATAAAAAATCGTTAAAAAACTATCATAAAATTGAGATATAAAGACATAATGGTTAACTAATAGATTACCGACAGAGATAAAATATTTGTTGGATTAAACGAAATATTTTAATTTAAATGTGAAGAGATTTAAATCCCTAGTTAAGCAGTCGTAAAAATGTGAATATCTTAAGTGTAAATTTCGTTCCTGCTGTTCAAAAGCGTCGGCACCACGATTTAAAAAATTTTATATTTAATGATTTCAAAATGCTTAAAATAAAGTTAGAAAATCGGGAAAATTTTAGTTTTTGGACGAATATTTGGTCAAATAACATGTAAGGTTTTACGTTTATGAAACAAAATCGGTTCAGTTGGTCATAAGATTTAATCGAGAATTGGGAGCATAATTGGTCGTTATTGGAATTTGTATGATTTTGTTTGCACATTGAATCATATTAGCACAAATCCACAATATAAACAGGTCCTTTTTTGGTTTAGGCCCTATTTAAAGATTTAATATAAAAATAAAAAAGAAATAAACCGACAGGTCGTAATCCATACAATATGTATATTGAATAGAGCTGGACAACCTAAGCTATCTACATATGTGTCAAAATATCTCCTTTCAATTTCGCAGATGTTTTGTTTTACACGCAAACTTTTATTTAATATTTTTTTTAGTACCAACAAGTAAAAAAAATCAGTTGAATACCCTCCACCATTTGGAGCAAATTCGGAAATTTTCAAAAAAAATAAAATCCATTAAAAATTCTGTTTAATTCTGGCTAAAATCATCAAAATACCGAATATCGGGGGGTACCGTTATATTGGGGATATACGATATCGTGCACCTATATAAATAATTCTCTTTCTGAGGGTAAAGTACTCACAAGGAATTCCATGTGTGGAATTTTAGACAATTCCGTTGAAAAATGTTGCTAAAATCATCAAAATACCGTTATATGGTGGCTATACGATATTGTGGACCTATATAGACAATTCTCTTCCGGAGGGCAAAGTGCTCAGAAGGGACTCCTTATGTGGAATTTCAGACACTTCAATTGAAAAATGTGGCTAAAAACAACAAATTACAGAATTTTGGGGGTACCGTTATATGGGAGCTATACGACCGATATAGCCCATCTTCGAACTTGACCTACCTGCAGACAAAAGACAGGTCTGTGCAAAATTTTAGCTTCCTATCTTTTTCCGTTTTGACTGTAGCGTGATTAAAACAGACGGACCGACGCGGCTAAATCGTCTTAGAGTTTTACGCTGATCAAGAATTCGATGATTGTAACTCAACGGGATGATGAAATTAATATAACCCTCCATACTATGTATGATGGAGGGTATAAAAAGGCTTGTCTTCATTTTTTTTTTCAATTCTTTTTCGGGATGATGAAATTAATATACCCTCCATACTATGTATGATGGAGGGTATAAAAAGGCTTGTCTTCATTTTTTTTTTCAATTCTAGAGAAGTTTCCCGAACCGCGAACAAATAACTATAAGAAGTCCTGGTTGCCTGTAAAAAGCTATCATTTTTTAACCACATTTTCAAGAAAGTATATTCTTTCCACATGTTACAGACGAACCATGGCACATAGATGGACACAGATTGTCAATCAAATATTCCACTTTTTCCCCAATATAAGTCGAATCTACACCTGACTTTATCATTTTGCTAGAAAAAATTTCGGTATAAGTCTAAATTTCCCATATTACGGATAAGCAGTTATGTATATATGAACAGATTTTCACCAAATTGAAGCACTTGTTTCTAGGATGAATTCCGTCGGGATTGAAAAGGGTCCGTTCATTTGGCCAGATATTAGTCATTTGGTACCCAATAAATCGATATTGGATAAAGATATACAGGGCGAGATAAAAAGCTGCAGCAAAGTCAAACGCCATAATTATACCCTACAACACTATGTGTTGGGGGTATTATAAGTTTGATTGGGCCAAAAATTATGTAACACCTCGAAATATTGATTTCCCACATAGAAAAGTATATATGGATCTTCCTATCTCGCCGAGTTGAGTCGATCTAGCTATGTATCTCCGTCCGTCCGTCTGTCCATGTTAATTTGTAATCACTCTACAGGTCGCAATTATGGCCCGATCTTCACGAAATTTAGAATGGGGGTGGGACTAGGGTCAGAATAGAACCCTATTTCTTTTGGAGATGATCGCATAATATTTAGGGGTTTAAATGGACCAAAAAACTGCAAAATTGTCTGCAGGTCGTAATTATCGCCCGATCCTCACGCACATTTGAATGGGGGCTACCGGACATTACAGAAGCCAAGCAATTTTGGATGGCCATCCAAAAATATTCAATGTGTGAAATAGTTTGCCAACTTTTGTAGACAAAATACGAAAATGTCCATTCCAGTGACTTTTTGGAGAATTCACAAATGAAGAAGTGCGTCTGACTATTTCGTTAAGGCTGATTTCGTTGAAGAGTATAGTCAAATGTTTGTATCTCATATAGATGCGTTTCAGTCAAAAACCAATAATAAATGTTAATCTTTTGCCACTTCTGAGATATTATAGGTCTTTGGGAAATATTGGTTCCAGATCTAGGAAGACCATTTAAGTGCAACTTCTACCAATAAATTGGAAATGAGCAAATTAGTCAAAGTTGCTATTATTCGAAAATTAGAGAACGAAACCTGATGGTTTTCTTTTATTATTTGTTACAATATCTTGTGGAATTCTTTCGAGTATCTCGCCTATATAAACTGTATCGTTTATTATAGTGTTGTAGGGTATTCAACGGTCGGCCACGCTCCGCTGTAGCCTTTGCTTACTTGTTTTTACATTTTTTTTTATTTTTTGTTGAATGAAAGCAAAAAATGTCGGAAATAGCATTAAATTTTTAAATAAGTTTAGATTTGTTCGAATTGGTTACCTTTGGAACGAATTATGGCCTTCAAATGGTCAATGAAACCGTTACACGCTGCCCGAATGTTGCTCTGCGGAATTTTGGAACATTCCCGGCGAAGCGCTTGTGTGAGGTGATCGACACTTTGGTATTTTGTAGCGCCAACCTTGCTTTCCAAAATACTCCAGACACAATAGTCCAACCAATTGGTATCCCGAGATTTTCGGGGCCATTGTGCTCTGGAAATGAAACAGGGAACCTCATTTTGTAGCCTTTCTTGCTGAGTACGATGGTGCTTAGTCCTGTTGGAATGTCCAAAGTGTGCGACAAAAATGTATGTGTGCCCTCCAGAATATTAATCCTCTTCGGCAAGTTTATTTACACATTTGAATTTATCACATTTGAATGCTGGAGTGCTCTAACGATAGCCACGTGTGGTTTTCCAGCCAAATATATGGAAATCCAACTATCACGTTTGAATTACATCACGAATAACTTTTTTTTCTGGAAAATTCTCACCAAAATGCTTTTGTACGCTTGTAAACAATATAATGAGCTGTCACTGGAAAAATTTTAACAGCTGTCGGACGAGTGGCTTAGAAATGACGGTAGTCTGGATCTGGTTGCAGTTTTTTCATCTCACCCTGAATATGGGAGCTTCATGCTAATCTGATCCGTTCTCATATTACGTTCTACCTCATAATATGAGAAATATCGATATATTTTCAATTCTACATTAATTCCTACATGTTCTGCTACTGTAGCTTCAATTACTGTTCACGAAAACCCAGTTATTTTATTATCTGTTTATGAAAAAATAATAAAAATAATGTAGTTGCACATTTGTATATTCACAGATCATATTTCGCTAGTCCTTAGCTACAACTTTGCTGGGATTTAAGAAAAAAATACGTTTCTACTAAAATGTCTATAAGGTAACAATAGTACTCTTTTACATTAATGCATAAAATTCTATATATTCTTACAAAGTCGTGGGGCTAATTAAAAATTAAATTAATACTGGAAGTAGTTTCAAAGGCTGTGCTTAATTTAAGGAATATTATTTTTTTCATGTGACTTCACAAGGCCGGCCTTCGAAAATATCAGAAGAATGTATTTTATAAACTAATAATCAAATCTCTATTTTTGCACCTGCATCTGACAATATTTGTTATAACTCCGAAACCTACGTATATAAAATACATACATAACTAAAGAAAAAAAAAACTTGTTTCCTTTGCAGCACAACAAATCCTTGCAATGCCTTTTAATAAAAGTATATTCACATGACATTGATGTTGTTGTTGGTACTGCAATTGCTTTATTTCTTTTGAGCAATGGAAGAGAGAGAGGTCAAAGGATCCCTTTTGGCGAGACGGCATAACCAAGTAAGAGTTGAGTTAAGGAGAGTTAAAACAATGCAATAACAAAAGCAACAACAACAAACGGCTGTCGGTGACTTGCTAACCCAAACAAAACTGAAAAGAGGCAGAGCTGGATAAAAACCAAAAGGAATACCAACAAAAAAAGAACTCAAATTAAAGCCAAACTCCTTTTGGTGCTGCACAGGTTTTTAACCATTCAGTCAGTCAGCCAGCCTGCCGGCCGACAAACAATATTTTCTGCTGCAATGTCCTAAAAAAGGGTTAATAATCCCCATAACAAATTAACACAATATAAACACACAATATTTGCAAACAAAAGCGAATGATGATGGCAACAATAACCCGTACACGAACGATGATATTATCCTGGAACTGAGGCAGGCGGGCGGGAGGGCAGATTGGGAGTTTGAAAAACGCAGAGAAAAGTTTTCACTTTAGCACAAAGAAATAAATATTATGTTGACTTTACTGCAGGAGCAGCAGCAGGCTTTGTTGGCGGTGTTGTTGTTGTTGCTCAAGGAAATTGTTGTTAACAACAATAAGGAAAAGGCCCTAGCCTATGTAGGCAGTCTAAAAGATAATCAAGATGTTAGCTCTCACTAAATTTTACTCCTATTGCAAATTTAAAATAAGAAATGTTCTTTAAAAGCAATAATTTTTCTTTTCTCTCATCTAGCCCCCTTCGGGCTAAGAAGCTTGGGTTGTATTTGCTGCCTACAGCATTTACCCTTTTTGCCCTATTCCATTACTTTAAGTAGTTTTGACTTAAGTAAATTAAAATCCTTAAAGAAGTCTGTTCTTTTTTTCGTTTCTGGGTGTTTTTCTGTTTCAGCAGGAGATTGATGGTAGTAAGCCTATGGAGAAAAAAATGGAAAGCAAGCAAGAAGAAATGAATGGCAAGGATATTTAAACACTTTCTGGGGATAAGTAGTATGTGAACGAAGGAGGGTGGTGTAAAATGAAATGGAGAAGATATGAGAAAAGGTATTTCAAAGGGTATTTAGCAAAAATGGGGGCCTTACGGAAAGGAAAAGAGCAGAGGACTCTAATATGAATATATTTTTCGAAGTAACTACCATGTTGCGGTGCAGCCCAAGCTTCCAACCGACTTCGTATGGTGTGTCAAACAGTTTGGTTTCAGAGGCATATCCAATTCTGGGGGGCATATCCAATTCTGAATCGATATTCATTAAATTCGACGTAGACATTCTAATATTTTATACCAAATAACATTGCTATAAACTGCATGATTTCCCTTCGAGAAGGGTTATATTATCTTATCCAAATCTTAGCCGTTCTGTATAAAATTTGACAAAGGTATTTCCGAGCTCTATAAAATATCTGGTACCAAATATCATTTTTGTCGAATGCATATTACGAATGTGAGGGACTTAAACACCAAATCGGATGAAACATGTATATGGGAGCTATAACTATATCTGAACTGATTTCCACCAAATTTCATGAACTTGCTCCTAGCCAGTCAGTCGGATATTTAGGTTATTTGGACTGATATTGGCTATTTGGTGCACAATTACTTCGAATTCTGTTGAGAACATATATATCCAAATCTGAACCGATCCATGGGACCTATATGCAAATCTGAACCAATCTTGATACAATTTGGCAGAGATATTTCAGAGCTTCATAAGATATCTGGTACCAAAGATTATTATTGTGGAATGCATATTACGCTTGTTAGGGACTTTGAACCACAAATCGGATAAAACATATAAATGGGAGCTATAGCTATATAACCGATCTACACCAAATTTGAAGTACTGGTTTCTAGGATGAATTCAGTCGTAATTGCCAAAAATTCAGTCCTTTTGGACTGATATTGGCAATTTGGTGCATAACTAAGCGAAAATCTGTTGAAGATATATATGGAAGCTATATCCAAATCTGAACCGATTTTGACAAAATTTGACAGATGTATCTTCGAGCAGTATCTGATGTCCGGTACCAAATATCACACTTGTGGAGAGCATATTACGCATGTGAGGAACTTAAAACCCAAAATTGAATAAAATATATATATGGGAGGTATAGCTATATCCGAACCGATTTTTTTTATCAAATTTGATGTACTTGCTTCTAAACTGAATTCGGTGGAATGTATCTAAATTCAGGTCATTAGGACTTATAATGGTCATTTGGTAAGCAAAAAAACTGCAACCAACTTCAGACTGCTATCATTTCTAAGCCACACGTCCGTCAGCTGCTAAAATTATTCCAGTAACAGCACATTACATTGTTTACAAGCATACATAAGAATATGGGTGAGAATTTTCCATAAAAAAGTTATTCGTAATGGAATTCAAGCGTGTTAATGTGATTTCTTTATATCTGGCTGGAAAACCACAAGTGGCTTTCGTTAGAACACTCCTGCATTTAAATGTGAATAAATCTTTTGTGTCTCGGAAAATGGAAATGGACGAAAGAAAACGGCAATATCAGCCGAAATGGTTCGAAACGCAAAGAAGCGACTTGATCGAAGCCCACGTCGCAGTGGCCGAAAAATGGATCGTGAGCTGAACATATGGCAATATTTCATTCGGCAAATATTGAAAAATGAGATCGGGATAAAGTCATTGAAATTCCAAAAAGTGCAAGAACTTACACCGCAACAGAAAGAAAATAGGTTCAAAAGACCTAAAGAGTTGCTTCGCTAGGCCAAAGGTGGTGAACTGCCGAATTTGGTTTTCTCCGATGAGAAAACATTAGTTGTCCACCAGCTTGTAAACAAACAAAGTGATCGTGTTTACTTGCCAAAGAGGTCAGCTGAAAATGTGCACCTTCGGTTGGCCACCAGTACTCAAGAGTTGCCCATGGTGATGTTGTGGGCCGCCATAACAGCCGATAGTCGCTCTCCGATCATATTAATAGACCGTGGCATCAAAATAAATGCCGAATATTTTCGCGAACATATTCTGGAGGGTGTATTATATCCTTGGGCACGCAAACATTTTGGCCGCAGACCTTGCACAATCCAGCAGGACTCAGCACCCAAGAATATTTACATAATAAGGTTCCTCGCATCATTTCCAGCACACCAAAATCTCTCAAATCTCCGGATACAAATCCGTTGGACTATTGTGTCTGGAGTATTTTGGAAAGCAATGTTGGAACTAAAAATACCAAAGTGTCGATCACCTCAAGCAAGCGCTTCGCCGGTAATGGGCCAAAATTCCGCAGAGCAACATTCGGGCAGCATGTGACGGTTTCATTGGCCGTTTGAAGGCCATAATTTGTGCCAAAGGTGAACAATTCGAACAAATCTAAAGTTATTCTAAAATTTAATAATATTTCCGATATTCGTTGCTTTCAATTAACAAAAATTAAAAAAAAATGTAAAAATTATGGCCTTTGACTTTGTTGCAGTTTTTTTATCTCACCCGTATATATCCAGGACAGACATGAACAGCGAACTTGATACAAAATCTCAGATATCAGGCACTAGCTTCACTCAATAACAAATTTATTTCAAGCACTATCTGTTCACCGAATGCCAAATTCTAACAAATTTAGTACTTTTCGTACACTTGTAGCACACATTTCCAAAACTAACTATTACATACTTACCACCAACTGAGACCTTTTTACAAAATTTCAAAATTCCAGCCTGATTAAACTTACTCGTCAACCTTGATTCTCATACTAAATTTTAAGTTTTTAGTTATATCCGGTCACATAATACCAAATTGTGCTATTTTAGAAGTTAAGTACAATTTTATAACTTTTTGTAACCTTAAAGATAGTAGTTCTAAAAATCAAAATCCAAAAATTGGTTTTTTATCCTGCATTCCATCAGTAACTCTCATTGCAAATTTTAGAATTCTAGCTCATTCTCTTTGTTCAATACAAAGTGTTGAATTGAAATGAAGGTTGTCCAAAAACCCAGCCTTATAACAAACCGATCCGCCAATACTTACCTTGTACAAAATTTCAGTCTAGCTTCAGTCGTTTCGTCTGGGTGTTGATTAGTCAGTTATTCACTACTCTTTTGGATATAGATAGGTTTGTAGAATATTTTGACTTGTTGCGATCTCATTTGAGGGGAATTTTTATCAACTTTTTTGAAAAAGGGAACAAAAGGGGGCAACACGACTTGAGTTTAAAAGTATGGATCAATATAATCCTCGTCCTTTTATCTGTATAGCTAAAATCACCCTTTAGCCATCACTTTGCAAAGTACCCCCACTGTGCAGAGCCTTATAACTCTCTTACCGTTATGCCAGCCATGTATGTTTGAAGCCTTCAATCTTAAAAAGTATATCAACAACAAAAAAACAAAAAAAAAAAACTTTTTACTCGTGTATATTATCCTGTCAGTTTGTTTACTTATTTATATGTGAATGTTACATAGTTTGTGTATTTTCCTGTCCAAATTGTTTTTATTTTTTCGTTTTGTTATTTAGGACCCACTGCTCTTCCTTAAAACATTCTTAAGGATTCTTTACGAAACTGACATTACAGTAATTTCACACAGTCCCACACAAATATACACACACATTGAATAATATTCCAATAGAGAGTGGAGAGAGTAAAAAAAAAGTTGAAGAAAAAAAAATAAAGGATTGTCTTAGTCCTTTTAAAACATTTATTGACACAGACACACACACACAAAACTGGGGTACTTGCCCATTCACTCGATTCCCGTTTGGCCTATACGATGTCCATAATAAAATAAGCAAAGTCTGGTCAAAGTCACATAAGACGATGAAAGACATGTGAAAGGAATCAACAACAACAACACTCACAACTAGGACATCAATGTAACGTATGAAATGAACGTAAATACCATGAACCTAATGCATGTGGTCAAAAGGATTATCGATCGTTTTTCAATTGAATTGTTTTTTTAGTCAATTTTTTTTCTTCTTCAAAGTTTTTGTTTCCCTTACTTTCCCATCCTTACGCTTTACACACTTGTTTGATAACTATTGTGTATCTTTTTTTTCATTTTTGAAATTAGTTTTTTTTTCTTCGTTTTTGGTTCATGTTCAAGTAAAACTTGTTCAAGGCTAAGGTTGCTGTTTGATAACTTCGAGCACAATGGAAAATTAAAAACGCTAAAACCCTCCGAAAAAAGGACCTCCATTGTTGAGTAGTTTGTTTTTTTTTTTTCTCTCTCTTCATGCTCTTTGAACTCGAAAACCAGAACAAGGACAATGATTTCATATCGCATTTTTTGGAGAATGAAATATTTTTTGTATAACTTGCGAAACTTTGTTCATGTAGCTGTTTCATAAACTTGAAAAATAAGAAATATGTTTTAAGTAATTCTGAAAAAAAATGTTACTTTGTTCCATATTTTAATTTGTGGTTCACACAACATAAGAACTTAAAATTTAATTTAAAATTGTATGTATAATTCGTTGCAACGAAATACTGATAAAGTCAATATTCGTAATCAAAGTAAGTTTTTCAGAGTACACACAGCTGTGTGACACAGCGATAAACCCTATTTTTTTTTTTTTTTTTTTTGTAGATCTCTACACAATTATTTTCAGAGTCGGTATAAGTATGCCCCTTTGCTTACATAATCAAGGCAGAGGACGCATATATAGTACGAATAAGACTCTGCACAGTTTGGCCCAAGGAACCACATTCATATGTTTAAAATTTGGAGAGGCACACCCACATATTAGACGATCAGAGAAAATGAAATAACCGCCACAAAAAAGTTTCTTTTTTCGAGAAAACCCATCGATTGAAGTTTGATTTCTGAATTTAACCAGTAAAGAAGGATCAAAAGCCGAGCGGGTCCGACTGTATGGTACTCTTCACCCAAAATTTATTTAAAGTGGATGAAACTAAGAGTGAACGTTTTTTAAATGTATTATGGCTTTAGAGCAGTTATAATTTGGAATCAGAGGGAACTAACATATATCGAAATGTGAATCGATTTCCACCAAATTTGATTTTTTTATCGCTCGTATTAAATAACATTGTTATAGAGTACATGGTAAGACTTCAAGAAGAATTATACTATTCGGCGGGGTCGAACTTTTGATACCCATAGGGAAATTATTTTTGACGTATTTTCTATATATTTTTTGTAAGATAAATGGCAACTATGCATATTTAGTAGAGCTCTCGTAAAAAGGTTTATACAGGGAATTTCAGAGCTCTATGATATTTGGTACAAAATCAAAATCTATCGTGCATTTTACGAACTATAGCTATCTCTGAACCGGGTTTCTCCAAATTTTACGTATTAGCTTCTAGACTGAATTCGGTCTTATGTACGAAAATTCAGGTGATTTGGGCTGATATTGACCATTTAGTGCACATTTAACCCGAAATCGGATGAAGATATATATGGGAGCTATATCCAAATCTGAACCGATTTCGATAAAATTTAAAACAGCTATTCCTGTGGTCCATCTAATACCTGGTACCAAATATCACGGTTGTGGAGTGAATATTACGAATGTATGGGACTAAAACACTAAATCGGATGAAACATATATATGGTTGCTATATCTATATCTGAACCGATTTTCACTAAATTTGATATACTTGCTTCTAGGCTGAATTTGGTCCGATGTACTAAAATTCAGTCCATTTGGACTTATATCGACCATTTGGTGCACAATTAACCCGAAATCGGATGAAGATATATATGGGAGCTATATCCAAATCTGAACCGATTTCGATAAAATTAGAAACAGCTATTTCTGGGCTGTATCTTATATCTGGTACCAAATATCATTCTTGTGGAGTGCATATTACGAATGTGAGAGGCTTAAACACCAAATCGGATAAAACATATATATGGGAGCTATAGCTGTTTCTGAACCGATTTTCTCCAAATTTGTTGCATTTGCTTTAAGGCTAATCTCGGTCACATGTGTCAAAATTCAGGCATTTGGGCTGATATTGGCCATTTGGTGGTCAATTAACCCGAAATCGGATGAAGATACATATGGGAGCTATATCCAAATCTGAACCGATTTTGATAAAATTTAAAACAGCTATTTCTGTGCTCCATCTAATACCTGGTACCAAATATCACGGTTGTGGAGTGCATAGTAGGAATGTGAGGGACTTAAAGATCAAATCGGATGAAAGATATATATGGGAGCTATAGCTATATCTGAACCGATTTTCTCCAAATTTGATATACTTGCTTCTAGGCCGAACTCGGTTGGGTGTGCCAAAATTCAGGTAATTTGGACTGATAGTGGACATTTGGTGCACATTTAACCCGAAATCGGATGAAGATATATATGGGAGCTATATCTAAATTTGATCCGATTCTCACCAATTTCAATAGGGTTCGTCCTTGGGCTAAACAAATATTGTGAGGAAAATTTCATCTCAATCGGATAATAAATGCGACCTGCATTTTGTTCACAAGAATACATGGACAGACGGACGGACGGACGGACAGACGGACTGACATGCATAAATCGACTCAGAAAGTGATTCTATGAAGGTTCTCAAAAGTAACTATGGGTCTATCTCGTTTCCTTCTGCCTGTTACAAACAAATGCACAAAGACATAATACCCTTACCACTATGTGGTGTAGGGTATAAAAATGTGGCTTCAATCTTCAAAATACTGAATATGGGGAAGTACTGTTATGTGACGAACTTGACCTGTAAATATTGGTATTTCGCTGGTTTCGACCCAGTTCCCGTTTCTCAGTGCGTAGATCAATTTTCTGGAAAAATATTTTATGTTGGTCCACCTAAAATATTGTCCCCATATAAGGGAACATCTAGATGATCGATATATTCAAGGTCACGGTCCGGTATTTTGAATATTTCAATATTCCCAACCAAATAGGTTATAATCTATTATTTTGGGTTCTAAGTGGATAGCTTAAATCACCGCAAATCTATAACTGTTACCTCCGTTTTTCGGTACTTGTATTATTTCAGCCCCCGGTATTTCACAACGAAATCAGCAGTAATTTGAAAATATTTTCCAAATCTTTCTAGAAATTAACTCACGCCGGGACATATTTTCAACGAAGTTACACACAATTTGACATTGGGAGTTCTCAACAACTTTGTAAAATCTCGAAATATAAAACCCCATACGCATGCTGTAGTTTATCGATCTTCGTATCTCACCAAGCTAAGTAAAAAAGCTGTAAGTCCGGCCGGGTCAAACTTAAAAACCCTTTGCAATTTGTCAATTTTCAAAAGAAAAAAAAAAAAAAAAAAAAACAATAATAATAAAAAATATTTAAAAAATTCTGTTAAAATCTGAAAAATACCACATGTAGTCATTATATTAGGGTCTATACGACGACGTGGACATGCATAGCCAACCTTTACCAAAAGCCATTAAAATATTCAAATGCGAATCTTGAGAAAAAAAAACAAGTAAAAAAGATGTAAGTTCGGCCGGGACAAATTTTGAACGTATTTGGCAATTCTCGAAAACAATAAAATCCGTTGAAAATTTTGTTAAAATCATCAAAATACCGAATATCGGAAGGTACAATTTTCTGGCGTAGGCCGTAGTATCCATTACGAACTTCAAAAACCCAATTTGAAACAATTCCGGTGAATAATGTCGCTAAAATGATCAAAATACCGAATATCGGGAGGTACCGTTATATGGGGCTATACGAAGACGTGGTCCTGCACAGACAATCTCCTGTCATAGGCTGTAGCATTCCTTTCGAACTTCAAATACCAAATTTGAAACAATTCTAATGAATAATGTCGCTAAAATCATAAAAATACCGAATATCGGGAGGTACCGTTATATAGGGGCTATATGAAAACGTGGACCTACATGGCCCATTTACGAACTTAACCTGCCTACTGGAAAAATAAACATGTGTGCAAAATTTTAGCCATCTATCTCAATTCATTCGAAAGATAGCGTGATTTCAACAGACAGACACACAGACAGACCGACATCGCTAAATCGACTTAGAATTTTACGCTAATCAAGAATATATATACTTCGTTGGGTCTGATATGAGTATTTCGAGGTGTTACAAACGGAAAGACAAAGTTAATATACCCTCCATAGTATGGTGGAGGGTATAAAAAAAAACTTTCCTTTTTTTAAATATCCGATGCAACTCGTACCTTGTTCGTTTTGATATTTATTATACCCTCCACCTTGGAAAGGAGGGTATATTAACTTTGTCGTTCCGTTTGTAACATCCTTAAATATTCGTCTTAGACCCCATAAAGTATATATATTCATAATCAGCATAAAATTCTAAGTCGATTTAACGATGTCTGTCTGTCTGTCTGTTGAAATCACGATACAGCCCACATTATTTGACGTAGAGCTCCAAAATTTAGCAGAGCTATTTGCATGGTGTCTAGGATGGTTGGTATTGAAAATGAGATATATCGGTCCACGTTCTGGTATAGTCCCCATATAACGGTACCTCCCGATATTCGGTATTTTGATGATTTATGCCACGTTTTTTCACGGATTTGTCTTAAAATTAGTATTTGTAGGTCATAATGGGTTCCAGCTCCGGTGGCGAAACATTGCATGTATAGGTCCATGATTTGGTATAGCCCTCATATAACGGTACCTCCCGATATTCGGTAATTTGATGATTTTTGCAACATTTTTTCATGGATTTGTCTGAAAATCGGTATTTGTTGGTCATAATGGGTTCCAGCTCCGGTAGCGAAACATTGCATGTATAGGTCCATGATTTGGTATAGCCCTCATATAACGGTACCTCCCGATATTCGGTATTTTGGTGGTTTTTGCCACATTTTTCACTGATTTGCCTAAAAATTGGTATTTGTGGGTCATAATGGGTCCTAGTTCGTGTGGCGAAACATTGTAATTATAGGTCCACGTTTTGGTATAGCCCCCATATAACGGGACCTCCCGATATTCGGTAATTTGATGATTTTTGCCACATTTTTTTCACGGATTTGTCTGAAATTTGGTATTTGTTGGTCATAATTGGTTCCAGCTTCGGTAGCGAAACATTGCATGCATGGGTCCATTATTTGATATAGCCCCCATATAAAGGTACCTCCCGATATTCGGTATTTTGATGGTTTTTGCCACATTTTTTCACTGATTTGTCTAAAAATTGGTATTTGTGGGCCATAATGGGTCCTAGTTCGTGTGGCGAAACATTGTAATTATAGGTCCACGTTTTGGTGTAGCCCCCATATTACGGTACCTCCCCATAATCGGCATTTTAATGGTTTTTGCCACATTTCTTCTAATGTTTATTTTACCCTAAGGTGGAGGGTATTAAAAGTTTGGCCCGGCCGAACTTAATGTTTTTTTACTTGTTTTAGACTTAGATTAGGAGTTCGGCCATTAAGAGATTGTTTTTTTTTTTTTTTTTTTTTTTTTTGACTTGAATCAACGGATTGCTCTAGATATTGGGTGACAAAATTGGAATATTAAAAGTAATTTGAAATATAAAGCAAGTCGTGTGAGAGCGACCATGTTATACCCTACAAGAGTGGGAAGGCCCAAACCTCAGGAGAAATGTTTTGTTTATTTCACCCTCTAAAAACAATAGACTTCTACTTTGACCCCAACTCAAACTCTGTTCAAGATGGGGTAATAATTGTGACCTGTAGTGTGATCACAAATTAACATGAACAGACTAGCAGACGTAAGGACGAACACATAGATCGGCAAGATAGGAAGATCCATATGTAACATCGTCGGTATATGACCAATATTTCGAGGTGTTACACACCTTTTGGCCAAGTCAATCATAAGTACACATACTGGTGTGGGGTATAAAGATTATGTTCATATTTTCAAGCAAGTTATGTCTTCATGTCAGCAAATATATTTATGAAGTCAGCATCAATGTAAAGGTCAGAAGTAATTAATATTACCCGATTGACATCCAAAAGGGTGACTCTAAATATATATTCCATTATCAAAATCGCCTCAACTTGACTTTGGTTCAGAATTTAAAGTTAATTCATAGCTGATTGAAAAAGACGATATATCAGAATATTTTTTTTTTTTTTTTTTTTTGAAAGCAAACGCTAAGTTCTTGCTCACGACGACTCTGAACGGCTTGTTTTAATCGCATAGTGTATATACACACGATTTCCAAGTTAGATTTCATATAATTTTTAAGCAAATCTATATTTTGTTTTCTTACCACCCTACTACCTAATCATTAAGCTCTTCAGTAGATCTACCATTTTTCAATGACCCAATAAAAAAATTCATCGAAAATGGGTTCCAAGTAACGTACAATATACATATTTCTAAAAACAATGAACTTTCAATGGGCATGCTACTTTACCAATACTCTAATGCAGTCGGAATTCAAAACTTCAGCAAACCACTAGACTAATAGGTATTGTTGGAAAGTACTTTTATTCTTTGTTTTCGATGCCAAAACAAGTCGGGAAGAGAAAAATAAAATAAACAAATAATATAACCTGAATAACCCCATTTTTGACTTATATAGTTTTGGTTTATGGCGCTGTTCCATTCCATGGAGGGAACTCTTTACAAACAACAGAAAGCAATGCGCAATTTTTCTGTTGTATAAATTGCACAAACTTGCAGCTAGACAGCATCAGTAGACAAAAAGTAATACACACACACATGCAAATAAAAAGGACAACAGTAGCGGTAACAACACATTTGTGGTCTATCCATACTCCGACATTTATACCTTCATTCATTCATACATTCATTCATCTATCCCGACGACCATTTGTAAGGAATACTTATTGTCTCGCAGAGTACATTGTGTTAGTGTGTGTGTGTGTGTCTCGGGTCTGTGTGCTTGTGTTTCGCTTTGCTGCATTTCACTTTCCCATTGTTTTGCTACTGTGTTAATGTTGTCGTCGTCGACGTCATCATTGTCGTCTTTTTTGGTTTATGCATTATCCTTTTATGTCCTTTTATGAGCTGTTATGTTGATATGCTACGTATGCCAGCCAGCCAGCCAGTCAGTGTGTGCAAGGAGCGTAAGGACGACTGTCTCTCTCTGTGAGTGTGTGTGGTTAAGCATACATTTGCTGCTTACATTGTTGTTATTGTTTATAACTTTAAATGTGGTGTATTGTGTTAATTATTTGTTTTGGTTTACAGTTTTTTACTATTCCGGGATGCCCTTCCCCCTTACATTCCACCCCTCTCTTATACACATACCTTGTCACCAGGAATTTGTTTTTGTTATTTTAGAGTTTCATGCTCTTTGGTATTTTATGCCAGAGACTCTCTGTCCGTCAACGTGCCATTATTCTTAGTTTTGTGACTGCTGTTGTTGTTGTTGTTGCTGCTGCTGTTTTTATTACCCCACTCCTGGCCAAAGTACTAGAGTTACATTATAGCATTTCTCTTTTTTTTTTTGCCATTATGGCCAGGACCTTTTGTTTTGTTTCGTTCGTTCGTCGACATTGTTGTTTTTGTTTCATTCCCCTTAAAAGGGGGAGGGAGTTGGTTTGTTTTTAATGGTGCGTGGTGGTAAGCGTGAATGTATGCGTTATGGTGACCGAGTATTATGCCGGGGTTTTTGTTGTTACTTTTCATTTTGGGCTGTGGTTTGTTTTTATTATACTTTGCTTTGATTTTTTAATTGCTTCTTGGCTTATTTTTTTGTCCTTTTGCTTCTGCTTATATTTCCTTGTTCTCGGGACGTTTTCGTTCCCATTGAACGAAGGCATTGGTGTAGAAAAAGAGTGTCAAAATGAAATGTTTTTCTTAAAAAAATACAACAACTCATGGTGAATATGGTTTTTGTTGTTGCTGCTACTGTTATTTTAAGAAAGGCGTTAAATGTTGTTTTTCTTATTTTTTTTCGCATTTAGAGAATATAATCCATAAGGATGAAAGCGACCGGGTTTTTGGAGCGTGTGCCGTGCATTGCAAAGTGTGGGAACGAAATTTATACTTTTTAAAGTCATTAGAAGTAATATTCGGATCAAATATATATTAGTTTTTTGTGTGTTATTGTTTTCTTCATGGTATTTAAAAAAGCGTTGAACACACACGTATTTAGGCTTGGGCCGTATTTAAATTGGAGTATGACGAACTTTTGAAAACTAGGAATAAAATCAAACTACTATGAGAACAGATGAGCGATGATATTAAAATATGGAAAAAACTGGCTGATGTAAAGCACGGATATTAAGATATTCAGAATTTATTACACGAGTAAGAGAGTAAATCCTTATATTAAAGAAAGAGCATTAAATGGCCACAGTAGAATATCAAGTAGCAAGTTATTCCCATTGTTACAGAATTTTTCAGATTTTTATTTTGAAGTTCTTGAATTACCATTATAATCATTGTTTTCCCTTCTTTCAGATAGCCGCATGTGCAATATGCTCCTGAATAAAAAAATACATTCAAATTTTAGTTTGTAGAAGGAGTTCTATACCGTACATCAAGTTATTCCCATGGTTACAGTATTTTTCAGATTATTATTTTGAAGTTCTTGAATTACCATTATAACAATTGTTTTCCCTTTCTTCAGATAGCCGCATGTGAAATATGCTCCTGAACAAAAAAAAAAAAATACATTCACATTTTAGTTTGTAAACGGAGTTCTATACCGTACACCACATATACTGCCTAAATTTATCATTTTATCCTCTAAAATTCCAGAAAATGATTGACATCTCCAAAGTCTTAAATTGGATAAACTTCAAGTTATTACATGAAATTGTCAGTGCGTGTTCCTTTTTATTATAGATATCTTATAAGAAAACCAGTAAAGAAAGTCCTAATGTCGGGCGGGGCCGATTTTATGATACCCTACACCACTTTTAAAAGTTTTTATGGGAGAATTCAATCATACACGCTATGATTATAATTATAATTTAAAATTCAAAGGACTAAATATGCCGAAGCATTTGTATCTTTTAAATTCGGACTTGTATTGCCCATTTGGTGCACAATTAATTTGAAATCGGATAAAAATATATGTGGGAGCTATATCCAAATTGGAACCGATCTCGATAAAATTTGGCATAGATATTTCTGAACCGCATTTGATATATTTCCCTGAATACCGTTGTTACGGAGTGCATATTACGGCTGTGGGTAACAAATATAACAAATCGGATGAATAGTATATATCGGAGCTATAGCTATATCTGAACCGATCTTCACCAAATTTGGCATACTACCTTCTAGACTCAATTCGGTCGTATGTGCCAAATGTCATCCAATTTGGACAAATATTAGACGTTTGGTGCACAATCAAAGGTAAATCGGACGAAGTTATATATGGGAGCTATATGCAAATCTGAACCGATCTCGATAAAATTTAGCAAATGTATTTCTGAGCTGTATTTGATATATTTCCCCAAATATTGTTGTTACAGAGTGCATATTACGGCTGCGGTGGACAAAAATAATAAATCGGATGAACAATATATATGGGAGCTATAGCTATATCTGAACCGATTTCAATCAAATTTAGCACACTTATTTTCAGGTCCAATCTAATGGTACGAACAAAATTCCATACTATTCGGACTGATATTACACGTTTGGTGCACAATAAAATGCAAATCGGACAAATATATATATATGGGAGCTATATCTAAATGTTGACCGATTATCTCCAATTTCAATAGGGTTCGTCCTTGGGCCAAACAAATGATTTGCGCAAAATTTCATCTGGATAGGGCAATAAATGCGAACTGTACTTTGTTTACAAAAATACATGGACAGACGGACAGACGGACGGACGGACATGCATAAATCGACTCAGAATGTGATTCTATGCAAATCATCACAAGGAACTATTGGTCTATCTCGTTTCCGTTTGCCTGTTACCAACAAATGCACAAAGACATAATACCCTGACCACCTTGTGGTGTATCGGAAGTTATTCTGATGTAGGAAGTGGTACTCATTACGTACTCAAAATACCAAATTTTAAACTATTTTTTCCAAATTTGATTTACTTGCTTCTAGACTAAATTGGGTCGGGTTTACCAAAATTTAGCAATTTTCGACAGATATTGGCCATTTGGATGTTCGGATGTTCACAAAATTTAGGTCATTTAAACTGATGTTGGCCATTTGGTACACAATTAACCCGAAATTGTTAGGAGATATATATTGGAGCTATATCTAAATTCGAATCGATTCTAACCAATTTCAATAAGGTTCGTCCTTGGGCCAAACAAATATTGCTTGGAAAATTTCATGTCAATCGGAATTCATGGACAAACGGATGGACAGACTGACTGCGATGCAAATATCGACTCAGAAAGTGATTCTATGAAGATCCTCAAATCCGCTTCCTTCTACATGTTACAAACAAATGCACAAAGACATAATACCCTTACCACTATGTGGTGTAGGGTACAATAAAGCTAATTATCTTTCAAATTAGATGTGGGGTAAGTGTTACCATTCGTGGCCTAAATGCCCTGAAACGGATGATCTATAGTTGAAAGAAGCTCATTTATTCCTTATCAAATGATAAACAAAAATGGCAATGGTTCGACTGTAAAAATCTAAAATTTTTGTTGGAATCGGAAATAGAACTCAAATCTTAGTCCGAATATTCTTCATATTTTTAGATGACTATCGATAATTTTTCTAAATAAAATTTATCAAATCTCACTGAGGTATATGTAGGGAGTAATTAATATCACGTTCAAAATATTATTTAAATCGGAAGTATATTACGGTCTACAAGTGCCTTAAAAGTCAAATCGACTGAAATCTGTGAAAAAATAATTAAAACAAGTTAAAAAACAGTAAGTTCGCCCGGGCCAAACTTTTAATACCCTCCACAATTTGCAACGAATTTGGAAATGTTCAAAAAATAAAATCCTTAAAAAATTCTGTTAAAATTTTAAAAATACCAAATATAGCCGTTATATTAGGGTCTAAACGACGTGGACATACAAAGGCATTGTTTGTCATAAGCCATTACCATATTCAAATTCGAAACTTGAAATAAACGTTGAATAATGTAGCTAAAATCATCAAAATATCGTATATAAGGAGGTGCCGTTAAATTGGGCTGTGCGAAGACCTGGACCACCATAGAAAATTTTCTGTCACAGGCTGTAGCATCCATTACGAACTTCAAATACCACATCTCAAACAATTTCGGTGGTTATTGTATTGTCAAAATATCGAATATAGGAAGGTACTGATATATGGGGCCTATAAGAAGACCTGGACCCGCACAGACAATTTTCTGTCCCAGACTGTAGTTCCCATAACGAACTTCAAATACCAATTTTGAAACAATTCCGGTGAATAATGTCACTAAAATCATCAAAATACCGAGTATAGAGAGATACCGGGGGCTATACGAAGACGTGGACCTGCACAGACAATTTTCTGTCTTAGGGTGTAGCACCCATTTTGAACCTCAAATACCAAATTTTAAATTACTTTCGGGAAAAAAGGTCGCTAAAATCATCAAAATACCGAATATCGTGAGGTACCATTATATGGGGGCTATACGAAGACATGGACTTGCACAGACAATTTTCTATCTTAGGGTGTAGTATCAATTTGGAACTTCAAATCCAAATTTTAAATTACTTCCGGGAAAAGGTCGCTAAAATCATCAAAATACCGAATATAGGGAGGTACCGTTATATGGGCCTATATGAAAACGTGGACCTTCATGACCAATTTACGAACTTAACCTGCCTACTGAAAAAATAAACATGTGTGCAAAATTTTAGCCATCTATCTCAATTTATTCGAAAGATAGTGTGATTACAACAGACAGACAGTCGGACATCGTTAAATCGACTTAGAATTTTAGGCTGATCAAGAATATATATACTTTGTTCGGTCTGACATGAGTATTTCGAGGAGTTACAAACGGAATGACAAAGTACGGAATAGAAGATAGTTTCGAAAAAAAAATTAGTCTGGAGTCGTAGTGTAAGTCCATAGCGACCAATTTTAATTTTTTTGTTTTACATTACGCTTTTTTGAAGATTTCCGATACGAAACTGTAGAAAAGATTGAATTGTGCTACGATCGATTTTTTTGCCACATCTACCTTGCAAACCATCAGATTCCACCTTACTCCACTCCTCTGTATCTATACCCTGCTTAATGTATAGAGCAAACAGTAGCTGTTAAACGCTTTCTTGCGTATTTAATTTATAAAAGAAGATACGCATCTCTACATGTACGCGTATGTCGGAAGTTCTTATTATGTTGTTGGTGTTTTACAATTTCGGCATTTAATGCATACGGTGCAGGCCTTGGTTGTAGAGACTAGAACAAGAACAACGACGACGATGATGATGATGTTAATCATTATGATGGTGCGGTAATGATGATGACCATGGCGGCGTTAGGCCCCATGATGACAGTAGCCGGTATTGTGTGTAATAGGGGAAGTTGCTATATAATTGTTCTAGACTTGGTTTCGATAAAATACGCATCCATTGTACAAACTGTCTTCGGTTATGTTCTGCTGTCTGTTGTTTCTGTCGAGTGATATCGTTTGTTTTTGTAAGTAATTTAATTTACATTACCCCATTGATAAGTGCGGTTCAGTTTTATAGGTGGCTGGTAGTTGCTGTTGAATTTCCCATTGTTTTATTGTTGTCGTTGGTGTGCTGCTTCCTTTTTGCAGTCGTAATGCAGCCAATTCATTAAATGCGTTTATTTTGTGGTTTGGCTACCCGGGCTTTGGCCGAAAGACAAATGCGTCAAGGAAACCCGGTGGCACCATGCCACCACACATACCACACACTGTCCATTACCCTGGCCACGATAAAGCCCAAAAGGGGTGTGGTTTTAATTGTTTGTTGTCGTTGCATATTTTTTTCCCCAAAAGTAAACCAAATACTACCGTTTTTACTTATTTATGGCAAAGGGCTTAAAGCCAAGAAATCATGTGTGCCCGAACACACACATTTATACAGAGAGAAGGGGCAAAAGTATGGGTAGTTAATTTAAGCTGACCACAAGGTTTCCCATTTCAATTCCCCTACACATTTAAAGCCAAAATACACACATTCAAAAGTTTTTCGGTCAATTCGTATAGTTTTATTTGAAGGTGGTTTTAAGGAGTAAAAATGTGTCTTCGTGCCAAGGGAATCATTAAATTGGCCTCATGCTTTTGGCATTATGGGTGCATCAGCCAGTGTATGCGTGTGCGTATGTGTGCCTATTAATGTAAGTGTTGTATTACACAGCCGATATCCGGATATAAAACCTTGCAGGCCAAATCGGAAGTGATACCTTATGGTTGATTGTATTTGTGTTAGCTATACATTGAGGTTTAGTGATATTTCATTAAAATAGTCGTTGGAGAAAATTTTATAATTCACCTTCACAAAATCAAACCAGTAAGGAAAGGTTAAAAGTCGGGTGGTTATATATGAAGAAATTTATCCAATTTGGCCTGATATTACATATATGGCGAACAATAACCGTAACCATGAAGTTGTATATCGAAGGTATATAAAAACCAGTAAAGAAAGTCCTAAACTCGGGCGGGGCCGACTTTATGATACCCTACACCACTTTGCTAATTTAGTAGAGCTCGGCATAACAATTAAAAGTTTTTATGGGAGAATTCAATCATACACGCTATGATTATAATTATAATTTAAAGTTCAATGGACTAAATATGCCGAAGCATTTGTATCTCTTAAATTCGGACTTGTATTTGGTACACAATTAATTTGAAATCGGATAAAGATATGTATGGGAGCTACATCCAAATCTGAACATATCTTGATAAAATTTGACAAAGATATTTCTGAGCTGTATTTGCTATATTTCCCTGAACATCGTTGTTATGGAGTGCATATTACGGCTGTGGGTAAAAAATACAACAAATCGGATGAACAATATATATGGGAGCTATAGCTATATCTGAACCTATCTTCGCCAAATTTGACATACTACCTTCTAGACTCAATTCGGCCGTAAGTGCCAAATTTCATCCCACTTGTGCAAATATTGGACGTTTGATGCGCAATAAAAGGTAAATCGGACGAAGTTATATATAGGAGATATATCCAAATCTGAACCCATCTCGATAAAATTTAGCGAAGGTATTTCTGAGCTGCATTTGATATGTTTCCCCAAATATTGTTGTTACTGAGTGCATTTTACGGCTGCGTAGGACAAAAATAACAAATCGGATGAACAATATATATGGGAGCTATAGCTATATCTGAACCGATTTCTATCAAATTTGGCATACTTATTTTGAGGCCTAAATTGGTTGTATGTGCAAAATTCCATGCATTTCGGACTAATATTAAACGTTTGGTGCACAATAAAAGGCAAATCGGACGAAGATATATATGGGAGCTATATCTAAATTTTTACCGATTATCTCCAATTTCAATAGGGTTCGTCCTTGGGCCAAACAAATTTTGTTTGGAAAATTTTATCTTAATCGGATAATAAATGCGACCTGCATTTTGTTCACAAGAATACATGGACAGACGGACGGACGGACTGACATGCATAAATAAACTCAGAAAGTGATTCTATGGAGATCCTCAAAAGTAACTATGGGTCTATCTCGCTTCCTTCTCCATGTTACAAACAAATGCACAAAGGCATAATACCCTTACCACTATGTGGTGTAGGGTATAATCAGAACCGATCTCCATACAATTTGGCAGAGTTATTTTTGAGCTGATCAGATGATACATACATATGGGAGCTATAGCTATATCTGAACAGATTTTCACCAAAATCTGATGCGCTTGCTTTTAGATTGAATTCCGCCGGAAGAGCCAAAATTTGGGCTGATATTAGCAATTTGGTGCACAATAAACCTGAAATCAGATAACAATATATATGGAATTTGAAACCAAATCTGAGCCGATTCTGACAACATTTTAAGGACCTATTTCCGAGCTGTATCTGAAATCTGGTACCAAAAATTGTTGCTGTGGAGTGCATATTAAGCATGTGAGGGACTTAAAACCTATATCCGAACCGATTTTCACCAAATTTTAAGTACTTGTCTCTACAATGAATTCCGTCGGAAGTGCCAAAATTCATTTAGGCTGATATTAGCCATTTGAAGCAAAATAAACATGAAATCGGATGAACAATATATATGGGAGCTATAGCTATTTATGAAACTATTTTCACCAAATTTGAAATGCTTGTTTCTGGGATGAATTCACCACAATTGATACACTTTCTTCTATGCTCAATTCGGTCCTTTATGCCAAAATTCACTCTATTTGGGCTGATATTAACCATTTGTATTGAAATCGGATAACGATATATATATGGGAGCTATATCTGAACCAATATCCATAAAATTTGCCAGCGGTGTTTCTGAACTGTATCTGATACCTGCTACCAAATATATTTGTCATTGCTTGCTGGTGAACAATATATATGGGAGTTAACAAATATATGGGGTGTGTAAAATTTTAAGAGAAATGGATGCCTATTCCATATTTTATGAGACACATAATTATTCAAAAACCCCGACCCGTTTTCCATCTTCACGCCAAGATCTGGTGTTATCAAAAATGTGGGGATTTATAAAATATGTAATTATTCAAAATTTGGACCCGTTGTGGAAAAGGTACCAGACAGGATAGTCGGATATATCCTATCTTCACGTCATATCTTGTGTTGTCAAAAATGTTGGGATGTATGAAATTTGAAGAGAATCGGATGATTATTTAACATTTTATGAAAAATAAAATTATTGAAAATTTTGACCTGTTGTGGGGGAGGTACCGGAAGTGGTGGTCCAACATATTTCGTCTTCACTTCAGATCTTGTGTTGTGAAAAATGGGGAATGTATGAAATTTTAAGAGAATCGGATGGTTATTTCACTTTTTATGAAAAATAAAATTATTAAAAATTTTGACCCGTTGTGGGGGAGGTACCAGAAGGGGTGGTCCAACATATTTCGTCTTCACTTCAGATCTTGTATTAAAAAAATATGTGGATGTGTAAAATTTGAAGAGAAACGGACGCTTGTTCCACAGTTTATGAGAAATAAAATTATTGAAAATTTTGACCCGTTGTGGCGGAGGTACCAGAAGGGGTGGTCCAACATATTTCGTCTTCACTTCAGATCTTGTGTTATAAAAAATATGGGGATTTGTAAAATTTGAAGAGAAACGGATGCTTGTTTCACATTTTATGAGAGATATAATTATTCAAAATTTTAACCCGTTGTGGGGGAGGTACGAGAAGGAGTGGTTCCACATATCCCATCTTCACATCATATCTTGTTTTATCCAAAATGTTGGGGTGTGTGAAATTTGAAGAGATTCGGATAATTATTTCGCATTTTATAAGTGTTATAATTATTCGAAAATTGACTCTTTGTGGGGGAGGTAGATGACGGAATGGCCCAAAGATATCGGTTTTCGCACCTGACATAGCACTAACACAAATCTTGATATTTGCAAAGTTTGTACCAAATTGAATGATCCTTTCTTGTTCTCTGCGTGAAATATTTTTGTCTGAAAATTTTGGCCCTTTTTGCCAGAAGAAGTGGACCGATATTGGCCATCTCCGAACTCGATCTAAGTTTGACAATAATATAACGATATAATAAGTTTGGATCTAATTGTATACTCCCTTTGATATTTATCATGTTCTCCAGCCAGACGATCTAGGGCATCCCTAGATCGATTCCAAATATTGTAAAACGGATTTGGTCCAAAGAGATCTAGGGTTCAAAACCGTTTTTTCGACGAGACACGTTTTGGCCTTATCAAATGATATATACACTGAAGGCATAGTAACAGGGTTATTTAAATGTAATTGTAAATTTTTTATCCTTGAGTTAATTGTTTTGTTTTTTATTCCGCATAATCCGTTTTCAACTGTCTTAAATCTAATTTGTTGCACTTTCACCTAAACGCAATTAATCTAAACTACCTTCAAAACAAATGCCACAAAAAAAAAAAAAAAAAACACCTAAAAAAACTTAAGACAATTGTCTTAAGCCATACAATGACAAAACAAGCATTTGGCTTAAGAAAAGTTTCACACAATGCAACAACCATTTCCAGAGAAAAAGTAGCTTCTTGCACTTTTTATCACCTTTTATCGAGACCTTGCTCCGGTTAAGTTAATGGCTAAATTGGCTTTAGGTACAAAAGAGGTAAACAAAAAAAACCCGAAAATGAAAATCTTCTTAAATTCGGTAACAAGTTTTTAATTAAAAATTAAATTGTTACAAATCGATTCTCTTACGATTTCAATGTTCTATCATACAACAAACCAATGCATCAAACCAAATAGTGGAACTATGAAATTCGAACAGAGAAAATTGTGAAAACAGGTCAGGGAGAGGGAGATAACTATGCCATGTAAAAGAAAACGGAATGCAGTTGCAGTGTAACCGAAAAACTTTTCCTATTAAATGCTAGTTTGTAGTGATAGCAACGAGAACAATGGACAAGGTGCTGAAGTTGAATGTTATTGGGACAGGGTGTGTGTGAGTGGAACTTTAGGGAGAGAGAAAACTTTCGTTGTAGTTAGGAAAGAAGAATTTCAATGGAATATGGTTGACAAAATGCTTTTTAGGGAAAATGATAATAACTGTGGCAAATTTGGAAATTTAATTAAAGATTTTTTAAAAAAGGCAAGTTTTGGTAGGCCTTTACAGCAGAAATTTTGAAAACACTCTAATTTAGTAAAAACTTTCGGATTTGTTTGAAATTTTGACTAGAGATAGGTATTTGTACCCTGAAACAAGGAAATTTTTTCCCCGTGTGACGGACCCGGATATTGGGATTCAAGACCCGGGTTATACCCTGTTCTACTACACCGATATGGACAATGTATATCGGGCTTGAGTATTTAAACTTTGGTTGGGAATTGCAAATTCCTTCTACACTGAAAACATAATTTTAATGTTCTGGACACAATCGGGTCGATCGGGTTTAAAGACCCATATCTCTGTATCCAGAAAAGATAAAAACACATATTGTAGCATTTTGGAAATATTATAGAGCCTACAATAAACCTCCATACATTTCGGCGATTCCTAAAACAGGGCATTTTTCGACTATTGGGGGGGAACTTTTTAAAATATCAGGGTTCAAAAAACTGACAATGATATAATTCCTGAACCATTTTAAATAACCCCATGACAACAACCCCATAGATATTTTTATTAGCTTCATATTTTTATTAGCTTCAAATCAAACGATACCTATATTGTTCATATCGATTTAGTAGAACCGGGTGTAACCCGGGTTTTGGAACTTCGTGCCAATTATTCGAGTATCTGGATCAATCCTTTCTAGAATCAGGGTGTACCTCTGGTATATGGCATATACTTCGGGAACTCCCAAAATAGGACCTTTTTCGACTTTTGTGGAATGTTCTAATATCCGGGCAAAAAAAAAAACAATAACTACTGAAGCGTTAGATATTTTCATTTGCTTTAAAGCAAATTATACCCATATTGTTAATATGGATTAAGTAGATCCGGGTTAGATCCGGATCTTGGACTCAGACTTTCGGTTAATTTTCCCTGGTTCCCAAAAAAAATCTTTTCCCATATCAAGGTATATCTCTGAAACTTGGAACTCCTAAAATAAGATTTTTTCGATTTTGGGGAATTTTTTAAATATCCGGATCCAAAAAATTAATAATTTTGATATAACTCCTGAAACTTTTTAAATAACCCCATCATTCAAATGATACATATATTGTCCATATCGATCTAATCGCTCCGGGTCCAATCCGGATCTTCGTTTCAACTATCTTTGGTCCGAAGACCTTTTAAAGTTTTCTATGGGCCGAAGACGTTCTTGAGGACTTCTATGTATCGAAAATCTTTCACAGGTCTTCTATAGACCAAGACCTTTCACAGGTCTTCTATGAACCGAAGCCTGTCAAATGTCTTCTATGGACCAAAGACGTTACAAGGTCTATGGACCGAAGACCGTTCATAGATCTGCTATGGATCGAAGACCCATCAGAGGTTTTTTTTTATGGACCGAAGACGTTTTTACTTTTCAGCTGACTTCTATGAACCAAAGATTTTTCACAGGTCTTCTATGGACCGTAGACGTTTCTATGGCCGAAGACCTTTCGCAAGTCTTCTATGGGTCGAGTACGTTTCAGAGGACTTCTATGGACCAAATATATTTTACAGGTCTTATATGGACCGAAGCCTTTTCATATGACTTCTATGGACCAAAAACTTTTCACAGATCTTCTGTGGATAGAAGACTTTTAAGAGAACTTCTATAGGTCTTCTTTGGACCGAGGACTTTTCAGATGACTTCTATGGACCAAAGATCTCTTACAGATCTTCTATGAACCGAAGACTTTTCAGGTTACTTCTATGGACCAAAGATATTTCACAGGTCTTCTATGGACCGAAGACCTTTTACAGGTTTTCTATGGACAGGAGGCCTTGTAGGGAACTTCTATGGATCAACGACATATCACGGGTCTTCTATGGACCGTAGACATTTCATAAGCTATCTATGTACTGAAGACATTTCACAGGTTTTCTATGGACCGAAAAGGTTTCAAGAGTCTCCTATGGACCAAAGAATACTCAATAATCTTATATGGACCGGATCTATGGGCTCAGACATTTCGCAGGTCTCCTATGGATCGAAGACCCTTCACAGCTTTGCTATGAACAGAAGATTTTTACCAGGTCTTCTTTTGAGAAGAAGTGTAGAACGGGAAAAGGGTGTTTCAATATTTTCCAAATTATTCAATATTTTGCAAAAATCTCAATACAACAAGAAAACAAGTAAAAAAACATTAAGTTCGGCCGGGTCGAAATTTTAATACCCTCCACCTTTGGGTGAAGACAACATTTTTATATAAAATTATCTGAATTCAAACGTTTTCCGCTTTAAACTACAAATGCTAGTAAGACCGTTTTGATAACAACATTACCAACTTTTCAAAAAAAAAAAAAAAAAAAAAAAAAAAAAAAAAAAACATAAAGTGAGTGAGGCCGTTGTATGGGGGCCATACCAAAACGGGAACCCCCATAGACAAACTTATACTTCAAGGAATGTCACCTACCAAATTTTCTTAAATATTAAGTTTTATACAATTTCGTGGGTAAATGTGACTAAGATCATCAAAACACCGAATATCGGGAGGTACCGTTAAATGGCGGCTATGACAAACCGTGAACCTATATATACTATGTTCGGCCACAGAGGAATCTAGCATTACGAACTACAAATACCAATTTTTAGACAAATACGTGGTATGAACCGAAGACCTTTCATTGGTCTTCCATATATCGAAGACTTTTCTATTTTATTTTAAATCAAATAATTTTGGACAAAAATCATCACACAACTTAAAGAATTTTAATAAATACTACTCCTAAGTTGGTCCATTAAAATGAATTTATCGACAGACATGTTTATAGCTGATGGGCGAATACAAAGCAATGATGATGGCCACAAACCAAACTAATTGTAAAGCCATTTAATTTAAAAACAAATACCCTCCCATACACATATACACGTACACTTATAAGCACATCTCACAAGAGAGAGGCCCACATCAAAAAAAAAAGTTTTGAACAAAAAGTAAAACCACACATAAAACACCAAACGTAGAAAAAAGCCGAGCAACGTTAAAAAGAGATTTTTTGATTTATTAGTTTATAGTTGGAAGGTATAAATTTCAATTTTGGGTGATGTTTTTGACAGCTGGACTTAAAAGCAGACAGAGAGACAAGCAAACAGACAGACGGACAGCAACCAGTCACCATCAAACGCCCAGTTGCGCGATTCAAACATGCCATCAAACAAACGAACAGGCATGCAAAGCACTAAGTTGGAATAGGCCAGCAACTTGAGATGACGCGTGATACAAATCTCAAAGTTAAATATTATTGACAGGTAATCATCCGTGGCTTTGAACTTCGAACAAGATGCTATTCGGTGTTAACGTATAATTATTAATTAAATAAATATTAAAATTCAATTTGTATTAGCTTTTTTTTCTCTCCGCTTCTATCTATCAATGAATATTAAATTAAATTTTAATTTAAATCAAAAGTTGGGAAAACATTTTTTAATATTCAAAGAAATTTCAAGGTTATATAGATGAGAATAAAATGACAGTTCAAGAAATTTCAAGGGTATGAAGAAGATGAGAATGAAAATAGAGGGAATATTGTCATTATTTAAGGCAAATCTATAAAAAAGTTAAATGCTCGTACGTTTGATTGTTTGTGTGTAATTTATGAATTCAAAAACCACTAAATTTCCAAATGTACTAAAACATTGCTTGAAAGTAATATTAGCTATATAAATGTTTGAAAATCCACTTAGGACAGCATCAAAATCAGAGCCTTCAAAAAATCTAGATTTTGTATGCACAAACCTACTGATCGGTTGCAGATGCAGTCTTCAAATTTGGAATATGTAATGTAATTTGATACAAATATTGCCAAGTTATATTGAAATCTTTTCAGATTTGAAAATAGCTCCCATATATATTTTTGGCCAATTTAGTGTATTTGATTCACCAAATACGCCATGTATGTCAATTTTCAATGAAAATTGAAATGTGTAAGAGAATTAGGTCTAAAAATGTATTTCTCAAATTATATTGAAATCGTTTGAGGTTTGGATATATCTCCCATATATATTTATATTCTCAGCCTTATGGTTACAGAGGGTATATATCATTCTCTCTCTCTCCGAAATAACGTTTTTAGAGCCTAGGTCTCTTTGGACCTTTGAACATTTGAACTCCATCTATGGTTGTACATCCGCCCGTCTGTCTGGTGTCCACCATAATTCTCGAAGGGACTACCTGCTTTTATCCTCCCCCTCAAATGGTCAACACTTTAAATAATTATAACTCTAATAAAATATGACATAACCATCCAAATTGGAAGCCTTCTGCCCAGCACTAAGCTCTAGCCCCATGCTAACTTCCGCGTCGATTCGTTATAATTTCGCCCTTTAGAGCAATGCAATATCTTGAAATTGTTGAGTATTTGGGCCATTTCAAGCCTTAAATATTATGCGATCATTTCCAAAAGCAATAGGCTTCTATTCTGATCATAACCCAACCTCCAAATTTCGTGAGGATCGGATCATAATTGCGACCTGTAGAGTGATTACAAATTAAGATGGACAGACGGATAAACGAACATACATAGCTAAACCCATTCCTATGTGGGAAACCAATATTTCGAGGCGTTACATAATTGTTAGTCCAATCAAACTTATAATACCTCCAACACATAGTGTTGTAAGGTATAAAAATCTGGTGTGATATATCGATCCACTCATTCCGATACCTCCCCCAAGCAGTCAAAATTTTGAATAATTATATCTCTCATGAAATGCGAAATAAGCACCCGATTCTCTCCAAATATCACACATCCCAATATTTTAATTAACACAAGATCTGGTGTGAAGATGGCAGATATCGACCTACTCCTTCTCGTACCTCCCACACGAAGGGTCAAAATTTTGAATAACAAAACGCCCATCAAAGCGAAATAAGCTTCCGATTCTCTTCAGATTAGATGTGTAGATGGGAAAGATTGGTCCATTCCTTCTGATACATCCCCCCAACAAGGATATGAAATTTTGAATAATCATATCTTTAATAAGAAGTGAAATAAACATTTGAATCCTATTAAATTTCGCACACCCCAATATTATTATCTGGTGTGAAGATGGTGAATATCGGTCCTGGTATCTCCCCACAAAGGGTCACAATTTTCAATGCTTATATCTCTCATAACTTGCGATACAAGTCGACGATTCCTTTCAAATTTGGTATGTCTGATCCGATATGAATATACATTTATCGGCCAACACCTTTTGGTACCTCCCCAATAAAAGCTCAACATTTTGATTATTCGCATAAAATAAAAGATGTATGTCCGATTTTCTTTAGATTTTGCACATACCAATCTTCATTAGATGTAGTGGGCCGCTTTACATATCAGATTTCGATATAGCCCCCATATATATCTTTATACGGTGCAAACGGACTGAAGTTTGGCACGGATGACAGAATTCAGCCTAGAAACAAGTACCTCAAATTTTGGTGAAAATCAGTGCAGATATATCTGTGGGGTTTTAACTCCCTCACATTCGTAATATGCACTCATCACATCTCAGAAATAAGTGCTAAAATTTTTTCAAGATCGGTTCAAAATTGGATTTAGCTCCCACATATATTTTCATCCGATATCAGGTTTATTGTGCTCCAAATGGCTAATGTCAGCCCAAATGGACTGAATTTTGGCTATTCTGACTGAATACATCCTAGACACAAGTACTACAAATTTGGTGAAAAACGGTTCAGATATAGCTACAGCTACCATACCTATGTGTCAACCTATTTGGTGATAAAGTCCCTAAAATGCGTAATATGTATGAAATGATATATACCCCCTTTACCCATATTAGTTTTCCAGAAGTACTTCTAGGCTGTAACCAATGTCCTCAACGGAATATATTTTGGGGTGTATTTAATGTCTTTTGCAGAATATCATTGCAATGGAGTTCATATTACGGCTTTGGGGGACTTAAACATATAATCGGATGAATCATTATTTGAAGCTGAACCGAATTTTATAAATTTTTCATAATTATGAATTCGGTGGTACTTGTGAAATTTTATTCAATTTGATCCTATTCATCCGGTCGGGCATGCATAGATTGACTTAGAATGTAATTCCATGGCAATCACCTAAAGAAATTGTAGGTTTTTGTACCGTATGTGTATCTTATAAAACAACTCGCCCTTACTTTTCTTTTTAGGTAGGCTTTCGGATTTTAGGTATATTTGACTATTGTCTACAATTCCGATATATGATGGATATACTTATATTGAATATTTTTTGGACGAAGTTGAACCCGAAATACCGAACGAAAGCAGACTTCTTTGAAAATCGGAGCTGAATACTTCTAAACTCTGAAAATAAGGAGGGTCCGGGATATGTGGACTATACCTATATTTTGACTCATATAGCCCACTCTCCTATGAGTTCTTCAAACATCTATCCCAAATTTCAATCAATTATTTTGAAAATTGCACTGGAGGATGGAAAAGTATTTGGTATTTTAATAGGCTTTATAAACATGTTATCACCTTATTGGTATTCAGAATCGTTGGCAGTCAAAAGGTGATATCAAACAATAAGAGCTGCAGTGACTTAATATCTTCATATTATGGTCTGCCCGTCTAAAAATTTAAGAATTCAGTACCAGAAAATATGCATTTATTATTTCAAATTTTGAAAAGTATAAACAAGATTTATTAGGTGCAGCTTTATTATACATTGTTGTGTCATTGTTTGGAATTTCCGAAGTCAAAAGCTTAAACTGAAAACAAATAAAACAAAACTGAAAAAAAAACTGCATGTCATAACAATTTTATGCTTTCAACGTTTTTGTTCCGTTCTCTCCACAGTTGTTGTAGTTGTTGGCAATAAAAATTATAACATTATGTTGCAAGTTCAGAGGTTACAAAAATCATATCGTTAAATTCTTTTAAAGACACACAACAAAAACACAATAGCAGCAACAACAACAACAGCAACGACGACATCAGTCAAAAAATACGACAACAATAGATGACGACAAGAATGATAACAACAACAGCAACAACAACACCAGTATCAATAGTAATGGGACTATGCAAACAATCGGTTGTGCGATTTTTTGTATATCTCTTTTTTTCAATTTTGATCCAGAGGAAACGACAACAGACCCGCCACATAGCATGCTGGAAGAACCGACCGAATCTCGAGCCACGGAGGGAAAAAAGTGCATTTAAATTATAAAAAAAAGGTGTGTGCGTGGGCCTCCACTCGCTCGTTCACATTTATCAATAAAAAGCGGCTTTACCAGCGATAAACAAAAGAACACAATTCTTTTGGGGTTCTTTGCGTTTTTTGTGAGAGATTCTGCTTTTTGTGGGGACGAAAAAAAACATAATTTTTTATGACTTTCAAAAGCTTTCCATTTTTATTTTGCATTTAATTCATTATTTATTTTTTCGTTGTTGTTGTTGAGTTTGTTGTTTTATCATGGATGAAGACGAAACGTCGGAATCTGTCGTTATTGTGTAGGCTTTATAGAAACGTGACAAAAAGTTGATTTTTTTCGATGCAACGCTTTTTTTGTTGGTATTATTATTGTTTTGTTGACATGTCATGTTTTTTTCTTTGCCTCTTGATGTTTGATGCAATGCAATGGGCATCACCATCATCATCGTCATCGGCGACACCAACAAACAAAAAATATCATCATGCATACATAGCTGTAGGGATATTCCGCCATTGAGCTGTTTCATAATTTTTGGGCTAGGTCATCGTAAAAGTATTAAAAACGAGAAAAACATTTCGAAATAATTTGTTGAAAACTGTGAGGATTCAAGGACAATGAAAGTGTAAGAGGATATTAATGGAAAAATTAATTTTTATTTCAACGCAAAAAAACAACGAATTTAATATTTTTTGCAGGGTGCTTCGAAGAACAGGAAAATATATGGGAAATATTCCTGCCATGATCTTTAATAATAAACATGAAGCATCAGAACGAAGGCTTAAACAAAGTTTAAATATGCATTAAATCCGTTAAGTAAGTTCTGGTGGACTTTTGTTAATATTTACCAGCACGAAGAGTATACCTTTGAAAAAATGTTTAAATGTGTTGATATTGGAGCCGTATATTTAATTTCTAAGAAGAGAAAATGCAAAAATATTTCTTCATTTGAAACGGAAGATGCCTACAAATTCTCTATGAAAAGTCTTAAAATCGGTGGGAATCGTCCTATTTCGGGTTATCGACCAATAAACGATCTTTTATTGAAAATATTTACCAAGGAATTTTTTATCCAATAACAACCATTAACAATTATTGAATGTACGCTCAGTTTTTGGAGTGATTCAAGAAAAACAAAACGCCGTAGGTGTTCTGAAGGTCTTGTTACCGCTACAAAATTTAATACCAGCAAACAATCATATTTTGAAACCGGTTACTACCTACACATCAGCCTACTAAGCTCTTATTTTAACATTGATTTTTCATAACAAGTAAGTACATACCAATTCGCCATCAAGAGCCTGTGGGTGACTCCAAAAAATCAATATTTCTATAAAAAGGTCAAGGAAAGACAAGAATCGGGCAGGATAAATTTTATAATACCCAACACCACTATGTAGAGTACTGTAGAGTAGATTACACTGTGTATGTTAATTAAAGCTACCCGTAAAATATTAAAAATAAATTTGTCCTGAAATCGGATGAAGATAAATGCGAGCTATATCCAAACGTGAACAGTTGTAGACAGTAGGTGGGAGGGGTATTTCTAGACTGTGTCTTATGTCTTGTACCAAATATAACGGCAATGCCGTTAGAAAATAGGATCAACACCTTAAAAATGTTTTTGAAAACTAAACCTATCACCGTTGAAAATGATGTGAAAATTGTCAACATTCCTGAAATTGGGCAGGCATAACATTATCATGAGAAAAGAAGTAAGCAAAGGCTATAGTCGTGCCATGAGATACCCTACAACACTACAATATGGTAGAAGTCCCTTTATATTCAAAGCCATTTTGGAAGATTTCGCTTTCATAATTATGCCATAGAGCACAGCCCAGATATTACCCTTAGCTTTTTGACGAGGGACATTTTCCAATATTTACGAACTCCGTCATGTTGTTAGTTACAGCTAAATATAATCCAATGCTCATCCGAAATGCTAGAATTGCTCTCTGTCCTTAACTCTCTTCTCAGGCGAATTCCGTGTCGATTGGTTTCAATTGTGTGACCAGGTACATATTCATTTTTCTGTTTTTGGTTTATTTGAACCACAAAATATTTTTCAAGAGGCCCCTATGCATCTCCAAATTTAGACTTATTCGTATGATTTGCTTGTCTGCGATATTTGGCTTTATTTGTCAACGAAAACAGCATAAAAAGCCAGAAGTTCGACATTTGTGTATTTTGTATTTCGCCTGTAAGTTATTTTCAGCGTTTCGGTGGAATGGAATGGAAACTTCATGCGATATTTCGTGTCCTTTGGTTTTTATTTGTGACCTTTATAACGGCTGCAAAACCAGGAAAATTTTTAGTTGTTGGCCCATTTCTTGTCTATAAGGAATTTCGGTCGACTTCTTCTGGTACCTCCCCTACAAAAGGTCGAATTATTTAAAATATATTTGACTGCACAGAAGGACAAGGGATAATACGATTTTAGTTCAGTTCTAGGTCAGATGCGAAAATGGACAATGTCGGTTCACTCCATGAAGTACCTCTCCCACAAGGGATACAATTTTTCAATAACTTTAACTCTTATAAAATGTGATGTAAGGGTGCGATTGTCCACAAGTTACACACATCACAATATTTTTATTAACCCAAAATCTGGTGTAAAGATGGAACATAACGATCCAATCCTTCTTGTACATCACAAAGGGTCAAACCATCATAAAATCCGAAAAAAATGCTAACCGTGAAACATATAAAACGCGAAGTTTACATTCGAATCCGTTCGGACTGGGCACATCTCAATATTTTCATCAACCCAATATCTGCTATAAACAAACATTTTGGCTCACACAAGTTTTGTTGTGAAAATTATATATATCTGGTACCTTACCCACAAAGTGTCGCAATCTTTAATATTTTTTTACCCTCCACCATAGTATGGAGGGTATATTAAGTTTGCCATTCCGTTTGTAACACCTCGAAAAAAAACATTTTACACCCCACAAAGAATATATATTCTTGATCAGCATAAAATTCTATGTCGATTTAGCTATATCCGTCCGTTTGTGGAAATAACTGTAGCTTCCGAACGAAATGAAGTAGGTTGATACAATTTTACTCAAATGTGTATTATGTCTGCAGGACTTTGGGTATTGACAATGGGTGATGTTGGTCCACGTATTGGTATAGCTCCCATATAATAGTACCTCCCGTTATTCGGTATTATGATGATTTAAGCGATATTATTCACAGGAATTGTTTCAAATTTGGTGTTTGAAGTTCGTAATAGATACTACAGAAGATTGTCTGTGCAGGAACACGTCTTCGTATAGCTCCAATATAGCGGTACCTGCTTATTTTCGGAATGTTAATGATTTTATCTACATTATTCACCGATTTTTATTTTATTATTCAAGTTTCGCATTTGAATATTGTAATGGTTTATGACAAAAGTTGCCAATGCAGGTCCACATCGTCGTATAGACCTTAATATAAGGCTACATTCTGTATTTTTAAGATTTTAACAGAATTTTTTAACGGATTTTATTTTTTTTTTTTTTTTAAATTTCCAAAATCGTTCGAAATGGTGGAGGTCATTCGGTCAGATCGGCCCATCCGAAATTACAGTTTTTTTCTTGTTATCTGTCATAACTTGCAAAACAAGTCAATGATTCTTCACAACTTGCTATATTTCTCTCAACCAGAAATTGGATATAAATGTCCGATTTTTTATACCATTTTACATATACCAATATTTTTATCTGAATTAAAATGGGATACTTCGGTGAATACGCAGCATAATATTAAAATATGTTAAATGTACCTAGGGCATTTCGTGGCACTCTCAAACTGAAGAAAGTGTTTAGATTACGAAAAAATTGATTTCAACAGCATATATCTGCATTTGTGAACCCTACAGTGTTTCAAAATGCCACGTTAACATTTAAAATACTGCAAATGTGGAGATACCTTCATATGGCAGATATACCAAAAATTGAACATTTTTGCCAAAGGGTATGTATTGTATTCAGAGTTGCCAAATGCAAAATTACACCAAAATCTTTTGAAAAATTTTCAACAAATTTTGAAAATCCCTCAAATGGGGGACAGGTTTCTATGGAAGCTTTATCAGAAACATTTTCAATGTTGACAATTTTTGGGACATCAATTTGTTACCCTATCCCAAACAAGGTTGTTAAATGTTAGTAAAATCGATTGAAAACATACGGTAAAAACCCTTCAAAGAAATAAAATCGGGGGTAGGGTTCTATGGGAGTTATAAGAAATTGTGACCCCTATTAAAATTATTCTGTAGGGACATCAGGTATCCCTAAAGAACACCAATCGTCAAATCTCAGTCAATTTTAAATTTACTAAATTTACTAAAATCTTCAGATCTCTAAAAATCGTAGGATTCTGTTATACGGGCACGATGACTAAACGTGGACCAATCTTCAGAATTCAATGATTACACTATTTTTTAGTCATTTTGGAGCTACTCTAAAATTACCAGATCCATTAGTTGTATAGAAACATTTTTGTCAGACCTTCCCAAAAAGTGGTCCCACAGTGCAATTGTGACATCCATTCAAAAAATATGAATTCCAGCTTCACCCAATTCAAATTATGTAGTATTGTAATAGTTTAAAATTTCAGTATCACAGCCTTGTAACCCAGCTACATACTAGTAATGAGCATTGCGCAAAAATTCAAGATTCTATCTTTTGTCATCCATTCAATAGCAAAAATAAAATGTTTTCTTACCTTTTAGTACATTTCGTATTTATAAAGTACGAATTATCGAAATTCAGGATATATCACTCATATAGTTACCAGTTGTGACCCCTGTACTTATAAAGTACGAATTTTCGAAATTCTGGGTTTATCACTCATTTACTTACCAGTAGTGACTCTTTGCGTCAGAAATCTCGATCTCAGTATATCATCGTCGACCTTTAATTTTTTGCTGATAAAGACTATAACTCTCTGCGTTTGGCTGCCAAATTCTTCATGTTTTACCCCATTCCATAATTTTTTACATTAATTAAAACAACCAAGTGTTTAATTTTTTTTAATATTATTTTTTTTTTTTTTTTCATTTTATTCTTACGCTCTCATTCTCTCGTTTTCTTTTTCAAAATGCCGTCAAGCATTCCATTTTACACTTAAAATTGGACAAAAGCTTAAAAATAATCACAAAAATTATATATAAGTATATATCTTAATGTAGTTTTAGGGGCGAGAACATTTACAACAATTTCATAGAAAATAGAAAGAAATGAAAAAAATTATGCAAAAGTTATAAATTAATGGAAAACATTTAGATAACTAATAGAAAATTAAAACATTTTAATTTAATTTAAAAACTTAATAGAAATTAGTTTATATAGCACTTATATTAATTATTATAAAATTTACACAAGTTTATAAGTATGTATATATAATTTAATTTTCTTATTGTTGTTTTTTGTTGTATATATATAAAAGTCAGTTAAAGGAAGTTTTTTCTGATGTAGTTGTTTTTGGTTTTTTTTTTTCAATTTCTGTTTTCAAAGAAATAAATCGTTCTTTTTTTTTCTTCTTGTTGTTATTATTGTTTCTTTTATTTTTATACACATTTACAATTTCTGTTATTTATTTATAGGGTTTGTTGTTTTTGTTTCTATTATTTTTAGTTAATTTGTTTGTAAAGTTTTGTTTTTTTTTTACGGTTACTCATTCTGGTGTTTAAGGATCAAATGAGTTTTCTCCGTTTTTTGTTTGTTTTCTTTTTCTGCTGTTGGGTTGTTGAAGGTTAAATGGGGGTGGGGGTAGGACATGTTTTGTAATGAGTTTTCTGAGTTGTGAGAATATAATTGTTAAGAGGTTATAATGCCTTGTTGTTTGTTTCTTTCATATATAATGTTGATGATAATGATTATAGTTGTTGTGTTTTTTTTTTCGAGTTAGGTAGTTATGAATCATGAATATAAAAATATAAATATAGTATATAAATATCCTTTTTGTTTGTTTCTTTAGTTTCTCGTTTTGATTTAATGGAAAAAAGCTGTCATATATAGTTTATACATACAAATTAGATCATTTTCTTGTTTAATTACACATCACAAAAAAAACACAAGAAGATGGGTAGCGAAAATGTATTTGAGGTTTAGGATTTGGGGGGTGAGTAAAAGGGTTGAGTATTTTGTCAGTTATAATGTTGATGTTTGTATATAGATGGCATTGAAGTGGGGATGTTTTTGAGAGACACGTGTTCAATTTTTTGGTAAGGAAATAAAAAAGGCTATATAGGAGGTGGTAAAATTTATCTCAATTATTACATCGGATGTAATTAGAGTCATGTGCTAACGATGAAGGATAAAATAGTTTAAAATCTGAAGGAAAGCTGGAATTACACCCAATTTTTTTGAAAATGTTACTAAGGTCTTAAATATGCTTTACATCACAATTACCGTAAATGTTGATTTATTTATTTATTATTATATTTTTTTTTGATAGTAAAAGTTGTAAAAGGAAGAAATGCAAGAGAATAACTTTGATCAGAAAGTGTGGGACCAGAAAACTGTTATGAATTTCTAAAATAGAAAATTCTTCAAAAAAAAAAAAAAAAAATAAATAAAATAAATAAATAAAAAAAGAAAAAAAATGTCAGTCAATCAGAGGCTTGTAATCGTGCACATATTTTTTACTCGTCCAAAGATGTGTGGTATAGAAAGTAGGAAAGGAGATAACCATATTTGCCTGTATTGTCTTCAATTTTGTCTTGGATTTCATATAAAAAAATAGATTTTCTGAATTTCTAAAAATATTTAAAAAAACATATCAGGCAATCAGAAGCTTGTAATCGTGCTACTATTTCTTACTCGTTCAAAGATTTGTGGTATAGAAAGTGGGAAATAAGATAAGCCTATTTGCTTATATTGTTTTCAATTTTTTCTTGGATTTCAGTTAAAACAAGAAATTATATTTTCTAAATTTCTAAAAATATCTAAAAAAAAATTATATCTGGGCTGGATCGTCGGCAGTGGGATCTATATCGTAATCTGAATAGATTTCCATATATTTCTACTGTATATATCCGCTAGTATATAAAACTGGACAAAATATGTACGGGTAGTAAAATTATTTTAGTCGATTTGACCTAAATTTGGCAGGCTTAATTCTAATCATATCTTCAACGTTTGATCCAAAATTCAAATTAATTCGACAAGTGTAGCTTGGTTGGTGCATTATTATCTGAATCGATTATGACAGCATTTAAAAAAATTTGTAAGGCTACAGAGAGATTATATTATGGAATTAGGGAACTCTTAACCGATTTTATACAAATTTGGTACAATCGCTTCTAGGCCAACTTCGGTCGTATGTGTCAATTTGATACAATACACAAATATAGTATACTTGTATTCGGAGCTAATATGTATCCAAATTTTCAATATAGAGTCAGAAAAAAACTAAGCAAAATGTCGTCTCAATTGCACAACCAAGGCTACCATCCCTTTGCTTTGAAAAATATATGGACAGCCTGATGGATGGAGGGAAAGGTCCATTAAAATTAAAACCAAATTGCACATTTTTACGAGTAAAACATTGCAGCCGATTCTAGAATGCCTTACACAAAATATGCGCACTATAATGTGACGCAAATTTTCGACCTCGTATCAAGGAGAACTGCCTCAGAATGTAACTATCACTGCAGTATCTGTCGGATTTTGTGTAATGAACGCAATGATACTCCCCAGAAGAGCAATAAAATACAGAACCACAATATGTCGGCAAGGACCGAAAATAAGAGCCTAAAAATATTTATATTGATCCAAACGGACCTTTACCTCGTGAAGCTGTTTATAGGAAACGAACATTTGGGAAAGGAGAATTTTTTACTTCATATCCGTTTCGATACCCAAAAAGGGAGACGGCGTAAAAGGTTCTCATTAAAAAAATGGTGTACTCAAATTAAATCTCAAAATTCTGAGCGTTCGGTAGGAATGCAAGCTGCTGAAGAAAATATACATTATAATCAGGACATACTTGACCATACTCATATGTTAGCCCATAAGCATCGATTGCAAAACTGAGAGTTTTGGGATACGTGGAGCCATTTTGGCTTCCTGATCGCAGAAATAATAATCTTGTCGAGGTCCCGAGAAAGGGAAGTCTCTAGGCTTACTGTCCTGTCTCATAAAAGATATCCGAGTCAACACATTCTGCCAAGATATCCAAGATTAGGCCCAAGACCACAGAATCTGTCATTCATTTGAATGGAGGTAAGAGCTTGCGTAAGTCTGATAGGTTATGTCAGGATTCCAGACAAGTTGCGATGGACCTTGGCGGCAGTCAAGTAATTCTTAACGACATAATTTGAAGAGTCATCAATGATTGTATACAGCTTTCTATCTAAGATCTCTCATAAAACCGATTAAAGGGTCATATATAAGGTCTGTAATCGGGCCTTATTAAGAGCCATATACATTTTTGACTAACACAAAGCCCGAATTAGGCCAGTTCGAAAATTGTGGAAAGTATAAATAGACTTTTGTAAAGATCAAGGTCATAGGTATAATGCGAACGTATATATGAGGGCCTACAAAAGACTCTTTTTAAAGCTTTGTATACCGACTGGCTTAAGGCTCTTTGTAATTTTGGGAAATGCCACAGTTTTTACAAAACTTTTGGTCAGGCCTTTGGCATTTTCGGTTTAAGAAAGGACTTCATGTCTTGTTACATCTTCCGCAAAAGGTGTTTAATAGGCAAATTTTATGGATTTAGGCTTCGAGGCTTTATGTCAACGCTTTAGCAAGGGGCTATTACATGCCGTCTTTTGGGAGGCTTCCAAGTTTTGTTATAAAAGCCAGGGTGTGGTTCCCTCCTAATATAATACGAAGATAATGTCTTTTTCTACCCTCCACCATCTTCCGTTTATAACTCCTAGAAATATTCATTTTGGACCCCACAAAGTATATATATTCTTGATCAGCATGAAATTCTATGTCGATGTAACGATATCCGTCCATCTGTGGAAATCACTCTAGCTTCCGAAAGAATTGAAGTAGGTAGATAAGATTTTACTCAAATGTGTGTTTGATCAGCAGGACTTTTGGAATTGAAAATGTGCTATAAAGGCACACATTTTGGCATAGCCCCCATATAACTCTTTTGACATATTTAGGGATTTTGGTTGTTTAAGTCACAATTTTAACTCGAATTTTCTGTAAATTGGCCGTTTGTGTTCTTAGTATGCCCCACATAAATGCACTTCCAGATATTCGGTATTTTGAAAATTTTTGCCACCACAATTTTTGCCACAGCGTTCTTGCTCTTATTCAAGTGAAATGGAAAAATAGGATATACTTGATTTTTTATACACTACACCACATAGTGGTAAGGGTATTATGTCTTTGTGCATTTGTTTGTAACGAGATAGACCCATAGTTACTTTTGAGAACCTTCATAGAATCACTTTCTGAGTCGATTTATGCATGTCAGTCCGTCCGTCCGTCCGTCTGTCCATGTATTCTTGTGAACAAAATGCAGGTCGCATTTATTATCCGATTGAGATGAAATTTTGCAAACAATACTTTTTTGTCCCAAGGACGAACCCTATTGAAATTGGTGAGAATCGGATCAAATTTAGATATAGCTCCCATATATATCTTCATCCGATTTCGGGTTAAATGTGCACCAAATGTTCACTATCAGTCCAAATTACCTGAATTTTGGCACACCCAACCGAGTTCGGCCTAGAAGCAAGTATATCAAATTTGGAGAAAATCGGTTCAGATATAGCTATAGCTCCCATATATATCTTTCATCCGATTTGATCTTTAAGTCCCTCACATTCCTACTATGCACTCCACAACCATGATATTTGGTACCAGGTATTAGATGGAGCACAGAAATAGCTATTTTAAATTTTATCGAAATCGGTTCAGATTTGGATATAGCTCCCATATATATCTTCATCCGATTTCTGGTTAATTGACCACCAAATGGCCAATATCAGCCCAAATGACCCGAATTTTGGCGCATGTGACCGAGATTAGCCTTAAAGTAAATACAACAAATTTGGAGAAAATCGGTTCAGAAACAGCTATAGCTCCCATATATATGTTTTATCCGATTTGGTGTTTAAGCCTCTCACATTCGTAATATGCACTCCACAAGAATGATATTTGGTACCAGATATAAGATACAGGCCAGAAATAGCTGTTTGTAATTTTATCGAAATCGGTTCAGATTTGGATATACCTCCCATATATATCTTCATCCGATTTCGGGTTAATTGTGCACCAAATGGCCGATATAAGTCCAAATGGACTGAATTTTAGTACATCGGACCAAATTCAGCCTAGAAGCAAGTATATCAAATTTAGTGAAAATCGGTTCAGATTTGGATATAGCTCCCATATATATCTTCATCCGATTTCAGGTTAATTGTGCACTAAATGGTCAATATCAGCCCAAATCACCTGAATTTTCGTACATAAGACCGAATTCAGTCTAGAAGCTAATACGTCAAATTTGGAGAAACCCGGTTCAGAGATAGCTATAGTTCGTAAAATGCACGATAGAATTAGATAGATTTTGATTTTGTACCAAATATCTCATAGAGCTCTGAAATGCCCTGTATAAACCTTTTTATGAGAGCTCTACTAAATATGCATAGTGGTGTAGGGTATCATATAGTCGGCCCCGCCCGACTTTTGAGCTTTCCTTACTATTTTTACTTGCAAAAATGCTCCCGCTCGAATTCAAGGGAGTTACACTGCCTACTTAAAAAATAAACAACATAGGTCAATGTTAGCTGCAGTAGATATTTTACGTTGTCTCCTTGTTATCGGTACATTAAAAAAAAACTAAATATCAGAAATAAATATCTCAAAAAAATAAATTTATCTATATATTTTCGTTATTTTGTAGTTTTAATTTCTCAACCAAATCAGCTGTAATTTGATATTTCAGTCCATTTTTTGGTATAATCCCCATATTACAGTACTTCTGATCTTGAGATCTTTGAATGACTAACTACTCTCAAAAAATATTCAATGTAGATTCAAACACCCTTACAAGGAACTTCCATATATCAGGAGTTGTGAAGATATCTGATATGGCCAATAGCCAAGATTTCGCATCATGAGGTTATAAAAGGTCTTAACCCGAACTTAACGTAATGTTTACTTATTTTATATAGCTTCCTTTAAATGTCGGAAGTACTAACCATATCTGAACCTATTGAATCACAACTAGGCAGCTTGGTGTTCTAGTCTCTATTGAGAAGACATTACTTCTTTGTATCATCGAAGGTAAATATGTATCGGAGCTAGACAAAATTAAAATTGTTCTCAGCCATAATATAAAACCTCACTACGTATATAAGTTGTAAAAATACATTTTTACCATATAAACTTAGTATTTCGAATTTTTTCGAATCGCTTTAGTGAAATGTTAAAGGATTTGAATTTCGGGTGAATTAAAAATTTCTTAAATTTTTTTTTTCCTTTTTTTGAATAAATATAATAAAGCATTTTATAAATTCAGCGGAATTTAGTTAAAATAAGGACATATTGGATCTCATGCACTGTCCTTGTTTTCATAATCGAAAAATTAATTAATATTGACCCCTATTAACTAAAGTGTCAGTATACGTTTATTTTCATATAGTGGTATAGGTTATCCCAAAAACCAATCCGATGACTATAGCCTTTTCTACTTCCTCACTTTTTTCTCTAAAATACAAGTTGTCGAGTATTTACATGTGTTTGAGAGGGTATTTTTATATGTGGCATGCAGTATGTATCGATGTATGAATGTTATAAAGGTATTTTTGTGTACGTGTGTTTATATTTTTGTAAAAGAAAATGTCTTTTTATTGTATGCCGGCAGTGTAAGTTTGTTTATAAATATGTATATACGTGTGTGTGTGAGTATGTTTTGTTTAGTAATTACTTTGAATACTTAGGCAGTAGATTCGATATTTTGTTGTTTTACACACTCTTTCGGCAGAGTTTAGTTTTATTTTTTCATTTACACATGTCTATGTCTATGTATATAAGTACACATTTATATATGTATAGTTTGTGTAAATCTTTTTCTCAATGCATTAGTGTGACAGTGTTGTGTTTGTTGTTGTTTATAAATAATTCAATTAAAGTAAATATTTACATTACAACTAGGTGTACTTTACATGTAATACATGTAAACGACCGGAAAAAAAATTAGAAACAATATTTCAAATACGTTATACATTGATTCGATTTCTTGTGGATTTTTTTTTTCGTTTTCAAATGAAAGTCTTGCCATTGTTTTTGTTAGCTAAAATTAGTGAGTGGTTTTTTCAGTTTATAGTCATTTGTTATTGTTTTTTTTTTTTTTCAATTTTTTACATTTATTTATTCTATATATCCATGGCATTTTGTTATATGTGTGTATGTGTCTTATATGCCACCTCTGCTATGTACATAAATTAAATTTGTTGTTATTCATTTTTTTTTACTTTCATTTAATGTTGTTGTTTGTTTGGGTTTTTTTACATATTCTAAATTCTAGTCACTGGGGTTAAATAGTGTTTGTCTATCTCTCTTCATTTTGTTATTTTATTTTTCTGCCACACCAGCTGTGGCATTCGCAGCCAAGACCCGGGGAAAAATGTCATCTATACTCTCATAAAATTAATGTTTAAAAATCAGCCCGTATAAAATTGCTACCCAAATGAGATTTATTTTGTTTCTGGATTTTTGTTTTTGTATTTTTTTTTTTTTTCATTCGTATCACCATATTTTGCCAGGGAACGCAAGGGAGGGGGCAGGGGGTAATCGTTGATTGAAGTGCTTCCATGTGTCAATTGTAGTGGCAAGCCGTACTAAAAGGGGAAATTGCTGATAATAGTGCCCAGCATTATGTACTCGTCATAGAAATGCGCATATTTAATTTCTAAATGTTTTGGATTAGCATAAATTTTGTACAAAGGAATTTTAGAAAATAAAAAATTTTGCCTGGATGGAGCACTAAATTAAGTTAAACTTTCAAACAAAATTAGTTTTTGGCATACATAATCGTATTATAGAAAACTGTTTATAAACTAGCAGTAATTCAATTATGGTTTGTTAATAGTCTTCGAAAAAAAATTTAATTGTTACACCAAATGAATAGTTGTTTGCAATTTTGAAATGCAATTACAAAGGAGTATGTAATTTCTTATAACAATGATAAATAAATGAATGAGATTTGTAAAATAAGAAAAAGGGCTATATAAAACAAAAATTTCTAAGCCAGGGGCTAAGGACAATTAATTGAATTGAATATGGGCGTTTTGCAACTTGACCCATTAAAATACATTCACACTTTGGATTCTAGTTATACAAAAATTTCCCACATAGCATCACAAAAGATCCAAATATTTTAGTTGAAAATTAATTTAACCATAAATTCCCTCAAAAATATATATTATTCTGGTATTTAAGCGACATTTTAATGGTCTTAACCACATTTTCAACCACAAGGATCACTCATTCACTATTTTTAAAGTTTCTGAAATCAGGCACAACTGACTGTAGTCCAAATTCTACGAATTTTAAAGACACACAATAAGGACACAACTGAAGAGTTTCTCATGATGTAGGGTACAGAAAGTTCCTTGCTTAATAATTTATTTATGTGCTACATCAAAACATGGAAGATATGCATAATCTCAAAATACTGGTCTGAGGTTACATAAAAGCTGAGCCAATCCACGTATATATAATTTCGCTAGTTTTAGAAGTTGGCCAAAATTTCCAACCGATTCAGATGTCCTTTGATAAATGCGGTTGGGAGTTCTTTTGGTAAAAAAAAAAAAAAAACGATATAGATGATCAACTATTGGGTATAGACCCCATATGACGGTTCCACCAGATCCCTGCTTAAAACTAGCATTATAGGTAATTTCGTATGATTGAAGATAACAACGCCTCCAGATGTTTCCTAAGCTAGAATTTCAATAGCAGTCATGGCCAAATACAACCTTCATGCATATGCATTTGCCGATTTTTTAATGACCCAGCCCCATTTTTCAGACGAATTTTAAGGGTAGAACACCATTACCAGAAATGCATCAAGTTTCGGAATACGTTAACCACACCGCTTCAATTCAGAATTAAATTTGTATTATTTTTCTTAATTTAAAATTTTCAAACATTTAAATTAGTATACTAAAGAGCAGTGAAATAGTGGCAATAAGACAAATTCCTGAAAACAAAGCACAAATTCGCCAAGATTATTCAAATTAACTAAAATCGGAGAGAGCATATAGGGTAAGTGTGCCTAAGTTCGGCATGTCCCAGTAGTCGGCACTTTTTATTTTTAATAATATATAACTAAATATAACTGAATGTATTTTTTTTTACTTCAAAAATATTGTCAGCTATCTATGTGCACAATTTCGCTAAGAAAAGATGAATTATTCTAATAAAAATTAATTTTTTGTCTGTGAAGGTCCTCAACAATTCATATTCTTAAGAAAAGTACAATAAAGACGTCGAATCAGTATAACTAAACAAAAATATTATATTTTAATGAATTAATTTATTATTATTATTAATTATTCTTACAAAAAAATTGGTATGCCGACTGTTGGAAAATGCCATATCGACAATTGGCAAGTGGTGCCGACTACTGGCAAAAAAACATTGTTTTAATAAAACTACAAATTTATGAAATTTAATAAAAAGTTATTAAAACTTTATTTATTATTGCAAAAACTATACAAAATTTTTTAATCCGAATAAATTAACTATGTAATAATTGAAATGTTCCACTCAGAATGGTGAGCGATTAAAAACGCGAAAATCCTAAAAGTGCCGACTACTGGTACACTTACCCTATGTACAAACTCTTTTTCAGAAAAAAAAAAAACAGGGAAGCTGATGAAGTTTAGGGCTCTTTTTGAAAACAAATTTATTCCCGTTCTAACCCCTTTTAAAATTGCTATTTTTCGCTGCTAATGGAAAACAGTTGTTAAAAAAACGACAATAATGGTATTAAGACTGACTAGTTTGCAATAAAAAAATCACAAAAAAAAAATCACAAAATCACCAAATGATGGACATATATTGTTTTTTTTTTCTGGGAGGAGTTAAACTACCCACTGAGAATCCGAAATGTCAAATTATAGCCTGTTTTTGGAAAGTGGGCAAAAAATGCACAAATTGAACTTACATTGAAGATAGTAGTAAATCTACCCAAAGAATCTCCGAAACAGCATCTTATGACTGCCTTTAGAGAGAAACCTTTCAAATACCGAAAATCAGGTGGTACCGCCACATGGAGTAGGACCGACACATTCTATTTTCAATACCAAATAATCTGGGAACAATATCTGTGCACAATTTCAAGGCTCTATCTTTAATATTCTATAGTGTTTTCAATAAACAGATTAGCATGCCTAAATCAACATAGAATTCGAAGAATATTTTGTAGTGTGGAAAATGTGGGTGTAAATATTTTTTCTCTTTCATAAATAACAAGTTAAAAAGCAGTAAATCGGCCGGGCCAAACTTTGAATACACTCCACATTTGAACGAATTTGGAAATTTTCAAAAAATAAAATCCGTTAAAAATTCTATTAAAATCTTAAAAATACCGAATATAGGCATTATATTGGAGTCTATACGACGTGGACCTACATAGGCATTGTTGTCATAAGCCTAAAATTCGAAACTTGAAATTAACGGTGAATGATGTAGATAAAAACTTGAAAATACTGTACATAGGGTGGTACCGTTACATCGGAGCTCTACGAAGACCTGTACTTGCAAAGACAATTTCCTGTTACAGACTGTAGCATCAATTACGAGCTTCAAATACGACATCTCAAACAATTTAGGTGAGTATTGTACCTAAAAACGTCAAAATACGGAATATAGGGAGGTACTGATATATGGGGCCTATACGAATACCTGGACCTGCATAGATAACTTTCTGTCATAGGCTGTAGAATCTATTACGAACTTCAAAGTCCAAATTTGAAACAATTTCGATAAATAATGTCGCTACAATCATCAAAGTTCCGAATATCGGGAGGTACCGTTATATGGGGGCTATACGAAGACGTGGACCTGCACAGACAATTTTCTGTCTTAGGCTGTAGTATCCGTTACGAACTTTAAATACCAATAGTTGTGTCTTTCTTTTGTGGAAGACAAAAATCGAAAAATCCAAATGTCGACTTTTTTCAACTTTAAAACCTAATTTTGAACGACAGAGAATATGAAATGCGTATAAAAGTTGGTGTAGTACCCACATTTTTTAATAAATCCAGAATCTTTCAATGATTTGCATTTAACTATAAATGATTTAAGATAAGTCACAGATAATCGATTGACTGTCTGTCCAAATATATATTTTGTACATTTTTAAAATTTTGAATTTTAAATTGGGATACGCTCTTACTTCCGATATAAAAAATTCTTAAATTCGTGTCAACTTCCGACTCAACTATAAATACTTCCTTCGACTCGTTTATAAGGACTCCCTTCGACTCGTCTATAAAGACTCCCTTCGACTCGTCTATAAAGACTCCCTTCGACTCGTCTATAAAGACTCCTTCGACTCGTCTATAAAAACTCCTTCGACTCGTATATTAAAACTCCCTTCGACTCTATAAAAACGGAAAATTCCCATAGTCGATTTCTACTAACTAATTTTTGTCTTTTTGAGGTCAAAAATTGATGATGGACAATTTTTTTAATTTTTGCTTTTTTTTAAATCGAAAAATCAAATCGAAATCAAAAATCGAATTTGTTTGGTAAAGTAGGTCATTTCTTAAACGAGCCAAAAAATACTCAAGACGAGAAATCTGTGTTTAATTATGATTTTTTATACTTTTAATAATATTTTATTTGCGATTTTCGCCCTAAAGTCGACTTTTCGTAACATATTTTCGCCTTTGAGATCAAAACATTTTGATCGAATTTCCATTTTCAAACGAGCCAAAAAAATATACGTTTTTATTTTTGATTTTTTTAATTTTAATTTTAAAAATAAAAATTGTATTTGATTTAAAGAATCCATATCGAAAATCAATTTTTAAGGAACTGGACAAAATCAAAAAATAAAATGAAAAATCAATTTTTTTCTAAAGCGAAAAATTTCAAAATCTAAAATTCGACTTTTATTTCCACCCTCATATTTAACTTAATTGAATCGAATGTGAAATTCATACAAATGTTGGGGTGAAAACCCAATAAAAATTATAAGATAAAATTAAAGCCAAAATCTCTTTAAAAATATTTCTCAATATCTTGGAAACATATTTCCCCCTTTCAATGGAACTCTCCCTCACCATAAACATATTTTAAATATTTCAAACGCACTCTTTTCCCCGAAAAATTTCCAAAATTTCCCTAGAAGCAAATAAAATTCTTTAGCTTATCTTACCCACAAAAACGTTCTTTTTGGAGAGGATTATTATTATCATAATTATTATTATTTCAATGATTTCCACCATTAAATTTTGGCTCTTCTTTGGAATTTGCCGGAAACACTTCATTTACACAGACACTTGCCTTTTGTTCACTTCCTTTGGCCTTGCCTTCCATCCATCGTTCCCCCTGGTTCATTTGTTTTGAAATTATAACGCAAAGAATTTATTTTGATTTTTTGTTTCAATTTTCTTTTTTTCATTTTCTTTAATTTAATTTATGCATTATCACTTTCTTCTTCGTCATCTTCTGCATCATCTTCGACATTTTTTATTTTTTGTTTTTCATTTTCTTATTCTGTTTATTATATTACAAAAATTACAATAAAAACTTAAAAATTAAACTTAAAATAATAGGCAAAGAAATAAAAAAACAGGAACCAGTCCTTATACTTTATACAAAAGAAAATAACTTATTTTAAAAGTGCTGTCCTGCGGTCCTGGGTCGGTCAGTCAGAATGTAAGTGAGTAAATGTTATGGTCAAAGTCTTCCTTGGTTTGTGTATGTGGGGTGAGGGGGGTTGACTGGGAGAGGGTGTATGTATGTTAGTAATTCCTCCTATCTATGTTTCGTCCGTCTGTCTCTCTGTCTCTTTCTAAACTAAAAACTAAGCCATAAAATTAAGTTTTAAAAAAATTCAGTACTTTTTTCATGTTTGTTGTTGTAGTTTTAGGTTTTTTGTTTGTTTGTTAGTGTTAGTAAAAATTTATTTTGCACTATGACTATTAAAATTGGGGAGTTTTATTTTTTCCTCATTTTTTCTTTTAGGGGACACATTTTTGTTGGTTTGTTTGCTGTTGTTGTTGTTTTGCCGTTTTTTTTTTAGTTTAGTGTTAAATAAAAATTTATGGAAATAGAATTACACTAAATACGCCTGCACATGGGGTCCTTGCTGCTGGCCAGGCTGTATTGTTTGGTTGTTGCTGGCCTGCGACGAAGCGGCTAGGGGTGCTGCTGCAGCTGCTGTGGGATTATTGCTGGCTACCATTTGCTGTTGTTGTTGCTGCTGCTGCTGCTGCTGTACATGTTGCAGGGTTTGGGCGCCACTGTGATCACCACTGATAACCCTTTGCTGCTGGTGTTGTTGTTTGGGAATTTGTTGGGGCCGCCATGTTTGCGACATATTTGGATGATGCTGCTGCTGCTGTTGAGGATGATGCATGCTTCGATGCAGACTATTTATGCCCTGCATAACCTGCTGCCCCGATGGTGAAGGCGAGGCTGGTGGCATCATCAACATTTGCTCATTGTCCAGTGTTGAATAGTCCGATTCAATACTGGAATAAATGTGTTCCGAGGGTGGTCGGGTCCAACCCATTGGAACACCACCACCACCCCCGCTGGCATGCTGATGATAATACTGGGCAGCTGTGGTTGTTGCTGCTGCAGCTGCTGCTGTAGTTTGTTGAGCCACTGCATTGGGATGTAGATGGGTGCCGGTCGCCTGCACATGATGTAGAGTACCCGTGTGCTCTGCACCTCTTCGCTGTGGCCTGGGCGAGGGTGTGGCTGTGGTGGCCGATGAATAGTGCTGCTCTCCTTCTCCCTCAGGACAATAGGCGGGAGGAGGGGCAGGCCTATATAAAATACCAGGACTGGCTGGCTGCTTGATACGTTCATGATTATGATCCAGTGTATAGTTATTGCCACTGCGATAATCAACCGGCAGGGCATAGCGTAGCTTTTCCCAAAAATGTCTATCACCTCGTCGTATGTGATGAACAGCCGTGGTCTTCAAATAGGGCAGTAGTTCAATATCATTCTCCGCCTCAAATATGGCCTCTGGCTCTTCGATTAGCACCAATTTTTGGGGCCTTCCCCTTAGCGCATCATGCAGTGCCCGCCTCAGCTCACAGCGAGACCATTCGGTTTGCAGGAAATTCCTTGTCAACAATATCACCACTCGACGCGAGACACGTGATGCCTCCAGAATTTGATAGTGTGTGGCATCGTGGGACAAATCGCGATGTTGCAGGCAAATACGCAGAGGCGGCCGACCCGTCTCCAATTCGGCCACCAAATATTGGCCCACAAACTCGGAATCTTTGGCCGAATGTAGGAGTATGGCATCGTACAGCTTCTCAGACTCTTCGCAGCGTGGCCCAAATACACGCACACCATAATGGGCGAATAGCCAAATACGTAACGACTCACGAAACACAAAAATGATGATGACAACAATGAGAAGGAAGACCAGAGCCAGGGCAGCTGCCAATAATGGTATGTACGTTTTTGGGATGCCATGTTGCAGCATCGAACCGCCAGCATAATAGTCACTGCAGGCGGCTGTGACATTAAAATCCAATTCACGTTTTCGGCTGCCATAGCTGGTAACACCAATGTCACTGCCGCCACTGCTGCCCGGGCTGGCATCTTCCATGCAAAAGATATCCTGGGAATCTTGTACTATCAACGCATTGTCAGCCACATATGAGGTCAACTCTTGCAAAAACTTGCAGCGACATGACCAGTGATTACGCCCCAAGCCAATGGTGCGTAGCGCCCGAAATTGCGGCAGCTGCAATTGCCATATGGGCAGAGTCACCAAACGATTGCCATCCAGGCGTAGCACCTCCAGCGACTGCAGTGGAGCCAGTGTGGCATTCTCAATGGATGTCAACAGGTTGTTGTGCAGGTAGAGCTCACGCAAAGCTGACAAATGCTCAAATTCATAGCCTTGCAACGTTTGCATTAGATTGTCCTCCAAATGCAATATCTGCAGCGAGATGAGGCCGGCAAAGGTGCGATTCTGTATGCTGGCCACACGACTGGCATTCACAAACAATGACTTGAGGTTCTTGCGGCCGATGAAGGCATGATTCTTGAGAACGGGAAAGTTATTGCCATCCAGGTACACGACACTCGAGTCCATGGGTACACGACGCGGCAGTTCCATTGTCTGTTGGCCGCCACAGTCCACCACATTCGTGGACCATATTTGATCATGATAGCATGTGCAATTGTTGGGACATGTCATCTCGCAATCACAGGCATCAAAATCACAGCAATGACACAGGGCAAAGCAGTGCGAGTCATAGCGGCAAAGGAAGTCTTGTGACTTGAGCGAGGCCAATGGCCTTACCGGAGCTCCACGAGCATGGGGCATCACACACTCAATGTTGTGGGAATCCATGACCCGCGGATGTTGTCTGGTGGTCAGGTTGTTGATGCGCTGCAACCAATCCATGGTGCAGTCACACTCGAACGGATTGCCGCCCAAATAAAATTCTGGCAGCGATTTCAATGGACCCACTGGAGCCACACGCAGCTGCTGCAATTGCAACTTGGCCAAGGCATTAGCATACAAATCGACACGAGCCAAATTCACTTTGTCCACAAATGTATTCGGGTGTATGGTTGCAATCAAATTGTTGTTGATAAACAGCAGCTCCACCGTGTTCGGTATGGACATGGGACCAATTTCGGTAATGCGATTGTGACTGGCATCCAAAGTTTTCACACGAATTTCCTCTTGCAATTTGTAGTAATTTCCCAGCGACTCAATGTAATTGCCATGGATATCCAACCATTTGAGATTGGCCGGTATGAAGGCATAATCGAACCAAACCAAATGATTTTCCGACAAATTCAACCACAACAATGACATTAGGGTGGCAAATACACCATTTATGTCGGAGACAAAATTTCGATCCAGCCTTATGGCCTCCAACTCATAGTTTTTATCAAACGAGCCTCGTTCAATGCTCTGTATGCGATTTTTGGCCAAATTCAAAACACTCAAACGTGAGAGATCGGCAAACATGCCCACTGAGATATTGCCAATTTGATTGTCAATCAAACGCAAACCGGTCAGCTGATGTAGATTCTTGAAGCTATCATTGTCGATGGTACGAATTTGATTTTCACCCAAATCCAGGGTTCTCAGCATGCTGAGATCTTGTATGGCACGTGGAACTTCGTTGAGTTGATTGGAGCTCAAATCCAGTTCCTTGAGATCGGAGCAATTTTTGAAGACATTCGATTCAATGACGGAAATGAGATTATTGTTCAGCGTCAGCTTGGAGAGTACATAGAGGCCATTGAAGAGCTTGTCATCCAGGGTGTGTAGACGATTCTCTGCCAAATTCAAGGTGTGCAGGTTGTACAGAGGCAAAAAGGCATCTTCCTCAATGTGGCCAATGGAGTTGTTGCGAAGATTCAGATTTTGCAGGAAATACAATTCCTTGAAGGTGCGATAGTCAATGCGTGTCAAGGCATTGTGGGCCAGGTTTAGTTCAATTAATCTTATCAGTCCTGCAAAGGTGGTGTTGTCAATGTGATTGGAGGTCAATTGGTTGCCGGACAAGTCCACCACCAGTAATTGCTCCAGACGATGAAACAATCCCTTGGGTAGCTCATAGAGTTCATTGTTTTTCAAATGAATTTCCCTTAGCTCCTTGGAGCCGGCAAACAACCCCTCCGGCAGGGTTTCCAAATGGTTGTTACTCAAATTGACAATCCTCAAAGATGACAGGCCAGCCAAGGCTTCTCCAGATAACTCCGAGATATTGTTGTTTTGCAAATTCAAATGCTGCAGACGTCTTAGCCTGGAAATGCCCCATGATTCGGTAATGGATCGCAACTCATTGAAACTGGCATCCAGGGTTTGCAGCTCACTGCCTCCATTACAATTCATGTCGGCAAAACCCAGATTCTCGGCAGCCCTAATGCGATTGCGGGTCAAATTCAAGACTTGTAAATTCCCCACAGGACACAGGAATCCTGGAGGCAGGGCCCTTAAATTGTTATCCGACAAATGCAGCTCCGTCAATTGTTTCAGGCCATTTAAGGAGTCAGGAAACAGTTCCAATGTCTTGCTGGGTCCCCACTCTGAGTTGTGGGTATTGATGACCAAAGTCTTGACAGTATTCAAACCCTCAAAGGCATTGTTGGGTAGCTGCAGAAGTTTGCATGACGTCAGTCTCAGTTCATCCAGTGTCTGTAGTCGAGCAAATGCCGCCTGGGGCAACTGGGATTCGAATAAATACAAATCACTGCATCTTATCTCCAGTTGGCTGAAACCATCAGCACCTTGTAAATCCAATGCCAGCGAACGTTCAATGAGACGTAAATTACACTTAACCGATGTGGTGCCATTGTACTGCCAGGAACACTGATTTGTGGCCGGTTGGGGCAATGTTGATGGTGCCAATTGTTGTTGCTGTTGTTGTTCAGCGGATGTGCCACTGGCCAGAGCAGCTACTTGACCAAGATTTGAAGATGCTGCCACTGCTGCACTAAAATATTCCATGTGCAGTGCCAGCAGCAGAATCGAAGTCCATAGATATCGTTGCAGCAGGCAGCATATCCAATTGCCCATATTGAACGATTTTCTAAAGTCCAGCATGATTTGCCAGATTACTATGGTGGTGGTATTGGTGTTCCCAGGAGTTGTGGAGGAGTAGGGTGGGGATTTTTCTTGCTTTCCGATTTTTTTCGTTTATTTTCTTCACTTTTCAAATTTTTTGGGTTTTTAGAAATTTCAACATTTTTTTCAACATTTTCTTGTGTTACATTAAAGAGGTTTTATGCCTCTTGACTTTGTTTTTGCTATGTGCGTGTGTGTGTACGTAGGTGGGGGACGAGAACTTCACTATAACACACTCTCAAACATTTACACTAGTGTTTGGCCAAATGTTCGGTTTGCAACATTTTCTTCCTGCACAACTTCACTTTTCTCAGAGGCGTTGTTCTCCGAACTTTATATATCACTTGAATTTTTCAATTTCAATATTTTTGTCAAACCAATATATATTTTCTTTATTTTACGGGACTTTTTCACCCAGGCGTTTATTATCCAACGTTCACTTGTTTCGTTTGTATTTTCCTCTTCGTTTCGAATTTCTTCAATTTTAACTTCGTTTAGATTTCTTTTATTTTTTTTCTTCTTTATATTCCGTTTTTCGGTTTTTCACAAATTTTCCCCATTTGTCGTCGTAGTCGTCGTTTGCTGAAGTCGTTTTCTATTACTTTTTCACATTCGTTTTTTCGCTTTTCCTTTTTCTATACACCACTCTGTTGTGTGTTTTGCTTGTATTTGGGGTTCTTTCATGCTTTACACGATGTCGAAGTTGTTAGTTCTACAAACAGAAAAAACCGATTTTTTCATTACTTCCACTCTGGACAAGAAATCAACGAACGTTTTTCAAAACCGAAAAAATTTTGCGCGTCATCACACGTCCGCTCTTTTAGATGCTCGGACTCGAACTGATTTTTGAAAAATTCAAACAAACATCAAGTCCATGCCCATGTGAATGGTTCAGTTCTTGCCACAACTCCAGTGGCAGAGACAACGACTTCGTTGGCAGTGGAAAAATGAGTGTTTGTGTGTCGGTGAGTGTGTTCAATTTACACTCGTTACAACGAAACGACTATGGCTGGCTGACTGAATGGATGGATGGTTGGCTGATGATAGCCACAACAATGGGAAGAGAAATGCACAAAACTACAGAGAGCAGAGAATGAGAGAACTCAAAAATTGAGAGGGAACAAGTCACAAAGTAAACAGCATGAGCAAATTTTTATTTTGGATAAGCAATGAAAACATTTTTTCGTTGAATATAAAAACAATTTGGAAAAAAATATAAAATCACTTTCCATATTTTTCTCATTTTATTAGAATATTTGAAATGATTATATTTCTCAATTTTTTTCCATCCTCCTCAATGCCCTCCCCCAAATTGAGCAAGAGTGGCCCTTTTTACATAGCGGTAAAAACGGAAACTAAACAAGGACCTTTACCTTATCCTTGAGTAAACACACATAAACAGCTCATAGATTCTACCCTCCTCTCTCCATTACTCTCGCTCTCTCTATCCTTTATTTTATATTATCCTTGCAACACAAAATTTAGTAACAAAACCGACCACCAGCACGACAAAAGGCGCTAGTGTAAACAATGAGACAATAAAACATTGAGGGAGAGAGAGGGAGAAAGAGACAAAGAAATTCACACAGAGAGTAAAATACCAGCCTCTCTTGAGTGAAAATTGAATATACTTACTTCTCTTAATTTCTCTCTTCAAGAGAACTTTAATTTTCACAATTTTCCTCAGAAAATACAGCAAACAAAACATTCCACAATTTAAAGAGGCAATGCATAAAATTAAATTGTTTAGAACTTTAAACTGCAATTCTGTTCGATTTCAGATGCAAACAAACACACACACACACACAATTTTTGTGCTCCATATTTACAGATCACAAGTAGCGGCCGCATGGTAGGTGTACCATGCGAAACAACCTGATTTTCAATGCCAATATAACAAGGTGCGGCAAAAGTTGAAAATCTTTGCAGATAATAGCTTTCTCATACAGTTTCATTAACTTAATTAGTCATGGTTTTAAAGCGTTGGTATCCCTTTGCTGTTCAATTTCATACATGGTTGATTATAATGAGCAGTTTTCTTATGGGAGCATAAAATATTGGAACTATTTTGGTCTTGGTAATGTGAAAATGATTTCCGCTGCACCTGAGTTTGGAATTGAAGTGCATTCATTATGTAAAATTAGAATCACAATTAAGACATGGATTTTGAAAATTGCTTGGGAAATATATTAAAAATGTTCTCATATTTGTATTTTGACATAAAGATAAATTAAAATAGTAACGCATACAAAGTCAAGGAAGTGTCCTACCACCTACAATTACGATATCTGAAAATACAGTGAAATATATATAAAATTGTCGCATGGTTCCAAAATTCGAGGGGTAAATCACTAAATCCAAGCAAAATATTGTATATTTTAAGAATATTTTTTCAACATGTTTGAAAATCGAAAATCGAATCTGATCTGTTCCAGTATCTTCAAGAACTTACTAGTCTTGCATTTTTTTTTTGCTATATCATAAAGGAAAATTGGTTATGACCTTGAGAAGACTTAAATGTAAACTCGGATGAATCATACATATGGGAGCTATAACTATATAAATATGAATTGATTTGGGTCGTACTTGACATACTAAATTCCAGTCGAGACCATTTTGTGTGAATCAAAATATTATTCTATGTAGAAGACCAAAATGAACCACCACATAGTGGTAAGGGTAATATGTTCTTGTGCATTTGTTTGTAACATGGAGAAGGAAACGAGAAAGACCCATAGTTCCGTTTGGTAATCAGCATAGAATCACATTTTGAGTCGATTTATGCGTGTTCGTCCGTCCGTCTGTCCATGTATTTTTGTAAACAAAATGCAGGTCTCATTTATTATTCGATTGAGATGAAATTTTCTGAATAACATTTGTTTGGCTCAAGGACGAGCCCTATTGAGATTGGTGAAAATCGGTCCAAAGTTAGATATAGCTCCCATATATATCTTCATACCATTTTAGGTTTCTTGTGCACCAAATGACTAATAACAGTCCAAATGGTGTGAATTTTAGTAATTCAAACCGAATTTAGTATAGAAATAAGTACTTTAAATTTGATGAAAATCGGTTCAGATATTGCTATAGCTCCCATATATATGTTTCATCCGATTTGGTGTTTAAGTCCCTCAAATTTGTAAATGCACGATATAAGAATAATATTTGATTCCCGATATGAGATGCAGCCAAAAACCAGTAAAGAAAGTCTTAAAGTCGGGCGGGGCCGACTTTATGATACCCTACACCACTTTGCTAATTTAGTAGAGCTCCGCATAACAATTAAAAGTTCATACACGCTATGATTATAATTTAAAGTTCAAAGGCTGAATATGCCGAAGGATTTGTATCCCTTAAATTCGTCCTTGAATTACCCATTTGGTGCACAATTAACTTGAAATCGGATAAAGATATATATGGGAGCTATATCCAAATCGGAACCGATCTCGATAAAAATGGGCAAAGATATTTATGAGCTGTATTTGATATATTTCCCTGAATATCGTGGGTATGCACTCGTTGGAGTGCATATTACGGCTGTGGGTAACAAATATGACAAATCGGATGAACAGTATATATGGGAGCTATAGCTATATCTTAACCCATCTTCACCAAATTTGACATACTAGCTTCTATACTCAATTCGGTCGTAAGTGCCAAATTCCATACCATTTGGACAAATATTAGACGCTTGGTGCACAATAAAAGTTAAATCGGACGAAGTTATATATGGGAGCTATATCCAAATCTGAACCGATCTCGATATAATTTAGCAAGGATATTTCTGAGTGATATTTAATATATTTCCCCAAAAAGCGTTGTTACAGAGTGCATATTACGGCTGCGGAGGACAAAAATAGCAAATCGGATGAACAATATATATGGGAGCTATAGCTATATCTGAACCGATTTCGATCAAATTTGGCATACTTATTTTCAGGTCCAATCTGATCGTACATGCAAAATTCCATAATATTCGGACTGATATTACACGTTTGGTGCACAATAAAAAGCAAATCGGGCGAAGATATATATGGGAGCTATATCTAAATTTTGACCGATTATCTCCAATTTCAAACAAATGATTTGTGCAACATTTCATCTGGATAGGACAATAAATACGAACTGTACTTTGTTAACAAAAATACATGGACAGACGGACGGACGGGCATGCATAAATCGACTCAGAATGTGATTCTATGCAGATCATCAAAAAGAACTATGGGTCTATCTCGTTTCCTTTTGCCTGTTACAAACAAATGCACAAAGACATAATACCCTGACCACCTTGTGGTATAGGGTATAAATAGCTGTTTTCAATTTTATGAAGATCGGCTCAGATTTGAATATAGCTCCCATATTATCCGATTTCAGGTTTATTATGCACCAAATACCTAATTCAACCGAGTTTAGCATAGAAGCAAGAATTTCAAATTTTCTCCCATATATATGTTTCATCCGATTTGGCTGTTAAATTTTCCAACTTTCGGAATATGCACTCTACCATAATGTTATTTTGTACCAGAAATGTCATTGAGCTCATTAATTGCAATATAAATCTTTTTATTACGAGAGCTCTACTAATTATACATAGTGGTGTAGGTTATCATATAGTCGGCCCCGCCCGACTTTTGAGCTTTCCTTACTGGTTTTACAGTAATTGCGGAAGACACCGCTAATGTAGGGTCACAACGTATATACCGGGTATAAAAACGTATATACAACGTTTTTATACCCGCCACCATATCCGCTCCATATCAAGTTTGTCATTCCGTTCGTACCACAACAAAATATCTATTCTAGATCTCACAATTCTTGATCAGCATTTACTTTTATATCGAGTTAAACATGTATGTCCGCATGTCCATGCGTCTGTGGAAATTTCTGTAGCTTCCGAACCAAATGAAGTGAATTAATGAAATTTTATCCAGATGTAGAATTTTTCCAATTGGGCCATATAAGTCCACGTTTTGGTATAGCCTCCATATACCATCAAATATAAGTCATTTTGGGTTTTTTAGTCCCAATTTTTAAATAAATTTACTGTAAATTGACAGTTTGTGTTCCCAGTATGTGGAAAATATCCTTGCAGAGAGAACTGCCCATATACGTCACAAGTTTTGGTATTTGCCCCATATATCCATATAACTGAACCTCTGTGTTTTGATGGTTAATTTCACAGTTCCCACCACAATTGTTTCAAATTTGGTATTACGAGTTCTACCTCTTTTTTGTCAGAAAATTGCCTTTATATTTTGATGATTTTAGACACTCTTTTTACTGAAACTATTTAAAAGTTGGATTTTGGAGTTGCTGATAGATACTATCTTTCTTGATAGATAAGTATCTGGATATGGTCAAATTTGCGTATATCTCCCATAAAACTGTACCTAAAGATATTCAGTATTTTGATCATTTATGGCACATTTTTCGACGATATTGTATAAAATCAGGTATTTGGAGTATCTTCCCAAGTGTTCGTTTTTAACGGTGCCCCACGCTATTCAATTGTTGCAATTTTTCCCAAATGCTGAAGAGTATTAAAATTTCGGCACAGTAAAACTTAGATGCTTTTTGTTGGTTTTTTCTTTAATTGATAAAATTATGATTTTTGTGTTTTATTCGTATTTAACAAAAAACTACAAAAATTAACCAACATTAGAAAATCTTATAATGTTCAGAATTAAGATCTTCTTTTTTGTTATCCTAAAAATTTATGATTTTAGACATATGGCGTTTACAGTGGAATATAGAAATAACTAAATAATTGCTAACATGAAACTTAATCTGGAATGCATTCGATAGTGAAACTATTTGTTATGGTATGTGATATAAACCCTTCAACTACCCCACATCCGAAATTGTCTCTCAAATTCTCATACTAAATAAGTAATAAAGCTTAAAAGCACGGTTCTCATATATATTTGATTTATCCGATAACAATCTGTCTATATGCCTTCCACATGCTCTCAAAATGCATTTTTCAACACCAAACTACAAAAAAAAAAATGTCCTACAACAATGATTGTTTTCGTTTTTCGCCCCCGGAGTGAAGTTCTTCTCAAGTGTGCTTATTTACCCCTTTTGTTCCCCAGTGTCTTTTTGGAAGCTATAAAACATAATTTCCTTTCTTCTTTCTTTTCAATTTTTTTTTTTTTTTTTTTTTTTGTCAACTGCTGGTAGATGTGAAACATATTGCTTCATTGTGTTCTAATCACTAAATAAAATGTAGATATCGCGCCGAACAGAAAAATCTCCAAACATAAATTCTGGGCAACTAATCTTCTACCCAAAAACACTGATGTGAAATTTAAATTTGAAACGAAACCAAAGGAGTTTGATGTTGATGAACATCACCTCATCGCCCGCTCCCCCTATACAGAGGAAGAAGAGTTTTGTTTGCGTTTTTATTTTTAGGAAGGGATTTTGTTTTGAATAAAATGAACGAACGGCGTTTGTGTGCTGTTGTAGACACTTTTTTTCCTGGTGTTTTGTTTTTGTTTACGAAAAGTGCATAATATGTGGTAGCTGCTGGGCTGGTGTTGTTGTATCACCTCTTCTGACCACTTGAGATGTATTTTTGTAATCAAATTAATGTTGCAGTCACTATGGAATTTCGTTTTGGTGTGTTTCGAATCATTTTCCAAATCATGGCAAGTTGATGAGATTTAAATTCCCTTTGGCATGCTAAAGGCACGCGTTATGTTCTACTTGTGGCTGATTAGACAATATATAGCCGGAAAAGCTATGGCCATGGGGAATATAGCTTGCGAGTAGTTGTTGTGGGGGGATTAGTGTTGCAAATGAACCATAAAATGTTACTAATTATTAAGGGTTAAGGTGAAAGTGATTTTCTTTAAATGCATTTTTTTTTAATTTTGGAAATGGATTTTAAAAAATTAAATCCCCACTAATTTCTTTAAAAGAGCAGCAGCGTAGCATCCCCCTCCAATGCAGTTTTAGTACTAAATTTTTGTTATGAATAAGCCATACGAATTGCTCTTGCCTCATGGACAGCACACTCAATTTCTCTTGAGTATTTTTCTTCCGTAGCACTCTCATCGAAATTTAGTACTAAATTTCTCTCTTTAAGTCTTGAACAACCATAACAATTCAATAACTCAAATTATTTCCATTTCTCTTCGCTTCTCTTAAACACAATTGAGTATTATTTTTCCTCTAAGAGAATTTTTAGCCATGAATTGGCCTTTCAATTTCAGAGATGTTGGGTCGCTCACATGGGTGCAATGTGTTGGTTGGCTGGCTGACTGTTTGATTTGGTCTTTTGTGTTATTTAATAACAGCCTTTGATGGAACTGGTTCAACTTGTTCAAATTAATAATAAGTTCCCCGTAAATCCCCGAGCGTGTGTGTGTACTTCAATCGCACAAATTGTATATTACACTACGCCGAGAAGGGGGAACGATACGTATTAAACACGGACGGCTGGATGCTTGGATGGATGGTCGTAGAATGGATGGACGGACGGACATAAGTATGACCAACACCAATGGTGTTTTGGTTTTCATTAATGGGTGCAACAAAAACTAACAACAACAACTACAACGTGTTGTTCACCAGAAGAAAAATCGTATCAAATCATGTTGTCATGAAGGAAAAATAGTTTTTTTTTCTTAGTTTCTGGAATAAAACTAGATTTCGAAGCTGTGGAAATTTTGAAAAAAAGTCTTACAAAGTGTGAAGCAATATGAAAAATTGGAAAAAGAAAAACAAGAATGTTGTGAAGTGTTGTTGCCTAACGAAATTGTTTAGAGCTTGATTAAATTTTAATTTGATTATAGCCTATGTTTGAAAAAAAAAAATTGTGGTCTTACATGTAGTAAAGTGTAAAATGGTTTTTAATTAACAGCCAGATATTTTTTGTAAATAAATTGGAAGTATTGAAGTAATTTGGATATTTCCGAACTACGCAGTATCCACAAAAAAAAAATTAATGCTTTGGGGTAAAAATACGGTATAAGTGACAATCAACTGCTCTATGTCAAATGTACGTTCAGAGGTTTAGGGGTTTACCTTCTCTAGAAACAAGAACGAATGTTTGACTATTTGAATAAAATTCAACATCCTTATTTCTGGATATTCTTAGAATATGCATTGATTTTAAACCATTTTTTAAAAGGACGATTTTACTGAAATTCTCCAATTGACAATTTATTTTCGATAACAACAACGTTTTTAATTTTTGTAATTTATGCATGTGCCTTGAGCATCCCACTCCCTTTATGACAGGCTTCATAGTATTTCGAAAAGTATTTGCAGATTTTATACAGTTTGCGAATGTATGTGTGCTTATTTTTGAATTGATGAAAATCATAGTGGCTGTGGTTTTGAAAATGAAGCCAGTTCTGAAAATTGCATAAATAGATAGATAGAAAAAAAAAATAAATAAATGATAATAAAAAATAATATAATAAATATAATAATAAAAAATTTAAACTAAACTCAAATACCTTTTTTTTAAAAATTACAATTTTGAATAATGATTGAAGACTTTGCCACACAAAATTCAAGATCAAACATACAGATAGGGCAATTGGTTGTACACCGAAATTGATACTTAAAGGGCGTTAAAGGACCCCTATATATTTTTGGTACGAACTGTTAAAAGTTTTGATATTTGAAACAATTTAATGGATTTTGAGAAAAAATAAATAAATTCTCAATGTGATAATGGTGCGGACAGGAATCTCTGTTTCTCAATTGTAGAATTTACTTGGAAATTTTTTTTAAACCCTTTGAACAAAACTCGAAAAAAAAATCAATCTGATTTTTTTAATTCTGACGATTTTTTTTTTAGCGACCTTTGATAAAATAATGTTTTATGGAATTTTATGTAAAACCACATATAGGTTATAATTCAAAAAAAAAAAAACAAATATTTCACACTATTTGTTTGTTTTTTTGGATCTTCTTTGGATCTTCATATCTCGCCGAGCTAAATTGATCTAGCTATGTATGTCCCTCCGTCCATCTGTCCATGTTAATTTGTAATCACTCTACAGGTCTCAATTATGGCCGAATCTTCACGAAATTTAGAATGGAGGTAGGGTTAGGGCAATAATAGAAGCATATTGCTTTTGGAGATAATCGCAAAATATTTGAAATGCACCAAAAACTGAAAAATTTCCTGATTTTGCAGATGCTCTACAGGTCGCAATTATAGACCAATCGAAGCGGAAGCTAGCATGGGGCTAGAGCTTAGGGCTGGGCAGAAGCCATCCAATCTTGATGGTTATCGGGTGATATTTAGTGGGTGAAATATACCATAAAATTTGTGTTAAAGAAGAGTCAAAATTTCCATTAAACCGCGAATATTTTTAATCCCGGCGAAGTCACAAATAGACGTATAAGGTCAATTCTGACCATTACGTAGATGCCAATAGTGAATATATCGGATATACATAGCGAAATATATACAATGTATATATACAAAGAAAGGGGATGTTGGCTAGAATGCTTATATCTCAAGAATGACAAATTTTGTCAATTCAGAATGCCCTCTGGCACAAAAGTAAAAAATCTAAAAAAATCGCATAAAAATATGCCAATAATGATACTAATATAGATTTTGTGACATTTTTTTACCTTTTTTCATATATTTTTTATCGCATGCGATTTTTCCAATTTGACTTAAAATATTGAAGTGTATATTTTGTAATATTTTTTCACCTTACAACACAGGTTGTGGTTATTATATACAGATTGCAATTATCGTCCGTTCCTCACTTTTCACAAGGGTAGGGTTAGGCTCAGAAGGGCTAGGTCAATTGCTTTCAAAGATGTCCGCAATATATTTAGGGGTTGAAATGGACCAACAGCTAAAAATTTTCCTGATTTTGCATAAAGGTCGCAAATAGAAACCAATGGACATGAAATCTCGCATGAAGTTAGAGTTTTGGACAGTGGGTAGTGTCGACCACTATTTTTGTGTGAAAAAATGCCAGCACTACTTACAGGCGATATCCGAAATACACAAAAGGCGAACTTTTGGCTTTTTATGCTGATTACGTTGACAATATAACCAAATATCGTAGACAAGCAAATCATATAGATGAGTCTAAATTTAAAGATTCAGATTGGCTTCTTGCTTTTGGAGTTGATCGTAAAATATTTAGGGGTACAAATGAAAAAATCTCCTGATCACACAATTGAAGCCAATCGACACGTCTGAGAAGAGAGTTAAGGACAGGGAAGAGTTCTAGTATTTTGGATGACCATTGGATTATATTTAGCTGTAAAATGGACCACAACAACTAACAGCACGACTGAATAAATATTGGGCAAATATCCCTGGTCAAAATGCTAAGGGTAATACCTGGGCTGTGGCATAACTTCAAAAGCAAAATCTTCCAAAATGGATGTGGACATATGGGAGCTTCTAACATATTGTCGCGTTGTAGGGTATCACATAGTCGGCCCCCGCCCGACTACAGCCTTTGCTTACTTCTTTTTATACTCTCCACCTTGGAAAGGAGGGTATATTAGCTTTGTCATTCCGTTTGTAACATGTCGAAATATTCGTCGGAGACCCCATAATGTATATATATATTCATAATCATTATAAAATTCTAAGTCGATAAAAATTGGTATTTGTTGGTCATAGTGAGTTCTAGCTCCGGTGGCGAAACATTGCATGTATAGGTCCACGTTTTGGTATAGCCCCCATATAACCGGTATTCGGTAGTTTGATGATTTTTGCCACATTTTTTCATGGGTTTGTCTAAAAATTGGTATTAGTTGGTCATAATGGGTTCTAGCTTCGGTGGCGAGACATTGCATGTATAAGTCCACGTTTTGGTATACCCCCATATAACGGTACCTCCCTATATTCGAATTTTGATAATTATTGCCACATTTTTTCACGGATATGTCTGAAAATTGGCATTTGTAGGTCATAATGGGTCCTAGTTCGTGTGGCGAAACATTATATGTAATAGGTCCACGCTTTGGTATAGCCTCATATAACGGTATCTCCCGATATTGAGTATTTTGATGTTTTTGTCACATTTTTTGCTTAAAAATTGGAATTAGTTCTAGCTCCGTTGGCGAAACATTGTATGTATAGGTCCACGTTTTTGTATAGCCTTATACCTCCCGATATTCGGTGTTTTGATGATTTTACACATTTTTCCACGAATATGTCTAAAAATTGGTATTTGTGGGTCATTGGTCATCATTGGTTTTAACGTTTTCATTACCCTAAGGTGGAGGGTATCAAAAGTTCGACCCGGCCGAACTTAATGTTTTTTTACTTGTTTTTAATATCATCCCTCTCGAAATGGTATCATGCACTCTATAGCAATGTTACTTGGTATAAAATATAAAAATACAGATTTATTTTCGAGCAGTATCTGATGTCTGGTACCAAATGTAATTTTTGTGGAGTGCATATTACGCATGTGAGGGACTTAAATCGGATGAAACATATATGGGAGCTAGAGCTATATCTGAACAGATTTTCACCAAATTTGATGTAATTGCTTCTAGACTGAATTCGGTGAGACGGACGGACTCAGAAAGTTATTCTATGAAGATCCTCAAAAATAACTATGGGTCTACCTCGCTTCCTTCTCTATGTTACTAACAAATGCTCAAAAACAAAATACCCTTACCACTATGTGGTGTAGGGTATAAAAACATTCTCTGAAAAATTATCATCAAACATTTATGACAAACCGCATCTCCAGTGTACTAAAGTTTGGCTTATGATTGTAGTTCCACAGAGGTAAACAAAAACAAACTTAAGCAAAAACCAGTTTTATGTTGCCAATCTCAGAAACTGGGTATGAAGCCAGAGTGCTACCAAATAATGTTGATATCTTTGTCTCACAAAGATTAGCTCAAAATTGAGTTATTTTTAAAAAAATGCGAAACAAATAAAGTAATTTAGCCAAAAATAAGTGTGTTTTTTCTTTTGCGGAGGGATAACACCAGGTGTCTCCACAAACTCAAATGGTCAGTAAAATTGTTGTGGTCAACATGCAATTCTTTGGAATGAAGCCAATTTTTTTATTACCTTTATAAATATTTATAAGTGAAACGTTTTGTGGCTAAAATTAACCAAATAAGGTCATAATTTCCAGCACATTAAAGGGTAGGCTGGACATTAATTCCGGCATATAAAAAAACAGCAGACATCTTCCAACGGACCTTCTCTACATACTTTGCATTTCGTAACGTTATTTTGGATTCTTCTGTTTGGCGCTTAAAAATCCAGCAATGATCTATTGTTCACGCAACGTCACAACAGCAGCAACAAAAACAACAAGAAATATTAAATATATAAACATTAAAAATGTTGCCTATCTCTCTCTCTCTTATACTCCAGCGCAATACTAGTTAAGGTAATAAAAATAATTTTTATTACCAAAAAAATATATTTTCTTCTGTTTTTTTTTTTTTTTTTTTTTGTATAGTACTATTTTAGCTTCCACTGTGCTGGTGGCCAGGCTTCCAAATTTATTTGTTTTCATTTTCATTTCGAATAAGTGTTTTATTTTCTTCTTCGACATCAAATAATTTTCCTATGGTCCTAGAGAGGCTACTACGCCACATTTCATATTCCATTGTTGAGAACACTTCTTCTTTTCTTCATGACTTTTAATGTTTAACAACTAAAACGAACATCGTCGCTTTTACGCGTTTTTTACGACTCTCGAATAATATTCGTTTTGTTCGTTTTATTATGATTTTCTTTTATTGTTTTTACATTTACATACATTACCAGACATTAAAATAATATTTAATTGCATTAAACAAGAAAAAAATGACATAATATTATGAACCCCGGTGCCATAATCCAGGCCATGTGAGACCCACCAGTGAGTCCAAAGAAACAGTGGCCAGTTGTCACTTCATTTCAGTACAAATAATCGTAAAAAATGTAAAGTGGAAGGAAGGGGTGGCACAAGACAAAAATTTGACATAATTATTGCCTCTTGCATGGAGAGGTCAAGCTCTAATATGGACTTATTTACGACTAGTGGCACATTTTAGTTTGAGGTTGTCTTCTTGAAATATTTTATTTATTGTCTGAACTAAATTTTTTTTTGAGAATTGATTTTTATGTTCGAATATGTTGTAATCCTAATAAGAAATTAATGATAATATTTAAAATAAAAATTATATTTCATTATTATTTTTGAAAAGATAATTCCTAGTTTTATGAGAGATTCTTTTATAAACAAGTAAAAAAGTGGCTAAGTTCGGCTAATTCCGAACATTTAATACCGTCCACCATTCTGAAGGAACTTGAAGAATTTCCAATAAAATCGTTCCAAAAATACCCTTCAAAGGGAAACTTTTATACATATAGGGAAAAGAAGACGAGGTCTTGCATAAGAAATTTTTGACACAGGCTGTAGGACCCAATACGAACTGTAGATACGAAATTTGAAACAATTCCGGGTAAAAATTTCGCTAATATCATAAAACTTGAAACAAAATGGAAGTGCCGTTATATGAGGTCTATATGAAGACGTGGACCTAAATAGACAATTTTCTGTCTTGAATACCCTCCACCATTTGGTACAAATTTGGCAATTTTCAAAAAAAAAAAAAAAAAAATAAAATAAATAAATTCTGTTAAAATCCTAAAAATACCGAATGTAGCCGTATATTAGGGTCTACACGATGACGTGGACCTGCATAGGCAAATTTTGTCACAAGGTATTAGAATATACAAATGCGAAACTTGAAAAAAAATCTGTTTATAATGTAGGTAAAATCATCAAAATATCGAATATAGGTAGGTACCTTTATATGGGCGCTATACGAAGACGTGCCCATTTGCCCATTTTCAATTCAAAAGTCCTGCAGACATAATACACACTTGAGTAAATTTTATCAACCTACTTTATTTCGTTCGGAAGCTAGAGTGATTTCCACAGACGGATAGACGGACCGACGAACAGACGGCGGACATTGCTTAATCGACATATAATTTTATGCTGATCAAGAATATATACTTTGTGGGGTTTAAAATGTATATTTATATACATACTATGGTGGAGGGTATAAAAATACAAAAAATGCCAAAAAGGTAGCCACTTTGGAGAGGGCTTGGCCTCACCTTAATCTATCACAAAGGATTAGTGAAATACCGGTTGACTCTTCAAATTTTACACCTGTCTTGGAAATTCGTAATTAATGGATACGAAAATTAATAAAGTGTACTAAAAATAGAAAACTATGTATAAGACAAAGGATCGAGGTAGAATTATGAAATTCTTGGAATGAGCGTCACTGATGGACTACATGAGGAGGCGAAAGTCCTTCCCTTACGTCAGCATAATCATATGCTTTCGTTGCAGTACCTGCTTGGGTGTTACCGTGAGAGTCATCCCAACCATCATATGGTGGATAACTCTCCCCCACCCAGGCGTGTCAGGAAGGACATACATGATCTAGAGAGGGAGGTCCAGCGCTACAAGAGAGAGCCTCTAGATCAAGAAGCCTATCAGGCAGGTCTGAGTGGCATTCACACCGATGCAGTCGCGGATGCTATGAGCAGTTATAAAGTAAATGCCGTCCTCGGAGTCCACCCCCCATCCATTGCAGCCGAAGAACGTCAGCTGCCTAGACAAACCAGGGTAGTTTTGGCGCAATTACGTTCAGGATGGTGTAGTCGCCTCAATTCGTATTGGGCACGAATTGATGAAGATGTGCGTGACGCCTGCCCGGCGTGCGATACAGGCCCGCACAATACGCTACACCTTTTTAATTGCTCAGCCAAACCTACCCAACTCACTCCAGAGGATCTCTGGCTACAGCCCGTTAAAGTAGCCGAATTTCTAAACCTGGAGCTGGAACCAGATTAGCAGAACACAAACACACACATGCACTACTGCTACAACAACAACAACTGCAGGAAGGGGTACTTTTGGTAATTCGATAGAGATATTTTGGAAATTCGAAGCTTAAGCGAAAATTTCTAAAATGTACCAATCCTCTAAAATGGCACCATTTGGTATTAGAATAGAACTTGAAATTTGGTATGAGAATCAATGTTGGAAAGTAAATTTGATTTATGGAAGTAGATTCGGAAATGTGAACTAAGGTACGAAGTACTTATGTACAAAATGCTACAACATTTGGTATGGGGTAGGGCTGGAATCCTCAAAATAAATATTGAGTTCTCTTTTGGTAGCTGGTTATAAGATATGAAGGTGGGTTTGGAAATGTGTACCATAACTGTATGAAAAGTACTAAATAGTACTAAGTTTGGTACAGGATGAGGAGCTGAAATCCTGAAAATTGATATGGATGTCACTGGTGGTTGTACTAAATTTAATAATGGGGGAAATTTCAGAACTGAAATTTTATATTAAGGTCACTTTTGGAATCTAGAATTGATATATGGAGGAGGTTTTGGAAAAAGCACTAAATGTTACTAAATTTGGTCCTTTTTGAATGGGTGGAGATAAAATTTTGAAATTTGATATTTAGATAATTGTTGGTATCTGAGGAACAGATTTGGAATTGGGTTTGGAAATGCGTATTATTGATGTTCGAAAAGTACTAAATGGTACTAAATTTGGTATTGGGTAAAGGGATAGGGCTGGCATCCTAAAATTTGATAGAGATATCACTATTGGTGTCTGCGGTTGAGAAGGAGCTGGTTTTGCATACGCGTAATATAATTGTTTTAAATTTGGTAATGGGGGAAATTACAGAGCTGAAATCCTGAAATTTGATATTAAGGCCACAGTTGACATCTGGAATTGAAACATGAAGGTGGTTTTGGGAAAAAATACCTAATGGTAGTGTTTTTTTGATTTTGGAGGAGGGTTTGGAAATGCGTGCTATAGTTGTTCGAAAAGTACTACATTAAACTAAATTTGGTATTTGGTGAAGGGATAGAGCTGATATCCTGAAATTTGATATAGTTGTCACTCTTGATGTCTGTTTTTAAGATATGTAGGTGTTTTTGGAAATTTGTATCATAATTGTTCGAAAAGTACAAAGTGGTACTAAATTTGGATGAAGGGGTAGAGCTGGAATTCTAAAATTTGAATTGAGGTCGCTGTTGGTATACAAAAAGTATACTGGAATCTTGAAATTTGATAACGAGGTATCTGTCGATATCTTGTATTAAGATCTGTTGGTTGTTTGCGTACTATAATTTTTCGAGAAGGACCAAATATGGATCACTGTTCATGCTTAGTATGAACAGATGTATGTTTGGAATTGTTTGAAATTATAGAGCTGAAGTCCTGAAATTTGATGTTGTATAGGGAACGTTAAAATCGTTTTGGACAGAAAAATAGAATGTGGATCCTTTGTACAATGGCTTTACTCCAATTATCCTCAATAAATAAAAGATTTTGAAGAATTTTTCTATTTGTCATTTTCCCACTTGTACTTCGGAAAAAGGAAAAAAACTTGAATAATAGGTAAAACCTCAAAGTCTGAAAATCTAGTACGATTTGTGGATTTTGAGTACTAACAAATAAAAAAGCAATATGTTCGGCCGGAGCGAACTTGGAATACCCTCCACCATTTAGAACAAATTTGGAAATTAAAAAAAAAAAAAAATAAAAAATCCGTTGAAAAATAAAAATCAATAAAATAACGAATGTAGGGAGGTAGAATTATACGGGGACTATCTGAAGACCTGGGCCTGCATATGTAATTATTGTCATAGGCCATTACAATATTCAAATACAAAGCTTTAAACAATTCCGGTGAATAATGTCGCAAAAACATTAAAATACCGATAATATGGAGGTACTGTTACATGATGGCTCTACGAAGACCTGGACCTGCAGAGCGAATTTTCTGTCACAGGCTGAAGTACCCATTATGGATTTCTATTACGAAAGTTGAAACAATTCCCGTGAATCATTATCAAAATTCCGAATATAGGGAGGTACAGTTTGTGGATGATATACCTATACGTAGACCCACATAGCCCACTTGCAATACTCACAGTCCTGCAGGCCAAACACACATTTGAGTAAAACTGTCCGTTTGTGGAAATCACTCTAGCTTCGAAACGAAATGAAGTAGGTTGATACAATTAATCTCAAAAGTATGTTAAGTGTGCAGGACTTTAGGTATTGAAAATGGACCATGTAGGTCCTCGCTTTGGTATAGCCCCCATATAATGGTACCTTCCTATTTTCGGTATTTTGGTGATTTAAGTGAAATTATTCATCGGAAATGTTTCAAATTTGGTATTTGAAGTTAGTAATGGATACTATAGCCTAAGACAGAAAGTAGTGTGTGCAGGTGCACGTCTTCGTGTTGCCCCCATATGAAAGTACCTCCCAATTTTCGTTACTTTGTTGATTTTAGCGGCATTATTCACCGGAATTGTTTTAATTTTGGTATTTGAAATTCGTAATAGATACTGTAGCCTAAGACAGAAAATTGTCTGTGTGGGTCCACGTCATCGTATATCCCCCATATAACGGTACCTCCCGATATTCGGAACTTTGATGATTTTAGCGACATTATTCACCAGAATTGTTTCAAATTTGGTGTTTGAAGTTTGAAATAGGCACTATAGCCTATGACAGAAAATTGTTTGTGCAGGTCCATGTCTTCGTATAGCCCTCATATAACGGTACCTCCCCTATATTCGGAACTTTGATGATTTTAGCGACATTATTCACCAGAATTGTTTAAAATTAGGTATTTGAAGTTCGTAATGGATACTACAGCCTATGAAAGAAAATTTTCTGTGCAGATCCACGTTTTGGTTTAGCCCCCATATAATAATACCTCCCTATATTCGGTATTTTGATGATTTTAGCTACATTTTTCACCGAATTTTTTTCATGTTTCGCATATGAATATTTTAATGGCTTATGACGAAAGTTGCCTATGATGGCCCACATCATCGTTTAGAGTCTAATATAACGGATACATTCGGCATTTTTATACCCTACAACACTATGTGTTGGGGGTATTATAAGTTTGACTGGACCCAAAATTGTGTAACACCTCGAAGTATTGATTTTCCATATAGGAAAGTATATATAGATCTTCCTATGTCGCCGAGATGAGTCGATCTACCTATGAATGTCCGTTTGTCCGTCTGTCTATGTTAATTTGTAATCACTCTACTTCTACTTCTTCACGAAATTTAGAATGAAGGTGGGGATATGGCCAGAATAGAACCCTATTTCTTTTGGAGGTGATCGCATAATATTTTGGCGTTGAAATGAACCAAAAACTAAAAAAATCCTGATATTGCAGTTTCTCTACAGGACGCAATTATAGACCCATCAATGGGCAGAAGCCTTCCAATTTTGATGGTCATCGGGTAATATTTAGTTGGTGAAAAAGGCTATGCCATTTGTGTTAAATAAAATCAAATTTTTCGAATAGTTTTAATCCCGGCGAAATCACAAATAGAATAGAAATCTTCCAAAATGGATTAGGACATAAGAGGGCTGGTAGTGTTGTAGGGTATCACATGGACGGCCCCGCACGACTATAGCCTTTGCTTACTTGTTAAGATTTTAATAGAACGGATTTTATTTTTTTGAAAATTGCCAAATTCGTTTCAAATGGTGGATGGTATTAAAAATTCGGACGGCCGAACTTACAGCTTTTATACTTCTTTGGCCATGATTTTGAAGGTTATTCTAGTTTCAAATCTCATCAATATTTCGGTTATTTAAAATATAGTTTCCATTTCACCAAGTGGCGCCCAAACAAAATGAGCCCTTTAAATTGTGCCTTAATAGTTGTGGTAATTTTACGTACAACGCAAATAAATGTCAGTCTTTGAATCTTCAATTGGAGTTATGTGTACTGCCTTCAAAAATTATAATTACATCTTTGGCCCACAATTGTTTTCAAAAAATTTGTCAACATTTGGATTTCCCCTCTGCAAAAGAACATAAAATAACTATAATATTTAATCGTACTAATAATAACAATACAATAATCATAACAATATTTTTCAAAGCAATCACAACAAAGTTTATTTTTTATTACTTTTTTGTTGATAATGTTGTTGTTGTTTTTGTGCTGCTTTAACAAATGACAAATGGTTTTCGAAAATCTCTTCGAATTTATTCTTATCACTTGACAACTGCTGCTCAAAACCCCAAGTGCATACATGTTCTGATCCAAAGAGCAGACAATGCAGCTTTTGCACCATTAAAATTTTAACCTTTGAACTGAGGTTTTATTTGTTTTGTTTTTATTTCTTCACTCCATCCACCTAATGGAGAAGTGCAGTTGTCTCCGCCACTTTGTTGCTGGTGCATTCTGTGGAAAAAAGGGAGAAAACACAATATTAAGCTAAATTTAAATATGAAGAGTAAGCAGATTATTGCCGAAGGAGCAAAAAAAGAAATAAAATTTTATGTTGAATTCTTTCTAGTTAGAGTTTGTTTTTTCTTCATTTGACCCTGCCATCCAATCAACCCAGTCAGTCATAATCTCAAGTATTTAACTTACAAAGGAATGCATTGCCCAGCACTGGCTCGCTGGCTGGCTGACAAGCGAAGTTCAAAAAGTATTAAAAAATGTGTTGTTGCCCAGGCACTTAAAGTTTAATGATAACCCAAGTATTTTTCTTCTCGTGTTTTGTTCTTTTTTTTGTAGTTTCTTTTTAGAAACATTGTTTTCACTTCTCGTAAATTCTTAACTAAGTACACAGCCAGCCATTGGACTGGAACTGCAAGCAAGCTGGAAGAAGACACCAATCGACCACAACGATTATAGTTGCTCTGCTGCTGATAACCTTTGGACATTTAGTCATAATCATCTTCACACTTCTTTTTATGCAGCCTGGCATTTCTTGAATGCTGTCAATAGATAACGCTGAAAGAAAAAACGATGACAAGCCACATTACTAATAGAGCGGGATGGTTATTATATGAGCCGTAAATATATAATTTTTAATGATTTTTATTGGCTGAACTTTGGAAGGGAAATTTGCAAAAGTAAGGAAAATTAACATGAGGTCTGTTCCATGGAATATCCGGAGTTAAATTTTTTCCAAAGAAATGTTTACACTCCCTCGTATAATTTTTCTTAAAATCGTTTTCAACACTTCAAAAGGTGCATACAATTCTATGTCGATTTAATGACAACCCTCTGCCTATTTTCCAGCCATATAGAGGGGCTGTATTTTCAGCAGATTTTTGAAAGTTGACTTGTTAGTTTGCTTTGTGTCTAGCATGTTAAGTGTAGGTCTTTTACAGTGTATTGGACTATACCTATCTAATTAAAGTTATTTCTTCCATATAAAGGTGTTTCCTGATTTTCGGGTTTTCGACAATCAAGCCAAAATACTCAGCTTCATCTCAGAAAAATAAAAACTCCACAATTTTCAATAGTCCTATCAGATGGTCCCTCCTGTATTAAATAATTATGAGGGTGTTAAATACTAGTATATTTTGAACCAAACCGCTTCAGTTTGGCGATTTTGGTTTTCAGAGTTTAATAAACACACCTGAATAGAAATATAAATATATCACTCGGATCTCTGATTTCGTATTTGCTGTTATTTTCTTACCGATAAACATCGGTAAAATAAAAATGCTTCTAATTTCGGTAAGTAACGACATACTTAGTTACCGAACAGAATGAGATAGTCTTTAAGTCCTACCGATATCAACAGTGTTGTCTACTTTAATTGGGACTTTTAATTCATAATTTTTAGTTTTAATTTTACCGATTTTTGTAGGTAAGTCAAAAAATGCGTTCGAGAATCCCACTACTGATCTACTAACTAATTACTTTTTATATCCTCCACCGCACTGTCAGGATATTATGTCTTTGTGTATTTGTTTGTAACACGGAGAAAGAAGCGAAATAGACCCATAGTTTCTTGTGAAGATCTCCATCAAATCACATTCTTAGCCTATTTATGTATGTCAGTCCGTCCGTCCGTCTGTCTATCCGTGTGAATTTGTGAAAAAATGCAGGTCCCATTAATAAACCGATTTAAATATAATTTTACACAGGTCATTTTTTTGACCAAAGGACGAACGGATTTTGAAACATACGACTGAATTCAGCCTTTAAATTTGGCGAACATCGCTTCAGATATAGCTATATATTCATTTTCCTATTGTGTTTTATCCGATTTGGTGTTAAAATCGCTCATATTCGTAATATACTCACTACAACAATGATATTTGGTACCAGATATAAAGCTCAGAAATACCTCTGTCAAATGTTGCGGAGATCGGTTCAGATTTAGATTTCCATATATCCTTATACAATTTCAGTATAAATGAATTTTACACATTCAACCGAATGTTTTAAATTCGTGAATCTCGGTAACAATATATCGATTGCTCTGATATACATTTTTTACCCTGCACCATACTATGGAGGGTATATTAATTTCGTCACTTCGATTGTAACTCCTACAATTCATATAATTCATATCAGACCCAACAAAGTATATATATTCTGAATCATCGTAAAATTCTAAGTCTATTTAGCGGTGTTTCTGTCTGTCCATTTTAATCGAGCTATTTTTCAAACGAATTGAGATCGAAGGCTAAAATTTTGCACACATAAAATATACGTGTGCCATGCCAGTAGACAGGGTAAATTCGTAAATAGGTCATGTCGGTCCAAGTTTTTGCATAGCCTCTATAAAATTGTACCTCTTAATATTCGGTATTTTGTATTTATTATTTTAGCGACATTAATTGCCGGAATTGTTTCAAATTTCGTAATTGATAAAAAATTACCTTTGCAGGTTCACGTTTTCGCATACCCCCACATACCACCACATAACGATACATCCCGATATTCCGTGTTTTGAAGATTTTAGCAATATAATACCCCGGAATTGTTTCAAATTTCGTATTTGAAGTTCGGGATCGGTACTACCACCAATGATGGAAAGTTATTTAGCCGGTATTTTTCGACGATTTTTTAAATTTTTGAATTTCCTTCCAAATGGTGGATGGTATTACTTAGATTGAGTCCATTCCTTCTGGTACCTCCCCCACAAAGGGTCAAAATTGTGAATAATTATAACTCTTGTAAAATGTGATGTAAGTGTCCGATAGGTTTCAAGTTGCACTCATCCCAATATATTTATTAACGAAAGGTCTGGGGTACCTCCCCCTCAAATTGTCAAATTTTGAATATCGATGAAACTCATAAAACACAAAATTAACATACGATTACATTCAGATTTTACACATCCTAATATTTTTATCAACACAAGATCTATTATAAAGATGGTACAAATCGGACCATTTCTTCTGGTACATCCCCACAAAGGGTCAAAGTTTTAAGTAATTATAACGAATAAAAATTCCGAATTTAGTTAGTATCCGTTCCTCTCCATATTTCACACATCCCATTATTTCCACTAACACGACATCTGCTGTAAAGATGGAATATATCGGTCCACTCATTCTGGTACCTTCCCCAAACAGGGGCAAAATTTTGAATATCCATGAAGCTTAAAAATCGCGAAATTAACATCTGATTCCATTCAGACTTGATACATCTCCATACCTCCATCAAAAAAATATCTGATATAAAGATGGTAGCTTACTTCTGGTTCCCTCCCCACTTGTTGTTCAATATTTTGAAAAAGCATCCAACTCTCTTCAAATATTACACATACAAACATTTTTGCTAACACAAGGCCTGTCGTGAAAATAATATATATCTGCGAACCCCCTTTGATAACAAACACACAAAGGGTCAGAATTTTTAATACTTTTATATGTCCTAACTTGAGACACAAGTCTGCGATTCCTTACATTTTGCTATATTTACATATGTCTCTTAATCAGAAACCTGAGATATTTTTATCAGTGTTAGGTGAAGTAGGAAAATGGAATAATTCGGTCGACTACATGTGGTTCTTCACGCATATATTAATTTTTTTTCTAAAAATTATCACATATCTCATATAAAGTGATGGATGTAGGCAATAGAGACCAAAACCTGAATGTCGCAATGTTTAAATAATATTTATTTTGGTCTGATACGAAATGGACAATATTGGCCTATTCCTTCGAAACCTACTCCATGGAGGATCAACAATTTGAATAATCTAACAGAAGTCAAAATATATTTAGGTAATCGACATTGGCTGAGATGGCATAACCGACTAATTAATAATTGAGATTCCGTTGTTTAAAATTCAAAGATACAACCAACAACATTTCAGTCGGTTTTTTTCTTAGCTTGAATGTTTTCTATGACTTTAAGAAAAAAAGGTTTAGAATCAATAAAAAATTGGTATTTTTATACCCTCCACCATAGTATGGAGGGTATATAAAGTTTGTCATTCCCCCCACAAAGTATATATATTCTTGATCAGCATAAAATTCTATGTCGATTTATCAATGTCCGTCCGTCTGTGGAAATTCCGAACGAAATGAAGTAGGTTGATAAAATTTTACTCAAATGTGTATTATGTCTTCAGGACTTTTGGTATTGAAAATGGGTCATGTAGGTCCACGTCTTCGTATAGCCCCCATGTAACGGTACCTTCCGATATTCGATATTTTGATGATTTTAGCGACACTATTTATCAGAATTGTTTCAAATTTGGCATTTGAAGTTCGTAATGGATGCTTCATCCTGAGACAGAAAATGAGCCATGTAGGTCCACGTCTTCGTATAGCCCCCATGTAACGGTACCTTCCGATATTCGATATTTTGATGATTTTAGCGACACTATTTACCGGAATTGTTTCAAATTTGGTATTTGAAGTTCGTAATGGGTACTACATCCTAAGACAGAAAATGAGCCATGTAGGTCCACGTCTTCGTATAGCCCCCATATAACGTTACCCCCCGATATTCGGTATTTTGATGATTTTAGCGACATTATTCACCGGAACTATTTCAAATTTAGAATTTGAAGTTCGTAATGAATACTACAGCCTATGAGGGAAAATTGTCTGTGCAGGTCCACGTTTTATAACCCCCGTGGTACCTCCCTCTATTCGGTATTTTGATGATTTTAGCTACATTATAAACAGATTTTTTTCAAGTTTCGCATTTGAATATTGTAATAGCTTGTTACAGAAGTTGCCTATGCAGGTCCATGTCGTCATACAGACCCAAATATACGGCTACATTCGGTATTTTTAAGATTTTAAAATAATTTTTAACGGATTTTATTTTTCTTTTTTAAATTGGTGGAGGTTATTCAAAGTTCGGCCGAACTTACAGCTTTTTTACTTGTTGTCACTAAATTTGAAATGCGACCACAATATGCGCTCGAATTCCATCACGATAATATTTGGTATAATTTACTTAACCCAATTCCCTCTATAAACATATATTTGTTACGGATAGCTCTAGCAAATATGCATAGAGGTTTAGGGAGTCATATTACCGGCTCTTCCTACTTTGGGCCTTTCCTTATTAAATTTAACATATTTACCGGCTCTTGGTAGCAGTTTGGAAAGTACTGATCCCCTATATTCAGTCCTTTTAGTTATTTCACTCAATTAACACATGCTTTCCTCACCTCTATCAAATTTGGAGACTGGACAAATGGAACCACTGAAAGTGTAATTGATCAGCATTAGCTTATCAATTGCAGCAGGTCACTTCATCCAGTCCAGGGTTCTTTTTTTGGTTGAAATGTTCGCTAGATTTCCCTTTAAATTTCCGCTAATCAATTTGCTCTCTTATTTTTGCATTCTGACAATGAGATTTCCACCTGAGTTGTTAATTGGCAATTGCCAATTGCAAGGCAAACTAATAAACAACATAGTAGGTAGTTATCTGGCGGACCGAAAAAGAAGAAGAAGCACTACAAAAATTACACTTCCATTGGCATGGATAAAAATGTGTGGACTGAGAAATATCTTCATAAGGCTCGCTATTCATCCTGTGGGCTGGTTGGCATCAGGCGCAGCAGGAAAATCAAATGAAATGAATGACTGTTGCAAATGCAAGTGATACACACACTGTGAAGGTGTGCAACCAAACAACAGCAACAACAGTAGTACTGCATGGCAATGGCAACAAACGGTTAAATAGTGCAACAACATGGTTGTCAGCTACCACCATTAACCATCACCACCACCACCACTACGGCTGCTGCCAACCGCCAAATTTGATGATCATTACAAATGACAAGCCGATCATAATGAAAATGCCCAGCAAAAGAGATGGAGAGAGGGCATTTTTTAATGGCCGCATTCAATGATGATGATGTTGTTGGCATTTCTGCGCACAGCCAGCGTAAAGTGGTTTAAACAACCAGTTAGGCGTCAGCGGATACCCACTGGAAGTCGAAAGTACCCAACCAGCCAACATCAAACTGCAACAACTGGTGTGCATCACTACATCCAGAACATGGTTAACTATGCAACTAGTCTTTGTTATTATTATTGTTAGTGACTGCTGCTGTTGTTGCTGATGTTATTGTTGTTGAATTTTGACTAGCTGCCGGTAACTCTGCTTCGTTCGTTCATTTTGTTGCTTTGGCTCGTTTGTTGCCATCTCTTGCCATCCAACGTTATGTTGTGTTGTGTTCTTAATGCTGTATGATTGTGTTAAACATAATTGCATATGATTATTGTGCTTGTTCAGGTGTGCAATTTATAACACTCCTCAAAATGTGCACCATTCCTGGCTTTCGGAGCACAATTTCCACAGTTGGCCAGTCATCCGTTCATCCGACCGCCTGTCCATCCCACTTGCAACAATGACGATGATGATGATGATGTTGTTGGAATTTTTGTATTACAAACTCACTAATTTAGGAGAAATTTGTTTCACTTTGCAATTGTATTGGAAATATATAAATGTGGATGTAGTTGTTCAATTAAGGTCACTTTTCAAAGGGGAGATTTTTGTTTGGAAAATTTCACCATAATGGTAGCAACAAAAAGTAATTAGTTTGTAGATCGGGTGCGGCTCGTTTTGGCCATATACTCCAACATATTTAAATATTTGGTTGGTAATTGTTTAAAAAAATATGAAGAGCTGGTTAGACACCGAAAATATGATAGTTTTTGATCCCTCTTGTAGTAATGATAACTACTGAATTACCAGCAGGCCAAAAATAACGAAATTATATTCCATTATTATTCTTAAAAATATCCAAAACAAAATAAATTATTTTTGATCATACCAAGTAAAAGAAAGGCATCACAAAGTCAGCAGGTCTAGTCGATGGATAGAATTTCAGAAAAACAATTTGGAAGAAACCTGAACATTTCCAAAAAAACAAAAAAAAAACTAGTAAAGACAGTCCTAAAGTCGGGCGGGGCCGACTTTATGATACCCTACACCACTTTGCTAATTTAGTAGAGCTCCACATAAAAATTACAATTTTTTATGGGAGAATTTAATCATACACGCTATGATTATAGTTGTAATTTAAAGTTCAAAGGACTAAATATGCCGAAGCATTTGTATCTTTTAAATTTTGACATTTATTGCCCATTTGGTGCAAGATTAATTTGAAATCAGATAAAGATATATATGGGAGCTATATCCAAATCGGAACCGATCTCGATAAAATTTGGCAAACATATTTTTGAGCTGTATTTGATATATTTCCCTAAATATCGTTGTTACGGAGTGAATTTTACGGTTGTGGGTAACAAATACAAAAAATCGGATGAACAATATATATGGGAGCTATAGCTATATCTAAACCGATCTTCACCAAATTCGGTATACTAGCTTCTAGACTCAATTCGGTCGTATGTGCCAAATTCCATCCCATTTGGGCAAATATTAGACGTTTGGTGCACAATAAAAGATAAATCGAACGAAGTTATATATGGGAGCTATATCCAAATCTGAACCAATCTCGATAAAATTTAGCAAAGGTATTTCTGAGCTGCATTTGATAAATTTCCCCAAATATTATTGTTACAGAGTGCATATTACGGCTGCGGAGGACAAAAATGACAAATCGGAGGAACAATATATATGGGAGCTATATCTGAACCGATTTCGATAAAATTCAGCATACTTTTTTTCAGGCCTAATTTGGTTGTATGTGCCAAATTCCATACTATTCGGGCTGATATTACACGTTTGGTGCACAATAAAAGGCAAATCGGACGAAAATATATATAGGAGCTATATCTAATTGCTTACCGATTATCTCCAATTTCAATAGGGTTCGTCCTTGGGCCAAACAAATGATTTGTGTAAAATTTCATCTCAATCGGATAATAAATGCGACCTGCATTTTGTTCACAAGAATACATGGACAGACGGAACGACGGACGGACGGACCGACGGACATACGGACAGACGGACTGACATGCATAAATCAACTCAGAAAGTGATTCCATGGAGATCTTCAAAAGTAACTATGGGTCTATCTCGCTTCCTTCTCCATGTTGCAAACAAATGCACAAAGACATAATACCCCTCGCACTATGTGGTGTAGGGTATAAAAAATCCATCGAAAAATACCTTTCAAATGAAAGACGAGGACCTGGTACCGTCGTGCGTTGTAGTACCCGTTACAAACTTTAAATATGAAATTTGAAACATAATTTCGGTGAATACTATCGCCAAAAACATGAAAATACAGAATATCGGGAGGTATCGTTACATGGGAACTATACGAAGACGTCATAGGTACTCATTACAAACTTCAAATACGAAATTTGAAATATTCGGGTGAATACTGTGGCTAAAATCATAAAAATACGAAGCATTGTGCGATGTCGTGAACCTATATATATAATTCTCTTCCAGGATGTAAAGTAGCCAGAAGGAACAACATGTGTGGATTTTTAGACAATTCCATTGAAAAATTTTGAAACAATCATCATTTGGCTACGAACCGTTTTATGGGGGATATACGATATCATGGCTCTATACAGGGTGAGATAAAAAAACCGCAACAAAGTCGAACGCCATAGTTTTTACATTTTATTGGATGAAAGGAAAAATGTCGGAAATAGCATCAAATTTTAGAATAAGTTTAGATTTGTTCGATTTGGTCACCTTTGACACGAATTATGGCCTTCAAACGGCTAATGGAACCGTCACACGCTGCCTGAATGTTGCTCTGCGGCATTTTGGCCCATTCCCGGCGAAGCGCTGGCTTGAGACGATTGACACTTTGGTATTTTTCAGTGCCAACCAGAGGGCTGCAACGAGTATGCAAAAATTCAAGCATACTCGGTTTCTTACATGATTTTTGTTGATGCAGTCGTTTATTTTGATCTGAATGAAATGACCGTTTTTGCTTCTGATCGAATCGAACGCTCAGTTTGAATCACTTCACTCACAATCAAACATGAGCGTTCGAGACGGTTTGATGTGTTCAGCAACATGAGTTGATCGAACACATGAATGTAAATGAGCAATCACAACCGTGATTGTCTTCTTTGAATCGAGTTCGCTCAGCGTCATTGTTTATTCAACCGTTTAATCAAGTTTGGTCAGTTTATTTTGACTTTTTTAATATTTGAAATGGAAGAATATTGTGATAGTGCGACCAAAATTGTTGCAAGTAGAAACTACACAGGTGTAGGTAAACGAAAAGGCCGAAGTTTGTGAAAAATCTTGACCAATATTGTAAAATATAAAAATATTTAAACATTTTTAGTTTTCTAAATTCCAATGATGTGTTTCTTTATTAAAAAAATTTAATTTTGTTTTTTTTTTTTTTTTTTTTTTCAAATAAGTTACTGAAGTCTAGCATACCAAAAGCCCAAATAAAATGAAATATTGTATGCTTATTAAATATAATTTGTACCAATTTCTTTAATGGGGACATCTTTTAGTTATGAAATCCTAAGTAAAATTACAATCATGATTTCGCTCAAATTCGAACATTTGTGTTTTAATCAAATCACTCACTTAACTAGGATAAATAAAACCGATCAGACTCATCATAGATGATCGACCCGTTATGAACAATTCAACATAAGTTCGTAAACAAATAACTCATGTGAGCTGTTTGATTGTGATCACAAAACTTCGATCAATACATGTTTGATCACAACTTTTTCGTTTGGCTTGAGTAACTCGAATGAACATGTTGCATCTGACCGACTGATTGAGTTTGATTGTATTTCCACTGTGTGTGATCAAGCCTACTCAATCATACTCATTGCAGCCCTCTGGTGCCAACCTTGCTTTCTAACATACTCCAGACACAATAGTCCAACGGATTGGTATCCGGAGATTTTGGGTGGCCATTGTGCGCTGGAAATGAAGCGAGGAACCTTATTTTTAAAAAAATATTCAGTGGCGCGTGCTGAGTCCTGTTGGAATGTCCAAGATGTGCGGCCAAAACGTTTTCGTGCCCAAGGCCGTAATACATCCTCCAAAATATTTTCGCGATAATCGGAATTTATTCTGATGCCACGGTCGATTAGTACGAGCGGAGAGCGACCATCGGCTGTTATGGCGGCCCACACCATCACAATGGCCGGCACTTGAGTTCTGGTGGCCAACTGAAGGTGCACATTTTCAACTGACCTTTTTGGCAAGTAAACACGATCATCTTGTTTGTTTACAAACTGCTGGACGACAAATGTTTTCTCATCGGAGATGGAGAAAACCAAATTCGGCAGTTCATCACTTTCGGCCAAGCGAAGCAACTCTTTAGCTCTTTTGAATCTATTTTCTTTCTGTTGCGGTGTAAGTTCTTGTACTTTTTTGAATTTCAACGGCTTTACCCCGAGCACATTTTTCAATATTTGTCGAATAAAATATTGTGATATGTTCAGAGTTTCATAACAAATAGTAGACAAAATGGTTCGACCTTTTTGTACGGAAAAAATGAACACTCAAACTCTCAAAAGTAATCTGTATTTGTCATTGTACCGCTGCTGTGGGTTGCTAAGTTGCCTTTTTTCCGTTTGCCCATTCAGTTACTCTGCTCAATAATATTCATTGTCGATATTGATGTGAAATAAAATTCTGCAAAAGACACTCAAGCAGCAGCAACAACAGCAAAAGAATAATACAACACAACACAAAAATGCTTCAAATATGTTGTTCGACAAACAAAACAGTAGGAACAACAAACCTCGACTGGCATTGCTTTGTGAATTTCCCCTGCGAGATATTGTTGCTTGTATCGCGCATCTCGTATTGTTGTCGTTTATAAACAAACATTGAAGAACAACTCTTAAATCAACATACAAGCCATTGGATCTCATACCATATCACGGCGGTGGAACTCATACTCCGTGTTGCCACTCATCTCCACTCTGGAACCCAAACCAATGGCCAAACAATTTCCATATAACTTTTATCGTGTATTCATTGAATGAATGATTGAGTGAATGAATGAATGAATTTGAACGGTTCATGTTCACAAATATTCATTTGTTCGTTTTGGGGGGGGATTTTCCCATGCAGCAGCCGCTATCTTTGGCTTTCACTCTTCGTTTGCCAATGTTCGCTGCTGCCGGGGAGGTGAACGAACACACCTGAAATTGACAACAAAAGCCCATTGATTGTCGTCATACCTAGAAATTCTTCCTTATGCCATAATGTATTATGGGTGGGTGTGTGTGTGAGCCTGTCTGTTTGGGAGGTTGTGGGTTGAAGTGTCGACTTGCTACTCTACTATTGATGTTGTAGCTCAACGCATTTGACTTTATGAACAGACAGACAGCAAAAAACCGAAATCTGACACATTCAAGCAGCCATTCATTCACTCACCCATTCAATGTTTTGGCAAAGAAAGTGAACATCCAGTCAGTCAGTCAAGCAGTCAACCAGCCAGCCAGCCGCATTGGCATTTTGTTGTCACTGCAAGGATAGTAAATTTCCCACATTGACGTTATTGAGTTTATGGCAGGACGACAATTCTCCAGGGTGGGAGACAGTTATTGACATTCAAATCACAGTAGATAATTGAATTTCAGTAATGGAAATATCTATTGATTTTTCTTGGAACTACTTTACAAATTATTGTATTAGACAAATTTAAGTTGAATTTAACTTTAAATAATTCAAATGTAAATAAATAAATAATTAATGTATTATTGGAAGTTTAAATAAAGTTACAAACTTCGATCTTCCCATAAAATATATTCAGAATTTCTTATATTCATAGAAGGTCTGCCCAAGGACTTTTATACATAGAAGGCATTGAAAAGGTTTTCTGTCGATAGACCCATTTAATGGGTTCTAGCCAAATATAATAATTCTTCCATATGCAGACAAGCTGCAAAAGTTCTCATATCTATGGATGAATTTAACAATGGGTTCCATCTCTTTAAGGTCTTCAATGAATGCTCTTTTGATATCGCAAAAACATAACTCATTGAAATAACGGCTTCAGAGACTAGTTTTGAAATAAAACAGTTCCAGGATATTTGGACTCGAGTTATTGAATCCCCTTAACTTGTCTATTGTGAAAAAGCGGTAGTGGAATTGCCCAAACATGGTACATAGTTTTTAAAATTTTTTAACATTATTTTTTTTTTTCTAATGGAGCTCCAAAATGAACAATATTGGCCCAATTCTTCTCCCACAAAAATTTCTAAAAATTATATTTTTTTTATTATTAGGAAGAGTTAATCTACCAGCCAAGAACACAAAATATCAAATTACAACTGATTTGGTTGGAAATTGGGCTCGAAGCTTTGAACTGGTGCCGAAATCTTCAAAATACCCCAAATTCGAAATGTACAAAAGTGGACTTTCATTGAGTATATTTAAAATGGGATGGATAAATGTCCTATTAAAATTCGAAATTATAGCTGAATTGGCTGGAAAGCAGAGACCCAAACTTCAAAATAAAAAAAAAACCAGGAAGTACCGTTATATGGGATTTTTATGAGAAAACTGAATTCGTCCACAAAGAACCCGAAATATCAAAGTTGGGCGGTCTTGGTGGAAAATTGGGGCAGTATATTTCAAAATATCGAAATATCAAACTAAAGCTGATTTGGTTTCGAAATTGGGATAAAAACCAACCAGATACCATCAGATGTCCAATTTATTACCATTTAGTACAAATACAGGGTGAGATTAAAAAACTGCAACCAACTTCAGACTGCCGACATTTCTAAGCCACTCGTCCGACAGTTGTTAAAATTATTTCAGTGACTCATTATATTGTTTACAAGCGCAAAAACGCATTTTGTAGAGAATTTTCCAGAAAAAAAGTTATTCGTGATGGAATTCAAGCGTGATGGTGTGATTTCTTTATGTTTGGCTGAAAAAGCACAAGTGGCTATCGCTAGAGCACTCCAGCATTTAAATGTGAATCAATCTTTTGTGTCATCGTTCGTTAACATGATACTGGTAGCTCAGCCCGAAGTCAAGGAAGTGGACGGAAGGAAACATCAACATCAGCAGAAATGGTTCGAAAAGAAAAGAAGCGACTTGAACGAAACCAGCGTCGCAGTGGCTGAAAAAATGGCTCGTGTACTGAACATATCGCAATATTCCATTCGGCAAATATAGAAAAACAAGTAAAAAAACATTAAGTTCGGCCGGGCCAAACTTTTAATACCCTCCACCCTAGGGTAAAAGAACATTAGAAGAAATGTGGCAAAAAACATTAAAATGCCGAATATCGGGAGCTACCGTTATATAGGGGCTACACCAACACGTGCACCTATAATTACAATGTTTCGCCACACGAACTAGGACCCATTATGACCCACAAATACCAACTTTTACACAAATCAGTGAAAAAATGTGGCATAAATCATAAAAATACCGAATATCGGGAGGTACCGTTATATGGGGACTATACCAGAACGTGGACCTATACATGCAATGTTTTGCCACACGCTCAGGGACCCGCTGTGACCTACAAATACCAATTTTCAGACAAATCCGTGAAAAAATGTGGCATAAATCATCAAAATACCGAATATCGGTAGGTACCGTTATATGGGGGCTATACCAAAACGTGGACCTATGCATGCAATGTTTTGCCACACGCTCAGGGACCCGTCATGACCTACAAATACCAATTTTCAGATAAATCCGTGAAAAAATGTGGCATAAATCATCAAAATACCGAATATCGGGAGGTACCGTTATATGGGGACTATACCAGAACGTGGACCGATATATCTCATTTTCAATACCAACCATCCTAGGGACAATACACACACTTGTGCCAAATTTCTAAGGTGGGCTCTATCGTGATTTCAACAGACAGACAGACGGACAGACAGACAGACAGACAGACGGACAGACAGACACACGGACATCGCTAAATCGTCTTAGAATTTTATGCTGATTATGAATATATATACTTTATGGGGTCTACGACGAATATTTAGAGGTGTTACAAATGGAATGACAAAGTTAATATACCCTCCTACCCATGGTGGAGGGTATAATGAGCTCGGGGTAAAGCCATTGAAATTCGAAAAAGTGTAAGTACTTACACCCTTACAGAAAGAAAATAGACTCAAAAGACCTAAGGAGTTACTGCGCTTGGCTGAAAGTGGTAAACTGCCGAATTTTGGTTTTCTCCGATGAGAATCGGACTATTCAACATTTCGGATTTGAATAAGCTATTGCAATATTCAAATGCGAAACTTGAAAAAAATCTGTTTATAATGTAGCAAAAATCATCAATCATCAAAAATCATCAATTATAAAATGTGGACCTGCACAGACAATTTTCTGCCATAGGCTGTATCATTCATTACGAACTAAATTTGAAATAGTTCCGGTAAATAATGTCTTTAAAATCATCAAAATATCCAATATCGGGAAGTACCGTTATATGGGGGCTATACGAAGACGTGGACTTACATGGCCCGTTTTCTGTTTCATGCTGTAGTATCTATTACGAACTTCAAATACCAAATTTTAAACAATTCCGGTAAATAATGTCGCTTAAATCATTAAAATGCCGAATATTGGGAGAGACCGTTATATGGAGGCTATACGAAGACGTGGACGTACATGGCCCATTTTCAATACCAAAAGTCCTGCAGACATAATACACATTTGAGTAAAAATTTATCATTCTACTTCATTTCGTTCGGAAGCTGGAGTGATTTCCACAGACGGACAGACGGACGGACATCGCTAAATCGACATAGAATTTTATGCTGATCAAGAATATATATACTTTGTGGGGTCTTAAATGTATATTTCGAGGTTTTACAAACGGAATGACAAACTTAATATACCCTCCTTACTATGGTGGAGGGTATAATGTAAAAAATATTTCGTTTGACTTTGTTGCAGTTTTTTTTTTGTCTCACCCTTTAAATAGAAACCTTTCTGCTAAAGTGCTCATTGCGAACTCCAAACATAAAATACGCCTAACATCACCAAACTATCGAACATCGGGAGGTTTTCTTAAAAATATTTGACCAAATAAATGTTTTCTTCTAGCCGAGCAGGCATAGGAATTCCAAAACTAAAACAATTCGGTTGCAAATGAGACTAAAAAAACTTAAAAAATCGAGTATAGGGAGGTATTGTAATAGGGTGATTATTATAAAACTGAGACTAATATAAAAAGTCTGTAGAAAATATATTGTGTCCATTCTTCTTCTAAACTTCAAAAAATTCCAATGGGAAATGTGGCTAAAATTAACAAAATAACGAATATTGAATGTCTATGGGCATAACTTGCACATTGCCAGAATTTTTGCCATTTAGGCTGGTCTTTTCTAAAGTTGAAGTGAAGTCCGCAGACGTACAGAAAACGGATATAAATCCACTGGCCATCTCTAGTCATTAGGCCATATAAATGCGTGTGGTTTCTTCTTATATTTTCTTGAAAGAATTACTTTCTGTGACCTCGACTTCCTAAATAGCTTAATTCTACAAATTCCACGATTGTTCCTAACCATAAAAACAATTCTATTTAAAAAAATTCTTGAAACTCTCAAACTACTTAATGTACACGTGTAATTAAATGACATTTTCTTGTTAGGCAGTAAAAAAACTGATGACCTTTGACCGATTTCCTCCACATCATAACAAGGCTGACTCTGCCTTTTTTGAAATCAAAGATCACATAGATTAGGTGACAAGAAAAAAATTAAAATTTTCGGGGTTGAAATTGATTTGTTTTTTTGGATACCCAAGAAATTGGGGACAGGATCCCTATCACATCGCACATCACTTTTCCACTATAAATCGTAATTCGATTCCTTGGAAAATCCTTAAATCTTGTTAACATTTTATTAGGTTTTTTCAAAGAAATGCCCTGATTGTGTGACCTTTTTCCAGTGCGAGTAGTTGTGTGTGTGTGCACCCGTGTGTGTGTTCATGTTCTTGTCAATTTGTCTAAGGGTTTCTAAAAATTATTCGAATTACTCTTTGAAAACCTTGTACTACGACGCATTCGTGCGATCATTGATGCATTTCTTTGACTAGTAGAGTTCGCTGGTTGTTAGCTGGCTTAGTTGATATCCCCAGCTATCTATCCGCCCGTGAGTGAGTGAATGGTTAGCTAGCAAGCTGCAGCCGCCCGCTTGTTGCCTGCCTGCATACTCCCCGGCAGTTTGTTGTGGCTTATTTATGTTTGCTTTGAATTGCTTGCATTGATATGCAGTTAACGTTTCGGTTTAAGACAGAAACAGAAACCCCAGTTACCAATTTTGAGTTTTCTGTGTTAAAACCTAACCAGCAGCAACAACAACAACAACATGAAGACCAACAAAAAGAAAAAAACACTGCATTCATGTTGTTACTCTAGTTTTCAACTAAACTACATGGACAACATGAACGAACGCACTGAGGAATGAGGGAGCGAGCCAGCCAGCGTACATACCTACAACTCACATCGTGTCCGAGTTGTACGTTGCAGTTGCACAGCAGCAAACAATTATTATGCAACACGTAATCTATTTTGGAATTCATGTTTTCGTTTCGGGAATATTTCTAATTTAAAGTTAGATAATTGAGGGTTTTCAATAGAATATTTAAACATTCGAAAATAAAACAACAAAAAAACAGTTCATTTCGGGTTTCCTTTATAGCCAACTCTAGCCGTCTGCCATCCGCTAGAGGGGGATATGCAGTATCCAAAAAAACATTCATTCAGACCACAAACGACAAACACGATAAACAACTCAAAGCATTTGTTTTTTGTTCGAATTCAGTCAGAATGTCAATTAATTTGTCCAATTCATTTGCACGAGCGTCACTCAAGTTTTGGGACGTCGTCTGCCTTTTGTTTTTTGTTTTTTTTTTTTTTTTTTTGGAGGAAATTGTTATGAGGGAAAATATTTTAAAATATTTATCACAAATTATGTTATAAAAATTTAATCATGTATTTCTTGAAATTTTCTAAATAAAAATATTATTTATTCCGAAAACGTTGCAACTGCAGCTGCAATAATTAGAGTGATATCGATAGATTTGAAATTTTTTTTGAATGAAAAAATATTTTAATTTCAAATAATGACAGCTACATTTATGGAGAAAGTAGAGCAGGTTAAGATGTGAGGTTTTAAAATACTCAACTTTAAAAAAGTCTATGCAATTATTGAAATTAAAAACATTTGTCAATAATACGCCTTATTTTCAGATTTCTAAACTTTCCATGGAATTTATATGAAATTTTCGACAAAATGTAATTATTGAAAATACAGTAATAATAGATATAAGTATTTAAAATTGTGGCCCTATTGGGGGTGGGATGGTACCAGTAGAGGTAGGCCGATGTCTGTCATCTTTACACCAGATCTTGTGTTAATAGAAGTATTGGGATGTGAGAAATGTGAAGAGAATGGGTTGCTTATTTCCCATTATATGAGAGATATAATTATTTAAAATTTTGAACCTTTGTTGGAGAGGTACTTGATGGAGTGAGCCGAAATTTTCCATTTTCCCACCTGTCCTAACACTGATAAAAATATTAGGACTTGAAAAAGTTAAAATAAAATTGATTATCCTTTCTTGTTTTATACGGAAAATTATTTTATGTGGATAATTTGACCATTTGTGGGAAATGTAGCAGAAGGAGTGGACCGATGAGTTTTATGGTTACTCAAAATTTTGTCGGTATTTTCCATCTTCACATCAGATCTTGTGTTAGTAGAAATAAAGCTGAATACCCTACACCATTTGGAACAAATTTTGTAATTTTCAAAAAATTAAAATCCGTTAAAAATTGGTGTCTATACGAGAACGTGGACCTGCATAGGCAATTTTATGTCGCAGGCTGTAGTATTCATTGCGAAATTCCAATACCAAATTTGAAATAGTTCCGGTAAATAATGTCGCAAAAATAATCAAAATAACGAATATCCGGGGGTACCATTATATGGGGGCTATACGAAAACGTGGACCTACTTGGTCCATTTCCTGTCATATGCTGTAGTATGTATTACTAACTTTAAGTGCCAAATCTGAAAGAATTCCGGTGAATAATGTCGCCAAAATCATCAAAATACCGAATATCGGGGGGTACCCTTATATGGGGGCTATACGAAGGCGTGGACTTGCACAGATGTAGTATCATAGGATGTAGTATCCATTAGGAACTTTAAATACGAAAGTTGAATCAATTCCAGTAAATAATGTCGCTAAAATCATCAAAATACCAAATATCGGGAGGTACCACTATATGGGGTTATTCGAAGACGTGGACCTACATGGCCCATTTTACCATAAGCCCTGCGGATATAATACAAATTTGAGTAAATTTTTATCAACTTACTTAATTTTCTTCGGAAGCTAGAGTGATTTCCACAGACGCTAAATCGATTTTATGCTGATCAAGAATATATATACTTTTTTGGGTCTAAAATGTATATGTATATATTTCGAGGAGTTACAAACGAAATGGCAAACTTATTATACCCTCCCTACTATGGTGGAGGGTAAAATAATAGGCTTCATGGTTATTTAAAATATTGACCCTTTGTGGCGGAGGTAACAGAAGAAGTGGACCGATATATCCCACCTTCACACCTTGTGTTATCAAAAATGTTTGGATATATGAAATTTGAAGAGAACTGAATGCGTATTTCGCCTATTATATTAGTTATAACTATTTCAAATTTTGACCCATTGTGGTGAAGGTACTTAATAGGGTGGACCGATATTGTCCATTTCCACACCTGATATATCACTAATACAAACATTTGCACAGTTTGAACAAAATTGGATGATCCTTTAGGATTGGGTAAATTATTTTCTTTGACATTTCTGACCTTTCGTTTGTGAGGTACCAGTAGGAGCGAGCGAGATTTCTCATCGAGCGAAATTTCTCATCTCCGAACTGAATCTAAGTTTAAAAAAAATATTACGATGTACCAAGTTTGGATCAAATCGGATGCTCCCTTCGAGAGTTATCAGGCGCACCAGCCAGACAAACACACCTAGATCGACTCCTAAATCGGATTTGGTCCAATAAGACCCCGTTTTAAACCGTTTTCTCGATGAGACACGTTTTGATGATATATACCCTCTGTAGCCCATCCCTGAGGGTATAAAAGAGATACCAGAAGGAGTAAACTCTTACATATAATTGTCGTACTTCAGCAACTTGCGGAAAAATGTCGGGACGTGTGAAGTTTCAATAACCGGCGACTTATTTCACCTTTTATGAGAGATTTTGTCCCTTTTGAGTTTGAGTCCCATTTGAGTTTGGTGTGAGTTCCAGAAGGAGTGGATCGTTTTTATACCCTACACCACAAGGTGATCAGGGTATTATGTCTTTGTGCATTTGTTTGTAACAAGCAAAAGGAAACGAGATAGACCCATAGTTCCTTTTGATGATCTTCATAGAATCACATTCTGAGTCGATTTATGCATGTCCGTCCGTTCGTCCATCTGTCCGTCCGTCTGTCCATGTATTTTTGTAAACAAAGTACAGGTCGCATTTATTGCCCGATCCAGATGAAATTTTGCACAGATCATATGTTTTACTCAAGGACGAACCCTATTGAAATTGGAAATAATCGGTCAAAATTTAGATTTAGCTCCCTTATAAATCTTCGTCCGATTTGCTTTTTATTGCGCACCAAACTTGTAATATCAGCCCGAATTGTATGGAATTTTGCATATACACCCAAATTAGGTCTGAAAATATGTATGCCAAATTTGATGGAAATCGGTTCAGATATAGCTATAGCTCCCATATATATTGTTCATCCGATTTGTTATTTTTTGTCCACCGCCGCCGTAATATGCACTCTGCAACAACATTATTTGGGGAAATATATCGAATGCAGCTCAGAAATACATTTGCAAAATTTTATCGAGATCGGTTCAGATTTGGATATAGCTCCCATATATAACTTCGTCCGATTTCCCTTTTATTGTGCACCAAACGTCTAATATTTGTCCAAATGGGATGAAATTTGAATTGAATTGAATCTAGAAGCTAGTATGCCAAATTTGGTGAAGATCGGTTCAAATATAGCTTTAGTTCCCATATATATTGTTCATCCGATTTGTTATATTTGTTACCCACAGCCGTAATATGCACTCCGTAACAACGATGTTCAGGGAAATATATCAAATACAGCTCAAAAATATCTCTTGGCAAATTTTATCGATATCGGTTCCGATTTGGATATAGCTCCCATATATATTTTTATCCGATTACAAATTAATTGTGCACCAAATGGGCAATACAAGTCCGAATTTAAAAAATACAAATGTTCGGCATATTTAGTTCTTTGAACTTTAAATTATAATTATAATCGTAGCGTGTATGACTGAATTTTCCCATAAAAATTTGGAATTGTTATGCGCAACTCTACTAAATTAGCAAAGTGGTGTAGGGTATCATAAAGTCGGCCCCGCCCGACTTTAAAACTTTATTTACTGGTTTTTCTGTGATTTTTAAATTCCGCTTCAGTTAAAGGTCAATCTTAGTTCTGTACTCCATGGTCAGTATGTATGATTATGGAATTTTTTAAATATTGACCTTTTTGGAAGTTTTGAAATTTTATCGCTTTTTACTTATATTAGAATTATTTAAATAGTTGTCCCACTTCTTCCAGTAACTGCCCTATACTGGAAGAAGGAGGCCGAAGATGCAAATATACGCTTCTGAACTAAACTTAGTGCGAATATTACGATGCGAATATCTCGATTCTGATCGGTTACATCATTTGCATTAAGATTCCATATTTATGACCTCGGCCATACTATGGGAGGTATATGTGTGATATACGAGTATCTATATCTTCTAAATTTTGAAAATATAGCTTTTACCATTTCCCTTATTCAAGTGCGTAGCCTTCAGTACAATTTTTTACCTTTAATCACCTGTTACAATTTCCGAGGTCTGCGGTCTTATAGGTCTAGTAAATTTCAGAATTCTATCTTTATCATGGAACGGATTTAAGACCCATTTGATAAGTTTTTCACATGCAGATTGTATAAGCCCAAAATACTTTGCTCAATAAAACCCCCTCTTCTTATTTCCATAAAAATGTCAATCTCCTTCGAAATATTGCTCTGAAATCTCTAGAATTTTCTAGCTCAGCTACTTTCACTTTTGTGAACTCATTTCATAATTACTGGGCCAGTATTTTACTATGTAATACATTTAGCTCATCCTTTTTGTGCTTTATATTCACATTAGTAGCAGACCTATGAACAAAGTGAATAGCACGTTATGAGTGTGTGTGTGTTAGTGTTCTATAAAAATTAAAACAGAAATATTTTTTGTTTTATACATGCGGATTTCAAAGCGAACTTGTGATGTGGCCGCTCATGCGAGAATATATGTGACAAGTTGTAGCGTAAAAATATACAGACATTCCATCATGCTAAGTAATTTTAATGGAAAAATCAAAGTACAGGAAATACTCGCTGGACGGAAAGGACGGAAAAGATTTATTACATATTACGCTTTTTTGGGGTATTTGCGTTTTTGTTTTCAAATATGGAACAATCTACCTAGCACTACGCACTCACATTCACAAATTTTTACCAAAAGAATACTATTTAGAACACTTTGGTGTTATTTTTAAAAGACCCTGACACGTAACCTATTAATACCAAAATTTTTTACTTTTTTGTAGTCTTTTCGTTCATCAGTTGGAAACTTTAGAATTTAATTTCAGAACATTTCCGGAAGACCAATGGTACTATTGACGTTAAAAGAACTTTGGGAAATTCGTGCTTCAAAGGTTCGAAAAGTCCTAAAAGGTAATATGTAAGAAACAAGTAAAAAAGCCGCAAGTTCCGAACTTTAAATACTCTATACCATTTGGAACGATTCTGTCAATTTTTCAAAAAACAAAAAAAAAAAAATATATATATAATATATATATATATATATATATATATATATATATATATATGTATATATATATATATATATATATATATATATATATATATATATATATATATATATATATATATATATATATATGTATATATATATATATATATATATATATATATATATATATATATATATATATATATATATCGGGAGGTATCTTTATATGGGGGCTATACGAAGACGTGGACCTGTACACATAATTTTCTGTCTTAGGCTGTAGTATCCATTACGGGCTATACCAAAACGTGGTAGGTCCACCCATTTTCATTACCAAAAGTCCTGCAGACATAATATACATTTGAGTAAAATTTTATCAACCTACTTCATTTCGTTTGGGAGCTAGATTTTTTTTTCACAGACGGATAGACAGACAGGCTTATAGACAGACGGACTTCGCTAAGTCGACATAGAATTTTATGCCGAACAAAAAATATATACTTTGTGGGGTCTACAATATATATTTCGGGGTGTTACAAACGGAATGACAAACTTAACATACCCTCCATATTATGGTGGAGGTTATAACAATTTAAAATTCGTACAGAATGCGTTCAAAAAGTACTAAAACGGGGAAGATTTTTACTAAATTAATTTGAATGATCGACAAGACTAGAACTTTGAAATTTTGAAAGAATCTTCTGAAATACCCATTACAAGAGTTCGAATGGTACAAAAAAAGTACAAAATGGTGCAACGTTGTTATCGATGATTCGATAAGGGCTAAAACTCTAGATTTTTTTTTTGCAATGGGATAATTTTTGGTTGAATGAGACAAGACGATTTTTTTGGAAATTAGTGCTTAAATGGTACATAAAGTACCAAATGTTACATTATTGTTATAATACAAAGGCTAGAGTGTTTATTTCTTTAAAAGGGGACTATTTTTTGCATTGGGTGTAATATTAGGGAGTTTTTGTATAAGAAAAACTAGGAGATACGAAATACCACAATATTGAAATTAAGACCATCCAAAATGTATCAAAGTTTGGAGCTTTTCAGGGATATTAGTCTTGAGTCTGGGCTAATTTGGGGTATTCGTACTTAAAAGGTACAGCAAGTAACAAATGGTATAAAATTGTTAAGTATTCTACATGTGGCGAAATCTCCATATGGGGGGTTGAGATACAGGGATATTTATGAAAATTTGTACATTAAGAGTACGAAAAGTACTTAAAAGTACCCTGTATTGATCATTAATTACACTGTGGAACACAAAAAATAATTGAGGAGAAAATCCAACAGATTATGAATGTAGAGCTTAAACAAGATCTGTGTGTCGGCGTTTTGAAATATACATCGAAAAGTAACTGGAATAGAGGAAGCAAATTCCCCGTATAAATTCAGGGTTCGGACTGCCTCAGTTATTCATGGCCACTGGCACCATATTGAATTAATGTGAATATTTGTGCATTTTGAACGACATTTTGGAATTTTTTTTTGTATAGTGTCTTTGGCAATGTTGCAGATAAAAAATACGGGGAATCATTTGGTCGAAAATTTTAACCCTCAAGCGAGTCAACATAAGGGTCTTTTTATTCCTTCCTTAAGAATATGTCAGCGGGATCGTAACAAGTCAGAATAGTCTAAAAAAATTATTTGTCATAAAATTCTACTATAGGTCTAAGAAGGCGCCAATAAACTAAATTTTACCTATACGCCAAGGGTTCATATATATTATAAAGCATTTTAGGGTTAAAGCCCTACCTTGTGTGAGTTTGTGCAAGAATTTCCAACATAGCATAATTTTAGAAGGATGACTTCAAAATTTTAAATACAAAAATTATCTTCAACAAATTTCCCTATAAGCCAATAGAAAAACAAATTTTTATTCTCATTGTATAGGGTAAGTGTACCAGTAGTCGGCACTTTTAGGATTTTCGCGTTTTTAATCGCTCACCATTCTGAGTGGAACTTTACAATTATAACAAAGTTAATTTATTCAGATTCGAAATTTTGTATAGTTTTGAAATAATAAACAAAGTTTTAATAATTTTTTATTTAATTTCATTCTCAATTTCTAGTTTTATTAAAACAATGTTTTTTGCCAGTAGTCGGCACCACTTGCTAATTGTCGGTATGGCAAGTTCCAACAGTCGGCATACCATTTTTTTATAAGAATAATTAATAATAATAATAAATTAATTCATTAAAATATAATATTTTTGTTTAGTTAAAGTGATTCGATGTCTTTATTGTACTTTTCTTAAGAATATGGATTGTTGAGGACCTTCACAGACAAAAATTTAAGTTTTATTAGAATAAATCATCTTTTCTTAGCGAAATTGTACACAAAGATAGCTGACAATATATTTAAAGTAAACAAAATACATTTAGTTATAATAGTTTCATTTATTTGGGCTTAAAAATAAAAAGTGCCGACTACTGGGACATGCCGAACTTAGGCACACTTACCATATTTAAAAAAATATAAGAATCAATCTAAATCCCATTTCTTCCAAGACATTCCAGTGTATTTATCGACATCTAACTGTATTTTTGTAGATTTCCATTCGTGCTCATTCTACTGAAAAAAGGGTTAAGCTGAAAACCCATCATAATATGGTTATAATAAAAAAACGAAAACAAAAAACAAAAAAAAAAAAAAAAAGACAACATAAAAATAAATAAATTCAAAAGAATTGTAATTAAATTAATTACAGAACAATACCATGTAGTTACTGACGATGATGGCTCTCTCGCACACACACACACTACTGCTGATGGCACACATACCAAAACAAAAGGAAAAACTCCACATTAAAATTGTAGTGAAAATATGCAAAGGAATGTGTCTGTACTCGTCTACATAGATGACTGGATGGATGGTTGGATGGTCATAAATACAAAGCTGGTCATAATTATATCATAATAATAAAGTCATAAAAATAGAAATATATATTTTTTTGTCATATTTTCTTTATACTTTATTTAAAATACAAAGTATTGCCGTTTTTTTAATTAATTATATGGGGATTATTGTTTATATAATTTTACGTGGAAAGGGAAAAGAATTTAGAGTTAATTAATCAATGTAATTTTTAATGGAGCGACATGTTGTATTTTAGTGTTCAATAAACATGGGTAGAGAGAGCCCCTTCTAAAGAACTATCAACGTTTCTATCGTGGAATTTTAGAACTAGAAGAAATAACCAAACCAGATTTGTCTAATCTTCTGATTTAATAAAACAATTATTATCTGCAATTTCTGAAAGCTCTTTACGAACACTTTTAATTTGGTTCGAGAATGGAACACTCGAAATCTCATGAGATTTCCTTCTGCATATTATTTTTGAAGAAGGGACTGAATAATTGGCTCGAAAAAGTCATTGGTTCTACTTATTTCGTTGGCATGTTGTTTGGTATCGATGTTGACGCATGCTGAATGATAGCAAGCCTCCATAGGAGCAGAAAATTAATTTCACTGTCCGATAAATGTTGTGGACAAAAATGGATCGCCCAGGGTTCCTTTTTGGGTGCCACGATCAGTGGCGGCTACTTCACTAAATTAGTTAGTCAATTGCAATTTGGTGCTAGGGCTTCTAAAGGGATAATAACCCCTTCTCCAGAAATATCGCAGTATCTGTCGCTAGTTTGGTACCGTATGGCAATACCTTCTTATACAGGGTGAGATGAAAAAACTGCAACCAATTTCAGACTGCTGTCATTTCTAAGCCAGTCGTCCGACAGATTGTTTACAAGCGTACTAAAGCATTTTGGTGAGAATTTTCCTGAAGAAAAGTTATTTGTGATGGAATTCGAGTGAGATGTGTTTATATTTGCCTGGAAAACAACTAGTGGCTATCGTTAGAGCACTCCAGCATTTAAATATGAATAAATCTTTTGTGTCTCGTACCATCGCTCGTTACCGTGATACTGGTAGAGTAGCCCAACGTCAAACAGCAACATCAGCAGAGATGGTTCGAAAAGTAAAGAAGCGACTTGATGGAAACCCGCGTCGCAGTGGCGAGGAAATTACTGGGGAGCTGAATATATAGCAATATACCATTCGCCAAATATTAAAAAATGAGCTCGGATAAAGCCATTGAAATTCCAAAATGTTCAAGAACTTACACCACAACAGAAAGAAAATAGACTCAAAAGAGCTAAAAGGTTGCTTCGATTGGCCGAAAGTGGTGAACTGCCTAATTTGGTTTTCTCCGATGAGAAAATATTCGTTGTCCAGCAGTTTGTAAACAAACTAAATTATCGTCTGTACATGCCAAAGAGGTCAGCTAAAAATATGCACCATCGGTTGGCCACCAGAACTCAGGCGCCAGCCACGGTGATGGTATGGACCGCCATAACAGCTGATGGTCGCTCTCCCCTCGTATTAATCGACCGTGGCATCAGAATAAATGCCGAATATTATCGCGAAAACATTCTGGAGGGTGTATAAAAGCCTTGGGCACGCAAACATTTTGGCCGCAGACCTTGGACATTCCAACAGGACTCAGCACTATAGCACTCAACACGCTCTACCCAAAAATGGTTACAAAATGAGGTTCCTCGCTTCAATTCCAGCAAAATCTCCGGACACCAATACGTTGGACTATGGTGTCTGGTGTATTTTGGAAAGCAAGGTTGGCACTAAAAATACAAAAGTGTCGATCACCTCCGATTCGCCGGAAATGAGCCATAATACCGCAAGGCACCATTCGGGCAGCGTGTGACGGTTTTATTGACCGTTCGAAGGTCATAATTCGTGCCAAAAGTGACAAATTCCAACTAATCTAAACTTACTCTTAAATTTAATGCTATTTCCGACATTTTTTGCTTTCATTCAATAAAACTTAAAATAATATGCAAAAGTTTTGGCTTTGAATTTTTTAATCTCACCCTGTATATATATATGTAGATCGGCTCCAATCCAAATATGGACCCAAATGGAAACTTTATTGCGAAATGTGGCTCTGCATTCTGAGAATCCAAAATGACATGTTTATGTCAAATCAATTGGAAAATTTGGCCAAGACCCTCGAGACTGCTAAAATCCAGGGAGCCTTATGAGTTTATACGAAGACTTGAAATTACCAAAACGTTTTTAAAATAACTTGGAAAGATGTCTAGAAAAATACTAGAAATCTGGACTTGCCTTACATATTTGCTTTCACCAATCAAGTGGACACATATAATCCATTATTATGAAGTTTTGAGAAAAGTATTGTGCTGTAATTGGGCCGGATTAAATGCAAAAATATTTGGCCTGAGAACCCAAAACATTGTGAGTTTCGAATTCCCCACACCTTATATTGGCTGTAGCCCAGAGTAATTGGTAAGCTACCCTTATCAGTGGGGCTATTTTAAATCCTGTACTTTGAATATTTTTTTGCCAGAATATTTTTTATGCCCTCAATATTTTTTATGCATTATTTATATAACGCTTTTAGGCCCTAAGTCTCTTTGTCCAGGAATCCCTGTCTGTCCAGCTGGCTGATGCGAATGATAACTCTCGAAGGGAGTATCCGATTTGTCCAAACTTAGTGCATCGTAATATTATTATCAAGTTTATCGACTACGAAATTGGGCAATAGCTTCTGGTACCTCCCCCACAAGAGAAAATAATTTACTTTATAGAACATGAAAGGATCATCCAAGTTTGTTCAACGTTTTCATATCCTAAAATGTTTATCAGTACTAGGCTAGGTGTGAAATAGGACACCATCGACATTTTAATCATAACTCTTATAATAATGATAGAAGAGAATGGACCATTGCTTTTTATACGTACCCACAAAGTGTCACAATTTTGAATACCCACGAAGCTCATGAAACGCGAAATGAGCAAATCCTGCACATCCCAATATTTCTTTCAACACAATATATCTTATGAAGGTGTAAATTATCGGTCTGCTTCTTCTGATACCCCACAAACAGGTTAAATTTTAAATAATTCTAATTGTCATAAAATCATCCGATCTCTCCATAGTTCACATACCCCACATTTTTATCCAACTAAAGATCCGCTGTGAAGATGACATCGGTCAATTCCTTTTGCTACCTACCCCACAAAGGATCTGAGTTTCTAATACTTGTATCTCTCATAAGTTACGAGAGAAGTCAGTGATTATTTTAAATCTTGGTATATTTCCAATATTAGATAAGTAGGAGAACTTCGGTCCACTATATCCAATACATCAATCACATTTCAACATTTTCCAAAAAATATCTTATATAAAGTGAAGGAAGTAGTCGATATAGACAATATCTGACACGTTTAGACTTAGGTCACATACGAAATTGACAATATTAGCGGACTCATTCGGAGCCACCCCCATAATGGGTCAACATTTTAATAATCAAAGTATATTTAAGTAAGCGAACATTGACCAAGGGTATACATCTTTTAATTTTTTCAAATATAAAATTATATAAATAAAAGTGGGTGGGACCGTTATATGGTAGCCAAACGGGAGCCTGTAAAGACAATTTTATATTTTAAGGATCGATATCTTTTCCGAGTCTTAAATACCAAATATGAAACAATTCCGTAGAATACTGTGACCTAAATGGTCAAAATACCGTATATTTGGAGGTACCGTTATATGCGGGCTATAGGAAAACGTGGACATGTAAAGACAATATTTAGCTACCGGAGGTAGAACTCGATTCGCTGAACGGAGTCTTGTAATTTTAAACATGAATAATTTCCTAGAGTGAGGGTCGGCAGATGTTTGAAACATTCAATATTATTCGATCGACGTTTAATTCTGTGATCTTCTTCTTTGGCCTAAACTCTAAAATTTTGCAAAATTTCCCATAGATCGATTCAAAATTCTGACCTGTAAATCGACGGAAAAATCAGAAAAAATCTCCGAAATCTCCAAAAATTATATCCCTTGCTCTATTCAAAATTCCGTATTTTCAATTCGAAAAACGTTCTTTTTTTCCGCAGTTTTTAACAATTACTTTAACTTAGTTTTAACAGGAGTCCAATAAGAGTAAGTCAATAACATCCCCTAAACCCTGCCGAGCTGATAAATAACTCATCAAAAACACATTTATATTTCAAATGACGACAATATGTCACTCAGAAAACTTCAAAATTTTCAAATTCATCCGTGAAATTGATATGCAACTTTTATGTTTTTACAACATTTTACAACACATATACAAACATACATGTATAGTAAAGAAATGGGATGAAAAAAAGGTACAATATCACCCTACCTTTAGATGGCGTGAATAACGAACGACCCGAAAAAAAAAACGCATTTCCCCTTTGTATAATTCGTTTGATAAAAACAAACATTAAAAATCTCCTAAATGGCCTATTAATAGACCACGGTGTTTGTCACCACGCTTTTTCACATTTCCTTTTGGCCTTCAACCAATAGAAAAAAACAAACAGCTAAAGACAACGAAGCATGTACGCAGTTGCTCAGCCAACGAACCCTCCATTAACGCAGACATTTACATTGTATGTGTTTTCGACGACAGATAAAGGCAGGATCCGTTGAACACACATATGCTGGCCATAGTGACCACGACCGCCATCACCACCTACCTACCTTGGTACATATTTACATAGAGGAAGGAATCAGTCAAGCCAGAACACATTCATGGACAATCTGCATCAAACTCGCAGCAAACGCGAAACAAACACACACACCAAAAAGCAATTATCATACTCATTTTGGGTTTTAAGTACAGCAAAGGGAAAGGGAATAAATGAGTTGAGTGAGTATGCGAGTAGGATGGTGGTGGGTCAAGCGGGCTTGAAGGTTTGTCATCATCATTTTTTTATACAACTCCAAACAATTCGCATGTATTTTTCTTGTGAGGCGCATAGGTTTTAGATGTATGATTGATGTTCGTTGCTGTTCGCGTAACAATGCCGGAAACAACATCAAAGTCACCATAGCCTCAACTTGAATACTTTGGAAACCAGTAAGGAAAGGTGTGATACCCTACACTACTATGCGTATTTAGTAGAGCTTCCGTAACAAAACATTTTGCTCTGCGGTATTTTGGCTCATTCCCAGCGAAACACTTGCTTGAGGTGATCGACACTTTGGTATTTGTTAGTGCCAACTTTGCTTTCCAAAATACTCCTGACATAATAGTCCAACGGGTTGCTATCCGGAGATTTTGCTGGCTATTGTGCGCTGGAAATGAAGCGAGGAACCTCATTTTGTAACCATTCTTGAGTGGCGCGTGCTGAGTGCGATGGTGCTAAGTACTGTTGGAATATCCAAGGTATGCGGCCAAAATGTTTGCGTTCCCAAGACTTTAATACATCCTCCAGAATATCTTCGCGATGATATTCGGTATTCATTTTGATGCCACGGTCGATTAATACGAGCGCAGAGCGATCATGAGCGTTATGGCGGCCCACACCATCACAATATCCGGCGTTTGAGTTCTGGTGGCCAACCGAAGGTGCACATTTTCAGCTGACCTCTTTGGCAAATAAACACGATCATTTTGTTTGTTTACAAACTGCAGGACAACGAATGTTTTCTCGTCGGAGAAAACCAAATTCGGCAGTTCACCACTCTCGGCCAAGCGAATCAACTCTTTAGCCTTTTGAGTTTATTTTCTTTCTGTTGCGGTGTAAGTTCTTGCAGTTTTTGGGATTTCAATGGCTTTACCCCGAACTCAGTTTTCAATATTTGCCGAATGGTATATTGCGATATGTTCAGCGCACGAGCCACTTTTCGGCCACTGCCACGCTGGTTTCGATCAAGTCGCTCCTTTACTTTTCGAACCATTTCTGCCGATGTTGCTCTTTTCTTCCGTCCACTTCCTTGACGTCGGGCTACGCTACCAGTATCACGACAATGAGCGATGGTACGAGACACAAAAGAATTATTCACATTTAAATGCTGGAGTGCTTTAAACAAAACCTCTTGTGGCTTCCAGCCAAATATAAAGAAATCACACTATCACGCTTGAATTCCATCACGAATAACTTTTTTCTGGAAAATTCTCACCAAAATGCTTTTGTACGTCTGTAAACAATATAATGAGCTGTTATTGGAATAATTTTAACAGCTGTCGGACGAGTGAAGTTGGTTGCAGTTTTTTTTTTATAATAAATGCGACCTGCATTTTGTTCACAAAAATACGTGGACGGTCAGACGGACAAAGATGTTTATATCGACTGAGATAGCGATTTTATGAAGATCATCAAAAGTAACTATGGGTTTATCTCTCTTCTTTCTCCATGTTAACATAACAGAGAAATTTAGACCTACTGAGATGGGCTAGAGTGTACGTTCAGTCATAGCTTCAGTGAAGTTAACATATCGTTCCTTACATAAACACCCTTACTAAAACACTGTGCATTGACAAAATTCAAAATCAAAAATATCGCCTAATATGTTGTAAAACGAAGATGTGTGAGTGTGTCATCCTTGTTGATTTGTTAGTTTTTCATTTTGTTGCTCTCCTTCTTGTTATTCTTGTTGTTGGCACAAAAAAGGTGTTATTATGGTCATTACGAAATGATTTTTTGACGTGTGTGGACTGTTGATGTTATTTTTGTTGCTTCCATTTTCGCCCTCAAAAACGCCAGATATGGTTTTGGGAAAGTTTCGCTTTTCTCATTTGCCATCGCTGAATGAAATGTCATTTGGGTATAATTTACCCCCGTTTTGCTTCGGCTTTTTTTTTTGCACGGCATAAAAAAATCCAAAAGGTGTCAGAACTAAAACTCGTTTTTTGTCATTATTGTTGTTGTTGTCAACGCCGTTATTATTTCATTGTTTAACAATTCCATGTACTTTATCAGTTGGTAAAAATCTGGGTGTGTGTTTTATGTCGTATCTAAGTAATAGCTTATCGTAATGGCTCATAATATAATGCATGTGTACGTAAATAGAATTATTTTGTTTTGTTGTTGTAATAAAATAAATTACACAAAATAATGAGAAAAATCAACAACATAAATGTTTGTTAGAGTTTGAGGTGGTGTTAATGACTTATTGTTGTGTTAGGTCTGGGAAAGTGGACGTGGAAATGGGTGGGCAAAAATGTTGCGCATGCGACATATCGAAATTTAACAACAATATACATTTGAAGAATTTATCCTTGATATACTCTATCATCCGAAAAACAAGACTATTTCGTTGGGCGTATGTACATTTTATACAACTCATATCGTATGAAAAATATCGATGAAAAATACCCTACGTCCAGTCTTTCATTCCGCTTGAACGCTCCTTATTTCAAATAGGTCAAAAAAATCGATACAAATTTGTAAGGAGAGAAACTCTGGGTTATATAAGGCAGTGCCACTCCCAAAGTAGGTAACTAATACGGTACGGCATTTCTACGGAAGGCGGAGAAATTACATGAAAATTTTGCAAAATCTTCTCGCAGGTTACGTTAGATGGTGATATGTTTCAATATTCTGTGACAAAGGAACTTATATATCTCTATTTCTTTTTTGAAAATGACAGAGAATCGGATAATTTAGAAAATTTTCATTTAATCGCAAATATTTTAAAGCCGAGACTTTTTGGTCAGATATCCCAAAATTTATCAAAAAATATGGTTACTATTGCCATTCTCACGACAGGATACGAAAAGTACAGGTACAGTAAGCTAACTGGTATAATGTTTATGACAGGCCTCGCTCGGTTATAGGCTTTGTTTTTCTATTCTTCGAAAAAAAACTGGGAAAAACTTAGACGAAGCTTACCGGAAAACTTAAAAATGACAAAAAGTGGGGAACAATTATTCTTCGCTTTTATATCCACAAAAGCCTGTGACATTTTAATTGTCTTAGTGGACGAGTAGAATACATTTGGCTCTTCCACGTTGAAGGAAGACGGTACATGTAAATTGTAGAGTTAGAATAGTACAAAATACTAGCAATCGCATCTTTTTGAGGAGTTAAGTGAAGAAATTTCATTTATTGGTCGCATTTATATCAAGGTACTCTTTGCAGTAGCTACCTAACCTGAAGAAGATATTATCCATGATAACATGAGTCACTTAGGTTCCGGGAAGGATATATATCATTTAATAAGGGAAAATGTGCCTCTAAAAGTAATGGTTTTTAGAATCGGTTTCAGGACATTTGGTGATGATCTAACCATATTTGTGTGTCTGTTCTTTCGCCTGTCTGACCGGCTGCTGCGAAGGAAGTATTCCATCAACCACCAAATTTTACAAAAGTAATAAATAAAATAAATTTATATAAATTAGGTAATTTTGGCTAGGTCAAATTTTGATACATTTGGCAGAATCTTTAAAAATGTCGAAAAATGTCGATTAAATGGTTAAAATACTGAATATGGGATGATACAGGGTTCTCTGCGAAAACATGGTATTCTATAGCCAATGATCTGCTCGACAATGTGGTGCCTATTACGAACTCAAAAGTCCAATTTTCGTATAATTCTTTGAAAAATGTGTCTAAAACCGAATATCAGTAGGCACAAAAATATGCGTGATATGCGAATATTAAGTGGCACAGTTATATAGGGACTATAGCGAAACTTGCATATCTTGATATTTCCTACATACTTACATTGCAGCATAATCGGCTTAAAGCTATGAACAGAACTCCTAACGCACCTCAAATATGCTGTACAGTTATATCTACACTCTAGCTTCTGAGCGAAATGAAGTAGGCTGATAAAAATTAACTCAGAACAATCTGAAGGTCTTTTGGTATTGAAAATGGGCTATATAGGTCCACGTTTTGGTATATCCCACATATAACGGAACCTCCCTATATTCGGTATTTTTATGATTTTAGCTACATTCATCACCGGAATTGTTTTAAATTTCGTATTTGAAGTTCGCTATTGGTACTACAGTCTGTGACAGAAAATTTACCATGCGATTCCACTTCTTCGTATAGCCCCTAGATAACTGTACCTCCATAAATTCGGTATTTTTAAGATTTTGGAATATTATTCACCAGAATTGTTTAGAATTTCGTACTTGCAGTTCGTAAGGAGTACTACAGCATGTGACGGAAAATTGTCTATGCATATATATATGACACCCATATGACGTAACCTCCCTAAATTCGGTATTTTGATGTTTTTGTGACATTATACACTGGATTTTTTATCCAGTTTCGTATTAGAATATTGTAATGGCTAAGGACCGAACTTGCCTATGCAGGTCCACGTCTTAGTATAGACCACAATACAGGGTGAGATGAAAAAACTGCAACCAACTTCAGACTGCTGTCATTTCTATTCCACTCGTCCGACAGCTGTTAAAATTATTCAAGTGACAGCTCATTATATTGTATACAAGCGTACAAAAGCATTTTTGTAAGAATTTTCCGGAAAAAAGTTATTCGTGATGGAATTCAAGTGTGATAGTGTGATTTCTTGATATTTGGCTGGAAAACCACAAGTGGCTCTCGTTAGAGCACTCCAGTATTTAAATGTGAATACATATTTTGTGTCCCGTAACATCGCTCGTAACCGTGATACTGGTAGCGTAGCCCTACGTCAAGGAAGTGGACGGAAGAAAACAGCAACATCAGAACCCGCATCGCAGTGTCCAAAAAATGGCTCGTGAGCTGAACATATCGCAATAATCCATTTGGCAAATATTGAAAAAATGAGCTCGGGGTAAAGCCATTGAAATTCCAAAAAGTGCAAGAACTTACACCGCAACAGAAAGAAAACAGACTCAAAAGAGCTAAAGAGTTGCTTCGAAAGTGGTGAACTGCCTAACTTGGTTTTCTTCGATGGGAAATTATTTGTCGTCCAACAGTTTGTAAAAAACAAATTGACCAGACCTTGGACATTCCAATAGGGCTCAGCACCATCGCACTCAGCACGCGTCACCCAAGAATGGTTAGAAAATGAGGTTCCTCGCTTAATTTCCAGCGCACAATGGCCACCAAAATCTCTGGATTTCAATCCGTTGGACTATTGTGTCTGGAGTATTTTGGAAAGCAATGTTGGCACTAAAAATACCGAAGTGTCGATCACCTCATGCAAGCGCTTCCCCAGGGAATGAGCCAAAATACCACAGAGCAACATTCGGGCAGCGTGTGATGGTTTCATTGGCTCTTTGAAGGCCATAATTCGTGCCAAAGGTAACGAATTGGAAAAAAATTGAACTTATTCTAAAATTTAATGCCATATCCGACATTTTTTGCTTTCATTCAATAAAATTTTAAACAAACGTAACAATTTCAAAGAATTCCAAATCCAAAAGCACAGTTATACTAAGCTATATAAAATTTGGAAATTTTTTGATGAACTTTCAAACTTTAAATAAAATGTGTCTGAAACATCAAAATCCAAATAGGCAGCCTTGTACTCAAGGTTTAAAAATAGTTCGGCTTAAAAATGTCTCAAAATACTTCCAAATGCGACATTTCAGGTATATGAGGGCTATACAAAATGTTGGACCTGTAATAAACCTTCTAGCCATTCTCTTAGAATTCTCAATGTGAAAATAAATTGTGATTGTAACATAAATTGTGGCTGAAACATTCAAAGCACCAAAATCCAGTAATTACAGCTAAATGGGGGCTATAACTAAAAGTGGGCCGAAGGTTCTATTTGAGATATTGCAAATACGGCGTTGATTTTGACAGACAAATAATATCTCGTCAAACTGACTTAATATTTTACGCTGATTAAGAATTTACTCTTTGGGGGTCCTCGACCTACATTTTGAGCTGTTGCAAAGTGAAGGAAGAAAAGATATAGTAGAGCTCATAACATTTTTGAAGTTCTGTTAATCTTAAAAAATGCATTTCGTTAAGGTCAGAACCAACACGACATTCCTAATTCAGCTGGTATGACATTTTTTCTTCAAATGTGCAATTTTCTTGACAAAGAATGTTTAGATAATCAGATTATCTTTCTTTGTGAAGTTTCTTTTCTTCTAAACTCTCTGCTGACCAGTCTTCCTTAAACTAAATGGAATCGAAATGCCCACATCTATGACCAACGGTAATGCATGAACAAAACCTTGTTTTGCCCGGACTGGTCAACAACTGCTCATTTATTTTAATCCAATTACAATGATTTGGCTTATGCCTCTCTCTAAATCCGGGTGACAACAACATCTGTTTAGAGGGATCAAACAGTACCCGTTCAGCTTCAGAACAGATGTATTTCCAACAAAAATTTGCGCCATCCACAAAAAATATGTAAAACGAGCCATCAATTGATGACTAACAACAAAAAATCTCTGGCAGCAGCAGCAAAAATCTCATTAAATCTTTTGTGAGTACACAAAAAAAAACACACACAACAAAACAAGAAATTCGATTTAGTAAAATTATGCACGCTTAACGCTCAAAAATTACGCAAAATTGAAAATGGGAAAAATTCCCAAATTTCTCTGCGATGAAATTTGATGCACGAGCCAATAGAATAACGTCACACAAAGGCAACTGTAACAAATGCATTGACAAACGGTAGGCAGGCAAAACAAATTTGTGACACCAGGACAGCACCATCGTCAACACGGCTGCCACCACCACCAACCAACCAACAACTACCATTGCCATTATTGGAAATTTTGAAAAGGAGAAACGTAGAAAATGCAATTCAGTATTCATTTCATTTCTGGGCATGATTTTTTTCTGCTGTTGGGCGCCACGAAAAAAAAACTGAACAGTCATCCGAAAGTTTTCACACAAAAGCAGCTGGCTGTGATGAATTTTTTGTTTGATTTGTTTTTTAGTTTGGCATAAGCCAAACAGCATTGTAAGACACCCCCTTGCCCAGCAAATGCCTGAACCCGATTTGCAAAAACAATACACACACACATAAAAAATGTAAACGTCACTCACAAATCTTGTTTTTGAGCTACAGTAGATGAATGCAATTGAATTGCATATTTTTTAATAAATTTATCTATGCCAATGCGTGTTTTTTTGTATTTGTTGTTTTTTAGGAGATTTTTGATAGGTTGCAGATTTTTTCGCAAATCTCAAATTCGTTCAATCTTCTTTGATATTCACGGAAAAACCTTCGAAGAGTTACGAGAGTGGTTGTTTGCAAGTGTGTCGGTTCTCACAGATATGAATATTGGAAATATGAGGGTGGTGGTGTAATAACAAACACTGTATGTTTTTTCGAACAGAAACATTGTATTTTTCGGGATGTTTTAGGGCACAGAATTCATTGGACTTTATAGGATCACATCCTGACATTGGAACCTTTATTGATAGCTTGTAATAACATGCAGTAAAAAGTAGAATTCTTGATTTAATAAATATCAAAGTCAATCAACAAAAGGTAGCGAGCTCTTTTAACAGCGTGACCTATTAAATGTAAGGTACTACCATCTGCATTGAAATTATGATTGAAAGTAATGGATTATTTTTTACATAGAAAGTAATAACAAGCCACAAGCCACAAACTTGAAGTATGTGTGTTCGAGGCTGGGCATCGACAAGCGGAGAAAAACTTGTATAGTTGTGTTTAAGTAAAAATCAGAAGATTTCGAGTTCCATATCGGAAAACTGGAACATACATTTTATTTTTCGAATTGTATTGGCCAATATATAACTATTATATTTTGAGTAAACTGCCCTTGTGAAAATAATGAATTAATAGGAGATTTTGTTCAACAGTGGGAATTTAAAATTAGAGATGTTTTGGTGGGAAACTTTGATTGTCCTCCACCAAATGGAACGAATTTGGAAATTTTCGACAAAAAAGAAAATCCGTTCAAAACCCTGTTAAAATATTAAGAACGCAGAATGTAAGGAGGTACCGTTTATTGGGGTCCATACGAAATCGTGGATGTGCATAGGCAATATTCGACATATCTATTATAGGATTTTTTTATACGAAACTTGAAATAATGTCGCAGAAACATCAAAATAACGAATATCGGAGGTATCGTTATGTGGGGGCTATACGAAGACATGCTCCTGCATACGATTTTTTTCGGCGAATAATGTCCCTACAAATCACCAACATACCGAATATAGGGAGGTACCATTATATACGAAGACGTGGACCTGCACAAACAATTTTATGTCACAAGCTGTAATTCCCATTACAAAGTGCAAGTGCAGCATTTAAAACCCATTCCGGTGAATAATGTAGCTAAAAACATCAAATACCGAATATAGGGAGGACCTGCATAGGCAATTTTCTGACACAGGTAGTACTCGATACTCGTTACTATGTGCAAATACGAAATTTGAAACCATTGCGGTGAATAATGTCGCTGAAATTAGCAAAATGCCGAATGCCGGGAAGCACCGTTATATGGGGACTATACGAAGACCTGGAAAATTTCTGTTACAGGCTATAGTACCTATAAGGAACTTCAAATACGAAATATGAAATTAATCCGGTGTAATAATGTCCCTCAATGACTATAATCAGAGTGTTCTTGAAATCGAAAATTGGAATACTTCAATAATCATTGGTTAAAATATGGGCCATGTATGTCTCCTTTTTGGTAATGCCACTATATACATTAGCAAAAACGAGGCATACATATTATTATTATTATTATTCTCCGGAATTGTTTAAAATTTGGTATTTGAAGTTCGTAATGTATATTACAGCCCTCATATAACGGTACCTCCCGATATTCGGTACTGTCATGATTTTAGCGACATTATTCTCCGAAATTGTTTCAAATTTGTTATTTGAAGTCCGTAATGGATACTACAGCATATGCAAGAAAATTGTCTGTGCAGGTCCACGTTTTGGTATAGCCCACATATAATAGTATCTCCAGATATTCGGTATTTTGATGGTTTTAGCTACATTATTCACCGATTTTTTTAAGTTCCGCATTTGAATATTTTTGGTCCACGTCGTCGTATTGGCCCTAATTTAACGGCTACATTCGGTAGCTTTAAGATTTTAACAGAAATTTTAACGGATTCGTTGTAAATGGTAAATGGTATTATAAGTTCGGCCCGGCCGAACGTACAGCTTTCTTACTTGTTAATATAATTTTTATGGATTTTGGAAACAGTTCTGATCTAAGACCAAAAATACGAATTTAAGATATATTTTCCTAAAAACTACCTGGCAAAAAAACGTCGATTTTTGGCTTGTTAATGCAAAAATCGTGAATTTTTAACAATTTATTTTCAACAAAAATTCAGAATATTTTGTATTTCTCTAATGATTCCTGTTCAGAAATTGATATAAGTTAAAAGAATATAAGTTCTTCCTTTTAATAAAAAATTCAGAATTATACTATACACATTTTCTAAGTATCTAAAGAGTCTTTAGAGATAAAAATATAAATTTTTGGACATTGCTAGACGGAACTTAAATTGTATTTGCTGGACTTCGTAATCATTTTTGAATACGTCGATGGCTTTATAGTTTATTATTTCTAATTGTTGTTTTTATTACGATCTGGACACTGTAAAAAATATGAAGGTTAGAAGCATCCGCTACAAGTATCCTCCTCACCGTACTATTAGTTATTATGCTGCAAGGATATACAATTATTTTCAATCATGCATAGAAATAATAGAATTGCATAAAATATATTCCAAATTGCAAATATATTTAGATATCCCATGACATCAAGATACATTCATGCGCACATATGCCTTCTTGTGTGCTCATTATACCCTACACCACATAGTGGTAAGGGTATTATGTCTTTGTGCATTTGTTTGTAACATGGAGAAGGAAACGAGATAGACCCATAGTTACTTTTGAGAACCTTCATAGAATCATTTTCTGAGTCGATTTATGCATGTCAGTCCGTCTGTCCGTCTGTCCATGTATTCTTGTGAACAAAATGCAGGTCGCATTTATTATCCGATTGAGATGAAATTTTCCAAACAATATTTTTTTGGCCCAAGGACGAACCCTATTGAAATTGGTGAGAATCGGATCAAATTTAGATATAGCTCCCATATATATCTTCATCCGATTTCGGGTTAAATGTGCACCAAATGTCCACTATCAGTCCAAATTACCTGAATTTTGGCTCACCCAACCGAGTTCGGCCTAGAAGCAAGTATATCAAATTTGGAGAAAATCGTTTCAGATATAGCTATAGCTCCCATATATATGTTTCATCCGATTTGCTCTTTAAGTCCCTTACATTCGTAATATACTCTTCACAGGAATGATATTTGGTACCAGATATCAGATAAAGCCCAAAAATAGTCGATTTTAATTTTATCAAAATCTGTTCAGATTTGGATATAGCACCCATATGTATCTTCATCCGATTTCGTGTTAATTGTGCAACAAATGGTCAATATCAGCCCAAATCACCTGAATTTTCGTACATAAGACCGAATTCAGTCTAGAAGCTAATACGTCAAATTTGGAGAAACCCGGTTCAAAGATAGCTATAGTTCGTAAAATGCACGATAGATTTTGATTTTGTACCAAATATCTCATAGAGCTCTGAAATGCCCTGTATAAACCTTTTTACGAGAGCTCTACTAAATATGCATAGTGGTGTAGGGTATCATATAGTCGGCCCCGCCCGACTTTTGAGCTTTCCTTACTGGTTTTTTATTTTTTGAAATTGACATGTTGTTTGCTGTATCTCTTCAAAGATAGACAGCTGTTTTCATTTTCACTTACACGCTCTTCGCCTACCACACCAACCGCAAAGCGGAAGAGAAATGATGTAAATTACAAATGTGGCCAGTTCTTTCTTGTTATAGTTTAAAATATGTACAAAACGTTTTGACGTGTTTAACCTGCCGCTGTAAGGGTTACAGATGTTTTTCCTTAGTTGTTTTTATATTTCCCTCACCTATCAATTAACCCTTTTTCTCCAAAAATTTTTTGTGGCCATTTTCAATTTGTTAATTCATAATTTATTCAACTCTTTTTTTGGGGGGAGGGGGAACGCAAGAGTTTTTTTCTCTCCAACAGGAAACACACGCAAGGTTGGCGGGGATGGCAGGATGTTAATGTGGCGCGGGAATGATAAGTTTAACATATTGACATGGTTAGGACCACAATGAGTTAGGGCTATTTAATGGTGTTGGTCATAATAATAATAAATTGTTATATAATTTAACATGTGTTTATCTAACAAGGATCCCTTGGAAATGAATTTTTTCTCATAACGAGAAAAATAGAGGGCTCAAAGGATTTGCCGGCAATTGAATTATCCTTTAGAGGAAGCAAAAAACAAAAAATATTCAAATAAATTTCGTTACTGATGAAATCCTCAATTAAGTTTTTTTTTTGGGGGGGTTTTCTTTGTTTTAGTACTCCTTATAAAAAAAACTCTAGTTGGATTGTTGAGGTTAAACCCCACAGATCTCCACATTTGTAGATTTCCATCCCAACCAAGTTTGCATTTCAATTCGTTATTTTGTTGATGTTGTTGTCATTTCAAGTTTTCCTTTTTTTTGGAAATTCAATCAGTTGTCTTATTCCGTTGTTGCATACACTCCGTGGCTCGGGACTCGCATATCCGTTCCGCATTCGCTCCTTCGGAATGGCATGGCGATCCTCTTCTAATTTTTTTGCGTTATAAAATTATCCACTTATACGTAGTCAGTCGTGCGTATTTGTATGAAAATAACATTCTCGAAGCTAATGATGATGATTGCAAAAGAAATACGAAACTGAGCTGCTTTTTTGTAGGGGGAGGACGGTGTGTTGATGTCGGAACAGTGGCTGGGATGTTCTTTTATTATATTTGGGTGGAATATTATGAAGCCCTTAAGCCACACAAAAATATATGCAGGAGATATTCAGAACACCAAAAAACCCTTTGGAGGTCTTAATTAAGGACCGGACTTTCTATACACAAAATATCGTCAAAAGGTCTTCAAGAAATTGGATATCTTCAAGAGGTCCTCTACATTTAAAACACCTTAAACAGATATTCTACACTTAAAAGATCTTCGACAGTACTTATATATTTAGAATACCTTTAATATGCCTCTGCACCAAAAGAATTTCAACAGATTTTCTACACCTAGAAGACATGCAACAGACATGCAACAGATCTTCTACTCCCAGAAGACATGCAACAGGTTTTCTAAACTTAGATGACCTTCAAAAGGTCCTCTTCCCTTAGTAGACCTTCAAAATGTCCTCTTCCCACCGAAGACCTTCAACAGACCTTAGAAGACCTTCAAAAGGTTCTTCACTTAGAAGACATTCAACAGGCCTTCACCTGGAAGATCTTCAAAAGGTTCTTCACTTAAGAGACCTTCAACAGGCCTTCACCTGGAAGACCTTCAGCAGGTTTCCAACAACAAGAGGTCTTTTACCCCAAGAGGATCATTAGCAGGTCTTCTACACCTTGAAGATCTACAACAGACCTTCTACACCTAGAAGACCTCCAACAGGCCTTCTACACTTAGAAGACCTCCAACAGGCCTTCTGCACTTAGAAGACCTTCAACAGGTCTTCTACACCTAGAAAACCTACAACAGGTCTTTTACACCTACAAAACCTACAACAGGTCTTCTACACCTAGAAGGCATTCAACAGGTCTCCAATACCCAGATGACTTACAACAGATCTTCTACGCCTAGAAGACCTACAATAGTCTCCAACACTAAGAAGACCTTCCATAGGTCTTCTACACCTAGAAGTTCTTTCACAGATCTCCTACACCTTGAAGATCTTTAACAGGTCTTCCAAAACTAGGAGGCCTTCAACAGGTCTTCTACACCTAGGAGGCATTCAACAGGTCTTCTACACCTAGAAGACCTACAACTGGTATTCTACACCAAGAAGATCTAGGTCTTCTACACAGGTCTACTACACGTAGAAGGCCTTTCACAGGTCTCCTACACCTTGAAGACCCTAAGCAGGTTTTCTAAACAAAGAAGTTGAAGATTTCCGCTCCACTGTTTTTCACCAAATTCCTACAATTGCAATGCAAAAAAAATTGTTATTTTTTGTATTTGTTGTTTTTTCCTTTTGCAGCTACTGCTTTTGGGTTCACCAAGTACTTGCAAATAAGCTAAGGCATCAACAAAGGCAAGGACATCGAAAAAAGTCTCGTGGTATGGCAAGCAATGCAAGACAAAAGGCTAAAGGGAATCTACATTCTCAATTCTTTGACCTGGCTGTTAAGTGTGCAACAACCACATTCTCCTCCGGTCCTCGCCCGGATGCTTGTCATCATCATTGGATCGTCATTGTTTGAGAGATGTCGCTTGCTACTTGACAACCGGGTGCGTAGAGAAGAGCATTTCCTAAATGGCAAATTGTATTGATGATGAAAAATGATTGGCAAACGAGATAACGTTGTAAATATATAATATGACACACTTACACATACGTACACATACCGAAAATGGAGGACAAAAACAAAATAAAAACAGCAGCAACATCATCCTACAATGAAATCAGGACGAAAAAAATTGACAAAATCAAAGAAGCACCATCAACAAAACCAAATCGAAAGCATCGCTGATGGTAACAGTTCAATGGTAAACTAATACGTTGTAGAAAAACAACAACAAGAATAATAATAATGCAGAGAGACCCATATGCGAGCGAAGGTTGTCCTTTTTGAGTTGCGTTAGATGAAGGATGCTTTTTGCATGTGGGTAAAAATAGGGCATTGCCAACTGGGACATTTTTCGACCAAAAATCGGTCAGTATCTAAAAATGTTTTTATTATAATCCTTAAGACCCTTAACAGGTCTTCAATAGTCGGAAGACCTTTAACAGGTCTCCGACACCTAGAAGACTCTTAATAGGTTTTCTACACCCAGAAGACCTTCCAAATGTCTACAACACCTAGAAACCAACAACTGGTCTCATACACCTAGAAATTTTTCGACCAAAATCGGCCAGTATCTAAAAATGTATTTATAATCATTCTGAATTTAAGCTGCTAAAAATAGTTTTAAAAATCCACAAATTAAATTGTGATTATTTTATGTTAAGCACTCCTAAACTGTTCCTATAACTTTACTATTAAGGGTTTTGAAAAATCTAACCCACAAAAAAAAAAAAAAATAAAAAACCCAAGTTTTAAGCTGTTCTGAAAAAAGTTCTCTAAAATACACATCGAAGGCTGTCAGTAAACCCTTACAAAAATATTCTAAAAATTCTATGTTTGAGGCTGTCGTTAGGTTCCCAAAGTATATTATTTAAAATCTACGTCTTTTGTTGTGGATGGATATTTTTTAAAATTCAATTTAAGAGCTGTGGAGGTATACTAAAAATTTCAGTTTAATGCTCAAATATAATTTTTCGATGCCATAATATATGTCGTAGATTAGCCACCCGAACATATTTTTAAATTGTGCGGAGTTCCTAGAAAACTATTCTTAAAAATTCACTTTAAAATCAGTGTATGGGCCATAAAATATATTCTTATTCCATATCAAACTTTAGGATTTCAACTCCATTCCTTTACCCAGCGACAAATTTAGAACTATTTAGTACTCCTCCACCTCCATATCTAAATTTCAGATGCCAACAGAGACCTTAATATCAAATTTCAGGATTCCAGCCTTATCCTTCCACCCAATATCTGGTCTATCACATTATTCTTTAAAATCCACATATAAATCTTTTAATAGACCTTCGAAAAATAATTATATAAATCAACCTTTGAAGGATATACCTTCCAAAATATTTTAAGAATCAACGGATACTTCAATAAAAATTATTCTTAAAACCCCCACCTAAAACCGCGACTGACCCCTCAAGAAATTCCAAAAAAAGCCTATGAAAGCAAAAAACCACATTCTATATTTCCCCACTTAAAGCTAAAAAAAAATTAAAATATTACGTTCAATAACGCTAGTCAAAATATATGTAAACTAGCAAGGATCCGCTACTTCTTCAGCGAAAAAGCCACCTAAAAAATTAGACACCTTCCAAAAATTCATGTCAGGCCTTTTAGTAGACGAAATTCACAATTTATTCAGTTTCAAAACAACCACCAGATCTTAACACCAGATACCAAATTATACCTTAATATCAAAATTCGGCACTCCAACTCTATATAGATTTCGTAACATTAAGTACTTTTCCGACAATTATAGACACATTTCCAAAACCACCTCCATATTTTAACCACAGATACCAACAGTGACATCTACATGAATTTTTAGGATTTCAGTTCTATATCTAGATTTCAGCTTCACCCAATACCAAATTTAGTACAATTTTGTACTTTTTGTACAATCATATCAAAAATTTACAAGCTTACTTCCATATATCAATTCTAGATACCAATGGAGACTTCAATATCCAATTTTAGGATTTCAGCTCTATTGCCTCACCCAATACTAAATTTAGTACCATTTTGTACTTTTCGTACAATCATAGCAAACATTTACAAAGTTACCTTCATATCTCAATTCCAGATACCAATAGAGACCTCAATATCAAATTTGAGGTTTCCAGCCCTATCCATTCACCAAATATCAAGTTCAGTACCGTTTGGTACTTTCCGTACAAATATAGGATGCATTTCCAAACCACCATTTTATTTTAATCACAGATACAATCAGTAATCTAAGAGCCAAAGTTTTGAATTTTATCCCAATCCTTTTACCAAATACCAAATATTGTACCATTCAGTACTTTTCGTACAATAATAGTACATATTACCGAAACCACCTGCATATGTCCAGGCAACACATGAACACCGACGCTAATACCAAATCTCAGATTTCAAGCACTATCCGTTCACCCAATACCAAATTGTACCAAATACAGTACTATATAGTACTTTTCGTGCAGATGTAGTACATATTTCCAAAAACACCTCTTTAGCACAAACCTACCACCAACAGGGACTCCAGCACAAAGTTTCAAAAATTCCATGTTTACCCTAAACCAAACTACAGGGTGAGATAAAAAAGCTGCAACAGAATCTTACAAATTTAGTTCCAATTAGGTCAGTTCAGTTCCAACACCACCTTCATATATCAAACTCACTTTTCAACCTTGATTATAGCTCTTTCCCGTCACATAATACCAAATTGTAAAAAACCCTTCGGAACTAATATACAGCCCTTTTTATATCCTACACCATCAGGGTATTATGACTTTGTGCATTTGTTTGTAACAGGCAAAAGGAAACGAGATAGACCCATAGTTCATTTTGATGATCTGCATAGAATCACTTTCTGAGTTGATTTATGCATGTCAGTCTGTCTGTCCGTCCGTCCGTCTGTTCATGTATTCTTGTGAACCAAATGCAGGTCGCATTTATTATCCGATTGAGATGAAATTTTCCAAACAACATTTGTTTGGCCCAAGGACGAACCCTATTGAAATTGGAGATAATCGGTAAAAATTTAGATATAGCTCCCATATATATCTTCGTCCGATTTGCCTTTTACTGTGCACCAAACGTGTAATATCAGACCGAATAGTATGGAATTGTGTACATACAATCAAATTAGGCCTGACAATAAGTATGAAAAATTTGATCGAAATCGGTTCAGATATAGCAATAGCTCCCATATATATTGTTCATCCAATTTGTTATTTTTGTCCTCCGCAGCCGTAATATGCACTCTGTAACAACAATATTTGGGGAAATATATCAAATGCAGCTCAGAAATACCTTTTGCTATATATTATCGAGATCGGTTCAGATTTGGATATAGCTCCCATATATAACTTCGTCCGATTTACTTTTTATTGTGCACCAAACGTCTAATATTTACCCAAATGGGATTGATTTTGGCACATACGACCGAATTGAGTCTAGAAGGTAGTATGCCAAATTTGGTAAAGATCGGTTCAGATATAGCTATAGCTCCCATATATATTGTTCATCCGATTTGTTGTATTTGTTGCCCACAGCCGTAATATGCACTCCGTAACAACGATATTCAGGGAAATATCTTTGCCAAAATTTATCGAGATCGGTTCCGATTTAAATATAGCTGCCATATATATCTTTATCTGATTTCAAATTAATTTTGCACCAAATTGGGAAATACAAGTCCGAATTTAAAAGATACAAATGCTTCGGCATATTTAGTCCTTTAAATTTTAAATTATTATTATAATCATAGGGTGTATGATTGAATTCTCCCATAAACACTTTTAATTGTTATGTGGAGCTCTACTAAATTAGCAAAGTGGTGTAGGTTATCATAAAATCAGCCCCACCCGACTTTAGGACTTTCTTTACAGGTTTAATTGTTAGATTCAATTTTGGTAAAAAAAAATCCAAAATGGTAACACTCTTCAGCTGTCTCACAACCCGCCTGGTTTGAGAACGGTTGCTTGAAAGTGCGTATGCATTTGTCACACAAAACAACGTTTTGATGTTGTTGATGATGGTTGGTGTCTGTCTGTATGTTTGACAAAATCTCAAAGAGGGCAAGAGAAGATCTCTCTTGGAATCACCCAAACTCAAAACAGAAACGTTTGAGCGAGCGGCGGCGGCTATTGAACGAGCGTCTGAGTGTGTGCATTTGACAACTGCACCACATCCCACATAAGTACGTACATATGCATGTAGGTAAAGCAAAGGAAAGTAAATATATCCTCGACCGGCGTTCTTTTTATTGCCTACAGTACAGATGATATGCTGAGCGCACACACACACTCATACAGGATTCATGCCCGTAAAACATGTTTAACCTTATCTCAACTGAAATATCAGCAGCAAATACAATATTTTTTTGTTGTTGCTGCGTTAGGGGATTTTTTTTTGTTTGTGTGCCGGCATATAGCGTATTTGTCTCCACTTGCTTTGACAATTTTTGTGATGCAAAATTGTTTGGCCACCACTTCGTTTTCTTCTGACAGGCTGGTTGCTAGAGTTGGATGGTTGTTTTGGGTATGAGAGACTCCTTGTTGAGTATGAGTATCAGGGGTGCATCCAATCTTCTTGTATTGCCTTTGCCTGCTTGTCTTGATTTTGGTTTCATTTTTTTTCTATCGAAGGACTTTAAAATGGATTTTTTATTCCTTGTTGTGATTCTCTACTAAATTTCCATCATCCAGCTGCATATGTGCCATGTGCCGGTTTGAAAACTGTGATGAGGTTGTTATTGTTGTTTTTTTTCTTGTTCCTCCTTTCCTCATCTTCTTCTCGAATAAGTGAGTGTGGGTTTTGTTTATTCCGCTTTAAATGTTGTTGTCGTTGTCCTTGCTGCAGCCCGCATATCGATTTCTTCTGTAGAGATTTTTAATATCCTTAGGCTTTTATTTCTTTTTTTTTTTCTGCCTTTGGGATTGTCTGCATTTAACAATTCACAACCATCAGCTCCAGTGTCCTTGTGTCATCTGGCTGGATATTCGCTTTCATATTGTCGGGGATTTGTATTTTTTCGCTTTTTTCGGAGATTTACTTTTACTGATGGCATTGCAGCTACGGGTTGATGCTTGGATTCAACAGCAAAAGTGAACTCATTTCCTTTTCATTTGATTGTCCTTGTTTTTGATTGCCGAATTAGCATTATAAGAGGTTAAAGGGGTTTTATATTGAAAACTATTTAAAATTAATTTATTTTGAATTGAAGAAAACGTTTTGGAGGGTTCCTTAGAATTTTCAGGAACATTCTAGTCTTGAAAAGTGGATTTTTTTGGGAATAATTTCCAAGGACAATCAGGGCTAGAAACGTAGATTTATGAAGAATTTTTCGTCAAGGACATTCTTGACTAGAAACGAGGACAGACAGAAAACATTGATTTTTAATATAATATTTTTCCCAGGACAAACTGGACTGAACTGGAATAATTTTTTAAGGCATATAAAGGCCAAATATGTGGAATTTTAAATTATATTTTTTCAAGACTAGAAACGTGGATTTTTAAAGAATATTTTTCTCAGGACAAACTAAAAAATATTTTCCAAGGACAATCAGGACTGGAAACGTGGATTTTTCAAGAATATTTTTTCAAGGACATTCTAGATTAGAAACGTGGATTTTTAAAGAATATTTTTTCAAGGACATTCTAGATTAGAAACGTGGATTTTTAAAGAATATTTTTTCAAGGACATTCTAGATTAGAAACGTGGATTTTTAAAGAATATTTTTTCAAGGACATTCTAGATTAGAAACGTGGATTTTTAAAGAATATTTTTTCAAGGACATTCTAGATTAGAAACGTGGATTTTTAAAGAATATTTTTTCAAGGATATTCTAGATTAGAAACGTGGATTTTTAAAGAATTTTTTTCAAGGATATTCTAGATTAGAAACGTGGTTTTTTAAAGAATTGTTTTCAAGGATATTCTGGATTAGAAACGTGGATTTTTAAAGAATTTTTTTCAAGGATATTCTAGATTAGAAACGTGGATTTTTAAAGAATTTTTTTCAAGGATATTCTAGATTAGAAACGTGGATTTTTAAAGAATTTTTTTCAAGGATATTCTAGATTAGAAACGTGGATTTTTAAAGAATTTTTTTCAAGGATATTCTAGATTAGAAACGTGGATTTTTAAAGAATTTTTTTCAAGGATATTCTAGATTAGAAACGTGGATTTTTAAAGAATTTTTTTTCAAGGATATTCTAGATTAGAAACGTGGATTTTTAAAGAATTTTTTTCAAGGTTATTCTAGATTAGAAACGTGGATTTTTAAAGAATTTTTTTCAAGGATATTCTAGATTAGAAACGTGGATTTTTAAAGAATTTTTTTCAAGGATATTCTAGATTAGAAACGTGGATTTTTAAAGAATTTTTTTCAAGGATATTCTAGATTAGAAACGTGGATTTTTAAAGAATTTTTTTCAAGGATATTCTAGATTAGAAACGTGGATTTTTAAAGAATTTTTTTCAAGGATATTCTAGATTAGAAACGTGGATTTTTAAAGAATTTTTTTCAAGGATATTCTAGATTAGAAACGTGGATTTTTAAAGAATTTTTTTCAAGGATATTCTAGATTAGAAACGTGGATTTTTAAAGAATTTTTTCAAGGATATTCTAGATTAGAAACGTGGATTTTTAAAGAATTTTTTTCAAGGATATTCTAGATTAGAAACGTGGATTTTTAAAGATTTTTTTTCAAGGATATTCTAGATTAGAAACGTGGATTTTTAAAGATTTTTTTTCAAGGATATTCTAGATTAGAAACGTGGATTTTTAAAGATTTTTTTCAAGGATATTCTAGATTAGAAACGTGGATTTTTAAAGAATTTTTTTCAAGGATATTCTAGATTAGAAACGTGGATTTTTAAAGAATTTTTTTCAAGGATATTCTAGATTAGAAACGTGGATTTTTAAAGAATTTTTTTTAAGGATATTCTAGATTAGAAACGTGGATTTTTAAAGAATTTTTTTCAAGGATATTCTAGATTAGAAACGTGGATTTTTAAAGAATTTTTTTCAAGGATATTCTAGATTAGAAACGTGGATTTTTAAAGAATTTTTTTCAAGGATATTCTAGATTAGAAACGTGGATTTTTAAAGAATTTTTTCAAGGATATTCTAGATTAAGAAATAATTTCTTAAAGGACAAACAGTACTAGAAACGATAATTTTTTAAAAATATCTTTCAAGAAAAAATCATGTCTAAAAAGAATATTTTTTTCAAGGACTCTCAAAAGTAAATGTTTGAAGAATATTTTAAAGGACTAACAAACGTTGATTTGAATTAATAAGCAAAGACTATAGCCGTGCGCGGCCGTCCATGTGATACCCTACAACACTACAATATGTTCGAAGTCCCTTTATGTCCAAATCCATTTTGGAAGATTTCGTTTTTGAAATAATGTCAAAAATACAATCCCTGTCCTTAACTCTCTTCTGATGTGAAATTCCGTGTCGATTAGTTTTCAATTGTGGCCTATATAGCGACTACAAAATTAGAAAAAATTAATTTTTATTTGGTCCATTTGAACCCCTTAATGTACATATTAAAAACCAGAGGCTTTAATTCTGACGCCAACTCTACCCCCATGCAAAATTTCGTGAGGATCAGACGATTATTGCTACATTTATATAAAACCCTCAAAACGTAGTGTTGCGGGGTGTAAAAATTTAGAAAATTTACAATTCAAAGTCGCAAGTCAAATTGGAAAAATCGATAAAAACTAAGACAAAAATTGAAAAAAATATTACAAAAGATATTCAGTTTTTTATTGGTATATTTTTCCGCGATTTTCCTAGATTTTATCCTCTTCTGGCAAGATACCATTCCGAATTGATGAGAATTGTGAAAATCGGCGCAGCGGTTCTTGACTTTTAAGCAGAATAAATAAGATATATTCTGTTACATATATATTGCACCTACTTTGCTATATATCCGATTTCCTGGCTATCACTTTTATGGTCAGAAGTGACCCTCAATGTATTTGTGATATGGCTGGGATTAAAAATATTTGCGGTTTAGTGGACATTTTTCTATTTTCTTACATAAAATTTAGTGTCAATTTCACCCGTTAAATATTATCCGAAGACCGCCCAAATTGGTAGGCTTCTGCCCAGTCCTAAACTCTAACTCCATTCATAATTGTGGCCTATAGATAAACGGCAAAATAAGGGAACTTTTCTGGTTTTGGTCCATTTCAACCCCCAAATATTTTGCAATCTTCTCCAAAAACAATAGGGTTCTATTCCGACCCCAACCCCAACCCCACCACCATTTTCAATTTCGTGTAGCTTGATTACAAATTAACATGGACAGACGGACGGACGGACGGACATACATAGCTAGATCGACTCAGCTCGGCGAGATAGGAAGATCCATATATACTTTCCTATGTGGGAAACCAATATTTCCACGTGTTACATAATTTTTGGCCCAATCAAACTTATAATACCCCCAACACATAGTGTTGTAGGGTATAAAAAAAACATTTATTCAATGAATATCTAAATAATATTCAGAACTAGAAATGGGAGGATTTTCAAAAAAATATTTTTTACAAAAAAAAAAACAAGTAAGCAAAGGCTACAGTCGAGCAGGCCGACTGTTGAATACCCTACAACACTATAATAAACGATACAGTTTATATAGGCGAGATACTCGAAAGAATTCCACAAGATATTGTGACAAATAATAAAAGAAAACCATCAGGTTTCGTTCTCTAATTTTCGAATAATAGCAACTTTAACTAATTTGCTCATTTCCAATTTATTGGAAGATGTTGCACGTAAATGGTCTTCCTAGATCTGGAACAAATATTTCCCAAAGACCTATAATCTCTCAGAAGTGGCAAAAGATTAACATTTATTATTGGTTTTTGACTGAAACGCATTTATATGAGATACAGACATTTGACTATATTCTTGAACGAAATCAGCGTTAACGAAATAGTTAAAAGTGCGTCTTTCCTGTATTTGTGAATTCTCCAAAAAGTCACTGGAATGGTCATTTTCGTATTTTGTCTACAAAAGTTGGCAAAGTATTTCGCACATTGAATATTTTTGGATGGCCATCCAAAACTGCTTGGCTTTTGCAATGCCCGGTAACCCCCATTTAAATGTGCGTGCAGTTTTTTTGGTAAATTTCAACCCCTAAATATATAGCGATCATCTCCAAAAAGAGTAGGCTTCTATTCTGACCCTCATCTGATCCCCATGCAAAATTTCGTTAGAATCGGACCATAAATTCGATCTGTATATGATATCCTAACTACTTAGTTTTGTTAGCTGTAGAAATATTACCAAATGTTTAAATCAAAATGAAAATATGCCAAAAATGTGACAAAATTGAAAAAAATATGAGAAAATGTTAGAAAATCAATATTTTCATCTTTAGAGAGATATTTTTATGCGATTTTTTAGACGTTGTTTCTTTCCTGCCAAGAGGCCATTCTGAATTAATGAGAACTGTCGAAATCAGTTCAGCCGTTCTTGACATATAAGATGTCTTTCAAGCATATCTTCTTTGATAGACATATATATCGCACATATTTTGCTATATATCCGTTTTGTTGGATGTTAACATCAATGTAAAGATCAGAAGTAACCTTGTCATGGCTTTCTGATTTTGCCGGGATTTAAAATATTCGCGGTTCAATGAAAAATTTTGAATTTTTTCAACACAAAAGATATGGTCTATTTTACCCGCTAAATATTATCCGATGACCACCCAAATTGGTAGGCTTCTTACCCGCCCTAAACTCTAGCTACATGCGAAGTTCCGCGTCGATTGGTCTATAATTGCGAACTGTATAGCTACTGCAAAATCCGACATTTTTTCAGTTTTTGGTCCCCTAAATATTATGCGATCATCTCCAAAAGAAATAGGGTTCTATTCTGACCCTAGCCCCACCTCCATTCTAAATTTCGTGAAGATCGGGCCATAATTGCGACCTGTAGAGTGATTACAAATTAACATGGACAGACGGACAGACGGACGGACGGACATACATAGCTAGATCGACTCAACTCGGCGAGATAGGAAGATCCATATATATTTTCCTATGTGGGAAATCAATGTTTCGAGGTGTTACATAATTTTTGGCCCAATCAAACTTATAATACCCCCAACACATAGTGTTGTAGGGTATAATCAGGAACTGCAAAAATATTTTTCAGGAACTCTCAAAAGTGGATTTTAATGACTCTCAAAAATAAATTTTTAATGACTAAAACGTGGATTTTTAAAATATATTTTTGTGGAAATTTTGAATTCTTAAAGAATATTTATTCAAGAGCAATCAAGAGCAGAAACGTGGATTTTAAAAAAATATATATTCTCAAGGATAATGTTTGTTAGAAACAGGGATTCTTAAAGAGAATTTTGCAAGGATAAAAACTAGAAAAGTGGATTTTGAAAAAAAAATATTTTGAAGAACCCGCATGACTGAAATCGGTTGAATATTTTTTATAGTTCTAGTAACACGACGGAATCTATATAATTTATGTTCACCGAATTCTTGGTATTTATTCTAATACAAATATCCAAACACTGGTCCTCCACACTTCATTATAATACAACGAATTTGACATCCAACCTAAGTATTCACTGAAAGGATTAACAACAAAAAAACTTAGAAAATATGTCATGACGTTAGGGTTACATAAAAAAATCTAACAAAAAAACAAAAAATACCCTAAAGCTGTAAAATGATAGGGATTATAAGGGTTCATTTTATTGCCACTGCACTCACTTAAAATAAAAGGATTATGTGGAAAAAAGGTCTTCATTCTTTTCATGCCCAACATTGACCTTAGACCTCACAAACACACACGCATGGACATACATACACAAGAATGTAAGTAGATAACGACAGGCAGCGCTAAATAGAAAAACGTAATCATGGCAAAACATTTGAAACCGGATCACAAAAAAAAAATGATAAACAAGTGTGTAGGTTCCAAATAATCGATTAAGGTGATTTTTGTAATTGGACCACGTAATAAGAGAAGACAAGAGATCAGAAGTGATTTTTTATTAAACATACAAATATTTTGAATTAAATGTTGAGGGTATCATTGACTTTGAAAGTGATTCGATTTTAATCTCTTTATAATAAGATGCCCTTTATTTTGGGGGCAAAACAACTTGGGTGGCATATTTCAAAGGTATCCAATTATTTGAATGTGAGCAAATTTTACATAATTCCGTATTTATGTGTGGAACATACTATAAAATATAAGGATAAAATATAGAAATGCGATTAATGCCTGAGATATTGAGGATACATAATATATAAAATCACATTTAATCTATACTTAATTATTGTATACTTAATTATTATTGTACCCTACAACACTATGTGTTGGGGGTATTATAAGTTTGATTGGGCCAGAATTTATGTAACACCTCGAAATATTGGTTTCCCATATAGGAAAGTATATATGGATCTTCCTATCTCGCCGAGCTGAGTCGATTTAGCAATGTATGTCCCTCTGTCCATGTTAATTTGTAATCACTCTAGAGGTCGCAATTATGGTCCGATCTTCACGAAATTTAAAATGGAGGTGGGGTTAGGGTCAGAATAGAAGCCTATTTCTTTTGGAGATGATCGCCAAATGTTTAGGGGTTGAAATGGACCAAATACTAAAAAAATATCGGATTTTGCAGTAGCTGTACAGGTCGCAATTATAGACCAATCGCATGTAGCTAGAGTTTACGGCGGGGAAGAAGCCTACCAATTTGGTTGGTCATCGGATTATATTTAGCGGGTAAAATATGTGCGATATATATGTCTATCAAAGGAAATAAGCTTGAACGGTCTATTTTATGTCGAGAACGGCTGAACTGATTTCGACAGTTCTCATTAATTCAGAATGGCCTCTTGGCAGAAAAGAAAAAACGCATAAAAAATCGCATAAAAATATCTTTCTAAAGATGAAAATATTGATTTTGTAAATTTTCTCATATTTTTTCAATTTTTGTCATATTTTTGGCATATTTTCGTTTTGAATTAAACATTAGGTAATATTTCTACAGCTAACAAAACTAAGTAGTTAGGATGTCATATACAGATCGCATTTATGGCCCGATCCTAACGAAATTTTGCATGGGGATCAGATGAGGGTCACAATAAAAGCCTATTCTTTTTAGAGATGATCGCCATATATTTAGGGGTTGAAATGGACCAAAAAAACTGCAAAATTGTCAGCAAGTCGTAATTATTGCCCGATCCTCAGGCACATTTGAATTGGGGTTACCGGGCATTGCAAAAGCCAAGCAGTTTTGGATGGCCATCCAAAAATATCCAATGTGTGAAATAGTTTGCCAACTTTTGTAGACAAAATACGAAAATGTCCATTACAGTGACTTCTTGGAGAATTTACAAATACATGTAAGACGCACTTCTGACTATTTCGTTAACGCTGATTTCGTTGAAGAATATAGTCAAATATCTGTATCTCATATAGATACGTTTCAGTTAAAAACCAATAATAAATATTAATCTTTTGCCACTTCTGAGAGATTTTAGGTCTTTGAAAAATATTGGTTCCAGATCTAGGAAGACCATTTACGTGCAACATCTACCAATAAATTGGAAATGAGCAAATTAGTTAAAGTTGCTATTATTCGAAAATTAGAGAACGAAACATGATGGTTTTCTTTTATTATTTGTCACAATATCTTGTGGAATTCTTTCGAGTATCTCACCTATATAAACTGTATCGTTTATTGTAGTGTTGTAGGGTATTCAACGGTCGGTCCCGCTCGACTGTAGCCTTTGCTTACTTGTTTCTTATTATGTCTTAGAATTCCTATAAACTTACCCCATGCTTTTCTCAAATTATACTTAATTTTCGCGTTAGCTAAAATTTGTCTTCGTAAAAAAGCTATATATTATGTTCAAATATTTTGTATAACTCAATAAAATATCCTGAAACCTGACATTTTTAAGGTTTCTGCCTGAATAGTGGTTGTGACTGCAATTCGAAGTGTTAATGAGAAGAGAATATCCCACCCAAAATTTGGTCAATATATCCCCATACAACAGTAGTACACATAATGGCTATGGGCCACAAAAATTAATTTTCTTTTCAGGAAAGTCTTACAAGATTATAAAAGTAGAGCTAGACTAGTAGAGCAGATCCTTGTATCGGCATTTTGAGTAAATAAATCAAAAAGCAACTTACATTTACATTTTTTGCGGATCAAGATTCCTTGGAATCCGTTCATTTAACGTATAAAGGGTGAGATGGAAAAACTGCAACCAACTTCAGACTGCTGTTATTTCTAAGCCACTCGTCCGATAGCTGTTAAAATTATTCCAGTGACAGCTCATTATATTGTTTACAAGCGTACCAAAGCATTTTGATGAAAATTTGTAATGGAATTTAAGTGTGATAGAGTGATCCCTTCATATTTGGCTGTAAAACTACAAGCCGCTATCGTTAGAGCACTCCAGCACTCCAGCAGAAATTGTTCGAAAAGTAAAGAAGCGAGTTGATAGAAACCCGCGTCGCAGTGGCCGAAAAAGGGCTGGTGAGCTGAACACATCGCAATTATCCATTTAGCAAATATTGGAAAATGTGCTCGGGGTAAAGGCATTGAAATTCCAAAAAGTGCAAGAACTTACAAGGCAACAGAAAGAAAATAGACCCAAAAAAGCTAAAGAGTTGCTTCGCTTGGCCGAAAGTGGTGAACTGCCGAATTTGGTTTTCTCCGATGATAAAACATTCGTTGTCCAGCAGTTTGTAAACAAACTGAATGATCGTGTTTACTTGCCAAAGAATTCAGCTGAAAATGTGCACCTTCGGTTGGCCAAGAGAAGTCAGGCGCCGGCCATGGTGATGGTGTGGGATCGCCATAACAGCCGGTTGTCGCTCTCCGGTTGTATTAATCGACCGTGGAATCAAAATAAATGCCGAATGTTATCGCGAAAATATTCTGGAGGGTGTATTCAAGTCTTGGGCACGCAAACATTTTGGCCGCAGACCTTGGACATTCCAAAAGTACTCGCCACCCAAGAATGGTTACAAAATGAGGTTTCTCACTTCATTTCTAGCGCACATTGGCGATCAAAATCTCCGGATACCTATCCGTTGGACTATTGTGTCTGGAGTATTTTGGAAAGCAAGGTTGGGACTAAAAATACCAAAGTGTCGATCACCTCAAGCAAACGCTTCGCCGGGAATGGGTTAAAATACCGCAGAGCAACATTCGGGCAGCGAGTGACGGTTTCAGTGACTGTTTGAAAGGTGACCAATTTGAACAAATCTGAACTTATTCTAAAATTTAATGCTAGTTCCGAAATTTTTTGTTTTCATTCAATAAAATTTAAAAAAAAATGTAAAAATTATGGCGTTTGACTTTGTTGCAGATTTTTTATCTCACCCTGCATGTAGGTCCACGTTTTAATATAACTCTCATATAACGCTTGCTTCGGATATTTGGTATTTTGAAGATTTAATCTAAATTTTATCATCGGATTTTGTTCAAATTCGGAATTTATTGTTCATAATCTAAGACAGGTGTCAAAACATTCTCCATATTCGTCCAAGGTTTCTATATTAGTGTACCCATAGATATTCTGAATTTTGATGGTACATGTAGATTAAAGTGGAATACCTTTAAATACAAATACTTTTACTTATTTTTTTCTTAATGGTGGAGGATATTAGAAGTTCTACCCTGTTGAACTTAAAACTTTCTTACTTCTTTATCCAAAAAATGTTTTCAGTGACAGAGGTCGTTTCTAGCATTAGCCAGGATTTTGTCCATCAATGTAATCGACTCATTTGTCTGGATAAAATTTTAGTTCATCTCCATCATAAATAGATACAAAGTACATGTAATTACAAATTAAAATTAATAATAAACAAAATTCGCTTTTTAAAACGTGTGCGAATATCTCAATAACAACAAGTGTAAAACAAAGTCGTGTATTTATGTATTTTTGCATACAACTTTTTTATGAATAATAAATTGACACATTTTCATTGAAAGGCTATTCATTGCCATAGACATCGGCAGCATGATTTTTCAAACACATCATCAATTTGTAGGCAGTTTCACAATCATTTGGCCCCCTCTCGGTATGGCAATTATCGACAGCCTGCAAAACCTGATGATTACGTGACTTAAACGAAGGATAAATTTCCAAGGACTTAATTAAAGCCTTCACATCGACAATGCCATTCTTGAGGATATTTTGTTTTTTGAACAAACACTCCAGGAAACACTTGACGTGATCGTTTACATTATTTGCGGGGTCTTCACCAAAATCGATTACCTCATCCGAATCGAGAGGATGTTCCTGCTCACAGGCAGCTTTAATATTTTTAAATTCCTCCTCACCACTGGCCTGCGGAATTATAGATAGCAAAAGTTTAATATATTTGAATGGTCATTGTTCCGTTCAACACCTACCTCAATGGCGGCGACCAGGCCGTAAACTATCATGAGTGTTAATATTTTGAAATATTTCATGATCATCAAACGTGTTGCGGTTCCGTCCTGGGGCTAAATTGAAAATGTTTTGCAATGTTGTTGAACAAATAATTGCCTTTTTATGAAATGTCAGTGTTTTTTTTCGCATGCATTGTTTTATTGAAATGAGAATAATTGTTAAATTTAATTTAATTGTTTTAATTCGAATAAACATTTGAATTAAAAAGCGTATACGAAATTATTGTGTGGTTTTGTGGACATATTCAATTTATCACATGGGCGTTGAACACTCGAAGAGAATTGTTAATAGAATTCAGAAGTTGGGGAAAACATTTATAAAAATATATAATTAAATAACGGAGATCATCTCCATTATGTATATTTTCAATTTGAAACCTTTAGCTTTAGTAAATTTGCTATTTTTCCCCGAGTGTTAATTGTTCATATTCAAATTAAATTGAAATTTCTTTACAAACAAAAAAGTCATTTATTTTCTCAACAATACTCTACACTACAGGGTTTTCGAAAATATATGTTTATACCCTCCACCATAGTATTGAAGGTATATTAACTTTGTTATTCCGTTTGTAACACCTCGAAATATATATTTCAGACCCCACAAAGTGTATATATTCTCGTGTATATATATCGGCATAAAATTCAATATCGATTCAGCAATATTCATCCGTCTGTGGAAAAGAAGAAGGTTGATAAATTTTTTCTCAGTTGTATTCTAAGCCTGCCTTCTGGTATTGAAATATAACTCAATGTTTTGGTATAGGCCGCATAAAACTGTACCGACAAATTCAAGATTTTTTGAGTATCTAAGTCACAATTTCAAACCAAAATTTGTCAATTTGTGTTCCCACAATTTTCGTGTATAAGTCCACATATTCCGAATTTTGATATGTGACACAGTTTTTTCCAGAATTGTTTCACATTTGCCTTTTGGAGTTCATAATTGATAATAACTCTAACGACAAAAAAAGTAAGGAAAGGTAAAAATCGGGCGGGGCCAATTATATGACACCCTACACCACTATGCATATTTAGTAGAGCTCCCGTAATCAAAAAAAGTTTATATTGGGAATTTATGTGAAGAAGATCATACCAACTGTGAACTTTATTTGAATGCTTGTCTTGGAGTTTAGAGTAGTCACAATTTGGGAATTATATCTAACTCTGAATCCATTTTATTAGAGCTATGGATATACCGGACCGAGTTTTACCAAATTTAAAATTCGGTATAATATGAAAAAATCTATCAACTAAGGGCTGATATTTCATATATGGTGAGCAATAACCGTAAAATCGGATGAAGATGTATATGTAAGCAACATAAAAATCGGAACCGATCTTGAAAAAATTTGGCAGATGTATTATTGAATGGTATCTAATGCCCTGTATCAAATATCATTGTTTTGGAGTGCAAATTACGCATGTGAGGGACTTTAACACCAAATCGGATGAAGCATATATATTGGAGCTATAGCTATGTCTGAACCGATTTTCACCAAATCTGAAGTACTTGCTTCTAGACTGAATTCGAAAGGATGTGCCTAAATGCTGGTCATTTGGACTGATATTAGCCATTTGGTGAGAAATTAACCGGAAATCTTTTGAAGATATATATAGGAGTTGCATCTAACTTTGAGCCGAATTTCACTAGTTTCAATAAGGTTCGTCCTTCGGCCAAAAAATATTGTTTGAAAATTTTCATCTCAATTGGATAATAAATGCGACCTGCATTTTGTTCGCAAAAAATACATGGACAGGCGGACGGACAGACATTTATTATCCAATAGACTCATAGACCCACACAACTCATAGGCCCCCATAAGATTTTCATATCAAATTTAAAGAGCTTTCTTTTTACAAAATTCCGAATAGTACCAAATTTGGTGAAATTTAGTACTTTAAGTACACTTATGCTTTGGTTTGCTTATCCCATTTAGTACAACTTTGCAAAACCACCTTTAAATCTCAACCTTGCACACTAGCAGTGATGCAAATATTAGCATATAAAATATGGAGCCCAATCCGTTTACCCATACTCAAATTTTACCAAACTTAGTGCTATTTAGTACACTTCTCACACTATGTACACATCTCCAAAAGCCACCATGTTATATCAACCCTAGTTCACAAACCTGATTCTCATACCAAATGCTAAAATGTTTCCTCGAGACGTTCACATAATTTCAAATGGTACCAAGTTTGAATTTAGTACTCTTGTTGTACCTTTAAGTTAAAAAAATATGAAAATTTCCACTAAACCGCGAATATTTTTAATCCCGGCCAAATCAAAAATGCATTAAAAGGTCACTTCTGACCATTATAGTGATACTGATATAGCTAAGATTTCGGATATATAGCAAAATAGTTCAAATCTAAATTTAAAAGATTTTTGTTAGTTGTTCCGCTTATATCTAAAGAACCGCTGGACTGATTTTCACAATTCTCATCAATTTGGAATGGTCCCTTGTCAGGAAAGTATAAAATCTAAAAACATCGCCTAAAAATATTACAATAAAAAGGAAAATATTTTTTATTCCATATTTTTTAATTTTTGTCATACTTTTTTATCGCATGCGATTTTTTCAATTTTACAAACAATTTTGAATTGTAAATTTTCTAAAGATTTTCTACACCCCGCAACACTATTTGTATTAAGGTCGCATTTATCGTCCGATCATCGCGAAATTTTGCATGGGGTAGGGTCTGAATTAAAGCCTGTTTTCATAGAGATCCGAATTTAGGGGTTCAAATTTCCCAAAAAAATAAAAATTTTCCTAATGTTACAAGCGGTCTACAAATAGACACGGAGAGATTGAGGGGAGAGTTGAGAGCAGGGAAGAAGTCTAGCATTTTTGGAAGACCATTGGATTATATTTAGCTGTAAAATGAATCACACTTTCGTGTGAATTATTTTTGAATACCTATAAACACCGCGTAAATATTGGACAAATGCCCCGGTCAAAAACTAAGGGCAACAGCTGTAAAGGCATGTACCAGGACTGTGCTTAAACGTGGTAGACCTTAATTTCCAAACTTAAGTCTTATAACAACTATCAAGGTTTTATCTCTATCCATTCACATAATACCAAATGGTACGAAATTAAAGGTTTTTTGAACAATAAAGTTCGTATTTCCAAAAAAAAAAAAAAAAATGGTTGGTACGTCTATCACATACCCCATCAGTGACCCCCATTCCAAATTTAAGAATTCTAGCTCTATCTTCTTGCCCAATACAATAGATTTAATTATTACTACCTTTTAGTAAACTTTCAGTTCGAATTTCCAAAAACGCAGCCTTACCTCACCACGCACACCACCATTGGTCCACATGAAAAATATCTAGTCGTTCCAATATAGACAAAAATATTGGGATGTAGAAATTTGAAATAGTTTTCCGAATTTAATTATTTTTCAAAGTATCGACCTCCTCTTGGAAGGCACAAGAATGTGTTAAAAATATTGCCCGATTTTGACTTTAATAATAAGATATATCATGTTTGAACTACATCAAATATTTTTTTTATTATTATTATTATTATTATTATTATTATTATTATTATTATTATTATTATTATTATTATTATTATTATTATTATTATTATTAATATTATTATTATTATTATTATTATTATTATTAATAATAATATTATTATTATTATTATTATTATTATTATTATTATTATTATTATTATTATTATTATTATTATTATTATTATTATAATTATAATTATTATTATTATTATTATTATTATTATTATTATTATTATTATTATTATTATTATTATTATTATTATTATTATTATTATTATTATTATTATTATTATTATTATTATTATTATTATTATTATTATTATTTATTTTTTATTTATTTTTTTTATACGATACAGTTGCCTTACTTATGCTGGAATGATGTCTGTACACTTATTATAGTTGGGAGGCCTGCTGATTCCTTTCAATCTCCCTTCATTTATTAATAATATTCTCTAGGAGGAACATAAGTTCCCATTTATCCGCGTTCATAAGAAGCAACGAGGAGGAATTGTTTAAAGATAGAGACGCATGAGCTTTGAATACATAACACCTTTTTAAGTCATTGGACTTCGACCTGTCGGCCTAGGGGTGCTAACGTATCTTTTCGGCTCAGTGACTGAAGTCGCTTAAATTGATTATGAGATTTCAAGTCTAATGTCCGTGTAGTTCTTCTCTATGGCAATAGACTGTGGGGAAGCTACCCTTGCCATACCCTCAATGGGTTAATGATATTATAATGATATCACAATAAAATACCTTAGTAATCGATGCTCTAAATTAATTATTTAATAATATAATACATATCAAATTATATCATATTAGATATAACGCTTGTTAATAGTTTTTGCTGATACCTTATGATATATGATATCATACCTTTTCTCATATTTTCTGGTATATAAATTCATTGATATTTTCAGAGGTGAATTCATTTCAAAATTGCTGGAAAATGATTTTGTATTTTTCTACGCTGCTAATTGCACTGATATTGAGCTGGGTGAGTTGAAATACAGAAACTCTTTCAAAAAATTAAAATTTGTTCTTCTATTTTCCTTAAAGGTCAATCTCTCTTCGGCGGATTGCATCAAAGAAACCGGTCTCCAAGAAAGGGATGTACCAAAAAACTTCGAAGCTTTACCAAATGCCACCGAAACTTACAAATGTTTTGTTAAATGCCTAATGGAAGAGGCTGGCATTTTGCAAAATGGTGAATTTCGGCTTGACAAGGCGGCCGAAGAATGGAAACAAGATTCCGTGTACAAAACTAATTTGCCGAAAATGTTGGAAATAGGCAATAGCTGCAAGCTATTGAAAGGTGAAAATGATTGCAAGCAAGCCTTTAATATCAATGTGTGTATACTGCAAAAGGCTGCCGAAGTGTTTCCCGTTGTTAAGGACGAATTTAATTTAGAGTGATTATTCGGTAGGTCAGCGATGTGTGGGATGTAAGCAATAGAGAAGAAGTCTATTAACATTAAAATTTTAAAATTTGTTTTATATTAACGAAATTAGTGAAGCACGTATGTTTCATTAAATCGTATTCACACCCTCTACATTGCTGGTAAGCTAAAATGTAATGAGTAATTCTTATAAAAAAATTTACAGGGTAAAATAACGTACTTTCATTCTACCCAGTAATGGCTAAAGGTGGCATAGGGTGAGCACGTGCGACTACAAAACCGAAGGGTCAGTCTTGGTACTTAAGCATGTGATAAGGCTGGGTTTTTGGAAATTCGTACAAAAAGGGTACGAAATGTACTAAAGCGAAAAAAAATTGAAAGTATTGGACAAACGGAATGAGCTAGAATTCTGAAATTAGGAATGAGGTAACTGATCGAGTGTAGGATAGATGTTCCAAAGGCTTTTAGGAAATCCGAGATTTAAGCTTCCGAAAAGTTCTAAAATGGTACTAAGCTTCTAAAACGGTACCATTTGGTATAATGTGAACGGATAGAGCTAATAACTTGCCATTTAGTATGAGAATCAAGGTTGGAAGGTAAGTTGAGATATATGAAGGTGCTTTTGGTAATGTGTACTAAGTGTGAAAAATGTAAACGGTACTAAATTTGGAACATTTTGGTTTAAAATGGTACTAAATTTGGGGAACGGATGAAGCGGTAATTTTGGTATTTTTTGGAATACGAGTCACTGATGGAGTGAAGGATGAAAGTAACAAAACGCTTCTGGAAATTTGATTTTTAAACTTACGAAAAGTTCTAAAATGGTACTAAACTTTTAAACGGTACCATTTGGTATTATGTGAACGGATAGAGCTAAAAATTTGAAATGTGGTATGAAAATCAAGGTTGGAAGGTAAGTTGAGATATATGAATGTGGTTCTGAAAATGTGTGCTAAATGTGCGAACTGTACTAAATGGTACAAAATATGGAACAATTTGGTTAAGGGTGAGCAAAAGAGGAGGGAATTTCGAAGAATGCGAGTCACCGATGGGGTGAAGGATGGAAGTAACGAAACGCTTCTGGAAATTGGAACTTTGAGGTTACACAAAATTCTAAAATGGTACAAAACTTATAAATTAGTACCATTTGGTCTTATGTGAACGGATAGAGCTAAAAACTTGAAATTTGGTATAAGAATCAAGGATGGAAAGTAAGTACTAATTCGTACCAAATTTTGACCAGTTTAAGGCTTATGGTGAACATATGAAGCTGGAATTTTGAAATTTTGTATTGAGATCCCTGTTGGTGGAAGGTTTGTGATGAGGAGGTGGTTTTGCGAAATACGAAAATGCGAAATGTATTGGAAATGCGAAATGTAATGAAAATGTGAAATTGTACGAAACGTACAAAATAGTACTAAATTGGTATTGGGTGAAGGAGTAGAGCTGAAATTTGATGAATGCATCACTTTTTGTGTCTGTGGATAAGATATGGAGGTGGTTTAGGAAATGCGTCGTAATTTGTACAAAAAGTACTAATTTGTACTAAACTCGATATGGAAATCGAAATTTGATATTAAGGTCTCTGTTGGTGTTTATTGGTAAGGTATGGGGGAGGATTTGGAAATGTGTATTATATTGTATGAAATGTACTTAATTGTACAAAATTTAGTATTGGTTGAGAAACAGATCTTAAATCCTTAAATCTGCTATAAATGTCACTGTTGATGCCTGCGGTGAAGTATGGGGGTGGTTTAGGAAATGCGTCCAATGTTTTACGAAAAGTACAAAATAGTACTATATTTGATATTTGGTGAAGGAATAGAGCCTGAATCCCAAAAATTGATATGAAGTTCTATATTGGTATCTGGAGTTAAAATATGGAGGTGGTTTTGGTATTGTGTACTATAATTGTACGAAAAGTACTAAAAAAATACAAAATTTGAAATTGGGTGAAGGAATAGACCAAAAATCCTGAAATTTGATATAGATGTCATTGTTGCTATCGGGAATAGAGATTTGGAGGTAGGTTTGGAAATTCGCAATATAGCTTTTTCGCAAAGTACTAAATAGTACTAATCTTGGTATTTGGGGAGGGAATTTGACTAAAATCCTAAAATTCTGTCGCTGTTGGTGTCCGTGGTTAAAATATGAAGTAGGTTTTAGTAATATAATATTGTTCGAAAAGTACTAATTGGTACTAAGTTCAACATTGGGTGAAAGGATAGAGATGTTGGTATCTGGAAATGAGATATGAAGGTGGTTTTGTACGAAGAGTACAAGAGTTGGAGAAGCGCTGAAAGTCCGAAATTTCATATTGAGGTCTCTGTTGGTGTCTGTGGGTAAGATATGCAGGTGGGTTTAGTAATGTGTACTATAATTTTTCGAAAAGTACTAAATAGTACTATTTTGGATATTGGGTGTAGGAATAGAGATGGAATCCCAAATTTTGATATAGATGTCACTGCTGGCGACTGTGTGAGTATTCAGGTAGTTTTGGAAATATGTACTATAATTGTACGAAAAGTACTAAATAGGACTAAATTTAATGTTGGATGAAGAAATTATTATAAAACTGAACATATTGTGCTTTTGGTGTACTAAAAAGACCTAACTTTTGGAACGAATATAAAATTTTTAGGTGGGCTTTCGCTGACGAAGTGTCGTACACTTGCCAGTAGTTTATATTTGGACGACATCTACAAACATTCTGGAATATTGTGCTCAATAATTAAAAAAAGTTAAATATTTATAATGCTGCAATTTTTATTATTTATTATCAAAAAACACACATACTAATATTATTAGTTATTAATGTATTCCATAAACTCGTTGCAAATCAGGTATGGCTTTAATAAAATTCTTTAACAAACAGATGTTAATTAAATGAGCCGTTTCACACTCATTGGTCCCCTTTAGAATTGCACATTCTTTGGCTATTTCCTCCATTTGAGGTATGTGATTTTTTGTAACTGGATTATTTTCCCACCTTTTTTTTGCATTTTCAAGTCGGTATTCACCATTGGAGAATGTATTGATTTCCTCCATGGTGCATTTGATGTAACATTGAAAATCTTCCTTGGCATTGACATATTCTTCTAGTGTAGTTGGAGCATCCTCCATAGAAAAGGGAAATTCCTTGAGACATTTGTTGGGCATGGCATGGCAAGGGTGAGACTAAAATCAAATGGAAGATATCGGAATTTTAAAATTTTCCAATAAAATTAAAAATTAAAAAAAAATATATACAAATATATAATGCCTTAAAAATATCTGCAGTCTTACCCAGCTGAAGAAAATCAAAACACACAATGTCCAGTAGAATAACATCATATATCAAAAGGTAAACAATTTCAATTGTCAAGAAAGTACCGGGATGTTTGGGAATTTATACCTCAGAAATTTTGATTTGTTGTACTTTTTAAATACCTGTCAGCCAATTTCATAAAGTAATAATAAAATCATTTTCAATGACTTTTCAAATCGGTTATAAATATTTAATTTAAAAATTTGAAATGACTCATACAATTAACAAAATATTTGCTGATTACAGAACTTTAGGCCATTAACTTCGCCAGTTACGCGAATAAGGCTCATATATGTGAAATTATTGTGATATTAATTTTACATAAAATAATTGAAAATTATATTTGCTCAGCATGTCGACGACCGACCTTATTTTTCTACTGTATACACACTTATGTCTGTCTTAACTTCTCTGTTTAATACTTTATCAAATTTAGTATTCTTAAAAAATCTGACACACCAAAGGACAGCCATTCCGGCTGAAAAATAATACTAAAATGGTAGGAAATTTCTTTTTTTCCAAAGAATATTTATACCTGCTAAGATTCCGTTTAAAGGAAGTTTTTAACCATATTCTGAAAAAAAGGGACAAAAAGACCCCTTTAGTAACTCGCCTGAGGGCTAAAATTCTCTATCAAAATAAAATTCTTTATCAAGAAGAAAATAAAATTCTTGGAATCCATCGAAAAATTCAAGAAATTTGAAGAGGAAGGATACTATCCCTTCTATCTCAACCGATATCGGAAAAATTTACAAAGTAGCTTACATCTTGTGCCACATATCATCCCTATGGAAAGTATATTTCGGCTTTGGGGACCTTTTATATGAATATCAGGAAATTTCCATGGAATCATAATCGAAAAAACTTAGGAAATATGTAAGAGGGAGAAATTTACGTCCCCCATCGGAAAATACGTCGAAACAATTTCCGCATATTATTCCGGCAATGGGGGCCTTTGAAGTCAATATCAGGGATCTAAAAGGTTAAGATAAAAACTGCAACAAAGTCAAACGCCATAATTTTTAAGTTTTTTTTTTTTAATTTTATTGAATGAGAGCTAGAAATGTCGGAAATAGCATCAAATTTTAGAAAAAGTTTAGATTTGTTCAAATTGTTCACCTTTGGCACGAATTATGTTCTTGAAACGGGCAATGAATGTCGCTCTACGGTATTTTAGCTCATTCCCGGCGAAGCGCTTGCTTGAGGTGATCAACACTTTGGTATTTTTTAGTTCCAACCCAGCTTTCAAAAAATACTCCAGACACAATAGTCCAACGGATTGGTATCCGGAGATTTTGGTGGCCATTGTGCGCTAGAAATAAAGCGAGGAAACTCCTTTTTTAGCCATTCTTGGGTGGCGCGTGCTGAGTGCGATGGTTCTGAGTTCTATTGGATTGTCCAACAATGTCTGCGGCCTATATGTTTGCGAGGCTTTAATACTCTCTCCAGAATATTTTCGCGATATTATTCGGTATTTATTCTGATGCCACGGTCGATTAATACGAGAGGAGAGCGATCATCGCCTGTTATGGCGGCCCACACCATCTCCATGGCCGGCGCAAGAGTTCTGGTGGCCAACCAAATGTGCACATTTTCACCTTACCTCTTTGACAAGTAAACACGATCATTTTTGTTTGTTTACAAACTGCTGCCCAACGAATGTCTTCTCATCGGAGAACACCAAACTAGGCAGTTCGCCACTTTCGGCCAAGCGAAGAAAATTTTTAGATCTTTTGAGTCTATTTTCTTTCTTTTGCTGTGAAAGTTCATGCACGTTTTGGAATTTCAATGGCTTTATCCCGAACTAATTTTTCAATGTTTGCCGAATGGAATATTACGAGATGTTCAGCACACGAGCCATTTTTTGGCCACTGCGACGCGGTTTTCGATCAAGTCGCTTCTTTACTTTTCGAACCATTTCCGCTGATGTTGCTGTTTTCTTCCGTCCACTTCCTTGACGTCAGGCTACGCTACCAGTATCACGGTAACGAGCGATGGTACGAGATACAAAAGATTTATTCACATTTAAATGCTGGAGTGCTCTGGTTAGAGCCACTTGTGGTTTTCCAGCCAAACATAATGAAATCACACCATCACGCTTGAATTCCATCACGAATAACTTTGTTTCTGGAAAATTCTCACCGAAATGCTTTTGTACGCTTGTAACCAACATAATGAGCTGTCAATGGAATAATTTTAAAAGCTGTCGGACGAAAGGCTTAGAAATGACAGCAGTCTGAAGTTGGTTGCAGTTTTTTTATCTCACCCTGTACAAAACATCTTCATATGTTAACCACAGCCATAAACAGTGAGATTTTAATAAAATTTTAGGATTTCCGTTTTTTACTATTTAGTACTTTTCTTACAAGTAGATACAAAGTTGATTTTTTTATGCCCTATAGGGTTGCAATCAAAAAACTACTCTTTACATCGCTCAGAAATTTGACCTATAGGGTATTTTTTTTCATTTCTGGCTTTATTATACCCAATAAAATTTTTGAATACTTACAAGAAATTTTCATCACCCAAACTTTTATTACATAATTATACCCTACAACACTATGTGTTGGGGGTATTATAAGTTTGATTGGGCCAAAAATTATGTAACACCACGAAATATTGATTTCCCACATAGGAAAGTATATATGGATCTTCCTATCTCGCCGAGCTGAGTCGATCTAGCTATGTATGTCCGTCCGTCCGTCTGTCCGTCTGTCCATGTTAATTTGTAATCACTCTACAGGTCGCAATTATGGTCCGATCTTCACGAAATTTAAAATGGAGGTGGGGCTAGGGTCAGAATAGAACCCTATTTCTTTTGGTGATGATCGCATAATATTTAGGGGTTGAAATGGACCAAAAACTGAAAAAATTCCTGATTTTGCACTTGCTCTACAGGTCGCAATTATAGACCAATAGACGCGGAATTTCGCATGTAGCTAGAGTTTAGGGCGGGGAAGAAGCCTACCCATTTGGGTGGTCATCGGGTAATATTTAGCGGGTAAAATAGACCATATCTTTTTTGTTGAAAAAATTCAAAATTTTTCATTAAACCGCGAATATTTTAAATTCCGGCGAAATCACAAAGCCATGACAAGGTTACGTCTGATCTTTACATTGATGTTAACATCCAACAAAACGGATATATAGCAAAATATGTGCGTTATATATGTTTATCAAAGAAGATATGCTTGAAAAATCTCTTATATGTCGAGAACGGCTGAACTGATTTCGACAGATTTCATTAATTCAGAATGGCCTCTTGGCAGGAAAGAAAAAACGTCTAAAAAAAATCGCATAAAAATATCTCTCTAAAGATGAAAATATTGATTTTGTAAAATTTTCTCATATTTTTTCAATTTTGTCATATTTTTGGCATATTTTCATTTTGAATTAAACGTTTTGTAATATTTCTAAAGCTAACAAAACTAAGTAGTTAGGATATCAGGATATCATATACAGATCGCATTTATGGCCCGATGCTTACGAAGTTTTGCATGGAGATAAGATGAGGGTCAGAATAAAAGCCTATTCTTTTTGGAGATGATCGCCATATATTTAGGGGTTGAAATGGACCAAAAAACTGCAAAATTGTCAGCAGGTCGTAATTATCGCCCGATCCTCACGCACATTTGAATGGGGGTTACCGGACATTGCAAAAACCAAGCAGTTTTGGATGGCCTTCCAAAAATATTCAATGTGTGAAGGAGTTTGCCAACTTTTGTAGACAAAATACGAAAATGTCCATTCCAGTGACTTTTTGGAGAATTCACTTCTGACTATTTCGTTAACGTTGATTTCGTTGAAGAATATAGTCAAATGTCTGTATCTCATATAGATGCGTTTCAATCAAAAACCACTAATAAATGTTCATTTTTTGCCACTTCTGAAAGATTATAGGTATTTGGGAAATATTGGTTCCAGATCTAGGAAGACCATTTAAGTGCAACATCTACCAATAAATTGGAAATGGGCAAATTAGTTTATGTTGCTATTATTCGAAAATTAGAGAACGAAACCTGATGGTTTTCTTTTATTATTTGTCACAATATCTTGTAGAATTCCTTCGAGTATCTCGCCTATATAAACTGTATCGTTTATTATAGTGTTGTAGGGTATCCAACGGTCGGCCCTGCTCGACTGTAGCCTTTGCTTACTTGTTTTATTTTCGATTTGTAGATAATGTCCAGCAATCGTTTTCTTTTATTCAATAATATAATATATAATTTAAAATTAATAGATTAGTATAGAATTGTATTCTCTTGTGGAAACAATATTGTTCACAACATTGACAGCAATCCAGTTGCCAACTCTTCAGGAAGTCGTCCATAAATACACATTGCTATTTCATAGGCTGTATCACAATCGTTGAGCCCGTGCTGCTTCTTGCACTCGTCTGTGGCAGTTTTGATGTCAGCTTGATGATCTTTCAGCAACGGCACTTCCATAACTTCTTTCACAAAGTTCTCGTCCACAAATGTTCCATTTTCAAAAGTCTCCTCCAATTCCATGATGCATTTAATGTGACACTTGAAATTATCACTGACGTCATCATGCACCTCGTGCATAAGCTTCTCCATTTCTTCCTGGGATACTGGAAATTTATCATTGCATTGCTTCATGGCATTTAAAATGGCATCCATGTTGGCCTAGAAGGGAAGGTTTTGGAAGGAAATTTATTTCTTATGAAAAAACAAATTTGTAGGAACCGAAATTTGATATAAAATGTGTTTATATAATGGATTTTTCTATAAATGTTTTTGATTCTGTTATCGTGTCTGCTGGAAATCTTGCCTAAACTTGGATAAATTTAGTGTATTGGAAAAAATTATTTTGAAATTTTTTCCTCTTTCCTCAATGATCTAACTATGTTTTCACGACTTTCTTATGATTTCAAACGTGTATGCCTGAAAGCACCCATCACATTTTCGAAAACTACTCTTACAGTCGATTAGGATCTTTAGTTAAACTGTGTAAATACGAGAAATGCTTTAGAAAACTTACCTTTGCCCCCGTGATGTCATACAGGATATAAAACAGCACAAAATGCAAAAGCTTCATAATTCGTTTTACAAAAATCGACGTTTAATATAAACTTGAGAGCCTATGTTTATTGGCAACCTTCTCCCTAAATCCATATTTATATTAAATCTCTATGAACTGTATTTTCCGTGCTAGAATAAATTCGCAATGATTGGCCAACATTTAAATGCCAATTTATTGCTAATTTAAATTTACTATTAATTGAAAATGTCAACTAAAACGATTATCAGTGTGATTGACTTTAGGCTAATTTCAGGGGACCTTGAAATGTACAAACTGCCAAATTTTAAATGTTGGTTTCAAGTTTGAATTTGATTGACATGTTATAGGTTTTTATAGAAAAAAAACTACACTGGTATTAGCAGTGACAACAGTTCAGTTTCAGAATGTTCAAAAGCCCACTATTTGTCTGTCGTTTTACTCCCTCACAAATATAACTACTGGAGGTATAAATCATTTGTTACGGTCGAAATTCGTCTCATCAAAATAACGGTTTTAAGGTCCACGTCTCTTTGGACGAAATAAGTTTCAGGGTATATAGTGTTGCCTGCCTATTCGCACGATAACTCTTAAGGGGAGTATTCGATTTCGTCCAAACTTGGTCGATTATACTATTTTCATAAAACTTAGATCGGATTCGGAGATACGCAAAATCGGCCCAAAGAACATAATTTATCTTTTAAAAAGCAATGAGAGGGACATAGAACAGATGAGATAATGAAAAAAAAAATCCGTGAACTCCTTCGGGCACCTCCCACACAGAGGGACAAGATTTTGAAAAATCACACTTCCCGTGGAATGGCACGTTGTTATACTCAAATAAAACTGAGGACAAATACGAGAATGGACAACATTAGTCTGCTAATTCCGGCACCTCCATCACAAAAAAAAAAAAAAAAAAAAAAAATAAAATAAAATAAAACCAGTAAGGAAAGCTCAAAAGTCGGGCGGGGCCGACTATATGATACCCAACACCACTATGCATATTTAGTAGAGCTCTCGTAAAAAGGTTTATACAGGACATTTCAGAGCTCTAAGAGATATTTGGTACAAAATCAAAATCTATCTAATTCTATCGTGCATTTTACGAACTATAACTATCTGTGAACCGGGTTTCTCCAAATTTGACGTATTAGCTTCTAGACTGAATTCGGTCTTATGTACGAAAATTCAGGTGATTTGGGCTGATATTGACCATTTAGTGCACATTTAACCCGAAATCGGATGAAGATATATATGGGAGCTATGTCCAAATCTGAACCGATTTCGATAAAATTTAAAACAGCTATTCCTGTGCTCCATCTAATACCTGGTACCAAATATCACGGTTGTGGAGTGAATATTACGAATGTAAGGGACTAAAACACTAAATCGGATGAAACTTATATATGGTTGCCATATCTATATCTGAACCAATTTTCACTAAATTTGATATACTTGCTTCTAGGCTGAATTTGGTCCGATGTACTAAAATTCAGTCCATTTGGACTTATATCGGCCATTTGGTGCACAATTAACCCGAAATCGGATGAAGATATATATGGGAGCTATATCCAAATCTGAACCGATTTCGATAAAATTACAAACAGCTATTTCTGGGCTGTATCTTATATCTGGTACCAAATATCATTCTTGTGGAGTGCATATTACGAATGTGAGAGGCTTAAACACCAAATCGGACAAAACATATACATGGGAGCTATAGCTGTCTCTGAACCGATTTTCTCCAAATTTGTTGTATTTGCTTTAAGGCTAATCTCGGTCACATATGCCAAAATTCGGGCCTTTTGGGCTGATATTGGTCATTTGGTGGTCAATTAACCCGAAATCGGATGAAGATATATATGGGAGCTATATCCAAATCTGAACCGACTTCGATAAAATTTAAAACAGCTATTTCTGTGCTCCATCTAATACCTGGTACCAAATATCACGGTTGTGGAGTGCATAGTAGGAATTTGAGGGACTTCAAGATCAAATCGGATGAAAGATATATATGGGAGCTATAGCTATATCTGAACCGATTTTCTCCAAATTTGATATACTTGCTTCTAGGCCGAACTCGGTTGGGTGTGCCAAAATTCAGGTAATTTGGACTGATAGTGGACATTTGGTGGACATTTAACCCGAAATCGGATGAAGATATATATGGGAGCTATATCTAAATTTGATCCGATTCTCACCAAATTCAATAGGGTTCGTCCTTGGGCCAAAAAAATATTGTTTGGAAAATTTTATCTCAATCGGATAATAAATGCGACCTGCAGTTTGTTCACAAGAATACATGGACAGACGGACGGACGGACGGACAGACGGACTGACATGCATAAATCGACTCAGAAAGTGATTCTATGAAGGTTCTCAAAAGTTTCCTTCTCCATGTTACAAACAAATGCACAAAGACATAATACCCTTACCACTATGTGGTGTAGGGTATAAAAAAAATCCGTGAACTCCTTCGGGCACCTCCCACACAGAGGGACAAGATTTTGAATAATCATACTTCCCGTGGAATGGCACATTGTTATACTCAAATAAAACTGGGGACAAATACGAGAATGGACAACATTAGTCTACTAATTCTGGCACCTCCATCACAAAAAAAAATAAAAAAAAAAAATAAAAAAAACCAGTAAGGAAAGCTCAAAAGTCGGGCGGGGCTCTCGTAAAAAGGTTTATACAGAGCATTTCAGAGCTCTATGAGATATTTGGTACAAAATCAAAATCTATCTAATTCTATCGTGCATTTTACGAACTATAGCTATATCTGAACCGATTTTCACCAAGTTTGATGTATTTGATTCTAGGCTGAATTCGGTCAGATTTGCCAAAACTCAGGACATTTGGGCTGATATTGGACATTTGGTGCGCAATCAACACGAAATTGGATGAAGATATATATAGGAGGTATATCCAAATCTGAACCGATATTTGTAAAACTGAAAAAGAAGATATTTCTTGGCTGCATCTGATACCAAATATTATTCTTGTATCGTACATTTTTCGAATTTGAGGGACTTAAAGTACAAATCGGATGAAAGGTATATATAGGAGCTATAGCTGTATCCGACCGATTTTCACTAAATTTGATGTACCAATATTAGCCATTTGCTGCACATTTAATCCGAAATCGGATGAAGATATATTTGGGAGCTATAGCTATATCTGAAACGACTTTTACTAAAATTGGTATCCTTGCTTCTAGGCTGAATTTGGCCAGATATGCCAAAATTCATGCCATTTCGGTTTATATTGGCGATTTGTTGCACAATTAACTCGAAATCGAATGAAGATACATATGGGTGCTATACCCAAATCGGAACAGATTTTGAGAAAATTAAAAGCGACTACTTTTGGGCTTTATCTGATATCTGGTACCAAATATCATTTCTGTGGAGTGCATATTACGAATGTGAGGGATTTAAGGACGAAATCGGATGAAACATATATATGGGAGCTATAGCTTTATCTGAACCGATTTTTACTAAAATTGATGTACTTGCTTCTAAGCTGGTTTCGGTCGGATTTGCCAAAATTGATGCTATTACGGCCATTTGGTGGTCAATAACCCGAAATCGGATGAAGATATATATGGGAGCTATATCCAAATCTGAACCGATTTCGATAAAATTTAAAACAGCTATTCCTGTGCTCCATCTAATACTTGGTACCAAATATCACGGTTGTGGAGTGAACATTACGAATGTAAGGGACTAAAACACTAAATCGGATGAAACATATATATGGTTGCTATATCTATATCTGAACCGATTTTCACTAAATTTGATATACTTGCTTCTAGGCTGAATTTGGTCCGATGTACTAAAATTCAGTCCATTTGGACTTATATCGGCCATTTGGTGCACAATTAACCCGAAATCGGATGAAGATATATATGGGAGCTATATCCAAATCTGAACCGATTTCGATAAAATTACAAACAGCTATTTCTGGGCTTTACCTTATATCTGGTACCAAATATCACGGTTGTGGAGTGAACATTACGAATGTAAGGGACTAAAACACTAAATCGGATGAAACATATATATGGTTGCTATATCTATATCTGAACCGATTTTCACTAAATTTGATATACTTGCTTCTAGGCTGAATTTGGTCCGATGTACTAAAATTCAGTCCATTTGGGCTTATATCGGCCATTTGGAGCACAATTAACCCGAAATCGGATGAAGATATATATGGGAGCTATATCCAAATCTGAACCGATTTTGATAAAATTTAAAACAGCTATTTCTGTGCTCCATCTAATACCTGGTACCAAATATCACGGTTGTGGAGTGCATAGTAGGAATGTGAGGGACTTAAAGATCAAATCGGATGAAAGATATATATGGGAGCTATAGCTATATCTGAACCGATTTTCTCCAAATTTGACATACTTGCTTCTAGGCCGAACCCGGTTGGGTGTGCCAAAATTCAGGTAATTTGGACTGATAGTGGACATTTGGTGCTCATTTAACCCGAAATCGGATGAAGATATATATGGGAGCTATATCTAAATTTGATCCGATTCTCACCAATTTCAATAGGGTTCGTCCTTGGGCCAAAAAAATATTGTTTGGAAAATTTCATCTCAATCGGATAATAAATGCGACCTGCATTTTGTTCACAAGAATACATGGACAGATGCATAAATCGACTCAGAAAGTGATTCTATGAAGGTTCTCAAAAGTAACTATGGGTCTATCTCGTTTCCTTCTCTATGTTACAAACAAATGCACAAAGACATAATACCCTTACCACTATGTGGTGTAGGGTATAAAAAAATAAAATATATAAATACGAAAAAACAGTGAGGAAAGTCAAAAATTGGCCGGAGCTTTCTGACCAGGGACATTACAGATAAGTATGATCCAATGGTCATCTAAAATGCTAGACTTCTTCGCTATCCTTACCTCTCTTTTTAATTGTGTGATCAGAAAATTGTTCTGTTTTTTGTACATTTGAACCCCTAAATATTTTGCGATCATCTCCAAAAGCAAGAGGCCCCACTGTATCTGCAAAATTAGACTCATCTATATGATTAGCTTGTCTACCATATTTGGCTATATTCGTCAACGAAATCAGCATAAAAAACAGAAGTTTGCCTTTTGTGTATTTTGGATTTCCCCTTTAATGTGTTTTCCGCGTTTCGGTAGAATGGAAATGTTGGTATTTTTTCACACAAAAGTAGTGGTCCGTTCTACCCGCTGTCCTAAACTCTAACTTCATGTGAGATATCGGGTCCTTTGGTTTTTATTTGTGACTTTTATAACGGCTGCAAAATCAGGAAAATTTTTAGTTGTTGGTCCATTTCAATCCATAAATATATTGCGGACATTTTTAAAAACAATTGGCATAGCTCGTCAGAGCCTAACCCTACTCCTATGAAAATTTTCGTGAGGATCGAACGATAATTTTAATCTGTATATAATAACCCCAACCTGTGTTGTAGAGTGAAAAAATATTACAAAATGTGTCCTTCAATATTATAAGTCAAATTGAAAAAATCGAAGCGATAAAAATGAGAAAAAAAAATAAAATATAACAAAATGCTACGAAACCTATATTAACTATTATTATTCTTTTATGGCAAGAGGACATTCTGAATTGCAAAGGTTTGTCAAAATCGGTCCAGCCATTATTAAGATATAAGCATTCTAGCTAACATCCCTTTCCTTTGTATACACACATTGTATATATTTCGCTATATATCCGATATTTTTACAATCGGCATTTACGTAACGGTCAGAATTGATCTTTTCGCGTATTTGTAATTTCGCCCGGATTAAAAATATTCGCAGTTTAATGGGAAATTTCACTTTAATTTAACAGTAAAGTTATGGTATATTTCACCCGCTAAATATTACCCGATGACCATCAAAATTAAAAAAATTCTGCCCAGCCCTATGCTCTAGCCCCAATGGTCGAATGGTCTATAATTGCGATCTGTAGAGCAACTGCAAAATCAGGAAAATGTTCAGTTTTTGGCCCATTTCAAACCCTAAATATTTTGCGATCATCTCCAAAAGCAATAGGCTTCTATTCTGATCATAAAAATATAACAAAATGCTACGAAACCTATATTAACTATTATTATTCTTTTATGGCAAGAGGACATTCTGAATTGCAAAGGTTTGTCAAAATCGGTCCAGCCATTATTAAGATATAAGCATTCTAGCTAACATCCCTTTCCTTTGTATACACACATTGTATATATTTCGCTATATATCCGATATTTTTACAATCGGCATTAACGTAACGGTCAGAATTTATCTTTTCGCGTATTTGTAATTTCGCCCGGATTAAAAATATTCGCAGTTTAGTGGGAAATTTCACTTTAATTTAACAGTAAAGTTATGGTATATTTCACCCGCTAAATATTACCCGATGACCATCAAAATTAAAAAAATTCTGCCCAGCCCTATGCTCTAGCCCCATGCTAACTTCCGCGTCGGAAACCCTAAATATTTTGCGATCATCTCCAAAAGCAATAGGCTTCTATTCTGATCATAGCCCTACCTCCATTTTAAATTAAGTGAGGATCGGCCCTAATTGCGACCTGTAGAGTGATTCGAAATTAATATGGACAGACGGAGGGGCGGACAATTTAGTGCACAATTAGTCCGAAATCGGTTGGAGATGCATAAATCGACTCAGAAAGCGATTCTATTTTACTATGGGTTTAACTCGTTTCCCTCTTCATGTTACAAACAAATGCACAAAGACATAATAACCCTACAACTATGTGGCGTAGTGTATATATACCGTCATATCCGTGCTCGTTTTACTCTGAATTGTTAAACGAAATCATTCCTCATATTCAATATTTTGATTTTACCACATTCAAGTTCACATTAATATTCTCTCATTTGCACAATAAATTCAAATATATATATATATAGAACAATTGAAGTTAGATTTCAAAATGTAATTACATTTCAAAACATAAAAGCTAGAGTCTCCTAAAGACATAGTACAATTTTGTAAGCTGTATCGCAATCGTTGGACCCCTTGATGTTCTTGCATTTTTCGGCAGCTTGTATAACCTGTTTCTCCTGACCCTTCAGAAGAGAGACAGAAAGTGCTTTCTTCTCAAAGGTTTTGTCATCGAATGTTCCGTTCTTCATAATGCCTTCCTTTTCCAACACGCATTTCATAGAACATTTAAAATTTTCCGTAACATTGGCATACATGTTCTCTAAAAACATATCCATTTCTTTCTGGGTTATGGAATGTTTTAACAGGCAGTCCTTCATGGCCAAGGAGAGGCTGTCCAAATCGGCCTGAAAAAAAAAAATAAAATTTTGATTTAATTAACGAATATTTATTTTCGAATACAGACAGGAAAGTTGGCGAAAAAAGGATTGGGTTAAATGTTAATTTCTCACTCTCTCTCTCTCTCTCTCTCTTTGTCCCTTCTAAAAACCCATCTCCATTCTGACAAACTGTATACTTGTGAATAAGGAGTATATAGTTTCCAAGTCGTTTACCTTTATATATGCGGCTCCACAAAATAGAGAAAATATTAGAATATATTTTAAATTCATTGTGACTTGATCCCAAGAACTTCACTGAGGTTTTCACTCTATTTTGATTATTTAAGCCCTTATATATGTGAATAAATTTGTTTAGGTAGTCATGTCACACCAATGTTTCAGCACTTAAAATGGTATTTGTGATGTAGCAGGCAGTTATTTCGGATATTTACCAATTATTTTGAATTTTGCAGACAGCTAGCAGTTGGTTCATGCTGCATGGGTCACAAAATAATTTGAAATTAAATTTTTCAATTGAACCATAACGTCTGGGCAAGATTGATAATTTTTCACAAGAGCGAAGTTCTACCTAACATAAATTTCCCAAAATTGTCAAATCACTCAAATTATCTTAGTCTGGCATTTGTTTTACATTTGGAATACTTGACTTTTAGTCTTTAGATTTCAGAGTGAGCGTTGACAGGTGCCAAAAATAAGCCCAATATTAAGTGATATATGACTGGTTCAAATTTGGCAAATATTTTGAGACATGTGCCGACGGCAAATTCTAAATTGCAGACAATCCTTGCCCCCATATAATGGTACCTCCTTATTTTCGATATTTTGGTGATTTAAACGAGATTATTTACCGCATATGTCTCAAATTTGATATTTGAAGTTCGCAATGGATACTACAGCCTAAGTCAGTCATAGACCCCATATAAAGGTCCCTCTCGATATTTGGTATTTTGATGATTTTAGCGACATTATTCACCCGAATTGTTTCAAATTTGGTATTTGAAGTTCGCAATGGATACTACAGCCTAAGTCAGAAAATTGTCTGTACAGGTCCACGGGTTCGTATAGCCCCAATATATCGGTACCTATCGATATTTGGTATTTTGGTATTTTTATCGGAATTGTTTCAAATTTCGCATTTGCAGTTCGTAATGGATACTACAGCCTTTTACAGAAAATTGTCTGTGCAGGTCCACGTCTTCGTATAGACCCCATATAACGGTACCTCCCGAAATTTTGTATTTTGATGATTTTAGCGACATTATTCACCGGAATTTTTTCTAGTTTCGTATTTGAAGTTCGCAATGGATACTACAGCCTAAGTCAGAAAATTGTCTGTACAGGCCCACGGGTTCGTATAGCCCCAATATAACGGTACCTATCGATATTTGGTATTTTGACGATTTTAGCGACGTTATTTATCGGAATTGTTTCAAATTTCGCATTTGCAGTTCGTAATGGATACTACAGCCTATTACAGAAAATTGTCTGTGCAGGTCCACGTCTTCGTATAGACCCCATATAACGGTACCTCCCGAAATTTTGATGATTTTAGCGACATTATTCACCGGAATTGTTTCTAACTTGGTATTTGAAGTTCGCAATGGATACTACAGTCTATGGCAGAAAATTGTCTGTGCAAGTCCACGTCTTCGTATAGTCCCCATATAACGGTACCTCCTGAAATTTGGTATTTTGATGATTTTAGGGATATTATTCACAGGAATTGTGAAGCCTAAGACAGAAAATTGTCTTTGCAGGTTCACGTTTTGGTATAGCCCCCAATAATGATTTTATTCACCGATTTTTTTTCAAGTTTTGCATTTGAATATCTTTATGGCTTATGACAAAAGTTACCTTTGCAGATCCACGTCGTCGTATAGATTCTAATATAACGGCTACATTCGGTATTTTTAAGATTCTAAGAATTTTTAATGGATTTTTTTTTGAAACTTGCCAAATTCGTTCCAAATTGTGGAGGGTATTAAAAGTTCGGCAAGGCTGAAATTACAGCTTTTACTTTTTTTTTAGTAATTTTGCATTTTATTTCAAAATTTAATAGAATATTACCACAAAACAATTTATTATTATATATAAGAATAAGTATTCACTCGGTATATCAAGAACTAAACTCCCACTCCCTCTCTCACTCCCACTCCCACTCCCTCTTTTACTCCCACTCTCTCTCTCACTCTGTGCAACCTACTGCACAGACAATGTACGATGACCGTAAAGACATTTCACAATCTTAAATATGGTATCACATTCGTTCGCGCCCTTTACAGTTTTGCATTCTTCAATTGTCTTATGTATATCATTCTCATGCGTATTAAGAGCTGGATTTTCCTGGGAGTGCTTGATAAATGCCTCCTCGTCTAGGGTGCCATTTTTGAAAATATGTTCCTTTTCCAAAACGCATTTCATATGGCATTTAAAGGTGTCACTGAATTCGGCATTTTTGTCCTCGAAGAATTGTCTTTGTTCAGCTTCAGTTATAGGATGGTCCTTGCTGCAGGCTTCAATGGCAGCAGTAAAGCTCTTTTTGTCAGCCTAGATAGAGAATATCACTAAATTTTGTTCTGTTTCATTTTCAATATTTTCAGGATCTTACTTTAACAACTGCAATGGTTATTACCAAATACAAAAATAAGGAAAAGTATTGAAACTTCATTGCTGGTCCTTTTAGCAACGGATGAAAGTTGAAGACTTCTGATTATTGCATAGTACATCGATAAATTTATAGGAATTCAGATTAAAATTTTTTGTTCCTCTATTGTTGGATTTGTTTAATAATTATTCAATTTGTGCTTAATGAAACGAGAAATTTATATACAAATAAATTATAATTAATTTTTTCCTTAATTTTCAAATTAACTGCTTCATTGAAAATAAATTCGTACTAGTCGTTGGCTGACACGGAGTTCGCATCAGGTCAGCTTTAAAATTATGGAAAGAGCTTAAAGAGAGCTAAAACGTTTCTCGCTTGTTAAAAAAAATACAAGAAAAACCACACTTAATTCGGCTGGGCCTAAATTTTAGTAACCTCAAAATTGGGTAAAGAAAAATATTTTACCATTTTGCAACAACAGAAAAAAATTTATATAAAAGTGTCTGAATTCAATCGTGTTCCGCTTCAAACTCCAAATACCAGTAATACCGTTTAGACAATGCAGTCATTTTTTTTTAAAAAAGCATAAAGAGGGTGAGGCCCTTATATGATGGCCATATCAAAACGGGAATCTATGTAGACAAACTTAATACTACAAGGATAGTTATCTCTTGCAGCCTTAAATACCAAATTAAACATATAACAAGTAAGCAAAGGCTACAGTCGAGCGGGGCCGACCGTTGAATACCCTACAACACTATAATAAACGATACAGTTTATATAGGCGAGATACTCGAAAGAATTCCACAAGATATTGTGACAAATAATAAAAGAAAACCATCAGGTTTAGTTCTCTAATTTTCGAATAATAGCAACTTAAACTAATTTGCTCATTTCCAATTTATTGGTAGATGACGTGCAACATTTATGGTCTTCCTAGATCTGGAACAACACAACAACACATACATACACAACACATAGTGTTGTAGGTTATGAAAAAAGCTGTGTTCGGCCGGGCGGATCTTTGAATACCCTACACCATTAGGAACGAATTTGGCAATTTTCAAAAAAATAAAAACCGTTAATAATTCTGCTAAAATTTTAAAAATACCGAATGTAGCCGTTATGTTAGAGTCTATACGACGACGTGGACCTACATAGGCAACACTTGTCATAAGCCATTAGAATATTCATATGCGAAACTTGAATAAAATCTTCAAAATACCGAATATAGGGGGTACAGTTATATGGGGGCTATACGAAGACGTGGACCTGCATACAGAAGTGTTTGTCATAGGCTGTAGTACCCATTATGAACTTCAAATATCAAATTTGAAATAATTCTGGTGAAAAATGTCGCTAAAATCATCAAAGTTCCGAAAATAGGGAGGTAACGTTAAATGGGGCTATACAAAAAGGTGGACCTACATGGCTTACTTTCAATACCAAAAGTCCTCCAGATATAAAAACTGTAACAAAGTCGAACGCCATAATTTTAACTTTTTTGTGAAATTTTATTGAATGAATGCAAAAAATGTCGGAAATAGCATCAAATTTTAGAATAAGTTTAGATTTGTTCGAATTGGTCACCTCTGGCAACATTCGGGCAGCGTGTGACTGTTTCATGGACCTTCAAACGGCCAATTAAACAGTCACACGCTACCCGAATGTTGCTCTGCGGTATTTTGACCCATTTCCGGCGAAGCGCTTGACTGAGGTGATCGACACTTTGTTATTTTTTATTGCCTACCTTGCTTTCCAAAACATTTTAGACACAATAGTCCAACGGATTGGTATCCGGAGATTTTAGTTTTCAGCTGACCTCTTTGGCAAGTAAACACGATCATTTTGTTTTGTTTGTTTTTCGGCAGTTCACCACTTTCGGCCAAGCGAAGCAACCCTTTAGGCCTTCGTTCGGAAGCTAGAGAAATTTCCACAGATGGATAGACGGACATACGGACAGACCGACGGACATTGCTAAATCGGCATAGAACTGTATGCTGATCAAGAATACATGCACTTTGTGGGGTTTAAAATGTATATTTCGAGGTGTTACAAACGAAATGACAAACTTAAAATACCCTCCACACTATGGTGGAGGTATAAAAATTGGACACCATCATATCCAAATCCTTGAAACCAAGAGTGAACTCAATATCAAATTTAGGGACTGAAGCTTGAGTATAAGACTAATCCTAAATTTATTACCAAAACCATCTCCATATCTTAACCACAGTAACCAATACTGACATCTAAATAAAATTTCGAGATTCCATGTCAATCCCTTTACCCGATTTAGTACCACTTACTATTTTTAAAAATTATAGTACACATTTCTAAAACTCAATTCCAGATACCAACAGCAACTCAATATCAACATTTGTTTATTACCGACCATTTAATTATTTTTGTAGAATTTCCGAACCAACGCTAAATTTCAAATACAGATACCGTCTGTAATCTAAATATCAAATTTCAGAATTTCATCTTTATCTCCTCACCCAATAGTACCATTCAGTACTTTACGTACAATTATAGTACACATTTCCAAAACCCCCTTCACATGTCCAGGCTACACAAAAAAAGCGATACTAATACCAAATTTCAGATTTCGAGCACTATCTGTTTAACCAATACAAAATTGCACCAATACAGTACTGTTTAGTACTTTTCATGCATTTGTAACCATTTCCAAAACCACCTCTTTATCATAAACCAACCATCAACAGGGATGCCAATACAAAATTTCAAAATTCCAGATTCATCCGTTCACCCTAAACCAATCTTTTCCCAATTTAGTGCAATTAAGTACAGTTCTCACACCTAGTAAAAATTTCCAAAACTACCTTCATATACCAAAATTATTTTCCAACCATTCACATAATGCCAAATGGCACCGTTTTAGAAGTTTAGTAAAATTTTAAAACTGTTCGTGATCTTAAAGTTCGAATTTCTAAGAACCCTTTGGCACATTTATCCTGCACTCCATCAGTGACTCTAATTCCAAATTCTGACTTATTCCGTTTGCTACATGTATACATAATCTTTCATAGCTTAAGAATTGCAAGCCGGATACGACAGAATTTTTTCTCATTTTTCAACGGATATAATAAGTTTGGTCTAATAAAACAAAATTTTACCAGAACCGAAATTCAAAAAAATTAATCATTTCGAAAAGGAGATACTCCTATTAGACCCTGTATCAAATTTGAAAATCATATCAGGGACTAACATTATCCCCAAATCGGTTCAACTTAAAATATTTCACTATTCGGCAAATACCTACATATTACCACATTTAAATATTTTGCCACGTTATTACTCGTTTCTCAATTAGTTTCGATGCTAGTTCTACAACAATTGAGAGATACATGAATCTACTCTTTAGCTTTCCTTAATCAATTTTAAAGTTGACACTGCTTTGGACTTTTCAACACCGATTAATATATGCACTGTAACTGCAGCAATTCTTTAATTAAATGCATAGGTATAGCAAAGTTTTATTATAAATATTTTTTTCTTTAAAAATGTCACTCAATGCACAAATAAATTATGATAGGCATAACCACATTTGGCCAACTTGAAAGCCGTATCACAATCGTTGACACCCTTTACATTTTTACACTTTTCAGCAGTTTTACGAATTTCATCCTCATGATTTTTGAGGGAGGGAATTTGCAGAGCACCTTTTACAAAGACTTCAGTGTCCAGCATTCCATTCTTCAAAATATGTTCCTTTTCCAGGACACACTTGACGTAACATTTTAAAGACTCACTGAATTGCATGGTTTTGTCCTCGACGAATTGTTTCATTTCTTGTTCGGTGACTGGATACTGCTTTGAGCAGGCATCGATTGAGGCAATAAAGCTTTTCTTATCGGCCTGGAAGAAAGGAAAATGTGTGATATAATTTGATATTTAATAAATGTATCAACTGACTCTTATAGTTCCTATGGCGAATGCCATGTACACCAAGCCAATGTAGAGAAATTTCATCATTGGTGTGTTACTCTGAAAGGTTAACTTTAACTATTGTGGGAGTTGGGGAAATGTTGATGAATTTATATGAACATTGTTCTGTGCGTGTGTTTTGATAAAATAATTTAGTAATTATTATAATTATGTTAAATGAAGTGCCGAATTTATATGCAAATTATTTATAATTAAATGTTTTTTTTTTTTTAATTTTGAGACTATATGATACTTAACAAATTATAAGTCACAAGGGTTGTTGTACTTCCTGAGAAAATTTTCAATTTAAAAATGAATTCTCGATTAACATTTTTAAAATTTGATCCTCGAAGCCATGCACATTTTCCTTGTAATTGTATCGCCGATATCAGACCACAACCGTAAATATGTTTCTACATCTAATATATGGATAATTCCACTCTATGTGAGGCAAGTGACACCGTCTTTTTGAAACCTCATGTCATGTAAGTAAAGCTCTCGCATTTTGACCTTGAAAGCACAATATCATCTAACAGTAGCGCTCATCATTCACAGTATGATGCCAACAGCCCCGAAACCGCACGAAACTGTGACTTTTTATACCGTACACTCCATAGTGGTAACGGTATTATGTCTTCGTACACTTACTTGTAACATGGAGGAAGAAGCGAGATAGACCCGTAATTACTTTAGAGGATCTTCATAGAATCACTTTCTGAGTCGATTTGTTAATATCAGTCACTCTGTCCGTCTGTCCATGTATTTTTGTTAACAAAATACAGGTCGCATTTGTTATCCGATTGAGATGAAATTTTCCAAACAATATTTGTTTGGCCCAAAGACGAACCCTATTGAAATTGCTGAGAATCAGTTCAAATTTAGGTATAGCTCCCATATATGTATCTTCAAATGGCTAATATTAGCCAAAATGGAGTGAATTTTGGCACTTCCGATTGAACTCAGCCTAGAAGCAATTACGTCAATTTTGGAGAAAATCGGTTCAGATATAGCCGTAGCTCTTATATAGTTGCTTCATCGATTTGGGGTTTAAGTTCCCTACCATTCGTAATATGCAATCCACAATAAAAATATATGGTACCCAATATAAGATACAGCCCAGAAATACCTTTGTCAAATTTTATTGGAATCGGATCAGAATTGGATCAGAATTGGAACAGCCCAAATGAATTGAATCTTGGCAATTCCGACTGAATTCATCCTAGAAACAAGTACTTAAGTCCTTAAGTGTTTTAGTCCCTCACATTCGTAATATGCATTTGACAACAATAATATTTGTTGTTTTGCTCGGAAATACCTTTTTTTAAATTTTATCGAGATCGCCTAAGAATTGGATATAGTTCCCACATAAAGGGTGAGATAACAAACTGCAACAAAGTCAAACGCGATAATTTTTACTTTTTTTTAAATTTTATTGAATGAAAGCAAAAAATGTTGGAAATAGCCTCAAATTTTAGAATAAGTTTAGATTTGTACGAATTGATCACCTTTGGCACGAATTATAGCCCTCAAACGGCCAATGAAACCGTCACACGCTGCCCGAATGTTGATCTTTGCACATTCCCGTCGAAGCGCTTGCTTGAGGTAATTGACATTTGCTTTCCAAAATACTCCAGACACCGTAGCTCAACGGATTCCGGATCCGGAGATTTTGGTGGCCATTGTGCGCTGGAAATACTTGGGTGGCGCGTGCTGAGTCCTGTTGGAATGTCCAAGGTCTGCTGCCAAAATGTTTGCGTGTCCAAGAATATTTTCGCTATAATATTCGGCATTTATTCTGATGCCATGGTCAATTAATACGGGCGGAGAGCGACCATCAGCCGTTATGGCGGCGCTGGTGGCCAACCGAAGGTGCACATTTTCAGCTGACCTCTTTGGTAAATAAACACGATCATTTTGTTTGTTTACGAACTGGTGGACAACGAATATTTTCTCATCGGAAAAAAACTAATTCGGCAGTTCACCACTTTCGGCCAAGCGAAGCAACTCTTTAGCTCTTTTGAGTCTATCTTCTTTCTGTTGAGGTATAAGTTCTTGAACTTTTTGGAGTTTAAATTGCTTTACCCCGAGCTCATTTTTCAATATTTGCCGAATGGAATATTGCGAAATGTTCAGCTCGCGAGCCATTTTTCGGTCGTTGCGATGCGGGTTTCGATCAAATCGCTAATTTACTTTTCGAACCATTTTTACTGATGTTGCTGTTTTCTTCCGTCTACATCCTTGACGTCGGGCTACGTTACCAGTATCACGGTAACGAGCGATGGTATACCACACAAAAGATTTATTCACATTTAAATGCTGGAGGGCTCTAACGATAGCCACTTGTGGTTTTCCAGCCAAATATAAAGAAATTACACTACCACGCTTGAATTCTATCACGAATAACTTTTTCTCTGGAATATTCTCACCAAAATGCTTTTGTGCGCTAGTAAACAATATAATGAACTGTCTCTGGAATAATTTTAACAGCTGTCGGACGAGTGGCTTAGAAATTACAGCAGTCTGAAGTTGAATCCAGTTTTTTCATCTCACCCTGTATATAAAAGCGATTTCCATATTCACCATATCCCATTTTCTTTATCCTACAAACTAATGCACCAAGACATGATACCCTTTACAATTGTAACGAAGGATATGCGAGTAAGGGAAAATAATTATCTGACATATAACAATGTGCAACGGCAAATCTGAGCGGGGGAAATTCTAAGTGGATGTGATTGTACTCGGTTAGTAGATGTAAATCTTAAAGGGCTTTTTGGTTCCCAGGCCAGATTATAAATATGTATCCTTATCCTCAAATATTTTGCATAATTTAAGCTGGAGCATTAAATTTTATACAGGTCATGGCGGCTTACGTTAGTTTATAGCCCTCCATATTTCGACAAATTTCGGTTGTTTGAGTTCTTGGTAAAAAGAAAGGGTTCTTAACAAAAATTATCAAAATGAAATTATGAAAATGAATGAAGATTAGGAGATAAATTTCCACTATTTCCAGGGTTCTCTCTCTGTATTGAAAAACACATTTGGCACTGGCCTGAAAATTGTTGCACAGTGTAATATATTGTTTTGCGAAGAAACTAAGACAAAATAATGCATCTTATTTATTTATATTTGTTAAGATTTAGGTGAAAAGGGCAATCCCTTAAAAAAACTGTCAATTTCCAATCCATCAATATTTTATTTTTAAAAATATTTTTTTCAGATCAGTGAACAAATGTAGTGTGATCCACAAACAGACATTTTCCCAATTTGAAAGCCGTATCGCACTCATTGCTGCCCTTTATGTTTTTACACTCGGCTAGGGTTTTCAGGACCTCAGCTTGGTGGTTTTTCAAAGAAGGCATTTGCAGGGCGTGTTTTAAAAACGAATCTGCATCCATTTTTCCGTTTTTGAAAATATGCTCCTTTTCCAATATGCATTTTGTGTGACATTTAAAATCATTACTAAATTGAACGGTTTTATTCTCATAAAAGGATTTAATTTCGTCCTCTGATACTGGAAATAGCTTTTTGCAAGCCTCAACTGATGCGGCATAGGTTTCCAAATCAGCCTGAAAATAAGAACAAAATATTAATTTACATCCTTGGATGGATATTCAGAAACCTACAATTATAATATCCGCAAAGAAAGCTAGGCACACCAATGCACTGTAGAGAAACTTCATTTTTAATGGTCTTTAGTCGATGGGCAAAACGATGACTATTGGATGTTGCAAGAATTTTGTAAAATTTATATGGTATTTAGCCGGCGCTCTTTAAAACGAATTAAGTAATTATTGTACTTACGTTTAATTAGAAGCCAAATTTAGACGTTAATAGTTTTAAATTACACGCATGTTTTTGTCAAATTTCAATTTAAATAATACTATAATCAATTAAAACCCAAGGGATTATGCAAATAGAGCTAAAAATAGACGACACGTGTATTGGCGTTTTGAAAGTTTATACCGAAGAGTAACCTAAATAGAGGTACAAATTTCCCCCTCTTCCATTTATTTATACCCACCACCATAGTATGGAGCTTAATGTACACTTCATGCTATACCATTCCTCGAAATATAAATTTTAGACCCTACAAAGTATTTATATTCTTGATCAGCATAAAGTACTATAGAATTTTCTTTTTAGCGATGACCGTCCGTTCCACTGTCTGTCTGTCCGTTATGGAAATAATGTAGCTTCCGAACGAATTGAAATTTGAACGAATGAAAATTTTACTCAGGTGTGTGTTTACTCTGCAGGATTTTTGGTATTGAAAATGGGCTATATATTCAGCATGTTGATGATTTTTCGACATTATTCACCGGAATTTTTGCAAATTTCGTATTTGAAGTTCATTATTACAGAAGATTACATATGGTCCAGATCTTCGTATAGCCCCTATCTTACGGTACCCCTTTATGATTTCATAACTTGTGTCACAATTCTCACCGAAAATGCATTAAACTTGAATTTTCTAATGGGTACTACAGCCCATGACACAAAATTCCATATGTACGTCCAGGTGTATGTATAGGCAAATATAACGGTACTCCCGATAATAAGTATTTTTATGATTCTTACAGAAATTTTCAACAGATTTTTTTTTTCAACATTTGATTTTCTTTCTTGGTCGAAGGTATTCAATGTTTGGCCCGTCCGAACTTACTGCTATTTTACTTGTTTTTGTACACTACATCACATAGTGGTGTCTTTGTGAATTTGTTTGTAACCTGTGTAACCCTGTATATCGCACAGGGTTAGATAAAAAAAAACTGCAACTAACTTCAGACTGCTGTCATTTCTAAACCACTCGTCCGACAGCTGTTAAAAGTATTCCAGTGACAGCTCATTATATTATTTACAAGCGTACAAAAGCATTTTAGTGAGAATTTTCGAGAAAAAAAAAAAAGTTATACGTCATTGAATTCAAGCGTGATAGTGTGATTTCTTTATATTCTGGAAAACCGTAAGTGCCTATCGTTAGAGCACTCCAACATTTGAATGTGAATAAATCATTTGTGTCTGGTATCATCGCTCGGTAGCGTAGCCCAAAGTCAAGGAAGTGAACGGAAGAAAACAGCAACATCAGCAGAAATGGTTCGAAGAGTAAAGAAGTAAGCAGTGTCCGAAAATGGCTCGTGAGCTGAGCATATCGCAATATTCCGTTCGGAAAGTATTGTAAAATGAGCTCGGGTAAAGCCATTCGAATTCCGAAAAGTGCAAGAATTTACACCACAACAGAAAGAAAATAGACTCAAAAAAGCTAAAGAGTTGCTTCGCTTGGACGAAAGTAGTGAACCCCCTGAATTTGGTTTTCTCCGATCAGAAAACATTCGTTGTCCAGCAGTTTGTAAACAAACAATATGATCGTGTTTACTTGCCAAGAGGTCATGTGCACCTTAGGTTGGCCATGGTGATGGTGTGTGCCGCCATAACAGCCGATGGTCTCTCTCCGCTCGTATTAATCGACCGTGCCATCAGAGTAAATGCCGAATATTATCGCTAAAATATTCTGTAGGGTGTATTAAATCCGTGGGCACGCAAAAATTTTGGCCGCAGACCTTGGACATTCCAGCAGGACTCAGCACCATCACACTCGGCACGCGCCACCCAAGAATGCTTACAAAATGGGGTTCATCGCTTCCTTCCCGGGGCACAATGGCCACCAACATCTCCGGATACCAATCCGTTGGACTATTGTGTCTGGAGTATTTTGGAAACAAGGTTGGCACTAAAAAATACCAAAGTGTTGATCAAGCGCTTCACCGGGAATGGACCAAAATACCGCAAAATACAGTGACGGTTTCACTGGCCGAAGGCTATAATTCGTGCCAAAGGTGACCAATCCAAACTTATTCTAAAATTTGTTGCTATTTCCGACATTTTCTATTTCATTCAATAAAATTTAAGAAAAATGTAAAAATTTGGACGTTTGACTTTGCTGCAGTTTTTTTATTACACCCTGTACATATATTTTATCCGACTCGGAGTTTTAAGTCCCTCACATGCGTAATATGCACTCCACAAGAATGATATTTGGTACCAGATGGAGTTTAAACATACCCCTATCAAATTCTATCGATATCGGTTCAGATAAGGATATAGCTCCCATATGTATCGTTATCCGGTATCATGTTTATTATGCACCAATTGCTAAATTCAGCTCAGAAGGAAGCCCCCGTTTGTTGAAAATTATAATCCCGCTGATTTAGATATAGTTCATAAATTGTGACTACTCTAAACCCATGATAGACATTGAAAAAGGGTTCATAGTTGGCATGATCTTCTTCACATAAATTCCCAACATAAGTTTGTTTTTTTTTTTACGGCCGCCCCGCCGCCTTTTGACATTTCTACACTGGTTAATTTTAATTTTTTTCACAAATGTTCCTTTCATTTTGTGTATCCATTTCATTGCACAATAAAGTTAGTTTTTTTCACTTCCAATTTTATTCCATCTTAATTTAATGCACAAATATTGTATGATGTGCAAAAAGACATTTTCCCAATTTAAAAGCAGTATCACAATCGTTTACACCATTTTCGACTTTACACTCATCAGCGATTTTCTGAAGTTCATCTTCACGTCCCTTTAAGGTGGCCATTTCAAGAGAATGTTTAATAAATCCATCCACAACCAGTGTTCCATTTTGGAAAATATGTTCCTTTTCTAAAACACACTTCATGTGACACTTGAAAGTTTCACCGAATTGCACATCTTTTTCCTCAATAAATCGTCTCATTTCGCCTTCCGTTATGGGGAATTCTTTTAAACAATGCTCAACTGAAGCTTTAAATGAATTGAGATCGGCCTAAAAATTAAAAAATAAATAATAATATAATTTTTTCAGGGACTAATAACTTACGTTTATAATTTCTATGGCAAATGCTAAGCACAACAAAGTTCTGTATAGAATTCTCATTGTTCTTTGACTTGAGAGCGCAAACGATTTAGATTTAAATTTGATAAAGCGTTTTGCGAATTTATACAAATTTTATTTTAGTGTTTTGTAATTAGTAAATAATTTAATAATTATTATTTTTAAATTTTTTATATTCCAAATTTTGTGTGGTAATGCGATTTAATTGCGAGTTTTTGTTATATTATTATTTAAATAATTATTAATTCATTTTTATATTGGCAAACACAGGCACTTAATTTATATTGTCAGGCAATTAAATATATTGGCAAACTCAGGCACTTAATTTAATTAATTTAAAATAAATAGCAATATTAAATATTGGGTACAGAATTTTATCGAAAGCAAACACTTTTGTACTTACAGCTTTTCAATTTTTTTTAAGTTTCATAGGAAAACAGGTCCTACCTTAAAAATTAAAAAAAAAAAATAATAATAATAAAAATAATAATAAATAAAAAAAATCGGTGAATAATGTGGCTAAAATCATCAATATATGGAGGTACTATTATATGAGGGATATAACCAAAATATGGACAGACAATTTTCTATCATAGGCTGTAGTATCAATTACGAACTTCAAATACCAAATTTGAAACAATTCTGGTGAAAAAATGTCCATAAAATCATTAAAATACCGAATATCGAGAGGTATCGTCATATGGGGGCTATAAGAAGTCGTGGACCTGGAAAGACTATTTTCTGTCGTAGGCTGTAGTATTCATTACGAACTTCAAATACCAAATTATAATCAATTCTGGTGAAAGAATGTCCATAAAATCATTAATATACCGAATATCGAGAGGTACCGTTATATGGGCGCTATACGAAGACGTGGACCTGCACAGACCATCTCGTGTCATATGCTGTAGTATCCTTTACAAACTTCAAATATTAAATTTGAAACAATTTCGGTGAATAATGTCGCTGTAATCAACAAAGTACCGAATACCGGGGGGTACTGTCTTAGGCAGTAGTATCCATTTTGAACATCAAATACCAAATTTGAAAAAATTCTGGTAAAAAAAATGTCCATAAAATCATTAAAATACCGAATATCAGGAGGTACCGTCATAGAAGCCGTGGACCTGGACAGACTATTTTCTGTCGTAGGCTGTAGTATTCATTAAGAACTTCAAATACCAAATTATAAACAATTCCGGTGAATAATGTCGCTAAAATCATCAAAATACCGAATATCGGGAGGTACCGTTATATGGGGGCTAAACCAAAACGTGGACCTACATGGCCTATTTTCAAACCAAAAGTCCTGCAGATATTATATACATTTGAGCAAAATTTTATCAATCTACTTCATTTGGTTCGGAAGCTAGAGTGATTTCCACAGACGGACGGACATCGCTAAGTCGACATAGAATTTTATGCTGACCAAGAACATATATACTTTGTTGGGTCTAAAATGTAAATTTCGAGGTGTTACAAACGGAATGACAAACTAAATGAATAAATATGGTGGAGGGTATAAAAATATAATCCCCGTTATCATCCGCTACTTTCAACGGTTTATGACCATTGTTATTAGGTTACAATCCCAATAACGGAGTTTGAACTATGTCAAAAAAAAAATCTTTCACAATCCCCAGAAAGTAGCGGATATAAACCCCATTGTGGAGTAGGTATTGTTAACCTAATTACCGCAAAGTAATTTTTTGTGGGGGCAATTCCTGGTTATTCGACCCAAAAGTTCGGATACATAATCCGGTGTTTTTTTCCGGCTCTACAACACTGATATGTACAAAATGCATATATCTTACTTTTATAGTTTTTTTTTTACTTATACGGCCTCCGTCGGAGTTTGAGATTTTCTCCCTTGGGGCTACGCAATCCATAGTTTTTCTAAACTTTATAACTTTTCTAATATCATCGGAACTATAAAAGATAAACATACTGCACAATTTCGGAAATGCAAAGTTTTAGGCTATAATGTAGTATGTGGGTCTTAGTACACCATAATGGGCTCATTTTCGATTTCCAAGCACCTAACTTTTGCTACAGTCAACACGTGCATAATCGAAATGCTGGTTTCAGGCCCTTAGGTCTCCTTAGATCAAATCCGTTTCATAATATTTGGAGTCGATATAGGGGTGTCCGTACTACTGTACGTCGGCCTGGCTGGCTGTGTGCGCACGAAAATCCTCTAATGTAGTATGCCAATTAGTCCTAACTTGGTAGATCGTAACATCATCAGCATCATCCAAATTTATTTAAACTTTACAAATCCCAATATTTTTGTCAGTACTAGGTCGGATACGAAAATTGACAACATCGGCCAAGTCCATAATCTAACTCCCCAACAAAGGGTCAACATTTTAAATAAAATACATTTTAAATTAAATAAATATAAATAAATAAAATACGGGCTCGATTGTCGTCAACTCAAGATCTAGTGTAAAGATAGGATATATCGGTCCACTACTTGTAAATCCTAAATGTCGGTCCCCTTATTCGGTATTTTGATGATTTTAGCCACATTTTCAATGGAATTTTATAAAAATCTACACCAGGAGTTTCTCCATAGTAGTTTACCCTGGAAGATATTCGGTATTTTAATGATTTTAGTCACATTTTTTCAATAGAATAGTTTCAAATGCACACTAGGAATTCCTTAAATACACGGTACCCCCGATATTCACTATTTTTATAATTTTAACGAATTTTTATACCCTCAGTCATATGGCTATAGAGGGTATATATCAATTGATTATACCCTCAGCCATATGGCTATAGAGGGTATATATCATTTGATACGGTCAAAACGTGCCTAGTCGAAATAATGGTTTTAGACCCTAGGTCTCTTTGGACCAAATCCGTTTCAGAGCATTAGAAGTCGATCTACCGATGACCGTCCGTCCGTCCGTCCGTCCGTCCGTCTGTCTGTCTGTCTGGCTGGCTGGTGCGCACGATAACTCTCGAAGGGAGTATCCAATTAGATTCAAACTTGGTACATCTTAATATTTTTGTCAAACTTAGATCGAGTTCGGAGATGAGCAATATCGGCCCACTCCTTCTGGTACCTCCCACACAAAATGTCAAAAATTTCAAAGAAAATAATTTATTGCACAGAATGAGAAAAGATAATCCGATTTTGCTCGAACTTTGCGAATCCTCATATTTTCATATTGCTAGATCATGTGCGAAAATGGACAATATCGGTCCACTCCATCAGGGACCTCCCCCAAAAAGGGTTAAAATTGTGAATAATTAAAGCTCTTATAAAATGTGATGTAAGAGTCCGATAGTCTTCAAATTCCACACATCCCAATAATTTTATTAGCCCAAGGTCTGGTGCAAAAACGGAATGTATCGGTCCACTCCTTCTGGTACCTCCCCCACAAAAGGTCGAAATTTTCAAAATATTATTATTTGCACAAAAAGAGAAACTATAAACCGATTTTGCTCGAACTTTGCAAATCCTCATATTTTCATCAATGCTAGGTTATGTGCGAAAATGAACAATATCGGTCCACTCCATGTAGTACCTCCCCCACAAAGGATCAAAAGTTTGAATAATTACAACTCTTATAAAATGTGATGTAAGAGTTCGACTGTCTTCAAATTTCACATATCCCAATATTTTTATTAACACAAGGTTTGGAGTTAAAAGGCAATGCATCGGTCCACTTCTTTTGGTACCTCCCCCACAAAAGGTCAAAATTTTCAAAACAAATATATATAAAATATATTTTTTGCACAGAAAGAGAAACGATTAGCCAATTTTGCTCTATCTTTGCAAATTCTAATATTTGCGTCAGTGCTAGGTCGGGTGCGAAATTGGACAGTATCGGTCCACTCCATCAAGTACCTCCCCCACAAAGGGTCAACATTTTGAATAATTATAACTCTTGAATAATGTGATGTAAGGATCCGAACGTCTTCAAATTTCACACATTTCAATATTTTTATAAACCCAAGATCTGGTGTTAACATGGGATGTATCAGTCCACTCCTTCTGGTACCTCCCCCACAAAGTGTCGAAATTTTGAATACCCATGAAGCTCATAAAACGCCAAATGAATATCCGATTCCATTTAGTCTTGGCACATCTCAATATTTCTATCAACACAAGATCTGTTATAAAGGTGGTATAGATTGAACCATTTCTTCTCCCCCATACATAGGGTTCAAGATTTTGAAAAAAAAACACTCAAATAAAGCGAAATAAATATCCAACTCTCTTCAAATTTCACACACACAAATATTTTTGCTAACACAAGATCTGTTGTGAAGTTGATATATATCTGCCAACCCCTTCTGGGGTCACAATTTTCAATAATTGTATATGTTATAACTTTCGAAACAATTTAGCAATACTTTACTACTTGCTATGTCAAATATTTCTCTCAAGAAGCCCGATATGAATATGAAATTTATCGGTATTTATGATTTCGCATAAAATTGGATATAAATATCCTTTCTTGTAAGTTTGCCCAACATTTCGCTTATTATTTTTTATTTGTATCAGATGAAGTATAAAAGTGGAATATTTCCGTAGACTCTATCTTGTAACTAACGCACATTTTAACACTTTCTAAAAATTATTACATATCTCATATAATATACCAGGAACGTCGGAATATTTATATCATATTTTTGGGTCCGACACGAAATGGACAGTAATGGCCCATTCCTTCGGAACCTGCTCCATAGAGGGTCAAACGTTTGAATAATTGTAACACTAGTCAAATTATATTTAAATAATCGAACACAGGCTGAGGGTATATATCTGTCGGCAATACCGACAGATACTTTTTAACTTGTTTTATAGGAATTTCGTATTTAAAGTTCGTAATTGGTACTACAGCTTATAACGAAAATTGTCTATGAAGGTCCCATTCTTCATATAGATTACACATAACGGCACCTCCCTATATTTTGAATTTTGATGGTATTAGAAGCATTATTAAATTTTTACTAACGCAAGATCTACTGGGAAGATGGGATATATTGGTCCACCCCATCCGGTACCTCCCCCACAAAGGGTAACAGTTCAATACAAATATCGCTCCTAACTTGCGACAGAAGTCAGCGATTCTTTTCAAACTTGGTATATCTAAGAGTTTTTCTCAGCTAGGGATGTGATGCGAATATGGAATTTATCGGTCCATTCCTTCTCATATCTCCCCAAAAATGGTTGAAATGTTGATGAAGAATTATTTGCATAAAATTGGAAAATTTGTTTGATTTTTTTCTAAATTTTGAACATCCCAATAGACAAGTTGGTATTGGTATATATTTCTTTAAAAGAAAATTTTACTATTTTCTTCCAATTTATAATTCATATTTTTCCGAATATTTAACACACTTTTTTCACATTACACTTTCTTTCCATTATCCACGAAAATAATGACATTATGATTAATAAGACATTTGGCCACTTTGTATGCCGTCTCACACTCATTTGCTCCCTTTTCGTTTTTACACTCTTCAGCGGCCTTCTGAATGTCAGCTTGACGATTTTTCAGTTCCGGAATCTCCAGAGATAATTTTACAAAGGCCTGATCATCAAATTTGTCATTCTTAAAGGCATTTTCCTTTTCCAAAACGCATTTGACATGACATTTAAAGACATCGCCAAACTCGGCATTTTTATCGTTTATAAATTTCTCAACTTCTGCCACCGATGTTGGATGGGTTTCGTGGCATGCACGCATCGAGGCAAGAATGTCGTCCATGTCGGCCTAATGGGGTAGGACAATTGGAATTTACTTTATTTTTCATTTTTTTTTTTTTTTTTGTGAATTGCGAAATATTACCTGCACTGAACATGCTCCAAACAATATTAAAGAGATTGTGGCAATAAGAGGGAAGTTCATTGTTGCTAATCCTGTTTGAATTTAACTCTGTTAAAATTAGTAAAATTCGTAGAATATTTATATGACTTTTAAAAATCATCCAAACTCCACAAGTGTTTGATTGCCGATCTATAATGATCATTATTGTTGTGTTTTAAACCGTGTTTTTGCTTTAATTTATATAATTACCCACAAAAAGTTTTTATACTCCAAAATTTGCCCAAATATTAGCTTGATTGAGATTTAGTGTTTTCAGTCATGTGTCAAATTAAATTAAGTTTTTTTTTTTTAAAGTTTCACATACAAAATCAACTCTGCATCAAAATAATAACATGACAACGTAATTTCTTATGAGAGTCTTAAGAATGATTTGGAACAACTGTAGGGTAATAATATTAGGGGTGGGAGTTTTCAAGTTTCAATATAAGGTACTAACTGAAGTATAAACAAATATAAAACGTTCCGAACGACTATGTCAAATAAACAACAACGACAAAAGGGGCCTATTTCACTACATGAACCCAATTCGGTTCCTTTATATCCTTGAGTTGACGAATTCATTGAAAAAATTATATATATCATACCATCAGATTATCTTTAAGAATTCCTAAAAATATTTTCACTTCACAATTTCACCTGTGCCATTTTGATTACACTTTATTCATATTAATTTTTTTCATTTTTCTAAAGGAATTGTGGAATCATTTTTCACCAAAAAGTATTCAAAATCTTTCTTTTTAAAGTTTACCGAAGAGAATATTAGTTAAAGCCTTGCACATCCACTTTTTTCTGGCCAAAACTATTCAACGTCTTTTTATAGTAAAAATTGTCCACCACCATATCCAATGAACCAACAGTGTCCTCAACATCAAATATCAGAATTCAAACTCTACCTATTCACTCAACGGCAAATTTTGTTAGCATTTATTAATTTTCGAACGATCATAGTACGCATTCCCAAACCCATCTCCCTCTCTCGTAACTATATACCAACAGTGGCAACCATATCAAATTTCAGGATTCCAGGTCTATCATAAAAACCAATCCAAAATTTATTCCCATATTTTTCGTATCGTTACACTACGCATGTCCAAATCCATCACCTACGCTCAAGGCACTAACATTGAGCTCGATGCCAGATTTCAGAATTCCATATCTCTCCCCCAACACCAAACGGTACATTTTGTGGAATTTCACACCTTTCGTACGTTCATACTGCGAATTTCCAAAATCACCTCTATCTCTCAACCCAAGTCACCAACAGTAACATACACATCAAATTTCAGGATTCCAGCTCTACCCTTTTACCCAATATCAAATTTAGTACTATTTAGTAATGTTTGTACAATTATAATACGTATTTGCAAAACCACCTCAATATCTCAACATTAGCTACTAACAATGGCCTTAATATCAAATTCCAGGATTCCAGGCCTTTACCGTCTCCCAATACAACATTTCGTACCATTTAGTACTTTTGGAACAGATATAGGCCACGGAGACCTCAATATCAAATGTGGGGACTTAATCCAATACCAAATTTCGTACTATTTGGTACACATTTTCTAAACCTTCATATCTCAGTATCAAATTTCAGAATGTCAGTCCTATCCCTTATCCCAATACAACATTTTATGCAATTAAGTACTTTTCGTACAGATATATAACACATTTCTCAAAACCACCCTCATATCTTAATTCCAGATACCAACGGAATTTGAGGATTCCAGCCCTATCCCTTCACCCTACACTCCAAATTTCTAAAACTGCCTCCATACCTTAATTATAAAATCCCAAAGAAATTTTATTTTCAGTTTCCAGCTCTATTGATTCACTACTATCCCAATTTTTACCAAATATAGTACACAAAAGAAAAGCCGTATTTCCATAACAACCTGTAACAAATATTCATGTAAGTACACATTTCAAAAACTACCTCCATATCGGACATTAATATTATTTCCAAATTTCTGTATTTGCTCACCGAAATCCAAACTGTACCAAATTTAGAACACATAAGTTCACATTTCTATAACTACCTCAATCATAAAATCCAATATAAATTTTATTTCCAAATTTCAGGATTCCCGCTCTAACGGTTCTCCCAAAATTTAATATGTATCAAATTCGAATTTCCAAAATAACCCACATACATCAGTCCTACAATGCAATAGTAATCTTATTTCCAAATTTCTGGATTCCATCTCTATTGGTTCTCCCAAAATATAAATTGTACCATATTTAATACCATTTAGTACACGTCAGTACGAATAAAATGCAATAGTAATATTATTTCTAAAACAATTTTAGTGCCATTTAGTACTTTACATGAACGTAAGTACACATTTCGGAAACCACCTCCATATCCCAATCCTACTCTCCGCCAGCAATGTTAATTTCAAATATCAGGATTCCAGCTCCACCAATTCCTCCAGATTCGAATTTTACCAAATTTAGTACCGTTTGGTACGTTACGTATTTATGAGTAGACACTTCCAAAACTAACTCCTTTCGTCAACCCTACTCCTCAACCTTTATTTATATTCTGAACTTCAGGTTTTTAGCTTTAACCGCTCACGTGATTGAAAACCTGGAAAAACTTATCACACCTCATTATGGGAGTGCCATAGTATTTTAATGCCCTTATGATCAACATATTTGTTTATTTATTTATTTTTGCTTTTTATTGAAATCTGAAGTGCAATAAGTTCTAACATTATTACTCTCTCTCTCTCTCTCTCTGACCTTTATAAATACTTGCAAATAAAAGTAAAAATTTTTAAATTAAATTTTTAAGATGATTCACCAAAAACGAAATCCTTGTTTTCTCTCAGGCACATGCCAATATTGAAAGCTGTCTCACAATCATCGGCACCAGTTTTAGTCTTACACATGTCCACCGTTTTGGTGACTTCAGCATGGCGATCCTTTAGTGCGGGATGATTTAAGGCCTTCTCCAGGAAAGCTTTATCATCAAACACCCCCTTTACAAAATAGCCTTGTTTTTCCAAAATACATTTACCCTGGCACTTAATGGCTGGTGTTGCTTTTGCTGGATCCATTTTACTTTTCATGAAAGCCTGTAAATCCTCCTCGACCACAGGGACTTCTATTTCACAGGTTTTAATGATTTTTTGAAAATCTTCATCAGAGTCGGCCTGGCAAAAAATTATACAAAAAATTAAAAAAAAATATTATATATTAAATTTTATAAATTTAATCCTGCCATAATTCACCTTAACCCATCCAAAGGCTAATAGTAAAACTAAAATATTGCAAATATGAATAAACCGCATGTTTTAGTTTTTAAAAATGATTATTATTATTTTTTTGGGTTGTTGCAAATGTTTGTAATGTCGCTGGTATTTAGTGACTGTGGCTTTATCGGTTACATTGCCTGGCATTTATTTGATTTTCTTTGTAAGTGCATCGGGCCAAAAATAGTTTCTAAACTAACAATGTAATAATAATAATAATAATGTTCAATGCAAATAGCATTGATAATTACTTTCATTTGATTATTTGCAATTATTGTTGTAATTTAATTAGTTTTTGTTTTATTGTTTCATTTTTTGTTTGTTTGATGCACATTTTGCAAATTGGCCATGTAAATTAGTTATTTTCATAATGTAGTTTTAATTATGAGAATTCTATAATTGGAATTATGTAGGAGGTCCTACATTTCTGGTATAGCCGCAAAATAGAGGAAAATTTTAATAATAATAGAAAAGTAGAGCCTTATTTTCTCAAACTTCGCCCATCCGAACATTTTAACTTAAATTAAGTGAAGTTTAATGTAAAGAAATATATAGGGATAAACACATTTACTCCTTTTGGTAACAACTGTCAATATTTAAATAAAATCATGAATCCCATATATGGCGATGGGACCATTCGCATTGAAATAAATATTTATTAAATCCTTTAGAATAATGAAATATTTGACCATTTTCTTATTATCTGTCAATTTTTTTTTTTAAATCTTAAATTTGTTCCAACAATGTCTTTGATCTGATATATTATATGCCTTTTTTATTATTAGTTTAAAACCCGTCTAAGTATTGTGACTAAAACGTTTAAACAGTCCGAAGATAACGAAATAATTTAATGTGCACCAATGTGGGGAAAAAATCACCGCATAGTGTCGTCATCTATGTATATATAAATGATTAAGGCCGTCTCGAGAAAAGTCTTGTCGTGATATATAAAAGGGTAGTGAAGTGACTGATTGGATGTTTGGAAATTTTGATCAGAAAGGAATTTCGTATTAAAACGGTATGAATAGTACTAAAATGTACTAAAAATTAAATACTTTGTATTGAAAACACGGAATGAGCTAGAATTCCGAAATTTGAAATGACAGTCTCTGAAGGAGTGCAGGATAGAAGTACCAAAGGTTTTTTTCTTGAAATCCTAACTTTAAGGTTACGAATAGTTCTGAAATTATACTAAACTGCTAAAATGGTACTAAACTTCTAAAATGGTACCCTTAGGTATTATGTGAATGGATATAGTTAAAAACTTGTAGTTTGTTGTGAGAATCAAGGTTGGAAAGCTTGTTTGATATATGTGCAGGTGGTTTTAGAATCATGTACTAAGTGTGTGAACTGTACTAAATGGCAATTTGAAAGAGTTTGGCTTAGGGTGAAGCTGGAATTTTGGTATTGGGTTTTCTGATAGTGGTAGGTTTGTGATAATGAGGTGACTTTGGAAATGTGTATTGCAGGTGCACAAAGAGCATTTAATGGTACTATATGTGGTACAATTTGGTATTGAGTGAATAGATAGCGCTTGAGTGCTGTTCACGTGTAGCCTGGACATATGGAAGTGGTTTGAAAATGTGTACTTTAATTGTACTATAAGTACTGCATGGTACAATATTTTGTACGATTTGGTTTTGGGAAAACAGGTAGTGCTTGACATATAAAGGGTCACTATTCATGTATAGCCTGTATATATGGAGATGGTTTTGGATATGTGTTTTGTATTGGGTGAAAGGATAGAAAACAAATTCTGAAATTTGAAATTTTGATTACTAGTTGAGAGTTGGCGGTGGTTTGAAAATTATTCCTACTCAATTTGTTATTGGGTGAGATGATAAAGCTGGAATACCAAAATTCGATACTGAATTGGATATTGGGTGAATGGAAAAAGCCGAAATCCTGAAATTTGATATTGAGGTCTCTGTTGGCATCTGGAATTGAAATGTGGGATTAATTGTATGAAAAGTACTAAATAGTACTACATTTGGTACTGGATAAAGGAATAGAGCTTAAATCCTGAAATTTGATATTGATGTCACTGTTGGTGTCTTTGGTTGAGAGACGGAACTGGTTTTGGATATGCGTACTATATTTTTACGAAAAGTACTAAATTTGGTATTGGGTGAAGGGGTAGGACCGGAATTCTCAAATTTGATATTGAGGTCTCTTTGTAATTGGAACTGAAATATAGAGTTGGCTTTGAAAATACGTCCTATATTTGTACGAAAGTAATAAATGGTACTAAATAAGGTATTGGGAGAAAAGCTGAGGGTGGAATCCTCAAATTTGATATTGAGGTTTCCGTTGGTGTCTGGAATTGGGATGTGGAGGTAGTTTCAGGAATGTGTACTATAATTTTACCAAAAGTACTAAATGATACTAAACTGGGTATTGGGTGAGGAAATAGAACTCAAGTCCTGAAATTTGATATGAATGTCACTGTTGGCGTCTGTGGTTAAATTATGGAGGTGGAAAAGTGTTCTCTAATTGCACGAAAAGTACTAAATAGTACTATATTCTGTATTGGGCGAAAAAATAGAGCTGAAATCCTGAAATTTGATACGGGCGCTACTATTGGAGTCTGTGGTTTAGAGAATGAAATGGTGATGGATATGCGTACTATAATTGTACTAAATTTGGTAGCGGGGAAATAATTTGTACTTTGGCTTTGAGATATGTATGTGGTTTTCGAAACATTGTTCGAAAAGTACAAAAATATACTAAATTTGGTACTAGGTGAGATAATAAAGCTTAAATTCTGAATTTTGATAAGAGTGACACTGTTGGTGTGGTAGTTGAGAGAAGGAGGTGATTTTGTATATACCTTCTTTAATTGTACTAAATCTGGTAGTGGAGGAAATTAAAGAGCTGAAATCGTTAAATTTGATGATAAAGTCACTGTAGGTATGGGAGGTTGAGATAGAGGTGAAATTCTGAAATTTGGTAACAGTGTCACTGTTGTGCCTATGGTGGATAGAGTTGGTTTTTGGTCATGCCTATTATTACTGTACGAAAATATGAAGTAAATTTGACATTGGGTCTTAAGAAACAGCTGGAATTCTAAAAACTGATATGATGGCCACTTTTGTTATATAGTCTTTAAAGGAGGAGGTAGATTTGGAAATGAGTACTATGATTGTTCAGAAAGTACTAAATGGTAATAAATATGGCCGTTGAGTGAATAAATGGAGCTTGAATCCTAAAATTTGATGTTGAGGTCACTGTGGGTTTCTGGGATTTAAATATGGCGGTGTTTAAATTTCTTTATGAAAAGACGTTAAAATTGATTTGTACAGAAAAATTGGATGTGATACAATTGTACAAGGGTTCACCTAGTAGGCTCCTTTTTAAACTTCAAAATGAATGATTTTGAAGAGTTTTTAGTGTAAAAGGTAAAAATTTTCCCATTATTCTTTTCGAAAAAAACTTTAATATTGAAAGTATGAAACGATATATAAAGATTTGATTAAAATATTTAGTCAAATTCGATAAATAGTACATTTTGTGTAGATAATCTAACATTTTAAGTTGGATTTTTCGCTGACGAAGTAGCGGGCACTTGCTTGTGTACAAAAAACTTTGTACAATAATTGGGAGTCAACCTGGGGTAAAAATTGTTCTACATATATTTCTTGTAGGCAAAATTATGATTGACACAACAAATTGAACGGATTTTGCTACAATTCGGTATTTTGTTCCAAATTGGTTGAAAACATCAGATAACTTTACTGACTTTTAAAAAATATCTTACGCCAATGTCTAAAATTCCCTCCGACATTCAAAGATCCAGCTTCATGCACAGGATAATACCTTTATTGTTATGGATTGATTATACATATTAATTAGATAAAAAATATATTATATTCCTTAAACGCTACTTCTCTTGTCGTGAAAACAATTATTATTCTTCCGGTTTGTATATCTCCATTGCCGCCCTTCTTGTCCTTGTCCCCTATCTAGGCAACAAATGCCATTTTACCAGCATCAGTGTAACCAAAGCATTCGATTAACTTAAAGGCTCCATCACAGTCGTGTTCAACTTTCATATTATTACAAGCAGCAATGGCAGCGGCAACATCATCCAAGTGATCCTTCATCGATTCCTTGGCCTCTAAATATTTCAAGATAGCTTCACTCTCTAAATTGCCATCAGCGAAAAATTGATTCTGTTCCATTATGCATTTGAAATGACATTTAACCGGATCGGTGGCATCCTGCGCCTGCATGCCATTGGCGAAGAATTTTTCTAATTCTTCAGGTGTGACCTTTGATTGTTCGGTGCAGATTTCGGCATGTTTTTCCAATTCTTCATTTAAATTGGCCTACGAGAAATGAAAATAATTAGTAATTTTACAAAATTTGGAGATTTTAAGATCCTTACTTGGACAAATGTCACAGCCAGGAAGGCAAAACAGATACAAACGTAGAATATTTTCATTTTAGATTGGCTAGTTCTGATTTCCACTTACGTTGAGAATTGATGAGAAACTGTTACAATTTCCCAGAAATTTGTTCGATTTATAGCTGCTAAAAATTAGCTTTAAGTTTTTGTTCATCTGTCAAGATGTTTTGTAAAAATAATTGGAATACTTGAGAATTGTGATAGGTTAATTAAAGTAATTAAATGTTAACCTATATCGATTTGCATGTGTGAGAGGGGGGAATTCAACTTCATTACACACGTCAGCAATTATAGGTATCACTCATCTGGACAGATATTAAAACCAACAACAGCGATTCAAGTGAATAATTTCAATTTTCTTGCTCTGATTTTTATTTAATAATTCTCCATCGCTAAAGAAAAAAGTAAATAAGTAATAATAAGTAGTATTAATTGTTAATACTGTGAGACAAAATTCAACATTTTCCATAGATACAGGAAATCACTGTGCGACAAAACTATTTAATTTTCAAAAATTACAGGAAAAACAAGTTAAGAAACTAAGTTTAAGCCAAATTGATTAGAAAATATAGAAAATGCTTTAGACTTTTAGAATAACTTAAATCAGAAGGGAAATGTATGTATGGGTTGTACTAAAATATTGACCCATATTTTTAAATTGTTGTCAGTTGTGTTTAGACATTATAACATCTCAAAATTTCAAAATTTTTGCAAATTGAATGAAAAATATGAATAAAGTGTAAAATAAGTAATGGTTTGCCATCTCATAGGTTATGGTCCACTATACCAAAAAGTTCAGGTGATATGAAAAAACTGCAACTAACTTTAGACTGCTGTCATTTCTAAGAAAAAAGTTATTTCCAGAAAAAAGTTATTCTTGATGGAATTCAAGCGTGATAGTGCAATTTCTTTATATTTGGCTGGAAAACCACAAGTGGCTATTGTTAGAGCACTCCAGCATTTAAATGTGAATAACATTTTTTGTGTTTAATACCACCGCTCGTTACCGTGATATTGGTAGCGTAGCCCGACGTCAAAAAAGTGGACGGAAGAAAACAGCAACATCAGCAGAAATGGTTCGAAAAGCACTGAAGCGACTTGATCGAAACACGCGTCGCAGTGGGCGAAAAATGGCTCGTGAGCTGAACACATCGCAATATTCCATTCGGAAAATTTTGAAAAATGAGCTCGGGGTAAAGCCATTGAAATTCCTAAATGTGCAAAAACTTACACCGCAACAGAAAGAAAATATACTCAAAAGAGCTAAAGAGTTGCTTCGGTTGGCCGAAAGTGGTGAACTGTCGAATTTGGTTGCCTCCGATAAGAAAACATTCGTTGTCCAGCAGTTTGTAAACAAACAAAATTATCGTGTTTACTTGCCAAAGAGATCAGGTAAAAATGTGCACTTTCGGTTGGAAACCAAAACTGAAGCACCGGCCATGGTGATGGTGTGGGCCGATGGTCGCTCTCCGCTTATATTAATTGATCGTGGCATCAGAATAAACGCCGAATATTATCGCGAAACTATTCTGGAGGGCGTATCAAAGCCTTGGGCATGCAAACATTTTGGCCGCAGACCTTGGATATTCTAACAGGACTCAGCTCCATCGCACTCCGCACGCAGCAAATGAGGTTCCTCGCTTCATTTCCAGCTCACAATGGCCACCAAAATCTCCGGATACCAATCCGGTGGACTATTGTGTCTGTCCAAGTTTGGCACTAAAAAATACCAAAATGTCGATCACCTCAAACAAGCGCTTCGCCGGAAATGGGCCAAAATACCGCAGAGCAACATTCGGGAAGCATTTGACGATTTCATTGGCCGTTTGGTTCGTGCCAAAGGTGGCCAATTCCAACAGATCTAAACTTATGCTAAAATTTGATGCTATTTCTTACATTTTCTGCCTTCATTCAATAAAATTTGAAAAAAAAAAAATTAAATATTATGGCGTTTGACTTTGTTCAGTTTATTTTTTAAATCGACATTTTTCACCGGAATGGTTTCAAACTTCGTAATGATTGTTCGTAATGGTTACTACAGTTTGTGACGAAAAATTGGTTATATATGTCTACGTCATTGTGTAGCCACCATATAATGGTGCCTCCCTATCTCCGATATTTTGACGATTTTAGTGACATTATTCACCGGAATTGTTTTAATTTTCTTATTTGAAGTTCGTAATGGATACTACAGCCTATGATAGAAAATTGTCTGAGCAGGTCCACGTTTTGGTATAGACCCCAAATGGTCCTTAATGATGGAGGGTATTGAAAGTTCAGCCCGGCCGAGCTTACAGCTTTTTTTTTGTTTTTGTAGGGTAAGGTCTTTCTTCATGAGGATCCAAAGATTCAAAGTTCATCACAATATCTTGTAAAATATGCCAAAACTACAAATATACTTCAAAATGAGGACTGAATTTAGTTGCGATGCGAATAATTCTAGGTTATCAAAAAATCTGTAATGAATTCCAATATACTAGACTTTCGAGCCCTTTTATCTTGGTTTAAAGGGTGCTATGAAAAAAGTTCGGTCTAAGGACTCAAAACCTTATATGGTCTTTACTCTATCGAGCCTTAAAAAAAAGGTTGATCTACGGACTCAAACCCTTTTTTGTGGTTTTCTCTACTGACTCATTTGCGATGATATAGCTAATTCCAATTTTACAACCCAATTATTCATGTCCCATAGTTATATGCGCTTCGGAAAATTATGTGGGAGATTTTCCGCTTCCTATTCAAATTACCTTGGTTGGACCTAGTACTGCCAGTGTCAAATGCTGTGGTCTACGTAACGGTGTGCCAATTCGATCGCAGGCATAGGAGATACAATCCTTGCACATCTGAAATATGGAATTTTGAACTCTTAGCAAAATAAAGTTTAAACCGATCCTCCCTAATGTTTTCATTATTAATCTCAAAAAATTTGGTCATAGAATTAATTTTCTAAAAAAAAAAAAAACAATTTCAGTTACAATTTATAAACGATTTTCGCCTCCTCATGCGGTGCTCCATTATTTATGCATTTTCATGATTGTTGATAAAAATGTTATTCGTTAATTGTTTGTGGTTTTTCTCTAGCTATGGCAGTGTGTTGTTGTTGTTATCATTTGCTGTTTTTGTGTTCTGAATTTGATTTAGAACTGACATCTAAAATAAAGCGTAACAACTAATTTCAGTTATTTGTAATTCATTTTGTTTGTATTTAGTCGAACATTAAGTGTAATTAAATTATCTATTATTATTATTGTTATTGCTGTCATTGTTTGTTGTGTGTGTTTTTTGTCGATTTTCCAATTTCACGTAGCCCAAACGAACATTGAAAATAAATATTTCACACAAATTCAATATGGGAATGTATGTGCGTGTGAGTGTGTGTGTGAGTTCGTCGCCATGTGTGGTGTAATAATAAACGCGAAATATTTATTATAATTGTTATTGTTTTGTTATTTAATACAATTAACTATGAATAATTCACATTTATTATTGCTTTCTGTTGGTTCAACACTAATTTCGAATGAATTAAAACAGATTATTTGGATAATTTATCAAAAATAACATTTCGAAATAAATCAATTAAGGCCAAACTAATATATTTGGGTATATAAATTATTAGTTTAACTAAAATTGAAAGAATTTTAGAAATGTTTATATTTTTAGTGGTTAAATTGAAATTAACAGGGTGAGATAAAAAACTGCAATAAAGTCAAATGCCATAATTTTTACATTTTTTTAAATTTTATTTATGAAAACAAAAAATGTCGGAAATGGCATCCAATTTTAGAATAAGTTTAGTTTATGTTCGAATTGGTCACTTTTAGCACGAATTATGGCCTTCAAATGGCCAATGAAACCGCAACACGCTGCCCGAATGTTGCTCTGCAGTATTTTTGTCCATTCCTGGCGAAGAGCTTGCTAGAGGTGATCGACATTTTGGTATTTTTATATCCTCCACCATACATAGTATGGAGGGTATATTAAGTTCGTCATTCCGTTTGTAACTCATCGAAATAATCATTTTAGACCGTCTGTTGTAATCACGCTACAGTTAAAACTAATTAAGATAGAAAGCTACAATTTTCCACATATCTCCCTTTTGTCTGCAGGCAGGTCAAGTTCGAAGATGGGCTATATCGGTCCACGATATCATATAGCCCCCATATAACGGTACCCCCCGATATGCGGTATTTTGACGATTTTAGTCACACTCTCGAACGAAATTGTCTGAAATTCTACACAAGGAGTTCCTTGCGAGTACTTTATCCCTTGGAAGATAACTATCTATAAAGGTCCACGACATCGTATAGCTCCCATATAACGTTGCCCCCCGACATTCGGTATTTTGATGATTTTAGCCGCATTTTTTAACGGAATTGTCTAAAATTCTACACAAGGGGTTCTTTGCGAGCACTTTACCCCCTGAAAGGGAATTATCTCTATAGGTTCAGAATATCGTATGAACCCCCTTGGGTGGCGTGTGCGATGGTACTGAGTCCTGTTGGAATGTCCTAGATCTGCGGCTAAAATATTTGCGTGCCCAAGGCTTTAATACACCCTCCAGAATATTTTCGCGATAATATTCGACATCCATTCTGATGCCACGGTCGATTAATACGAGCGAAGAGCGACCATCGGCTGTTATGGCGGCCCACACCATCACCATGGCCGGCGCTTAAGTTCTGGTGGCCAACCGAAGATGCACATTTTCAGCTGACTGCTTCGGCAAGTAAACACTATCATTTTGTTTGTTTACAAACTGCTGAACAACGTCGGGCCACTTCCTTGACGTCGGGCTACGCTACCAGTATCACGGTAACGAGACACAAAAGATTTATTCACATAATGCTGGAGTGCTGTAACGATAGTCATTTGTGGTTTTCCAGCCAAATATAAAGAAATCGCACTATCACGCTTGAATTCCACCACGAATAACTTTTTTTTCTGGAAAATTCTCACCAAAATGCTTTTTTTACGCTTGCAAACAATGTAATGATCTCTCACTTGAATAATTTTAACAGCTGTCGGACGAGTGGCTTTGAAATGACAGCAGTGTGAATTCCGATTTTCAATTTTACAATCATACCTGGGTGTCACACAGACACATCACAATGGGACACTGATTTATTTAATTAGTCCCTCAGGATACTTAACCTCCAGCCACAAATTAAGATGCTATTGTGTGACACAAAATTCTGGAAATAAATTTAAGGAATATCATTCTAAAGAAAATTTAAACCAATCAACAATACAAGCCACTTTTTAAATGTCTCATAAAAAACGAAAGGTCCTTAAATTTTCAAAATTTATATGAAATATTTGTGAGGAAAAAACCTAATTTTCCTTTCGGTTATGACAAAAACCCCAAACGAAACAAATAAAACCAAAAGAATTGTTTTCCAAAACAACTGTTTTAGAAAACTGCCACACACACACTGAAGTTTTCCAAAATAATATTGGGCAAGGACAACAGCAGTTAAGACGACAATAGCAGTGATCATGATGTTGATGATGAAACTGTTGCGACGACCACCAACAAATGTTGAAGGAAAAAAAAAGGATATGGGCTCACACTGAGCTCTTTGACGCCTCAGCTGACAAATGTTTTACCAAAAACTCAGCTGGAGTTTTAACACATTCGGTGTGCATGTGTGTGTATGTTGACAGTTGTTGTGCTCTTTTTTGGTCGATTATGTGTGTGTGTTTTGCTTACCAGCTTAAGGAGTCAACCAAGAAAAGAAAAACATTTATTTTCATTTCTTTCTCAATGCAATTATTTTGAGGTTTCCAAGACAATAACTTAGAGAAAACCAAACAGTTGTAATTAGACAGCTTCCTTCTTAAGGCCCAAGGACTATGTATTGCCAAGAAACGCAACAGGAGTTGTTACAGCTGATTTGTTCTGTGCATGTGTGCGGAAAAGAAACAAATCTTAAATTCTGTGGGCGTTTTTTCTTATTTTTAAAATATCCTTCACTACCCTACTTTTATGGATTGTCTGTGGTTTTAAAGGCACATTTTTCTTCATGGGGATCATTTTGGTTTTTGCAACAGCTGGTTTTCTAGAATTTTGTTTAATTTTCTTATACAGTTGTAATTGCCCATTTGGGATTAGGTGTGAAAGGCACAACGAATTGCACAAAAAAGACCAGTAGACTTGAAGAGACAAAAAAAAAAAAAACCAAAGTGAGCAAAAAGGTCATTATGAAAACGAACAAAACGCATTTAATTTCCTGTAAAAAAGGTGACCAACTTTTTTCTGGAATTAATCAAATTGGCGCAAAAATTAGGCCTCAACAAAGAGAGGATTATATATTTGGATTCTTCAAAGAGATCTATAAACGTAGATTTGTCAAAAATATAGGGATTGAGAGACTTGGAATCGGCACTTTGAGATTTATAAATATGATTTCTTAAGAATTTTCGTCAAATCACTGTAACAACGAACAAAAAATATATACGAAGCACAAGCTGTCTTTTTACAAAACACCACATAGTGGTAAGGGTATTACATCTTTCTGCATTTGTTTTTAACATGGAGAAGGAAGAGAGATAGACCCATAGTTAATTTTGAGGATGTTCACAGAATCATTTTCTGAGTAGATTTATGAATGTCTGTCCGTCTGTGCGTCTGTCCATGTTTTTTTGTAAACGAAATGCAGATCGCATTTTTTATCTGATTAAGATGAAATTATCCAAACAATATTTGTTTGGCCCAAGGACAAACCCTTTTGAAATTGGTGAGAATCTGTTCAAATTTCGATATAGTTCCCACATATATCTTCTACAGATTTCGTGTTAATTGTGCACCAAATGCCTAATAACAGTCCAAATGAACTGAATTTTGGTACTTCCGACGGAATTGAGTGTAGAAGCATGTACACCAAATTCGGTTCAGATATAGCTATAGCTCCCATATGTATGGTTCCTCCGATTTGGGATATAAGTCCCTCACATGTGTAATATGTACTCCACAAAAATGATATTTGGTACCTGATATCAGATATAGACCAGAAATACATCTACCAATTTTTGTTCTATATACACCTTTATTCGATTCCAGGTTTATTTTGCACCAAATGGCTAATATCAGCCCAAATGGAGTGAATTTTGGCACTTCACATTTCGAACAAATCGGTTCAGATATGGCTATAGCTCCCATATATATATTTTATCAGATTTGGAGTTTAAAGTCCCTCACAAGCGTAATATGCATTCTACAACAATAATCTTTGGTACCAAATATTAGATACAGCTCCGAAATAAGTGTATTAAATTTTGTCAAGATCGGTTCAGATTTGGATATAGCGTTCATTTATATATACTTAACCGATTTCGGGTTAATTGTGCACAAATAGCCAATATCAGTCCAAATTACCTGAATTATGGCATATCCGACCGAATTCAGTCTAGAAGCAAGTACTTCAAATTCGGATAAAATCGGTTTACATATAGCTATTGCTTCCATTTATATGTTTCCTCCGATTCGGTGTATAAGTACCTCACATCCGTAATATGCATTCGACAACAATGATATTTGGTACCAGATATCTTAAAAAGCTCGAAAATACCTTTGCCAAATTTTATCGAGAACGGCTGAGATTTGGAAATAGTTCCCATATATATCCTTAATTCGATTTCAGGTTTATTGTGCCAATAATGGCTAATATCAGCCCAAATGGAATGGATTTCCATTTTGTGCAACTCGGCTCCGATATATTTTTTTAATATAATCCTCCTCCAAGTGATATCATGCACTCTATAGCAAACTATAACTGTTCTAAAGCCAAACATTGATGGTTGGAAGGATCTACTTGAAAAAAATTCTTTTGTTATGGGAGCTCTACTAAATATTCATAGTGGTGTAGGTTATCATATTGTCGGTCCCGCTCGACTTTTGACTTTTCCTTTCTGATTTCTTGGAGATGATTGTAAAATATTTATGGTTGAAATAATTCAGAAACCGAAAAGGTTCTGATTTGCAGCAGCTCTGCAGGTCGCAATTTTAGACCAATAGACTCATATGCCTAGAGTTTAGGGCGGGGCATAAGCCTAACATGTTTAGCGGGAAAAAAGTCCATATTTTTTATGTAAGAGAATTCGAAAATTTCCATTAAATTGCGAATATTTTTAATCACAGCGAAACAAGAAACACACGAAAAGGTCACTTCGGATAATTATAGTGATGGTTATAGCCAAGATATCGGATATATAGCAAAATAGGTACAATCTGGAAACAAAATAAATTTATCTTAGTTATTACGCTTATAGGTCAATGTCAGGTAGCAGCAATTCTTGCCAATTTGAAATGACCTCTAACCAGAATAACATAAATCTAAGAAAATCGCGTAAAAATATGCCAATAAAAAATGAATTATTTTTTTGTTACATTTTGGAATTACTCTCATATTTTTATCGCATGCGATTTTTTCAATTTGACTTACAGTTTGAAATTATTCATTTGGTAAAGTTTTTTTCTTATAACCTACAAAACTATGTTTTGAGGGTGTTATAAACAGGTCACAATTGTCGCCCAATTCTCAAGAAATTTTGCATTGGGGTAGAGTTAGGATCAGAATTGAAGGCTACTGTTTTTGAGGATGTGCACTTAGGGGTTCAAATAAACGAAAAAATAACATTTTCCCAGTCGCTGCACAGGCTACAATTAAAATCCAATCGACAGCAGGAGGAAAATGTTGAAGATAGAAGTCTAGCATTTTGTATGATCATTGGACTTACGTGTGAAATTGTATTGAATGTCTATCAGCATGACAGAGAACGTAAATATAAGGCAAGTTCACCTGGAAAAAAAAGAAACACAACATTTATACGGGAGTGAATGGCATTATTTCAAAAACGAAATTCGACAAAATGTATTTGGACCTAAGGGGGCATATCATAGTGTTGTAGGGTATCACGTGGTCGACCACGCACGAATATAGCCTTTGCTTACTTGTGTACTAATTAATTTGTAACTTTTCTTTGGGGGAAGTACCAGAAAGAGTGGACACTGATTAACCAATATTGAAGAATATCGGGAACTATATTTTCCAATGCATGTGTAATTGGACGGAGTGGACCGACACAGTTCATCTCCACATACCCTAGTGAAAGTGGACAGCGCACACATCAAAGCAAAGGACCCGCAATACTCTTTTTCAAAAATTTTCTCAGAAATCGTCATAGCTATAATCGTGGATTTAGTTGAGGTTCTCTAGAACAAGGTCGTCGATTTTTAAGAATGTTCTGCAGGACTAAGTCGTGGATTGTTAAAGAAATTTCTCCACGACTAAAATTTGAATTCTTGAGTTTTTTTATTCAGGACATAGTCGTATTTTTATCGCGCTATCGAAGCATTACATATGGATTGTAATGATTTTTAGTCCTTTACAATTTCACGGCTATAAATATCGACTTTAAACTTGTTTTCTATGGTGATGAAGAAGAGGACTTCAAGGATGTAGGAGCTATAAACGTGGATTAAAAAAATAAAGGCTTTAAATATCCCATATTTCGGAAAACAAAGTTTAAGACTGAAGACATATCCCGATTTGAAAATCTAGAAGCCCATTGATTTTTAAAGGGCATTTTTTATTATAGTTTATTGGTATATTGTCAATCGCATTCAGGACCACAACCCTTGTTTTATTCCCCATTGAAGCTGCATCCAAATTATCCGAGTTGTGTCTTGCCACTGACTGAGGGAGGTGCCACCATCTGACAAAGATATGACCTCCTAGTTTATAACAAGACACCTCCCCCAGAAAGTACGACCACTACCACAATTTCGAACGAAAGTACAGAGGAGTCGTAACCAAACAGATTTTTGTCTTATAATCGCTGTACATCCATTGCCCATTCCCAATGTCCAGGCCAATGTGTAGCATTTTAGTCGGGTTATATATTTTTTTTTTTTTTTTTTTTTGTTACTTTTATACTGTCATCATAGCCATTCATGGATAACAGTATAAAAGTAACAACTGATAGAGCTAAGATCAGCCAGTGCATACCCATGTTACGGGTCAGTTGTGGCGTCCAAGAAAAAAGTGGACATGTGGCTTCATATCATCACCACCTGAATTTTAGATTATTTTAAATTATGTATAAAATTAAATCTTCAATTCTTATTGTCCACCTTACCTTTTTAAAAATTGTCTTTAAAAATATTTTCCAGTTATAACATTTCCTACACCAATAACTTTAAATCAAACCTTATGCCAAACAATATTTAAATAACCTTATTCTCTCTCGGCACCGGGTGATGTGTCAAAAATGTTGCCAACTTTCTTGCCATGACTTACTGCTGGAGCTGCTGCTGTTGCTGACTTACGAAAAACTTAATGGACTGTATCATTCTTGGCCAGCGTTAAGTTCTTTCACCTTCGTCTTGGCTGTGATGATGATGATGATGTTTATGATAGTGGGAGGGACTGAGGATGGGCATGACAAGCATTTCGTTTCTTAAGCAAATTAGCCGTCGTTTGCATATTGCCCAGAAAGTAATGACAATGGCGACAATGATTATGTAGCTGATGAAGACAACAAAAGTGCCAGTGTCTACAAGATACAAAAAATAAAAAGACTGATGATGACACACCAACACTGTGACACACATTTTAATCCTTTTACAATATACTTCTCAATTCTGTTTTTTGCCTCATTAATGTTAGCCTTTTGTTGAGCTTCCTTTGCATTGTGGCAATCTTTCAAGCCATGTCCTTCTACGTAGAAAAATTGTTGAATGAATCTGTGCCTGATTGTCACTGGCACAAAATGTTGGTTTTTTGCATTCTTTCGTTCATTCTATCAGTCAGTCAGTCAGTCATTCATCCATACTCATTTCAATAATTTCCCAGGACATAAGAGTCCAAAGAAGAATCGAACACAAGTATGGGCCATGTCACCGGCAGTGACAGTAAGAGGCAGCACTCAATTTTACACACACTTCGTATGAAGAATGGCAAGAGTACTTATGTACGTCCGTATGTACATTAACTTGATAGACTGTTTGTATGTAGGTTGGTAGTAATTTCTAGTTGTGATAACCCAGCAAACTAAGACACTATGTTATGACAGTACATGGAGGTGTAATACAATTCTTAGTAATTTAAGCGCCTTGTACGAAAATAGGGGTTTCTTAAGACTTATTTTCAAAGGTAATGTTAATCAAGTCCTGTGGATCAATTTCTGTTCTATGACTGTATGAAATGAAAACTTTTACGAAAGAAAGAAAGAAAGAAAATGTCAAATGAAATATTTCGTCAGGAAATTATATTTCATTTCATATATTTTTAATTTCATAGAAAAAGAATTGTGGCTCTCGACTATTTTTAAAGAGAGAGAGAGAGAGAGAGAGAGAGAGAGAGAGAGAGAGAGAAGGATAGATTTTTTCGAGGAATGATCACTGATCTAAGGAGTTAGCATCCCATATCGGCTCATGTGTTTTTACCCTCCACCATACATAGTATGGAGGCCATATTAAGTTCGTCATTCCGTATGCAAAATAAAATAAAAATTTAGACATAACGAAGTATATATATTCTTGATCAGCATAAAATGTCTACGATTTAGCCTTGTCCATCTGTTGCAATCACGCTATAGTCAAAACGAATGTGGTTTCCCTGTAGGAATATAGGCTATATCGGTCGTCGATATCATATGGTCAAAATTTTCAATGAAATTATCTGAAAATCCACAAAAGGAGTTTCTTCTGAGTGCTTCACCCCTGGAAGATTATTGTCCATAGAGGTCCACGATAACGTATATACCATTTGACCTCCCTGTATTCGATATTTTAATGATTTTAGCTACATTTCTCAATGGAATTGTCTCAAAATCCACACTAGAAGCTCTTTCTAAGCACTTTACCCCCTTGAAGAGAAATGCCTACAGAGTGAGATGAAAAAACTGCAACCAACTTTAGACTGCTGTCATTTCCAAGTCACTCGTCTGACAGCAGTATAAATTTTTAAAGTGACAGCTCATTATATTGTTTACAATCGTATAAAAGCATTTTGGTGAGAATTTTCTAGAAAAAAAGTTATTCGTGATGTAATTCAAGCGTGATAGTGTGATTTCTTTATATTTTTTGCTGGTAAACCACAAGTGCCTGGTAACCACAAGCATTTAAATGTGAATAAATCTATTGAGTCTCGTACCATAGCTCGTTACCGTGATACTGATAGCGTAGCCCGACGTCAAGGAAGTGGACGGAAGAAAAAAGCAACATCAGCAGAAATGGTTCGAAAAGTAAAGAAGCGACTTGATCCAAGCCCGCGTCGCAATTACCCAAAAATGGATCGCGACCTGAACATATGGCCATATTTCATTCAGCAAATATTGAAAAATGAGCTCGGGGTAAAGCCATTGAAATTCCAATAGTGAAAGAACTTACACCGCAACAGAAAGGAAATAGACTCAAAAGAGCTAAAGAGTTCCTTCGCTTGGCCGAAAGTGGTGAACTGCCGAATTTAGTTTTCTCCGATGAGAAAACATTCGTTGTCCAGCAGTTTGTAAACAAACAAAATAATCGTATTTACTTGCCAAAGAGGTCAGCTGAAAATGTACACTTTCGGTTGGCAACCAGAACTTAAGCACCGGCCGTGGTGATGGTGTGGACCGCCATAATAGCCGATGGTCGCTCTTTGCACAGTGGCATCAGAATAAATGCCGAATATTATCGCGAAAATAATGGCCGCAGACCTTGGAAATTCCAAAAGGAATCAACACCCTCATACTCAGCACGCGCCACCCAAGAATGATTACAAAATGAGGTTTCTCGCTTCACAATGGCCGGATACCAATCCGTTGGACAATTGTGTCTGAGGTATTTTGGAAAGCAAGGTTGGCATAAATAAATACCAAAGTGTCGAGCATCTCAAACAAGCGTTTCACAAGGAATGGTCCAAAATACCGCAGAGCAATATTCGGGCAGCGTGTGACTCATCTTATATATAGGTCCACGATATCGTATATCCCCATACAACGCTACCCCCGATATACGATATTTTGACGATTTTGTGAACATTATTTACCGGAGTTGTATCAAATTCCGTATTTAGAATTCGTAATGGGTACTACAGCCTATGACAAAAATTTCGTATGCAGGCTCACGTCTTCGCATAGACTCCATATAACGGTACCTCCTAATATTAGGTATTTTACTTATTATTTGTATCAAATTTCGTATTTAGAGTTCGTAATAGGAACTACAGTCTATGACAGAAAATTGTCTATGCAGATTTAGATCTTCGTATAGGCATCAGTACCTCCCTATGTTCGGGATTTCGATGATTTCATCTACATTATTCACAGAAATTGTTTGAAATTTCGTATTTGAATTTCTGTGACATAAAATTGTATAATCAGGTCCAGGTCTGCGTATAGATCCGATATCACGATACCTCCCTATATTCGGTGAATAATTATTTCAGGTACATTATTAAACGGTTTTTTCAACTTTCATCTTTGAATATTGTAATGGCTTATGATAAAAGTGGCCTATGCAGGTCCACGTATTCGCATAGACCCACGTAGAACGACTATATTCAGCATTTTTAAGATTTTAAAAAAATTTTTAACGAGTTTTTTTGAAAATTTCTAAATTCGTTACATATGAACCTACGAACCCAACTTGTTCTTAGGAGGTTTATGCGTTTTATGAGGTTAACTGAAATTGTAAAAAATTGGGCAACATTTAAAATTCATTTAAGACCAAAATTACCTTCCCTAATTAAAGCCTGAAATCAGTATAAAATATCAGCCTCAAAAGGTCGAAGGACATTCTTGAAACGGCATTCCAATATAAATTTCCCAATAATATTCACAAAATGCAGTCCTGGTCCCGTTTTAATACCAAATATCGCAAAAATAGCTTCCTGTAAATGGATTACAGATCAAAAAATGTTAGTGATTCATATCCGATTTTATTTTTTGAAAAACTTCTATATTTTTTAAAGAAATTGAAGGAAATTTTGACACGTTGGGCGCCATTTTGAACTTAATGTTGATTCCACTAATTTAATGGAGATTTCATTTCAGATCTAAATTACATTCCCAAATGAATGCCTTAGTACTGAAATAATTGAATTGAAGGAATTTCTGATACTTTGGGCGCCGTTTTGGACTTTATGTTAATTCTCTCAAATTTAAATGAAATTTCAATTAAGATCATATTATCTTCCCAAATCAATGCCTTAGTACTAAAATCATTGAAAATATTCAACTTTTAAAGGTCGAAGGACGTTTTCCATAACTCCACTCCACATTTTTCACTGGACAATCTCGAAATGACAATCCAATAGGAATTTCCCAACAATATCCACACAAACTGAAACAGGTGAGAGGTGGACGGAAAATAAGAGCATTCATAAACATGTAAATCAGGTCAAAACAATGCATTTGACAATGAATTATTCTCGCAATCGTTAAATGACAGAAATAGATGAAAAACAGACATAGACGACAATGAAAAAGTGTTCTTTCTCCACTAGACGGCAATAGAACGAACAGTGGCCCAGGGAGATAAGACATAAAGTGCCGCTACTTATGGGCTACTGTTACTACCAACACCACCATCAGCAATGCCATGATTGCCTTTATTCACACACACACATACTTAGCTACACTTGGTGTGTGGCAGCCAGCAAATCATTTGTTAAAGGTTTTAACCTGTTCCACTTCCATTGCAGGCAATGAGTTTATGTATCGCGAAGCACACTATCGACTGGCCTCCGACTAATATATTTCACCTTTATTACCTTTTAAGCCTTGACACAAGCAAAAAAGGAAATCGAGCAAAAAGACACTCAATTCTTTTGGAAACCAAGCAAAAGAGAACTGTGTCGCAAACAGACGAAGTTGAGACGAGAACAAAAAAAAAAACACAATCTCCAAATGAACAATTCCAAATGGCCAACCGTGTCCCGACAGGGTTCCAGCGCCCCGGCTAAGAAGGTGTGATGAAGTTTAGGCTGCCACAGCCATATCTTCTTCTTCTTGTCTATTCAATTGTCCTTTTTCATTTAGCCTTTTTCTTTTACCAATTTGACCGTAGACTAAATGACAGTAACGCATTGCCACCATAAGCAACCAGGATGGTGTGGTTCATTCAATAACTACATACTGACGGTTACAGGTGTACGTAAGAGGGAAGGTATGTGTGTTTGTTAGTTCATTATTGTGATTATCATCGGTAGGTTTGTAGGTTTTGTCTAGGCTACCGTTTTGATGCCTTTTGTGATTTACTCTTTGTTTCCCTTTTTTACTTACATCCTGTTTGTTTTTCATGCCGTTTTCTTAAGTCTTTATTTTCCTGGTTACATAGGAATACCATTGTCCTTATGAATGAATGATTGTTTTTGTTTGTCTTCTTTTCTTGCAAATGTCATTTTCTTTATAAGTGTGTCAACTCGCTGAAATCGCAGTGAGGCGGAGGGGAGAGAAATGTTATGGGTAGCAAGCAATAAGGTTAAGACCTAATCGCAATTGTGTATTTTGTAAAATGTTGAAAGGTTTGAACATTTTTGTATTAGAATCATTATTAACTCCAGCATTTTGAATTAACAGATTTTGAATGGACATTTTAATTCGAAAAATTTTCAAATAAATGTCTAGGATTTTGTGGTTAGCTACAGCCCGATTTTATATTATGTTGTATATAGTATCAAAATCAGCGTATAGTTCAATTTTGATATAGACATTTCGATCTGTCTGCCTCTTAAATCCGGGCAAAGTTCACAATCAACGGTAGAGCTTGGAAATGGAAAATATCGGTCACCGTTATTCGGAATTTATTGTCCGATTGAGTTGGAATTTTCCATACATGGTTTGTATCGTTCAAGGACGAAACCTATTGAAATTTGGAGATAATTGGCCCAAATTTAGATACAGTTCTCATACATATCTGCGGACGATTTCAATTTAATTGCAAAATGTGTAATATTCGTTCAAAAAGTATGAATTTCGGAACATCAGAGCGAATTCTGTCTAGAAGCAAGTACCTTAAAATTAATTTCGGTTTATATATAACTATAGCTTCATAATATATGTTTCATCCGATTTTATGTTGAAGTCCCTCACATGCGAAATATGCACTCCACAACAATATTTATTGGTACGAGATATCAGCTCAAAAATAAGTGCCTATTTTTTCAAGATTGGTTCAGATTTGGTTATAGCTCCCATATATACCCATATATGAGATAAAAAAAACTCCAACGAATTCAGACTGCTGTCATTTCTAAGCCACTCGTCCGACAATATTCCATTCGACAAATATTGAAAAAATGGGGGCACGGGGAAAAGCCATTAAAATACTAAAAAGTTCAAGAACTTACACCGCAACAGAAAGAAAATAGACTCAAAAGAGCTAAAGAGTTGCTTCGTTTGGGCGAATGTGGTGAACCGCCGAATTTGGTTTTCTCCGATGAGAAAACATTCGTTGTCCAGCAGCAGTTTGTACACAAACAAAATGATCGTGTTTACTTGCCAAAGGGGGCAGCTGAAAATATGCATCTTCGGTTGGCCACCAGAACTCAAGCGACGGCCATAGTGATGGTGTGGGCCGCCATAACAGCCGATGTATTAAAGCCTTGGGCACGCAAACATTGTGGCCGCAGACCTTGGACATTCCAACAGGACTCAGCACCATCGCACTCAGCATGGGCCACCCATGAATGGTTAAAAACTGAGGTTCCTCGCTTTATTTCCAGCGCACAATGTCTAACAAAATCTCCGGAAACCAATACTTTGGACCATTGTGTCTGGAGTATTTTGGAAATCATGGTTGGTACTAAAAAATACCAAAGTGTCGATCACCTCAAGCAAGCGCTTCACCGGGAATGGGCAAAAATACCACAGAGCTACATTCGGGCAGGGTGTTAGGGTTTCATTTGGCCGTTTGAAGGCCATAATTCGTGCCAAAGGTGACCAATTCGAACGAATCTAGAGTTATTTTAAACTTTGTGCTATTTCCGACATTTTTTGCTTTCATTCAATTTAAAGAAAAAATGTAAAAATTATGGCTATTGACTTTGTTGCAGTTTTTTTATCGCTCCAATACAACATTCATAGTACGGATGGTGTATTAAGTTCGTCACTCCGTTTGTAACTCTTCGAAATAATAATTTTAGACCAACCAAAGTACATATATTCTTGATCACTGTAAAATTCTCAGACGATTTAGCCCTGGCCGTCTGTTGTAATCAACCTAGAGTCAAAACAAGTAAAGACAGGGAGCTAACATTTTGCACGGATCTGTCTTTTGTCTGCAGGCAGGAAAAGTTCTGAGATGGGTTATATCGGTCTACGATATTGTAAAGCTCAAATACAATGGTTCCCTGATATTCGGTATTTTTTTGATTTAGCCATATTTTTCAATGGAATAGGCTGAGATCCACACAAGAAGTTCCTTCTAAATATATAACCTCCTGAAAGAGAATTGTCATTCATAATATCGTTTATCCCCCTTATATCTGTACCTCCCGATAATCGGTATTTTGATGATTTTATCCACATTTTTTATGCAATTGTCTGAAATTCCACACAAGGAGTTCTTTGTGAGTAAAATTGTCTTTATAGGTCTATGATATCGTAAAGACTCAAAAAATGGTACACCACAACCCCATATTCTGTATTTTGATAATTTTTGCCACATTTTTCAATAGAATAGTCTGAAAATCCACACAAGGAGATCCCTCTGAGTACTATAATGAAAATTGTCTATGCAGGTCCATGTCTTATTATAGCCCCAATATTTTGATGATATTAGCGACATTATTAACCGGAATGGCATCAAATTTCGTATTTGAAGTTCGAAATCGTTAGAACAGACTATCGTACGTAAAGTTCGGCCCGTACGACCTTAGCTGCTTTTTTACTTGTTTAACAATGAGATCGATTATATTTCGTGAAACTTGGCGAATTCCTGTACGATATCTACAGCAGGGTTAAGGCTAAACGCTAGATGGTTTAATTATTCGTATTGTATACTCTACTCTCATACTAAAATCCACAAAACAGCAAGGTATTCCTTTGCTCCCTACGCGTGTTTACGTTTACCTACCACAAGGCATAAATTATCTTGCTTCTTTGCGTTTTATGTCCTTTCGCCTGTTTGCTTCATATCCTTTCGTCTTCATTCAGTCCCTAAGAATTCCCTCTTCTCATGTTTGTCTGTTTTGCCATTCTATAAAAATATTTTGAAAAGAAAATTAAGTAGATGAAAAAGACATAGACAGACAGACGCAAAACCAACACTTCATTCATATTCCATGCGAACACGTTTTGGGTGGGTGCGCACTTTTACGATGTCGGTGTCCTTTTTTGAAGCCAAAAATAAAAGAAAAGTATATTTGGTCAGGATGACAAATATGATTGAGAATACAATATAAATATTGATCTAATATGGATTTTATTGAATTTGTTTCAAGCAAAGAACCAGAAAACGACCAAAAAACAATGACAATAAAATGACGGCCAGGGAAATTAATGTTGATATATTGTGTTATAATTCTTTGTTCTTTTTCTCTCTGTGTCAACAGTGCAAGGACATACTGGAAAAAAGGTAAAGGCAATGGAGGGATTATGTTGCCTTTTCTTTTTATAGTTTTCTTTTTCCTTTCGTTCTTATAGTTTTTCTTGTGTGCCTTTGTAAGAAAACACCTGTAAAATGACCAATCCTGGCAGGGAAGGTTGGCAGTACCTGTTGTCTCTTTAATCTGCTAATAATGGACAATACAAAATGAAGTTCTGTGTTTTGATATTTTCTTTCAAAATATTTCTGAGTTTCAAATTGTTTTAAAATTTATATCCTTTAAATCGTATTTATTTTAGGGTGCCAGGAAGATTTGAATACAATAAAACATGCCAAGAAAAATACTATGTTGTGTTATTGTTTATGTTCTAGTTAATCCTTTAAAGGATTTGTGGTGCAACTAAAAGATGTGTTTGTCCAACGTAAGGTCATAAAGGTTTTTCCAATATTAATGCGATGATAAACGGTAAAATTTTCAAAAGATATTTATTCAACATTTTGGAAAATGTCTAGTAAATCAACCCAGGATTGTTCCCTCTACAAATATTTTGAAAAATCTATTTTTAAGGCTTTACCCCATAGGAAGGGGAAAATTGGTTTTTATTTTTTTTGTTTTTGAAAATTTGGAAAGAAGTTCATTTTCCTGTCTGCCTCTCTGGCTAATTGGAGCTAACGCTGATAAAGTTTTTCAAAAAGAAAAAAGGACCTCTCCCACAAAGAGATACAATTTTGAGATTACTTTCTATTTTTATTCAAATTTTATTTTACAAATATTTTTAACAATGTCATGTTAATATAAAATATTTTTATTTATGTTTTGAATATATATGTCCATTCCTTCGGATAACCCCTCTAACGAAGGGTTAGATTTTTTCTAAAATCTTAAATACCGAACTTTGCGAACGAGGGGTACGATTTGCTCCATTTTTATACCCCCCACCAAACATAGTATTGTATTTCATCGAAATAATAATTTTAGACCAAAAAAAGTATATATATTCCTGATCAGGTAAAGTTTTAAGACGATTTAACCCTATCCGTCCATCTGTTGTAATCGCGCTGCAGTCAAAACGAAGTAAGATAGGACGCTAAAATTTTGCATAAATAAGTCTGTTACCAACAGTCAGGTCAAGTTCAAGGATGAGCTCTATCGATCCACGATATCGTATAGTCCCACACCACCCGATATTCGGTATTTTTATGATTTTAGCCACATCTTTCAATGGAATTGAATGCCCCCAGGTATTTTGATGATTTTAGAAACACTATTCACGGGAATTGTTTCAAATTTCGTAAGTAGAGTTCGTAAAGGATACTACTATGCTGGATCACGTCTTCGTGTAGCCCCCAGGGATTTGTTTAGAATTTCGTATTTGAAGTTTGTAATGGGTACTGCAGCCTGTAATAGAAAATTGACTATGCAGGTCCGCATCTTCGTATATACCATAAAATAACGGTAACTCTCTATATTAGGTATTTTTAAGATTTTAAAATATTTTTTAACGGATTCTATTTTTATACCCTACACCACATAGTAGCAAGGAAGCGAGCTAGACCCATAGATACTCTTGAAGGTCTTCATGGAATCACTTTCTGAGTCGATTTATGCATGTCAGTTCGCTCGTCTGTCCATGTATTTTTGTGACCAAATTGCAGGTCGCATTTATTATTCGATTGAGATGAAAATTTCCAAACAATATTTGTTTGGCAAAAGGACGAACCCTATTGAAATTGGTGAGAATCGGTTCAAATTTAGATATAGCTCCCATATATATGTTCGACCGATTTTAGGTTTAGTGTGAACCAAATGGCTAATATAAGTCCAAATGACATGAATTTTGGCACATATAACCGAATTCAGTCTAAAATCAAGTACATCAAATTTGAAAATCGGTTGGGATATAGCTATAGCTCGCATATATATGTTTCATCCGATTTGAGGTTTTAAATCCCTCACATGCGTAATATGTACTCCTCAAGAATGATATTTCCTACCAGATTTCAGATGAAGCCCAGAATAACCTCTACTAAATTTACTAAAGATCGGTTCTGATTTGGATATAGCTCCCATATATACCTTTATCCCATATCAGGTTTATTGTGCACCAAATGGCTAATATCACCCAAACGGACTGAATTTTGGAAATTCCGACTGAATTGATTCTAGAAATAAGTATTTCAAATTTGGTGAAAATCGTTTTAGATATAGCTCCCATATATATGTTTCATTCGGTTTGGTGTTTTAAGTCCCTCATATGCGTAATATGTATTCCACAAGGATGATTGTTGGCACCAGATATCAGATACAGCCCAGAAAAACTTCTACCAAATTCAATCAAGATCTGTTCTGATTTGGATATGGCTCTCATATATACCTTTATAATAATTGAGGTTTATTTTGCACCAAATGGACTGAATTTTGGCACTTCCGAACGAATTCAGCGTAGAAGCAAGTACATCAAATGTGGTGAAAGTCGGTTCAGATATAGCTCTAGCTCCCATATATAGCTGTATCCGATTTCCTGCTTATTGTGTAACAAATGGTTAATAACAGCCCAATTGGACTGAAATTGTGGTCGGAATTCTAGAAGCAAGTACTTCAAATTTTGTTGAAAGGAAGAAGAAAATCCAATAATTGTACATTTTGAAAATATCTAGCCATGTATTCGGAGTTAATGAAATTTTATATTTAAAGGACATCCCGATTAAAATAGTTTTTAAGACTTTTCTAGTACCCTGATTAAAATCGAGGATTTTCAAAAATATTTTTTAAGATCTTTTCATGAAAAAAACCCATTTTTTAATAATTTCCTGCAAAAGAATTTTGATTTTTATTTTACATTATATTCCAAGGACAATCCGGCTTCGAATTTTTAAGAACATCGAATAATTGGTATTTTTTAAAAGAATAACTAGTCAAGAGCTTTGGATTTTTTTTTAAGTTATAATTGCTGAATTTCAGGAACGAGGGAAATTTTTATTAATATTTTTAAAAGTTCCGGTATTAGCTTATTATTATAGATATTTGGAAGAACGGTTTGTGTCTAATGTAGCTTTCACTGAAAATAAGGTATATCTGTCCAGGTTTTTCTATAGACCGCATATATATTAGCACCTATAAAAATAATAGTTTTTTTAAAAATAAATTTCAGTGCCATCCTGGTAAACATTGTGAATTTTTAAGGATTTGTTGTATATCCTAAAAAACGTTTTTAAAGACTTTCTGGCAAGAAATCGTAAATTTAATCCTATTTAGGAAGTTCCACTTCATAAAATGGTCGATTCCTGACAAAACCGAAGCACATATTTATCTCTTGTATAAAAAAATACGTAGAATTTATTTTGGATCAAACCGACTAATATTTTGCAAATTGATTTAATATTGCTTTATCCGACTCCCATTCTCTTTAAATAATTTTTAATACAAAAAGATTCAGTTAACTCCTTTCACATTTGTTTTTTCTCACACTTTCATACCACACTTCATCCCACTACGGTAGTTTAATTATCCTTTTAATCGTTTTTCTTTCGTTTGTTTCGGCAAACATATTACCCGGATATGCATATGTCCAACACATTCTCAACATTCAATTGAATTTGAAATATTTCTTTGAAGTTTTCAATTCACACCAACACTTCCCTTAAATAGTTCCATGGAAGCGAATTAATTATTTTCATTACTCACCAAACTCACTCTCAGTAATTAAAAGCCAGGCTGGCTGTCTGGCTGGCCTTGATCTTGCCAAAGAAATGCCACCACCCATTTTGGAGCCCGCATTGTTAAAGTTGGCTCAGCATCATTGCCGTCACCACCACCACCACTAAATCCATTACCTTCGCCCTGCGAACACTTATGTTGGTGATTTTGTGAATAATTATCGTAAAAGAACTTCAAATGATTATTATCTGTTTGAATTAAAAGCCAACAACTTCAATGGAAAAAGGGAGAACAACAACAAACCAGGCAACAAAAAAAGTAACACCCCAACATTAATTTTACAAGAGCCAAGCAATCATAGGCAAACTCAACTCTTACCAACACTCCTCCAGAATAATGACCTTCGTTTGGTTGAGAAGGAGGGTGAACTGAGAGAAGAGCAAACATCAAACGGATTTGCATAAAACATTGTAAATGTTGTTAAGCAAATGTGTAAATGACATGTCTCTTACTCTGGCTCTCTCGATTGGGGTTTAGACTTTTTTTGACTGTACCACCTAGACCACCATGGACACGCAGCAGACAAGGAAGACAAACAAACAGACAGAAAGTCTTGATGTGTACATATCCTGATGTTTGTTCGTATGAATGTTTGACGTTGTCTCATGCTCAATGTCGTCGTTGTTGTTGATTTACAATGTTGTTGATGTCACTAATGTTGTGGCCTGGCTGATAAAGTATTATTTATAGATTTTGCAGTTGTGTGGGATGGTCAAGAAATTGGAGAATCAGACAGTGAATACGATTGGACAAAATTGAAAAAAGGAACAATTTTGGGCCAGAATGTTGACTCTATGAGGTTTTTGGTTCGGGAGGATTGATCGAACAAAAATTAATTTCTTTCAAGTTGGAATCGAAAGAAGCCGTTCCATTGATTTAAAGAAACTGGCCATAAGTTAGATATTATATTATTAGGATATGATTAGTTTTGAACGAAGTCGTTATATGTTGCCATAACAAATGGTAAAATCATATGGATTTTTTGTTAATATTACCACCCTAATATGAACTTCATACCATTCCTGCGGAAAATAGTGTCAGTCCTTCAAAAGTCCTAAAATCTGGACCGGTTTTGAATTTTTTGAACAGAGTGGACCCAAGCACAAAACAAACAAGCTTAATTCGTGTGGTACAGCGACTTGGGAGCTATAAGAACACCAATAGGCGTATTTGGAATTACTATTCGAAGGTGTCTCATTTTAAAATGCAAATGTCAGTAAAATCGGTTGGAGAATGCAGCTAATGTACCACTATATGGGCGCCATGCCCATACCGAATATGAAAAAATTCTGTGGAAAAATGTGGCCATGATCGTAAAAATACCGAATATCGCACGGTACCTTTATGTGGGAGCTATAGGAAACCGTGAGATGTTCTGCCACCGGAACCAGGAATTATCTCTTACTCTTAATAACAAATTTAAAAAAAAAATCGTAGAAAAATGTGTCTAAAATCATGAAAATACCAAATATAAGGTGGCACTGTTATATGGGTCTATAGGAAAATTTAAATTTATATAGACCTTTTTTCAGTCAGCGAACTTTAAATACCAAATTAATTAATTGTAAAATGTGCTACAACAAGCAAAAAAGCAATTACATTTTCGTATTTTGTGCATAAAAATCGGATGAACATATGTGTGGAAGCTATATCCAAATCTGAAACGATCTCGATGAAATTTGTCGAAGGAATTTGTGTAGAATATACGATATCTGTTTTCAAATATCATTGTTGTGGATTGCATGTAACGAATCGGAGGGACTTCGACTCCAAATCGGATGGAACATTTATATGGGAGCTATAGCTATATCTGAACCGATTTTCACCAAAATTGAAGTTCTTACTTCTGTGCTGAATTAAATCGAATGTGGGCTCCCACAAATCAGAATTGGAACATTAGAGAAATTGTGTATTTTTGCAGTCGTACAGTGTTGTTGATGAATTTCTTTCCAAAGGCTAGGTGTCTATTTCCCACTTCAAATACCAAATTTCCGACAATGACTTTCAAAAATGTGGAGAGCAGAATATTTGGAGATATAACCATGAAAATTTGGCTTTATTCGGAAAGTCGATGAAATACACTTTAGTAGCTCGGAACCTAGAAATTCACACAATTCCATTGCAAATGTGGTTGAAATCAAAAAATTATTGGATAAAGAGAGAGATACTAGCGCTTCGCTTTACGAATATATGGGTCAATATAGAGTGTTTGTATCCATTACAAACTTCGAGGACTACTATATATCATGATCCAATATAACCCATATTCTGAGCAAAATTTTTGCGTTGAATCACAAGTCTTTTGGATGCAAGCCTGATAAAAACAGACGACCCAAGAAGGAAGGATATGACTTAATCGACTTAGAATTTAACGCTGATAAAGAATAAATATACAGGGTAAGATGAAAAAACTGCAACCAAATTCAGACTGCTGTCATTTCTAAGCCACTCGTCCGGAAGCTGTTAGAATTATTCCAGTGACAGCTCATTATATTGTTTGCATTTTGGTGAGAATTTTTGATGAAATTCATGCGTGATAGCGTGATTTCTTTATATTTGGTTGGAAAACCACAAGTGGCTATCGCTAAAGCACTCCAGCATTTAAATGTGAATTAATCTTTTGTGTATCGTACCATCGCTCGTTACCGTGATACTGATAGCGTAGCCCGACGTCAAGGAAGTGAACGAAAGAAAACAGCAACATCAGCAGAAATGGTTCGAAAAGTAAAGATGCGACTTGATCGAAACCCGCGTCGCAGTAGCCGAAAAATGGCTCGTGAGCTGAACATATCGCAAATAATGAAAAATAAGCTCGGGGTTAAGCCATTGAAATTCAAAAAAGTGCAAGAACCTACACCGCAACAGAAAGCAAATAGACTCAAAAGAGCTAAAGAGTTGATTCGCTTGGCCGAAAGTGGTGAACTACCGAATTTTTTTCTCCGCTGAGAAAACATTCGTTGTCCAGCAGTTTATAAACAAGCAAAATGATTTTGCCAAAGAGGTCATCTGAAAATGTGCACCTTCGGTTGGCCACCAGAACTCAAGTGCCGGCCATTGTGATGGTGTGGGCCGCCATAACAGCCGACGGTTGCTCTCCGCTCGTATTAATCGACCGTGACATCAGAATAAATGCCGAATATTATAGCGAAAATATTCTGGAGTGTGTATTAAAGCCTTGGACACGCAAACATTTTGACCGCAGACCTTGGACATTCTAACAGGACTCAGCACCACCGCACTCAGCACGCACCACTAAAGAATGGTTAAAAAAATGAGGTTCCTCGCTTCATTTCCAGTGTACAGTGGCCACCAAAATATCCAATGCGTTGGACTATTGTGTCTGAAGTATTTTGGAAAGCAAGGTTGACACTAAAAATTCCAAAGTGGTGAATGATACTCAAGCAAGCGCTTAGCCGGGACTGGGCCAAAATATCGCAGAGCAACATTCATTGGCCGTTTGAAGGCCATAAATCATGCCAAATGTGACCAATTCTAACTTATTCTTAAATTTGATGCTATTTCCGACATATTTTGCTATAAAAATTAATAAAAAAATAAATAAAAATTATGGCTTTTGACTTTGTTGCAGTTTTTTTTATCTCACCTTGTAATTTGTTGGAATTTGAATTATTATAATATACCCTTCCCGGAATGTAACGGTACCCACCGGTATTTCGTATTTCGATAATTTTTTAATATAAAGTTATCCAAACGGTCTTACTGGTATATAAGTGGTATATTCTTGAATTAAAATATTTTTATATAAAAATGTTCTCATAACCGAATGCTGGAGGGTAAGTTAAATTAAAAAGTTAAAAAGCAGTAAGATCGGCCGGGTCGAACTATGAATATCCTTCACCATTTAAAAAAAATTTTGAAAATAAAATCCTTAAAAAGATCTGTTAAAATGTTAAAAATACCGAATATAGCCGTTATATTGGTGTCTATACGACGTGGATCTAAATGGACATTGTTTGTTATACATCATTACCATATTCAAATTCGAAACTTGAAATAAACAATTTTCTGCCATAGGCTGTAGCATCCATTACGAACTTTAAATACGCGTCTCAAACAATTTCGGTGGGTATTGTACCTAAACTCGTCAAAATACCGAATATAGGGAGGTACTGGTATTTGGGGCCTATACGAAGACCTGGACCTGCATAGACAATGATCTGCCACAGACTGTAGTTCCCATTACGAGCTCTAAATACGTAATTTCAAGCAATTCCTGTGAATAATGACGCTGAAATCATCAAAATACCGAATATAGGGAGGTACTGTTATATGGGGGCTATACGAAGACGTTCACCTGCACAGACAATTTTCTGTCTGTAGTCTGTAGTGTCCATTACGAACTTCAAATGCCAAATTTGAAACAATTCGGGAGAATAATGTCGCTCAAATCATCAAAATACCGAATATCGCGAGGTACCATTATATGGGGGCTATATGAAAACGTGGACCTACATGTCCCATTTACGAACTTAACCTGCCTACTGGAAAAATAAACATGTGTGCAATATTTTAGCCTTCTATCTCAATTCGTTCGAAAGATAGCGTGATTACAACAGACAGACAGACGGACATGGGAAATTAAAAAGAATATTACGCTGATCAAGAATATATATACTTTGTTGGGTCCGACGTGAGTATTTCGAGGAGTTACAAACGGAATGACAAAGTTAATATACCCACCATAGAGTGGTGGAGGGTATAAAAACTTGATTATGAAATTATGATTAACTAACTTACAAGTAAGCTTACTGCCTCTTTATTTTTGCAAGGAAGCGTCATCAGTAGTTATTTTTCGGCGGCTAAGAGTCTACCAATTAGCAGAAAAAATATTGAACTAGCAATCTAGTAATTTATACTTAAACTGCGCCACGGCTACAAACATTAAACATTTTTCAAGTCTTTCAAGATTTTTTAAGTAGTGACTTAGGGACGACTATAACCTTTCGATTCCCTTTAATCCGCAAACCCCTATAAGTTCCCCAAACCTTCCATTCCAACCCTCGTTATTATTATCATCATGGCTATTGGCTTGTGTTTAACCACAGGGATGACTTCAATGAATGCATTTAGATGAATGAATGAATAAATGCGTGTGTGTTTGTGCGTTGCTAAAAAGATTAAGTATTTGAGTGTTAAATTTCCAACTTAAACCCGATAATGAATTCAAGTGCATTTAGGATTTCATCATCAGTTAAAGTAGCAACAATAACAACAAAGTGGCAAGGGCAGCAGCAATCACAAATACAATACATTTGGACACCAGCAGACAAAAAACATCATTAAATATTCACAATGTCTCGCATTGACATTCACACACACCCAAAGACAGGCGCTTTGCCAACACCAGCCACTCTAAAATCCTAGAAGATGGTGGAGGGGGGAGGAGAAAAGTTTAACATTAACATTGAAATAGCAACAACAGCAACAACGTGAACGAGCACTGGTGGCAGGGACATTAGAGATAAAACATCACTACTGAGAATTACTATAATTAAATTCAAAATTATTGCTTGCAAACAGCAATTGCAATTGTCCACCTTGTTGTTGGAAGGACCACCTCCCATTTGATGTTTGTGTGACCTATACATATACACACTCTCTGTGTAGAGGAAGGGAGATCGGTATTTGTGTGGTGGTTGGGTATGGTTGCAAGACAATTGGAAAATTTATATATTTTCTGTCAAACGGATACATGCACATACATATGTATGTACCTATGTATACCGCTGGTCAAACATACAACAAATTTTAATCACATGTTGTTGTACTTTGAAGTCTTTTGACTTTGGCAGCCAGTGCAGTACAGTATCGACATGTGTATAATTGTATGTATGTCATCATATATCAAATGTGTAAATTTTATTATGCAAGTGTGTTGTCTACTGTGATACCTATAGCTGATGTTGTTATTGTTGTTGTGGTTCGAATGTTTACCATTACTTCCGCTTGTACGGATTGGGTGTCTGTCTGTCTGCCTGCGTGCCTGTCTCTGTGTGCGCCTGATAACACCCCTTACATTTGCATTTATTATTATTTAACTTCTTTTTGGTTTACTTAATTGCATACCCTCCTCTATTGGCCATGGATTACATATCCACAGTTAGGTTTATGGGAATTTTAAGGACTGTCTGGGAAAATAAAATTTAGAAAATTCTAAAGAAACATCTTTCAAAAACAAACCAGTAAAGAAAGTCTTAAAATCGGGCGGGGCCGACTTTATGATACCCTACACCACTTTGCTAATTTAGTAGAGCTCCACATAACAATTAAAAGTTTTTATGGGAGAATTCAATCATACACGCTATGATTATAATTATAATTTAAAGTTCAAAGTACTAAATATGCCGAAGCTTTTGTATCTTTTAAATTGGGAATTGCATTGCCCATTTGGTGCACAATTAATTTGAAATCGGATAAAGATATATATGGGAGCTATATCCAAATCTGCACCGATCTCGATAAACTTTGGCAAAGATATCTCTGAGCTGTATTTGATATATTTCCCTGAATATCGTTGTTACGGAGTGCATATTACGGCTCTGGGTAACAAATATAACGAATCGGATGAACAATATATATGGGAGGTATAGCTATATCTTAACCGATCTTCACCAAATTTAACATACTAGCTTCTAGACTCAATTCGGTCGCATGTGCTAAATTCCATCCCATTTGGACAAATATTAAACGTTTGATGCACAATAAAAGGTAAATCGGACGAAGTTATATATGGGAGCTATATCCAAATCTGAACCGATCTCGATAAAATTTATCATATGTATTTCTGAGCTGTATTTGATATATTTTCCCAAATATTGTTGTTGCAGAGTGCATATTACGGCGGCGGTGGACAAAAATAACAAATCGGATGCACAATATATATGGGAGCTATAGCTATATCTGAACCGATTTCGATCAAATTTGGCATACATATTTTCAGGCCTAATTTGGGTGTATATGCAGAATTCCATACAATTCGGGCTGATATTACTCGTTTGGTGCACAATAAAAGGCAAATCGGACGAAGATATATATGGGAGCTATATCTAAATTTTGACCGATTATCTCCAATTTCAATAGGGTTCGTCCTTGGGCCAAACAAATGATCTGCGCAAAATTTCATCTGGATCGGGCAATAAATGCGACCTGTACTTTGTTTACAAAAATACATGGACAGACGGACAGACGGACGGACGGACGGACGGACATGCATAAATCGACTCAGAATGTGATTCTATGCAGATCATCAAAAGGAACTATGGGTCTATCTCGTTTCCTTTTGCCTGTTACAAACAAATGCACAAAGACATAATACTCTGACCACCTTGTGGTGTAGGGTATAAAAATCTAAAATCTAATCGAATTTGTAATATCCTACACCATTTGGAAGGAACTTAAAAAAATAAAAAAATCCATTGAAAAATTCCGCTTAAATAAAATCCCTTATGTGGAACCTGTACGAAGACGTGGACCTGCATAAGTGATTTTTTCATAGGCTATTGTACCCATTACGAACTTCGAATACGAAATTTGAAAAAATTCCGGACTATAAATCTCTATAATCTTAAAAATACCGAATATTTGGAAGTATCGTTATATGGCCATAAGCGAAGACCTGTTTCGAAGCCACAAAATTATTGAAAGATTTAACACCTTGCAGCGAAGGTATCAGAAGAAGCGTGTCAAAAAATCCCATATTCACAACAGATCTTGTGTTTGTAGAAATATTGGGGTGTAGCGAGTTTATAAAGAATCAGAAGTTCAGTTTGAATTTTATGAGGGTAATTATTGGTATTCAAATGTTTATCGATTGTAGGTGGGGTGCCAGAAGAAGTGGTACGATCTTCCCCTATCTTCATTCCTACTACCTAGGGTTGTTAGAAAAAAATCCGTCGAAAAATACCGCTCAAAAAACCCTTTTATATGGACCCTGTACGAAGACGCGAACCTGTATAAACAATTTTTTCATAGGCTATTGTACCCATTACGTACTTCAAATATGAAATTTTAAATAATAATGGTCTTTATAATCATAAAAATACTGAATATTAGGAGGCATCGCTGTATGGTGGCTAACCAAAGAAGTGGGCTAGCATATGTATGTTATTGTCATTATTTCACATTTTATAAACATTGCGATAATTTAAAATGTTGAGCCTTCGTGAGGGAGGTACTGGAAGGAGGTACCAGAAGAAGTGGTACGATATTGCCCATCTCCGAAATCGATCTAAGTTTGATATACACTTATACACGTATACACTCTTTAAGAGTGCACACCAGTCAGACAGACAGGCGGACACACATAGATCGACTACAAATATCCTGAAACGGATTTGGTCCAAAGAGACCTACGGTCTGAAATCGTTATTTCGTTGAGGCAAATTTTGGCCGTATCAAATGATATATACTCTCTGTAGTCATATGGCTGAGGTTATAAACATAACCTAAATTTGGTTTGAACATGGGACAAACCCCTTCAAAATACCGAAAATATGGAGGTATTTTTGTGAACAAAATGCAGGTCGCATTTATTATCCGTAGGGTATCATATAGTTAGCCCCGCCACTCTTTTGGCCTTTTCTTATTTGTTTATATTTACCCAATTGAAATACAGATTAGGTATGAGGCTTAAAGCCATGTACCTAGACCCTAGACCCTAGAATTTTAATCCAAAGCCTTAAAAATTCCGAAAATCATGAAGTGCTCTATATAGTGGAGCGATATCAAACATTTTAACTGTATCGAACATATATTTTTTTATACCCTCCACCAAAAAAAAGTATGGAGGGTATATTAAGTTCGTCATTCCGTTTGTAACTCATCGAAATAATCATTTTAGACCCAACAAAGTATATATTTTCTTGATCAGCGTAAAATTCTAAGACGATTTAGCCCTGTCCGTCCGTCTGTCCGTCTGTTGTAATCACGCTACAGTCTAAACGAATTAAGATAGAAAGCTAAAATTTTGCACAGATCACTCTTTTGTCTGCAGGCAGGTCAACTTCGAAGATGGGCTATATCGGTCCACGATATCGTATAGCCCTCATATAACGGTACCCCCGATATTCGGTATTTTGATGATTTCAGCCACATTTTTCAATGGAATTGTCTGAAAATCCACACAAGTAGTTCCTTGTGGGTACTTTATACCTCGGCAGAGAATTATCTATATAGGTCCACAATATCGTATAGCCCCCATATAACGGTACTCCCACGGTATTCGGTATTTCGATGATTTCAGTCACATTTTTCAATGGAATTGTCTGAAATTCCACAAAAGGAGTCCCTTGTGGGCATTTTACCCCCTCAAAAAGAATTGTCTATATATGTCCACGATATCGTATATCCCCCATATAACTGTACCCCCCGATATTCGGTATTTTGATGATGTTAGCCACACTTTTTAATGGAATTGGCTTAAAATCCACACAAGTAGTTCCTTGTGAGTACTTCAACCCCTGAGAGAGAATTGTCTATACAGGTCCACGATATCGTATATCCCCCATATAACGGTACCCCCCGATATTCCGTATTTTTATGATTTTACCCACATTTTTCATCGGAATTGTCTGAAAACGCACACAAGCAGTTCCTTGTGGCTACTTTATACCTCGGCAGAGAATTATCTATATAGGTCCACGATATCGTATAGCCCTCATATAACGGTACCCCCGATATTCGGAATTTGGATGTTTTTAGCCATAGTTTTCAACGGAATGGTCACAAGGGGTTCTTTGTACACAACGGGTTCTTTGTCAGCACTTTACCCCCCGACAGAGAATTCTCTATATAGGTTAACGATAACATATAGCTCCCATATAACGATACCCCGCGATATTCGGTATTTTGATGATTTTAGCCACATTTACCAATTGTATTGTCTGAAAATCCACACAAGGAGTTCTTTGTGAGCACTTTACCCCTGAAACGGAATTGTCTATATAGGTCCACAATATCGTATATCCCCCATATAACGGTACTCCCTTATATGGCGTATTTTGATGATTTTAGTTACTTTTTCCAATGGAATTATCTGAAAATCCACACAAGGAGTTCCTTGTGAGTACTTTACACGCAAACATAGATTTGTCTTTATAGATCCACAATATCGTATATGCCCCCATATCGGCACCTTCCTATATTAGATATTTTAAAGATTTTAAAAGAATTTTTAATGGATTTTATTTATTTATTTATTTTTTTTTTTTGAAAATTTTCTAATTCGTTCCAAATGGTGGAGGGTATTCAAAGTTCGGCCCAGCCGAACTTACTGCTTTTTTACTTGTTTTTTTTTTTTTTTTGGTAGAACTTTAATTTCGTGCAATCTTCAAAATGCCGAAGACATGAAGATACGGCTATATGAACGCTGTAACAAATGCAGGATATTTTTTGCGATTCTAGCTCATTAGAATCGGAAATATCAATTCGAAGATAAATAAGTTGGAAATTAAGACAGAAATCTTAAATTAACGAAAATCGGGAATGGGTACAGTTAGCTTGGGTACATGCCTATACGAGGACCAATAAGCCCATTTTCCATCATCATAGAGTATATACAGATGGACATTGTAAAATCGAATTAAATGTTGTTAAGTATTAAATATATACAAATCTTATGGGGCCTCAAACGCATATTTAGAGGTATTGGGAATGGAGTGGCAAATTTACTGTAGACTCTATTTTAATTAGAGGGGTAAATGTACTTAGGACCTTCAAACACACATAGACCTTCAAACCCACAATTACAAGTAAGCGGGCTTTAATAAATTGCTGACCTACATTGGAAATTTCAGCAGCAATTGCTAAAATCGTCTATTTTATTGGAGAATGATTTTATAACCTAAACTGGTCTCAACAACCATGAAATAGTAAAAAATTGAATAACCCCATACCCCTAAATGTCATTATGGCTACCAGAATAGTCTTTTCTTCCACAAGCACGTGATTTCTTTTAGAATCCTAGAATTAATTCCCACCCATTTCTATTCTAAAGGAAATCCGTTTTGTTTTTGCCTCACCATACCATTATCCTTGTAAATCATCCAAACCCACTGTTACCACCAAAGGTGGTGGTTAATTTCTTCGAATAAATATTGTAATACAAAGTATCCTCACACAACACACACATGCACTCCGTGCACACTCATGCTGAGTGGCCTGTGCATTATTTTTGCCTTTAATTTACTATTTAGAGGTCGCAAATGTCAAATTTGCATTATGTCCAGTTTGTATGTTTGTTTGCAATATTTATATTAATGTCAATGTGTGCACAGTTCTCCAGAGATCCTCAGTTATGTATGTGTGGCATTGTTAACTATCCGCAAGAGGAGGTAGTCAAACTAGATAGTAGGACGGACATAAAAACCTTAACAGTCATTTTGACAAATCTACATTCGAACAGACATCCCTACGCACATACATTTATTTTATCCTTAATTGCTGTGATACCCATTGTTAATTTTACTGGATTTGCATTTACGAAATGCAATTCGAAATGCTAGTCCATGTTGTTGTTGCATTCTAAGGACCCATGTTTGTTAGTGTACTGCAAATTCCGAAGTAGTTGTTTTGTTGTTGTTGCTCATCTGTCGTTTGCCTGCCCATTGTCGTTGTTATTTTGTCAATTTTCGGTTACATTATTATTATTAACGATATTAAGATTAATAGTGAGGACATGTCTATTCGATATTACAAATTAATTTCAAGAATTTTACATGAATAGGCGAGGACAAGTAATGGTCAGTTTGTAAATATATTTGAGTGTTCGTTGCAATGAATATATATTTGAAGTTCATGGTATTGTAAATAGATGAATTTACGCAAAAGAATATACCCTACAAAATAGTTATATTCTGGATCAGCGTAAAATTCTTAGACGATCTAGCGATGTTCGTCTGTCTGTGTGTTGTAATCTCTCAAAAGAATTGTGGTAGAAGGCTAAAATTTGGCACTCAAGTATATTTTCCCAGTAAGGAGGTTAAGTTCGCAAATGGGCATTTCGGTACTCGTTTTCGTATAGCCCCCATATAAGGATATCTCCCTTTATTCGGTATTTCGATGATTTTAACGACATTATTGACCGGAATTTGTTTAAAATTCCGTATTCAAAGTCCGTAACAGATAGTACAGGCTATGAGAAAAAAAAATTCGTATGAAGTTCCACGTCTTCGTAAATCTCCCGTAGTACGATACCTCCCATTATTGGGAGTTTTGATGATTTTAGCGACATTACTCGCCGGAATTGTTTCAAATTTCGTATTTGAAGATCTTAATGGGTACGACAGCCAGCTATGACCAAAAATTGCTTATCCGCGTCTTTTTATAGCCCCTCACAAAGCTCATAATTTAAACGGCATTTTTAAGAATTTATTCCAAATGGTGGAGGGTATTAAAGGTCGATCCGTTCGAATTTAGCTGATTTTTAACTTATTATTCTTCAAATTCTATTTACCTACAATGATATTCAGATGCAGCTCCAGATTAATATAATAATCTTGCATGGTCTGGAAAACAGTACGAATCAAACGAATCTAGCATTCAAATACAGGATGTGATAAAGAAAACTGCAACAAAGTCAAACGCCATAATTTTTACATTTTTTTTAATTTTTTTTTTTTTTTTTTTTTTTTTGAATAAAACCAAAAAAATATCGGAAATAGCGTCTAATTTTAGATTAAGTTAGGATTTGTTCGAATTGGTCACCATTGGCACGAATTATGCCCTTCAAAACCGTCACACGTTGCCCGAATGTTGTTTGCTTGGGTGCTTTCCAAAATACTCCAGACACAGTAGTACAACGGATTGGTATACGGAAATTTTGGTGGCCATTGTGCGCCGGAAATGAAGCGAAAAACCTCATTTTGTAACCATTCTTGGGTGACGCGTGTGATGGCATAGACAAATGAAAATATAGACAACGAAATGCTCTCACCGTTTATCTTCGAAAAAAATCGAATCAGCAGATGTCGTCTATATCGTTTCAGGGGTTTGAGTGGGAATATTGAAGTCACTCAATTCTAAAACGTAAAAAATAACAAAAACTGTTGTATATTTGTCAGTTGAAAATTGTTCCATAATAAAATAAATGTGAAAATTACGTGATGACATCAAAAAATTCCGGAATAATCAAGTAAAATTCTTGAAAAACGATAAAATGTGTTTTCGAAGTCGAGTGGGTTGAACGCGTAAATCAGCATGTTGACTATGCAAAACATGATGAGAGGCACCTGGATAAAAAGACAAAACTAACTTTTCGTTGTCTATATCTTCATTTGTCTATGGTGATGGTGCTGATTGAGTGTTGGAGTGTCCAAGGTCGGCGGCCAAAATGTTTGCGTGCTCAAGGCTTAAATACACCCTCCAGAATATTTTCGCGATAATATTCGGCATTTATTCCGATGCCACAGTTAATACGACCATCGGCTATTATGGCGGCCCACACCATCTCCATAGCCGGCGCTTTAATTCCGGTGGCCAACCGAACGTGCACATTTTCAGCTGACCTCTTTGGCAAGTAAACACGATAATATTGTTTGTTTACAAATTGCTGGGCAACGAATGTTTTCTCATCAAAGAAATCCAAATTCGACAATTCACCACTTTCGGCCAAACGAAGTAACCCTTTAGCTCTTTTGAGTCTATTTTCTTTCTGTTGCGATGTAAGTTCTTGCACTTTTTTTAATTTCAATGGCTTTAACCCGAGCTAATATTTGACTAATGAAATAATGCGATATGTTCAGCTCACGAACCATTTTTCGGCCACTGCGATGAGGTTTTCGATCAAGTCGCTTCCTTACTTTTCGAACCATTTCTGCTGATGTTGCTCTTTTCTTCCGTCCACTTCCTTGACGTCGGGCTACGCTACCAGTATCACGGTAATGAGCCATGGTACGAGACACAAAATACTTATTCACATTTAAATGCTGGAGAGCTCTAACCATAGCCACTTTTGTATTTCCATCCAAATATAAAGAAATCACACTATCACGCTTGAATTCCATCACGAATAACTTTTATTGTAGAAAATGCTCACCAAAATGCTTTTGTACACTTGTAAACAATTTAATGAGCTGTCACTTGAATACTTTTGACGGCTGTCGGACGAGTGGAAATGTACATTTTAGAACCCACAAAGTATATATATTCTTGATCAGAATAAAAATTTTTGCGATGCCCGTACGTTTGGTCCTTTATCCGTCTGTCCGTCTGTGGAAATCACTCTAGCTTCCGTACAAAATGAAGTAAGTGCCTTCCGATTTGCGGTATTTTTATGATTTAACGACATTTTTATCGGAATTGTTTCAAAATTGGTATATAAAGTTTGTAACAGATACTGCAGCCTAAGAGAGAAAATGCGCCATGTAGGTTCACGTCTTCGTATAGCCCCCATGTAACAGTACCTCCCGATATTCTGTATTCTAATGATTTTAGTGACATTATTTACCGGATGTGTGTCAATTTTAGTATTTGAAGTTCGTAAAGGATACTACAGCCTAAGACTGAAAATGGGCCATATAGGTCCAAGTTTTCGTATAGCCCCCATATAAGGGTACCTCCCGATATTCGGTATTCAAATGATTTAAGTGACATTGTTTACCGCAATTGTTTCAATTTTGATACTTAAAACTCGTAATGGATACTACAGCCTAAGACAGAAAATGGGTGATATAGGTCCACGTCTTCGTATAGCCCCCATATAATGGTACTCCCGATATTCGGTACTTTGATGATTTTAGTGACATTATTTACCGGAATTGTTTCAAATTTCGCATTTGAAGTTCGTAATGGATACTACAGCCTATTCTAGAAAATTGTCTGTGCAGGTCTACGTTTTATAACCCCATGGTACCTCCCTATATGCGGTATTTTGATGATTTTAGCTACATTATAATCAGACTTTTTTCAAGTTTCGCATTTGAATATTGTTACAGCTTATGACAAAAGTTGCCTATGAATGTCCACGTCGTCATATAGACCCTATTATACGGCAACATTCGGAATTTTTAAGATTTTAACAAATTTGTACCAAATAGTGGAGGGTATTCAAAGTTCGGCCCGGCCGAACTTACAGCTTTTTTACTTGTTTCATCTCACTCTCATAGCTTTTCTTTACCTATCATGATTATAATCTTGGGCGCCAAATTTCTACTTTGGTTTCAAAGAAAAGACGGGTCAAAATAGAGCTAAAATTCATATTGGTATTGGAAGAATTTGTAAAAATTCGATTTAAGATTCATTAAAGTCCATTAATTTGGAAGAAATAAATATTCTTCACACGAATTCTCTAGAAGTTTGAAAATAAAACATAAACATTTTTCTTATTCACTTGTTTCCTTGTTTCCAAGCGACATATTTTTACTCCAAATTTGGAATTATATTTTGCGTTGACTATGGTTTAAATGTAATGCTCGAGCTCTAATATTATATACGGCATTGCCTCATTTCGTTGTAGACACTTTGGTTACATTGGCCATTTTTGTCATGACACTATCTTCAAAGCTATAATTTTAAAAGCTCAAATTTCCAATTTGAAAAATTTCCCAATAAAATCCCCATGACAATATCTTCAAAAGACTAGACACTAGTTACCACAACTGTCATTCAAAATGATGGATAACATTCGAGATTAAAACCTCCACCCCATCCTTCTACTTCCTTGAAGCGTTGTCCATCCCATATAGTTCATTCACTCCCCACTACGTCTACTATTTAACATATCATTTCTATTTAATAATAATCTTCGAAATTATCATACTACCATATCAAATTTGCGACAAATGAGTTGGGCAAGTTAACAACGTCAAGCTGTAGCAACATTTCTGAAGAAATGTCTTCCTAAAGCCGTGCATGGAATTTGAATAATTGTCAGAGCTGGGAAAAGGGCTTTACTTATGATGATATCTTTTCTTTGAATTTCCTTCGAGAAAAACTTTTGTCATAATTCAAAATTGTTCTAAACCCTTCCCCCCTCCGGTTGGTGGGGTTTAAGCCATTTATGTGACAGACAGCGAGACAACCTGTTTCCGTCACACGTTTGGGACAATTAAAATTTGTCCATTGTAAATAAGTCTTTTTTTTTTTGGAAACAAAACACTGGCCAACAACAACATGAACAACAACACCAACAATTTGAAATCGTTTATCTTTTTACCAAAATCATTTGTCTTGTTGTTGTTCTATTGTTTTTGTTTATGGGCTCTGGCTCTTTGTTGTTATTGTAATATTTTTTTTTTTTTGTTTATCAAGATAATTAAAAAACGTTTATAGAGTTAAATAACCAATCCTTTACAGAGAAGGCAGAGAGAACACATTCTAGGTTTGAGTTCCATGAATGTTGGCATGTTGCATGTTGTCTGAAAGGTTGCTGGCTGTCTGACTGGCTGTGTTGCACATACAGAAGTGTAAAGAATCTCAAGCAACAAATCTAACAAATTTGGGTAATAAATCATTTTACACACAAGTGACATGAATGAAATCGATAAGGTTCTTCCCTAAACATCATCAGACATACACGCACACACACACAAACATGTACATATCTTCATATCACTGCTATCAAGCCATTGTGGCCAAGAGATATGCAGACGAGTGTCTATGCCAAACCTTTCACAGAAATATGTTACCACTTGGCTACATGAACCTGACAGGCAGACAGACAGCCAGCCAAAATCGTCAGCTATCCAGCTAAGCCTAGCCTTGTGCTCTAAGAAGGTTGGGCCTACCTTGTTATTGTAATGCATCTCATATGTTGGCGAGTGGAGACATCTATAAATCACCCTGCAGCCCCAGAACAGAAAAAAAAAACTCCAAAGTTCATTGGCCTTCATGGCTACAGGTTGACAATTCCTAAAATCAAACCAAAAATTGTTAAGCCTTTTTTTTCGAACTCCGATAACAAGCATCAAAAATCAACATTTTTTTGTTCTCTATATGTTTGAGATATTTCTGAGATTTCGATGTGAATTTGGTTTTGTTTATCATTATTTTCTGGATTTCAAAATAAAAAAATTCCGTGTCTCTTCTACGCTAAAAAGGGATTTTGTGTATCATTATTTTGAACTTCATCATAATCATGAGCATCTGTAACATTGTAGAGCGAAGCGCATCAACCAGCCAGCGATAACAAAAGACGAATAACGAAAAAAACTTTAGCATTGAAAGGTCATTGTGTTGACGTTTTTTCTTCGTTGCTTTTGTTGTTGCCTTGTTACGACGTTCCCTTCGTATTTTGAATACCAAATCATCAATGATGTATTGAAATCCTCGCAGATAACAAAGTAAGAAGCACAAAAGCTTAACAAAAAAAATGTGTCCTCAGAAAAACACTTGATCGTGTATGCACACATTGTTCGGAACTATACTTGTTGCCAGGGTTGTCGTGTTCACGAAGGAACAATTGTGGTAATTTGTAACATTATTAAGCTAAAATTTTTATACCATCCACCATTAAATTTGTCATTTCTTTTGTAAATAAACGAAATGTTCTTGATAGAACCTACAAAGAATAGATATTCTGGGTCAGCGTAAAATTTTAAGTCGATTCTAAGTCGAACGAATTGAAATAGAAGAAAAAAATTATACATTGGTAATGTTCAGTATTCTTATGATTTCAGAGACATTATAGAATGGAATAATTTAAAATTTCGTATTCGAAGTTCGGAGTCAGTACTTTAAGCTTTGACAAAAAATTACTTATGCAGGTTCACGCCTTTTTATAACCCCCATATTACGGTGTCATTTTAGCGGTATCTTTCGACGGAATATTTCAAGATCCTACCAAATGGTGGAGATATAAAAAGTTCGGCCTTGCGGAATTAAGCTGCTTTTTACTTCTTTGTTTTGGTATTGTTAAATATTCAATTAGTCTGGAGTATTCCCCTATTGTCTCAACTCCATATTATTATCTATTTCTGTAATATATTTCAGAACGAGACTGACAGCTTTGCACTATTTGTTGATCGCTACCAATATCATGATTTCATGCGGGCGAAAGGAATGGTCACTTGGCTTTTTTAACTTCTTGAGTAGATGAGTATCACACTCACTTCTCTCTAAAATTTGTATGTTCAGATTCAGGTTTTACCAATTCATCTATTGTTTCATATCTCGGATTCTCAAAGGAAAGCTTAACTCCTCACAAAATATGTTCAATATCCTGATTTTCCGTATTTTAACGAATTTGAGAAAAATGAGAAAATAATAAATCAATATTTATCTATCCCACAATTAACAAAACATCCAAATTTTTGGGACTTGGAGAATAACCGATTTGGTCATAAGTCAAATTGTGTCGTGTGAATAATAGGAGGGTCTCGAGAAAATTATTTCGTGTTAAAGAAATCTACAATGGCAAGGCGAATTAGTTGCGGTCCTAAATGACCAAGTATTTAATGTTTTGATTCGCAACCTCAATAAGGGACCCACTAACACAAGGGTGTTTTTTAATAACCATAACTTGAATGGTGTTCAGTGAGCTGCATTGAGCGCCATTCAAATCGTACAGGGTGAAATGAAAAAAATGCAACCAATTTCAGACTGCTGTTATTTCTAAACCACTCGTCCGACAGCTCATAAAATTATTCCAGTGACAGTTTACTATACTGTTTACAAGTGTACAAAAGCATTTTGGTGAGAATTTTCCAGAAATAAAGTTATTCGTGATGGAATTCAAGCGTCATAGTGTGATTTCTTTATATTTGGCTGGAAAACGACAAGTGGTTATGATTAGAGCACTCCAGCATTTAAATGTGAATAAATCTTTTGTGTCTCGGATCATCGCTCATTACCGTGATACTGGTAGCGTAGGACGACGTCTAGGAAGTGGATGGAAGAAAACAAAAACATCAGCAGAAATGGTTCGAAAAGTAGAAAACTTGACTTCGCAGTGGCCTAAAAATGGCTCGTGAGCTGAACATATCGCAATATTTCATTCGGCAAATATTGAAAAATGAGCTACCCCAAGCCATTGAAATTCCAAAAAGTCCAAGAACTTTCACCGCAACTGAAAGAAAATAGACTCAAAAGAGCTAAAGAGTTGCTTCGCTTGGCCGAAAGTGGAGAACTGCCTAATTTGGTTTTCTCCGATGAGAAAACATTTGTTGTTTAGCAGCTTGTAAACAAATTAATTAAACTAAGTTATCGTGTTTACTCGCCAAAGAGGTCAGCTGAAAATGTGTTCCTTCGGTTGGCCACCAGAACTCAAGCGCCGGACATGGTGATGGTGTGGGCCGCCATAACTGCCGATGATCGCTTTCCGCTCGTATTAATCGACCGTGGCATCAGAATATTAAATTCTTAGGCCCGCAAAAATTTTGGCCGCAGACCTTGGACATTCCAAGTAGACTCAGCACCATCGCAGTCAGGTCACTCACTCAAAAATGGTTTCAATATGAGGTTCCTCGCTTCATTTCCAGCGTACAATGGCCACCAAAATCTTCGGATACCGATCTGTTGGACTATTGTATCTGGAGTAGCGTGCGACCGTTTCATTGGCCATTTGAAGGCCATAATTCGTGCCAAAGGTGACCACTTCAAACAAATCTAAACTTATTCTCAAATTTTATGCTATTTCCGACATTTGTTGCTCTCATTCAATAAAATAGGACAACTAAGCTTAAAGATCAGGGATTTGTCTATATAGATGAGCTGAACTGAAAGGCCAGGAACTTGACTACTTTTGTACCCTCCATATATATTAAGTTTGTAATTTCGTTTGTAACACCTCAAAATATACATTTAGAAATCACTCCAGCTTCCGAACGAAATTAAGTAGGTAGATAAAATTTTACTCAAATGTATATTATCTTTGCAGGACTTTTGGTATAGAGAATGGGCCATGTAGGTCCACGTTTTGGTAAGCCCCAATACAATAGTACATCCCTATTTTCGGTATTTAGGTGGTTTAAGCGACATTATTCACTGGAAATTTGTAAAATGGTATTTGAATTTCGAAATGGATGCTACAGCCTAAGACAGAAAATTGTCTGTGCAGGTCCACGTCTTCGTATAGCCGACATATATCGGTACCTCCCTTGTAATGGCTTTAAACAAAAGTTACCTATACAGGTCCATTACAAGATTTTAACAGAATTTTTAACGGAATTTATTTTTATTTATTTATTAATATATATATATATATATATATATATATATATATATATATATATATATATATATATATATATATATATATATATATATATATATATATATATATATATATATATATATATATATATATATATATATATATATATATATATATATATATATATATATATATATATATATATATATTTATTTATGGCAATTAGATTAGATTTAATTTTATGATGTATTCTAGGATATAAAGCTGGAGGACTTCATTGAGAAATAATTTTGCAGAATTTTTTAAACTTTTTTTTAAAAGAAGGACCAAAAAATCCAATGGTTGAATCTCTTAAACCCTTATTGTAATCATTAATATTACCGAAGACAGCATAAACCTAAAAGCTAAAAATTGTAGGAAAGAGAGAACCTCCTCTATATAGGCTAATTTAGGTTACGCCTACAGACATGTTTTCTATTTTAAATTCTAGCTTCATACTATGGGTTTCCCGTAACTACTTTTCGTGTTGCCCAGTGTAATTAAGAAATAATTTCAAACAACATAATAAAAATATGGCAACTCTGCGCTTAACCTCAAATTTAAGTTAGCCTTTAAAACATCCTTTACAAAATATCCCAGAAACACAAAAAGAAAAAAAAACAAACTTCACTATTTTGTCGGCCAAATGCGAATGGTGATGCTGGTGCTCCTGATGCTTAACCATGCATATGAAGACAATCGACGTATGCAAAGTTGCCATCCACTATATGTCAATCTTTGTCTCTGTAGCTGTATGTGTTGGTGTTGGTGTCTATGGAAGAAAGTTACAAGGCAAGCCAGCCAGCCAGCCAGCTAACCAGTCAGTCAGCGAGCTACTAAACAAAAGCATTGAACCATTGAAACAAATCAAAGTCAGGCTACGAACATCTTTTGGAGTCTCAAGTAGAGTGGTAAAAATATCACATGAATGATGGAATGCAATCGTTTTGAAAAGTGTCACTTGAGTTATGGTTTCATTGTTTCTTCATCTTTGGGCCAAACATCCAGCTAGCTTCGTCTAAGGTTTATGGTGAATGGAATATATTTTCAAAAGACGACGAAGAAGAAGAAGAAGAAAAATTATTGTTATATTGTCGTTCAATGTTTTTCTTTTTTTTAGGGAATATTGGGTTTTATATTTCGCTTAAGTTTCATTGTTTGGCTGACAAACTAGCTGACTGAATGGTTGGTTAGCTGGCTGGCGCTTTTGTTTTAAATTTTAATAGGAAATTCGTATAAAACTGAAATACACAATGTAAGGTTAAAACTGTGGATATTGATTGAAAACTTTAATGTTTTTGAGGGTCAATGCACAAGGTGGAGGAAAAATCAAATGCTTGCCCAACCCCAGAAGATACAACAAAGCAAAGACACAAAGTATTCAAATGACGCCAATCAATCATGACATGCCCGTAATGAAAGACCAGAATTATTCACTTTGACAAAGGTTGCATTCGTTTTAGTTGGAAGAAATGGTCATTCGATGGGAATATTATACGGGCATTATTTTGGTGTATGGATAGGTTTTCAAACTAATTTAAATACACATATTCGAAAGGATTTTCAATACGATTTGAAAGTATTGAGAATCAATAATTTGTTGTCGGTTTTGCCTTCACAATGTGAACAGGGTTGCCCATATTCGACGGACCCATGACTCTTTGGGCCCATTCAAATCGACGAGGCAACATTCTTTGCGTCAATTGAATTTTGTACGGGAACAAATTCAAATCAATGCGAATAATACGTTGTAAAGTAGACTGAGCCATGCCCAACTGCTGAGAACGGCGTTTTTGGGATGTTCTTGGGGACCTCTCAACACTGGCTCGTACGGCAGCGATATTCTCGGCCGATCGCCTGGGTTGACGTTTATATGGCCTCTTCGGATTAGCAAGAGCCTTACCAGTCGAAAATGTTTCGTATAAACGCTTAATGGTGTTCTTAGAAGGCGCACTTCTCTCATTTTTAATGTTTTAAAAAAGTTGAGTTTTCACAATTGACTTCTTCTGTTGAATGTAAATTTCAACTATTTCGCGTGGCGTGTATTGGTTCATGGTAAAAATCTGCTTAGACTGACGCTTCAAACGCGGTATGCCATTAAGCGATGTGACATCTCTGTCAAAAGTTATGGCGTTTCCAGATGGGTCCGTCGAATATGGACAACCCTGTCAATTCCTTATAGAAAGCACATATTTATATTTGTATCAGCCTTAGGTTAGATGAGAAAATAAACGACAAAATTCAATTTTCTCAATAATTTCGGAACAAACCAGTAGTTCATGAAAGTAGAGCTGAAAAGTGGAGACATGTGTATCGGCGTTTTGGAAGTTTGCATCGCAAAGTGACTTAAAAACAGGGGACAAGTTCCCTCCTAATCCACATTCTTTAAAAGGTTTGGATTAAGATTCCTTGGACTCCTTAAATTTTAAGGCACACGGTGTCTTAAGCAATATTGCTGATAACAATTGAAGGATTATTTTTTTATTAAGCGTCAATTCAAAGCTTTTGGTCCTTTTTCAAAAAAAAAAAAAAAAAAAAAAAAAACGGATGACGTCAAAGACGAAAATATTCCATATCAAATTTCACTATGAGTCATCAAGTACCTTTTTCCTTTATTATCAAGAAAAATGTTGTTTAAAATTAAAAACATGTAAAAACCTCTAAGTTTGGCCGAGCTGAACTTTAAATACCCTCCACTATCTGGTACAAATTTGACAATTTTGAAAAAATTAAAATCCATTAAAAAATTAAAAAAAAATCTGTGAAAATCTTAAAAATACCGAATGAAACCGTATATTAGAGTCTATACGACGATGTCGACCTGCATACGCAACTTTTGTCATAAGTCTGCACAGACAATTTTTGGCATAGGCTGTAGTATGCATTACGAACTGCAAATACAAAATTTGAAATAATTCCGGTAAATAATGTCGCTAAAATAATCAAAATACCCAATATCGGAGGATACTGTTATATGTTATAGCCTTGTATTAGAGTCTATAGGACGATGTGGACCTGCATACGCAACTTTTGTCATAAGCCTGCAGAGACAATTTATGGCATAGGCTGTAGTATGCATTACGAACTTCAAATACAAAATTTGAAATAATTCCGGTAAATAATGTCGCAAAATAATCAAAATACCCAATATCGGAGGATACTGTTATATGGGGGCTATACGAAGACGAGGACCTGCACAGACAATTGTCTGGCACAGACTGTAGCATCCATTACGAACTTCACATGCGAAATTTAAAAAAAAAAATCCGGTAAATAATATCGCTAAAATCTTCAAAATATGGAATATCAGGGGGTACCCTTATATGGGGGCTATACGAAGACGCGGATATGCACAGACAATTTTCTGTCATAGGCTGTGGTATTCATTACGAACTTCAAATACTAAATTTAAAGTAGTTCCGGTAAATAATATCGCTAAAATCATAAAAATACCGAATTTCGGGAGTTACCGTTACACCGAAAATTTTCTGTCATAGGCTGTAGTATTCATTAGGAACTTCAAATACTAAATTTGGTAAAAAAAATGTCGCTAAAATCGTCAAAATACCGAATATCGGTGGTACCGTTATATGGGATATCGGGAGGTACCATTATATGGGGGCTATACGAAGACGAGGACCTGCACAGACAATTTTCTGTCATAGGCTGTAGTATTCAATTCGCTCCCGCTTATCGGGAGGTACCGTTATATGGGGGCTATACGAAGATGTGGACCCACATGGCCCATTCTCAATACCAAAAGTCCTGCAGACATAATACACATTTGAGTACATTTTTATCAACTTACTTTATTTCGTTCGGAAGCTAGAGTGATTTCCACAGACTGACAAACGGACGGACGGACATTGTTAATACTTTGTGGGGTCCGAAATGTATATTTCGAGGTGTTACAAACGGAATGACAAACTTAATATACCCTCCATACTATGGTGGAGGGTATAAAAAATATTTATTGGTGCACTTTTGACATTTCCCTACTGATTTTATATCGAGAACAGACTGCTAGCTGACAACAACTTAAATAGGAGTAACTGAGCTATGAGTAAAGCGATTTCCTCGAGCCGATAACAATCTGAACACTTCAGATCTGAGAGCTCAATATCAGTGCACCACATGAAGTACCTCCCCACAACAGGTCAAAATTTCGAATAATTATGACTCTTTAAAATGAGAAATAAGAGTCAGATTTTCTTCATTTTGATATTTTTATTTACAGAAAATCTTGCGTGAAAGTGGAACATATCGGTCCACTCTTTTTGGTACCTTCCGCACAATGAGCCGAAATTTGGATGGCCATGAAGCTTGTAAAGCTCGAAATAAGCATTAAATTCCTTTCAAACTCGGCACATGTTAATATTTCTGTTACAGAAGACCAGATGTGAAGATGGAATATGTCGGACCACGCCTTCTGCTACCTTCCCCACAACGGGACAAAATTATAAATAATTATTTCTCTCATAAAATGCAAAATAAGCATCAAATTCTCCTCAAATTTCACATATCCCAATATTTTTTATTGGTGTGGAAATTGTAGATATCAGCCTACCTCCCTCTCACACAAAGGTTCACAGTTTGCAATACTTATGTCCCTCATAACTTGAGAAACAAGTCAGCGATCCTTTTCAAACTTAATGTAACTAAATATTTTTCTCAATCAAAGATTTGATGTGAATATGGACCTTGTCCACAAAAGTTTAAAACTATGATTAACAATTATTTCCAAAAAATAAATTGATGTTCCTGATATTTTGCACATTCAAATATTTTTAGCAGTATTAGATGAAGTGCAATGATTTGGTCCAATATATCTGGTACATAACTCATATTTCAACATTTTCCGAAAATTATCATATATCTCACATAAAATGGAGGAAGTAGTCGATATAGTCAAAACCTGACACCCTGTAGAATATATAAGAGTTAGTTTAGACGAGAAGTGGAAAATATTGACCCAATTCTTCGTTATCTGTCGCCAAAACCGAGTCATTATTTTTAATTTGTTTTACTAGTTTGACGATGTCGAGTCTCGAACTCACTACCTATAGCCTTGTATTAGGACCAACGTTACTCACTACTAGATATTATTTTGCAGATGGTAAGTAGTTGTCATTATTTTCGGGATACGGTCAATGTATGGGAATATCATTACTAGTAATGCTAAAAGTGGCACAAACGTCTACCAATTTCTTCCTGGTCATAGCTGCATTTATCAGCGTTTTATAGGTAGGATCCCTCCAGGTCCAGAATTTCATCGCATTTACCTAATTAGAATAAGTTTTATGGTGTTAAAACAAAGCGCAGCTTATAATAATTCAGCAAACTTCAATTCAAGATTTTACGATAGGAAACCTACGTCGTACCTTTACACTATTCCGTAAATATGTGATGACTTTGAAGATCTTAATTTTCAAAATTTCCATTAAAAAAACATCACGTTCACACACATGAAATGAGTTGTGATGTTTTTATTTTATTTTTCTCTCATGTTTTCTCTGCAGAATAATTGTATTTTCAATTCAAGTTATCAGATACAAAGTATGAGTTCCTAAACGCCTTCTTCATATGCCGCTTAACTATGTTCTTGCCTGCATTTTGGTGTGATCCTATTTGTCTTAATCTACCGACATTCTCTTATTTAGCACATATCTGATATATTTTTTTTCCTAAGCTGGAGTTTTCTGCCAGGAGTTTTTCCTTTTGTCTTCCCAACCTATTTGTTAACAACTCTTTCATATTCCTGACCAAGCGTCGTCGCCGTCGTCGTCGGCTATTCACATCTTTGTTATTTTCTTTTTAATTTTCTTCATGTGTTTTTTTTTTTTCTTTTTGCAGGAATTATGAAAAATTGTACGACACTCAATGGAGTATGTATGGATGAGAAGGGGAAGAGATGGCAGAAAAGTCCACATGATATTAATACGGCGTTTGAGTTCTTTGCTGAAATTATCAAAATTCCGTGCCACTTGCATCACATGAAGCTACACACACACACACAGAATACGTATACATTGTGCGGGCAGAACCACCAGGCAGGATACATAGATTATTGTCGGCTAGTCAAGTCTGGTACAATGTACTCCCAAAAGCCAGCCAAAGAGCTATATCACCGTTTTTAGGCGGCAATATTAGATTTTTCTGCGGCTTAACACCACGTTCGTCGTTGGCTTGTTTTTTTTGCTGCGCTGTTGTTTGTGCAACACGTACGCTGAATGAATCTAGATGTGCTCGTAGGCTGTGTCTCTTGACACAGAGGTTTTTTTTCTATCTTTCTCCCGCTGGATGGAGGCGAATGAATGTTGCCTCAGTTTCAATTATATTTGTATGTCAGTCGTTCGAACTAACCATTATCGAAACACGGACATCTCTGCAGAGTTTAGACGTTTCATTTTGGTTTTGTCTTTTTTGCATTACTTTTTTTATTATGCCCAAGAAATGGTAATTATTACCTGATATCTGTTAAATCATTATAGCGGATGTCATCAAAGGCAATGCAGAGGAGGATGGAGCATGATACCTTTGAAAATATGCATATCTTGTCGTAACTGTTTGTGATTTATAATTTTAGAGTAAAGTGTAGAATATGACGACGGATTATACGTCAGCATTGAAGACTTGTGCAAGGGCTTATATATTCATAAAGACGGTAGGTACTCTATCTATATAAGATCCCTCGAAGGTCTTTTATCAATATATGACTTGTGTAAAGCATTTATATAGAGACTATATATAGGACATTATATCTAAAACCAACCAATTTTCGATTTCATATTTAATGAATGCATGGTCTTCGATATATACAAATCCACATTATTAAAAGAGAAAGGTGTTTATAGTCAGAAGACATGTAGAACGTCTTCAATGATAGTTGAACTGTAGAAAGTCCCACTCCCCTTCAGTCGCTCCCCCCAGTAAAAGGTTGTATAGCCTTAGAAGACTTAAAGAATTCCTACTTTTTATGGGATATTTTTATACCCTACACTATACATTGTATGGAGGGTATATTGAGTTCGTCGTTCCGTATGTAACTTATCGAAATAATAAATTAGACCCAACAAAGTATATATATTCTTGATCAGCGTAAAATTCTAAGACGATTATTCATGGACATGGACATGGACAAATTAAGATAGGAAGAAAAAATTCTGCACAGATCAGCCTTTGGTCTGCAGGCAGGTCAAGTTCGAAGATGGACTACATTGGTCCACGATATCGTATAGCTCCATGCTAGTCCGACTCAAATTAAGATAGGCATATAAAATTTTGCAAAGATCAGCCTTTGGTCTACAGGCAGGTCAAGTTCGAAGATGGGCTATATCAGTCCACGATGTCGTGTAGCCCCCATATAACGGTACCCCCGATCTTGGGTATTTTGATGATTTTAGCCACATTTTTCAATCTAAATTGTCTGAGATTCTACACAAGGAGTTTTTTGTGAGTACCTTTTCTCCACATTAGCGTATAGCCCCGATATAACGGTACTTTCCGATATTTGGATGCTTTTAGCGTCATTTTTACCGGAATTGTTTCAAATTCCGTTTTTGAAGTTCGTAATGAATACTATAGTCTATGACGAAAAATTGCGTATGCAAGTCCACATCTTCTTATACCCCCACATAACGTTACCTTCTGATATTCAATATTGATTGATGATTTTAGGAACATTATTCACCTAAATTGTTTCTAATCTGGTATTTGAAGGGGTCATAGATTGCACCTATGACGGAAAACTCTCTATGTAGATCCACTACTTCATATTGCCCTCATATAACGGCACCTCCCTATTTTTGGTATTTTATCGTCGGAATTATTTCCAGTTTGATGATATTAGAGACTATTTCTACTTGAATTATTTCAAATTTTGTATATAAATATAGTAATGTGAACTACAACCCATGACAAAAAATGTATATGCAGGACCACGTCTTCATATATGCATAACCCCCATATAATGGTTTCCTTTTTATAACCTACATCACGGTTATTTGTAACAGGGAGAAGGAAGCGAGATAGAATCATACTTACTTTCGAGGATCTTCATAGAACCACTTTCTGAGTCGATTTATGCCGTCCGTCGGCTGTCTGTCCATGCATTTCCGTGAACAAAATGTAGGCCGCATTTATTATCCAAATGAGACGAAATTTGCAAACAATATTTTTTTGCTCCAAGGACGAACCCTATTGCAATTGGTGAGAATCGGATCAAATTTAGATATAGCTCCCATATATATCTTCAACCGATTTTAAACAATATCAACAAATGGCAAATATCAGTCTAAATGACCTGCATTATGCCACATCCGACCGAATTCGGTTTTGATGCACGTACATCAAACTTGGAGAAAATCGGTTCAGATATAGCTATAGCTCCCATACATATGTTTATCCGATTTGGTGTTTAAAGTCCCTTAAACACGTAATATGAACTCCACAACAATGATCTTTGGTACCAGATAAAGCTCTGAAATAAGTGTTTCAACTTTTGTCAAGATCAGTTCAGATTTGGATATAGCTACCATATATATCTTCAACCAATTTCGGTCAATATCAGCAAATGGCCAATATCAGTCCAAATGACCTGAAAAAGCCATAATTTTTACATTTGTGTACATTTTTTTGCCTCCATTTAGCAAAAAATGTCGGACATAGCATCAAATTTTAGCATAAGTTTAGATTTGTTCGAATTGGTCACCTATAGCACGAAAAACGGCCAATGAAACCGTCACACACTGCCCGAATGTTGCTCTGCGGTATTTTGGCCCATTCCCAGCGAAGCGCTTGCTTGAGGCGATCGACAATTTGGCATTTTTTAGTGCCAACCTTGCTGTCCAAAATACTACAGACACAATAGTCTAACGGCTTGATATTCGGAGATTTTGCTGGCCATTGTGCCCTGGATTGAAGCGAGGAACCTCGCCCTCACCCTTTTGTAACCATTCATAGGTGGCGCGTGCTGAGTCCTGTTGGAATGCCCAAGGTCTGCGGCCAAAATGTTTGAGTGACCAAGGCTTTAATACACCCTCCAGAATATTTTTGCGATTCGGAATTTAATTTGATGCAGCGGTCGATTAAAACGAGCGAAGAGCGACCATGGGCTGTTATAGCGGCCCACAACATCATCATGGCCGGCGCTTGATTTCGGGTGCCCAGTCGAATTTGCTCATTTTCAGCTGACCTCTTTGGCAAGTAACCCCGATCATTTTGTTTGTTTACAATCTGCCTGACAACGAATGTTTTCTCATCGGAGAAAACCAAATTCGGCCATTCACCACTTTCGACCAAGCGAAGCAACTCTTTAGTTCTTTTGAGTCTATTTTCTTTTTGTTGTGGTGAAGTTCTTGCACTTTTTGGATGGACTCAATGGCTTTTAATCTAATTTTTCAATATTTGCCGAATGGAATATTGCGATATGTTCAGCTCACGAGCCATTTTTCGGATACTGCGACGCTGGTTGTGATCAAGTCGCTTCTTTACTTTTTGAACCATTTCCGCTGATGTTGCTGTTTTCTTCCGTCCACTTCCTTGACGTCGGGCTACCCTACCAGCATCACGGTAACGAGCGATGGTACGAGACACCAATGATTTATTCACATTTAAATGCTGGAGTCCTCTTACGATAGCCACTTGTGGTTTTTCAGCCAAACATAAAGAAATCAAACTATAACGCTTGAATTCCATCACGAATAACTTTTTCTTTACTGGAAAATTCTCACCAAAATGCTTGTGTAGGCTTGTATACAATATAATGAGCTGTCAGTGAAATAACTTTAACAACTGTCGGTCGAGTGGCTTAGAAGTGACAACGGTCGCAGTTTTTCCACCTCACCCTACATGTATACCTATTAAGAGGTATAGTTATATTGAGAGTAAGTACGTCAAACCGGCCATGTGGACCGTGATGGTGTGGGCCGCCATAACAGTCGATTGTCGCTCTCGCTCGTATTAGTCGACTGTGGCATCATAATAATGCCGAAATATTCTGGAGGGTGTATTAAAGCATTAGGCAGGCAAACATTTTGGCCGCAGACCCTGGACATTCCAACAGGACTTAGCACTATCGCACTCAGCACCCAAGTATGGTTACAAAATGAGGTTCCTCGCTTCATTTCCAGCGCACAACGGCAACCAAAATCTCCGGATAGCAATCCGTTGGATTATTGTGTCTGGAGTATTTCGGAAAGCAAAGTTGGCACTAAAAAATTCCAGAGCACAATGGACACAAAAATCTCCGATTACAATCCGTTGGACTCTTGTGTCTGGAGTATTTTGGAAAGCAAGGTTGGCACTAAAAAATACCAAAGTTTCGATCACCTTAAGCAAGCGCTTCGCCGGGAATGGGCCAAAATACCGCAGAGCAACATTCGGGCAACGTGTGACGGTTTCATTGGCCATTTAAAGGCCATAATTCGTGCCAAAGTAACCAAAAGTCAATAATTTTTAATTTAAAAAAAAATTAAAAATTATGGCGTTTGACTTTATTGCATTTTTTTTTATCTCACTCTGTATTTGTAGGGTTTGAAATCATAATTTAGATGAGTTACAAACGGAATGACTAACTTAATATATCATCCATACTATGAATGGGGAATATACCAAAAAAATTGGCCGACATGACTCATTTTTATTGCTCCAATCCAAAGCTCTCCATAATTGTTCAAAGCTCTATATTAAGTGATACTAAACATATCCCGAAAGATGGGGGTACCTTTAAATTTGGCAAAGACTATGTAGGTAGGGCCTTTAGGATTGGCTGTGGCCACCATTGTCCCTCGTGGAAGCTGTAAGGAAACCTGTCAATGAAGGAAGGTGTTAGTGACATACTAAGGCAAAGATGGGAAAGTTGTACCATTGCCACAAACAAAAAAAAAAAAAAAAACTTTAGATCTTCCATCCTATTGAAAATCTGAACATGCTCACGACATTATTTGACAACCCGCTGCATACCAGTATCAAAGGAAGATCATATAAACTTTCTTTCCATTAGACTTGATATCATGCGATAGTTTTTCTAACCATACATTCATTATACCCAAAATAGGCATTCTATAATTTTCCTTAAAATCGCACATTCCATCACGCCATTACAAATCCCTTTAGTGACTAATATACCTACCTTCCAATTAATTTATAACCGTCTTTGTCTTTTTTCAAAATCTTCAGGAAAAATTGTGAGAAATGTAATTTTTTTTCAATAAAATTTCGTAATTATATGAACATGATCGGGCATTTTGTGGAGCTTTAACCTGGCTACCCTTGGCCAATACCTAGTACTAATAATATCCCCCTTTAACTTAAGGTATGGAAACTAACACGTTTCCTATAACTGTGTCTGTGACGACCACAGCTACTTTCACACCAAAAGTGAAGAAACTGGAAACATGAAACAAACAAAAAATTGAAAATACCTTTGTGAACGAACATCTCAACGGGATTAATAGGAAAATAAAGAAGAACAATCTAAGGTTTCTTTTCGACTACACACAAAGAAGAAAACAATAATAGGAAACTGAAAGAAACACACTTGCAAGATAAATGAGGCAATCATGCCACATACTCAAATCACAGTGCAATGAATTCCTTTGCGGGTTTCCATAATGACCGCTGGGTATCCATTACCTATAACATTATGGCTCATCTAGACAAGAACAACAGCAACAAAAGCAGCAGCATGGACAACAACGAAATACTGCCACTTATGACCATCAAATCTTGTAGCTAGATTCTGGGTTTTTTTGTTTCATGCATTTCAAACTTGGAGAGTCTTGGCCATTCATCTATCAGCCACATTATGGTCCCTATCTGTCTATTTGGCCCTTTTCTCCTTTTGTGTTCAACATCCAGCCATACGTATGAACAATTCGAAAACAATTTAATGGAAAAATAATAAAGGGATCATCATGCATTTCGCCCTGTCTTGTTTCATTTATTATTGTTGTCGTTATTGTTGTTGCTGAGGCTGGTGCTGATGCTGCTGCTGTTATTTTCTGAAGATTTTTCTAACACATCATTACCGCGATAATGGTGATGGGGTCATGCCGTCTCAGCCATAACAACAAAAGAAAGCCTTCGGTTATGGCGTTAAAACTTCAAAAGGGTTAACACAAAACAAAAATCTGAAAAAGTGAAAAAAAAAAACAGACAAAACGAAAAAATCAAAGCAAAACCCTTAATTAATTGTTAAAAATGTTAAGTACTTTTAGCTACCAGTGCTGTTCTGTTTTACTTGTTAGTTTTCTTTTTCTTTCCTTTTTTTCGTGAAACACGATAAGAAAGAAAGAAAGAAAATGATTGACCTCCCAAAAAAAGCGACATGAAAAGAAAACTCACAAAGACATCAATTAGTTGTTGCTATCATTAGTAACAAGAAAAAGCCTTTTGAATCTTTACCGTCCAATTTTCTAAATGTGATTGATTTCAGTGTAAATTAGATGAAATTTTAACAGGGCAGCTATGGCCGGTATTGAGGTGGGGGGATCATGCCAAACTCGATATGCTACAATCATAAAATATACTATTGTCGGCACGAAGGCTCTACGATACTTAAATTGCGAACCTATCAGGAAGCTATGGCCAAAATGGGTCTAGATGGGGTCTCAGCCTTATGTTTATGTCATATGGAATATAGATCGAAGGTGGGCAATATCGGTCTCCTAATTCTTGCCTTTTTCCACCAAAAGCTCAGAGCTAAAACCCATTATGAACTACAAATATAAATTTTTACACAAATCCGTGGAAAAATGTGGCAAAAACCATCAAAATACTGAATATCCGGAGGTACTGTTATATAGGGGCTATATAAAAACATACAATGTTTCCCCCGCCCAAGAAAGAACCCATTATGATCTCTAAATTATCAAAATACCGAATTAAGTGATATTTTCTTAAATAGGGATTTACGAAAACGTCGACCTGTGTAGACAATTTTCTGCACAGTAATTGGTTGAAGTAACTTGAGATGAAGGAACTTGAAAACTTTTCAAAAAAATCCGTCGAAAACCCCGCTCAAAGGAAAACCAAAATATACAATTTTATTTAATTTTATATACAATTTTATGCCCTAGGCTGTAGTACTCATTACGAACTTTAAATTTAAACAATTCCAATTAAAAATGTCTCTAATATCATCAAACTAGAAACAATTCCGGAGAATAATTCCGCTAATGTCACCACAATACTAAATATAGAAGAGGATGTACATAGATAATTTCCCGTCATAGGTTGTATTCCCCATTGCGGGCTTCAAAAAACGAAATTTGAAACAATTCCGGTGAATAATGTTCTTAAAATGGAGTAAAAAACAGAAAAGTTCGACCGGGCCGAACTTTTAATAACCTTCACCATTATAAAAAAACATTAAAAATTTCCATAAAAAAGAAAACAAGTTCGGCTGGGCCGAACTTTGAATACCCTCCAGCATTTGGAACGAATTTGGCAATTCTCAAAAACAATAAAATCCGTTAAAAATTCTGTTAATATAGCTGTTATATTAGGCTCAATACGACGACATGGACCTGCATAGGTAACTTTTGTCATAAGCCATTACAATATTCAAATGATGAATAATGTTATATGGGAGCTATACGAAGACGTGGATCTGCACAGACAATTTTCTGTCATGGGCTGTAGTATTCATTGCGAAATTTAAATACCAAATTTGAAACAATTCCGGTGAATAATGTCGCAAAAATCATCAAAATATCCCGAATATCGGGAGGACCCTTATATAGGGGCTATTTTCTGTCTTAGGCTGTACAATCCATTACGAGCCTCAAATGACAAATTTGAAACATTTCCGGTTAATAATGTCACTGTAATCCATTATTTGGGGGCTATACCAAAACGTGGACCTACAAGACCCATTATATGGGGGCTATACCAAAACGTGGACCTACATGACATACTTTTCAATACCAAAAATCCTGCAGACATAATACACATTTAAGTAAGGTTTTTCAACCTACGTCATTTCGTTTGGAAGCTAGAGTGATTTCCACAGACGGACGGACATCGTTAAATCGTCTTAGAATTTTTAGCTGATCAAGAATATATATACTTTGTGGGGTCTAAAGTTTATATTTCGAGGTGTTACAAACGGAATGACATTTTTAACATACCCTTCATACTGTGGTGGAGGGTATAAAAACGTAGCTAATACCCTCCAACATTTGAAAGGAACTTGAAAAGTTTCAAAAAATTCCGAAAACTACCACTTAAATTAAAACCGTTATATGGGGGCTATACGAAGATATGGACATGCATACGAATTTTTTTGCAATAGGCTGTAGTATCTATTATGGACTTCAAATACCAAATTTGAAATAATTTCCTTAAATAATGTTGATAAAATCATGAAAATACCGAATATTGGGAGGTGCCGTTATATGGGAGCTATACGAAGACGTGGATCGACATGGACCATTTATGAACTTCACCTGCCTATTGTAAACTGTGCACGTATGTACAATTTTAGCCTTTTATATTATTTTGTTCGAAAGATAGCGTGATTACAACAGAGAGACAGACGAACGAACATCGCTAGATCGCCTTAGAATTTTACGCTGATCCAGAATATAAATACATTGTAGGGTCTATAATGAATATTGCGATGAGTTACAAACGATATTACAAAGCTAATATACCCTCCATAAAATTGTAGAGTGTATAAAATCGAGTAAAAAAGGTGTTAAGTTCGGACAAGCCGAATCTTCTTATAATCCAACAGTGCCCAGGATTAAAATAAAACCAGTAAAGAAAGGTCAAAAGTCGGACGAGGCCGATTATATTATACCCTACACCACAATGCGTATTTTGTAGAACTCCCGTAACAAAAAAGTTTATATTGGGAATTTATGTGAACTAGATCAAACCAACTTGAATGCGTATCATGGCTTTAGAGCAGTCCCAAACTGGGAACTATATCCCAGTTTGAACCGATTTCAACAAATTTGACGAGGAAGCTTTTGTACCTCTAGTACCAAATAACATTGCTGTATAGTGCATAATATGACTTCGATAAAAAATGTAATATAAAATATTTATTGGAGCATTAGATATACCGGACCTAGTTTAACCAAATGGAAAAATTCGATTGAATATAAAAAAATCTATTCAATTTTGGCTGATATTACATATATCGTGGACAATAACCGTAAAATCGGATGGAGATGTATATCGAAGGTATATAAACGTCTGAACCGATATCGATCAAATTTGGTAGAGGTATGAAACATATATATGGAAACTATAGCTATATCTGAACCGATTTTCACCAAAATTTTAAATACTTGTTTCTAGGATGAATTAAGTCTGAATTGCAGAGATTCAGTTTATCTGGACTGATATTAGCCATTTGGTGCAATATAAACCATATATCGAAAAAATATATATTGGAGTTATAGCCAAATCTGATCCGACAGAGGTATTTCTGGGCTGTATGTGATATCTGGTACCAAATATCATTCATGTGGAGTGCATATTACGCATGTGAGGGATTCCATACGTCAGATCAGACAAAACATATACTGGGAGCTATAGAAATATCTTAACCAATTTTCTCCAAATTTTGACCTACTTGCTTCTAAACTGAATTCGGTCGGATGTGCAAAAATTCAGGTCATTTGGATTGATATTTGACATTTGGTGCACAATTAACCTGAAGACACATATAGGAGCTATGTCTAAATTTGAACAGATTCTCACCAATTTCGATAAGGTAGTTTGGAAAATTTCTTCTCAATTGGATAATAAATGCAACCTGCATTTTGTTCATAAAAATATATGGACGGACGGACTGGCATGCATAAATCGACTCAGAACGTGATTCTATGAATATCCTCAAAAGTAACTACAGGTCTATCTCGCTTCCTTCTCCATGTTACAAACAAATGCACAAAGACATAATACCCTTATGTAGTGTAGGATATAAAAAATAATATTTCCGGCAATAGTTTTGTTAAACTTAATCACCAATATAAACATGTACAATTTAATTTTTCCCTGTGATTTTAATACACCTCCACATTCGTGTGAACTAAAAAAAAAATTGCTTAACAATTGTTTTTTGCCTAAAGGCTAACTCAACCAAACCAAGCCATTGACATGTCATGTTGTATCAGCTATCTATCAGTTTGTCTATCGTTATGTTCGAAATTATCGATTAAATAATCAAATTGTAGAGTATGGGAATTATTATACAGTTGACATTGATTTTGGGTTAAATTAAATGCTCGATACAAAGTTGTAGAATATTCGATGTTGGTGGAAAGAAAAATAGCACGCAAACATGCAAAACTGATATCTTTTTTTTGTAATTTGTCGATTTGAAATTCATTAACAAACCATGGTTACAAGTGCAGAGTTCAAAGGGTAATTTAGGGAATTTGACAAATGTGGGGAGAAATTAGTTGATGGATTTCAAAAAAAAAAAAAAAAAAAAAAAAAAAAAAAAAAAAAAAAAAAAAAAAAAAAAAAACACAATTATAAAAGCTCTTAAGTTCAGCCGGGCTCAATTTTAGTACCCTCCTCTATTTGGAAACTTACACTTTTGCAAATATTTGCTAAATATATGTTAAGGTCTGATATTCGAGGGAAATATATTTTTATCTGTCAATAGGACTTTGACGCATAAAAAGTGAGTGAAGATAATTTTGTACAGAGTAGATTATTCTTTTCTGTTCTATTCTGAACACAAAATACCATATTTTAAATAATTAATCTTAACAATGTGGTCAGAATCATAAAAATACAACACATATTGAGGTAATTTTATTTGGGAGGCTATATGAAGACCTTGTTTTATTTATTAATTAGTTTTTTATACCCTCCACCATACATAGTATGGAGGGTATATGACATTATTCGTCGGAGTTGTTTGAAATTTTGTATTTAAAGTTCCTAATAGGTTATATTCGTCACACCATTGCAAAATGGAACCACATCCAATTTTTCTGTCAAGAACTGTTTCAGAGTCTAAATATGTAACCTCAATATCGCATTTCTAAACCACCACCAAATCTCAAACACAGATACCACTAGTAATATATTTATTAAATTTCAGAATTTTTCTCAATCCCTTCACCCGACACTATTCTAGTGACAGCCCATTATATTGTTTACAAGCGTACAAAAGCATATTGGTGAGAATTTTCCAGAAAAAAAGTTATTCGCTATGGAATTCAGGCGTGATAGTGCTATTTCTTTATATTTGGCTCGAAAACCACAAGTGGCTATCGTTAGAGCACTCCAGCATTTAAATGTGAATATATCTTTTGTGTCTCGTAGTACCGCACCTTACCGTGATACTGGTACCGTAGCCCGACGTCAAGGGAGTGAACGGAAGAAAAGAGCAACATCAGCAGAAATGGTTCGAAAAGTAAAGAAGTGACTTAATTGAAACCCGCATTGCAATGACCGAAAAATGGCTCGTGAGCTGAAAATATCGCAATATTCCATTCGGCAAATATTGAAAAGTGAGTAAAGCCATTGAAATTCCAAAAAGTGCAAGAACTTACTCCGCAACAAAAAGAGCTAGAATTTGCTTCGCTTGGCCGAAAGTGGTGAACTGCCGAATTTGGTTTTCTCCGATGAGAAAACATTCGTTGTCCAGCAGTTTGTAAACAAACAAAATTATCGTGTTTACTTGCCAAAATGTGCACCTTCGGTTGGCCACCAGAACTCAAGCGCCGGTCATGGTGATGGTTTGGGCCACCACAACAGCCGATGGTCACTCTCCGCTCGTATTAATCGAAATTGGCATCAGAATAAATGCCGAATATTATCACGAAATTATTCTGGAGGCTGTATTAAAGCCTTGGGCTCGCAAACTTTATGGCAGCAGACCTTGAACATTTCAATAGGACTCAGCATGGGCCACCCAAGAATGGTTACAAAATAAGGTTCGTCGCTTCATTTCCAGCTCACAATGACGACCAAAATCTTCGGATACCAATCCGTTGGACTATTGTGTCTGGAGTATTTTGGAAAGCATGGTTGGTACAAAAAATACCAAAGTGTCAATCACCTCAAGCATGTGCTTCGCCGGGAATGGGCCAAAATACCTCAAAATACTGTTTGAAGGCCACAAATCGTGCAAAGGTGACTAATTCGAACAAATCTAAACTTACTTTAAAATTTGATTTTTTTCTGTTATATTTTTTTAATTCAATAAAATTTAAAAAAAAAAAAACGTAAAAATTATGGCGTTTGAATCTGTTGCAGTTTTTTTTTATATCACTCTGTACACATATTGTACACATATGCATATAAAAAATTCGAAAAACCCTTTAGTTTGCCTATTGTTCACAACATCAAAGGCATTTATTCCAACTTTCAGACATCCAGCTCTATTCCCTTTCCATATGCCAACGTTAATACTATTCAGTATTTTTAGTACGTATTTTCGAGTCCCCCTCCAACTATTTATTACGTATTTCCAACTACACCTCCAAATCTCAACCCTACACACTTATGGTGGTCTTTAAGCCAACTCCAACTCTTTATACCCAACAGCAGACACCCAAATACCAACATTTTAAATTTCCCGATCAATCCGTTCAATCAAAACAAACTTGTATCGGATAAAGTACCATTTGGTACAGTTGTTACACCTTCTACACTTTTCAAAAAATACCTACTTATATCAATACTACTTCGCAAAAATAATTTCGATACCAAATGTCAAAATTCCAAAAGGTACGAAATTTAGTGCCTTTTAGTACACTTCTAGTCCGGATTTTAAAAAGCCTTATCTCACCTTACCCACCTGCAAATATGCAAAATTTCAAGATGCTAGCTTAAGCCGTTTTTCATGTAGGCGTTGATGAATTCAGTGAATCAGCCAGTCACTAATTTTTTATATAATTTATAAATAGAATAAGAACCTTCATCTTAACTCAAAATTTTGTATATTTGAAAGTTTAGAATAAATGTATCTCAAAATAATATAAAAACAATTCTATTTTCACAATCTAAAGTTGTGAAATATTAAAATTTAAATATATGTATTCATTGTTCCATAATTTAATATTTCCATTCACATTAATTTAATATTGAATAGTGTTTAAAGTTTTCAATAAAGTTTCATAGTTTCGAACATCATCGACGAATCAATACCTAAAACCATCGTACAACGGACGCTGTGAATGCCATACGTTCTCCTTTCCAACTCCCTTTCCAGCGATTATTAACAATAAACTTTATAACCGCAAATACTAAAACCACTTTGTTTACAACTCTTCTTCGGCTAGAACAGACTATACCAAAAATATGGAGAGAAAAAAAAAAAAAAACAAAACCATAGAACCACCAAACCGGCTACAATATTGTCTTACCACACGTTTACAGACAGAAGAGAATCACCTTCTGACTAAATAGATAAACAGCTTTTATGGCCAATAGAGAAGCAAATAGTTCAAATGTGTTTTTGGTTGCTGTTGCAACATACAAGGAATAGACGTTGAGGCAATAGGAATAACTGGCGCAAAAAATGAAAACAACAAGAAAATGGACGAGCGAACGAACGAACATTGAAAACCTCAAATGAATTTAAAAACTTTAACCGCCAATGGGAGATGGTATTCTCAAATGAGTACCGAGAGCAGACTGGAGCAAAATACTTGAAAATACCACAACAAAATACTTATGACACCACTCATCATGATTCTTGCCGAAGCTGGTGTGTGTTCGATGATGGAGATGATGATGACGATGGCGATGTTGTTGTTGTTTATGATGCAACTATCCCAGCCAGTTTTTATGATGAGGAGCATGGTATAATGTCGGGAATGATTAAGGTTGGACAGGTGTTATATTTTGAAGGCCTTTTTAAAGAAGCATTCAACATGAGCAAGGCATAAATGTTAGGTGTTTTTTTTATATGGAAGCCACATAAGTCCTGACTCTGAATTAAAAAGAGCATTACTTCGAATTTGAAATTTAACAAGTAAAAAACATTAAGTTCGGCCGGGCCAAACTTTTAATACCCTCCACCTTAGGATAAAGGAAACATTAGGGCCCATTTGTCCCACATATACCAATTTTTGGACATATTCATGGGAAAATGTCCTAAAAATCATCACAATACCGAATATCGGGAATACGGCCATATGGGGCTATACAAAAACGTGGACATATACATACAGTGTTTCGCCAAAAGTGCTAGAACCCATTAAGACCAACAAATAACAATTTCTAGACAAATCCGCGAAGAAATGTGGCAAAAAACATTCAAATGCCGAATATCGGGAGGTACCGTTATATAAGGGCCATACCAAATCGTGGACCTATACATGCAATGTTACGCCAAAGGGGCTAGAACCCATTATGACCTACAAATACCAATTTTAAGACAAATCCGTGAAAATGTAGCAAAAATCATCAAAATACCAAATATCGGGAAGTACCGTTATATGGGGACTATACCAAAACGTGGACCTATAATTACAATGATTCTCCACACGAACAAGGACCCATTATGACCTTCAAATAACAATTTTTAGAGAAATCCGTGAAAAATTGTAGCATAAATCATCAAAATATCGAATATCGGGAGGTACCGTTATATGGGGACTATACCAAAACGTGGACCTATACATACAATGTTTCGCCATACGAAGTAGGACCCATTATGACCCACAAATACCAATTTTTAGACAAATCAGTGAAAAAATGTGGCAAAAACCATCAAAATACCGAATATCGGGAGGTACCGGTTAATGGGGTCTATACCAAAACGTGGACCCATACATGCAATGTTTCCCCACTCGAGCTGGAACCCATTATGACCAACAAATGCCAATTTTTAGAGAAATCCGTGAAAAAAATGTGGGAAAAATCAACAAAATACCGAATATCGGTAGGTACTGTTATATGGGCACTATACCAAAACGTGGACCGATATATCTCATTTTCAATACCAACCATCCTAGACACAATACAAATTGCTCTGCTAAATGTTGGCGCTCTACGTCAAATAATGTGGACTGTATCGTGATTTCAACAGACAGACAGGCGTACAGACAGACAGACGGACATCGTTAAATCAACTTAGAATTTTATGCTGGTTATGAATATCTATACTTTATGGGGTCTACGACTAATATTTAAGGATATTACAAACGGAATGACAAAATTAATATACCCTCCTTTCCAAGGTGGAGGATATAAAAATGACGTAACTTAGTGTAAAGTAACTATTGAAAAACTTTCTTTGACATATAATTATTATTATAAGATTATATAGGTCCACGTTTTCGTATATCCCCATATTACTGGAACTCCCGATATTCAACAGTAACTATGGATTTTTTATACCCATAGTGACTGTCGAGGATCTTCATAGAATCACTTTCCGAGTAAATTTATGCATGTCAGTCCGTCCGTCTGTCATGTATTTTTGTAAACAAAATACAAGTCGCATTTATTGTCCGACTGAGATCAAATTTCAAATGACTTGAATTTTAGCACATCCTACCGAATTAACTCTAGAAGAAAGTACATCAAATTTGTTGAAAATCGGTATAGCTATAGCTCCCATATATATGTTTCATCCGATTAGGTGTTAAAGTCCCTCACATTCGTAATATGCACTACACAACAAAGATATTTGGTACCAGATATCTTATCGGGGAAATACCTTTGGAAACATTTTATCGAGATCGGCTCATATGGTCTAGGGTATCATATAGTCGGCCCCGCCCGACTTTTGACTTTTCCTTACTGGTTTTTACATTTTGAAAGTTCATTCTAAATTACCTGCATTTTATACCCTCAGCCATGTGACTACAGAGGGTATAAATAATTTGATACGGCCAAAAAATGCTTCATAGAAATAATGGTATCTTTGGACCAAATCCTTTTCAAGATATTTGGAGTCAATCTAAGGGTTTCTATCTGTCCATCTGTCTCTCTAGCTGGCTAGTGCGCACAATAAGTCTCGAAGAAAGTAGCCGATTTGGTCCAAACTTGGTACATCACAATATTACTGTCAAACTTAAATGGAATTCGTAGAAAGACAACATCGGTCACCTCCTACTCGTAACTCCTCCACAAAAGGTAAAAGTTTCAAAAAAAATTTACCTCAAAGAAAGATACAGGATTATTGGATGTTTGTCAGTGCTAGGTTCAGGTGTGGAAATGAACAATATTGGGCAACTCCACCAAGTACCTCCCCCAAAAAAAGTCAAAATTTGGAATAATTATAACTCCTATAAAATGTGAATGAAATAAGTGTCCGATTATCTTCAAATTTTGCACAAACTAATATTTCTACCAACAAAAGATCTGGAGTCAAGATAAGATATATCGAATCGGATCGAATGCAATAGGTGTCCGATTGTCTTCAAATTTTGCACAACCTAATATTTCTACCAACACAAGATCTGGTGTCAAGATAAGATATATCGGTCCACTCCATCAAGTACCTCCCCCACAAAAGGCCAAAATTTGAAATAACTAGAACTCTTGTTAAATGTGAAAAAGAGTCCGATTATCCTCAAATTTTACATACTCCAATATTTTTATTAAAACAAGATCAGGTGTGAAGGTAGGGTATATCGGTCCACTTCTTCTGTTACCCACCCCCAAAGGGTCAAAATTTGGAATAAATATAACTCTTATCAAATATGAAATAAGATTCCAAATTTCAAATTTCACACATCATAATATTTTTATTAACACGAGATTTGGTGTGAAGGTAGGATATACTCCTATCAGTTCACCCTTTCTAATACCTCCCCCTTAACGGGTGAAAATGTTGAATAATTATATCTCTCATAAAATACGAAATTGGCATCAGAATCTTTTCAAATTTCAAATATCCCAAAATTTCTATCAACACAAAACCAGGTGTGAAGATGAAATATGTCGGACCACGCCTTCTGATACCTCCCCCACAACGGGTCAAAAATTTGAATAAGTATATCTCTCATAAAATACGAAATAAGCTCCAGATTCTTTTCAAATTTCATGTACACCAATATTTTTACTTACGCAAGTTCCGCTATGAAAATGATAGATATTGACCTACCCCTTCTGGTAACTCTCCCACAAAGGTTAGCTTTTTGCAATATTTATATCTCTCATAATATGCGAGACACCAGATTATTACCAAACAAGTAAAAAAGCAGTAAGTTCGGCCGGGCCGAACTTTGAATACCTTCCACCATTTGGAACGAAATCGGACATTTTCAAAAAATAAAAGTAAAATCCATTAAAAATTCTGTTAAAATCTCGGAAGGTGCCGATATATGGGGGGATAAACGATATTGTGGACCTATATAGACAAATCTATGTCTAGGGATAAAGTACTTACAAATAACTCCTTGTATAGAATTTAAGACAATTCCGTTTAAAAATGTAACTAAAATCATCAAAATACCGAATATCGGAATAATTCTCAGCCAAGGGATAAAGTACACACAAAGAACTCCTTGTGTGGATTTTTATACAATTCCATTAGAAAATGTGGCTAAAATTATCAAAACACCGAATATCGGGGGGGTACCGTTATATGGGGCCCATACGATATCGCGGACCTATATAGATAATTCTCTGCCAAGAAATAAAGTGCTCTTAGAGAACTGCTTGTGTGTATTTTCATACAATTCCATTGTAAAATGTGGCTAAAATCATCAAAATACTGGATATCGGGGGTACCGTTATATGGGGGCTACACGATATCGTGAACCGATATAGCCCATATTCGGTATTTGGATAATTTTAGACTCATTTTTAGGGGATTATTTCAAATTTTCTTATTTTTACCAAGAAATGAGCTATCCCCCAAGTTACATTCGATAACGGAATTGTTTTTGTTTTGGTATTTAGGGCTCGAGTTCCATCGAAATTCTGTAAAACTCTTAGGACTGGGTAGCCAGCAGAGAGACCGACGGGCGGCCAAGCCTAGATCGACTTAAATTTTCCTTAAACAGATTTGTTCAAAGATACCTCTAAACCATTATTTCGACGAGACGATTAAATACTGGGATTAAATACTACGATGTAAAAAGGCCCCTAATTTCGGCCACTCCAAAACCTCACAACACTTCCAATAATCATGCACAGGATCAATATAATTTCAATGACGTTGAAAAAGATGCTAGCTGCTGCTGTTGTCGGTGCAAAACAACAAAACTGCTGATGATGCTTGGTTGGTTGGGTGGCTGCTGTTTTGTTCCTTGCCCAGCTACTTACTGGGTTCCAAGAGCATCTTCTTGTTTATGAATATGATGGAGAACACCGACCGCCGAACGAACATAAGTGTAATCTTTTTATTAGTTACTACTTTCTGGGCGATGTAATGGCGCGCATGCATCATTGTTGCTATTCAGACCCGAAACAGTAATGAGACGTGTGATGTGATGCAATTCCATGCCAATGAATGCCCTATCTCAGGCTCTGTAACTAAGAGCGAGCGAGCAAGCGAAGAAAAAAACAAAAACAAAAGCATTTTATAAACTAAGAACACTCAAAAAACAATCAATATGGCATTGGCCGTATGGCTGACTGACTGTCTGCCTGACTGAGTGACTTGCCTGATACGATGGTGTAAAATGTAATCCATCAATACCGCCAATGTGAATACCCAGTCAATCGATCCCAAGGATGATGGCCGTAGGAAGTAAAGGAGCTGTAAGGTGTAGAGGAAAAATAAGTGGCATCAAAATGTAACTGCTTTCCAAGTGCAACCACTGAGCATGATAACCCCTTTGGTGTCTGAGTATCTGCTGCTGCTGCTGTTGCCGGTTCTCAAGTATTGTGCAACAAAAGAAAACTTTTCAGATGCCATAGTTTAGATATAATTGGAATGTTGAAATGTGCTCATCATTTTCGATCGGAGAAAACAATATGATAGCGTTGTAACGCAATACCAAAATATCGATTTTGTGAGTGAATGTGTGAGAGTGTGTGTTGTGTGATGTAAGGCGTAGATAGCCTCTTAAAGAAGAATTTGTCTTGAAAGGAAAACTGCAAGTATGAGCTGTTTTCGAAGCTGCATTGTTTCAATAGCGTAACAATGTTTTCGCCAAAGTATTTTGATGCACTCGGTCGGTTGATGGGTCGCTTTTGAATATGCAAAGGGTGGATGTTAAAAATGTACGAGTTGGGATAAGTAAGGAGGCTATTCTACAAAAATTGAAAACGACGAAATGTTCAAAATGTTCAAAACATAAAATTCTGCAAAAATAATAAAAAATAAAAAAATAATAATTAATAATTACAAAATTTGCTAATTCATTATCAATTTTTTGTGACATATAAAATGCTCAGAAAAATATGTTTAAATCAGAACTTAATTTCAAATCTAAAAACCTTTCAACCATATTTTTATGCCTTACAGCTCTACGAGTTGGTGGTGTTATAAGTTTGATAAAACAACGATATTATATATCAATTTTTCTATCTCTCCGAGCAGCGTCTATCTAGTTATGTGTGTCCTTCTGTCAGCCTATACTAATTTGTAATTACGCTACAGGTCACAATTATGGTCCTATCCTCACGAAACTTGGCATGGAGTTGGGGCTATGACCGAAGTAGAAACCTATTGGTTTTGGATGTGAAAGCAAAATATTTATTGAAATTTACCAAAAATAGAAAAATTTAATTTTCTGTTGATCACTGGTCACAATTATAAACCAATCGATGTGAAATTTTGCATGGGGTAAAGATTTAGGAGGGGCAGAAGCTTACTAAATTGGATGGTCATTGAATAATATTTAGAGGGTAAAATGGACAATAACTTTTGGGTAAAAAATACTCAAAACTTCCATTCAATTGGGAATATATTTAATACTGAAAGTCACTTCCTGGATTATATGTCTTTATGTATATAAAAGAGTAGTGAAATAACTGACTGATACAGAATCAACGCCCAAACGAAACGGCTGAAACTATTATCTTGAAATTTTGAACCAGGGTCAGTCTTTGTGCGTAGGCGTGTAATACGGCTGAGTTTTCGGAAATTCGTACTAAAAAGATAAGAAAAGTACTAAACATTTAATTCTCTGTATTGGACATGCCAAACGAGCTAAAATTCTGAAATTTGGAAAGAAAGTAACTGATGGAGTGCTAAATAGAAGTACTAAAGGCTTTTTGGAAATTCGAACTCTAGGGTTGTGAAAGTTTCTAAAATATTACTAAACTCCTAAAATGGTACCATTTGGTATTATGTGAATTGATTGAGCTAAAAACTTGAAATTTGGTATGGGAGTCAATATTGGAAAATAAGTTTGAAGTATGAGGGTGGTCTTGGAAATGTGTATAGAATAATACTAAATTTGGTACTGTTTGGCTTAGGGTGAACGGATGAAGCTGGAATTTTGTAATTTTGTATTGTGTCCCGGTTGTTGATAGGTTTTTGATAAAGAGGTGGTCTTGGAAATGTGTACTACAAGTGCACGAAAAGTACTAACTAGTACTATATTTAGTACAATTTGGTATTGGGTGAACAGGCAGTACTTTAAATCTGGAACTTTGTATTGGGGTCGCTGTTTATGTCTACCCTGGACATATGGATTTGGCTTCGGAAATGTGTACTATAATTGTACGAAGAGTACTGAAAGTTCGATGTTGGGTGAAGGGATAGGATAAAATGCTGAAATTTGATAATTAGATTTCTGATGGTATCTGTGTTTGAGATATGGCGGTGGTTTTGGGAAAATATACTATAATTGTACGAAAAGTACTAAAATGCATTAAATGTTGTATTGGGTGAAGGAATATAGCTGAAATCCTTAAATTTAATATAGATGTCACCGTTGGTGTTTTAAACGTGTAATATAATTGTTCGAAAAGTTCAATGTGAAATTCTGAAATTTGATTAAATAGTATTAAATTTGGTATTGGGTCAAGAAATAGAGCGGAAATCCTGAAATCAGATGGTATTTGCGGTCAAGATATGGAGGTGGGTTTGGAAATGTGTACTATTATTGTTCTAAAAGTACTTAATAGTACTTAATGTGGTATTAGCTGAAGGAATAGGGCTGATATTCTGAAATTTGATATTGAGATATGAGAATTGATATGGAATTGAGATATGAAGGTGCTTTGAAAATGAGTCCTATATTTGAACGAAACGGACTAAATTGTACTAAATTTGACACTGGGTGAAGAGATAGGGCTGAAATTCTGAAATTTGGTATACATATATACATATACATATATACATGTCACTGCTGATGTTTTGGCTAAGATATGCTGGTGGAATTGTGCACTACAATTTAAATCTGATTTTCAAAATAATTGTAAAATATTTTTATTAAACTATTATCTCAGATCTGCTAGTCCTTCAAAAATATTACTTAAAATATATATATTTAACTTCATTATTTTTTACTACACGATCTAGGTTCTGAAAGTGCATCATCAAACATTTAAAAATCACAACCAGACTTCTTGAATTTTTTTAAATCCTCCATAGGCTATTATTTCGAAAAAAAATCACGATCCTAGTCCTTTATAAAATATATTTGTTTAGAAAATCGACGGCCCAGTCATTTATAGAAGATTTCTTAAAAAATTCACAATCAAAATCTCAAATAAAATATTAAAACAAGCAAAAAAGCTGCTAAGTTATTCGGTGCCGAAGTTTTTGGTACCCTCCACCATTTGGAAGGAACTTTAAAAATTTCAAAAAAAGTTCTGTCAAAAAATACCGCTTAAATGAAGACCGTTATAGATGGGCCTTACGAAGACGTTGTTCTGCATAATTATTTTTTCATAGGTGCCCATTACGAGCTTCAAATACAATTCCTGTGAATAATGTCGCAAAAATCCTCAAAATACGATATTGTGGACCTATATAGACAATTCTCTTCCAGGGGGTAAAGTACACACAAACAACGCCTTGTGTAGAATTTCACACAATTTCATTAAAAAATGTGGTTAAAATCATCAAAATGACGAATATCGGGGTACAGTTATATTGGGGGTATGCGATATCGTGGACTAATATACCCCATCTTCGAAATTCGAACTGCCTGAATACAAAAGACTCATCTGTGCAAGATGTTGACTTCCTATCTTAAATCGTTTTGATTCTAGCATTATTACAACAACGGACGGACAGGAATAAATCGTCTTAGAATTTAAGCTGAATATATCTCCTTTGTTAGGTCTAAAATTATTATTTCGATGAGTTACTAACGGAATGACGAACTTAATATACCCTCAATACTATGTATGGTGGAGAGTTTAAAAAACGCCATTTCAGAACTACCTAGAAATTTTTTTTTTGTCAAAGTAAATACTAACATCACTTGAGAGATATTTTTAATCCCCTGATCTTAGTCCTTTATAAAATAGTTTTTCAAAAGTCCACGATCTTAGTCCTTCAAAAAAATAAATGAACTAAAAACTACTACAACTAAAAAATTGCATAATTCTTAAAAAGTCCACGTTCCCAAATTTTTAAAAAAACATATGGTCTTAATGAAATACTTTTAAAAAATTTACGATATCGGATCTGGTAGTAATTCATTAAATATTTTTTTTTTAATCCACATTCAGAGATCGAATAGCTCCTCATAGAATATTTTTAGAAAAATCCACGATCTTCAAGAAATATTTAAAATATCATTAAAATATTAAAAATAAAACTAAAATGATGTAGTTCGCACAAATTGACATTTTCGAAAGGTATTTTCAAACAACCCTCGTTAATATTTATATATTTATTCCCACAATTCATTTCCATTCTTTCTGAACGATGACTGTAGTAGTGCTATTGTTTGGATGTGTTTGAAGTTATATTAACTCACAAATCTGGAAGTGCTAAAGTTTTGTAATGTTATAAGCCACTGTTACTTAACCGACTGATTTGCTCCCCTTACCTCTCTCTCTCTCGTATATGTTCTTCAATCATTCCCTTTCCATCATATTATTCTTATTGGCTAAAATTTGAGGAAAAGATTTTTTTTCTTAACCATTTTTTTGCGGAAAACCACAAAAAACAAAACGTATTGCCATCTATATGGACTGGAGTCAAAGTAATTTCATCATTATCTTCAACACCGTCATAGTTGTAGTCATGATTTCATGCTTCGGCCCGGTGAACAGACTGCCTGTAGTCAGTCGTTTGCTTTCGTTGCTTCTATTCTGCTTTTGGTTTTCCTTTTTGCATGGATTTCCCATTCGCTTAATAGCACTGATATTTGTGGTTAGAATCGAGATATTCTCCAATCCGCAGTTGTTAACAATCAACCCGTACAAATGGCCGAAGTTCACACACAGAATACATTGGAAATGCAACCGTTGCCTCTCCCGCTCTCTATCTCTGGGGCGCGTTGCTGTTATTATTATTATTGACCGGAGAATCAAGGTGAACCAAATGAATCTCACGTACATGGACGTGACATTGATTTGATGGTGCGCTAATTATTTTTCTGTTGTGAATTATATTTTCTTACATCGTCGTCATCGCCGCCGTTGTGTTGGTTTCTTTGGGGGTTTGCTTTTGTGTTCTGGTTTTTGGAGGTTTGAACTTATTGGGAAATTATATAACTTTAAAAAATTAATGATTTAAAGTTCGGAAATTGCAAAGGGTAGGAAATGATATTGATATACTGAAATGTTGTGATACTGGAACAAAAATATATATTTTTATACCCTACAACACATAGTGGTAAGGGTATTATGTCTTTGTGCATTTGTTTGTAACATGGAGAAGGAAACGAGATAGACCCATAGTTACTTTTGAGAACCTTCATAGAATCACTTTCTGAGTCGATTTATGCATGTCAGTCCGTCTGTCCGTCCGTCCGTCCGTCTGTCCATGTATTCTTGTGAACAAAATGCAGGTCGTATTTATTATCCGATTGAGATGAAATTTTCCAAACAATATTTTTTTGGCCCAAGGACGAACCCTATTGAAATTGGTGAGAATCGGATCAAATTTAGATATAGCTCCCATATATATCTTCATCCGATTTCGGGTTAAATGTGCACCAAATATTCACTATCAGTTCAAATTACCTGAATTTTGGCACACCCAACCGAGTTCGGCCTAGAAGCAAGTATATGAAATTTGGAGAAAATCGGTTCAGATATAGCTATAGCTCCCATATATATCTTTCATCCGATTTGATCTTTAAGTCCCTCACATTCCTACTATGCACTCCACAGCCGTGATATTTGGTACCAGGTATTAGATGGAGCACAGAAATAGATGTTTTAAATTTTATCGAAATCGGTTCAGATTTGGATATAGCTCCCATATATATCTTCATCCGATTTCGGGTTAATTGACCACCAAATGGCCAATATCAGCCCAAATGGCCCGAATTTTGGCACATGTGACCGAGATTAGCCTTAAAGCAAATACAACAAATTTGGAGAAAATCGGTTCAGAAACAGCTATAGCTCCCATATATATGTTTTATCCGATTTGGTGTTTAAGCCTCTCACATTCGTAATATGCACTCCACAAGAATGATATTTGGTACCAGATATAAGATACAGCCCAGAAATAGCTGTTTGTAATTTTATCGAAATCGGTTCAGATTTGGATATAGCTCCCATATATATCATCCGATTTCGGGTTAATTGCGCACCAAATGGCCGATATAAGTCCAAATGGACTGAATTTTAGTACATCGGACCAAATTCAGCCTAGAAGCAAGTATATCAAATTTAGTGAAAATCGGTTCAGATATAGATATAGCAACCATATATATGTTTCATCCGATTTAGTGTTTTAGTCCCATACATTCGTAATATTCACTCCACAACCGTGATATTTGGTACCAGGTATTAGATGGAGCACAGGAATAGCTGTTTTAAATTTTATCGAAATCGGTTCAGATTTGGATATAGCTCCCATATATATCTTCATCCGATTTCGGGTTAATTGACCACCAAATGGTCAATATCAGCCCAAATCACCTGAATTTTCGTACATAAGACCGCATTCAGTCTAGAAGCTAATACGTAAAATTTGGAGAAACCCGGTTCAGAGATAGCTATAGTTCGTAAAATGCACGATAGAATTAGATAGATTTTGATTTTGTACCAAATATCTCATAGAGCTCTGAAATGCCCTGTATAAACCTTTTTACGAGAGCTCTACTAAATATGCATAGTGGTGTAGGGTATCATATAGTCGGCCCCGCCCGACTTTTGAGCTTTCCTTACTGGTTTTTATTAATAATAGAAACAAAAATTAAAATAACAATAAATAGAGGGCATGTTTATCGGTGTTTTGGAAGTTTACAAAGCAAAGTAAAATAAATAGGGCGGGAAATCATCCATGTTTTAGGAAGTTTCGGATTAAGACTCCTGGAATCCATGAAATTATATACTTGAAATTACCCTTTTTTTAGTCAATGATTCTTAAAGTTATCCGAACCTCTATATACATTTTCAAAGCTCCATAATAAATGTTACGAAATATCAGCTGTCTTTGTATGTGGCCACGACTCAAACGCCCTAAACGCCCAATAAATTTTCGACGAAGAACCAAGACTGGCTATGGGACAATGAAATTATAAGTAAATTAGCAGCGGATTCGAAAAAGGGCTAAATTTATCGAAAATCAAAAGGTTTTTAAAAGACAAAAATCGATGATATCTTTTCAAGGAGGTATGGACAAAAAATTTCACTTGTTCAGAGATTCACAATGGAATATTGATCTAGAAGATCTTTTGCTTTGAAACCTTCCCAAAAAATAAATGATTAAGAAAGATTTTGGCGTGGAATTAAAACTTACCACTCTAAATATATAAATGTGTCCTATATTTGTACGAAAAATTCTGAATGGTACTATATTTGGCAATGAGTAAAGGTATAGGGCTGGAAACCCCAAATCAGATATTGAGATCTCTATCCGTGTCTGGAACTGAGATACGAAGGTGGTTTTGTGTATTATAATCGTACGAAAAGTACTTAGTGGTATTCGGCAAAAGGATGCAGCTGGAATCCCGAAATTTAATATTGAGATCTCAGTTGGTATCTGGAATTGAAATAATGAGGTGGTTTTGGAAATTTGTACAATAATTGTACAAAAATTCTAAATAGTACTAAATTTGGTATTGCATGATGGTATAAAGCTGAAACATTGGAATTTGAACATTGGTGTCTGTGTACTATAATTGTACTTAGTGGTACTGCATTTGATAATGGGGAAATTACAGTGCCACAATCCTGAAATTTGATATAAGGGTCACTGTTGGTATCTGTGGTAAAGAGGTGGAGTTGGGTTTGGAACTCTGTACTAAATATGAATGTGAATGTACAGAGCTGGAATCCCGAAATTTAATAATAAAGTCTCTCTTATTATCTGGTGGTGGTTTTGCGTTCCACAATTTTTCGAAAATTACTAAATGATACTAATTTTGGATCACCGTTATTATCTAGGATTGAGAGATGTAGATTGTTTCGCATATGCGTACTAAATGTGACTAAATTTGGTGTTGCGTGAAGGGATAGAGCTGAAATTTGATATTGAGGTCACACTTGGTTTCTGGGGTTTTCATATGGAGACGTTGAAATAGTTTTGGACGAAAAATGATCCATTGTGCACTGGTTTTACAAATATCCTCCTCGGCATACTTCAATACGAAGGATTTTGAGGACTTTTGGGTGTATAAGGTAAACGTTTTCCAATTATTCTTTCCGAAGAAGGGAAGTATAAACAAATTTTGTCAATCTGAACAAATTGAGCATTTTGATTACTATAAAGACCTAACACGAACAACTGGAATGAATCTAAAATTTTAAAATGGTCTTTTCGCTGACAAAGTAGTGGGCACTTGCTAATACATTTGTTCCAATCCTGCAAAAAATGTTAGCTTTGGTGTCTGACCAGAGGATTGACCCCATATTTAAGTCAGATATGTATTCAAAAATTCACCCAAAAGTTGTGATCCACTTATCGCGCCAAATATTATCCAATAGACACCCAAAATGCTGGGCTTCTGATCTGTCCTCAATTCTAATCTCATGAAAAATTCCATGTCGATTGGTCTTTAATAGTGACCTGTAAACCAATTGCAAAATCAGTTGTTGGCCTATTTCAACCCCTAAATATGTTTCAACCATCTTCAGAAGCAATAGGCTTCTATTCTGACCCTAATTAAACCCTCATAAAAAATTCGTAAGGATCGGATGATAATTGCGACTTGTATGCAATAACCCCAAGACATTGTGCTGTAGGGTGTCAAAAAATATTATAAAATGTGCAATTCAATATTGTAAGTGAAATTGAAAAAAATCAATAAAAAACCAGCAAGGAAAAGTTAAAAGAAGGGCGGGGCCGACCATATGATACCCTACACCACTATGCATATTTAGTAGAGCTCCCGAGTTGCATAAAATGGAAACGTAGGTCTCGAAATTTACCCCATTTGGCCTTATATTAGCCATTATTTCCACCATAAACCTAAAATCGGATCAGGGATATATGGGAGTTATATCCAGTTCTCGATAAAATTTGGCACGAGTATTTCTGAGCTTTATAAGATATCTGGTACCAAATATCATTGTTGTCGAATGTATATTACGAATGTGAGTGGCTTATATATATTTGAACAGATTTTTATCAAATTTGATTTACTTGCTTCTAGACTGAACTCGGTCGGATGTACCAAATTTAGGACTTTTTTACAAATATTGGCCATTTGGTGCACAATTAACCAGAAATCGGTTTAATATATATATGGGACTTATATCTGGTACCACATATCATTGTTGTCGAATGCATATTCCGAATGTGAGGGACTTCAACATCAAATCAGATGAAACACATATATGGGACCTATAGCTATATCTGAACCGATTTTTACCAAATATCATGTACTTGTTTCTAGATTTAATTCGGTCAGATATGCCTAAATTCAGTTCATTTGGACTGATATTGGTTATTTGGTGCACAATTAACCCGAAATCGGTTGAGGATATATATGGGAGCTGTATCCAAATCTGAACCGATCTTGACAAAATTTGCTACATATATCTTCAGAGCTGTATCTGATATCTGGTACCAAATATCATTTTAGTAGAATGCATATTACGCTTGTGACGGACTTAAAACCCCAAATCGCATGAAACATATGTATGGGAGCTATAGCTATATCTGAACCAGTTTTCATTAAATTTGAAGCACATGTTTGTAGGCTGAATTCGGTCGGATGTAGAAAAATTTACACCATTTGGACAGATATTAGCCATTTGGTGTACAAGAAACTTAAAATCGGATGAAGATATATATGGGAGCTATATCTAAATTTGGACCGATTTTCACCAATTTAAATAGGGTTCGTATTTAAGCCAAACAAATGTTATTCAGAAATTTTCATCTCAAACGAATAATAAATGCGACCTGCAAGTTCCATTTAAAAATTAATTTCATCGAAATTTGACACCATGCCACGAAAGGTGAATGGTTACCCTCTTCCATGATAAGAAAAAATATTGCTTAGGAAAATCTGATTTCTACAACCTCAGTGGACCGCCGCTCTTCTGCACTCAGTATTGCTTTTTTATTAAACTCTATTTACACTTCAGTTAATTGTTGTTGCAGAAAAAGGACAATATGATTAAATCCCAATAATAAATATCAACATTATGTCGACAACAAGACCAAACACACACACTCACGATCTTACGCACTAAACAACATTGAAATATAAATAATCAGGATATATTATTCGAAGGAGTGTTGATTGTGATTGTGTGTGTATCTCGGTGCGTGTGCTTGTGGTGTGTGTGTATTGGTGCATCCATTAAATTTGTCACCCGCGGCTAAGCTAAATGTCAATTGGTTTTAAGCTACACAAAAGATGAGGATTTCACATAATAGCCGGACTGCGAATAAACGGAAACGAAAGAAACAGAACAAGGACAAACCGATCGAACGAGAGCCAGGCAGTCGTGCACGCATACACAGTTATAAAAGCCTGACAACAATTTGACACGTTCGACACAACTAATGATGGGAATCAATGGTCATTCATACATTTACTCATTTTATTATAAATGATGCCAGCTACCCTGTCCCGGTGTGGAGAAGGGGGGAGGGGTGGTTACAATGCAATTGAAAACAAAAGCCAATGCCATTTCCATTTGCCCTACAATTCTACCAACCAACCCACCCAGCCCAACCAAACGACCACAGCACAATGCAACATACCGCTCATCAAACGCGCCAGGGGAGTACCATCAAATGATGATTTTTCCCAATTTTTTGTCCTTTACAATTGTAACGTTGTATTCATTGCAATTCATTTTGGGAGGTTGATTGCTTGGTTGGTGGTGGTATTGGTGGTAGAGTTGGTAATGATGAAAATTATGGTGGTAATATACGTGGTGGTGTTGAATGTTGGTGGTATTGTCGCTCGTTACATGTCTCGTTCATCCGAAAACCATTTCAATTTAATTCCCATTGACAATAAAAATTTGAACACTGGACAATGTACACAGACACACACACGCACACACTTAAACATGCATACACTTAGCCCAATGTAAACCCAGGCCGAAAACAATAGTTATTTTAGAACAATTGGCCACATGCAGTGTTCAGTTTTGACTTTTTGGGCCTCTCCAACAATGCAACACACACACTCACACAATTCACGTTCACATTGATAGTTTACATTTCCTAATTGCTTTTCAAGTTTCACACTTAGTTTTGCTGATTTCATTTACAGATTGCCGGAAACGGCTTCTACGGACTTTGGGCAAATTTTTGAAATGAAAATGGTCGAAGTTATTAAATTGGTCGATTAAAAAAAAAAAAAAAACAAGTAAAAGAGTATCAGTCGGTTTACCGATAGATCTATGCCCTTAGCCTTGAGTTATGATTATTTGAACTGTTGACCCCTTATGGGGGAGGTTCAGGCGCAGTTGGCAAATATTGACCAATTCGTATCTGACCTGAGACTGATATAAATATCCAAACTTGCCAGATTTGGACGATATCGGCTTCTTCCTATACCTTATATGAGATATGTGCAAATTTTTGAAAAATGCGGAAATATACGTTAAGTAGCACATATAGTCGAAATCGAACATTTATTTCCAATTTTATGCGAAATCATAATTTTTGATATTGATAAAAGATTTATGGTTAAAAGAAATATTTAGATATAGCAAGTTGTAAAGAATCGCCAACTTGTTTCGCAAATTATGATAGATATAAATATTGCAAATTGAGACACTTTGTGGGTGAGCTACCAGAAGGAGTTCGCCGTTATATATCAACTACCAACAGATTTTGTGAAGAGAGCATCCAATGCTTATTTCTTTCAAAATCTTGAACTCTATGTGGGGTACCAAATAAAATGGTCCGATCCTTCCCATTTTTATACCCTCCACCTTGGAAAGGAGGTTATATTAACTTTGTCATTCCGTTTGTAACATCCTTAAATATTCTTCGTAGATCCCATAAAGTATATATATTCATAATCAGCGTAAAGTCGATTTAACGATGTCCGTCTGTCTGTCTGTCTGTTGAAATCACGATACAGCCCACATTATTTGACGTAGAGCGCCAAAATTTAGCACAGCAATTTGTATTGTGTCTAGGATGGTTGGTATTGAAAATGAGATATATCGGTCCACGTTCTGGTAAAGTCCCCATATAACGGTACCTCCCGATATTCGATATTTTGAAGATTTATGTCACATTTTTTCACGGATTTGTCTGAAAATTGGTAGTTGTAAGTCAAAATGGGTTCCTGTTCGTGTGGCAAAACATTGCATGTATAGGTCCACGTTCTGGTATAGTCCCCATATAGGTACCGTTATATCCGATATTTTGATGATTTATGTCACATTTTTTCACGGATTTGTCTAAAAATTGGTATTTGTTGGTTATAATGGGTCCCAGCTCCGGTGGCGAAACACGGCATGTATGGGTCCATGATTTGGTATAGCCCCCATATAACGGTACCTCCCGATATTCGGTATTTTGATGGTTTTTGCCACATTTTTATACCCTCAGCCATATGGCTACAGAGGGTATATATCATTTGATACGGCCAAAACGTGCCTAGTCGAAATAACGGTTTTAGACCCTAGGTCTCTTTGGACCAAATCCGTTTCAGAACATTTGGAGTCGATCTGGCGATGTCCGTCCGTCCGTCCGTCCGTCCGTCTGTCTGTCTGTCTGTCTGGCTGGCTGGTGCGCACGATAACTCTCGAAGGGAGTATCCAATTTGGTCCAAACTTGGTACATCGTAATTTTTTTGTCAAACTTAGATCGAGTTCGGAGATGGGCAATATCGGTCCACTCCTTCTGGTACCTCCCCCACAAAAGTTCGAAATTTTCAAAAAATTTAATTTTTGCACAGAAAGAGAAATTATAGTCCGATTTTGCTCCAACTTTGCAAATCTTAATATTTGCGTCAGTGTGAGATCGGGTGTGAAAATGGAAAATATCGGCCCACTCCATCAAGTACCTCCCCCACAAATGGTAAAAATTTTGAATAATTACAACTCTCATAAAATGTGATGTAAGTGTCCGATTGTCTCAAAATTTTACACATCCCAATATTTATATTAACCCAAGGTCTGGTGTTAAGATGGAATATATCGGTCCACTCCTTCTGGTACCTCCCCCACAAAAGGTCGAAATTTTCAAAAAAAAAAAAAATATTTTTTTTTGCACAGAAAGAGAAAGAATAATTCGATTATTCTGCTACTTTGCAAATCCTAATATTTGCATCATTGCTAGGTCTGGTGCGAAAATGGACAATATCGGTCCACTCATTCTGGTACCTCCCCCACAAAGGGTCAAAACTTTAAATAATCACAACTCTCATAAAATGTGATGTAAGAATCTGATTGTCTTGAAATTTCACACATCCCAATATTTATATTAACCCAAGATCTGATGTTAAGATGGAATATATCGGTCCACTCCTTCTGGTACCTCTCCCACAAAAGGTCGAAATTTGCAAAAAATATATTTTTTGCACAAAAAGAGAAAGGATAATCCGATTTTGCTCTCACTTTGCAAATCCTAATATTTGCATCAGTTCTACGTTAGGTGTAAAAATGGACAATATCGGTTCACTCCTTCAAGTACCTCCCCCACAAATGGTCAAAATTTTGAATAATTACAACTCTCATAAAATGTGATGTATGAGTCCGATTGTCTTCGAATGGCGCACATCCCAATATTTATATTAACCCAAGCTCTGGTGTTAAGATGAAGTATATCGGTCCACATCTTATGGTACCTCCCCCACAAATGGTCGAAAATTTGAAATATATATTTTCTGCACAGAAAGAATGCACGCTCAAAGAATGCGAAATAAGGATTCAACTCTTTTCAAATTTCACACATACAAATTATTTTTGCTAACACCAGATCTGTTTTGAAGATGATCCTATATATCTGCGAAAACCTTCTGGTACCTCACCCACAAAGAGACACATTTTTCAATATTTTTATCTGTCATAAATTGCGAAACAACTCAGTGATTCTTTACAATTGCTATATCCATCTGCTATAATAATATTTATATCATATTTATGTAGGTCCGATACGAAATTGACAATATTGACCCATTCTTTAAAAACCCACTCCATAGAGGGTGAAGAGGGCTGAGGGTATACATCTGACGGCAAAGCCGACCGATACTTTTTTACTTGTTTTCACTGATTTGTCTAAAAATTGGTATTTGTGGGTTATAATGGGTCCTAGTTCGTGTGGCGAAATATTGTATGTATAGATCCACGCTTTGATAGAGTCGCATTTTAACGGTTCCTCCTAATATTCGGTATTTTGATGATTTTTGACAAATTTTTTCAAGAATTTCTCTGAAAATTGGTAGTTGTAGATCATAATGGGTCCCAGTTCGTGTGGCGAGTCATTGTAATTATAGGTCCACGTTTTGGTATAGCCCCCATATAACGGTACCTCCCGATATTCGGTAATTTGATGATTTTTGCCACATTTTTTTCACGAATTTGTCTGAAAATTGGTACTTGTGGGTCACAATAGGTTCTAGCTCCTTTGGCGAACATTGCATGTGTAGGTTCACCATTTGGTATAGCCCCCATATAACGGTACAACCCGATATTCGACATTTTAATGGTTTTTGCCACATTTCTTCTAATGTTTCCTTTACCCTAAGGTGGAGGGTATTAAAAGTTTGTTCCGGCCGAATTTAAGGTTTTTTACTTGTTATACCAGATCTTGTGTTGATGGAAATATTGAGATGTACCAAGTTCGAATGGAATCGGATATAAATTTTGCGTTATATTCAAAATTTTGATCCTTTGTAGGAGTTACCTGAAGGAGCGGACCGATATATCCCCTCTTCACACCAGACCTTGGGTTAATAAAAATATTGTGATGTGTGTAATTCCTAGACAATCGGACACTAACAACACATTTTATAATTGTAAAAATTATTAAAAATTTGTAGCAAAATTGGATTGTTTTTTCTCGTTCTGTGCAGTAAATTATTTTCTTTAAAAAGGTTGACATTTTGCAGCGGGGCGGGTGGTATCAGAAAGAGTGAACCGATATTGCCCATCTCCGAACTCGATCTGAATTTGACAATAATATTACAATGTACCAAGTTTGGACCAAATCGGATACTCCGTTCGAGAGTTATCATGCGCACCAGCCAGACAGACAAACGGATGGACGGACATGGCAAGATGGACTCCAATTGTCCTGAAACGGATTTGTGTCCAAAGATACCTAGGGTCTAAAACCGTTATTTCGATTAGGCACTTTTGGCCATATCACATGATCATTCGATGCCAAGTACCATCAAATATCAAATTTCGAGACTTCAGCACTTTTCCATCACTCAATACCAAATTTAGTATCATTTAGTACTTGTTCGTACCAATATGGGATGCATTACCAAACCGCCGCCAATTCTCAAATACAGATTTTAACTGTAATCTATACATAAAATTTTAGAATTGTATCTCTATGCCTTCACTCAATGCCAAATTAAGTACTATTTAGTACTTTTCGTAAAATTGTAGTAAACATTTCCAAAACCACCTCCATATCTTAATTCCATATATCAACATAGGGCGCTATATCAAATTTAAGGATTACACCGCAAGCTTTTCACCCAATGACTAATTTAGTACTTTTTGTACAAGTATAGGGCGCTTTTCCTATTCGCCGCCAATTCTCGAACACCAGTTTCATCAGTGATCTAGACATAAAAATTGTATCTCTCTCCGTTCACCCCACACCAAATATAGTACTATTTAGTACTTTTCGTACCATTATAGTCTTTCCAAAACCACCTCCATATGCCCATGAAGAGCGTCTCCAATAATATCATCATCATCATCTAGACATAAAAATTGTGTCTCTATCCCTTCGCCCCATGGCAAATATAGTATTATTTAGTACTATTCGTACCATTATAGTACACACACACCTTCCCAAAACCACCTCCATATGCCCATGAACAGCGTATCCAATTCACATAATACCAAATTGAGGCACGTAAGGCACACACCACCTCTTTATCACAAATACATCATTAATTGACACACCAATACTATTTATCACAAACCTACAGGTATAGCAGAGACACCAATAGAATGTGTCAAAGTTCCAGCTTCATCCGTTAATAGTAGATCAAACTTTTCCTATTTTAGAACCATTTAGTAGAGTTCGCACACTTAGTACACATTTCAAACATACTTTCCAACCTCTATTCTCATAAATTTCAAGTTTTTAGCTCTAACCGTTCACATAATACAAAATGTTATCATTTTAGAAGTTTAGCACCATTTTAGAGCTTTTCGTAACCTTAAAGGATCGAGTTTCCGAAAACCTTTTGTTACACTCCATCAGTGACTTTCATTCCAAATTTCAGAATGCTAGCTTATTCCGTTTGTTCCATACAGAAGAATTCAATTTTTAATACACTTTGGTATTTTTCGTATCCTTCAGTCCAGCTTTCAGCCGTTTCGTCTGGGCTCTGATTCTCTGTTCGTCAGTCAGTTAAAGCACTACTCTTATATATACTCTCTTTTTTAATATATATCCATAGAAGTCTACCAAATGTCAACGGCAACCCTGAAATTCATTTGAAATAGCCACACTTTTTGGGTTAATTCAATTGTTCTTCTTTATTTTACCCAAAAAACTAAAAATCTATGCCAAAGCACGTTTTGTATTGGAACAATATTTTCCTTGTAATGGCAACTGCATTCTCCTCGTCCTGCCAGCCAGCCAACCAATCAGCTTGACACCCTTTTGTGGGTCAATGTGACATCGCACGAGAGAGGGAGAGGAGGAAAAAAGTGCATTTTAATTACCCACACCCATTTATCCGTCGTAGGAGGTCATCGCTTCACAGAGGGTGGTTGTTTGTTCGGCTGTATTTTTTTTTCCCAAATAGATTCACACATTTCTCATCGCACAGAAATTTGTCACACTACCATCTGATTTTTGATAAGATTTTCCATTGACAAATTAACTCAGACTTGGATCTTGGATTTTCGTAAATAAAAATAAACTAAAATAAATGCATTCGACAAATGTTGAGATTTTTTGCTTTTGTTTTCGTTTTGTTTTGTTTATAGAGTGCCAGAAGTTAGAATTGAATGTGGAAATTGTGTTGGCGGAACCAATAGATAGATTAAGGGATTCACTGGTCATGTGTTGACATATTTTTGTGAAAATAACAAAAGGATGATGGTTGTTTGGAATCTAAGGGAAAATGCAAATATCAATGGAAGGCCATAGCCATTGTTCAGTACTGGGTGAATGAACTTAAAATCTGTTGCTATGCTGGTAATTTTATATAAGACACTAAAAATTATATTATCTTAAATACATTTTTAAGGCTTCCATAGTCAGAATTTCATATGAAAACCTCCTAACAGAAAAAAAACCTTTCTCTAGAAAAGTTTCTTTTTCTTAAGAAGTTTTTGGTACCAGGGACTGAATCCATTTTTAAAAATGAAAATATAAAACAAAATACTTTTATGATATAAATTTTTTCATTTAGCATTTCTTTCCCTTAAAAAATATGCATTTCATGGAAAGAGCTAATAACTAGAATACTAGAAATACTTTATAAAAATTATATGACAAATATAGTATTGAATTATGCAAGAAAATATTCAAAAATTATATTGACAAACTACTCTCATTTTAGTGTAGAAAGGTATGCCCATGTGATAAGTTTCGTTTTTATACCCTCCGCCAAAAAAAGTATGGAGGCTATATTAAGTTCGTCATCGATGAGTTACAATCATCGAAATAATCATTTTAGACCAAACAAAGTATATATATTCTTGATAAGCGTAAAATTCTAAGACGATTTAGCCCTGTCCGTCCGTCTGTTGTAATCACGCTACAGTCTAAACGAATTAAGATAGGAAGCTAAAATTTTGCACAGATCTCTCTTTTTTCTGCAGGCAGGTCAAGTTCGAAGATGGGCTACATCGGTCCACGATATCGTATATCCTCCATATAACGGTACCACCCGATATTCGGTATTTTTATTAATTTAACCACATTATTCATCGGAATTGTCTTAAAATCCACACAAGTAGTTCCTTGTGAGTACTTTACCCCCTGAGAGAGAATTGTCTATACAGGTCCACGATATCATATATTCCCCATATAACGGTACCCCCGATATTCGGTATTTTGATGATTTTACCCACATTTTTCATCGGAATTGTCTGAAAATCCACACAAGAAGTTCCTTGTGGTACTTTATACCTCGGCAGAGAATTATCTATATAGGTCCACCATATCGTATAGCGCCCATATAACGGTACCCCCGATATTTGGTATTTTGATAATTTTATCCATATTTTTCAATGGAATTGTCTGAAATTGCACAAAAGGAGTCCCTTGTGGGCATTTTACCCCCTCAAAAAGAATTGTCTATATTTGTCCACGATATCGTATATCCCCCATATAACTGTACCCCCCGATATTTGGTATTTTGATGATGTTAGCCACACTTTTCAATGGAATTGTCTTAAAATCCCCACAAGAAGTTCCTTGTGAGTACTTCACCCACTGAGAGAGAATTGTCTTTACAGGTCCACGATATCGTATATCCCCCATATAACGGTACCCTCGATATTCGGTATTTTTATGATTTTACCCACATATTTCATCGGAATTGTCTGAAAATCCACACAAGGAGTTCCTTGTGGGTACTTTATGCCTCGGCAGAGAATTATCTTTATAGGTCCACGATATCGTATAGCCCTCATATAACGGTACCCCCGATATTCGGTATTTTGATGTTTTTAGCCATATTTTTCAACGGAATGGTCACAAGGGGTTCTTTGTACACAAGGGGTTTTTTGTGAGCACTTTACCCCCCGACAAAGAATTCTCTATATGGGTTAACGATAACGTATAGCTCCCATATAACGATACCTCGCGATATTCGGTATTTTGAAAATCCACACAAGGAGTTCCTATAGGTCCACAATATCGTATATCCCCCCATATCGGCACGATATTTTAAATTTTTTTTTAAAGAATTTTCAGTGGATTTTATTTTTTTGAAAATTTTCTAGTTCGTTCCAAATGGTGGAGGGTATTCAAAGTTCGGCCCGGCCGAACTTATTGCTTTTTTACTTATTTTTTTTTTGTGCTAAGTACCACAGCGATTGGAGGGCTTAACCCCCAGTACAATTTTCCTTTAAAAAGTTTTTTGTATCCCTTCAAAAATTTTATTTGTCTAGGCCTCTATGATTTTGAAATATAGATAGTCTTACATCCATCCAATTTTTATACCCTCAGCCATATATCATTTGATGCGGCCAAAACGTGTCTCATCGAAATACGGGTTTTAGAACCTAGGACTCTTTGGACCAAATCACGATATCAGTCTACTCCATTAAGTTCCTCCCCCACAAATTCTCCGCACAAAGATTCAAAATTTTGAATATCCATGAAGCTCATAAAACGCGAAATTAATATCAGATTTCATTCAAACTTAGTAAATCAACACAAGATTTCTTAGAAAGATGGTAAAGCTTGGATTATTCTTCTTTCTGAAAATGAGATAAATCGGTACACTCCTTTTGATACCTCCCCCACAAAGGGTCAAAATTTCCTGAAGCTCAAAAAAACGCGAAATTAATTTCCAATTTCATTCAGACTTTGTGCATCTCAATATTTCCATCAATACAAGATCTGTCGTAAAGGTGGACCATTTATTCTGGTACCTCCCCCACATAGGGTTCAAGATTTTGATAAACAGAACGCTCAAAGAAGGCGAAATAAGCTTCGAACTCTCCTCAAATTTCACACATACAAATATTTTTGCTAATACAAAACCTGTTGTGAAAATGATATATATCTGCGAACCCACAAAGGGTCACAATTTTCAATATTTATATCTGTCATAACTTGCGAAAGAAATCAGCAATTCTTTACAACTTATTATATCTAAGAATTTCCCTCAACCAGAAACCTGAGTTGAACATGTAATTTATCGAAATTTGTGGTTCGGCATAAAATTACATATAAATGCTCGAATTTCTTTTAATTTGCCCATACCAATATTTTTATCTGCATTAAATGGAAAAATGGAATACATAGTTCCACTATATCTAAAAATGATCACATATCTCATATAAAGTGAAGGAAGTAGTCCATATAGTCCCAACCTGACACGTCGCAATACTTATGTCAAATTTATTTTCGTCCGATACGAAGTGGACCATATTCGTCCATTCTTTCGGAGCCTACTTCAACTGATACTTTTGAACTTGTTTTATTTACATAACCCATCCATTCCACAATTATTCCATTACTTTTTGTTGATTACTCTACAAAGAAAAACAACCACATTAACCTTACAACTTGTCATTTTCACAATCGGACGTTAAATATTCGCGCCCATTGCAAAATTCATTCTTGACCTGGCGACCTTTTCACAGTTGTGTAATTTTGCACAACATCAACAACTCTTTCCATTCCCATTGAATTTTATGAATACTGACAATATTTATTAAACTTTCATGTTGCATTAGCCTTGTAGGCTTTTGGCATGGCTGTATGAGCGCGTGTGTTTGTATGTGTGTGTGTGCGAGTGCGTGTTTCTCCAATGCAGCTAAAATCGGAAGTTTGTGCAACACCTCTTGCTCGAAAAGAGGCCTAGAATGAAATGTAGACAGACAGCTACAATAATAACTTTGCAGAAGGCAGATTGGAAAAAGAACTAAAAAAATAATCACAATGGAAGAGATTTTTGAAAATTATAATTTTAAAAATCAATATAGTATGTCACTGAGTTCCTTTTTTCCTCCAATATTTTAATATTGACTACTATAAAAAAATAAAATTCTTAAAATTATTAATTTAAATATCAAAGTGATCTTGCCACACAACTTCACCCACTGTGTCTTGACTATGATAAGTCGTTAGCCCAGAGATCCAACTTCGTTGGCCTAGCATCCTTGTCTGCAGGCTTCATCAAATTGGTAATGCAATAAACAAATTGCAACTGCTGTTGTGGAGCGATAACAGCCAGAAACAGAAGCATTCATAATTATACCAGGAAGTGTCAAATTTTAATCGTATTTTCATTTTTTATTCAAGGAATGTACAGAGTAATATTAGGGAGAAAAATCAAATAATTGTCTTTGAAAAATTCTATTGTGATCATCAGATCTTGAGAAAAGCTAATTTTGTCTGTCCATCGAATTTACAAATTTCTATAACTCGAACTAAATTGTCATTTATGATTCCATTAAATGCAGAAAACTCTCTAAAAACACATACATATCCATAATCCATAAAATATTTCCAAATATCATCAAATTTGATCAGAGTTAATGGCTAATTTATCACGACGTTATAAAAGAAATAATTAACTTATGTATAAATAGGTTTTCAAATACACAGAGACTATCTCTGGCTGCTGACTATTAACCAATTTGTAGAATATGTCCAAGAAAAAAATTTCAGACATTTTGAGACTCATCTCAAGTGACTACTGTTTTCTTCATATGATACTGAAAACAATGTTGTTGACTGCAACAGGATGAAAACCAGTAAAGAAAGTCTTAAAGTCGGGCGGGGCCGACTTTTTGATACCCTACACCACTTTGCTAATTTAGTAGAGCTGCGCATAACAATTAAAAGTTTTTATGGGAGAATTAAATCATGCATGCTATGATTACAATTATAATTTTAAGTTCATAGGACTAAATATGCCGAAGCATTTGTATCTTTTATATTCGGACTTTTATTGCCCATTTGGTGCACAATTAATTTGAAATCGGATAAAAATATATATTGGAGATATATCCAAAGCGGAACCGATCTCGATAAAATTTGGCAAAGATATTTCTGAGCTGTATTTGATATATTTCCCTGAATTTCGTTGTTACGGAGTGCATATTACGGCTGTGGGTAACAAATATGACAAATCTAATAAACAGTATACATGGGAGCTATAGCTATTTCTGAACCGATCTTCACCAAATTTGACATACTAGCTTCTAGACTCAATTCGGTCGTAAGTGCCAAATTTTATCCAATTTGGGCAAATATTAGACTTTTGGTGCACAATGAAAAGTAAATCGGACGAAGTTATATATGGGAGCTATATCCAAATCTGAACCGATCTCGATAAAATTTAGCAAATGTATTTCTGAGCTGTATTTGATATATTTCCCCAAATATTGTTGTTGCAGAGTGCATATTACGGCTGCGGAGGACAAAATAACAAATCGGATGAACAATATATATGGGAGCTATAGCTATATCTGAACCGATTTCGACCAAATTTGGCATACTTATTTTCAGGCCTAATTTGGTTGTGTATGCAAAATTTCATACAATTCGGGCTGATATTACACGTTTGGTACACAATAAAAGGCAAATCGGACGAAGATATATATGGGAGCTATATCTAAATTTTGACCGATTATCTCCAATTTCAATAGGGTTCGTCCTTGTTCCAAACAAATGATCTGTGCAAAATTGCATCTGAATCGGGCAATAAATGCGACCTGTACTTTGTTTACAAAAATACATGGACAGACGGACAGACGGACGGACGGACGGATGGACGGACATGCATAAATCGACTTAGAATGTGATTCTATGCAGATCATCAAAAGGAACTATGGGTCTATCTCGCTTCCTTTTGCCTGTTGCAAACAAATGCACAAAGACATAATACCCTGACCACCTTGTGGTGTAGGGTATAATAAAAGACTGATTGGAAATTCATGTGGAAGTGTGGCTAATACTTTATGACACATGATTATAATTGTCAATGTTAAATACATGGTAAACATAAACAGTGGTTTCAAGAATTTTCGAATAATAAATTTTTTATTAACAGAAATTACACCTTGAAACATGAAAACTATATGGAAAATGTTCTAATCAGAAACATTTTCCATAGGGACAATATATTCTTCCACATTTTCTTTTGGCAGGAAGTCTTTCAAAAAAGTATTTTATCAGCTTTCCTGTGTGATGACGATAAATATTCCTTGAAAAATGTCCCTACAATTTTTAAAATATCGAATATCAGGTGTAACGGTTGTATCGAGCTATACGAAAACGTGAACCTATGTAGATAAGTATCTAGCAGAGAAAGGGTAGCCTATTAGGAAATCCAAACACCAAGTTAAAGATAATTATATTAAAATATGCAGGCAAAATCATCAAATTACTGAATATTGAGAGGTACCGTTATGTGGAGGCTACACGTAGATCTGTAGGGAAATTTCCTTAATGGAAAGTAGAAACCATTGCGAACTCCAAATTCCAAATTATAAATAATACTGCTGAAAATGAAATACCGAATATCGGGAGGTATGACGGTATGGAAACTATACGAGGGCGTGGAACATTTCTGTCTTAGAAGGTAGTACCCATTATGGACCAAGATGGACAGATCTCCACAAATATGTTTCCTTGAGGAAATATCTTTAAAAATTCATGATTATAGCTCTGTTATTCCGTAAAAAATATTCTTTAAAAAATATTCTAAAGAATTCCAGGCTTTAAATCCGTGTAAAATATTCTTTAAAATATTCACATTTATAGCTCTGTTAATTCTTAAAATATTCTTTAAAAAATTCACATTAATAGCTCTATTAATCCTTGAAAATATTTTTAAAAAATGCGACGTTTATAGATCTGCTGATAATTGAGAAAATAGTATTTAATTCCACACCTATAATTCTTGCAAAAATTCTAGAAGAAATATTATTTAAAAAATCCACTCCAATAATCCTTGCAAAAATCATTAAAAATTGTTCTTTAAACATCCACGCTAATAATCCTTGAACAAATTATTGAAAAATATTCTTTGAAAAATCCACTCTTATAATCTTTGAAAAAATCATTGAAAAATATTTTATAGGAGCTCCACGCCTTCAACACTGGAAAAAAATATTCCTTAAAAAGTCCACGCTTAAAACCTTTGAAACAATTTAAAATCTACTGTTATAGCCCACGCTTATATGTTTGCTACTCCTTGAAGAATAAAAAAAAAACATATATATCCAGTCCTTACTTTACTAGAAGTATCTTTTATAACAAATGTTATTCCCCCTACTTCCTTCTAAAATTCTTCCAATAATAAAAAAACAGCTTTAAGTCAACATTTTTAAAACCTCCGCCATGTGAAAACTTAAATAAATGTACAATTCATTATCTTAAATAATCTCAAATTTTGTGCTTGATCATAATTTTGTGGTCTGTCCCAGAACTTCGAGAATGTAAAATATTTTACTAGGATAACCGATTTTCCCTTTATGATATCGAAGAAAATTGCAAAAGTAGTAAACAGGTTCTGGGACAGAGCATTAATTAGTACAAAAAAATACTCATTCGTATTAGGCTATTATATAAGGTCTAAACTAAGTACATTTTGAGATGATGTGTTCTATTTATTAAAATTACAAACCAGCAAGTGCCTCCAAATTTGGCTAGAAAATGAGGGATTGTACTTAAAAATTTCCAAAAACGTCCGGTGACACCATTGAGTCAACAAAATTCTACAAGGGGAAATTCTAATTAAAATACATTATCAACTATTGTGCCACAATTTCATATCTTTATATGTAATAGTAAGGACTCAATCTTGATTTCAACAGGCTGGGAGGAGGCGGACATCGTCAAATCGATTATGATTTTTTTCGTGATCAAAAATATATTTTCCTCTGGTTTCTTCATCGAATATTTTGATTTTATGCAAATGATTTACAATTTTATTTACCCTAAATTTTATGCTAGAGGTTATAAAAAAAAAATATAATTTTCGAAACGTCTAAGCAGCACGAACTGTATAGGGCCCGAATATTAATACATATATTTGTATCTTTTATATAAAATTCATTGTTCATATAAGTTGTCATAGGCTGAGGAAGAACTGACCGAAAGGACAAAACTTGTTGTTAGTATCAATATTCCCTGTAGCCTTTTCTCATCAAAATTAACCCCAAGCATAATTCTTTGGAAGTCTCACATTTTAATATAAAACAAGACCACAATTTTCAAGAATTTTTAATTAATTTCAAAAAAGATTTTTCATTCTTAAAAATCTCATGAGGTAACTACTGTTCCAGAATATTAGTCGCAGAAAAAAAACTCCAGCAATTGCATAACACTTCATATGTGTAGGATTCACCATGTAGGATGCAACATATTATTGGTTATCTACATACACATATTCATATCTTTGTTATTTGTCTGCAGCATAATGCCACGGAAGCTGTAAACAACATTGACAACGTTTGCAGCGCATCTCATCCTCTCTCATGCAAAGTGTAGAATCGAAAGTTGCTATGAGGCACCTCTATGCCTTTCGAAGAACATGTTGTCGTAGTTCAATGATTTTGTTGCCATTATCGACTACTCGTCGTTGCCATTGTCGTCATCTAGGATGACGATTTTGCTTGTGGTGTTTCTGTTGCTGCTGCTTATTATTGTTTAGTATTCAGTTGTTCTAACACCAGCGTTGTTTTTGTCTGCCCAGTCGAGTGAGCGACTTGTTTGTTTGTTAAGACACTGGTATCCTTTTACAGCTGTCGATATCGCTTGTTTTGAAGTCTATGTAAATTGTATTGTCGAACAGGATGTGCAATTTGCTTAAAGGGGGGTTTTCGTCTATTTTGTGAATACTTTTTGTCTTTAATATTGTCTCTGGCTTCGGTTGTAAACTGTTAATTTAAAAATTGCGCTTGTCGTATTCTGTATAGAAAATTCAAATTATTGGAATATAAGACAGGTAGTTATTCGAGTGGGCCAAATATATGCATATCCCTCGTTTTCTTTTAATGTGTGGGCTTTGAATAAAATTGATTATGTTATGCATTTTTCCAAAACAGATGTAATACATATCAATTGAATTGACTAAAAATGGGCCGATCATAGATGGTAATGTCTTAAAGAAGGGCACTCAAAAATATGTCCTATACAGGGTGAGATGAAAAAACTGTAACCAACTTCAGACTGCTATCATTTATAAGCCACTATTCCGAAGGCTGTAAAAAATTATTCCAATGACAACTCATTATATGGCTTACAAGAGTACAAAAGCATTTTGGTGAGAATTTTCCAGAAAAAAGTTTTTCGCGATGGAATTCAAGCCTGAAAATGTGATCTCTTTATATTTGGCTGGAAACCCTAAGTGGCTATCGTTAGAGCACTCCAGCATTTAAATGTGAATAAATCTTTTGAGTCTCGTACCATCGCTCCTTACCGTGATAGTTGTAGCGTAGCCCGACGTCAGGAAAGTGGACAAAAAAAAAAACAGCAACATCAGCAGAATTCTTTTAGTTTTACTTGTTAAGGTGAATATCATATGTTTATGATTTATGTGTATGTTTCTCTTTCGTTTCTCGAAAACACATAAATCAGCAGATATGGTTCGAAAAGTAAAGAAGCGACTTGATCGAAACTGGCGTTGCAGTGGCCGAAAAAAGGCTCGTGAGCTGAACATATCGCAATATTCCATTCGGCAAATTTTGCAGAATGAGTTCGGGGTAAAGCCATTGAAATTCCAAAAAGAGCAAGAACTTACACCGCAACAGAAAGAATAGACTCAAAGGAGCTAAAGAGTTGCTTAGCTTGGCCGAAAGTGGTGAACTGTCGAATTTGGTTTTCTCCGATGAGAAAACATCCGTTGTCCAGCAGTTTGTAAACAAACAAAATTATTGTGTTTACTTGCCAAAGAGGTCAGCTGAAAATGTGCACCTTCGGTTGGCCACCACCAGCCGATAGTCGCTCTCCGCTCATATTAATCGACAGTGGCATCAGAATAAATGCCGAATATTATCGCGAAAATATTCTGGAGGGTGTATTAAAGCCTTGGGCACGCAAACATTTTGGCCGCAGACCTGGGACATTCCAACAGGACTCAATAACATCGCACTTAGCACTCGCCACACAAAAATGATTACAAAATGAGGTTCTTCGCTTTATTTCCAGCGCACAATGGCCACCAAAATCTCCGGATACCAATTCGTTGGACTATTATGCCTGGAGTATTTTGGAAAGCAGGGTTGGCACTAAAAAATACCAAAGTGTCGATCACCTCAAGCAAGCGCTTCGCCGGGAATGGGCCGAAATACAGCAGAGCAACATTCGGGCAGCGTGTGACGGTTTCATTGGCCGTTGGAAGGCCATAATTCGTGACCAATTCGAAAAAATCTTAACTTATTCTATAATTGTGATTTCCGACATTTTTTGCTTTTATTCCATAAAATTTAAAAAAAATCAAGTAAAATAGCTGCATGTGGCCGTGCCGATCTTTGAGTGCTCTCCACCATTTGGAACGATTTTTTTTTCAAAAAAATAAAACCCGTAAAAAATTCTGTTCAAATCTTAAAAATACCGAATATAGCCGTATATTAGGGTCTATACGACGACGTGGACCTGCATTGGCAACTTCTGTCACAAACCGTTATTACACTCAAATGCGAAACTTAAATAAAATAAATTGGTGAATTCATCAAAATACCGAATATCGGGAGTTACCATTATATTGGGGGTATACGAAGACGTGGACCTGCACAGACAATTTTCTGTCTGAGGCTGTAGTATTCATTACGAACTTCAAGCACAAAATTTGAAACAATTCCGGTGAATAATATCGTTTAAACCATTAAAATACCGAATATCGGGTGGTACCGTTATATGGGGGCTATACGAACACGTGGACCGGCACCGACAATTTTCTGTCATAGTCTTTAGAACCCGTCACAAATTTCAAATACCAAATTTGAAACGATTCCGGTGAATAATGTTGCTAAAATCATCAAAATGCCGAATATCGAGGAAAAGCCAATGAAATTCCAAAAAGTGCAAGAACTTACACCGCAGCAGAAGGAAAATAGACACAAAAGAGCTAAAGAGTTGCTTCGGTTGGCCGAAAGTGGTGAACTGCCGAATTTGGTTTTCTCCGATGAGAAATCATTCGTTGTCCAGCAGGTTGTAAACAAACAAAATTATCGTGTTTGCTTGCCAAAGGGGTCAGCTGAAAATGTTAACCTTCGGTTGGCCACCACAACTTAAGCACCAGCCATGGCCATGTGGGCCGCCATAACAGTCGATGATCGCTCTCTGCTCGTATTAATCGACCGTGGCATCTGAATAAATGCCTAATATTATCGCGAAAATATTCTGGAGGGTGTATTAAAGCCTTGGACACGCAAACATTTTGGCCGCAGACCTTGGACATTCCAACAGAACTCAGCTCCATCGTACTCAGCACGCGCCACCCAAGAATATTTACAAAATGAGGTCCTGGGTTCATTTCATACGGCCACCAACATCTCCTGATACCAATCCGTTGGACTATTGTGTCTGGATTATTTTGGAAAGCAAAGTTGGCACCCTGCACCATTTGGAGCGATTTTTTCAAAAAAAAAAATAAAATAAATTCCGTTAAAAATTCTGTTAAAATCTCAAAAATACAGAATGTAGCCCTTATAGTTGGGTCTATTGCACGACGTGGACCTGCATAGGAAACTTCTGTCATAACCCATTACAACAAGGACGGTATAAATTAAATGTGATTTTCAATATTGGAAATTTTTCGGAATGATTTCCTATAGACACAAGATTATCACTCGTTTAGTAATCGAACTTTTCAACACTTCAAATTCAATGCTTCACCAGTAATATCCTACCACCCAGCTCAATGAACCCACCTCCCAACAATTCAATCAATACTCTCTACATATATATCACTATCCAATATTGAACTACTCTCGACGTTATTCAAAATACAGCAAACACATTCTCAGAAAAGCCTGCCGGCCATTTTCACTAACACAACAGAGATTGCTGGTAAACAAAAAGGCTAAATATGTTACAAATTGTTTAAACGTATTAGAATTATGGTAGTTGTAGTGTTGAACGAACGAACAACAGCAGCAGCAACAGCATCGAACACAACTATTCGCACCAATACACACAACTGTTGTTGTTGCCTAGTGTTAAAATTGTTGTTAGCCATACAAACGACTGGCCATTAGCCATTTTCATTATGGACCAATGTTGACACAATTTTTGTTTGGCACATAGTATGAATGTAAATGTGGTTGAATGTTTTACCGATGGTTGGATATTGTTGTCGCACTTTACTTAAAGCCTGAAATAGTAATAGGAGTAGAAGTCTTTCATTGTTGTCAAACATTCAATTAAAACTATGATTTGTATGTCGTTTTTTGTCACACTGACATAATTTAATATAATGGTAAATAACAGTTTCTTCTCTCAATGAACATAATAATATATTGAAGAATTAAAGAATAGACTTTTGGAGGTTTTCATACCCTCCACCATACTATAGAGAGTATATCAAGTTGTTAATTCCGTGTGCAACTCCTTGAAATAGGCATTTTACCTATTCTTTATCAGCATAAAATTCTATGTAGAGTTTACGATGTGCAATGGTGTGGGCCACCATAACAGACGATGGTCGCTCTCCAAAAATATTCTGGAGGTTGTATTAAAGCCTTGGGCACGCAAACATTTTGGCCGCAGACCTTGGGCAATGTATGAGGGTGCCAAAGGTGACCAATTCGAAAAAATCTAAACTTATTCTAAAATTCGATACTATTTCCGACAATTTTGCTTTGCTAAAATTAAATATAAATATAAGAATTATGGCTATGAGGTGTTAAATTGTTGAAAATTGTGGCAGCAAAAAAACGATAATTTGGAGCTACCGTTATATGCGGGCAGTACCACACAGGGGACCTGATTTGAACATTTTTTGCAGGGAGAGAAGAGACCCCGTCAGAACTTAAAATGTAAAGTTTCAACTGATTTGGTTGGAAATTGTGGCAAAAACCGTCAAAATACCAGAAAATCGGGAGGTACCTTTGTATAGGGGCTATAACAATTATTGGACCTTAATTGAACAATTTTCGCAAGCAAGAACAGACCTACCGAGAGCCCCAATTGCCAAGTTTCATCTAGTTTGGTTGGAAATGTGCCAGAGTTATATGGGGGCTATACCTAAACGTGGACCAATATAGCCCAATTTCAATACCATTCAGCCTGAATTCAGTCTAGAAGTGCATTAAATTTGATAAAAATCGGTTCAGATACAGCTATAGCTCCCATAAATATGTTTCATCCGATTTAGGTTTAAAGTCCCTCAAATTCGTAATATACATTCGACAACAATGACATTTGATACCAGATATCTCATAGAGCTCGGAAATACCTCTGCCAAATTTTCGGGACGTATTTTTCCATTTTGTTCAAATCGGCTCCGATATATATTTTTATACCCTCCACCATACATACTGTTACTCCTACCCATGTCAGATCCCACAAAGTATATATATTCTTGATCAGCGTAAAATTCTAAGTCGATTTAGCCATGTCTGTCTGTCCGTTTGTCTGTTGTAATCACGCTATTTTTCGAACGAATTGGGATAGAAGGCTAACATTTTGCACACATGTTTATTTTTCCAGTAGGCAGTCATGTAGGTCAACGATTTCATATAGCCCCCATATAACGGTACCTCCCGATATTCGATATTTTTCAAATTTGATATTTGAAGTTCGAAATGGATACTACAGCTTATTACAGAAAATTGTCTGTGCAGGTCAACGTCGTCGTATAGTCCACCTTTAACGGTACCTCCCAATATACGGTATTTTGATGATTTTAGCGTCATTATACATATAGTTTTAAATTACGTATTTAGAGTTCGAATTGGGAACTACAGACTGTGACACAAAATTTTTTATGCAGGTCCAGTTTTTCGTATAGGCCCCATACATCAATACCTCCCTATATTCGGTATTTTGACGATTTTAGGTACAATACTCACCGAATTTGTTTGAGGTGTCGTATTTGAAGTTCGTAATGGATGCTACAGCCTGTGACAGAAAATTGGCAGGTCCAGGTCTTGGTATAGCTCCGATATAACGGTACCCGTTTATAACAAACAATGTCTATGTAGGTCCACGTCGTATAGACCCCAATATGACGGCTATATTCGGTATTTTTTAGATTTTAACCGAATAGTTAACGGTTTTATTTTTTAAAAATTTCCAAATTCCTTCCAAATGGTGGAGGGTATTCAAAGTTCGGGCCGGCCGAACTTACTCCTTTTTAAATTGTTTTAAAATAATCCTTCTCCAAGTGACATCGTGCACACGATAGCAATTTTATCTTGCTTAAAAGATTAAAATGTCTCCGTTAAATGTAGTGAAAATCGATTTAGAAATGGATATGCCTCCTATATAATTTCTTTTGTTACGGAAGCTCTACTAAATATGCATAGTTGTGTGGGGTTTCATATTGTCGTCCCGACCCGACTACTGGTTTTTTCCTTGCATTTTTTTATTTCAGACCAGTTTTCTCGCTTGATGGTTTTGACTCAGGCCTTACAACTACAGTATAACCATTAATGAATGTTTAAAGGTGTATACGTTTTAAACACGTCCTTTTCAAGGGTTTCCATCGTTTAATGGATTTTGTCCATAGATTACTTTATAAACATTTTATACTTTCGTTATTAAAAACATATATTTAAAGGGTCTTCTATCCAAAGAAGACTTTTGAAGGATGTTTAATATGTTTTCAACTATTCTTTAATTTTGATGATACATTCGTATGATTTTTTTATATAAGAGTATCTTAATTTAATAGTTTTAAAATGGCATTTCTCATATGAATGTTAATACTCAATTATGGCCATATTTTATTGCTTTTGTACTTCAATGGAAATGTAGGAAAAATCTAACTGATGACAAAGTATAACTATTTACATTACCTGATAAAATAAAAAGTTCCAATAATGGAACATTAAACCAAGCAGTGTCCAGGTGGACCCAACATAAAACACACACACAACTTCTCCTTAGCCCAACAAGTGTTTGTGTGTATTTCAAAAGTATAAATACATAACTTGCTCCTTGCTACTCAACTTATGCAAGGATACCTGTCTTCGGTTATACAAGTGTATTACTTTTCTGTGTGTGCAACATTTTATAAGAGTATTGACATGTATGTGTGTTGGAACTGTGTTGTGTTTATTATTGGCAAAAACTAATTAAAAATTGTATATTACAATTGTGCCATCATCGTTGTCATCATCACATATACATATGTATGTATGTGTGTATGTATGTTACTACTGTTGCACTAGTTGTTGTCATTACACATCATCGTAGTTTGTTATGTCGTCCTTGTTGTTGTTGTCTCTCACAATTCATCTCTCTATCGTTTCGTGTCTGAATGTTATTTGTAAAGTTTTATAAATGTAATGATTTAATAAGAAAAATATAATTGGTGTTCCACATTCACAGGTGAAGTGAACAACAAATATTGGCGGTGATTGAAAAACAAATTGCAAAATTTTAATTGGAATTGCAATCAATCAGATTGAATTGAGAGGTGGTGGGAAATGTTGCATTGCAGCGGAATTGAAGTTTTAAAATTATGAGTGATGATAAAATTAGAAATTATATAAAAAAATATTGAAAATAAATAAATGGTAAAATATTTCAAATAAAGTTCAAAGCTGCTAATCAAAATGCGTTAAAGTTTTGTACACGTGAGTAAAAAATAAGTTAAAAAGTATCAGTCGGTTTCGTATCGGACCTTAATAAATATGATATAAATATTGCGACGTGCCAAGTTTGGACTATATTGGTTACTTCCTTCACTTTATATGAGATTTGTGATAATTTTTTCGCAACTCATTAGTGATAATAGTATTGAAAATGCTGACCCGTTGTGGGTGAGGTACCAGATGGAGTTTGCAGGTATGTGTCATCTTCACAACAGATCTTCTGTTACAAAAATGTTTGTATGGGTGCAATTTGAAGAGAGTTGGGTGCTTATTTCGCTTTCTTTGAACGTTTTGTTTTTCAAAATCTTGAACCCTGAGAGGGAGAGGTTCGAAAAGAAATTATCCGATCCCTACCATCTTTATAATAGATCTTGTGTTGATAAAAATATTGGGATATACCAAGACTGCTTGAAATCGGGTGTTAATGTCGGGTATTATGAGCTTCATGGATATTCAAAATGTTGACCCTTTGTGGGAGAGGTACCAGGAGTGGACCCATATATTCCATCTTTACAGCAGAATTGGATGCTTATTTCGGATTTTATAATCGTTTTAGTTATTCAAAAAGTTGACCACTTGTGGGAGAGGTACCAGAAAATAGGGTTCGACCTCTATAGTCTTTATAACAGATCTTGTGTTGATAAAAATATTGAGATTTTTCAAATCTAAATGGAATCTGATGTTAATTTCGCGTTTTGTTAGCTTCTCGGGTATTCAAAATTTTACCCTTTTGTGGGGGTAGGATTGGACCGATATTTTCCATATTCAAACCAGACCTTGGCTTAATAAATATATTGTGATGTTTGTAATTTGAAGATAATTTTATAAGAGTTATAATTATTCCAAATTGTGGCCCTTTGTGGGGGAAGCATAAGGTGGTGCAAAAGTAAACTTCAGATTTTTTTGGGCTATAATTTAACAAAAAAATATGAAAAACTTTGTTTCTTCTTGTGGATTATTTTTATTTGGTTTTTAATTTTTTTACATCATGTCGAGAATATAATGCCATGTAAATGTCCGCCGCCAAAGATTATTGTCATTTGAGCCCTTTTTATGGCATTTTCCATCCATTTGGCCAAAACTTCCGACGATGGGTCCTCACATTCTTATCGGATATTGTCTTTAAGAACTGAAAGAGTCTGAGGCTTGTTGACATAAGCCAGCGACTTCAAAAAGCCCACAAAAAGAAGTCTGCAGCGCTCAAATCAGGCGATCTTGCTGGCAAGTGCAAATCCCTAAAACGGGAAATTACGCGCCCGCATCCTTCATGCAATTTTCATCGATTGTAACACTTGCAGCGTGTGCCGTTGCATCGCCCTGTTGAAACCACATGTTTTCCAATCTCAACTCATCAAGTTGCTGTAAAAAGAAGTCGTTGATCATTGCTTTGTAGGGCTCACCATTCACAGTAACCGTTTGGCCCGCGACGTCTTCGAAGAAAAGAGGTCCGATGCCTCCTCCGGCGAAAACAGCACACTATACAATGACTTTGAGCAGGTGTATTGGCTCTTCGTGGATTACATGCGGATTTTCAGTGCCCCAGAAGCGTAAATTTAGCTCATTTATGTACCCGCTAAGATGGATATGGATCTCATCACACATGATTATTTTTGATGAAAAATCATCTTCCTCTTGGTGGTGTTTAAGGACGACTTAAGTATATGTCAGACGCGATTGGCGGTCTGCAGCTAACAGTTGATTCATCATCTAGACTTTGTACGAAAACATCTTCAAATCTTGTACCAAAATTCACTTTGAAGACTGTCGACTGTTACCCATTTGGGTGGCATGTCGTCTGGTCGATGTCGACAGCGCTTCCTTGACATCCTCGGCTACAGCAGCAATATTCTCTGCAGAATGAATACTCCGGGGTCTGCCACTCCTGGAAGCATATTTTGTTGTGCCAGTCTCTTCGAGTAAAGCGGGTAAACTTCACGGTGTTTCAGCAGAAAGCGTTGCACGGCCAGTAAATCTGCGACGAAATTCACTTTGGGCCGCAGCCACAGACCGATTATTGCTCAAATAGGCAGTCACCAATATTTCGCGTTCTGGAGCAGTGTAGCATAAAGTTTGTTTATTATCGTGTATTTTGCATTTTTTACTACAAAAATGTCAAAACAGAACTTACATTAGGGGCTAATCGTAAAAATTATAGCATTTCCCGGTAGGAGGATTATTTTACGCCACCTTGTATATGGAAGCTATAGCTACATCTGAACCGAATGAATTAATTCTAGAAACAAGAATTAATCCTAGAAACAAGAAGTACTTGCTTCTAGGATTAATTCATTCGAAATTCAGTCCGTTTAGGCTGATATTAGCCATTTGGGGAACAATAGACCTGAAATCGGATAAAGATATATATGGGTCCTGTATCCTAATCTGATCCTATCCCGATAAAATTTGATAGAAGTTTTTTAAGGTCCATATTTTTTTAGACTGACATTGGCCATATTGTGCCCAATAAACTGAACCGATATCGATATAAATTGGCAAAAGTATTTCTGAGATAGTGCTACTAGATATCTGCTAGCAAATATCATTCTTGTGGAGTGCATATGAGTGGAAGCTATAGCTATATCTGAACCAATTTCTCCAAATTTGATGTACCTGCTTCTAGACTGAATTCGGTCGGATGTACCAAAATTTACTCTATTTAGGCTGATATTGGCCATTTGGTGCACAATTTACCCGAAATCGGTCAATAATATATATAGAAGCTATATGTAAATTTGAACCGATTCTCACCAATTTTGGCCTGCATTTTGTTCACCAAAATACATGGACAGACCGACGAACAGAATGACTGACTGACATAAGTCGATTCAGAAAGTTATTTTATGAAGATCCTCAAAAATAACTTTGGGTCTATTTCGCTCCCTTCTCCACGTTACAAACAAATGCACATAATACACTTACCACTAGGGTATAAATAGAATTGACAAAATCTTAGTAAATTATTATAAAAGTCAACTGACAGTGCCTTTTCTAAATACTCAGCTAAGTTCTATGACAGGATCCTATATGGCAAAATTTAAATTTCCATCCCTTGAAATAGTAAAACCCTCAAACACAGCTATGAGTGCCCTTTAGTACTTAGTATCCAATTTTCGAAATGTAAATCGTTTACTAAAAATCCAATTGTTTCCCAAAAAAGTGGCCTACATGAGGAATTTCAAGCCCCAGCTCAAAATTTGAAAGGTTCTAAAACCCACGGTTTTGAATACCCAGCTTTTTAGCACAATTTTCTACCTTAATTTTTTTAGCATCCAGCTTTGGTTGTTATTTATAGGTGTTGATGAGGCAATCGGAACGGAATATGATTAGCCCTGAATAAAAAAACTCAATTCAGACTCCTTTTTAATTAGTTCCCGAGTCCACAAGGTGTTTACGTATATTTGTGCTTTTAATATTATATCCCATGGCTTACACAATAAAGCCATTGGTCTTACATCTGGTTGCGGATTGTTTGAATATTTACTATACTCACTTGGTTATTATTTGATGTGGTATTTGGCTATTTGGTATTTAGTGTGTTGTTATATGGTCACATTAGGTTAAAGGGAATACTGACAAAAGCACACATACGCACTCACACACACACATACATGCTCGCATTTCGGCATATTAATGGTTTAGTAATTATTTTCAATCAGAAAAGTCCTAAGTGCGTGTAATTACATGTCAATGGCGAACTACTTTTCAAAAGCTGGCAAAAAGCCTCTAAAATTTAAAACCATGGCTTTTCATAGAGTCGGCATACTTTTTTCGCCTAGGTATTTTTGGTTGGTTTGTCGTCGTTGTTGCACTTTCACATTGTGCCATACAGGTTAGCTGTTGTGTTGGTGTGTGTGCGTGTGTCACGTTTGGCGTTAGCCAATACATATGATGCGGTTATTTGGCCCACTAATGCTCTTTGCAAATGACCACAGGCGAAAATGGAGTGCCCTTATTGGTCACCAATGTACCGTCATTACTATGGTCGGTTGCCATTACTAGTAACTCAATGGCACAGTGTTGCTAATCAACAAAAGTTGGAAACAAAAAAATAAAAAAAATATTTATTTGTTAATTCCACTTTTGAGGCTAGCTTAATGATAGGAAATTTGCAGTAGAAAGGAAAGCCAGGGCGACACTATCATGCACTTGCCACAATGCGATGCGTTTATTATTTTTGAGGATATTTGTTGTCGGATGTTCGATTTTTTTTAATCCAAAAATGTCCTTTAATTTGTCTTTTTTTTTCGTCTTCTTTTTCATTTTTAATTTCCAAGACATCCCCGTAACACTGTCCAACCGCCATAAGCCGCTAGTACCACACACTAAATTGCATCGTCGGTAGCTGGCTTTCACGCAACAGCAACAACAACAGCCAGCCAGCCAACCAGCCATAAGCATCATTACACTAAAGTGGTAAATTTATTTATTCGATTTTAATTGAAAATTAAATGAACAACAGAAATTACCGCACACTTTAGATGGCCAGCCTGATATTATTGAAAAGCTTTAGTTAATGTTTGGCTGAACAATATCAAAAGGATTGTATTTTACAGTAATGTGACTTTCACACCAAACACTGAAATCGAATATTGTTGGGGAAAAAGCTAATAAAAATTTACTAAATGGAATTTAAACATTAAAAAATAAAAGATATTAATACAAGTAAAATAGTATCAGTCGGCTTTGCAGACAGATGTATACCCCCAGCCTTAAGTTATGATTATTCAAACTGATGACCCTTTATGGGGGAGGTTCTGAAGCAGTTGGCCACTTCGTATCTTACCTAAGACTGATATAAATATTACAACGTGCCGGATTTAGACTATATCGTCTATTTCCCATACTTTATATGCGATATATGCAAATTTTTGAAAAATGTTGAAATATGAGTGAGGTAACAGATATAGCGGACAGAAGTATTTCATGTTCATACTACATCTAATACAGATATTTATTCCAGTGACAGCTCACTACTTTGTTTATAATCGTACAAAAGCATTTTGGTGAGAATTTTCCAGAAAAAAGTTATTCGTGATGGCATTCAAGCGCGATAGTGTAATTTCTATATATTTGGTAGAAAAAGCACCTTAGAGCACTCCAGCATTTAAATGTGAATAAATCTTTTGTGTCTCGTACCATCGCTCGTTTCCGTGACACTGTAGCGTAGCCCGATGTCAAGGAAGTGGACGGAAGAACACAGTAACATCATCAGAAATGGATCGAAAAGTAAAGAAGCGACTTGATCGAAACCTGCGTCGTAGTGGCCAAAAACTGGCTCATTAACTGGACATAACGCAATATACAATTCGGGAAATATACAAAAATGAGCTCTGGGTAAAACCATTGAAATTCCAAAAAGTGCAAGAGCTTACACCGTAACGCAAAGTAAAAAGACTCAAAGTGGTGAACTGCCGAATTTGGTTTTCTCCGATGAGAAAACATTCGTTGTCCAGCTGTTTGTAAACAAACAATATTATCGCCAAAGAGGTCAGCTGAAAATGTGCACCTTCGGTAGGCCATCAGAACTCAAGCGCCGGCCAGGGTGATGGTGTGGGCCGCCATAACAGCCGATGGTCGCTCTTCGCTCGTATTAATCGACCGTGGCATCAGAATGAATGTCGAATATTATCGCGAAAATATTTGGGAGGGTGGTCACGCAAACATTTTGGCCGCAGAACTTGAACATTCCAAATCTCCGGATACCAATCCATCGGACTATTGTGTCTGGAGTATTTTGGAAAACAAAGTGTGGATCACCTCAAGCAAGCGCTTCGCCGGGAAATGGCATGCAAAATACCGCAGAGCAACATTCGGGCAGCGTGTGACGGTCTCATTGGCCGTTTGAAGGCCATAATTCGTGCCAAAGGTGAAAATTGGCAAGTACTAAAATTTTGGTGAAAATCGGTTGAGATATAGCAGGTCAAGTTCGAAGATGTGCTATATCGTTCCACGATATCGTACAACCCCCATATAATGGTACCCCCGATATTCGGTATTTTGATTATTGTAGCCAAATTTTCCAGAATATTTGAATAGGTCTCATATAACGGTACCTCCTATATTTGACATTTTGACGACTTTAGCGACATTATTAACCGGAGTTTTTTAAAATTTCGTAATTCGTTCGTAGTGACAGAGAATTGTCTATGCAGGTCTAGGTCTACGTATACGTCCCATATATCAGTGCCTCCCTATATTCGTTGTTTTGACGATTTTAGGTATAATATTCACCGAAACTATTTGAAACTTCGTATATGAAATTCTTAATAGGCACTACCTAGCCTGTGACAGAAATTTGTCTATGCTGGTCTAGGTCTTCCTATAGCCCCAATATAACGGTACCTCTCCGAATGTACCAAGTTTCATATTTGAATATTGTAATGGCTTATGACAAGGTTGCTTATGCAAGTCCACGTGTTCATATAGACCCCAATATAAAGGCTTTATTCGGTATTTTTTAAGATTTTAACGGATTTTATTATTATTATTTTTTTTTTTTTTTTTGAAAATTTCCAAATTCGTTCCAAATGTTGGAGGGTATTAAAAGTTCGGTAAATTTGTTGAAAATTGATTCAGAGTTGGATATATTCCCAAATTGTGACTACTCTAAAGCCATGATTCGCACTCAAACAAGATTCATAGTTGGTATGATCTACTTCACATGAATAATACGTATAGTTGTTTAGGGTATCATATGGTCCGCCCCGCCCGGCTTATGACCTTTCCTTACTGGTTTAGTGTGGTTATTTGACTACTTACTTTTTGGTAAAAACCTCATATAAAGATATCCCCCGATTTCAGCTATATTCGGGGTCTTTGCCACATTTTTCATTTGATTTAGCACTTATTTGGCATCTTTGTTTCTAAGGAGGTATAACACCTCTTCGTAGAAAAAGTGCGATCAATATTTCGCAGTAGCGTCCATATTATGATACCTCCTACCTTATCTATATCGAGGGTATTGTTTTCGATATTATTTGTGGTTCGAAAGTTTTCGACATTAGCTGTGATGTTTATATCTGATCCCATGCTTCCTTGGTGGGTCACCATTCTTGGGTGCTTTGACAAATTTTGGGGCAGAACTTTTTCTAAAAAATATGTATTCTCAAGCAATCTGTCGAATAGAAAGGAAGGATTATAGATAGCCTTTAAACAATTCATACCAAATATATGTTAACGAATTAGTACTGGGGTCTTTGTCAGCATATTATATTTTGACCCGGTACTAAAATCAGGGAATGTGGACTATAAAAATAATTTTTTTCCGACAATCTGTTGTTGTTCTACCCCACCGATTTCAAAATGTAAATTATTTAGTCGTTCTTTTATAAAATTTTACATGAAATTTCCAAAGCATTGCCTCCACATTGCATTTAGCTACCAAAGTTAATAATTATTTCCACTTGCTAGAATCAAAACTAAAGGAAAAAATAGCACCTTACAGGAAAACATACTTTATGCTAAGTATTTTAAAGTGAAATTTTATGCAGATATATTCCATTTAAAACAGCATTATATTTCTGCCTAGTTTTACAACATAATGATTAGTTTGGTCTATGGCATCCCCTTTGCTTCTACTTAAGTAGATACTTGGAACCTAGATGTGTTCGCTTTGAGTGCTTATTTTACAATTTGATGATGATGATGACGATGAACAATTATACTTATAAAATATTCATAGAAAATGTTTGCTTTTTATGGAAAGTTAAAACGTTCTTGCCTGTTAATTGATCATTTTGATGGTAGACGTTGTCTATTTCTGGTTGCTTTTCTTCGTTCCGTTTAACCAGGGCCATGTTTAGTAATCATAAAATTTTTGTTTAGCTTAACATAACTGCAGCAAGTGATAAATTCTCTTCGCCACCAACGGACATATTACTTCACACTCGGCGCATTGTTTTGACATAAAAAAAAAATTCCAAAATGCACTTGGTGGCAGGCTAGTGAGGGAAAGATAAGAGCTGCCCGAAAGGTGTCTTAAGTTGTGTGCGAAAAAACTGGAAGAACCCATTTTCGTGTAGCCTTCTTGCCGTCTTTTTATATCGACAACCAGTTTTGTAGTTGAACCATAAAAGTCATAACAAGCTCATTACTTTTGATAATCACGTTGATGAATATTTTTTTCCGCACATAGGTTGGTTTTATTTTTGCCATTTTTGCTTTGACTTTTCACGATCATTTGTTATGGGGGATATGTGCAAGTATCTGGGCAGATAAAATTAATGGGAAATGGCAAAAGGGATGTAGAGTGGCCAGATTGATGGCCTGCAGATTGAAGTCCTCTTTATTTCGGGTACTTGTAAAAATTATTTTTAAAAAAATCACATTTATATTGGGTGTTTGAAAAAATATTTTTAAAAAATCCACGTTTATATTGGGTACTTGAAAAATATTTTCAAAAAATCCACGTTTATTTTGGATGCTTGAAAAAATATTTTTAAAAAATCACATTTATATTGGGTGCTTGACAAAATACTTTTAAAAATTCCACGTTTATATTGGGTGCTTGAAAAAATATTTTTAAAAATCTACATTTATTTTGGGCACTTGAAAAAATATTTTTAAAAAATCTAATTTTATTTTGGGTACTTGAAGAAATATTTTTAAAAAATCCAATTTTATTTTGGGTACTCGAAAAAATATTTTTAAAAAATCCAATTTTATTTTGGGTACTTAAAAAAATATTTTTAAAAAATCCACGTTTATTTTGGGTACTTGAAAAAATATATTTTAAAAATCCACGTTTATTTTGGGTACTTGAAAAAATATATTTAAAAAATCAGCGTTTATATTGGGTACTTAAAAAAATATCTTTAAAAAAATCCACGTTTATTTTGGTGACTTGAAAAAATATTTTTAAAAAATCCACGTTTATTTTGGGACTTTGAGAAAATATTTAAAAAAAAAAACATGTTTATTTTGGTCTTCTATAAAATAATTTAAAAAAAATCCATGTTTATTTTTGGTCTTCGAAAAAATAATTTAAAAAAATACACGTTTATTATTGGTCTTCGAAAAAAAAAAATTTTGGAAAAATCCACGTTTACTTTTGGTCTTCAAAAAATAATTTAAAAAAATACACGTTTAGTTTTGGTCTTCGAAATAATAAAATCCATGTTTATTTTGGGTACTTGAAAAACATTTTAAAAAAATCCAGATTTATTTGGTGTCCTTGAAAAATATTTTTTTTTAAAAATACGCATTTAGTGTTGGTCCTAGAAAATTATTTTTATAAAATCCACAATAATTGTTGGTCCCAGAAAGATATTTTAAAAAAATCCGCATTTATTGGAGGTCCTTAGGAAAATTATTTAAAAAATCCGCGTTTATTGTTGGTCCTTGAAAAATATTTTTTAAGAAATCCACATTTATTGTTGGTCCTAAAAAAAATATTTTTATAAAATCCACAATAATTGTTAGTCTCAGAAAAATATTTTAAAAAAATCCGCATTTATTGGAGGTCCTTAGAAAAATTATTAAAAAAACCCACGTTTATTGTTGGTCCATGTAAAATATTTTTTAAGAAATCCACGTTTATTGTTGGTCCTAGAAAAAAATATTTTGAAAAAATCCACAATAATTTTTGTTCCCGGAAAAAAATATTTTTTAAGAAATCCACGTTTATTGTTGGTCCTAGAAAAAAATATTTAAAAAAAACCAAAATAATTTTTGGTCCCTGAAAAATATTTTTTAAGAAATCCACGTTTATTGTTGGTCCTAGAAAAAAATATTTAAAAAAAATCCACAATAATTTTTGATCCCTGAAAAATATTTTTAAAAAATCCACGTTTATTGTTGGTCCTCGAAAATATATTTTCGAAAAATCCACGTTTAATTTTGGTCCTTGAAAATATATTTTCGAAAAATACACGTTTAAAGTTGGTCTTTGAACAAAATATTTTTAAAAAATCTCACCTGTAGGAAAACCAATCAAATATGGCATCACCCAAATTTCATGTCTCTTACAATCGCTCCAAGCGGCAAGTGGCGTTTAGTTTGGGTGACCACCACCACCATCACTAGCACCATTATCAACATTGAACACGTCATCGCGAAACCAGTCATCCTCAGCGGCAGAAGTCTCAATTCCACATAAAACTAAACTATTTTTCAAGGTGGCATTATAAATTTTTCTTATTTTTCGCAGGTTTTGGCAAAACAGCGACAACATTGCGGCACACAAAGAAACAAACAACCAGCAACAACAACGACAGCAACAACAACATTGTTACAAACCACAAGACACGAAAAGTCCACAAAAACAAAGCCAAGTCAGGGTTTAAAAATAAAATCACTAAACTGGTTTAACCACAACAACTTCGGAATCCCTCAAACCTAATAAACACTGAAAAGCGGTTACTTGCAACACTTGCAGTAACAGCATCGGACGATTTAGTGTTTCAATTCAGGCTGCAGTTCGAGTGATCAGTGGTTTGGGTTGTTTATTCCGGCGGGGAAGTGGTGCGCAGTGGTCGCTAATTTCAGTCTAAATTACCCTGACGCTTTGATGGGTAACCATCAGTTGACGGTACACGTAACGAAAGACTGCTTATTTTGAGAAACACCACAGCGGGACAGTGTCTTCAAACGGGAAATGAAAGGTTTAAAAAAAAAAAGAAACTAAAGGCCCTCCTTCGTGAGAAAGAGCCACTGCGCTGAAATTGGTTCCAATGGTGTTTTTTAAGGGATCAGCTCAATAGCTCAGCTTTTGATTCCACAGAAGAAAAACAAGTAAAAAAGCTGTAAGTTCGGCCGGTTCGAACTTTGAATACCCTCGACTATTTGGAACCCTCCACAATTTTCAAAAAAGTTAAATCCTTTACAGATTATGTTGAAATCTAAAATACCGAGTGTAGCTGTTATATAAGGCTCTATACGATGGCGAGGAACTGCGTAGGCAAGTTTTGTCATAAGCCATTACAATATTAAAATGCGAAACTCGAAAAAAAATAGGTTAATAATGTCGCTAAAATCATCAAAATACCGAATATCGGGAGGTACCGTTATATGGGAGTTATGCGAAGACGTGGACCTGCACAGACAACATTCTGTCATAGGCTGTAGTATCTATTACGAACTACAAATACCATTTTTGAAACAATTCCAATGAATAATGTCGCTAACATCATCAAAATACCGAAAATCGGGAGGTACCATTATATGGGGGTTATATTAAAACGTAGACTTGCACAGACAATTTTCTGTCATAGGCTGTATTATCCATTACGAACTTCAAATACCAAATTTGAAACATTTCCGGTGAATAATTTCGCTTAAATCAGCAAAATGCCGAAAATAGGGAGATACCATTATATGGGGGCTATAGACCTACATGGCCCATTTTCAGCACAAAAAGTCCTGCAGACATAATACACATTTGAGTAAACTTTTATAAACCTACTTCATTTTATTCGGAAGCTAGAGTGATTTCCACAGAAGGACAGACAGGCGGACAGCGCAAGATCGATGTAGAACTTTATGAAATGACAAACTGATTCAATACTAGGGTGGAGGGTATAAAAATATTCCAAGATTTGCTCCTTTTCTCGAAAAATATCAATGCCCTGAAATAGTTTTTGATGGTGTTTTTTTAAGATATCAGGTCAATAGCTCAGTTTTTGATTCCGCAGAAGAAAAATTTTGTATGAACTGAGGCTACAGAACAAATCCTTCTCATTTTATTATTTTTTTCTCAGGCATTGAAAAAAGAGTCCTTTCTCATTTTTTTTTTTTCAATATATCCCGACCTCACTGTACCACATTATTGCATGTCTATGCTATAATCACGCACGCAGCGGTAACCATTTTCCGACAACATTGTAGCAACGTTGTTCAGATGCTTCTGTGATCTGGTGAATGACGGCAAATCGACTTATTTAGTTTTCATAATACCAAAGTTAAGTACAAAGATTTGCCATGCCTCTGGTATGGCCAACTAAGCAGCAGCATCATACCGGACACCAACAACAACAGCAGCAGCTGTAGTTAACTGACACACAACACACAGTCGGTAAAAAAGCGAAAACAAAAAACAACATCGGCAGCCACAGCCACAGCCGCAGCAATAGCAATCACCAAAAGGAGGTGTGCATCTTGTTCACGTGTTAATTCCGGCTGGTCAGTCATTCACTCAATCCATCACTTATGGGCACAGACAAGCGGACTCGTTTCGGATACCTCAAGCCCAGTGCACATGTCCAGTTTTGCACATTCCATGGACCAAAATGCGAAAATGCGCACACGCAGGCTAACACATACATATATACACACATATATATCTAAAAAGTTATTTTCGTTGCAAACATATGATCGTCACTTAGTGATCTTGATATAGGTTTTGCCTTGTCAAAGTTAAAATGCAAGAAGGCAGATAGATAGGTAGGTAGGCAGGCAGACAGACTGGAAGGTTGTTGTTTATCTTGAAAATGGTAACTACATGTTGTTGCACTTTACTGGCGAAAACAGAAATGCGGACCCAACATATTCGCTGATGAACTGTCTGTGTGTTTAAACACATTATGAAAATAAGGCAAAGAAAAAACGAAAGCATCAAGAGACTTGGAGCAATAGGACGAATTAGGAGCATATTATACCAATTGACAGTTGGGTATATATTCTAACATCTATCCAAGAAATTACTATCCAAAAAAAAAAACTCTTTATATAACAAGGTGGCGATTTTGAAAATTTGTAGCATAAAAGGTACTTAAAGGTACTAAAATAGGCGTTTTAAGACAATAATTCAATAATTTCATAGATAGAGTCTTCAAACCTCCTCGAATCTTAAAATTTCGCTAGCAGGTCACTATTAACACGATTCTTTATATCAAGGTGTGTCTTCGAGAATTTGTTCTAAAATTGTGTTTTTGCCTCCGAATTCAATGCTTTTCGAGTTAAAATATTGAAATTTTTCATGTATATCACAAATGGTAGGAGGCATCAGATTAGGTGTTGTTTTTGGGAATGTGTACTTAAAAGGTACTAAGTTTTGTAATGCATTCTTCAATTTTGTATTTTACTTTATATGGCAAAGCAACAATATTCAATATTCCATGCATTTCGAGTTAAAAATCTTAAAATTTTGCCTGTAGAACACCAATGGTAAGAGGCGTCAGATGAGGTGTTGTTTTTGCGGATCTGTTCGAAAATGTACGAGATAGTACTATCGGACTGTATATATCGGACTGTTATAGCTAGAATTCTGAAATTTGATATTGGGTTTTCTAACAATGCACACATGTCTTGCGGCAATGCTTGAGATATCGTTCATTATACTATACACCACATAGTTTGTAAGGTTATTATGTCTTTGTGCATCTGTTTGTAATATGGAGAAGGAAGTGAGATAGACCCATAGTTACTGTTGAAAATGTTCATGGAATCACTTTCTGAGTCAATTTATGTATGTCAGTCCCTCAGTCCGTCCGTCTATCCATGAATTTTTGTAAACAAAATGCAGGTCACACTAATTGTACAATTAAGATGAAATTTCTCAAACAATATTTTTTTGGCCCAAGAATGGACTCTATTGAAATTGGTGAAAATCGTTTCAAATTTAGATATAGCTTCCTTCAATCGTTATCTTCAACCGATTTCGGGTTACTTGTGCACCAAATGGCCAATATCAGTTCAAATGATCTGAATTTTGGAAAATCCTACCGAATTCAGTCTAGAAGCAAGTACCTCAAAAGAAAATCGGTTCAGATATAGCTATAGCTCTCATACATATGTTTTATCCGATTTTGACTTTTAAATCCCTCACATGCGTAATTACACTCCATAGGAATTATATTTGGTACCAGATATCAGATACGGCTCAGAAATAATTGTTTAAAATTTTGTCAAGATCGGTTCAGATTTGGATATAGCTTCCATATATTTCTTTATTGAATTTCGGTTTATTTGTGCGCACAATGGCTAATACTAGCCCAAATGGTGTGAATATTGACAATTCCGACTTAATTCAAACAACAAACAAGTACTACAAATTTTTTGAAAATCGGTTCATATGCGGAATATGGACTCCACAACAATGATATTTGATACCGGGCATCAGAAACTACGCCTGCCAACTTTTATTGAGATCGGTTCCGATTTTTATGTAGCTTCGATATACATTTTCATCTGGTTTTTCGGTTATTGCTCGCCATATATGTAATATCAGCCCAAATTGAATAGATTTTTTCATATTCAACCGAATTATATCTATTGCTCCAATAAATAATTATACCCTACAACACTATGTGTTGGGTGTATTATAAGTTTGATTGGGCCAAAAATTATGTAAAACCTCGAAATATTGGTTTCCCAAATAGGAAAGTATATATGGATTTTCCTATCTCGCCGAACTGAGTCGATCTAGCTATGCATGTTAATTTGTAATCAAGCTGCAAGTCGCAAATATGACCTGATCCTCACGAAATTGAAAATGGAGGTGGGGTTATAGTTAGAATATAACCCTATTGTATTTGGGGATGATCGCAAAATATTTAGGGGTTAAAATGGACCAAAAACAGAAAAATACTTAATTTTTCTTTTACTCTAGAGGCCACAATTATAGACCAATCAGCGCGGAATTTTGCATGGAGTTAGAGTTTAGTACTAGAAGAAGCGTAATTTCGATGGTTATCGAACCATATTTTTCGGGTAAAATATACCATAACTTTTATGTAAAAACTACTAAATTTTCTACTAAACCGCATATATTTTTTATCCTGCGAAATCACAAAAACACGAAAATGTCACCTCATCTGTGACCTGTTACATTGATGCTCCTACTTATTTCGCAAATGAATAAATTTCGCATATATCGAAAAATATATAAAATCTCATATATCAAAGAAGGGGGTGTTAGTTAGACTGCTGATAAGTCAAGAACCGCTAGACTGATTTTCACAATTCTCATCAATTCGGAATGGTATTTTGCTAGAAAAGGATAAAAAAGTGAGTATGTTTTATCGCATACGATTTTTTTCAATTTGACTTACAATTTTGAATTGTAAATTGTTAAAGTTTTTCTATACCTCGCAACACTATGTGTTGGAGGTATTATATACAGGTCGCAATTATCGTCCGATCCTCACGAAATTTTGCATGGGTTAGCTTTAGAATCAGAATTAATGCCTACTGTTATGGAGATTTAAATTCAGGGGTTCAAATAGACCAAAAAAAAAACATATGGATGTGTTTTTTTTTTTTTTTTCGAATACATAACACCACGGCGGAGTGCGTAAATAAGGGTAACATTTGGGTAACATCAAAATCGAAATGTTCCAAAATGAATTTGGACATAAGGGGACTTCCAACATATTGTAGTGTTGTAGGGTATCACATGGTCGGCCCTACACGACTACTGCCTTTGCTTACTTGTTTGATATAATCCTTAAGTCATACCATGCACTATACTGAAATATTCTGATCTAAATATTTAGAAACCGGTCCCCGTTTTTGATTAGTCCCCACTTGAAGATTTTTACCCTATTTTCCGCCAACATATGCCATAAATTGTCTTTAACAAAATTATTTATGATTTCCTTTTTTCGACTCCTAGAAGGATATTTAACATTGTCGCACTATCTTCGATACAGTTCTATGTTACCATACAGTCATCATAATATGGTACTATGGTACCTAATATTCCGAATTTTGAGGTGATTATTGACATTAAGAAAAGAAAACAGAAGGTATAAAAATCTACCCATGCCGTATTTTACAGCTATTATTGTTTTTGTTCATATTATTACTGACCTTTTCCACTTTAGTAGATTTCCAATAATTCTAAAATAACATAAAGTCTGGCCCATATCATAACCATCACTTCCTGTTACCAAAGATATCTCAAACCAAAACAACCAACGTCACCGATCATCCTTCATCGACGCAATGAAATCAGAAAACTTTTGCATTGTTTCAGCTAAAAATGGTGTGGTCAGTAATGTGAAGATAATGATGCCTTGATGATCAAATTGATAACAACACTTGGCTGTTTTTTATTGCCATCACCAATGCCGCACAAGGTAAGCTTCTCTTGTGTGTGTGTTGTGTCTTCTTATTATTCTTATATACTTTACTTTCAGTTCTTTCAATTCCCAACGTTCTGTTGAGAAAAAAATGCGACTGGAGATTCTAATGCCTCTTTGGTCGCCTTTCATAAAAAAATCGAAAAAATGAAGCTGCAACAACAAACTAATGTTACCAAAAGTATTGCCGCAGAGATTTCAGACTTCTTTTACTTTTGGTTACTTGATGCCGGCTAGGTGGTTGTTGTTGATGATCTGTTTATGTTAACTGGTTTCTTGTTATTTGTAGAAGTTACGTCTTACCGGTCAATGCTGCAACATTTAAGTACTTGGGTGAATGTGTGATGCTCATACATACTTACGTTTAATGTGAGGCTGTATGCGTTTCGGGCATATGTGTGTACATATATTGCGCTACGCTGCATTTAAGTACAATCGCTTGTCTGACGCGATCTTTTAGATCGTTAATTAAAAATTTTTCAAGTGTGTAATACCATAGCGCGTTACCACAAGCGCTTAAAAATCGTAATTCTTTTCCACACTTTGCCACAACACTGAGCTAATGTGAACGTGAACGACAAAGTGGCCAATTTTGTTGTGTGTGTGAGTGAATGTTGACTATGTTTGTTAGGGTGTAGTGAATAAATTTGTTGAGTGAAGGTGAGGTATGGAATGCCTCCTAACACAACAAGAACTAACAACAAAAAAGTACCATGTCAAAAGGATAAGACTCTTAAAATTTTCTCCATACAACGACGTTTTTATACCCTACACCACATAGTGGTAAGGGTATTATGTCTTTGTGCATTTGCTTGTAACATGGAGAAGGAAACGAGATAGACCCATAGTTACTTTTGAGAACCTTCATAGAATTACTTTCTGAGTCGATTTATGCATGTCAGTCCGTCTGTCCGTCCGTCCGTCTGTCCATGTATTCTTGTGAACAAAATGCAGGTCGCATTTATTATCCGATTGAGATGAAACAATATTTTTTTGGCCCAAGGACGAACCCTATTGAAATTGGTGAGAATCGGATCAAATTTATATATAGCTCCCATATATATCTTCATCCGATTTCGGATTAAATGTGCACCAAATGTCCGCTATCAGTCCAAATTACTTGAATTTTGACACACCCAAACGAGTTCGGCCTAGAAGCAAGTATATCAAATTTGGAGAAAATCGGTTCAGATATAGCTATAGCTCCCATATATATCTTTCATCCGATTTGATCTTTAAGTCCCTCACATTCCTACTATGCACTCCACAACCGTGATATTTGGTACCAGGAATTAGATGAAGCACAGAAATAGCTGTTTTAAATTTTATCGAAATCGGTTCAGATTTGGATATAGCTCCCATATATATCTTCATCCGATTTCGGGTTAATTGACCACCAAATGGCCAATATCAGCCCAAATGGCCCGAATTTTGGCACATGTGACCGAGATTAGCCTTAAAGCAAATACAACAAATTTGGTTCAGAAACAGCTATAGCTCCCATATATATGTTTTATCCGATTTGGTGTTCAAGCCTCTCACATTCGTAATATGCACTCCACAAGAACGATATTTGGTACCAGATATAAGATATAGCCCAGAAATAGCTGTTTTAAATTTTATCGAAATCGGTTCAGATTTGGATATGCCTCCCATATATATCTTCATTCGATTTCGTGTTAATTGTGCATCAAATGGCCAATATCAGCCCAAATGGCATGAATTTTCGTACATAAGACCGAATTCAGTCTAGAAGCTAATACGTCAAATTTGGAGAAAGCCGGTTCAGAGATAGCTATATTTCGTAAAATGCACGATAGAATTAGATAGATTTTGATTTCGTACCAAATATCTCATAGAGCTCTGAAATGCCCTGTATAAACCTTTTTACGAGAGCTTTACTAAATATGCACAGTGGTGTAGGGTATCATATAGTCGGCCCCGCCCGACTTTTGAGCTTTCCTTACTGTTTTTTTTTTTTGGAAAATAGACGTTTATGTCATAAATAGAGTTTTCATAAAGTGTAGGATATAAAAAACCGGATCGGCAGAACTTAACGTCATCCTCAGCCATATGATAACGAGGGTATATATAATATGGTACAGCCAAAATGATCTTTTCATTATAAAATATGAAAAGATCACCCGATGCCTTTCAAATTCGATGCCGATATTTCTATCAACACAAGATCTGCAGTGAAGGTGGGACATATCGGCCGACTACTCCTGGTACCACCCTCCCCCGAAGTTATCAAAATTTTGAATAACAACCCGATCATAAAATGGGACATGCACATCCGATTCTCTTTAAATTTCGCATATCACAAAGCTTTTACTAAAGCTGGATCTCGTGTAAAGATGATAGATCTCAGTCTAGTCCTTCTGGTATCTAACAACGGGACACAATTTTTACACACCCCACCATATATAGTATGGAAGGTAACTGATCGAAATCATAATTTTAGACCAAACGAAGTTTATATATTCCTGATCAGCGTAAAATTCTACGAAGATTTAGATCTGTCCGTCCGTTTGTTGCAGTCACGCTAGAATCAAAACTTATTAAAACAGGAACATACAATTTGGCACAGATTATTTTTTTTTTGTCTGTAGGCAGGTCAATTTCAAAGATGGGCTATATCGGAGCACTATATAGTATAGCCCCCATATAACGGTACCCCCGATATTTGGTATTTTTATGGTTTTACCCACATTTGTCAATGGAATTATCTTAAAATTACAAAAGGAGTTCCTTGTGAGTACATTACCCCTGGAAATGAATTGTCGATGTAAGTCTTCGATATTGTATGTCCCCCATATAACGGTACCCAAAGACCTAAAATGGTAAAGACTAGACAAAATGCATTCTGAGCAAATGGTTTGTGTCTATACTACCTAGGTAACAGGTTATGACAGGACCATGTTAATATAAAAAAAACATTTATAGAAAAAAATGACAAACAAAAGTTTTAAAAATCCAAAAATTGGGTTTCAAAATTCTATTCCATAGACTTTCCAAATTAATTGCATATTGCCTAAGCGGTTTAAATCGCATAACATTGCTAACTATGTTGTTACGATATCATAACAACAGAGGTATTTTCACAGGGTTGCCATATCTTGACTCTGTCTTGTCCCATCTTTATACTTCTATGTCTTTGCGGTACCCCCCGATATTCGGTTTTTTTATTATTTTAGCCACATTTTTCAATGGAATTGTCTAAAAATCTACATATGGAGTTCCTTGCGAGTACTATATCCCCTGGAAGATAATTATATACATAGGTCCACGATATCGTATAGCCACCCCATATAACGACACCCCCTATATTCGGTATTTTGATGATTTTAGCCACATTTTTCAAAGGAATTGTCTGAAAATTCTAACAAGAGGTTCCTTGTGAGTACTTTATTCCTTAGAAGAGAATTGTCTACATAGCTCCACGATAGATCCAATATAAAGGTACACCCCCCCCCCCCCATATTCGGTATTTTGATGAGGTCAGTCAAATTTTTCATTGGAATAGTCTTAAAATCCACTAAAGTATTTCCTTGTGAGTACATTACCCCCTGGAGGAGAATTGTCTATATAGATCCACGATATCATATATCCCCTATATAAAGATTCGTTATTTTCATGATTTTTGCGACGTTATTCGCTGTGATTGTTTCAAATTTCGTATATAAAGTTCGGATCAGTTACTGCAGCCTATGACACAAATTACTTATGCAGGACATATAATGGGTTTCATTTAAGCGGTATTTTCTGACGGATTTTTTTTTTTTAATTTTCAAGTTTCTTCTAAATGTTGGAGGGTCCGGCCTGGCCTTAGCTTTTTTTTTAATTGTTGTTTATAATACCCTACAGTCCAAATGAATTTTGGGCTATCCGACCTGAAATTTAGCATATCAAGTTTGGTGAATCAGCTCAAATATAGCTATAGCTCCCATATATATGTTTCATCCGATTTGGTCTTTAAGTCCCTCACAAGTGTATTATGTACTCCACAATAATGATATTTGGTACCAGATAACTCACTAAGCTCAAAAATACCTCTGTCAAATTTTATGGAGGTCGGATCAGATTTGGATATGGCTAGCATATATATACTTATTGCGATTTCATATTTATTTTGCACCAAATGGCTAATATCACCTCAAATGGACTGCATTTTGGCACATCCGACGGAATTCAGTCCAGAAGCAAGCACTTCAAATTTTTAAGAAAATCGGTTCAGGTATAGCTATAGATCTCATATATATGTTTTATCCGATTTGGGTTTTAAGTCCCTCAATTGCGTAATATGCACTCCACAAAAATGATCTTTGGTACCAGATATCAGAAATACGTGCCTAAAATTTTGTTAAGATCGGTTCAGATTTGGATATAGCTCCCATATATATCTTTATCCGATTTAACTGAATTTTGGCACTTCCGACGGTACTTCCAAGTACTTCAAATTTTGATGAAAATCGTTTCTATAGTTCCCAGATGTATGTTTCCCGATTTATTGTTAAAGTCCCTCACATGCGTAATATGCACTCCATAACTATGATATTACAGCTCGAAAATGCCTCTGTCAAATTTTATCGAGATCGGTTTATATCTTTATATACCTTCGATATACATCTTCTTTTTTACGGTTACTGCTCACCATATATGTAATATCAGCCCAAATTGAATAGATTTTTTCCTATTCATTCGAATTTTTCTATTTGGTGAAACTCGGTCCGGTATATCTACTGCTCCAATAAATAATCCTTATCGAATATACAGCAATATTATTTGGTACTAGGGGCACAAAAGCCTCCGTCAAAATTGCTTAAAATAGATACAGAGTTCCATATAGTTCCCAAATTGTGACTAATTTAAAGCCATGATACTCATTGGAATAAGGTTCATAATTGGTATGATCTCCTTTACATAAATTCCCAATATAAACTTTTTTGTTGCTGTACTAAATACGCACATTGGTGTAGGGTCCGCCCGACTTTTGACCTTTTGCTTACTGATTTGATTTGCAAAATATACATTTAGTTCTAAATCAAGTTTTCACAAAGTAGAGGCTATAAAAGAGTAGTCCCCGAAGAAAATAACTTCCTTTTTGTTTGCTTTCTGTCTCATTTATTTATCTTCCATCATTACACCCTAATGTTGGACCACTTAAATGTGAGTACAGGTTTAAATGGGCGCTGCACATGGTTACTCCATCTCAACTCTTTGTTTCGTTTCAAACACAAGATGAATGTTGCAACAAGAATTGTGCGCATGCGCACTCAGTATGTGTGAGGAATATGTATGTTGTTATGTGGCGTATGTTGTTGTTGATCTCTTTTTTTTTTGTTCGCCTTTGTTTTATTCCTTTCATTTGCAGGCAACTAATGATCGTTGCTTTTGTTTTGTTTTCAAAGCGATTTTTATTTAACTTTTGGTTTTAGTTTCAATCTGTCTTTTGTTCCCGTTGTGTTCTTCTCCTCTCTTCCTTTAAAGCTTAGGTTGATGCAATTTTTAAATTACCTTTTAATGGCATGTACTTTGGACTGCTTTTAATGCCATATCTGTGTTAAGGTTCATCACCATCAAATGCTTGCATTTTATTCTGCTTCAACTTCTTCATATTGTCCGGAATCATCAGCTGCATTAAGTTTGGCATCACATCATCTCCGGTATCTTCGCCGGCATCGTCATCATCATCTGGTTGTTGTGTTGTTTGGCTGAGATTGATGTGTGCTGGAGCTGCTGCTTCTTGTTCTGGAAAGCAATTTAAGATTCGCTTTTCTTGAAAACAAGATCTTGTCAGTGTTGTTGTTATTAATTGGAAAGATTGAGGAGTTTTAGTTTGAATTGTCTGTCAGGTAAAGGTTGCTGGCTTCTAGAGATCACCACTAACTGATAGGGAACAATTGGCGTATTTTTTGTTATTGTTTAGAAATCGCTGGATATTTTCTTGTCTGTGTGTGTGAGTTTTTTGGGAGGAAGGCACAAATTTTAATGAGCAGAATCTATTAAAGTAAATCAAATGCTTCTTATCTCCAGGAAAAATCACAATATGTGTCTTTGCCAAAGAAGAGACATGGATTATTTAAATGCCAGATTGTCTGCAGACACGAAAAAGATTTGAAATTTAATTTTTTTGCTGTAGCATTATCTCAAGCGATTGATCAGCATAAGCTGACTATTTGTCAGCTATTGATTACATATCAAAGATAAAACATTTGTTTTGAAATATGTCGGTTCTTTTTGAAATATATATGATACGTTTAAATATCCTTTTGATGTGTCCTTTGATCTCTTTTTGAAGTATTTGAAAATATTGATTTTTCATTTCCGTTTAAGTTTTTCAAAATATGCAATATATAGTTTTGAAATGGAACACTTAAGACGTCATTGATACTTTCTTTAAGAATTCCTTTAAAGAAGCCGAAAGGACTTCCCTTTCGTTAATCGATGTCAAGGTGTGCGTAGTAAGTACATTAGGTTGATCAATTGTTTAAAGATCAATATAAAATACAATTTGATAATATCATTTCCGGGATGGAACTACCGTATCCGCAAACTGACTGTATATTAAAATAAGTTAAAAAGTATCAGTCGATATTGCCGACAGAGATATAACCTCAGCCAATGTCCGTTTATTAAAATACATATATTTTGACATGCGTTATGATTATTCAAACGGATGACCCTTTATATAGGAGGGTCTGAAGTAGTGGGCGAATATTGTCCATTTCGTATCTGACCTTAGTTTAAAATTTAGACAATACTAATCCTTCATTTTATATGGGATATGTGACGAATTTTCGACCATGTTGAAATGTAAGTGAGGCACAACTTATACTGATAAAAATATTGGGATCTGCAATATTTTAAGATAATCGAATATTTATTTGCAATTTTATGCGAATAATTTTTAGTAAACTGTTAAACCTTTTGTGGGGGATGTAGTAGAAGGAGTATGCCGATAAATCTTCGGAGTGAAAAGAATCGCTAACTTATTTCACAAGTTAGGTGAGATATAAATATTGAAAATTATGCTACATTGTGGGGTAGGTAGCAGGAGGACTGGACAAACTATTTATCACATTGGGATATGTGAAATTTAATTTAAGAGAATCGGATGATTAGTTCTCATTTGATGATCATTTTGTTATTCAAAATTTTGACAACTTTTTGGGGGAAGTACCAGAGGAGGTGGGTCGGTATATCCCACCTTCACAGCAGATCTTCTGTTTGTAGACATATTGATATGTATAAAATTTGAGGATATCCGGATGCTTATTCCGCAACTTATGAGAGTTTTATTTATTTAAAATTTCGGACCCTTTGTGGGGTACGTACCAGAACGAGTGGTCTGATATATTCCATCTTCTCATAAAATCTAGTGTTGATAGAAATACTAGGTTGTGCTGTGTTTGAAAGAAATCAGTTGCTCATTTCTCGTTTTATGAGCATCGTGATTATTTAAAATGTTGACCCGTTGTGGAGCAGGTGCCAGCAGAAGTAGTCCATTATGTTCCATTTTCATAGCAAATCTTCTTTTATCAAAAATATTAGAATGTGCCAAATGTGAATACAATCGGACACTTATTTCACATTTTGTAAGATTATAATTATTCAAAATTGTACCCCGTTGTGGGGGAAGTACCAGAAGGAGTAGACCAACATCTATCATCATCACACCATACCTTGCTTTAGTAAAGATATTGAGATATGTGAAATTTGTAGACAAACGGGTGCTTATTTCGCATTTCATGAGAGACACAATTCTTTAAAAATTTTGAACCTAGTAGGTATATAAAAATCTGAACCAACATCGATAAAATTTAGTAGAGATATTTTCTAGCAGTATCAAATATAATTCCTGTAGAGTGGATATTACGCATGTGAGGGACTTTAACACCAAATCGGATGAGCTATAGATATATCTGAACCGAATTCCCCCAGAATTGGAAGCACTTGCTTTAAGGATGAATTCCGTCGGAAGTGCCAAAATTATGTCTGTTTCGGCTGATATTAGCCATTTGGTGCACAGAAACACCTGAAATCGGAAAAAGATATATATAGGAGCTATATCCTAATCTGAACCGATCTTGATAAAATTTGGCAGAGGTATTTCTGAGCTGTGTCTTCAAAAAATTCTATGAAAAATGTTATTAAAATCACCACAATACGCAATATCGGTAGAACCCAGACTATAGAAAAAAGGTGTTCTGCCATAGAGGTAGATCGCTACACGGAGTCTAAATACCGAATCAGATAATGTGGTCAAAATCTTTGAAATACCGAATATTGGGAAGTACCCTTATATGGGGCCTGCACCAAAATATAATATCATCAAAGTACCGAATATTGGAAGGGAACCGTTATATGGAAACCCAAAAGAAAACTTGGACCTATATATACAATGTTCTTCCACAATTGCAAAACCCCATTACGAACTCCAAATATCTAAATTTATCCAAATATCCAAATTCCGCTGAAAACTTAGGCTATGGGAAGGTGCAATAAAACTGGGTCTATGTTCACCAATATAAAAAATATTCTCTCACAGAAGGTAGAACCCTTTATATACTCTAAATACCGTATTTTAAACTATTGTTTGCTAAAATACCGAATATAGAAAGGTACAATTATAAAGGACCTATATGGAAACATTAACCTATATATCTTATTTTCCGACTTGACCTGCCTGCAGACTAAAGAAAACGCTATGACAAATCTTAGCTTCCCATTACATGCAGTTTGGACTCTAGCGTGATTACAACAGAGGGATGGACGGGCGGACATTGCGGACAAGACGACTTAGAATTTAACGCTGATCAAGACTATGTACTTTGTTAGGTCTAAAATTATTACTTCGATGAGTTACAAATGGAATTGCTCGTCATACTATGTATGGATGTTATAAAAAACATCACAGGAATTATATTTCCTTCCTTATCCCCGAATAATTTTAAACCCTGATACTAAAGTTCTTCTCGATACCAATTTTCATGTTTACAATTTCCTCGTCCAACCCTCATTCGGATAAAATCATTTAACTAAAGTTGCTTCTTAAGTCAAAATATAGTGACAAAAATCCCATAGCAATTGTCGGAATGACTCAAACATTATTTTCCAAACTTTAAAAACGAAAATATTCTCACACCTAATTTAAAATTTGTTCGTTTTTGTCTCCCTCACATTTCAGGTTCCACATTTTTTTATTTTGGGAAATTATTTTTGCATACGGGTGTTTAAATATTCCAACAATGTAACAACAATAACAAGCATTGACGTGTTGTCGCTGTTCATTTCAAAATAACACCGGCCAACCAGCAATTAAAATGTCCAAAAGTACCCCAACCAGAAGAAAATGCATCTGCAGCGAGGCAGCACAGAACTGTTTAACAATAACGCATAATGCAATGGAAAACAAACGCCCGTTTCGTGAAAGGAAATAGGAAAAACGCAAGCGCCCAAAAAACCAAACCCCGCACATAGTACTCTATAATTAGAAAAAGTAACAGAAACAGCCGAACATAACAGACATCACAAGAGAAATATATTATTTATGATCGTTAATTATAACGTGTGTGCGTTTGTATGTTCCTGTGCTGCGGAAAGATACTAAACCATAACCTAAGCCTATCAAACAAACAAATAAATGAAAATAAGAAAAAAACCTAGACAACCGACCGGACAATGGCAACACTTCGCTTAAACACACACGCCCAATAATTAAAAGAATGAAACGACCTTACACGAATGCAATTCAGAAAAGAACCACGAAAAACATGAAAAAACTTCCGATATATGAATAATTATAGTGATAATTCGATATGTGTGGTGTCTAAGCAAAATTAATGCCGAAATGGAAAATATATTCTCAATGATCCGTTCAAAGGTTGCTTTGTATGCTGAGGGGGAGTTGAGATGGAAATTAACTACACAATCAAAAAAAAAAAAAAAATATTTCCCACATTTCTTTAAATTTAAAACCTTTGTAGATTATTAGATAATATGCATCTGCCAGTATGCTAATTAGTTAGCCATTCAGAGAGAAGCTAATTTTATGTGATATTGTAATTATAAACTTTGATTATTAGTCCATATAATAACATGGTCGTTGACAGAGTAAAATGAGACTTTGTAGAGAAACTATAATATAATTTTAGAAATAGAGAACACTAAGAACATTCATGTAACAAATAGAAATCAACGAGAGAAAATGGCTTAAGTCCAATTAGCTTGGATCACAACCCACAGTACCACACATGTATGGGAGGGTGTGACAAAAATGTTTCTATACAACAAATCGATCTTATTTTTAATAGAGAAACTTGACAAAAAATGAAACCAAAAATTTTTAAAGATTGGTCCATGTTAGGCATATTCCCACACATTCCGATTTACAGAAATTTTATGATTTTGGGTACATGTAGCTGATGTTCTTACAAAAAAAAAAGGTAATGTGGGTCCACAAATTGATATAGCTCCTATGGATCCCTACTGCCTATTTTAATTCCTTGAAAGGTTTTTACATTATTATACCCTACATCACTATGTGTTGGGGATTAATTGGCCCATAAATTATGTCGATCTAGGTATGAATGACCGTCCGTCCGTCTGTCTATGTGAAATTCTAATCACGCTACAGTTCGCAATTATGGCCCGATCCCAAAATTTAGCATGTAGGTAGCGATATGGACTGAATAGAAGCATATTGCTTTTGGAGATGATCGCAAAGTATTTATGGGTTGAAATGGACCAAAAACTGAATTTTTTTCTGATTTTACAGTTGCCCTACAGGTTGCAATTATAGACCAATCAACGCAGAAGTTAGTATGGGGCTAGAGCTTAGGGCTGGGCAGAAGCCTTCCAATTTGGATGGTAATCGGGTAATATTAGGTGGGTGAAATATACCATAACTTTTGTATTAAATAAAAGTCAAATTTTCCACAAAACCGAGAATATTTTTAATCCCGGGAAATCACAAATAGACGAAAAGGTCCGTTCCCACCACTATGTAGATTTCGATATTCAATATATCGGATGTATACAGGGTGAGATGAAAAAAACTGCAACCAACTTCAGACTGCTGTTATTTCTAAGTCACTCGTCCGACAGATGTTAAAATTATTCCAGTGACAGCTCATTATAAAGTTTATAAGTGTGTATAAAAGCATTTTGGTGGGAATTTGCCAGAAAAAAAGTTATTCGTGATGGAATTCAAGTGTGATAGTGTGATTTTTTTATATTTTGTGGAAAACCACAAGTAGCTATCTTTCGAGCACTCCAGCATTTAAATGTAAATAAATCTTTTGTGTCTCGAACCATCGCTCGTTACTGTGATACTGGTAGCGTAGCCCGACGTCAAGGAAGAGGACGGAAGAAAACAGCAACAACAGCAGAAATGGTTCAAAAGAAAAAAAGCGACTTGATTGAAACCCGCGTAGCAGTGGTCGAAAAATGGCATGTGAGTTGAACATATCGCAATATTTAATTCGGCAAATATTGAAAAATGAGCTCGGGGTAAAGCCATTGAAATTCCAAAAAGTGCAAGAACTTACTCCGCAACAGAAAGAAAATAGACTTAAAAAAGAGCTAAAGAGTTGCTTCGCTTGGCCGAAAGTGGTGAACTGCAGAATTTGGTTTTCTCCGTTGAGAAAACATTCGTTGTCCAGCAGTTTGTAAACAAACAAAATGATCGTGTTTACTTGTCAAAGAGGTCAGCTGAAAGTGCACTTTCGGTTGGCCACCAGAACTCAAGCGCCGACCAGGTGATGGTGTGGGCCGCCATAACAGCCGATGGTCGCTCTCCGCTCGTATTAATCGACCATGGCACCTTCGGTTGGCCACCAGAACTCAAACACTGGTCATGGTGATGGTGTCGGCCAATGATCGCTCTCCGCTCGTATTAATCGATCGAACATTATCGCTAAAATATTCTAGAGGGTGTATTAAAGCCTTGGGCACGCAAACATTTTGGCCGCAAACCCTGGACATTCCAACAGGACTCAGCACGCGCCACCCAAGAATGGTTACAAAATCAGGTTCCTCGCTTCATTTCCAGCGCACAATGGTCACCAAAATCTCCGGATACCAATCCGTTGGACGATTGTGCCTGGAGTGTTTTGAAAAGCAAGGTTGGCACTAAAAAATACTTATGTGTCGATCACCCCAAGCAAGCTGGAATGGGCCAAAATACAACAGAGCAACATTCGGGCAGCGGCCAAAGGTACCCAATTCCAAAAAATCTAAACTTATTCTAAAATTTGATGCTATTTCCGACATTTTTGCTTTCATTCAATAAAATTAAAAAAAAAAAAAATAAAAATTATGGCGTTTGATGTTCTTGCAGTTTTTTTTATATCACCCTATATGGTAGCTATAGCAATGTCTGAACCAATTGTGACCAAATTTGGTATACTTACTTCTAGACTGAAATCGATCAGATGTGCCAACAATCAGGTCATTTTGACGGACTGCTATGGGCAATCTGGTGCACAATTAACCTCAAATCGTTTGAAGATATATTTGGGAGCTATATCTAAATTTGAACCAATTCTCACCAATTTCAATAGGGTTCGTCCCTGGGCCAAAGAAATATTTTTTGGAAAATATCAGCTCAACCGGAAAATAAATGCGATATGTATTTTGTTCACAAAAATACATGGACAGATGGCCGGCAGACGGACGACATGCATAAATCAACTTAGAAAGTGAATTTATGAAGATCCTCAAAAGTAACTTTGGGTCTTCCTTCCCGCTTCCTTCTCAATGTTATAAACAAATGCACAAAGACATAATATCCTTTCCACTATGTGGTATTGGGTAAAAGAACACATTTTCTGATTTTAAATCACAGATTCTCAAATCATTTTAACACTTGGGTCCTCAGTTCCACTGTTTGTTTTAGTCCTTATATATGAGTACACCGCGGTTTAAACTATTTTGAAAGATTCGGATTGAATTTGCAAATAAATTAGTTGTAAGCTGTTGTTTCATTTTCTCTGAGGATATAAATCTTCTATTAATTCGAACACTTTGAACCGGAGTTGTAATTTTTTACTTTATTCGACGATTTGTGGTACCAAAAATAGTGGGCCGGTAGATTCCACATTGAAATTTGCCACAGTTTAAACTAAAATTGACCATATCCAATTATGGGGTCCATGTCCATCCTTTGAGCATATAGACTCTGTGGCTGGGTCGACACTAAGATGCCTGAAATGGATTTCGTACCAGTTGCAACCTTAATGTCATTAGAACATGTTTTTGAACATACGACACCAATATAGCCATAATTTTTATGAAATAATTATTAAAGGGAGGTATCGGACGGAGTGCGTCTATGAAGTCCATCTTTTCGTCGGGTACAATGGAAAAAGTCAACTCCTCACAAAGAGAATTTGGTATTTAGGATTGCCATCAAGAACAACTTTTTTTTAAAAAGTTCGTCTGTAAATTGATAGTTTAAGGATTGTTTTTAACGGTTCTGCCCGATCTTAATAATTTTCCCGATTTCATGCATTATGGGTAAAAATTCATATGAAATAACTTTTATGTACAACTTGTCGTTCCGAATTAATTTTTCGACACACATAAATATGCCTTAAAAGAAACAATTCGAATCACATCATTAAAATAATTTGCACATACAACCAAATTAGGCCTAAAAATAAGAATGCCAAATTTGATCGAAATCGGTTAAGATATAGTTATAGCTCCCATATATATTGTTCATCCGATTTGTTATTTTTGTTACCCACAGCCGTAATATGCACTCCGTAACAACGATATACAGGGAAATACATCAAATTAGGCCTGAAAATAAGTATTTCAAATTTGATCGAAATCGGTCCAGATATAACTATAGCTCCCATATATATTGTTCAATATGCCCTAAAAGAAACTATCCGAATCACATCATTTAAGTAATAATATTTCTGTAAAGCTTTGATTCTATTATCTTCAAATAACAAAAGAACTGTCTTATATCCAAATCTAACCGGGTTTCAAATCAATGCCTCTCATTAAATAACTATTATTAATTTAACTTCACTATTCTTAATTAGTTAATAATATTCAAACATAATCTACCTCCATCAATCCACTCTTCCATTATGACCAAAAATAACTGTGACAAAAATATTCATTCCAAAAATAACAATTTTGAATATGAAAATTTTGATTTTCTTCGCCAGCATTTAATTTCTTTCAGATTTTTCTTACTTACATAATTAGGATACTTTTCTTATGCCCTCATCCCGAGGAAATCTTATGAATATTTTCCAACTACCCGCACCTCTTTTTACAGCCTGTTATTACAACCAGCCGTGACATTATTACCATACCAAAAACAATATTTAATTGTCATCTGCATATTTAGCACCCTCTTAACTAGACTAACTGTGAAAAATGAAAAGCAATTCCAAAATTTAAAATGATGAAAATTAACGAAACGCTGCTGTGGTGTCACCTAAAGTGTGAGCCGATAATAAAGCCAACGTTTCCGTTGTCGTTATCATCAGCGTCATCGTCATCAGCAGCGATGTCATTATGCACAACAGCAGCACACTTTCCTCATATGTACAATAATTAATTACCCAAAATGTACGTCCCAGTGACAGAGAACAAAGGAAACCACTCAGTAGTAGTCACACACACATACTCTCACTCACATGAATTCAACTGCATACTTAGCCACCAGGTCCTAACTAGTGAAGGAAACTCCATATGAAATTGCAATTGACATTTCCGTTATAATTGAGAAAATGACCTTATACACTAATATCCAACATTAGTATATGTGTGAGTGTGTGCTTGTGTTTCAGGGGTTTATATTTAAATTTAGATTACAATTTTTTGATAATTTCACGAACAACACGAAAAAATCCGTTAAATGCAATTTATTAAAATTGTCAACACCTGTATGTATTAACAAGACGCCCTAGCAGGGGGGATGGTGAGTGTGAGTGAAAAATGGAAACACGTGGAATCAAGACAAGCAATCCCAGTGAATATTTCCACCATAGTTTGGCCAAAAGTATATGGGATATGGTAAAAACAATAGAAATGTTGGTTGAAAATAAATTTTGTATACCCTAAAACACTATATTGTACCCTCACAATTAAGAGTTTGATAGTTCCAAAAAGTTTGTAACACCTCAAAGTATTGGTCCTTAACCCACTATGTGGGTACCAAACATAATGTATAATTTTTTTATTAACACAAGATCTGGTGTGAAAATGAGAAATATCGGTTCACCCCTCCCGCTACCTCCCGCACGACGGGTCAACATTTTGAATAGCCATGATGCCCATAAAACGCGGAATGAGTATCCGATTTCTTTCAAACTCGTCATACCCCTACATTTATATTAGCACTTCTCCAAAACGAGTCTAAATTTGGAATCACTTAACTCTAATGAAATGCAAAATGCGCATCCGACTTATTCTAAGATTCACACACTCCAATGTATTCACTAACACAAGATCTGGTGTGAAGATGGAATATATCTGGTACCTTCCCCACAAAGGGTCAACATTTTGAATAATTATATCTCTCATATCATAACAAAGCCAGCGACTTTCATCAGGCTTCTTTAGGAACTTTTTAAAGCTTTAGAAACTTCAAATATCGATTTTCAGAAAACTCCATTGAAAATCGGACTGAAATCATTAAAATACCGAATGTTACGAGGGACTACTATATGGGGATATACGAAACTCTTTTGGGAGGATAGAAAGGCGGACCTGTCGAATAAGTTTTCTGCGAGAGGGAGTGGATTCCATTACTATCTTCGAATACCGAATTTTATGGAATTGTATTAAAATCATCATAACCTATGCAGAAATTTTCGGGCAGGTGGAATATATTCGTTAAAAATGTGGCTGAAAATCATCAAAATACGCACCGTTGCACCGGTATCACGATACGAATTTCAGAATTACCCAGAGTTCGCCTCGAGAGTGGTAGATCTCCGCAGAGTTCCTATTCCGCGGATACTAATTCTAATATCACTTCCCTCTTATATTTTTACTGCTCTATGGGTCACAGAACCCGGTTAAGAATGCGACTCCGCAGCGAGCCGCAGCTCTACTCGAGATTTGGGTATAAACCACAACCACCGGGTTGAACCCAAAAGAGGCCTCTTCTTAGTCGGACTAAATCAAAGGACTAGAGGGGTCCTGACACCCGTGGTATCAGAAGAGAAATGCTTGCTTCTATGTTATATTCAGTCGTAATTGTCCAAAATTCAGTCCATTTGGGCTGATATTAACAATTTGGTGCATTTGGTGTTAGGAGCTATATCCAAATCTGATCCGATCTCGATAAAATTGGACAGAATTATTTCTGGGCTGTATCTTATATCAGGTACCAAATATCATTTTCCTGGAGTGCATATTACGAATGTGAGGGACTTAAACACCAAATCGGATAAAACATATACATGGGAGCTGTAGATATATCTGAACCTATTCTCACCAAATTTAATAAAATATGAAATTGGTCGAAGATATATATGGGAGCCAAATTTGGCAGAAGTATTTCTGAACCCATTTTCACCAAATTTTAAGTACTTGTTTCCAAGATGTATATAGTCGGAATAACCAAGATTCAGTTCATTTGGGATGATATCAGCCATTTGGTGCACAATAAATATGATATCGGATAAAGGTAAAATTTGGCAGACATATTTCTGGGCTGAATCTGGTATACCAATATAATTCTTGTGAAGTGCATATTACGAATGTGAGGGACTTGAACACCAAATCGGATGAATCATATATATGGGAGCTATAGCTATATCTTAACCGATTTGACAAATTTTGGCGTACTTGTGTCATCCGATTTGGTGTCTTAGTCCCTCATATTCGTAATATGCATTCGACAACAATGATATTTGGTAGCAGATATCTTATAAAACTTGGAAATACATTTGCCTAATTTTATCGAGAACGGCTACGATTTGGAAATAGCTCTAAAGCCAAGTGTTGATAGGTGGTATGATCTACTTCAAATAAATTCTTTTGTTAGGGGAGCGCTACTAAATATGCATAGTGGTGTAGGGTATCATATAGTCAGCCTCGCCCGACTTTTGACTTTTACATACTGGTTTTTAAAAATAAAATTATACCATTTAAAATAGTTCCTGCATCAAATTTTTCTATGGATAGGGCGGGAAAAATATTTTAATGACTACTGAATGATAACATTTAGTAAGTGCTTCCAAATTCCCGTCAACAAATGAAAAGATAACAAGAAGTTCGCTGGGTAACCGTAACGTCTTTGTGCACGTTCCACTTATGACCAGATACACGCACGTCCCACAAAAAAAAAAACGAATGTTGGACACAAAGTGTAATAATAATATACTCGCACTCACAGGTGTCCACATATGGTTGTCAGGTTGTTTCTGATTCTCCTTGTCGTTACACCACAACTAAAGCTACCAACAAAATATTGAAAACCTTTAATAATAATCAAAGATAATCAAAAGGTTCTTGTTTAGCCATTCCAGTGGCGGTCGTTGGTAAGTATGGAAGATACTGTGAAAATGAGGCAATGAAAGAGGAATGAAATGAAAATTACGTTGATATTATTGATGAACTTTAAAATTAAAAACAGCAAACTTTGGTTTTATTTAAAAGAAATGGTCTGATATTGCCAGTAAAAAAATATATTTCGTAAAAATTTGATCGCAATTAGATCGCATTCTAGATCTATTATCCGCATCTGCTAAAAGATGGTGTATGGGTATGGCTAAATCGACTATAAATGCCCTGAAAACATTCAGTCCAAAAAAGAAGCTAAATCAGTTGTAACGAAAGGCACACGTTTGGCTATGAGGTTGGATGACTGTCCATATTTCGAAGTACCATCTTCGTTACCTCTAAATTAAGACAGACGGACATCTCCAATCCGACATTGATTTCTTCTTTCGTATAAAATACCAAATTATAAATGTTTATACCCTCCACCATAATAGTATGGAGGGTATATAAATAACGTCATTCCGTTTGTAACTCATCGAAATAATACTTTTAGACCCAATAAAGTATATATAAAGTATATAAAACTTTGCACAGGTCTATCTTTTGTCTGCAGGCAAGTCAAGTTCGGGGTTATATCGGTCCATAATATGGTATAGCCCCCATATAACGGTACCCCCGATATTCGTTATTTTGATTATTTTAGCCACATTTTTCAATGGAATTGTCTGAAATTCTACACAAAGAGTTCTATGTGAGTACTTTATCCCCTGGAAGAGAATTGTCTATATAGGTCCGGGATATCGTAAAGCTATCATATAACGGTACCCCCCGATATTCGGTATTTTGGTGATTTTAGCCACATTTTTCAATGGAATTGTCTGAAATTCTACACAAGAAGTTTTTTGTGAGTACTTAACCCCCTGAAGGAGAATTGTCTATATAGGTCCGGGATATCGTATAGCCCCCATATAACGGTAGCCCCCAATATTCGGTATTTTGATGATTTTACCCATATTTTACAATGGAATTATGTGAAATTCCACACAAGGAGTTCCATGTGAGTACTTTATTCCCTAAAAAAGAATTGTCTATATAGGTCCTTCCGATATTCGGCATTTTTAATATTTTAAAAGAATTTTTAATGGATATATTTTTGTTTTGAAAATTTCCTAATTCGTTCAAATGGCCCGGCCGAACTTACTGCTTTTTTACTCGTTTTTCATTCGTACCACTACTCCCATGTACTTTAAGTAAGCACGGTCTTTGTTACCACGAAATAAGCAGACGCACACCTCCAAACCAACCTGGATTTTCTTTCGCATTAAGATACCTAATTTTTAAAGCTTTCCTTCTGAACCACTGTTCCCACGTATTTTTATCGATATATTTTTATTCCACAGACGAGAAAAAAACATATTAAACCTTTCATAACAATAACACTCCTTCCATCATTCTCCGGCCAGACACAAAGCAACCAAACAAGCCAGCCAGCCAAGCAATAAGCGTCCTATAATCATCTTGTTAAATAATATTTCATGGATCTCCGATAAGTTTACTTTTTATTGGTGTGTTTCCTTTTTCACTACAATAAAATGGGATTTCCAGCAAAATCATTAAGTTTTATGTGTAATTTGGTGTTTAAGAAATTGGAAGAGGGGCAAAAACATGAAGGACCCAAGCGACAACAAGCCAGACAACAAGGAGCAGTAAAAATTATATTTTGTATTGGATTTTGTCACGTTCTTATTGGAAAATATATAAGAATGTATGTGTATCGCTGCAAAAGGTTTTCTTTTACTTTTATGTATCAATAATTTCCAATAATTATAATGTCAAGCATTTTTGGGGACGTACTCTTTTTCTGGGTATCGATAAAGTTTTGTCTTTTATTGTAATATAAAAGTATAAACTTTTCGGTTAAGCTGACAATAGGGTATTAGGAAAATTCATGATTTATTCATATATTACACATGAGATCATAGTAAATAAATTAATATAGTTTTTCGGTGTTAAATAATACATGAATTCATACGTATTAATGTGTCTCCGAGTATTAAGAATTGTTTCGATTTCCTCTGTGTTCATTAGGGCGCCATTGATAGTAATTTCTTTACTTCTAGTCTGTGTTTGTGTCTTTCGAACGTGAGTTTTGTAAATTGATTTTCGGTGTAGTTAAAAAGTTGTTAAAGACTATATAACTGTTATGAGGTATTTCATATTGTTTATTAAATATTTAAAAAGGGTAAATTCAACATATTCTGCCATTTACGTTCTTTTAAGTATATAAACTACATACCAAAGTTAAGAAAGCATTTGTACACACATTTATCTTTAAATTTGGTTAGACGTTATGTTGACATTTTTAGGATGCAGATAATATGCGGCCAAAACTTTCAAAAATTTTTGGGATTTATGTCTTATTGTCGGACACTTCGAAACTTATGTTCAGGCTTTATTGGGATCACTTCATATGTCAAATATAAAACCGTGAACCCATGTGAAACACCTTTTGCATTAAATTTCTAAAAATTTATATAAATCGACAACCATGACACGCAATGTAGAACCGCTTTTCCATCCGACGTTTGGGACTTTATATCATTTGTATACCCTACACCACATAGTGGTAAGGGTATTATGTCCTTGTGCACTTGTTTGTACCATTGAGAAGGAAGCGAGATAGACCCATGCATAGAATCACATTCTCAATTTATGCATGTCAGTCCGTCCATCCGTACGTCTCCATATATTTTTATGAACAAAATGCAGGTCGCATTAATTATCCGATTGAGATGATTTTTCCAAGCCTATATATATCTCTAGACGATTTCGGTTTAACTGTGCACTAAATGTTCAAAACCTGTTCAAATGACATGACATATCCGACCAAATTCGGTCTAGAAGCAAGTACATCAAATTTAGAGGAAATCGGTTCAGATATAGCATAGCTCCCATACATATTTTTCATCCAGTTTAAAGTTTTAAGTCCCTCACAAATTTAGTGAAAATTGGTTCAGATATAACTATAGCTCCCATATATATACTTCAACCGATTTGGTCTTTAAGTCTCTCACATTCGTAATATGCATTCGACAACAGTGATATTTGGAAACAGATATCTTACAGAGCTCAGAAATACCTTTGCCAAATTTTATAGAGATCGGCTAAGATGTGGGTATAGCTCCAATATATATCCTATATTGTGCAAATAATGGCTAATATCAGTCCAAGTGGATTTAATTTCGGTACGTACGTTTCCGTTTGATGGAACTCGGCTCCGATATAAATTTTTATACCCTCCACCATAGTCATTCCGTTTGTAACACCTCGAAATATACATTTTAGACCCCACAATCTATCACTCTAGCTTCCGAACGAATTGAAGTAGATTGATAAAATATTACTCAAATGTATGTTATACCTGCAGGACTTTTAGTATTGAAAATAAGCCCTGCAGGTCCACGTCTTCGTATAGCCCCCATATAACGGTACCTCCCGATATTAGGTATTTCGTTGATTTTAGCGACATTATTCACCGGAATTCTTTCAAATTCGGTATTTGAAGTTCGTAAAAGATTTTTTAGCCCAACACAGGATATGGGCCAATTAGGCCTATGTCTTCGTATAGCCCCATATAGCGATACCTCCCGATATTCCGTATTTTGATTATTTTAGCGTCATTATTTACCGTAATTGTTTCAAGTTTCGCGTTTGAAGTTCGTACTGGATACTACATCCTATGACAGAAAATTGTTTGTGCAGGTCCCCATGTAACGGTATACCCCGATATACGGTATTTTGATGATCTTAGCGACATTATTTACCGGAGTTATTTCAATTTTAATATTTGAAGTTCGTAATGAATACTACAGCCTATGACAGAAAATTGTCTATGCAGGTCCAGGTCTTCGTATAGGCCCCATATATCAGTACCTCCCTATATTTGGTATTTTGAGGATTTTAGGTACAATATTCGCTAAAATTGTTTGAAATTTGGATTTGAAGTTCCTAATTGATGCTACAGCCCGCGACAGAAAATTGTCTATACAGTGGTTTCTATTTACCTGCATCAACATTAGCTGCGCATTGGCCTTTGCATACCAAAAAACTTTTGTTATGCCATTTTTTTCTGAATCCCTTTATTTGAATTGTATTTAAGTGCCCAATCGATAGCTGCACATTGGACATTCCTTCCTCGAAAATTTGGTAATTTTTTTTAATTTGGTTAAAAAAGTTGTATTTATCTGCACAAGAAAATTTTTTGCAAACTCAAAAAAGACACTAAAAACTACTACTTCGTTTTGTTTTTGTATTCGCAAAAACAATAACAACACAAGAAAAGAGCATGCATTAAAAACATATTCTCGCTTCCTCTCCCACACTAAAAGATGGTTATGCTGGATAAAACACCACTGATGCTCAAATACATACGAATAGAAAATTAAAGATACCTGCAGTTTTTGTGCACGTAAGTAAAATTAAAGATACCTGCTTCATTGTGCAGATAAGTGCAATGAAGCTACCTGCATTTTGGGCATTGCTGCACAAGATGTCGTGCAATTTTTGATTGTGCAGGTAAGCAAAATATACTGTATTCGGTATTTTGATGATTTTAGCTACATTGTTCACCGTATTTCTTTTCGTATTTTAATATTGTAATGGCTTATGACAAAAGTTGCCTATGCAGGTCCAAGTTTTCGTGTAGATCTCAATATGACGGCTATATTCGGTGTTTTTAAGATTTTAACAGAATTTTTAACGAATTTTATTTATTTCTTTTTTAATTTTCAAATTCGTTCCAAATGGTGAATGGTATTCAAAGTTCGGCCCAGTCGAACTTACTGCTTTTTATCTTGTTTTATTTATTTTTGGAAATATTTAATATACCCATATATTTAATATGCCAAAAAAAACCTACTAATCCAGATTAACTCATTTCCTATTCCAATTTGCTGCTGTTTATTAGTTTTATTTGTTTTTGCCGTCATCGTCATAGTGTCATTGTGATTATTGTTATTTCTGTTTTTATTAACTATGAATTTATTAATTAAATGACAATTCCAATATTTGTCAATGTTTATTATATTTGTTCACATATATATGCATAGATGTATTTGTATTTGTTCGATGTTAATTTAATGGAATGTAATGAAATTTTGTGACATTTCGGTTATTTCCTTCGATACATTGAACTTGGATGTATGTATGTGTGTATTTTAATATCCCTTGGGCATAACTTAACTCTTGGTTATTAACTAATCAAATGTTTGTCTGGCTTGTTTTTTTTTTTTTTTAGGTCGTTGGAATGTTGTTATTTTATGTGTCTGTATTGAATTCGTATTCGAACAAGGATAACTGTCTGATAACTGTAATCCGCACACAATCAGTTTAATAAAGGTCACCTTAGACAAAGTGCCAGACATTGACATTGAAGTGAACAGAAAAATAAAAAGAAATTAAGTGTTAAATATAGATTGTGGTATTTGGCCAAAGGAAATTTGTTAAGCCAATAACTAAATTAGTAACTTTCTATGTCAATATTTATTACAGGTTACAGTATTAAATTAGATGTTTGGAAAATGTAGCGATTTGTGTTGAGCAAGTAAAATAACGATTTTTTTTAAAACGAAGACTGTGAAAACTAAGGATTTTAGTGAAAAGAGAAGGGAAATATATATATATATATATATATATATATATATATATATATATATATATATATATATATATATATATATATATATATATATATATATACTTCAGCGAGATATACTCCCAGGACTTCAGCTCGTCTATGTCGACTCTCTGGGGTTACCTCGTCTATATAGACTCTCTAATGTTCAGCTCGTCTATGGAGACTGCCTAGCCTTATGCTCCTCTATAGAGACTCTACGGCCTTCAGTATGCCGTCTGTATGGACCCTCTGGCCTTCAAATCGTCTATCTCAACTCTCTGGCCTTCAGTTCATCTATGTGGACTGCCATGCCTTCTGTTCGTCTATATGGACTCCCTCGTCTTCTGCTCGCCTATATAGGCTCCCTGGCCTTCAGCTCGTCTATATTGACTCTGTGGCCTTCAGATCGTCTATATAGACTCTGTGGCCTTCAGCTCGTCTATATAGACTCTCTGGCCTTCAGCTTGTCCATAAAGACACCCTGGCCTCCAACTCGTCTATATAGACCCCTGGCATTCAGCTCGTCTAATTAGACTCTCTAGCTTTCACCTCGTCGGTATCGACACTCTGGCCCTTAGCTCGTCTATATAGACTCTCTGGCTTTCAACTCGTCTATTTCGACTCCCTGGTCTTCAGCGCGTCTATATAGACTCCCTGGTCTTCAGTTCGTCTATATAGGCTCACTGGCTTTCAGCTCGTCTATATAGACTACCTGGCCTTCAGCTCGTCTATATAGACTCCCTGGCCTTCAGCTCGTCTATATAGACTCCTTGGTCTTCAGCTTGTCTATAGAGACTTTCTTTATTCCATTCGGCAAATATTGAAAAATAAGCTCGGGGTAAAGTCATTGATTTTACAAAAAGTGCAAGAACTAAAACCGCATTAGAAAAAAAATAGACTCAAAAGAGCTAAAGAGTTGCTTCGCTTGGCCGAAAGTGGTGAACTGCCGATTGAAACAAAAAAACAAACAAAATTATCGTGTTTACTTACCAAAGAGGTCATCTGAAAATGTGCACTTTCTGCTGGCCACCAGAACTCAAGCGCGGGCCATGGTGATGGTGAGGGCCGCCATAACAGCCGATGGTCGCTCTCCGCTCGTATTAATCGACCGTGGCATCAGAATAAATGCCGAATATTATCGCGAAAATATTCTGGAGTGTGTATTAAAGCCTTGGACACGCAAACATTTTGGCCGCATACGTTGGACATTCCAACAGGACTCAGCACCCTCGCACTCAGCACGCGTCACCCAAGAATGGTTACAAAATAATGTTCCTCGCTTCATTTCCAGCGCACAATGTCCACCAAAATCTCAGGATTCCAATCCGTTCGACTATTGTTTCTGAAATATTTTGGAAAGCAAGGTTGGCACTAAAAAATACCAAAGTGTCGATCACCTCAAGCAAGCGCTTCGCTGGGAATGGGCCAAAATACCGCAGAGCAACATTCGGGCAGCGTGTGACGCTTTCATTGGCCGTTTGAAGGCCATAATTCGTGCCAAACGTGACCAATTCGAACAAATATAAACTTATTCTACAATTTGATGCTATTTTCGAATTTTTTTATTTTCATTCAATAAAATTAAAAAAAATGTAAAAATTATGGCGTTTAACTTTGTTGCAGTTTTTTTTAAATCTCATCCTGTATACCCCAACACGTCCCTATGGACTCCCTGCCATTCACTCCGTCTATGAGTACTCCCTAGCCTACGCATTCAGATTATTAATTTCTCTAAATTAATAAAATATGGTATTTGAAAATCCAAAGCCAATACAGCTAGTCTCATGAATCATCATCATGAAATGTGACAAAATGACTCAACGACAAAGTATGAAAAAAAAAGAATTTCATCAACCACACACGATTGTGTCACTTGAATTTAAATTAAACTCTTATGTCTACCTGTAAACCAATGATTCATAACCCAATAAGCTGAACTACTTTCAACCATTAGAAAGAAGCACGTTTAAGTCATAACATGCTGCTGCTGCTGCTCAACAATATCCTGTTTTAATTTTGAAATTAAATCAAATGACAATTCGTACAAACTTTCGAAAATACAAAAAAAACCACAGCTTTAAAGACCAACTCACAAAAACTGTCAAGCCATTTATCAAATTTAAGAAAAAAGAAGGCCAACAAAAGGGCAATTAAACATCTATCTTTTGTTAAGAATGAAAAAGAGAACAACAAGAACATGAACAGAACTTACCCAAAATAGGCAATAGAAATAGTGACAACAATTCGTTCCCCTTTCCGTCTTTCTTTCTTTCGTAGCAAAAATTTCTTTAGAACAATTGAAATTACAACACAAGGTATTGTATTGTCTTCTGTGGGAGAGGGAGGGGGGTACAACGATCACAATCACGTACCTGACATTATCTATCATCATCAGACATTTGTTCATGACAATGTAAATGAGTTTTGTATTTTGTGTCTGTGTATGTGTGTGAGCATTATGTGATTAGAGAAAGGGTTACAAAAGAGGAAAAGACAAATGGAAAACATTAAAAATTCTTCTTTCTATAGAAAATCATCTCAATAAAATCATCTTCCGCGTTCAGAAGACCTTCAAAAGGTCATCGAACTGTAAAAGTCTCTGAAAGGTCTGAGCGTTATAGATCTGTGAAATATTTTCTGTATATAGAATTCTTTGGGAAAGTCTTGTGTCTGTGTAAGACCTCTGAAAGGGGTTTCTATCTTCAGAGAAATACACCTTATATGGGTTGGATCTAAAACAGAACTCCGGAATATATTCTGTACTTTCAAGACATTGAAAAAATACTCAAGAATTTAAGGGTCGTTGGCCGATATTGTTCTTCGAAAAATGTTCTTATATAAAAAACCTTAGAAAGGCTTCTGTCTTTGGAAGACCCCTGAAAGGGGTTATATGTTTCTTACAAGGATCCTTAGTGATAAAATTCCCTCAAAATGTTTTCGCTCCAAAGGTCTTATGATCAAAAAACCTTTTATCAATATACGACTTTTAGAATGTACTCTATTTATAGAATACCATGAGAAGGTCTTCCGAATATATGAAAAATAATCGGTTTCTTGACCTTTTTACAAGACTTTAAATCAGTCTTCTGTTCCGAGAAACCCTCCGCCCACTAGAACAAATTATACAAGGTCTTCCTAGATAGCCATCAAAAAGTCACCGTCAACCTCTAATCTGAAACCTCTAATAAAATAATCGGTCGATTGAAGACATATCATATCTATGTCCCCCGATAGCCGTTACATGGTGTTTTGTCAATAGCAAATCTTTACTAGACCTTTGACCAAAGAAAATTCTTTAAAAACTCTCAGATCCATAAAGACCTTTATAAAGTCGTTGGTCCCTGGAAAACCTTTACAAGGTTTTCCGACCATAGGAAGCATTCAGTAGGTTTTCAGTCCATAAACGATCTGAGGGACGTCGTCGCACCGCGAAAGATATTTACAAATATCTTTGGTCTTTGGAAAGAGTAAGAAAGAGGCTTAAGAATACCTTCAAAAAATTTTCTGTTCATAGATGACCTTTGCAAGAAACTTCCCCAATAGAAGAAATTTAAACGGCTTCTGTTCATAAAGGACGTTTAAAAAATTTCAATATTATCGAACTAATATGCCGACCAGACAGACAGATTTAGACCCAACAAAGTTTATAAATACTTGATTAGCATAAAATTCTATATCGATTTACCCATATCCGTCCATCTGTGGAAATCACTCTATCATCCGAACGAAATAATGAATGTTGATGTTGATTTTACTAAGATATACTTTAGGCCAAAAGAATTTTTTATATTGAAAATGAGCCATATAAGTCCACGGTATAGCCTATAGATTTAAGGTACTTCGGGCGTTTCAGTAACAAGTTGAATCCGAATTTTCTGATTGTGGGCAGTTTGTGTTTCCAGTATGTAAAAAATGTCCTTGCAGGGATCTGTCCAGATAGGTCCCCCTATAACTATACCTCCGAATATTCGGTATTTTAATGTTTTTTTTCCATTTGTCAGTGGAATAGTTCCAAATTTAATGTTTGCCTTCGTATTGTCCCCATAGAACTCCTTTTAACAATATACGGTACTTTTATGATTTTAGCCAAATTTTACAACGGAATTATCACAAAATTGGCATATGAAGTTAGCAATACGTTTACTCTGGCAAAAAATTGGAAATGCAGGCCCACGCTTTCGTATAGACCCTATATAACTCCAGTACCCGATGATGATTTTGGATACATTTTTCCAACGGATTTTTTTTTAATTTTTTATTTTTTTTTTTTTCAAATGGCGGATAGTTTTTAAATTTTCGACCCGGCCGAATTTAAAAGATTTTTTACTTGTTTTTCTATAGTTGTAAAGTTTTTACCTCTATCCGTTCACATAATACTAAATGGTACCAAATTTAGCTCTTTTTAATAATTTTAGTTCGAATTTTCAAACATATATTTTTCTCACACCCCGTTAGCGATCCTCATTCAAAATTTCAGAATTCCAGATCAATCACTTCCTCAAACACCAATTGTAATATAATTTAGTACTTTTCGAACTTTGTTATTATGTACTTCCAAATCCACCTCCATATATCAAAGCCAAAGCGCAAAAAGCAGTCTTATTATTGAATTTCAGATTTCCAGTTTTGGTACTTTTCGTGCGTTTCTGGTACATTTTTTCGAATTCACATCCAAATCTTAACCCCACACACTAACAGTGACCGTAACTCCGAACCGTCCGTTCAGCCAAAACAAAATTTGGTAACAATTAATACTTCTCATACACTTATCGTACGCATATCCAAAACCACTTCTTTATCTTCAAAAAATTCCAATATTTCATATTTCTAGCTCCATCCGTCCACCCAAAACAAAATCGTACCAATCGTACACTAAGAGCACATTTCCTAAACCACATCCTTGTATCAACCTTGCTTCAAAAACTTAATCCAAAACCTAGATTTTAGCTCAATTCGTTCATATATTCGTTTCAAATTATACAAATTTTATTTTTTTAGAACTTTTAATTGGAATTTCCAATAAAACCTTTGGTATATATATTCTACCTCTCATCAGCGACTCTCATTTAGAATTCAAGCTCTACTCGTTTGGTCAGAACATTGGATTCAATCTTTAGTACCTTTGGTACACTTATAGTCGAACCCCAGTCTTTCCTCAGCCCTACACACCAGCTTCAGCCGTTGCGACTGGTCGTTGAATCAGTCAATCAGCCACTCACTCACTCCCTCACTCACTGAAATATTTAGAAATGAATGCAGTGTTCACTGACTATAACTTATGAACTGCTATATAATGGTCTCTATTTTCAACCAAATCAGCTGTAATTGAACATTTTATGATCTCTCTGGTTAAATGTGCTCATCGCAAAAAACATCCAATGCAGATCCAATTTGTTGTACATCCTTGATTTTCAGCTTCTGATTTCCGTATTTCGAAGTCTAGGGTCCCACTTTCAATCAAAATCTTTATATTAAAAATTTTGCGGTCTTATTGACTAGTTTATATCAAACCAAAAGAATCCAAAGTAGGTCCACCATTTGATATAGCCATCATATGACGGCACCTTTGATTTTTGGTATTTTGAAGAATACGGTGCCAATTTCAAACAAAATTAGCTCTAATTTCAATTCTCGGGGTTTCAAAAATTATCCCCCATATAATATATCTTCCACATTTGAAGGATTTTGAGGATACGCGATTAGGACAATAAATCAAATGTTTAGATCGTGGAGAAAGCAAAAGCCCTTCTCAAGCTATATAACGCATTTTGTGAGTCTTGATTTTACAGAAGATTTTGAACGGTTTTAGGTAGGTATACAAAGAAAACAGTTAGCATTATCTAAAGAAGACCTGACTAATACATATATTAAATTAGAATTACATATTTTACAGAAGGTTTGAAAAGGTCTTCAGTACATATAAAACCTATAGAACTAATTATGTATATAAAACAAACCTACAATTGTCTTTGGAAAACTTTCGACCTCTACAGATAATGTTTAGAAGAAATACTATCTGCTGAGCTTCAGAATGTTTTCTAAGGAAGACTTCCGTCTTTTGAAGGCCTATAGAAAGTCTTCTCTCTAAACTACAGCTTGGAACACCCTTTGCCAATAAACTAATATATTTATGAATTTCTTTTTTGATACCCCTATTTGTATAGAGAAACCAACTTAAACATATTAAAGTCTTTTATAATTTCATGAAATTCTCTTAAAACTAAGGCACTGTCACATAGGTAGATATATGTAGACCTCAAAACGCCATGGGAATAGAATCCCAAAACCCATATTCGAAAATCAAAACTTGGCCATACAATGAATCTCATCTCCTCCACGCCATTAAACCTTGCTTTGCGGTTAAAACGGTGTGTGAGTTCTTTTGGATGTTTCAAAATGTAATTGTGTGTGAATTAACTTAAAGCTACGCACACACTGGTCGCCCTCCTAATCGACCTCCGTCCATTTAGCCGACATTAAAAATATATATGGGTTGGGTGTTTTGATTTATATTTATATCGTTATGAACTAACAATGTTACATATGTATGTATATGATATGAATTTTGTATGAATGCTTTTTGTTGTTGTTATTGCTCTTTTCTTTCTTTCCTGTACAAGTGCGAACATTCTATGTACAAATTGTATGGGAACGATGAACATCGGAGACGTATTATGAACCCAAATTTCATTCATTCGTTTGTTCATTCCTTCTTTCATTATGAACTCACAAAGGAGTGCGTACGTGCTTGGTGTCAAACTATGTTGCTTTGCTTTAGAGTTATTATCCGAAGATGGTCATAATTTATTTTACCAAAAAAAAAGCGCACACTCACACAATCAGCAACACAACAAACCAAAGCGTACTACAAAAACAATGTAGTAATATATTAATTTACTTAGAAGATTTACAATAACGATAACCACAGCACGTCTTGGCATAAGTAAAGAAATAATAACCGAGAACAAAACAGAAAAAGAAAACAATACAGTTTTCTTCATTTATTTATTTATCATGAATTTTAGTTTAATTGAATTACATTGAATTCAATTGGGAACAACAAATTGTTAAAAAATCATTAAAGAATTTTGGTATTCGTATGGTGTTTTCCGAAGAAATATTTATTGCTATTTTTAATATTTTGAAATCTTTTTTTTTTTTTTTGAAGAAGCAGAATATTGAATGGGGACAGTGCATAAATTGGGTCAAAGCTAAGATGCGGTAGAAGAATAATGGACATATCTTTCAATAAAATAATGCTTAACTATGTGAACGTGTATCTGCAAAGGCTCCTTTTGTCATAAGCCATTACAATATTCAATTACGAAACATGAAAAAATCGGTGAATAATGTAGCTAAAATCATCAAAATAATCGCAGGCGTCGACCTGCACGAACAAAATTCTGTCATAGGTTGTAGTATCCGTTACGAATTTTAAATGCCAAATTTGAAACAATTCCGGTGAATAATGTCGCTAAAATAATCAAAATACCGAATAGCAGGAGGTACCGTTAGTAGGGGCTATGTGGACCTGCATAGACAATTTTCTGTCTAATTCTGTTAAATTTGAAACAATTCCGGTGAATAATGTCTTCAAAATCATCAACGTACTGAATATCGGTAGGTACCGTTATATGGGGTTATACGAAGGCGTGGACCTGCACAGACTATTTTCTGTCATAGCTTGTAGTATCCGTAACGAACTTCGAATACCAAATTTGAAACAATTCCGATTAATAATGTCCTTTAAATCACCAAAATGACGAGAAAATGGAGGTACCATTATATGGGGGTTATACAAAAACGTGGACCTACAGGGCCCATTTTCAAAACTAAAAGTCCTGCAAGCAACATTTATTTGAGTAAAATTTTATCAACCTACTTCAATTCTAGAGTGATTTCTACAGACGGACGAAAGGACATTACGTAATCGCCATATATTTACGATGATAAAAAATATATATTTTGTAGGGTCTAAAATGTATATTTTGATGTGTTTCAAACGCAATGACAAAATATGGCTAAACGGTAGGGAATATTTTTGAACAGATCCAAAAAAGAAACACTCTAGAAACATCAATAATACTGCCAGAAAAAAATATTTTTATTATCCTCCACCATAGTATGGAGGGTATATTGAGTTTGTCATTCCGTTTGTAACACCTCGAAATATACATTGTAGACCCCACAATGTATATATATATATATATACTTGATCAGCATAACATTCTATGTCGATTTAACGATGACTGTCCGTCTGTGTACCTGTCTGTCCAAATTAATGGCCGTTTGGTGCACAATAAACTTGATATCGGATTAGGATATATATGGGAACTATATCCACATTTGATTGGATTTCGATAAAATTTTTCACAGGCATTTTTGGAGTGCATATTACGAATGTGATGGACTTAAACACCAAATCAAATGAAAGATATATATGGGAGCTAAAACAATATCTGAACCGATTTTCACCAAATTTGATGTACTTGCATCTGCACTGAATTCGGTCGGATGTGCCAAAATGCAAGTCATTTGGCCATTTAGTGAACTATTAGCCCGAAATTGGTTGAAGATGTTTATGGGAGCTATATCTACATTTGAACCGATTCTCACTAATTTTAATCGTCCTTGTTCCAAAAAAATATTGTTTGGAAAATTTTTTTCCAATCGGATAATAAATGCGACCTGCATTTTCGTCCCAAAAATACATGGACGGACGGACTGACATGCAAAAATTGACTCAGAAAGATCCTCAAAAGTTACTATGGGTCTATCTCGCTTCCTTCTCCATGTTTCAAACAAATGTACAAAGACATAATTCACTTACCACTATGTGGTGTAGGATATAAAACAATTTTTTTTTTTAAATATCGAATTTTAAACAATTCGGTTTAGAAATCTGTGTAATTATAATAGAATACGAAATATATGTTAGGTATCGTAAGAGCCCACACATAGAGAAAAAGTTTGACCTACAAGGACAATGTTCTACCGCTGGAGGTACAACTTAATACGAACTCTAAACGCCGAATTTTAGACAAGGGAGGCACCATTTTGATTATAAGAAAGCGTGAACCGTCCCATTTACGGTCTTGGCCTGCTTACTGAGAGATATGTATACTATTTTAGCTTTCCATCTTAACTTGTTCAAAAAGTAATGGATTATAAGAGACAGACGTCCATGCCTCAATCGATCTATAATTTTGCGCTGATCAAATATGTATGTACTTTGCAAGACTTAACGATATAATTCTTCTCTTAAAAAATGTCAATATTAGCCTATGTTTTTATGAAACATTTTTCATTTTCTATTGACGCTGTGTTTGTCACTTACCTCTACCTTAAATTATTTCGAAGCTCAGAAAATGCTGACCTTAAACAACCTAGATTTTATAAAGAATGTCTCATTTCTTAACAAAGTCGTGTCAAACAATGTTGTTCACTTTTTTTTTTTTTTTTTTTTTTTTTGAAGAAAGTAGTCGGAAATATTAAATATTTATGGGTATTTCGTGTTCATATTTCTGCGGCCAATTTCACAGACTGTAAGCGGCCGACCTCCCATTATTAAACATAAACATATACTTCGACTATTAATTTTCTGGTAATTTTAAGAAAACAAAAAATACTTATTACAAAGTATTTCAAAATAAACCACATTTTTGTGTTAACAATAAACACCTTTCATGTTATTTTTGTTTTTCAGTCGTTTTTTTTTCTTTCTTCTGTTACCCATCATTTTCCAATAAATCATGTTTCGCTTATGAGGTCAGTTATTCCCATGCTTCTTTAATGATTTCGCTTAAATTATTTGTCGGCGTTTCGTTTTTTATGTTTTGTTTCTGTTTAAGCCGCCTTCAATGAGTTTCTCCAAAATATTTAAGTTATTGATTTTTGTGTGTTGGCTGGCCAGCTAGTCATAGCCACAGTTCAATGAAAAATGATTAAAAAACCATTTGCGGCAAAGCTCAAATGTTGGCTGGCTGCCTATTAGTAGACCAGACCACCAAATGACAGTTTTGTGCGTTACTATTTTTTTTTGTAATTAATAATGATGGTTTTAGAACCTTGTAAATTATGAAATTTAATACACGATTTGTTGTTGTTATAGAAAATGTTGAAGAGGGAATTTTATATATTTTTTTTTTATATTTCAGAAAAATGTTGAAAATTCTTAGATCTTCTTTCGGAATACTCTGAACTTTTCTCATAATTATTGAAAAAAATAATAAAAATTATTTTGTGGGGCAGTGTTTTTGGTGTTTCTATATTCTTTTTTGGAACTGGTCCAACATATTCGGTACCGATTTAGTCCTTGTTTTTATACCTTCCACCATAGTATGGAGGTTATATTAAGTTCCGTTTGTAACACTTCGAAATATACATTTTTGAGATTACGAAGCATAAATATTCTTGATCAGCTTAGAATTCTATATCAATTTAACGATGTCCGTCCGACTGTCTGTTTGTCCATCTCTGGAAATCACACTAGCTTTTGAACAAATTGAAGTAGGCTGATAAAATTCTACTCAGATGTGTGTTTGGTTTGCAGAACTTTTGGTATTAAAAATGAGCTATATAGGTTCATGCCTTCGTATAGCCCCCATATAACGGTAACTCCCTGTATTCAATATTTTGATGATTTTAGCGACATTATTCACTGGAATAATTTCAAATTTCGTTCCTAATGTGTACTTCTGTCTATGAAAGAGAATTGTCTATGCGGGTCCAGGTCTCCGAATAGCGTCCATTCCTCCCTATATTCGGTATTTTGATGATTTCAGCGACATAATTCACCTACTCTTAATGGCTACTACAGTCTATGACTAAAAATTGTCTATGCACGTCCAGGTCTTCGCATAGGTATTTTTACAAATTCGTTTCAAATGTTGATGGGTATTCAAAGATCTGCCCGGCCGAACTAACTGCTGTTTTACTTGATTTTAAAAATATTTTTCCAGTTTTCTTTTTTTTTTTTTTGTTTTGAAAAGTGTTACGGGTATTATGTATTTGTTCATATGTTTGTAACATTGAGAAGGAAGCGAGATAGACCCATATTTACCTTTGAGGATCTTCATAGAATCACTTTCTGAGTCGATTATGCATGTTCCGTCAGTCCATGAATTTTTGTGAACAAAATGCAAGTCGCATTTATTATCCGATTGAGATGAAATTTCCCAAACAATATTTGTTCGGCCCAAGGACGAACCTTATAGAAGTTGGTAAGAATCAGTTCAAATTTAGATAAAGCTCTCATATATATCTTCAACCGATTTCGGGCAAATTGTGCACCAAATGGCCAATATCAATCCAAATGACCCGAATTTTTGCATATCCGACCGAATTCATACCAGAAACAAGAACTTCAAATTTGGTGAAAATCTGTTCAAGTATAGTTATAGCTCCCATATATATGTTTTATCTGATTTAGGGTTTAAAGTCCCTCACAATTTTAATATGTATTCCACAGCAAAGATCTTTGGTACCAGATATCAGATACAGCTCAGAAATAAGTGTCAAAAATTTCTTCAAGAACAGTACAGATTAGAATATGACTCCGATTTCAGGTTCATTGTCCACAAAGTGTCTAATATCAACCCAACTGGTCTGAATTTTGGCACTTCCGACGGAATTTAGCTCAGAAGCAAGTACTTTGGTGAAAATCGGCTCAGATATATAGCTAGCTCGCATTTATATTTTTCATCCCATTTGGGATTGTGAGTCCCTCACCTGCCTAATATGCCCTCCACAACAAAGGTTTTTTGTACCAGATACCCGATACAGCCCAGAAATATCAATGCCAAATTTTATTTAGATAACTTCAGATTTGGGTATAGATATAGCTACCGCATATATCTTATGATATAGCTACCGTATATATCTTAGGATATAGCTACCATATATATACAGGTTAATTGTGCACCAAATGGCCAATATCTGCGCAAATGGACTTATTTTTGGTAACCCTCAACGGAATTCAGTCTAGAAGCAAGTACATCAAATTTTGGTGAAAATCGGTTCAGATATAGCAATAGCTCTCATATATATGTTTCATCCGATTTTGTATTAAAATCCCTCACATGCGTGATATGCATGCCACAACAAGGTTATTGAAACCGGATATCAGATACAGTTCGAAAACACCTCCGCCAAATTTTATCAAGATCGGTTCACATTTTTAAATGCCTTCGGTATACATCTTCATCCGATTTTACGTTAACTGTCCACTATATATGTAATATCAGCCCACATCGAATAGATTTTTTCATATTCAACCGAATTTTTTCATGTCGTGAAACTCGGTTCAGTATATCTAATGCACTCATAAATAGTAGTTAAAGTTCCCAAATTGTGACTTATGTAAAGCCATGACACGCATTTCAGTAAGGTTCATAATTAGTATGACCTACCTCACATAAATTCCCAATAAGAAGACCTATAGAATGTCTTCTGGCTTTAGCAGACCTGTAGTAGGTCTTCTGGTCATAAAAGACCTGTAGAAGGTATTCTAGCCATAGAAGACCTCTAGAAGGCCTTCTAGACTTAGAAGACCTCTAGAAGGCCTTCTAGCCATAGAAGACATGTAGAAGGTCTTTTAAACATAGCAGACTTCTAGAAGGTCTTATAAAAACAGAAGAAAAAATTCCCCATTATTCCCAAAAATTAAAAACTCTACTCACCATTGGATGCCATAAACGGCCGAACTTACTGCTTTCTTATTGTTTCACAGTGAATAGGACTAAAAGTTCGAGCTGATACATTCGATCTTACATTTTTCTTAACCACAATAAAATACAGCCCTTTGTGTATTAAAAAAATGAAAATAAATTCAAACAGAAGTTAGTTTTTCTGTATCCCATTCTGTCAAACAAACCACCTGTTGAAGAGGAAAACTACCTTCTTAACGTAATCCTTTTTCAATTATTAATGGAACCTGCAAATTGCATTTTGCCGTTGTCAGGGCTATGGTCTCCCAAGGGTATTATCGTTTATGATTTTCTGCCCTTTTAATTAACAATAATCCCACTTTATTTAGCAGGACCAGACAGAACGGAGGTTTCATATTACACTAACGCTCATTTAGGGCAACCAATATAACATCAACAATTGAAAACCCACCTTAAATGATGTTCCCACATTTTGTGTGTTTGGAAGTTTTCAAATATTGACATTCCGCATAGTAAGGCGTATGGCATGCCGCATAAAAAACATTCACTAAAAAAATGATATTAGGGTTGCAATGACAATACTATCTCTCTTAGGTTGCACAAACACAGCAAACGCACCAGCTCTATATTATTATCATCAGCATCATCATCATCATGATTTCTACGCAAACGAGCAACAACAAAAGCACAAAATTAGACAACTTTAAATGAGAATCTCTTCTGTATGCAAACCAACCAACCAGCCAGCCAGTCAGGAACAACCATCCTTAAAAGGACTAATGTCAAGACATAAAAAAACACATCCAGGGACACAAACGAAACGTGCCGCCACTAAAGGGATTTACGCAATTTGAACTTAAACATTTGTCAAGTACCGCCAAATAACAAACAAACTCAGATGTTGTTGTTATTACTGCTCCTGCAACCATTGTTGTTGATAGCTGAGAACGATGCCGTCTTTACCTTAACATCCCATACCAATATTGGACTCATATGACAATTTGAAAAACGCTTAATGTAACCATAGTCCCTGGTATGTCAGCCAAGGGTTGGTTGCATCACTGCCACCGCCACCCCAAATTCAGGATAACTACAATTGTCTCTCGTTTTTTGGGTTTGTGGTGGGCTTGATGACGACGTTATGCCATCGGTTTTTTCTCTATTTGCTATTTTATTATGCAAATTGGATTAAACACAAATAATTTTGAAATTTAAAGAAAAAACAAAAATGTAGTGAGTTATGACCAAACCTACGGTGGAAATATTTTGAGGGTTGTTGCGCACATTCATCATAATCCTTTCTAATGAATTTGGGAAATGTAATCATATGCATAATGCGTATTTATTTGAATTGGATTACAATTTTTTGGTGTCCTATTGGATTGGATTGCAGGAAGGAAGGAAGGCTCATGGAATTAAAGAAAAAAAAATAATAAAAATTAAAAAACAAAAACGAATAAATCTGAGGTGGGAGTAATTTTGTTATAAGATTGTCAATATGAACAAATGTCATGACATTAAAAGACAACCTGGACTTAATCCTTATGAAAAAAGGAAGAGCTTCCAAAATTGTTCTCTAACTAAAATAATTTTATTTCGACCCGATCCGACTTAATTGGAAGAATTTGATTGGAGTGAAATCGGAAAGCATTAAATCTAAACACATGCCGAATATCAGAATATACCACTTTATTTGAGCTTAATATTAAACCGACAAGCTTGTCCAACTAGAGGTATTATTTTGAACTAGCAATTTTCAGCTACTACGAAAAACAAACAGTGACATCCATATCAAATTATGGGATTCCAGCTCTATTTCTTCAACCAATACCGGATTTAGTATCATTTAGTACGAACATTAAAAACAATATACATTTCTCCAAGAAAATAACAGTGATCCAAAATTAGTAACATTTTCAAACCAACACCAGATACCAACAGAGATCACAATATCAAATTCAGGGATTCCAGCTTTGCTCAATGCCCAGCTCACTACCACTTAGTAATTTTCGGACAATTTTTTATATATTTCGAAAATTGTCTCCATTTCTTAACCACTGATACCAACAGTGATATCTGTATCAAATATCAGGATTTAAGCTCTAACCCTTCATATAGTACGAAATATTGGAGCATTTAGCATAATAAATTTGGGAATTCTAGCCCTATACTCTCACCCAACACCCAATTTAATACCACTTATTAATTTTCGAACAATTTCATTATATATTTCGAAAATTGTCTCCATTTGTTAACCATAGACCCCAACAGTGATATCTATATCAAATTTCTAGATCTAAGTTATACTCCTTCACCAAGTACCATATTTAGTACTTTTCGTATAATAACTACACGCATTTCCAAAAACACCTCCATATCTCAATCCCAGATACCAACAGAGATATCAATAGCAAATTTCGGGATCCAACTCTATCCCTGCACTCAATACCCAATGAAATGCTTTTCGTACATATCTCAATTCCTAATACCAACAGAGAGCTCAATTCCAGCCCTATCCCTTCTACCAATGCCAAATGTTGTACTATTTAGTACTTTTCGAAAACACCTTCCCAGATACCAAAAGATACCTCAATATCAAATTTGAGAATTCTAGCCCTATACCCAATTTAGTGTCACTAAGTACTGTTCTAACAATCATAGTATACATTTCCAAACCCATCTCCCTATGCTAATCACAGACACCAAGAGTGACATTTATATCCAATATCTAGATTTCAACTAAACCCAATACCAATTTTAGTAATATTTAGTACTCTTCGTAGAATTATAATACACAATCCCAAGCCAGCCTCCATATCTATTTTCTAGATACTAACAGAGAGTACAATATCAAATTTGAGAATTCCAGCCCTATTTCTTCATCCAATATCAAATTTAGTTACATTTAATACCATTCATACAATTATAGTTTACAAGCGTATAAAAGCTTTTGGGTGAGAATTTTCCTGAAAAAAATGTTATCCGTGATGGAATTCAAGCGTGATAGTGTGATTTCTTTATATTTGACTGGAAAACCACAAGAGGTTATCGTTAGAGCACTCCAGCATTTAAATATGAATAAATCTTTTGTGTCTCGTACCATCGCTCGTTACCGCGATACTGGTAGCGTAGCCCGACGTCAAGGAAGTGGACGGAAGAAAACAGCAGCATTAGCAGAAATTGTTCGAAAAGTAAAGAAGCGACTTGATCGAAACCCGCGTCGAAGTGGCCGAAAAATGACTCGTGAGCTGAATCGCAATATTCCATTCGGCAAATATTGAAAAATGAGCTCGGGGTAAAGCCATTGAAATTCCAAAAAGTGCAAGAACTTACACCGTAACTGAAAGAAACTAGACTCAAAAGAGCTAAAGATTTGCTTCGCTTGGCCGAAAGTGGTGAACTGCCGAATTTGGTTTTCTCCGATGAGAATACATTCGTTGTCCAGGAGTTTGTAAACAAACAAAATGATCGTGTTCACTTGCTAAAAGGTCAGCTGAAAATGTGAACCTTCGGTTAGCCACCAGAACTCAAGCGCCGGCCATGGTGATGGTGTGGGCCGCCATAACAGCCGATGGTCGCTCTCCGCTCGTATTTATCGACCGTGACATCAGAATAAATGCCGAATATTATCGCGAAAATATTCTGGAGGGTGTATTGAAGCCTTGGGCACGCAAACATTTTGGCCGCAGACGTTGGACATTCCAACAAGACTCAGCACCATCAGCACGCGCCACCCAAGAATGGTTACAAAATGAGGTTCCTCGCTTCATTTCCAGCGCACAATGGTCACCACAATATCCGGTTACCAATCCGTTGAACTATTGTGTCTGGAGTTTTTTGGAAAGCAAGGTTGGCACTAAAAAATACCAAAGTGTCGATCACCTCATGTAAGCGCTTCGTCGGGAATGGACCAAAATACCGCAGCGTTGTGACGGTTTCATTGGCCATTTGAAGACCATAATTCGTGACAAAGGTTACCATTTCGAACAAATTTAAATTTATTCTAATATTTGATGTTATTTCCGACATTTTTTGCTTTCATCCAATAAAATTAAAAAACAAAATGTAAAAATTATGGCATTTGACATTGTTGTAGTGTTTTAACTCACCCTGTAGGTCCACGTTTAGGTATAGCCCTCATATAACTGTACCTCCTTATATTCGGTATTTTAATGATTTTAGTGACATTGTTCACAGGAATTGTTTCAAATTTCGTAATGAAAGTTCGTAATGGGTACTGCAGCCTGTGACAGAAAATTGTCTATGCAGGTCTGGGTCTTCATATAGCCCCTAAATATCGGTACCTCTCTATATTCGGTATTATGAAGATTTTAAAATAATTTTTAACGGATTCTATTTTTTATTTACAGGGTTGCCCATATTTTTGGGCCCATTCCAATCGACGAGGCTTGTCCGCAGGCAATATTCTTTGCGTCAATTGAATTTTGTACGGGAACAAATGCAAATCAATGCGAATAATCCGTTGTAAAGTGGATCGAGCCATGCCCAACTGCTGAGAACGGCGTTTTTGGGATGTTCTTGGGGACCTCTCAACACTGGCTCGTACGGCAGCGATATTCTCGGCCGATCGCCTTGGTCGACTTTTATATGGCCTCTTCGGATTAGAAAGAGCCTTACCAGTCGAAAATTTTTCGTATAAACGTTTAATGGTGTTCTTAGAAGGCGCACTTCTCACATTTTCTTCACAATTGACTTCTTCTGTTGAATGTAAATTTCAACTATTTCAGAGCGCTCGCGTGGCGTGTATTGGTTTATGGTAAAAATCTGCTTGGACTGACGCTTCAAACGCGGTATGTCATTAAGCGATGTGACATCTCTGTCAAAAGTTATGGCGTTGCCAGATGGGTCCGTCGAATATGGGCAACCCTATATTAGTTTTTTTTTTTTTGAAAATTTCCAAATTTGTTCCACATGGTGGAGGGTATTCAAAGATCGGCCCGGCCGAACTTACCGCTCCTTTGGCTTGTTTTCATACAGATTAAATTCGAGTCAGAAATGGTTGTTGTGTGTGCTATATCCAATTATGAACTGATTTCGACAGAATTTGATGAGGTTATTTCCAGGCTATATCTGACATCCTGTATCGAATACAGTGGGATGAACATCAAATTGGATTATTTTGGTGTATGACCTCCAAGCATATACAATTTAAAGCTTCCTACTCTATGTATTTAATTCTAATGTATAGATAATGGGAGATTTAAGTATTGCACAAACCATTTAACTACTGACAAAACAGCAAGAGGAAGGAGGAGGGACAGTCCCATTAGTCAATTATAAAATTCCTCTGTATTGAAAACGAGTGTAGCCTTAAAAGCGAATTAAACCTCTATGAGCATTTCAACATGTCCTTGCTGAAATCCTTTCCTTAAATCAATAAATTCCATTATTGTAACATTTTTCGGCATTTCGTTAAAGGAAATTACAAGTTAACCCTTTCGCCAGTGCCTACATGGCAAAGAGTTGCCAATTGTTGTTATTGGTTTACGCTGTTGTCCCAATGAAAAGCATAGCAAATTATATACTCATCCATTATGTTGTTTCTGGTTCCGCCAGAAAGCACAACATACATTTCCCTCCCTCTCTGCAAAGAGGGAAGAGTACGCATATTTACAGGCCCAGCCAGTGAGTGAGTGTCCTGTCGAACAGACGAAACGAAACAAAATGAAATATTACGGATCGGTGCCCCAGTGGTGTATTCACTTATGTGGGTTGTGTTTCTGAGGAATTGCTATTGATTTTCAATGTTTCTCTGGGTAAAATATTTGCTTATATATCAAGAAGAAGTTAAAGACGAAGAGGAATGAGTTGGAGGACATCATCATCAACAACAACATCGAAACCGAAAAATAAGAAGCAACATTTTGTCTCTACAGGCATATCGAATTGCATATTGAAGATTTATTACCGCTTGATTTATTTTGTTTACATTTTTCCCAAAAAGGATTCATTGTCTTTTTTGCCACACACAAACATACACACACACATTGATGTGGTGGGTGAGTGTGGGTTTATGTAAGATATTTATTTGCCTGTATGTGTTTTTGTTTTCGTTGTGTCGGAAGGGTAAGGAATGAATTTATGTATCATAATACTTTTAATTTCGTTGCGGTTGTTTATCGTCATCCACAATAAACAGACGAACGAAGTCGGATGTGTGTGTGTGTCTGTATGTGAGCCCGGTATTGAAGGAATATAGATTTATGTTTGTATTCGCCAGCTTTTGAAGACTTTGGTTTCCCATAAACAAAAAAAAACAAGACGACCGGAATCAACTCAATATTAAACGGTTTATTGTTGCTAATAAAGACAGCCTTATTGTTTGGCCAAAAATAAAGAAGCTTTAATAAAGTTGAAGGGAAAATATAAGTCATCGCAAAAGCTGTACAGAAATTGAAAGAAATTGAAGAAACATATGGCACTTTAACGCTATACCTTAAACCAAATTAAACAAGTCAGAATTAAATTGCTAAGAAATTGCCTTAATTTCCTTATGGAGGAGAAATATAGGAAAAATTGACTCCTTGAAGTTCTTTACAAAATCCGATGTTTCAATCGTTGAAAAAAGATTTATCTTATACTTAGATCATACACTCTTCGGTACACTCTTTTCTGCACCTTTTCCAAAACAACCAAAATTACAAAAAAAAAAAAGTAAGGAAAAGTCAAAAGTTGGGCGGGATCGGCTATATGGTACCATACACGACTATGCATATTTAGTAGAGCTCGCGTAACAAAATAATTCATTTAAAGTAGATCACACCACGTATCAACATTTGTCTTTAGAGCAGTTATAGTTTGGTTTCAGAGGGAACCAATATATGAGAGGCATATCCAAATCGGCATCGATTTTCACTAAGTTTGACGGAGACATTTTAATCTTTTATAGCAGGTAACATTGCTATGGAGTGCATGATATCACCTCGAAAAGGATTATATTCAAAAAATATGTATCAGAGGCAAGTTCCACAAAATGGAACCGTACGTCCCAAAATTTACTCCATTGGGGCTGATATTAGCCACTATTTGCATAATAAACCCTAAATCGGATTAAGGATATATATATGGGAGCCATATCCAAATCTTAACCGATCGCGATAAAATTTGGCAAAGGTATTTCCAAATATCATTGTTGTCGAATGCATATCACGAATGTGAGGGACTTAAACGCCAAAGGGGATGAAACATATATATAGAAGCTATAGCTATATCTGAACCGATTTTCTCCGAATTCGACGTCCTTACATCTAGACTGAATTCAGTCGGATGTACCAAAATTCAGAACTTTTGGACTGGTATTAGTCATTTGGTGCACAATTAACCCAAAATCGGTCGAAGATATATATGGGAGCTATATCCAAATATTAACCGATCGTGATAAATTTTGGCAGAGGTATTTCTGTGATCTATCTGATAACCGGTACCAAATATGATTGTTGCCGAATGCATATAACGAATGTCAGGACTTTAACACCATCTCGGATAAAACATGTATATGGGAGCTATAGTTATATCTGAACCGATTTTCACCAAATTTGAAGTACTTGTTTCTAGGCTGAATTTGGTCGATATTGCCCATTTAAACTGATATTAACCATTTGGTGCACAATAAACCTGAAATCGGCCGAACATATATATGGGAGCTAAATTTGGTCCGATTCTGAACAATTTTAATAGGGTTCGCCCTTAGGCTAGACAAATTATGTGTTGAAAATTTTATCCCTATCCGACAATAAACGCGACCTGCACTTTTTCATAAATATAAATGGACCGACAGACGGTCGGACGGAGAGATGGACTGACATAAATCGACTCAGACAGGGAGTGAATGAGGTTCCCCAAAAGTAACACTAAACGAACCACCCTGACAACTATTCTTCTCTCATCAACATCCTTATCCTTCCTTGGATGTACACAATCCTAGTGAGACAGCTGTCGACCAAAACATACCTCGATCATTATAATATTTATCTCGATACCCAGATAGATACCCTCTGAAATGTTTACTATTCGGACATTTGTGTACTTGGTTTTTAACAGATAGGCTTATCCCGGATATGGTTTCGAAAGGCTTTTCTGTCCGTGAACCTAGATATAGAAAAAGGATATTGATTTTAACAAAAATGTGTGACACCAAAAATAACTACAAGAAAAATCACATTGATTAAGAAAATAGATCTAAAAATTTGGGGAATGTGCATCGGCATTATGAAATTGTACATCGGGAGGTGGCCAAAACAAGGCGGGAAAGTTCTGCCCACCATTACATTTTTGAAAATATTAATGTTAAGATTACTTGGAATCCATGATTTTGGTTATATAGTGTCCTCCGCAATATTACTGGAAAAAATCTGGGGAATATTTCTGTAAAGGAAATTAACCCTCGGTCGAGTCATAAAACTTCCAAAAACCCCATTGAGATGTGATGGTATCGTATAAAATACTCTTCAGAATTATTCGTCATAAAATCTTGAAATACAACAAAACTCCAAAGCCTTTCCAAATGCCAAAATTGGTAAAAACAAAAAAAGACGTTTAAGGGTTAAAGGAGCACTCCTTCTGAATTTAAGCCAAATAGTTCCACAAAACACTTTTTTAGGGGAATAATGTCAAAAACAAAAATATTCTATGCAAATTTTCACTACAAGCCGCCAAAAACATCCACGGTCCACGATATCATATAGCCCCCATAAAACCGTACCCCCCGATAATAGGTATTTTGATGATTTTAGTCACATTTTTCAATGGAAATATCTGAAATTCCACACAAGGATTTCCTTGTGGGTACTTTATCGCTTGGAAGAGAATTATCTATATAGGTCCACGATATCGAATAGCCCCCATATAACGGTACACCCCCGACATTTGATATTTTGATGATTTTAGCCACATTTTCCAATGGAATCATAATTTTTCTTGTGAGTACTTTATCCTTAAAAGATAATAATCTATATAGGCCCACGATATCATATAGCCCCCATATAACTGGTTTTCAACGGAATTGTCTGAAATTCTACACAAGGAGTTCTTTGTGAACTTGTCGGAATTGTCTGAAATTCTACACAAGGAGTACTTTGTGAACTTGTCGGAATTGTCTGAAATTCTACACAAGGAGTTCTTTGTGAGTACTTTACCCCCAGACATAGGTTTGTCTATATAGGTCCACAATATTGTATATCCCCCCATATATCGGCACTTTCCGATATTAGGTATTTTAAAGATTTTAACAGAATTTTTAATGGATTTTATTTTTTTGAAAAATTTATAATTCTTCCCAAATGGTGGAGTGTATTCAAAGTTCGGTCCGGCCGAACTTACTGTTTTTTTACTTGTTTACCTTAAATTTTAATATTTCAAAACTGAGTCAATATCTCTCAACGACCATAATTTTTTGGGGATAGTGCTATAAGAAACAGAAGAGTTTTCTAACCATAGCGAATAACATATCTAGCTGCTTTTGTTCATATACCCTTCACCATACTGTGAGAGATATATTAAGTTTGTCATTCCCTTAGTGACTCCTCGAAATGAGCAGTTTCATGTCATAAAGTTGAAGGATAGTTGAAGGATGTATCAGTAAAAAAGGCCTGTATCTTCAGCCTTCCCTATACACTTTGTTACCCGGTGAAATTAGCATTTTGCCTCGAATGCTTCATGATTATTTCAGAATTACGAAACTGAAGATGTCATTTCTTCAATTTTAAGTTTAAAATTGGCTGCCTGATATTTACAATATATTCCGTTTCCATAATTTTCATTTATTTCCAAAAACAAGAAAATCCTTCAAAAAAAACTTCAAACCATATTTAAGGGGTTGTTTTTTATCGGGTGTATGGTTTCCCCAGAAGAAATTAGTTCATTTCCCCCTTTTTATTTGTACTTTGAGCTTTATATATATGATTGTTATTATTATTCTTTGTTATAAATTACATAAATATTACATCTATCGCCTCTATGGCAATGTTGGCTAGCTGACTGACTGGCTGCCTGTCTGACTGCTGTTGGCAATATTCGAGCAATTCATTTTTTTTTTCAAATAATAAAAAAATTTCCAGCAACACGCCCCCGTTTTTTCTCCCCCCTTGCGTCTCAAGGTTTCATTACAATGTGGAAATGTCTTAAACGGATTTTGTTACCCTGGTTGCCTTAGGACAATTCGGTAAATTATTCTTTATATTAAATAAAAAATGCAAAAAGCCAAAGCAGCAATGCACACAACCACCCTCCCCTTCCATCCTACAAAGGTTTAATAAAGAAGAAAGTTTGGCTTTTTTGCTGACATGATGCTAAGATGATTAAAGTTTTTTTTTTCTTCTCTAGCATTCAATTGTTGAGGGTAATAAATGAATGGAAACGTATAAAAAAAGGGCAATGTGTTGCATTTTAAAAAATCATCCCCCTCTGCTTATACTTAGAAGAGAAAACTGTTGATATCGGAAGAGCGGAGGAAATGCTTTAAAGTAATGAAACAAAAAGTTATTGTTGTGCAGTGCATGAAAAGCTATTAGTCTTTGTTCAACATTAAAGTTTGAAAGGTCATAGGAAGCATTAGCTACTTTCGAATGGAACAAGAAAATGTCATTAAAATCTGTTGATCTGTTTATGATGTGCCCTACATTAGTCTTTATTAAGAAAGATGTTTGTACTCTCTAGAAAATTGTTTTGAAAGTCCCAGCTCTATATCAAAGGATTTTAAATAGTTTCTATAATTTCCATATAATTCTTTTTTTATGCAGAAGCCGCCACAATTTTTGTCGTCACCGAGTTTTTATTTCCACACGGAATTCCAGGGTAAAAATTACCTATCCCGAAAAATTAGATCAAAATATGTTGCAGAAAATTCAGACATCCATACCTCGGAAATAATTATGAAGAAAAGATTTTTTGTAAGGAAAATAGGAATATTGTCCTTAAAAACGGTGAAAATCGGTTCAAATTTATATATTGCTCTCATATATTCCTTTGTCCTATTCGTCTTGTATTGTGCACCAAATGCGTAATATTAGCCCAAATACAATGAAATTTGCACATATGATCGATTTTAATCCATATGTGTGTCAAATTTGGTAAAAACCGTTTCAGATATAGCTGTCATAGCTATAGCTCTCATATATATGTTTCATACGATTTGATATATAAGGAACTTTTATTATGCACTCACTACAATGATTTTAGGTACAAGATATTATGTACTCCTTGGAAACACCGTTGGCAAATTCTGCCGATATCGGTTCAGTTTTCGATGTAGCTCCAACAATATATTCATACGATTTCAGGTTTAATGTACACCCACTGTGTGATATAAGACCAAATTGAATGGTTGTTGGCACATTCGACCGAATTTGGCCTGAAAGCAAATAAGTCAAATTTTTATACAATAATACATAGTGTGGAGATTATATAAAGTTCGACTTTCCGTTTGTAACTCATTGATATATAATTGATCAGCGTAAAACTCTAAGAGGATTTATCTCTGTTCATCCGTACGTCCGTCTGTTGTAATCATGCTGGAGTCAAAACCAATTAAAATGGGAAGCGAAAATTTTGCACAGATTGGTCTCTTGTCTGCAGGCAGGTCAAGTTCGAAAATTGGATATATCGGTCCACAATATCGTATATCCCTCACACCTTTTTGCCACATTTTTATACCCTCCACCTTGGAAAGGAGGGTATATTAAATTTGTCATTCCGTTTGTAACATCTTTAAATATTCGTCTTAGACCCCATAAAGTATATATATTCATAATCAGCATAAAATTCTTAGTCGATTTAACGATGTCCGTCTGTCTGTCCGTCTGTCTGTCTGTTGAAATCACGATACAGCCCACATTATTTGACGTAGAGCGCCAAAATTTAGCAGAGCAATTTGCATTGTGTCTAGAATGGTTGGTATTGAAAATAAGATATATCGGTCCACGTTCTGGTATTCGGTATTTTGATGATTTATGCCACATTTTTTCACGGATTTGTCTTAAAATTGGTATTTGTAGATCATAACGGGTCCCTGAGCGTGTGGCAAAACATTGCATGTATAGGTCGACGTTGTGGTATAGCCCCCATATAACGGTACCTCCCGATATTCGGTAATTTGATGATTTTTGCCACATTTTTTCAAGGATTTATCTGAAATTTGGTATTTGTTGGTCCTAATGGGTTCCAGCTCCGGTGGCGAAACATTGCATGTATGGGTCCATGATTTGGTATAGCCCCCATATAACGGTACCTCCCGATATTCGGCATTTTAATGGTTTTTGCCACATTTCTTCTAATGTTTCTTTTACCCTAAGGTGAGGGTATTAAAAGTTTGACCCGGCCGAACTTAATGTTTTTTTACTTGTTTTTCAATGGAATTGTCTGAAGGTTCACACAAGAAATTTCTTCGGAGTACTTTCACCCCTGAAAAAAAATGTCTATATGGGTCCACGATATCGTATAGCCCCCACACAACGACATCCCTGATATTCGGTACTTTGATAATTTTATTGACATTTTTTACCAGAATTGTTTCAAATGTCGTATTTAGAATTCGTAATGGGTACTACAGCCCATGACAAAAAATGCGTACGCAGGATCACGTCTCGGTATAGCCCCCATATAACGGTACCTCTCAATATTCGGTATTTCGATGATTTTAGCGACATTATTCACAGGAATTGTTTCAAGTTTCTTATTTAAAGCTGGTAGTGGATAATACAGTCTATGAAAAAAAGTATTTATGCAGGATCAGGTCTTCTTAAAGCCCCTATTTAACGGATTTCCTTTGAGCGATATTTTTGGGAATTTTTTTAAGTTCGCCCCGGCCGCACTTAGCTGCTTTTTATATCCTACGCCACAAACTTGTAACGGTATTATTTATTTGTGCAGTTGAGAGTCTTTATAGAATCACATGCAGAGTCGATGTATTCTTGTGTTATTCCGGAAATTTTGGTGGTCATTGTGCGCTGGAAATGAAGCGAGGAACCCCATTTTGTAACCATTCTTTGGTGGCGCGTGCTGAGTACGATGGTGCTGAGTGCTGTTGGAATGTCCAAGGCCTGCGGCCAAAATGTTTGCGTGCCCAAGGCTTTAACACCCTCCAGAATATTTTCGCGACATTCAACATTTATTCTGATGCCACTGTCGATTAATACGAGCGGCTGTTCTGGCGGCCCACACCATCACCATGGCCGGCGCTTGAGTTCTGTTGGCCAACCGAAGGTGCATATTTTCAGCTGACCTCTTTGACAAGTAAAGATGATCATTTTGTTTGTTTACAAACTGCTGGAATGTTTTCTCATCAGAGAAAATCAAATTCGGCAGGTTCGCCACTTTCGGCCAAGCGAAACAACTCTTTAGCTCTCTTGAGTTTATTTCATTTCTGTTGCGTGTAAGTTCTTGCATTTTTTGGACTTTCAATGGCTTTACCCCGAGCTTATATTTCAATATTTGCCGAATGGAATATTGCGATATGTTCAGCTCACGAGCCATATTTCGGCCACTGCGACGCGGGTTTCGATCAAGTCGCTTCTTGACTTTTCGAACCATTTCTGCTGATGTTGCTGTTTTCTTTCGTCCACTTCCTTGACGTCGGGCTACGCTACCAGTATCATGGTAACGAGCGATAGTACGAGACACAAAAGATTTATTCACATTTAAATGCTGGAGTGCTCTAACGATAGCCACTTGTGGCTTTCCAAACAAATATAAAGAAATTACAATATCACTCTTGAATTCCATCACGAATAACTTTTTTTCTAGAAAATTCTCACCAAAATGCTTTTGTATGCTTGTAAACAATATAATTAGCTGTCACTGGAACAATTTTAACAGCTGTCGGACCAGAGACTTAAAAATGACAGCAGTCTGAAGTTGGTTGCAGTGTTTTCAGCTCACCCTGTATATTTTTAATTACAGCTGATTTGGTTGTAAATTGGATCAAAATGCTTAAAAATTCTGAAAATCATGGCTTGTCGTTATGTGGGATCTACACAAGTTTACCTGAATGGAATATTTTTGTGAGGACTAAAGCTATTCAATGTAGATTCTGAATTTGAAATGACACCTGATGTGGTTGGAAATTAGAGTCTGAATTTGAAATGACACCTGATGTGGTTGGAAATTAGAGTCAAAACCTTAAAAATACTGAAAATCGGGAGATGTGGTTATGTGGGACTATACTTAAATGTGGACCGATATATTCAAAGCCAAATTTATTTATTTATCTTAAAGGTTCCATTTATCTTGAAATTTTTAAACTCCATCTTAATTTCAATAAACAATCGTATTCCATTAAATTTACTTAGAACTTTGTTCTGGTCAGGTGTTGCAAGCGCAATGACGAAGTTTATATACTCTCTATCCTATCCTAACGTAAGAAATAAAAAATGTTGCAAAACTGCTTAAAATATCTGACCTGTTTTGAAATTCTTCATTTTTGAAGAGGAAAACTAGGTCGTTTGAATTTCTGGAAATACCGAGTAAAATGTCTTTCTAATTAACCCTCTCATCTTCCACATAAATCTTTGTTAAAATAAAACCAGACAACTTAATATTCCCATGATTTATAACAGTTTATAACACTTATACAAATATATCATTATAATAATTATAATTTGTAGCCATTAAGGTGATTAAATTCGATGCCACATTTCGAAAAAATTTATTGTTTGCGTTGCGCAGTATTTGCGGTTTCAAAACCATAAATCATTCATATTCTAAACATCTTTTACAAAATTAGACAAAATATTATTGAGAGAATAATCATAATATGGCATTAATGAATTCTCGAGGGAAATTTACAAATTCACAGCTTACGTGTGCAATGCAAAACGCGGAGAACAACAAAGCGGTAATCAAACTCAAAGGAGGCACAACAACACTAGCGATTTCAACCCCATGCAGTGGGAGTTGGTGTTGGAAAAGTGCGTCACCGTAGTTAGTCGTCATTTGGTCTGAATAATGAATCAACCGAAACAGCCGACCTGCCAACCATCCAACCAACCAAAAATAATAATCAGGCAAATACTTTGCAGATAGATAGATGGATAGACAAATGGAAAACAATTGCAAATGCAAAACCACAAAATACCGGCATAACGAACGAATGATACATCCATTCATAATGCCACCAAAAAAGTGGATGGATGGAACATATGAATCAACAATAACACACAATAAATGTCTGTATGTATGTTTGGCAGAGTTGTGAGCCAGACAGCGGCTAGACAAAAGCACGCAGCCTTTTTTGGAGTCCATTTGTCTGTCTGTCTAAGTGTTCATATTTTTGCCACACATATATTTTGTGGCCCATAAACCTTCAGGCGCATGCAATGGCACGCTTACGCAAACTATTGTTGCCGATGCTGCTGCTGTTTCTGCTGCTGCCATTACCATTAGAGCTCATAAGTTCCTAATGTATGATAAACGCCCGTAAATCTGCAACAAACATATTAAAACACGCGTCATCCATGCAACGCCAAGCAACCACGAATTGTCGAACGCACATCCGAAAAAAACGTATTAAATTACACAAACAAAAAAAAGTTTGAATGCCTCGCCGGCAACTTAACCCCGGATACTCAAGTACTGTAACAATACCCAGTTTAACACTCCGAACACAAAACAGAAGAGTTGATCTAATCATTACGGAAATAGATATTGTCTGTGTGTTTGGGAAGAGGGAGAGAGAGGCGTAATGCAAATGCATTACTTTTTCATCCGAAAAAGGGTTATGATATAGGAACAAACTTTCGTAAAAAATCTCACCTGAATATAACTGGGACGATTTTTTTTCTATAGGAAAAAAAAATCCGTTTAACTGGGGACGAATTATTTTCTATAGGGGAAAAAGTTTCAAGGGAACTATCTTTAGGGAAAAAATCCCAGTAACTGGGAAGAATTTTTTATAAATGGGGAAAAAATTCCCAATAAATGGGGACGAATTTTTTTCTTTAGAAAAATTCCGAGTAACTGTGGAAGAATTATTTTCTATAGGGGAAAACTGGGGTCTATTTTTTTCTATGGGGAAACAATTCCCAATAACTGGGGATGATTTTTTTTGAAGAGGAAAATAGAGAAATCAATTTCCATTAATTGGGACGATTTTTTCCTATAAAAAACATCCTCAGTAGCTGCCGACAATTTTTTTGTAAAGAATCCCCTTAGCTGAGGGCGAGTTTTTTTCTGTAGGGAAAAACATTCCCCGTAACTGAGGGCGAATTTTTTCAATGGAAAAAAATCCCGAGTAACTGGGGACGATTTTTTTTCTATGGGAAAAAAATCCCATGTAACTAGGGACGCATTATTTTCTATTGGGAAAAAATCCCAATAACTGAGGACGAATGTTTTTTTTTATAGGGAAATAAATTCCAATAACTGGGACGAGTTTTTTTCTTTGGGGAAAAAATTCCCAGTTTGTTGGGACAAATTTTTTCCTTTAGGGAAAAAAAGTTTAGAAGACTTTCCAAAACTTAATTTTTTGGTTCCTCTTCTATTGAGCTTACGATCTCGTCACTTGGGTAAAACATGTTTTTTGTCATAGAAGTTATTTTTAAAATAACTTCTGGGGAGAATATCCCAGGCAAAAAAACAAGGGAACTAATGAGGATTGGTGGCTCTTTCCGAAACCTAGGTATTCCCTGCCTTACCCCCTGGTAAACCTCACCATAGTTCTCCACTAATAAACAAACGTTGTTTTTATAAAAACCACAATAAAGGGATAAAGCCTGACCATTTTTCAACAACAGAAAAAAATTTCTGTGACCAGCACGTATTTATTGCTACAGGGGAAAAACCATTTTTCAAAAAAAAAAAAAAAAATAAATAAATAAATAAATAAATAAATAAAAAGTTCTGTTAAAATCTTAAAAATACCGAATGTAGCTTTTATATTAGGGTCTATACGACGAAGTGGAGTTGCATCATCAAAATTACTAATATAGGGAGGAACTATTGAATGGGGACTATACCCAAACGAGGACCTTTACAGAAAATTTTCTGTCATAGGCTGTAATATCCATTACGAACTTCAAATACCAAATTTGAAGCAATTCCGGTGAATAATGTCGCTAAAATCATCAAAATACCGAATATCGGGAGGTAGCGTTATAGGGGGCTATACGAAGACGTGGACCTACATGGCCCATTTTCTGTCTTTAGCCGTAGTATCTATTACGAACTTTAAATACCAAATTTGAAATAATTCCGGTATGTCTTAGGCTTTGGTATCCATTACGGTCTTCAAATACCAAACTTGAAACAATTCCGGTGAATAATGTCGCTGAAATCATCAAAATACCGAATATGGGGAGGTACCGTTATATGGGGGCTATACCAAAACGTGGACATACAAGGCCCATTTTCAATATCAAAAGTCCTGCAGATATAGTATATGTTTGAGTAAAATTTTATCAACCTACTTCATTTTTTTCGGAAACTAGAGTGATTTTCACAGGCGGACGGACATCGCTAAATCGACATAGAGTTTTATGCAGCTCAAGAATATATATATACTTTTTGGGGTTTAAAATGTATATTTCGAAAAAAAATCGCCAATAACTGGGGACGAGTTTATTTTCATAGAAAAAAATTTCATTTACTGGGAAAGAACTTTTTCCATAGAAAAATAAAACCCAGTAACTGGCGAAACATTTTTTCTATAGGGAAAAAATACCCAATATTTGGGGATGAATGATAACGGTCACCTTGATTGTAGCACTTATTGCATAACCCTTTTTCTATTTGTTTAGCATTTTGATGAAAGGATGCAATATTTGATAAATTTATGCATGAAAACTGCATCGCCGTTGCATCCCTCCCCACCGCTTGCATTCTGTTGTGTTTATGTTTTACAAAATGTTTGACATTTACACGCACTTTTCTTCATGCCACTGGCGGCGTTCGTTGTACGTGCCTCTGTGCATGCGTTGTGGTTCGTGTGCGGTTTGGCCAGCAACAATTTACACACAATTCCACATCCGCATAATACAATACCTTCATTGACGCCATCGTCATCATGATGATGACTGCAACCCGTGCTGATGTCCAATTTTAACAAAAAAGAATATTCAGTCCTTCTGTGTCATTCCATGGCAATGCTATTTGGTTAGATTCTATCAAAATATTTCAAAAAAGAAATGTGTGCAAGCCAGCCAAAAATGAACGGGGTATGGTGGTGTTAGATTCTTTCCTCAAAAATTAATAAAATTTCCAGGTATAACAAGGTATGTACGGATGTTTGTCTGAAAAGCAGATGCATTGATGTCCCCTAGGAATTAATTTTTTTTGAAATATTTTTATGTAAATGTAAACAAAGAATTTCTTGCTATTGATTCCAGGGAATAGATGTATGTCTGAATGATAACTGGAGTTTGGCACGCCATCAAATATATGTTCGACAGATGACATTCGAACATTTTGTTAACGGAAAAAAGGGGAATGACACGTGATGAGATGGGTTGTGGCCAAACTCGAATCAAACTCCAAATATTTCTTAATCAGAAATTTGATAATACTAAATGGGAATTTTTTTTTGGGTTAGAGTTGGAAAATGGGTTTATGCCATGAAATTATGGATATGAACTGTTTTTGGTATTTGTAAAATGCATTTGCGCTAAAATATGCAGTATATTATAAAAAAAATATAAAGATAGTAAATCTTTGAAAATTAAATTGAAAGACTAGGACTTAGTTGGATGGGTGGGAGTTTGCTAAGGCAGGGACAAATATTCCACAAGAGAACTTTTGTTCTAAATCTTAACTGACCGCCATATTACGGATATGAGTGACTTGAAACCCAAATCGGATGAAACATATATATGGGAGATATTGCTATATCTGATAAATTCAGTCGGAATTGCCAAGATTCAAGATTCAGTCTGATTTCTGGTACCAAATATCAATGTCGTAGAATGCATGTTACGAATGTGGGGTACTTAAAAGCCAAATCGGACGAAACATATATATGGGAGCTACAGCTATATCTTAATCGATTTTCTCCAAATTTGATGTACTTGCTTATAGATTGAATTCAGTCGGATGTGCCAAAAATCCAGGTCATTTGGACTGATATTGGCCATTTGTTGCACAATTAACCCGAAATAGGTTTACTTTAAATCCTTATATTTTTATCAGCACAGGATCTGGTGTGAAGATGAGATATAGCGGACCACTTCATCTGGTAGCTCCCATACAAAGAGTAAATGTTTTGTATATCCCTAACGCTCATACAATTATCATAAAAATTCACACATCCCAATGCATCTACCGATACAAGCACTTGTGCGAAGATGGTAGGAACCGTCCTTCTTCCTCCACCGTAAAGTCTCAAGTGCGAATGCATGCGAAGCAAGTCAGCGATTCAAGTCTATTGTATATATACAATGACTTTTGGCACATTCAACCGAAGCAAGATTGTCAATATTGGTGAAAATCTTTCGCGGCATTTTTTATCCGATTGTAATAAAATTTTCCAAACAATATTTGGTTGGGCCAAGGACGAACCCATATATATCTTCAACCGATTTCGGGTTAATTGTGCACCAAATGGCCAATGTCAATCTAAATTACCTGATCCGAACTAAATTACCACAACCGACCTATTCAGTTAAGTAGGAAGTACTTCAAAATTTGGTGAAGTAGGTTCAGATATAGCTATAGCTCCCATATATATGTTTTATCCGATTTAGTGCTAAAGTCCCTTATATGCACTCCACAACAAAAATCTTTAGTACCAGATATCAGATACAGCTCAGAAAAATACGTAGGTATTTTTACCCTGATTTAGAGAAAGTACTTTCTTGGGGCATGGACTCGGATACCCAGATATTTGACCCGAACGTTCGGATCTACAAAACCGGTAAGTATAGGGTTGTCCGAGTTCAAAGATCCTCATCTCTATATCCATGTTTTAGCATTTTGAAAAGGTGACAGCGCCAACCATAATTTGACACATATTTTGTGGACTTCCAATCTGGGGCTGTTTCGATTTTTGGTGTTTTTTTTTAATATTTGGGTCCGAAAAATCGATTATAAAACTCCAGAACCGGGTATGAGACCCGGACTTTCCGGTCAAATATCCGGGTATCCGGTTCTGGCCACCAAAAAAAAAATTACCCGGAATCATAATTTTGCATACACTTGGTGGATTCCCAAATTAGGACTTTTTCGACTTTTGGTGGATTTTTTAAAAGATTTGGGTCCAAGAAATCGATGATATAACTCCAGAACCGTTTCGAATCATGCGGCTCCTTTTTGGATAATTATTTTCATTGGATGTCCAACGACATATGCATTATCAATATCGGTTTGGTAGATCCAAGTCTTAGATCCGGACTTTCGGGTCAAATAACCGGGTATCCAGTTCTGTCCCCCCAAAAAAATACCCGAAATCAGGGTGCAAATTCCTAGCTCTGATAACAATTAAAAAAAAAATGTTTCATGTTTTCTTACTGGTTAACATTTATATTTAACAGATGTTCTCCTACAACGTACAAAAAAGTACATTCTGTCTTTTGTACTAAATTAGAAAATAAGAAAATTCTTTACATTTCATTATAAACAATTTTCATATTTCGAAAATTCTCCAAGGATTCATATTCAAATCTCTGCAAAGTAGTTTTATGAAAATACCGGCCATATCCAATCACACATGTTATGCTCTTCCCTTGAGAGAGAATGCACTTCAAAATTGTCTATTTTAACACATCATTCTCACTTAAGATCCCTTAGAGAGATTTCTTGCGATAAATCGCACCAGCCTGCCTCTAGTTCATTCAACTAAAAATATTCAAATTTCAAGTGTTTATTTAAATTTTAATTACTTTCACAAATATTCCGAAATGAAAATACCAGCTGAATATTGAAAACACCATGTGTTGATCATCTTTTAAGGCACTCGACTTCCGATATCATACTCCAGAGATTCACACATCCTCAAAGGGGTTGGGGTGGGGGGATCACAAAAAGAGAGTGGGGAGGGGAGACAATCGTTTTATCAGCTTATCACACTTGAAAAGATCTAGGGGATTTGAGGAAACTACAACAATAACAACAATACCCGTCTCCAGATCAATGGCCAATAAAAATGCAATGGAATGACAGAAGGACGGAGAAAAGGGTGGGTGCTTGTTCCTTGTGGTGGTGTTGCACATTGCACATAATTTGGTACTCTTTTGTTTTCGGGGAAGGCAAATGTGTCCGGAAGACTCCAGCTACGACGGCCAATGACAATTGTAAATAGGATGTTGATGCTGCTGGCTGTCGCCTGTGAATGATGTGATGCCGATGATGCTGATGCGACTGCCAGACACCCAACTCGGCAACCACCAGCTCGTGCCATTATTGAGCATCTATTTCCGTTTCCAAAAACAAAATATGTGCAATGTGTGTGTGTGTCTGTCGCCAATGCAAGCTGACTCGGCATGTGTCTTTCCCAATTTTTGGGTAGTTGCAACGAAAATGCATTTGCCGAAGGAAATACAGGCGCTCACTCGTTCACTCGCTTGCTTGTGAAGTGTTGCCTTTTGCAGCTGCCTGATGCGTAGGGGTATCGAATGGAATAAACGATTGCTGTCTTTCGGCAGAAAAAAACGATTATTTACACGTAATGACAGTGTTTATATCGTTGTTGAGTGACCATTTATTAACTGCATGTTGTTGTTGCTGCTGCTTGTTGTTCTTGTGTATTTTTGAATGAATGTTTGAATGTAATGAATTTTTGTTGGCTTGTCGTAATGAAAATATATTGACATTATAGACAAATTTATGTTTTTCCTTTAATAAATTATTGGCCAGAGGGGTTTCGGGTGGCTTATTATGGGAGGGTGGAATAGTGTATATACGGTGTGTATGTAAAGGAAAGGAGTTCTTTTGGGGAATCATTAATGGTTTAATGAAGTAATGATCAATAATGGAAGATCCAGATTGCATCACTTAAAAAGAAGAGTTCAAATGTTCGCCTTTTTCTTCCTTTTCGCAGATAGACATGTTGATGATTATATGACAGCCTAAGATGCTCTCCATGGTACTCTATAGGTCTGAGCCAGTTAGTAACAAAAGTCTTAAAATTATGAAGCGGTTAATACTTATTAGAACCACTGCAATTTGAAGGTTATATACTTGGCGTTTGCAAGGTTCAATTATTTTTTGACGAAAATTTAAAGAAATATTAAATAAAAAATCTAAAAACTTTTTGTATATTTTTCAATTCTTATTGTTATAAAACAAATATTGAGGCCTAAAAGGAATAAGATAAAAAACCCTCAAATACCGAATTATAACTCTACACAAATATAACTGCACTCAGCATTGCTATAGTGTTATATTTGGTTCCTCTGAAAAAGTTCAAACCGGCTCCAGCTCATACATAACTTTTTCCCCTGGCTTCGGGATTGCCACAATCAACACCCAAATAATCAGGCTTTGATAGAAGGAAACTTAATTGGTTTTCCAGTGCAGCCGACCTGAGACATATGAATAAAACGACGTGAAAAACTTCGTGAAAAGGACCTGAAAACTATCAAAGGAATATCAACCTCAGGATCTCAGGACAAGTAAGTCCTACGAGTGTACAGTTCTCTTTATGCTCAAAGTGGTGTTGTGAATAGCTCAGAAGCCAGGGTTATCTAGGGTCAGGGTAGGTTATCCCCTCTCCCATTCAGTACATAATGAAAATTGTACTTTTCTTAAACAATGGACTCGAGCAAATAATGACATAAAAAAGAGGATGTTTATGGAAAAGTTAAAGTTGGAACTCGTACACTAGGATGGCAGAGCTGAAGCAGAGAGAAATCCCCTATAGGCCAGTCAAAGCTGAGAGTCTTCCATCTAGGCGAGCTGTATCAGGTTACCTATCCTCAAGCCAGGCTGAAGATGGTGTCCTTGGGGAAGGATGGACCCTATCTATCCAGCAAGCTATAGAAATTCTCCTTCTGCTTGGGCAATCTGCTGTAACTAGCCTTCTTCATGGGAGAGCTGAAGCTCTGGGAGAGATGGAGCAGCTAGCCTTAGGCTTTAGGCGAGCTAAATTTGGGCTTTAGGCGATTTGAAAGATCTAACGTTTACTGTTAGTAAGCTGCCGACAGCCGACCTTCTCGATAGGTGAGCTGGAGCAGTTAGCCTGCGGCTATAGGGAAGGGTGATCCTTATCCGCTCAGCAAGCTGAAGAAGTTTGCCTTCTTCTAGGGCTAGCTGAAGAAACGAACCTTCTCTCTTGTTAAGCTAGAGCAGCTAGCCTTCTCTCTGGGAGAGCTGACGTAAATTACCTTATCTCTGGGAAAGCTGGAGCAGCTAGCCTTTGGTAATATGCTAGTTGGAGCTGCTTGCCTTGGGTTTTAGACGAGCTAGAGCTGCTATCCTTGGGCTTTAAACGAGCTGAAGCATCTAGCTTTTTCTGTAAGTAAGCTGAATCAGTCAACCTTCTCTATAGTCGAGCTGGGTCGCATGGATTTCTTTATAGGCGATCTGGAGCACCTAGCCTTCGGTTATATGAAATGATGGACTCTATCCACTCAGCAAGCCTGGTAAAGGTAGTAACTCATCGAAATAATGATTTTAGACCCAACAAAGTATATATACTCTTGATCAGCGTAAAATTCTAAGACGATTTAGCCATGTCCGTCCGTCTATCTGTCTGTCTGTGTGTCTGTCTGTCTGTTGTAATCACGCTATCTTTCGAACGAATTGAGATAGAAGGCTAAAATTTTGCACACATGTTTATTTTTCCAGTAGGCAGGTTAAGTTCGTAAATGGGCCATGTAGGTCCACGTTTTCATATAGCCTCCATATAACGCTACCTCCCGATATTCGGTATTTTGATGATTTTAGCGACATTCTTCACAGGAATTGTTTCAAATTTGGTTGTTTGAAATTCGAAATGGATATTACCACCTAAGACAGAAAATTGTCAGTGCAGGTCCACGTCTTCGTATAGCCCACTATTAACGGTCCTCCCTATATTAGGTATTTTGGTGGTTTTAGCGACATTATTCATCGGAATTTTTTCAAATTTGGTATTTGAAGTTCGTAATGGATACCACAGCCTATGAAAGAAATTTGTCTGGGCAGGTCCACGTCTTCGTATAGCCCCCATATAACGGTACCTCCCAATATTCGGTATTTTGATGATTTTAGCCTCATTATTTACCGGAATTGTTTCGAATTACGTATTTAGAGTTCGTGATACGAACTACAGCCTGCGTCAGAAAATTATCTATGCCGGTAGGTCTTCGTATAGGTCCCACAATACCCACCGAAATTGTTTGAGATGTTGTATTTGAAGTTCGTAATTGATGCTACAGCCTGTGACAAAAAATTGTCTATGCAGGTCCAGGTCTTCGTATACCTCCGATATAACGTTACCTCCCTATATACGATATTTTAATGATTTTAGCTACATTATTCACCGTTTAATTCAATTTTCAAATTGGAATATGGTAATGGCTTATGACAAACAATGCCTATGTAGGTCCACGTCGTATAGAAAATTGAAAATTTCCAACTGGAGGATATTCAAAGTTCCCCCATATAACGTCACCTCCCTATATTCGGCATTTTGATGACATTATTCACCGGAATTGTTTCAATTTCGTATTTGAATTTCCTAATAGGTACTGCAAGCTAAAACTGAAATTTGACTATGCAGATCAACGTCTTTGTATAGACCCCAATATAACGGTAACTCCTTATATTCTGTATTTTGTGATTTTAACAGTATTTTTATAAGTTTGAAAAAATGTGTTTCTTATTTGAAAATTATCAGGAAGGTATGTTCCTTGCTTCTTATTTTTATACCTTAGCCATAAAGGGTCAATATGTTGAATAGACATAATGTAAGCAAAAGCATATTTTCATAAACTGACATAGGCTGGCGAATACATCTGTCAGCAAACCCGAATAAATCTTTGTTCATGAAAACAAATTAAAACCAGTAAAGAAAGTCTTAAAGTCGGTTGGGGCCGACTTTATGATACCCTACACCACTTTGCTAATTTAGTGGAGCTGCGCATAACAATTAAAAGTTTTTCTGGGAGAATTCAATCATACACGCTATGATTATAATTATAATTTAAAGTTCAAAGGGCTAAATATGTGAAGCATTTGTATCTTTTAAATTCGGATTTGTATTACCCATTTGGTGCACAATTAATTTGAAATCGGATAAAGATATATATGGGAGCTATATCCAAATCGGAACCGATCTCGATAAAATTTGGCAAAGATATTTCTGAGCTGTATTTGATATATTTCCTTGAATATCGTTGTTACGGAGTGCATATTACGGCTGTGGGTAACAAATATGACAAATCGGATGAACAGTATATATGAGAGCTATAGCTATATCTGAACCGATTTTCACCAAATTTGACATATTAGCTTCTAGACTCAATTCGGTCGTAAGTGCCAAATTTCATCCAATTTGCGCAAATATTAGATGTTTGGTGCACAAAAAAAGGTAAATCGGACGAAGTTATATATGGGAGCTATATCCAAATCTGAACCAATCTCGATAAAATTTAGCAAATGTATTTCTGAGATGTATTTGATATATTTCCCCAAATATTGTTGTTACAGAGTGCATATTACAGCCGCAGAGGACAAAAATAATAAATCGGATGAACAATATATATGGGAGCTATATCTATATCTGCACCGATTTCGATCAAATTTGGCATACTTATTTTCAAGTCCAATCTGATCGTACGTGCAAAATTCCATACTATTCGGGCTGATATTACACGTTTGGTGCACAATAAAAGGCATATCGGACGAAGATATATATGGGAGCTATATCGAAATTTTGACCGATTATCTCCAATTTCAATAGGGTTCGTCCTTGCGCCAAAGAAATGATTTGTGCAAAATTTCGTCTGGATAGGGCAATAAATGCGAACTGTACTTTGTTTACAAAAATACATGGACAGACGGACGGACGGACAGACAGACAGACGGACGGACGGACGGACAGACAGACGGACAGACGGACGGACGGACGGACATGCATAAATCGACTCATAATGTGATTCTATGCAGATCATCAAAAGGAACTATGGGTCTATCTCGTTTCCTTTTGCCTGTTACAAACAAATGCACAAAGACATAATACCCTGACCACCTTGTGGTCTTTGTTTTTCAGGACGAATATTTTGTTTTCCTTCTTTTATCCTTATTTCCCATCACCTGCATAAGCCGGAATACCAACATATTTTGAAAACAAAATCCCGTCTAATCACACAAGGGCACATCTCAACAACCCAATTAATACGCTAAGCCCTCTGCCTACAACCAAACATATTACAACTTCAATGCCAATGATTTCATGTACCATATAAAAATGTCTAAAAAGTCATAATTTTAGTCCTGAAAAAATCAAGCAAGTCATTCTCTTCGAAACCTAAGTTTAATATTAACTTTTTGACTCTTACAAAGAGTCTCACCAAAGCAGCTGTTAATGACCCGAGAAGATTAAATGCAACCAGGCTCTCTACAAAATGACAAATTGCAAAAATATCAACATGCGATGTGAAAAAAGGGGCAAGAAAATTATAACAACTCTGGCATCGTTCAGCCTTCTTTGTGCAAATGAACTATGAACGCAAAATGACAAGGCTAATTTTTTGTTATTTTTTGCTAAGCTTCTCAGGGGATTTTGCAAAAATCACCACCCCTTACCACATTTTGGTCCTGTTGGATAATGTTGTAGAATTATTGCTCTTTTATTTATCGGTGTTGTTGTTGATGGTGGCTGCTGCTGTTGCTGCTCCTGCTTCAGTTGTTGTTGTTAATATCCCGACAAAACTGTTATTGTCATTGCAATGCTGATGAAATTAGTTAATAAAAATATTTTCTGCAAAGTCATCAAAAAAAGAACAACTGACATCAAAAACTCACATTACGTGTGCTTTTCTCTAAATATCTAAATCCGCAATGAGTTGGCATGCTACCCAGTGAACATTGTGAAATGTGTATGGGGCCAAGGGTCTAAAATTGTCGAAATAATCGCAATAGATTCTTGGTTATGTATTTTTGTAAACAAAGTACAGGACGAGCTCATTGTCCGATCGAGAAGAAATTTTGCAGAAATCTTTTTTCGGAGCCAAGCTATTGGTTCTGGTGGTTGCAATTGTTGGAAATCGCTCCAAACATTTCAATTGGGGGGAATTGGCCTAAATTTAGATATAGCTCCCACATATATACATATTCATCGGATTTCAGCTTTATTGTGCACCAAATATGTAATATTAGACTGAATAAAATTGAATTTAGCAGATGCGATCAAATTGAGCCTAGAAGCAAGTATGTTAATTTTTGTGAAAACCGGTTCGAATATAACTGTAGCTCCAATATATATTGCTCATACGATTTATTATTTTTGTCCCCCACAGACGTAGTATGAACTCATTAGCAACGATATTCGGGATGAGATACCAAATACAGCTCAAAATAAACATTTGCCAAATTTTATTGAGATCTTTTCAGATTTGTCCAATTTATCCAATATCCTTGAGTATTTTCTCTGAGGATTTCCCTCTCGAACAATGGGTAGTGTAGGCAACATATCGGCAACTATGGAATTACATTGTCACAATAAAAAGAGTAGAGGGTGCAAAACTGGAACAGTCGTGTATCTTATATATAAATCTTTGCAACCGAAGAGAGGAACAATATCCGAAAGTCCAATAAATCCTCACAGAACCAGGTATCTAAGCCAATTATTTGTACCTTCTATAGTGTGAAACATTTTGGAAGGATATATTTTTCCGAATAAGGTGTCTAAAAATCAAACTATAGACCCTGAACAAATAGGCTAGGTCCTTCAATTCGGATGGACAAGGTATATGAGCCAATTAACAAAATGATAATCGAAAAGGCATTCATATAAATCGGAGCTTGATGTCTCAGATAGGAATGTTCGTTTTGAAGACGATAGCCCTGGGCAGCATGCATTTTGCCGTTTTTATCCATCAATGAATGTGGGAAAAAGTTAAGTACTTTTGTACACGTTATAGTACACATTTTTAAACTCGCCTTCTTATCTAAACGCCTCGTATTCGTAAAGATCATAATAGCAAAATTCCGTTCCTTTCCTACACCAATTAGTACTTTTCGTACACTTATTGTAAGCATTTCCCGAAAGACCTCTTTCTATATTAAATTTCGACATTCAACATTTTCCCAATCTCCAAATTGTACTTTTCGTATATTTCCTACTTTATAGTACGCATTTGCGTACGAATTTCTAAATTCGACTCCTAATCGAAACGCATCGTATTCACAGTGTTCATAATACCAAAATTCATAATTCCAGAACCACTTTCTATATCGAATTTCAACATTGCACCTTTATCCATTCACCCAAAGTTATATTGTGCCAAATTTAGTGCCATGTAGTACACTACTTAAACTTAGTACCCATTCCAAAACCCCTCAGTACTTTGTCGCATTTATTTTCCAAATCTTCTAAATCTATCCTACACAATATCAAAGATTCTCATTCCAATTTTCAGATTTCCAGTTCTATGTGTTTCCCAAATACCAAAATTCAACCCTAACCAAATACCAAATTTCAACCCCCACCTTACCAGTTACCCCAATGCCCATTTTCATATTTCAAACACTATTCAAATTTAGTACTTTTCCTATATTTACTATGGTACATTTATTCTACACCCTACCAGCGACCCCTACTCCAAATGGTACCAAATGTTGTGCTTTTTTGCACACTTTTAGTTAGAGTTTCAAAAAAAAAAAAAACTTTGGTATATTAGGATACATATACTCCATTAGCGACCTCCATTCCGAATTTCCCAGCTCTACTAGATTGCTCAATCCAATGGATTTAATTTTTCGTTCCTTTTGGAACACTTTTAGTTCAAATTTCCAAAAACACAGCCTTATCTCACCACTTCGCACCAATATTGACGCACATGCAAAATCTTAAAATTCCAGCTCCAGCCGTTTAGCCCCGTAACCCCCTATTTTGTAACCCCCACCGTTCCGTTTGTAACTCATCGAAATAATAATTTTTGATCTAACAAAGCTTAAAATTCTAAGACGAATTTAGCCTGTTCGCCTGTCCGTCTGTTGTAATCGCACAGATCAGTCTTTTATCTGCAGGCAAGTCAAGTTCGAAGATGGGCTATATCGGTTCACGATATCGTATAGCCCTGATATAATGGTACACCCGATATTTGGTATTTTGATGAATTTAGCCACATTTATCAATGGAATTGTCTGAAATTCTACACAAGGAGTTCCGTCTGAGGACTTTAGCCCCTGAAAGAGAACTATATATAACGGCCCACGATATCGTATAGGCTCCATGTAACGCACCCCCCAATATTCAGTATTTTGATGATTTTAGCCACATTTTTAAATGAAATTGTCTTAAAATTCACACAAGGAGTTCCTTGTGAGTACTTTACCCCCCAGAAGCGCCCATAGAGAGAGAATTATCTATAGGTTCAAGATATCGTATAGCGCCCACATAACGGTACCCTCCGATATTCGGTATTTTGATGATTTCATCCAAATTTTTTAATGGAATTGTCCTCAAATCCACACAAGGGGTTTATTCTGAGTACTTTACCCCCTAGAAGCGCCCATATAACGGTACCCCCAGATATTCGATATTTTCATGATTTTTGCGACATTATTCACCGGCATTGTTTTATATTTCGTGTATAAAGTTCAGTATGATATAAATTACTCATGCTGGACCACGTCTTCGTATAGCCCTCATATAACGGCTTTCATTTGATCGTTATTTTCCGACGTATATTTTTTGAATTTTTTTTTCAAAATGGTGGTATTTTTTAAAATTTCCAAATTATTTCCAAATTAAAAGTTCAGCCCTGCCAAATTTAGCTGATTTTTTACTTGTTATATTAAGATTTTGTATACCCAATAAAAAGCGTTCGTCCGATTTATGGAATTTCCTGGGTTCCAGTCATAGTTTTTAGTCAGATCTGTATCTGAATTGCACATAAAATCTTCAGATTTTAGACATACATCCCATAAGCCTAGACGCAGAAAAAATCGCCGTTCATCATATCTTTCCAGATTGTTTTCTGTACTTTATTCCTTCACAAATATTTTACTTCAAACAATCTAAATTTTTTGCTGGGTTTCAAATTGTCGTTTGTTTTAATAAAAGCTGCTTATATGGCCAAATGACGGGGAAAATTGCAACTCTTCATCGCACAGTGGTCGCTGCCATTGGCCAAAATTCAAAAAATGAAAATCAGATATTCATTGTCAAATGTGTACACCTGAACTCTTAAGAGGTTAAGCTTTTTAGAAAACATAATTATCTTGACTTCATTCTAACGGCCCACTTCGAGAATAGCATCCAAAAAGAGAAAATGTAGGTATTTGCTTTTTTCAGTGGGATCAGTGAAAAATTGGAGTAAAAATAGAACTGTATTACAAAATTAAATACATTTTAAAACGACAAATCTTGGCATTATTATTGAAAAGCAAGGTATTGACTTATTTTTAGTGCAGTAATTTGTGTGTTTAGTAGTTGTGTATAATATAGAAGATGTGAGTGATCTGAGTTGCCTTTAAGATTAATTTTGAAAATAAAATTGGATTTCAGGTAAAGTTTTAATTGTTTTCCCCCCTGAATCCTCCAATGTGATTTTTTTCACGCCATTAGTAATGGCCCTAAGATTTTAAAAGTGCTAATTTAACTTTCAGATTTTGTCAGATTTGTATGTTATGCCCAATATACTGAAATGACTTCGCTGCAATTTTGTCAGTTCTATGGTGCTAGTGACATAGAATATGTTTTTGTTGTTTGGGATTGATAAGGATGTAATTGAGGGGTGTTCAATAATGTTGCAAGCATTGTCTTCTGATTAATGCCGAAAAATTTAAGACCATTGCACTGGAAACTGCTAAAAAGTTAACAAATAGATATCCATGGCACTATCTTCCACCCACAGTTCATACAACTTTAATACATGCACCCGAATTTAGAAATTTGTCATTGTATAGATTAGATAATTATAGGAGGAGGCCGTGGAGTCTAGAAACAAAGATATAAAAAAGTTTCGACTAAATCATACCCGAAAAAAGTCTCGTGTTTCAACAAACACAGATCTTATTAACCGTCTTCTTCTGAGCTCTGACCCTTTTATAACGGGACAGCGAACGTTACCAAACAATAACCAGTAAAGAAAGTCTTAAAGTTGGGCGGAGCCGACTTCATGTTACCCTACACCACTTTGCATATTTAGTAGAGCCTTACATAACAAATAAAGTTTTTAATGGGGAATTTGTAAGAATTAAATCATACCAACTATGATTATAGTAATAATAAAAAGTCCAAAGGAACTAATATATGGAAGGAATATCCTCCTCTGAATCGATTTCTACTAAATTTGTCGAGACATTTGCGCCTTTTCAATTCGGGCTTGTATTATCCATTTGGTGCAGAATTATCTTGAAATCGGATAGATATATATGAGAGCCATGTCTAAATGTGAACCGAACTCGATAAAATTTGACAAAGGTATTTCTGAGCTGTATTTGATATATTGCCCCGAATATCGTTACTACGGAGTCCACATTACGGCTACGCAGAGCAAATTCAACAAATCGGATGAACAATATGTATGGGAGCTATAGCTATATCTGAATAGATTTCCACCAAATTTGACACACTGGTTTCCAGACTCAATTTGGCCGTAAGTACCAAATTCCATTCCATTTGGGCTAATATTACACGTTTGGTGCACAATAAAAAGCAAATCGGACGAAGATATATATGGGAGCCATATCCAAATATTAACCGATCTCGATAAAATTTAGCAAGGGTATTTCTGAGTTATATTTGATATATTTCCCCAAATATCGTTGTTATAGAGTTCTGGTCGTACGTATATTCCATACTATTTGGGCTGATACAAGTTTGGTGCACAATATAAGGCAAATTGGATGAAAATATATATGGGAGCTATACCTACATTTTGACCGATTATCTACAATTTCAATCGGGCCTTGGGTCAAACAAATTATTTGTGCAAAATTTAACTTTGATTTAATTTTATATTGAATTGTTTTTTTTTTTTGTTTACAAAAATCAAATTTGGAATTGATTTATATAAAAAATACTTCTATTTTTAGAGGTATCTCTACAGGGGGACCCGCAGGCAAAGGCGGACCGTTCCAAATAATTTTCAGTAAGATAATTTTTTAACTCCTTAGAACGTAAAATATCAAATCACACTACAATCTGGTGTAGAAATGTGACAAGAATTGGGCAAATAACCCTTATTCGGGAGGTACGTTGTAAGGGGACCATGCCAAAACATGCATCGACCATATCCATTTTGTCACATTTTTTATTTTTATCCCATCAAGGTACCATAACCAAAGATTCATATTGATATGTGCACTGAAAGTATTTTTGGCCGCTGTTCCCATACGACCTCGACCACTGTGCATCGGCAAAAGAATTACATGCTACTCAGACAGTTTTGTGTGATAAATGACAACTTGTCAAATTATTCCCCTTTTATTTTGCAAAGGCGGCATTTTTCGTTTCAAGTTTTAGTCTAAATTAAAGCTGTGACTATTTTAATTAAAATTTGTCATAGCAAAATAATTACATTCTAATGGTCGAAAGTTAGGAGGGGCGGTGGAGAGGGGAGTACGTCATGCCATTCCAATCCATGGACTTTCCGTTTAATTAGACTTTGTTTTTTGAAACTCATCGGCTTTTTAACATCATTACCGCACCCGCCAGACCGCCAACCATTTGTTGCTGGTCATAAATTTCATTGACTTTCGGAGGGTTCAATTATATTTTCTCTGCCTGCAAAGAATTTATTGTTATTTGTCTTTTGAAAAGTTTTTGTTTTTTTTTCCTTTTAAGCAAAAAATAATCCTTTTTGGCATTATATGCTACTTTAGAGGTTCGACCATGGCCTTTGTCCGCCAACAAGATTTATTTAGGGTCCCTTCAACTTTTCTTGTTGTCCTCAACTTTCAAGTTCAATAACCATAATTCCAAGTTTATAGATTTCACATTCCCATGTTCTGTTCATTAGTTGACATCTTTTGGAGCTTTTTTCGGCTTAACCAAACTTCTTGGCGTTTATTTTTTTTTTTTCGTTCTTTCTGTTCTTTGTGCCATAAAGTGACAAATGTTGTTGTCATTACTCTTTGGGGTAGTGCAGACACCCGTGGTGGCTGACGACATAAATGATGGCAATGGTGGTGGCGGTGGTGGTTTTTGGCTGCGCCTTCCCTGCCTTTAGTTGACTTAAAAATCTGCGTAACAAATTTAACATAATTAAAGAAAAGAACATTTATTACGTTTTGGATATTTTGTTTTTGGCCGTTTAGCCTTTTTTGGTTGCATGTAAAAAGTTCCTGCTGAGCGAAAAGCGTTAATTAGAAAATATTTAATTTTTGTTATTTTTAGGGTACGGAAGGGATTTTGTTGCAATTTTATATGGAGCTTTCCTGTCTTTGAGATGAAGAAAGTTGAAAGCAATACACGTCGACATGTTTTTTTTTTTTTTGCAAATGAAAAATCTTTCAAAGTAGTTGCATCGAAATTCAGTACTCAAGCGAATTTCATTTAAAAAACGCAATAATAAGTAAAATCTTATATATTTAAATAAAATGGATCTTTAGGAATATTCAAAAGAGCTAAAGAGTTGCTTGGTCGAAAGTGGTGAACTGCCGATGGGGAACATTCGTTATCCAGCAGTTTGTCATTAAACAAAGTGATCGTGATTACTTGCCAAAGAGGTCAGCTGAAAATGTGCACCTTTGGTTGGCCACCAGAACTCAAGTGGTAATGGTGTGGGCCGCCATAACAGCCGATGGTCGCGCCTCGCTCGTATTAATCGCCCGTGGCATCAGAATAAATGCCGAATATTATCTCAAAAATAATCTGGAGGCTTTATTAAAGCCTTGGGCACGCAAATATTTTGGCCGCAGACTTTGGACATCCCAACAGGACTCAGCACCATCGCACTCAGAAATCTCCGGATACCAATCCGTTGGGCTGTTGTGTCCGGAGTATTTTGGAAAGCAAGGTTAGCTCTAAAATATACCAAAGTGTCGATCACCTCAAGCAAGCGCTTCGCCGGGAATGGGCCCAAAATACCGCAGAGCAACATTCGGGCAGTTCATTGGCCGTTTGAAGGCCATAATTCGTGCCAAAGGTGATCAATTCGAGCATATCAAATTTATTCTAAAATTTGTTGCTAATTCCGACATTTTTGCTTTCAATCAATAAAATTAAAAAAAAAAAAAAAACAAGTAAGCAAAGGCTATAGCCGTGCGGGGCCGACCATGTGATACCCTACAACACTACAATATGTTAGAAGCCCCCTTATGTCCGAATCCATTTCGGAATATTTCGCTTTTGAAATTATGTCACGGAGCACTGCCCAGATATTACCCTTAGTGTTTTGACCAGGGACATTTGTCAATATTTACGCTGTTAGTTGTTGTTGTCCATTTTACAGCTACATATTCCAATGGTTATCCAAAATGCGAAAATTCTTCCCTGTTCTTAACTTTCTTCAATTGTGTGAGCAGGAAATTTTTTCTGTTTTTGGTTCATTTGAACCCCTAAATATTTTGGGATCAACTCCAAAAGCAAGAGGCCTCATCTATATGATTTGATTGTCGACGACATTTGGCTATATTCGTCAACGAAATCAGCATAAAAAAGCCAGAAGTTGGTATTTTTCACCCAAAAGTAGTGGTCCATTCTACCCGCTGTCCTAAACTCTAATTTCATGCGAGATTTCCTTTGGATGTAATTTGTTAACTTTATAACGGCTGCAAAATCAGGAACATTTTTAATTGTTGGTCCATTTCAAACCCTAAATATATTGCGGACATCTTTTGAAAACAATAGGTCTAGCCATTCTGAGCTTAACCCCAACCTGTGTTGTAAAATGAAGAAAAAATTTACAAAATGTACAATTCAATATTATATGTCAAATTGAAAAAACCGCATGCGATAAAAAATATGAAAAAAATAAAAAATGTCACAAAATACTACAAAATCTATATTCACATCATTATAGGTATTTTTTATGCGATTTTTTTTAGATTTTGTACTCTTATAAAGGGTGATTTTTTTGAGGTTAGGATTTTCATGCATTAGTATTTGACAGATCACGTGGGATTTCAGACATGATGTCAAAGAGAAAGATGCTCAGTATGCTTTGACATTTCATCATGAATAGACTTACTAACGAGCAACGCTTGCAAATCATTGAATTTTATTACCAAAATCAGTGTTCGGTTCGAAATGTGTTTCGCACTTTACGTCCGATTTATGGTCTACATAATCGACCAAGTGAGCAAACAATTAATACGATTGTGACCAAGTTTCGCACTCAGTTTACTTTATTGGACATTAAACCAACCACACGAATGCGTACAGTGCGTACAGAAGAGAATATTGCGTCTGTTTCTGAGAGTGTTGCTGAAGACCGTGAAATGTCGATTCGTCGCCGTTCGCAGCAATTGGGATTGTGTTATTCGACCACATGGAAGATTTTACGCAAAGATCTTGCTGTAAAACCGTATAAAATACAGCTCGTGCAAGAACTGAAGCCGAACGATCTGCCACAACGTCGAATTTTCAGTGAATGGCAAAATCCGCTTTTTTTGGCAAAATCCGCTTTTTTATCGACAAATTTGTTCAGCGATGAGGCTCATTTCTGGTTGAATGGCTACGTAAATAAGCAAAATTGCCGCATTTGGAGTGAAGAGCAACCAGAAGCCGTTCAAGAACTGCCCATGCATCCCGAAAAATGCACTGTTTGGTGTGGTTTGTACGCTGGTGGAATCATTGGACCGTATTTTTTCAAAGATGCTGTTGGACGCAACGTTACGGTGAATGGCGATCGCTATCGTTCGATGCTAACAAACTTTTTGTTGCCAAAAATGGAAGAACTGAACTTGGTTGACATGTGGTTTCAACAAGATGGCGCTACATGCCACACAGCTCGCGATTCTATGGTCATTTTGAGGGAAAACTTCGGAGAACAATTCATCTCAAGAAATGGACCGGTAAGTTGGCCACCAAGATCATGCGATTTGACGCCTTTAGACTATTTTTTGTGGGGCTACGTCAAGTCTAAAGTCTACAGAAATAAACCAGCAACTATTCCAGCTTTGGAAGACAACATTTCCGAAGAAATTCGGGCTATTCCGGCTGAAATGCTCGAAAAAGTTGCCCAAAATTGGACTTTCCGAATGGACCACCTAAGACGCAGCCGCGGTCAACATTTAAATGAAATTATTTTATGCGGTTTTTTTTTTAAAGTTATCAAGCTCTTAACAAATCACTCTTTATTAAGAGGGCATTCTGAAATGACAAAATCTGTCGAAATCGGCCTGGCCATTCTTGAGATATAAGCATTCTAGCTAACATTCCCTTCCTTTCTATATATACATTGCACGTATTTCGCTGATATATTTACTATCGGCATCTATGTAACGGTGAGAATTGACCTGTTCGTCTATTTGTGATTTCGCCGGGATTAAAAATATTCGCGGTTTTATAGAAAATTTGACTTTTATATAACACAAATGTTATGGCCTATTTCACCCACTAAATATTACCCGATGACCATCAAAATTGGAAGGCTTCTGCCCAGCCCTAAGCTCTAGCCCCATGCTAACTTCCGCTTCGATTGGTCTATAATTGTGACCTGTAGAGCAGCTGCAAAATCATGAAATTTTTCAGTTGTTGGTCCATTTCAAACCCTAAATATTATGCGATCATCTCCAAAAGCAATAGGGTTCTATTCTGGCTCTACCCCCACCTCCATTCTAAATTCCGTGAAGATCGGGCCATAATTGCGACCTGTAGAGTGATTACAAATGAACACGGACAGATGGACAGACGGACGGACGGACATACATAGCTAGATCGACTCAGCTCGGCGAGGTAGGAAGATCCATACATACTTTCCTATGTAGGAAACCAATATTTCAAGGTGTTACATAATTTTTGACCCAATCAAACTTATAATACCCCCAACACATAGAGTTGTAGGATATAAAAATGTACAAATTATATCGTTTGACATTGTTGCAGTTTTTATACCCTACAACACTATGTGTTGGGGGTATTATAAGTTTGATTGGGCCAAAAATTATGTAACACCTCGAAATATTGGTTTCCCATATAGGAAAGTATATATGGATCTTCCTAGCTCGCCGAGCTGAGTCGATCTAGCTATGTATGTCCGTCCGTCCGTCTGTCCGTCTGTCCATGTTAATTTGTAATCACTCTACAGGTCGCAATTATGGCCCGATCTTCACGAAATTTAGAATGTAGGTGGGGTTAAGGCCAGAATAGAACCCTATTTCTTTTGGAGATGATCGCATAATATTTAGGGGTTGAAATGGACCAAAAACTGAAAAAATGCCTGATTATGCAGTTGCTCTACAGGTCGCAATTATAGACCAATCGACGCGGAATTGCGCATGTAGCTAGAGTTTAGGGCGTGGAAGAAGCCTACCAATTCGGGTGGTCATCGGATAATATTTAGCGGGTAAAATAGACCATATCTTTTGTACTGAAAAAATTCAAAATTTTTCATTAAACCGCGAATATTTTAAATCCCGGCGAAATCAAAAGCCATGACAAGGTTACTTCTGATCTTTACATTCATGTTAACATCCATCAAATCGGATATATAGCAAAATATGTGCGATATATATGTCTTTCAAAGAAGATAGCTTGAAAGATCTCATATATGTCGAGAACGGCTGAACTGATTTCGACAGTTCTCATTAATTCAGAATGGTCTCTTGGCAGGAAAGAAAAAACGCCTAAAAAAACGCATAAAAATATCTCTCTAAAGATGAAAATAATGATTTTGTAAAATTTTCTCATATTTTTTCAATTTTGTCATATTTTTGGCATATTTTCATTTTGAATTAAACATTTGGTAATATTTCTACAGCTAACAAAACTAAGTAGTTAGGATATTAGGATATCATATACAGATCGCATTTATGGCCCGATCCTTACGAAATTTTGCATGGGGATAAGATGAGGGTCAGAGTAGAAGCCTACCCCTTTTGGAGACGGTCGTCATATATTTAGGGGTTGAAATGGACCAAAAAACTGCAAAATTGTCAGCAGGTCGTAATTATCACCCGATCCTCACGCACATTTGAACATTGCAAAAGCCAAGCAGTTTTGGATGGCCATCCAAAAATATTCAATGTGTGAAATAGTTTGCCAACTTTTGTAGACAAAATACCAAAATGTCCATTCCAGTGACTTTTTGGAGAATTCACAAATACAGGAAAGACGCACTTCTGACTATTTCGTTGACGCTGATTTCGTTGAAGAATATAGTCAAATGTCTGTATCTCATATAGATGCATTTTAGTCAAAAACCAATGATAAATGTTAATCTTTTGCCACTTCTGAGAGGTTATAGGTCTTTGGGAAATATTGGTTCCAGATCTAGGAAGACCATTTACGTACAAAATCTGCCAATAAATTGGAAATGAGCAAATTTGTTTAAGTTGCTATTATTTGAAAATTAGAGAACGAAACCTGATGGTTTTATTTTATTATTTGTCACAATATCTTGTGGAATTCGTTCGAGTTTCTCGCCTATATAAACTGTATCGTTTATTATAGTGTTGTAGGGTATTCAACGGTCGGCCCCGCTCGACTGTAGCCTTTGCTTACTTGTTTTATCTCACTCTTTAATTGTATTACTTATGCATACATGTCATCGTTCTGTCCATAAATTTTTAAAATCATATACATCTTTGAAATACTTTTACCAAATTTGGTAGTTGGATATAGCTCCCACACGTACTTCACTCTTAAATTTACATTAACCATACTTCATGTTTTCAATTAATTTGAACGATGTTTAAAGTTTCGTAGTTAAATATCGTAGTGGACTATGACAAAAATTGCCTATGCAAGTCCACTTTTTTGTATATATGTTTTCCCTAAGTTCGCATTTATTATAAATTACCCCTAAGACTTTTTGTTCCCAAAGTTGATGATATACTTTCCAAAAACCCAATTTTAAGGTCTCCCAAAATGGTTGAATGGGAATTTCTCCTTACGTCGGTGGATGGGATGCTGAATCGATGGACAATGCTACGTTCTTTAGAGCTTGTTCCATCGAAGGTATATCTGAGTTTTCCATGGCGTTTCTAAATATTTTAAGATAATTTCTGCCATTGTTCGTAAATCTTTAAAATATGCCTTCAAATCAATTTCCTATTGCTCTTCGCAAATTTCTCACAATTACGTAGCCTCACAGCTATTAGAAATGTGCGGCCTTTTGTTTCCGTTTCCTCTTATTTCCTACCCATACCAAGGACACAAAAGTTCAACAAACTAAGACAAAGGACATTCTTCACATTTAACAACTGGTACTGTTCTTTATCGAACTAAAATAGTTGCTCTCCAAAACGAAACAAAAAATACATGGTGACATGGCACTTCAAAAATGCATTTCTAATCCGAAAAGAAATTAGAAAATAAACGCCCTTTTGTGCTTTCAGCAAAGATGAAAATCGAAGAAGAAAAAATCTTTTAGGGCCAGAACAATGGGCACAATGCCGATGTTTATCGGCCAAACGCACAAAACGCAAATATTTCCGTTCCCTTGGTGGTTGGCTGGCTGGCTAGCTGACTGGGTGACTGGTAAGTCAAGGGGCCAATCTGCTGGCCATCAAAATACCACGGAAATCCTCATCATACAACACCAGCCCTGAAGAATGATGATGAAGAGATTTCGATTTTGATATTGCACTATTGTTGTTGTTTTCTGTTTTGGTGATTGTAAAATGTTTTACAATGTCTTATCATAAGATCGCCACAAAAATGCAAGGATTCTTTGATTCTGGGCCTTGTGTTCAAGTGACAATTTTGTGGTGTAATGTAGTGGTGGTGGGGGTGTGCCAACGGCTGCTGCCAGCCTGGGAAATGTCATTGTGGCCTGAGAACTTTCCGTTTTTCCTGCAGCGAGATGAATGCTCTGTAACTAATCGGGGCATAGGTTCATTTTGCGCACTCCAAACCCAAACGGAAATCTTATTTAATTCTATGGGTATTAAAAAGTGATATTTCTCAGTGCAATTACACGTTTCAAGGATTCATGGGGATGTGACCGTCTTCCGGCATTGTTTGTTGGGGAGGGTAGTGCATTAGGTATTGACTGGATTGTTGTTTACTTTTTTTGACTCCTCTAAAGTTTGACAAAAAATCTGGGCGTGATATTGAGATTTATTCAAATCTATTGATCTTTTATGGTCACACAATATTTGAGGATGGGGTGAGAGGGCCGATGGTGGTGGTGGTTTTTTTTTAATATTGACAAAAACATACATTAGCTTGGGATTAAAATGTTTTTCAATACTTTGTAAATTTATGGGCATGGGAAGAAATGAAAATTCATTTTTTTTCGAAAAAGCAAACACCGCAATGCCCACAAATTTCCCAAGGTAATGAATTCTAAATATGTTCTTAATTTGGTTAAAAGGTTTACTCTCTCTCTCTCTCTCTCTCTCTCTCTCTCTCTCTCTCAATCCCTCTCTCTCTCCTTTTCTCTCTTGATAAAAAAATTTAATTTTTTGTTGGTCCTTTTTCGTTGCTACAAAAGCATCAATTTTCCGTAAAAATATTTCGCACTAATCACCCAACCGCCATTACCGAAGGTATGCCGGCCGACTCCAATGGAATGAATGGTTCTCCTGTTTGACTTTTATGTATTTTCCTACATATGAATACAAATAACATGGGCTTTCCTTTTTTCTTTTCCAGTAACATTTTGTTACCATTTGTAAATCAACAATGAAGGTTTCCTCTTTTTTTTGGGAAATTACACAGCCCCATACCGAAAATAAAAAAAAAAACAAAAATAAAGTTTATGGCCACACGTGACTCCACAGGCTCAGGGGATTATTATTTAACAGATTTTGTTTGGGTTTTAAGGTGGGCGCTTTAAAAAAAAGCGAAGAGAAAGCAACACAGGAAACCTTTTTTCTGGCCAACTCCGAAGTGAACCAATGTAATGATGCAGTTGAAAACACCGCACTTTACCATTATCGTCCTGAGCAGAACAGCATGTTTTCTGGCACTTTGTCTATGCGTCCCAACAAAAATTTCCATCATCCCCCATTTGATGATGATGCGGCTGGCAGAGCATTGGTGGGCCACTTGTTTAAGGTAAGGGGTGTTATAATATTTGTAGCAATGTTGTATTAATTTTCATTTTATACCCTTAAGGCCCAGAGATATATGATGGGAACATTCCTTATACCAAACACACACACACACCAAGCCACACTTTTTTCTCTTATTCCAAACATCACACACAATACTCTTCAACCCTGCCCTTCCAAACTTTACTCTATGCAAAAAAAAGACAGAAGGGCTACAGCAACACCTCCCCCTGGAGTACAATATGTGGCAGAGTATTGTGGTAAAACTAATTTGTTAAAATAAAAAAAAACTCTGAAAACACAGTTTGTTACTTTAGCTTGAAAGTATTGCCCTTGTACCACCACTCACTGAGTATTCATAAAATTTCATATTAGTTTTGAAGATATTAAAAAGAAATACTTTTTCAATTAATATAAATTGCAAATTATGGGTATTTCCATGGGAATATTAGCATTTTTGAGGTCCACAAAATAGAGTAATACCCCCTCTGGAATTCAAAGTCTAGGTCCAAAGTCGATTACTTAAAATGACACGGTGTAAGAAATTGAAAGTGGGGCTAGGGTCAGAATAGAAGCCTATTGTTTTTGGAGATGATCGCATAATATTTAGAGGTTGAAATGGACCAAAAACAGAAAAAAATCCTGATTTTGCAGTTGCTCTACAGGTCGCAATTTTAGACCAATAGAATGGGGCTAGAGTCCAGCTAGAGCTGGTCAGAAGCCTACCAGTTTGTTTGGTCATCGGACAATATTTAGCGAGGAAAATAGACCATAACTTTTATGTCAAAAAATACGAAAAATTCCACTAAACCGTGAATAGTTTCAATCCTGGCGTAATCACAAATGCACGTAAATGTCACTTTTGACCGTTACATTGATGCTGATATCCAAGATATTGCATATATAGCAAAATATATACAATTTTATATATCTTTGAAGGGGATGCTAGTTAGACCGCTTGTACCTCAAGAACGGCTGCAGAGATTTTGACAATTCTTAAAAATTCGCAATGGCCTGTTGCTAGAAAAGGATAAAATCTAAGAAAATTGTGTGACAATATGCCAATAAGAAAGTGAATATCTTTTGTTATATTTTGTCGCATGAGATTTTTTCATATTTGACTTACAATATTGAATTTTACGTTTCGTAATATTTTTCTCCTTACAACGCTATGTTTTGACATTATTATATTCAAGTCGTAATTATCGTCCGATGTTCAAGAAATCTTGCATGGGGATAGAGTTAGGGTCAAAACTAAAGCCTATTGATTTTTCAAGATGTATATTAAGGTGTTTAAATGGACCAAAAATTCAGACCTAAGGAGGTTTTTCAATATATTATAGTGTTGTAGGGTATCACTGGTCGGCCACGCACTATTATAGCCTTTGCGTACTGGTTTATTAGAATATACTGTAAATAAAAATTGTATGTCTTTAGAGGCTTATAATAAAATTATACATAGAATATTTTTGTATATTACCTTATTACCCAAAACGATGTTTTATGGAGTTATTTTGCATAAACTCAGATAACACTAAAACCGGTCTTTATCAGATAAAGTGCTACTTTAAAACAAAAACGGGTCTTTTTATGTTTATTCACTTTAAGCTTAAGTTCTTAAGTTTTTGTGTTTCCAGAGACCACGTAAATTTTACACGTTCCACATATTTTTACCTCTACCTTCAAATTCTTCTGACTCTGAATTTTGAATTTGGTCCAAGTTTTTAAACCCTCTATATATTTGTACCTCGCTATTTTACATTATTTGCAACTATAATTAGAATCTTATAAAATTTTGAAATAGTTTTTTCAATATTTATGTTATGTCTTGTCGGAGAGTGTCAATAGTTCGACTCCGCCAAACTTAACAATTTTATACTTTTTATACCCTACACCACATAGCTGTAAGGGTATTATGTCTTTGTTCATTTGCTTGTAACATGGAGAAGAAAGCGTGATAGACCCATAGTTACTTTTGGGGATATTCATAGAATCTCTTACTGAGTCGATTTATGCATGTCAGTCCGTCTGTCCATCTCTCCGGCAATCCATGTATTTTTGTGAACCAAATGCAGGTCGCATTTATTATCCGATTGAGATGAAATTTTTCAAACAATATTTGTTTGGCCCAAGGACGAACCCTATTGAAATTGGAGATAATCGATAAAAATTTAGATGTAGCTCCCATATATATCTTCGTCCGATTTGCCTTTTATTGTGCACCAAACGTGTAATATCAGCCCGAATAGTATAGAATTTTGTACATACAACCAAATTAGGCCTGAAAATAAGTATGCCAAATTTGATCGAAATCGGTCCAGATATAGTTAAAGCGCCAATATATATTGTTCATCCTATTTGTTATTTTAGTCCTCCGCAGCCGTAATATTCACTCTGTAAAAACAATATTTGGGGATATATATCAAATACAGCTCAGAAATCATTTGCTAAATCTTATCGAGATCGGTTCAGATTTGGACATAGCTCCAACATATAACTTAGTCCGATATACCTTTTATTGTGCACCAAACGTCTAATATTTGTCCAAATGGGATGGAATTTGGCACTTACGACCGAATTGAGTCTAGAAGGTAGTATGTTAATTTTGGTGAAGATCGGTTCAGATATAGCTATAGCTCCCATAAATATTGTTCATCCGATTTGTTATATTTGTTACCCGCTGCCGTAATATGCACTCCGTTACAACGATATTCAGGGAAATATATCAAATACAACTCAAAATTTATCTTTGCTAAATTTTATCAAGATCGGTTCAGATTTGGATATAGCTCCCATATATATCTTTATCCGATTTCAAATTAATTGTGCACCAAATGGGCAATACAAGTCCGAATTTAAAAGATACAAATGCTTCGGCATATTTAGTCCTTTGAACTTTAAATAATAATTATTATCATAGCGTGTATGATTGAGTTCTCCCATAAAAACTTTTAATTGTTATGCGGAGCTCTACCAAATAAGCAACGTGGTGTAGGTATCGGCCCGCCCGACTTTAGGACTTTATTTACTGGATAAATTTTGGTGGTCACTGTGCACTGGAAATGAAGCGAGGAACCTCATTTTGTAACCATTCTTGGTTGGCGCGTGCTGAGTGCTGTTGGAATGTCCAAGGTCTGCGGCCAAAATGTTTGCGTGCCCAAGGCTTTAATACACCCTCCAAAATATTTTCGCGATAAAATTCGTCATTTATTCTGATGCCAAGATCGATTAATACGAGCGGAGGGCCACCATCGGCTGTTATGGCGGTCCACACCATTACCATGGTCGGCCCTTGAGTTCTGGTGGCCAACCGAAGGTGCACATTTTCATCTAACCTCTTTGGCAAGTAAACACGATCATTTTGTTTGTTTACAAACTGCTGGACAACTAATGTTTTCTCATGGGAGAAACCCAAATTCGGCAGTTCACCACTTTCGGCCAAGCGAAGAAACTATTTAGCTCTGTTGAGTCTATTTTCTTTCTGTTGCGATATAAATTCTTGCAATGGAATATTGCGATATGTTCAGCTCACGAGCCACTGCGACGAGTGTTTCGATGAAGTAGCTTCTTTACTTTTGGAATCATTTCTGCTGATATTGCTGTTTTCTTCCGTCCACTTCCTTGACGTCGGGCAAAGCTACCAGTATCACGGTAACGAGCGACGGTACGAGACACAAAAGATTTATTCACATTCAAATGCTGGAGTGCTCTAACGACAGCCAATTTTGGTTTCCCCGCCAAATATAAAGAAATCACACCATCACGCTTGAATTCCATCACGAATAACTTTTTTTCTGGAAAATTCTCACCAAAATGCTTTTGTATGCTTGTAGACAATATAATGAGCTGTCACTGGAATAATTTTAAGAGCTATCGGACGAGTGGCTTAGAAATGACAGCAGTCTGAAGTTGGTTACAGTTTTTTCATCTCACCCTGTATATCCAAATCTGGACCGATCTTGATACAATTTGGCAGAGGTATTTCTGGGCTGTATACCAAATATCGTTCATGTGGGTGTATATTACAAATGTGAGGGACTTAAACATCCAATCGCATGAAACAAATATATATGGGAGCCATAGCTATATCTGACCCGATTTTCACCAAATTTGATGTACTTACTTCTAGACTGCATTCTGTCGGAAATGTCAAAATTCAATCCATTTGGACTCATATTAACCATCTGGTGCACAAATAATGTAAAATCGGTCAAAGATATATTTAGGCCGTTATTGCACATCTCCGAACTTAATCTTAAGTTGATAATATACGATGAACCAAGTATGGACAAAATCGGATACTCCATTCGAGAGTTATCGTGCGCACCAGCCAGGCGGACGGACGGACATTTCTAGATCGACTCCAAATGTCCCGAAGTGGATTTGGCCCAAAGAGGCTTAGAGTCTAAAATCGTTATATTTATGAGACACGTTTTGGCCGTATTTAATGATATATACCCTGTCTAGACTGAGGGTATAAAAACCGGCATATATTTGCCATTTCAATGGAACAAAATTAATTCTATAGAACTTTTTCTATAAAAAAATAAGTTATGTTCGTTCAATTTTTAGCTGGCTCCATGCAACTCGAGATTATTTAATTGAGTCGAAATGAAGCGGGTTATGACCCGTCTCCAAACTATTTCTTTGAATTTTCACTATAACTGGTCGAATTTACAGATGAGGTATTCCATAACGGGTCGTTTAAAATTGTTTAATTAAAAATTCAGCAAGCAGAGGCAGGACACATCTGTCTTCCAATATTAGGACTCATATTTTGATTAGGAAATATTCCAATCTTAAATTGTCCGATACAATTTCAGTAATTGCAAAACATGAATTTATTCTTCAAAACCAATAAAAGAGGAAGATCCAACCATACCACAATATTAAGTAGCTGTCATGCACGCAGCATACGGATGACTAAAAGCATAGCCTGCCTACCCATAACAATAATTCCAATCGTTTGCCATATCCTTTTGCAGTGATGGTTGGTGCATTTGTCAATTTACTTGAAAGCCAGGCGCCGGCAAATGCACTCAAGTGGAACTTTGGTGAAAAGTTTTACTTAACAAATGCCGCCGTCGATGCTTACTTCCCATTCAAATACAGCAGCAAAAACAAAACTAACTTGTCTGTCTGTCTGCCCTTCTATTTGATGATGTCTTTTTACATGAGTGAGTTGTTCTATTGTTTATTATTGTTTCGGAAAAAGGAAAATAAAGAAAAATCACAATTTTTCCACCAAAACGCGTGCATTGCCGGAAGTTATGTTGCGTCAAAAACAAGTCAAGCGTTCCCCCTGGCCCATGCTGCACAGGAATACGATCCACAAAAAGACGCAAATAAACAACAATCAAAGGAACAATATTGCAGAAACGGGATAACCATCAACCACCATCAACACTATTGCAAAATCTTTGGTAGTTGTGGAGAAAGGGGGGGGGCATCCATCCATATTTTCATTGACGACCATCTACATATCGGTTAGAGTGGAAATTTTATTTGAAAGCGGCATTGGCCTGGTCGGCCAGCCGGCAGGCCGCATTATTAGCTGTCACTATGAGGGAATTGTTTCCGCCGTAAAAAAATTGGTTCTAAAAGCCAGCAGTGAATGAAGTACGAAAAACTTTTTCGCTTTCCATTATAACTTTTTCGATGAGGGCTTCGATGACGATTTTTTACGATTGCACTGAAACAATTTAACTAAATTGCCTTTTAGCCATTTAGTAACGCATTTGTTTTCTACTCTTTCTCAATATTTTCAATTGTCCTTTAAAACATGCTATTGGCTTTTTTTTGAGGTCTCCTCAACCCCTCTGCAGCACTCAATTCATTGGCGTTCATACTTCATTTAATTTTTGTTGATGTTAAGGTTGTTGTTGACTTTTTTTCCCTCTACAAAAGCCGGCACAATGTTTGAAGGGAAAAACAGGCTGGCAGTCAGACAGACAATCAGCCAGCCAACCATTCATTCAGCCATTCGATATTGGTTTGATATAAATATCGATGAAATTTTCCATTATATTATGGATGGAGAGCTGCAAAAAAGGAGTGCTCGGTTTTTTGACGTCACTTTTCTCTGGCGCTGCATAGAAAGGGGAATTGCAAGCAATTACTTTGAATCTTATTTTCGCCAAGAATTTGTGGTAGTGGAAATCAATTCAAATAAGTGACAGTAAAATGTTGTTAACGAAAGGAAACGGAAGTTGAAGCCATTGAATGGAAACGAAATTTATATTAGGCTCATTTGCATGGTTCATATAGCTAATGTGTATTGGAGTTTGGGGGAAATTGGAAAGAGCTTTTAAAGTAGAATCGAATAAATTTTCAATAATTTAATTTCACCATATATATCTAAGGGATGAATGTAACATATCATGACATTTGGAATGTGTGACGGGATTTTGACCAGAATACAAATTATATTAAAATCGGTTCAGATTTGGATATAGCTGCCTTAAATATTTTCGACAGATTTCGTTTATTTGATGTACCAAACACTATATATAATAAATTTGTCAAATTATACAAAAATCGGTACAGATTTGGATATAGTTCCTATATAAATTTTCGGCCGATTTTACATATTTGATGCACCCAACGCGATACATATGTCCGATGTTCCAATGAAATTCGGACAGAGAGAAAAAATCTGGTACCCAAAAGAATTGTCCGAATTATATAGAAATCGGTTGAGGTTTAGGTGTAGCTGTCACATATTTGATCCACCAATCACGGTATGTGCCTCCAATTACAATAAAATATGGAAGGTGTGACGAAATTTGGTGTAAAAATAAATTTTGTCAATTTATGTTGAAATCGGTTCAAATTTGGCTATGATTTTATTAAGAAGCATTGACCCACAACGCCTTTGCAATGTTATTAAGCTAACAGTAAATAAACTATACAACACGGTTATTAAGGATACAATTATTTCGGGGAAGTATGCTGCTACCTCGAATTCTTTAATTGCAACAGAAATGCCACGCAACTTCAAAAGATTGCAGTTTCCTGCACGCTTGGCATTTGTTATCAAATTAATAAATCCGAAGAACAGACCCTTCAAAAGGGGTAGCGAAGCGCGCCGGGTTCAGCTAGTTATCTATACAGGGTGAGATGAAACAAGTAAAAAAGCAGTAAGTTCGGCCGGGCCGAACTTTGAATACCCTCCACCATTTGGAACGCATTAGAAAATTTTCAAAAAGATAAAATCCAATAAAAATTCCTTTAAAATCTTTAAAATATCTAATATAGGAAGGTGCCGATATATGGGGGATATACGATATTGTGGACCTATAAAGACAAATCTATGTCTGCGTGTAAAGTACTCACAAGGAACTCCGTGTGTGGATTTTCAGACAATACGATTGGAAAATGTGGCTAAAATCATCAAAATACCGAATATCGTTATATGGGAGCTATACGTTATCGTTAACCTATATAGAAAATTCTCTGTCGGTGCGTAAAGTGCTCACAAAGAACCCCTTGTGTACAAAGAACCCCTTGTGACCATTCCGTTGAAAAATATGGCTAAAAACATCAAAATACCGAATATCGGGGGTACCGTTATATGAGGGCTATACAATATCGTGGATCTATATAGATAATTCTCTGCCGAGGTATAAAGTACCCACAAGGAACTCCTTGTGTGGATTTTCAGACGATTCCGATGAAAAATGTGGGTCAAATCATAAAATACCGAATATCGGGAGGTACCGTTATAAGGGGCATATACGATATCGTGGACCTGTATAGACAATTCTCTCTCAGGGGGTGAAGTACTCACAAGGAACTACTTGTGTTGATTTTAAGACAATTCCATTGAAAAGCGTGGCTAACATCATCAAAATACCGAATATCGGAGGTTACAGTTATATGGGGGATATACGATATCGTGGACCTATATAGACACTTCATTTTGAGGAGGTAAAATGCCCACAAGGGACTCCTTTTGTGGATTTTCAGACAATTCCGTTGAAAAATGTGGGTAAAATCATCAAAATACCACATATCGGGGGTACCGTTACATGGGGGCTATACGATATTGTGGACCTATATAGATAATTATCTGCCGTGATATTAAGTACCCACAAGGAACTCCTTGTGTGGATTTTCAGACAATTCCGTTGAAAAATGTGGGTAAAATCATCAAAATACCGAATATCGGGGGGTACCGTTATATGGGGGCTATACGATATTGTAGACCTATATAGATAATTCTCTGCCGAGGTATAAAGTACCCACAAGAAACTCCTTGTGTGGATTTTCAGACAATTCCGTTGAAAAATGTGGGTAAAATCATCAAAATACCGAATATCGGGGGGTACCGTTATATGGGGGCTATACGATATCGTGGACCGATATAGCCCATCTTCGAACTTGACCTGCCTGCAGACAAAAGAGAGATCTGTGCAAAATTTTAGCTTCCTATCTTAATTCATTTAGACTGTAGCGTGATTACAACAGACGGATAGACGGACAAACGGACGGACAGGTCTAAATCGTCTTAGAATTTTACGCTGATCAAGAATATATATACTTTGTTGGGTCTAAAATGATTATTTCGATGAGTTACAAACGGAATGACGAACTTGATGTACCCTCCATACGTTTTTTGGTGGAGGGTATAAAAACTGCAACCAACTTCAGATTGCCTTCATTTCTAAGCCACTCCTCCGACTTCTATTAAAATTATTCCAGTGACAGCTCGTTATATTGTCTACAAGCGTACAAAACCATTTTCGCGAGAATTGTCCAGAAAAAAGTTATTCGTGATGGAATTCAAACGTGAGAGTCTGATTTGTTTATATGAGGCTGGAAAACAAGGTGGCTATCGTTAGAGCACTCCAGCATTTAATTGTAAATAAATAATTTGTGTCTCGTACCATCGCTCGTTACCGTGATACTGGAGCGTAGACCGACGTCAAGGAAGTGGACGGAAGAAAACCGCAACATCAGCAGGAATGTTTCCAAAAGTAAAGAAGCGACTTGATCGAAACCCGTGTCGCAGTGGCCGAAAAAACATGTTTGTGAGCTGTACATATCGCAATATTCCATTACGCAAATATTGAAAACTAATATTGAAATCGGGGTAAAGCCATTGAAATTCCAAAAAGCGCAAGAACTCACACCGCAACAGAAAGAAAATATACTGGCCGAAAGTGGTAAACTGCCGAATTTGGTTTTCTCCGATGAGAAAACATTCGTTGTCCAGCAGTTTGTAAACAAAACAAGTAAAAAAGCTGTAATTTCGGCCGGGCCGAGCTTTGAATACCCTAAACCATTTGATACAAATTTAACAATTTTTAAAAACGTGGACCTGCACAGACAATTTTCAGTCATAGGCTGTAGTATTCATTACGAATTCCAAATGCGAAATTTGAAACAATTCCGGTAAATAATGTCGCTAAAATCATGAAAATACCGAATATGGGGGGGTTCCGTTATATGGGGGCTATACGAAGGCATGGACCAGTACAGACAATTATCTGCCATAGGCTGTAATAGCAATTACGAACTTCAAATACCAAATTTGAAACAATTCCGTTGAAGACTATAGCTAAAATCATCAAAATACCGAATATCGGGGGCACCGTTATATGGGGGCTATACGAAGACGTGCACCTGCACAGACAATTTTCTGTCATAGGCTATTACGAACTTCAAATACAAAATTTGGAATAGTTCCGATAAATAATGTCGCAAAAACCATCAAAATACAGAATATCGGACGGCACCGATATATAGGAGCTATACGAAGACGTGGACCTACATGGCTCATTTTCTGTCTTAGGATGTAGTATCCATTACCAACTTCAAATACCAGAATTGAAACAATTCCGGTAAATAATGTCGCTAAAATCATCAAAATACCGAATATCGGGACGTACCGTTATATGGGGGCTATACGAAGACGTGGACCTACATGGCCCATTTTCTGTCTTAAGCCGTAGCATCTATTACGAACTTTAAATATTAATTTTGAAACAATTCCGGTAAAAATGTCGCTAGAATCGACATCCCTCATATCGGGAGGTACCGTTATATGGGGGCTATACGAAGACGTGCAAATACATGGCCCATTTTCAATACCAAATGTCCTGCAGGCATAGTACACATTTGAGTAAAATTTATTAACCTACTTCATTTCGTTCGGAAGCTAGAGTGACGGATAGAGGGACGGACATTGATAAATCGACATAGAATTTTATGCTGATCAAGAATATATATACTTTGTTGGGTCTAAAATGTATATTTCGAGGTGTTACAAACGGAATGACAAACTTAATATACCCTCCATACTATGGTGGAGGGTATAAAAATGATCGTGTTTACTTGCCAAAGAGGTCAGCTGAAAATGTGCACTTTCGGTTGGCCACCAGAACTAAAGCGCGGGCATGGTGATGGTGTGGGCCGCCATAACAGCAGATGGTCGCTCTCCGCTCGTATTAATCGACCGTGGCATCAGAATAAATGCCGAATAATATCGCGAAAATATTATGGAGGGTGTATTAAAGCCTCGGGCACGCAAACATTTAGTCCGCAGACCTTTGACATTCCAACAGGACTCAGCACCATCGCACTCAGCGCGCGCCACCCAAGAATGGTTACAAAATTAGAGCAAAATGGCCACCAAAATCTCCGGATACCAATCCTTTGGACTATTGTGTCTGGAGTATTTTGGAAACAAGGCTCTAAAAATACCAAAGTGTCGATCAACTCAAGCAAGCGCTTTGCCGAGAATGGACCAAAATACCGCAGAGCAACATTCGGGCAGCGTGTGACGCTTTTTAATTGGCCGTATGAAGCCCATAAAGCACTAAAAAATACCAAAGTGTCGATCACGTCAAGCAAGCGCTTCGCCGGGGATGGGTCAAAATTCCGCTGAGCAACATTCGGGCAGCGTGTCTGGTTCATTGGCCATTTCAAGGCCATAATTCGTGCCAAAGGTGTCCAATTCGGACGAATGTTAACTTATTCTAAAATTTGATGCTATTTCCGACATTTTTTGCTTTCATTCAATAAAATTTAAAAAAATGTAAAAATTATGGCGTTTGACTTAGTTGCAGTTTTGTTATTTCACCTATACAGGGTTGCCCATATTCGACGGACCCATCTGGCAACGCCATAATTTTTCACAGAGATGTCGCATTGCTTAATGACAGACCGCATTTAAAGCGTCAGTCCAAGCAGCTTTTTACCATGAACCAATACACGCCACGCGAGCGCTCTGAAATAGTTGAAATTTACATTCAACAGAAGAAGTCAATTGTGAAAACTCAACGTGCTTTTAAAACATTAAAAAATGTGAGAAGTGCGCCTTCTAAGAACACCATTAAGCGTTTATACGAAAAATTTTCGACTGGTAAGGCTCCTTCTAATCCGAAGAGGCCATATAAAAGTCCGAGTCCAAGGCGATCGGCCGAGAATATCGCTGCCGTACGATCCAGTGTTGAGAGGTCCCAAAGAACATCCCAAAAACGCCGTTCTCAGCAATTGGGCATGGCTCGGTCCACTTTACAACGGATTATTCGCATTGATTTGCATTTGTTCCCGTACAAAATTCAATTGACGCAAAGAATGTTGCCTGCGGACAAGCCTCGTCGATTGGAATGGGCCCAAAGAGTCATCGAAATTGCCGAAAAAACATGGGTCCGTCGAATATGGGTAACCCTGTACGAACATTTTTGCTAACGCAAAATCTGTTGTGAAGATGATAGATATCGGCCCACCCCTTCTGGTACCTCACCTACAAAGGATCACAAGTTTCAATAATTTTATCGGCCAAAACTTGCAAAAAAGTCAGTGATTCTTTGCAACTCTCTCAACCAGAAATCTAAGATGAATGTGACATTGGATATAAATGTTGGATTTTCTTGCCCACACCAATATTTTTGTCTGTATTAGATGAATTATGAAAATGGTCAACTATCTGGTTCGGTCGACTATGTCTGTTACTTAACGCACATGTTCAGACTTTCTAAAAATAATCTCATATGTCATATAAGGTAAAATAAGTAACCAATATAGTCCAAACCTGGCACGTCGCAATATTTATATCTAGGTCCGACACCAAATGGACCATATCGGCCCATTCCTTCGGAACCTACTCCATAGAGAGTCCAGAATTTGAAACACAAACCAAAATTTATTCAAATAAACGAACATTGGCTCTGTTAGCAAAACCGACTGATACTTTTTAACGTGTTCAAAGTTATTTCGGTAAATTTTGGTAATTTGACTTCTTAGTAAGAAGAAAGCATTCTTGCCAAATATATCAATTTTAGACCCACGGTTTGATATAACCCTCATATCAAGGTATCCTCTTTTAATACCCTCCAAATTTTTACCTAAGGGTAAAGGAAACTTTTTTATATAAAAGTATCTGAATTCAAGCGTGTTTCACTTTAATCTCCATATGCCAGTAATGCAGTCAAACTTATCAAAATACCATAAATACCGTTATATGTAGCCATACCAAAACGGGAACCTCTATATACAATTTTATATTTCATGGATTGTCATGTATCAAATCTTCTAAAATACCAACGTTGAAATAATTATGTGGCTAAATGTGACTAGGATTATCGAAATACTGAATATCGGTGGGTATCGTTATATGAGCGCTATAGGAAAACATGGAACTAAATATTTAATGATCTGCCACCGGCTAGAATCCAATATGACCTACAAATACCAATTTTTAGGCAAATCAGTGAAAAATGTGGCAAAAATCATTAAAATATCGAGTATCGAGAGGTACCGTTATATGGGGGCTATACCAAAACGTGGACCTATACAATCAATGTTTCGCCACACGAGCTAGAAACTATTATGACCTAAAATTACCATTTTTTATACAAATTCGTGGGAAAATGTGGCAAAAGTCATAAAAATGCCGATATCGAGAGGTACCGTTATATGGGGACTATACCAAAATGTGGACCGATACATTTTCAAAACCAACCATCCTAGACACAATACAAATTTGTCAGCTAAATTTTGACGCTCTACGTCAAATAATGTGGGCTGTATCGTGATTTCAACTGTCCATCTGTTGACTAAGTCGTTAAATCGACTCAGAATTTTATGCTGATTATGAATATGTATACTTCATGGGATCTACGACGATTATTTAGGGATGTTACAAACGGAATACACCCTACCAAGGTGGAGAGTATAGAAATATTTATTGGAGCAATGGGTATACCGGACCGAGTTTTACCAAATGGTAAAATTCAGTTGAATATGAAAAAAATTGGGGCGATATTACGTATATAGTAAACAATAACCTTAAAATCGAATGAAGATGTATATCGAATCCACATAAAAATCTGAAACGACCTGAATATAATTTGGTAAAGGTATTTTCGAAAGGACCTGATGCCCGGTATCAAATATCATTGTTCACATTACGCATCTGAGGGACTTCAACACCAAATCGTTTAAAACATATATATGGGAGCTATAGCTATATCTGAAACGATTTTCACCAAATTTGATACACTTACTTCTAGGCTGAATAAGGCCGTATATGTCAAATTCCACTCTATTTGGGCGGATATTAATCCTTTGGCGTACACTTGTAATCGGATAACGATATATGGGAGCTATATCTAAATCTTAGCTGATCTTAATAATATCCTGTACCAAATATCATTGTCATATTACGAACGTGAATGGTTTAACCAACAACTCGGAAGAACAAATGCCAACAGATGCCAAAATTCACTCCATTTGGATTATATTTATCATCTGGTACAAAATAAACGTGAAAACGGTCTAAGAAATATATGGAAGCTGTATCCAAATTCGAACCGATCTCGATAAAATTTGAAACAGTTATTGCTGGGCCGTATCTGATATCTGGTATCAAATATCATTGTTGTAGATTGCATAATACGAATGTGAGGGATTTAATCACAAAATTACATATGGAAGCAATAGCTATATCTCAACCGATTTACACCCAATCTGAAGTACATGCTTCTAGCCTGAATTTGGTCGGAAGTGCCAATATTCACTCCATTCAGACTGACATTAATTGTCTGGTATATAAAAAACGTGAAATCGGTCTAAGATATATGTAGGAACTATATCCAAATCTAAACCGATCTCGATCAAATTTTAAGCAGGTATTGCTGGGCTGTATCTGATATCTGATACCAAATATCATTCTTTTTTAGTGATTATCACGATTATGAGGGACATAAACACCAAATCGGATGAAGTTATATATAGGAGCTATCCAAACAAAATTTCCCCCAATCGGACCTACATTTGTCCACAAACCGTACACCACAATGTGGTGTAGGGTATAAAAATAGAACTACATTTTCGGCCTATTTTTTGTAATATTAGTTGTGGATTAGAGTTTACACTCTACAAAGAAATAGAAATACCAAATTGGTTAAAAAATGCCGTAAAATCTTTTACATTTTTCAAACCGAGGATACCCTTGGATGGGGCCTTTACCGAAAAGTTAGCTTAACTTTCCAGTTTTTAAATTTTGCATACATGCATAGTTTAGCAGTAGGCAGGTTAAGTTCGTAAATGGGGCATGTCGGTCCATGTTTTCCTATAGCACCCATGTAACGGTACTTCCCGAGATTCGGTATTTCCATGATTTCAGCGACAATATTTACCGGAAATATCTCAAATTTCGTATTTGAAGTTCATAATAGGTACTATAGCCTATGACAAAAAAATTTGTATGCAGGTCGATGTCTTCGTATAGCCTCCATGTAACGGTACCTCCCGGTATTCGGTATTTTTATCGACATTTTTTACCGCAATTATTTCAAATTTCGTATTTGAAGTTCGTAATGGGTGCTACTGCCTATGAAAAAAAAATTTCTTATAGTCTCCATATAACACTTTTCATTTAAGTGGTAGTTTCCGGTAGTTTTTTGAAATTTTTCAAGTTCCTTCCAAATGGTGGAGGGTATGAAAAGTTCGGTCCGGCCGAATGTAGCTGTTTTTTACTTGTTTTTGTTTTTTCACGAAGATTTCGCATCATACCAAAGCTTGGTCACGTTGAATCTAAAAGAGTAATTAATTTGATTTTAATAGTGTTATCAAGTTAATTTTAACTGAAGTTCTCTAAACTTTCCGGGCAGGAATCCATATTTCAATATCTTATACGTAATAGTATCAAACCAAGTCCTTTTCAAACATTAGCTCTCCTAAATTTTCTCACAGTATGAGTTGTGATGCTAGAAATATTCATGTTCCCATATATTTCAAACATATTTGACATACCACGGTAACCCAAAATTATTTGTTACATATCTATTGAAACGCACTCGTGTATGCCTAATTTTTTATTGCAACACTCGTGTTTTTTCGTTAAACATTTTGAAGTGTCAAAAATACTGAAATGTTAGCTGTCACATCAAACAGAAATGCATGACATAATTTCTACATAGATAAACTCAGACATATCTGTGAACACGAACATAATTGCATAAACAAGCAAAAGGACTAAAAGGACTATGTATTTTGAAACACATTTTTGGTGGGAGATGTTCCCATTTACCAAACACAATCGACCATAAAGAAAGATATATTCATATTTTTGAATATTCTGAAATTATATCCTTTGAAAAGTTTCGCATTATAATAACACCTTTATGGGCGAATAAATAACATTGAAACATATGAAATCTACTAAATATTTAAAGCGATGACAAAAATTCGGTTGTTACATATGTACGTACATATTCATTTACACTAATTCCACAAAAAAAAAAAAAAAACAACCCCAATGCGAGTGTTTGGAATTTGTGTGTGAGTTTTTCTCTATTGTTAAAAAAATACAATTTTGACATTTTTTTGTTTTTCACACAGACCTACTCCTTTTCCTAATACAGTAAAAAACAACCAAACACACAAAGCCATCAAAAATTCTGTCATTCCCTGATGGACATATCGTGTCTCCACGATGGCTGGCTGGCGGGCTGGATGAACACACACGCGGTATATCTGCGACCTATTGCGGCCAATTCGTTTTGCGATCTGTCAATGTCAAATGCATGTCAAAAAAGCAACATTTTTGTTCGTTTTAATTTTCAATTTTAATCGCGGTGTGTGAGACTCCGCGTGTATGTGTGTGTTCTACTCCATAGTGGGTGTCGTCGTCATTCGCCATACCCATGTCACTACCAAGTCATCCCATCAAATAGCTATGACAACAGGAGTCCGTACAATCATGGCAAACAATAACCTAGTCAGAGTCAGCGGTATGATTGTCATCATTTGCCTTTGGGAACGTACTATTTCATGAAAATGATTTCGCATTTTTGTGGGGAAGTACAAAAAGCAATATACCCATAATGTCAATTCTATTACCAAGTGCCCACTACTTCGACAGCGGACAAACCACTTTTAAATTCATCACAACGGTGTTAATCCTTTAATTACCCAAAATGCACAATTTGTAGCTTGACATTTTTTAATCCAACCTTCATATATCGAAATAAATTTTCAGACTTCCAAGATTTTATATATTATTCTATTTTTTCTTTTTGGGAAAGAATAGCAGGAAAATTTTAATCTTTTAAAACAAAAAGTCTTCATAATCTTTTTGAAGTTATCAGAGGAGGATATAAGTAAAACCATTACACAATCCAATCTTTCTGCTCAAAACTATTTCATCGTCTCCATATGTAAACCTTGGAAAATAAAAGTGACCTCAAGATTAAATTTCAAAATTATAGCTCTATCCGTTCATTTAATACCAAATTTAGTTCAATTAAGTACATGTCGAAAATCCAAGACCATCTCCATATCTTAACACCAGATACCAACAGTTATCTAACTTTTAAATTTATGCATGTCGGCTCTACTCATTCACCCAATACCAAATTAAATACTATTTAGTACTTTTCGTACAATTACAGTACACATTTCCCAAACCACATTTATATCTCAATTGTAGATATCGACAGAGACCTTAGTATCGAATTTCGGGATTCCAGCCCAATCATTTGACCTACTAGCAAATTTAGTTCAATTTCAGCAGATCCAAGCCCACTTCAAAATTTTAACCCCAGATAACAATAGCTGTCTAAATATAAATTTTCAAGATGTCAGCTCCTTTACCCAATACCAAATTCAGTACTATTTAGTACTTTCGTACAATTACTGTACCCATTTCAAAATCGACTCAATAACTTAACCAGTATATCAAACTATGGGATTCCAGTTCTATTTCTTTACCCAATACTAACTTCGGTACTTTTCGTATAACTAAGGTACACATTTCCAAAATCACCTCAATACCCCGATTGCAGATACCAACAGAGACCTCAATAAAATTTTCGGGATTCAGGTTCTATACCTTCACCCAATACCAAATTCAGTACTATTTAGTACTATTGATATCAAATTTCAGGATTTCATCTATTATGCTTAACCCAATACCAGATTTAGTACCATTTAGTACTTTTCCAACAATCATAGTACATATTTCCAAAACCACCTCCATTTATCAATCCCAGATACCAAGAGAGACCAGAATATCAAATTTCGGAATTTCAGTTCTATTCCATTACCCAATATTAACTTCGGTACTTTTTGTTTAACTATAGTACACATTTCCAAAACCACCTCAATATCCCAATTGCAGATACCAACAGAGGCCTCAATACAAATTTTCAGGATTCTAGTTCTATAATTTCACCGAATACAAAATATAGTACCACTAAGTAGTTTTCGAAGAATTAAAGTACACATTTACAAAACAAATTACATATCTTAAGCACAGACACCAGCAGAGAACAAATTTGAGGATTCCTGTCCCATCCCTTCGCCCAATACCAAATGTAGTACTTTTTAGTACTTTTCTTACAAACATAGGTCGCATTCCCAAACAATTGCGAAATTTCAAGCACATATACCATCAGCATTCTAAATATTAAATTTCACAATTGTATCTCTATCCCTTCACCCAAAAACAAACATGGTTTCATAAAGTACTTTTCGTACAATTATAGTACACATTTCCGAAACCTCCTCCACATATATCCATGCTATACATGAACATTGACCCAAATACAAAATTTCAGATTTCGTGCACTTGTAGTGTACATTTCCAAAACCACCTCTTTATCACCATCCTACCACCAACAGGGATCCTAATACAAAATTTCAAAATTTCAGCTTCAATACCAAATTTAGTACTATTTCCCACAGATAGTACATGTTTCCAAAATCACCTTCTTATATCCAACTTACTCTCCACCCTAACTTCTTATACAATAATTCAATTTTTTAGTTTTATCCGGTCACTTAGTACCAAATGGTACCATTTTAGAAGTTTAACAACCCTTTAGAGGATTTCCTAAAATAAAAAGTTCGAATTTCCAATAACGCTTTGGTGCATCTATACTGCACTCCATCTGTGACTCTTATTTCAAATTTCAGAATTCCAGCTCCATCGGTTCATCACATTTTCAATTGTATACCAAATTTAGTACCATTTAGTACACATAAGTTCGAGTTTCCAAAGCTTCCTACACAGCCCAATCCTAAACTCCCACAGTAATTCCAATTTCAAATTTTAGGATACCACCTCTGTTGGTTCGCCAAACACAAATTGTAATTTATTTGGTACATTTTTGTATATATAAGTAAAAAGTTTCCAAAAATAGCTACTTATCCCAATCTACAATCTTATTTCCAATTTTCTGGATACCAACTCTATTGGTTCACCCAAAATTTAAATTGTACCAAATTTTAGACCATTTAGTACGCAAAAGTACGGATTTCAAACTACCTACATCATACAGCCCAATAGAAATCTTATTTTCAAATTTCCAACTCTATATGTTCTCCAAAAATTTAAATTGTACCAAAATTAGTACCATATGTGTATTAACATAAGTACAAATGTCCAAAATTACCCACATTCCTCAGTCCTAGAATAAATCTTATTTCTAAATTTTAGAATTCTAACTCTATCGGTATAACCAAATGAAAATTGATCCAAATTTAGTAGAATTTGGTACTTTTCGTGCACATAAGCACCACACTTCTTTCACATCCCAATCCTACACTGCGCTGGTACCGTTAATTTTAAATTTCATGATTCCAGCTCCATCCATTCCTCCAAATTCAAATTGTACTGAATTTAGTACCGTTTAGTACTTTTCGTATACATTAGAACACACTCCTAAAACTACCTCCTTACATCGACTCTACTCCTCAACCTTGATTCCCATTCTCAATTTCATGTTTTTAGCTCTAACCGTTCACATAATACGAAATGGTACAAATGAAGTAAATTTTAGTATATTTCATACACTTATAGTGCGAATTTCCAAAAACCCTTTGGTATATCCGTCATACATTCTATCAGTAACCCTCACTTCAAATTTATGAGTTCTAGCTCAACTGCATCCTCAAATTAAGAGGGTAGCATATTTTGTACCTTTAAAACTTCTCGTACCTATCTAGTACAAATTTCCAGAAACCCTCTTCGGAACAATAGTAAACCTCACCCAAAATTTCAAGATTCTAGCTTCAGCCGTTTCGTCTGGGCGTTGATGAATCCTTAGGTCAGGCAGTCCATTATTTTTCTCTTTTAATAATAAAGAATTTATATTATTATTTTATTTATTTATATTTTTTATATATAATGGCACCGAAAGATGTAGGCCGATTTTGCTCCTTTGCGAGCTCAATATCACTTTGGTAAAAATACTACACTGCGCGCGAGGTAGACGGACATCGCTAGATCGATTTCTAATGCCCTAAATAGGAATTTTTAAGGTTTTGACCACATTTGCCAATTGAATTGTTTATAATTTGTTTTTGGGACTTCATCAAGTCTGCGGCTTACGTAACGATATAGCGGTACAAGGGTAAATCCTATTTTCATTTTCTTGAGCTATTGATAGGTACGTTCTGATCTTGCAGTTTTTCAGTATTATTATATAATCAAACTTTGCAAAAATCAAGATTTCTCATAGAAAATCATACGAATAGCCGAATTAAATACGGTTTTTACAATTCCAGCTACTGAATAAAATATTTGTATCGGTTGAATATAATATTGATACCAAAATAGTTTAGATAAGATAATTTTATTAATATTTTCTCTTCGATTAAATGGTAAAATAGTTGTTGAAGACTTTTTATAATATCTAACATAGGATTTCTGAAGATACATTTTTTTTTAATATTTTTTAAGTATTAAAGATTTTTATAAATTTTATAGCAACCTTGGGCCCTCGTTGCTATAATAGAAGATCAAAAGAAATGTGAACAATCCCGTTTCTGTTATTTTAACAATTTTTGAAACCACTTCAACTGTTCTAATTTCTCAACCCTATTTGCTGTACAATACAATCCTGCGGCAAATGAAAATATGAGTTGGTATTCCCCACACTCATATGAATACCAGAAAAAAATAAACATCTCCGTGGATTTCAATGGCATTTAAGTGATATAAAAATATACCTAGAGGCGGTCAATTTTCTATTTTTCCTCTACTGCATAGAGGCGTTATCTTTTTCCCTTCCCGCTGGGTAATTGGAAAATATTTTGGTAATATTTTTTGGTTAAGGATTACATTGCTCTCTTTTTTTGTCGATTTAAGGAAAGTGAAAAAATTGTTTTATGGGTTTCGTGTTACATAATTGAGCTCACATGTCTGTGACAATGCAGAGTTTCATTACAACACATGTTGTAACTTAGTTTTCGTCTTCGTCTTTAAGGAGTTGCCTCTAATGAGAGAGATGGCGCTCAGATTCTACGCTAAGAAAAAACATTTATTGCAAAAGGCGTTAGTTTATGTCAAATAAATTATCAAACTTGTGTGTTGGTTTATGAGACTAGAGGTGGATTTATTGCTCTTTTTAGGTGGGGACAGGGCTGGGGAACACAAAAAAATAACTAAAAAAGGTTTCAAATAACCATTTGTTTTGAAGTCCGTGTGTCAATTTTTGAATACATCTCCAAAATCATTCGAGTTTTTATTACGGGTTGTTAAGCGATGGCATGCTAGTTTTTTAAACAGGCTGCATGGGGTAAATGTCACCTTGTAAACAAATAAATTAAAACCGCATGTATTGGTTCATCAGTTCAAGGTTTATTGACAGAAATTCCCAGTTTCTTGTAATAAAAAATCAATACCAGATGTTCATTTATTCAATCTTCGGAATTTTGCGGGAGGTGATGATTCTTCTTTTCACCTACACATACAACATCTGCCAGAAGCCTAAATCGAGTATATTCCCTTGACATTAATAATCTGTTGTGACATAAACATTTTCATTCTTACAATTTATTGGTTCTAAGGCGTTTCTTTATGCATTTGCATCATCTAAGCTAGAGAGCGAATTCCTCATTCAAAATATTCTTTATTTGTCATAGGTTATAAAAAAAATATGAAAATTTTAATTTTCGAAATTCGTAAAAAATATGTAAAATATATTTACAGGATTTTCATTTTCGTACTTCAAAAAACACCAAAGTCGTGCAGTACTGGATCGGTTTGAAAAAAATCATTATTTTAAAAATTAAAAACTATTTTAGTAAAATGATAGTAATAAATGTGTGTTAAAATTCTGTCTGTTACTTATATCAGAACTTGGATTCTCCTTTTCAGATTTATCAGACAGACAGACAGACAGCAGGGCAGACTGACACCGCTAGATCAACTCCAGATGTCCTGAAACGGATTTAATCCAACACTAAGACCTAGGATTTAAAGTCGTTATTTCGATTAGGTTTAAGTTTATATTTAAATTCATATTCAATGAGTTCACATTTATTGGGGTTGGACGCATATACAGGGTGAGATAAAAAAAACTGCAACAAAGTCAAACTCCAAATTTTTTTTAATTTTATTTAAGCAAAAGAAGTCTACAATGACATCAAGTTTTGGAATAAGTTTAGATTTGTTCGAATTGGTCACCATTGGCACGAATTATGGCCTTCAAACGGCCAATGAATGCTGCCCGAATGTTGCTCTGCAGTATTTTGGCCCATTCTCGGCAAAGCGCTTTCTTGAGGTGATCGACACTTTAGTATGTTTTCCAAAATACTCCAGACACAATAGTCCAACGGATTGGTATCCGAAGATTTTGGTGGCCATTATGAGCTGGAAATGAAGCGAGGAACCTCATTTTGTAACCATTATTGGGTGGTGCATGCTGAGTGCGATGGTGCTGAGTTCTGTTGGAATTTCCAAGGTCTGCAGCCAAAATGTTTGCGTGCCCAAGGCTTTAATACACCCTTCAGAATCGCAATAATATTCGGCATTTATTCTGATGCCACGATCGAGAGCGACCACGACCACGACCGAGAGCGACCATTAGCCGGTGCTTGAGTTCTGGTGGCCAACCGAAGGTGCAGCTGACCTCTTTGGCATGTGAACACTGCTGGGCAACCAATGTTTTCTCATCGAAGAATCCCAAATTCGGTAGTTCACAACTTTCGGCCAAGCGAAGCAACTTTTTAGCTCTTTTGAGTCTATTTTCTTTTTGTTGCGGTGTAAGTTCTTACACTTTTTGGAATTTCAATGGCTTACCCCGAGTTCGTTTTTCAATATTTGCCGAATGGAATATTGCGATATGTTCAGCTCACCATTTTTCGGCCACTGCGACGCGGATTTCGATCTTCTTTATTTTTCGAACCATTTCTGCTGATGTTGCTGTTTTCTTCCGTACACTTTCTTGACATCGGGCTACGCTACCAGTATCACGGTAACGAGCGATGATACGAGACACAAAAGATTAGATTTATTCACATGTAAATGCTGGAGTGCTCTAACGATAGCCACTTGTGGTTTTCCAGCCAAATATCAAGAAATCACACTATCACCCTTGAATTCCATTACGAATAACTTTTTTTCTATAAAATTCTCACCAAAATGCTTTTGTACGCTTGTAAACAATATAATAAGCTGTCACTAAAATTATTTTAACAGCTGTCGGACGAGTGGCTTAGAAATGACCGCAGTCTGAAGTTGGTTGCAGTTTTTTCATCTCACCCTGTATACTTGATCAGTGTAAAATTATAAGATGATTTAGCCGTAACCGTCCGTCCGCCTGTCCTGTCTGTTGTAATCACGCTAGAGTCAAAACGAATTAAGCTAGGAAGCTGAAATCTTTGTCTGCAGCCAAGTCAAGTTCGAAGATGAGCTACATCGGTTCACGATATTGGGCAGCCACAATGGAATTGTTTGAAATTCTATACAACGAGTTCTTGCTAGTACTGTACCTACTAAAAATGAATTGCCTAAATGGATCTACGATATCGTATGTCCACCATGTAACGGTACCTCCTGATATTCCGAATTTTGCTGATTGTAGCACAATTTTCAAAGGAATTGTCTGAAATTCTACGCAAGGAGTTCTTTATGAGTACTTTACTCCCCGAAAGAAAAATGTTTATATAGGTCAACGATATTGTATAGCCCCCTACAACGGTACCCTCAGATATTCGGTATAATGATTTAAACGACATTTTTACCGGATTTTTTTTTTAAATTTCGTATTTAAAATTTGTAATGGATACTACAGCTTATGTCAAAAAAATACGCATGCAGGTCCACATTTTCATATTGCCCACGTATTACGGCACCCCTGATATTCAGCATTTTGATGATTTTAGGTACATTTTTTTTACCAGAATTTCTTCGAATTTCGTACTTGAAGATCCTAATTGGTACTACAACCTGCGCCAAAAATTGTTTTATGTAGGCCCACGTCTTCGTATAGCCCCCATATAACAATACCTCCCAAAATTCGATATTTTAGAGACATTATAGACCGCAATTTTCTCAAATTTGGTATTTGAAGTTCGGAATCAGTACTTCAGCCAGTGACAAAAAATTTCTTATGCAGCTAGTATTTTTCAACGAAAATTTGTTATACCCTACACCACATAGTGGTAAGGGTATTATGTCTTTGTGCATTTGCTTGTAACATGGAGAAGGAAACGAGATAGACCCATAGTTACTTTTGAGAACCTTCATAGAATCACTTTCTGAGTCGATTTATGCATGTCAGTCCGTCAGTCCGTCTGTCCGTCCGTCCGTCCGTCCGTCCGTCCGTCCATCCGTCTGTCCATGTATTCTTGTGAACAAAATGCAGGTCGCATTTATTATCCGATTGAGATGAAATTTTCCAAACAATATTTTTTTGGCCCAAGGACGAACCCTATTGAAATTGGTGAGAATCGGATCAAATTTAGATATAGCTCCCATATATATCTTCATCCGATTTTGGGTTAAATGTGCACTAAATGTCCACTATCAGTCCAAATTACCTGAATTTCGGCACACCCAACCGAGTTCGGCCTAGAAGCAAGTATGTCAAATTTGGAGAAAATCGGTTCAGATATAGCTATAGCTCCCATATATATCTTTCATTCGATTTGATCTTTAAGTCCCTCACATTCCTACTATGCACTCTACAACCGTGATATTTGGTACCAGGTATTAGATGGAGCACAGAAATAGCTGTTTTAAATTTTATCGAAATCGGTTCAGATTTGGATATAGCTCCCATATATATCTTCATCCGATTTCGGGTTAATTGACCACCAAATGGCCAATATCAGCCCAAATGGCCAGAATTTTGGCACATGTGACCGAGATTAGCCTTAAAGAAAATTCAACAAATTTGGAGAAAATCGGTTCAGAAACAGCTATAGCTCCCATATATATGTTTCATCCGATTTGTTGTTTAAGCCTCTCACATTCGTAATATGCACTCTACAAGAATGATATTTGGTACCAGATATAAGATATAGCCCAGAAATAGCTGTTTGTAATTTTATCGAAATCGGTTCAGATTTGGATATAGCTCCCATATATATCTTCATCCGATTTCGGGTTAATTGTGCACCAAATGGCCGATATAAATCCAAATGGACTGAATTTTAGTACATCGGACCAAATTCAGCCTAGAAGCAAGTATATCAAATTTAGTGCAAATCGGCTCAGATATAGATATAGCAACCCTATATATATGTTTCATCCGATTTAGTGTTTTAGTCCCTTACATTCGTAATATTCACTCCACAACCGTGATATTTGGTACCAGGTATTAGATGGATATGTTTCATCCGATTTAGTGTTTTAGTCCCTTACATTCGTAATATTCACTCCACAACCGTGATATTTGGTACCAGGTATTAGATGGAGCAGTGGAATAGCTGTTTTAAATTTTATCGAAATCGGTTCAGATTTGGATATAGCTCCCATATATATCTTCATCCGATTTCGGGTGATTGACCACCAAATGGCCGTAATAGCATCAATTTTGGCAAATCCGACCGAAACCAGCTTAGAAGCAAGTACACCAATTTTAGTAAAAATCGGTTCAGATATAGCTATAGCTCCCATATATATCTTTCATCCGATTTGGTCTTTAAGTCCCTCACATTCGTAATATGCACTCCACAGGAATGATATTTGGTACCAGATATCAGATAAAGCCCAAAAATAGTTGATTTTAATTGTATTAAAATCTGTTCCGATTTGGATATGCCTCCCATATATATCTTCATCCGATTTCGTGTTAATTGTGCATCAAATGGCCAATATCAGCCCAAATGGCATGAATTTTCGTACATAAGACCGAATTCAGTCTAGAAGCTAATACGTCAAATTTGGAGAAACCCGGTTCAGAGATAGCTATAGTTCGTGAAATGCACGATAGAATTAGATAGATTTTGATTTTGTACCAAATATCTCATAGAGCTCTGAAATGCCCTGTATAAACCTTTTTACGAGAGCTCTACTAAATATGCATAGTGGTGTAGGGTATCATATAGTCGGCCCCGCCCGACTTTTGAGCTTTCCTTACTGGTTTTTTAATTAAAAATTTTTGTTTTAAATTTTTAGCTTTTTTGCTAACGGACGTGCTAACTGGCTTTACTCATTACTTATTTTGATGTAAGTTAATTATTTTCCCAGATAAATTTAATAGGAATGACATTTTTAATGTACTGGTACTGGAAGGGCATATAATTACCATTATGTTTGGGGCTACTGAAAGTCTCTCTCAGAAAAACCTTGGCGGGCGGGCGACCATTGCCAATAATGATTAACATATACATTGTGCATTACTAGTAAACTAAAAAGTTTTTCCTGACACATTTAGATGTTAGTTTAAGATTGGGAAGGCCATATTTAATATGACGAGGTCATGCTGTGGGAGTGTATAAGCTGGTGTTAAAATATATTTTGAAAACCCATTATTTTATTAATGAGACTAAAAATCTTCCGTTTATAGAAACCTCCTTAGCGCTATTATGTATAAAAGAACTTCTCAGAACTTTCTATTGATAGAGCTATTTTGGTTTTTTATGATTATAAGGTCTTCAAAAGCCTTTCAAATCAACTATGTCCCATATAACAGTATCTATTCACAACTCATCAACTTCGCAGTTAGTAACTAACCCCATATTAAATTGCAAAGCGACTGTTTGAACAAGTGAGTTTTAGATTTTACCAATTACAGTTTTACTTACCATAGCTTAAATTGCATGCGGGCCATCACTTTCATCAACATCGCTAGCACCACCACCATCATTATCGCCAACATTCCAAACCAACTTGTCATCCACCTCCACCTTTGGCTTTACTAAACAAAAACAATGCTTTTCAACTGCAAAATCACCCCTATTGCATTTTGTTCCTTAGAAGTATTTTTTTCGTTCGTTCCAACGCTTTCATTTACTAATAACTATCCAACAAAAGGACGACCACGTCCATCATCACAGGGGGTGAAAAATGTCAGCGTGCCCAAAACAAATTCCAAATGATCGATCTAAAATATCGTCCAAGGTACCCAAATCCTTTGCTATGCCATGTTGTGATGCCTTAAAGACAATTATTTTCATTTGTGCAAGGATGCCAAAGTAGACATAGGGCTATTGTTCTGAGGGGGTTTTGATGGATTGAATATTCCGGGGGGTTTGGGTTCACCCGTCTGCCTGCTGGCGTGTCACTCTATACAGCTCTTTATTGCTTAAATATAATAAGCAAATATTAATGATTTAAGCAGAAAATCGGTATTTGTTGTTGATGATTGCTGTTGGGCTATGAAAGCGGCTAAGTTAAAAATCCTCTTCAGGGGTGTGGGGGCAATGAGGTGTGGTGGTAAAGGGTTGTTCCTGCCTGCATATGTGTGTGAGATATGCTGTTGAAAGGACAATAGATTTGGTTAATGTTGTTCGTGTTCCCGTTGTTGTTGTTGCATGGATGCTGCTGTTGTTGTTATAATTATTGTTTAAGGACCGTAATGCCGATACGTCATTCAAATTGACGCCATGTTGTCAAGTAGTTGTCGTTGTTTGGCTTGAAACTGTAGATTTTGTATAAACAATAAACATATAATACGCCCTATTTTTTCAATTAACTAGAAAGGGTTGATGCCAAGTTTTATTTCGAGGATAATCTGTTCATCAAATTGGATAGAATTACAGTGTTTAAAATATTGTCATGTGTTTTGGTTTTGGTTGGTCCAGCAGGGTTAGGGATATTTTGGCTGAAATAGAATATAATTTAAGTGGAGTTGTGGTTCGGATTACAGCTGGTGAGATTTTTCACAGCTTCACCATAATAGGTGTGGAATCTTCACAATTTGCAAAATAGGTCTTGGTATTGTAGTTGTTGTTGATTAAATCGAACAGCCAATTTTAAACACATTTTGTGAAATATTACTACTGACAGGCTGATTTCAATAGACTATACGGACTCTGGCAAACATGTAGAGGTTTGGGATATAGCTATAGCTCCCACATATATGTTTCATCCGATTTGGGGTTATAAGCCCCTTACATGCTTAATATGCAATCCACAAGAATGATACTAGGTACCACATAACTCAGAGAGCTCAAAAATTCCTCTGTTAATTTTTATAGAGATCGAATCAGATTAGGATATAACCTTCGGATTTAGCCTTATATATCTCTATTCGATTTCAGGTTTATTGTTCAGAAAATGGCTATTATCAGACCGAATGGACGGAATTTTAGCAATTCTGAATTCATCCTAGAAACAAGTACTTTAAGCTCTTCAAAAATCGGTTCAGATATAGGTAAATTTTTTTTAGATCGGATCAGATTTGGATATAGCTGTTATTGAGCATTAAATGGCTTATATCAGCCCAAATGGAGTGAAATGTGGCAATTACGACTAATTCGTCCTACAAATAAATACTTCAGATTTGGTGAAAATCGCTTCAGTTAACTCCCATATACAGGGTGAGATAAAAAAACTGCAACAAAGTCAAACGCCATAATTTTTAATTTTTTTTTTTTCAATTTAATTGAATGAAAGCAAAAAATTTCGGAAATAGCATCAAATTTTAGAATAAGTTTAGATTTGTTCGAAATAGTCACCTTTGGCACGTATTATGGCCTTCAAAGGGCCAATGAAACCGTCTCACCCTGCCCGAATGTTGCTCTGCGGTATTTTGGCCCATTTTCGGCGAAGCGCTTGTCTCTTTGGCATTTTTAGTGCCAACCTTGCTTTCCAAAATGCTCCAGACATAATAGTCCATCGGATTGGTATCCGGAGATTTTGGTGGCCATTGTGAGCTGGAAATGAAGCGAAGAACCTCATTTTGTAATCAATCTTGGGTGGCGCGTGGTGAGTGCGATGATGCTGAGTCCTGTTGGAATGTCCAAGGTGTGCGGCCAAAATGTTTGCATGCCCAAGGCTTTAATACACCTTCCAGAATTTTTTCGCGATGATATTCGGCATTTATTCTGATTCCACGGTTGACAATACTAGCAGAGAGCGACCATCGGCTTTTATAGCGGTCCACACCATCACCATGGCCGGCGCTTGAGTTCTGGTGGCCAACCGAAGGTGCACATTTTCCGCTGACCTCTTTGGCAAGTAAACACCATTATTTTCTTTGTTTACAAACTGCAGGACAACGAATGTTTTCTCATCGGAGTAAATCAAATTCGACAATTCACCACTTTCGGCAAAGCGAAGCAACTCCTTAGCTCTTTTGAGTCTATTTTCTATCCGTTGCGGTGTAAGTTCTTGCACTTTTTGGGTTTACTTTTTCAATGGCTTTACCCCGAACTCATTTTTCAATATTTGCCGAATGGAATAATGCGATATGTTCAGCTCACTAGCCATTTTTCGGCCACTGAGACGAGGGTTTCGATCAAATCGCTTCTTTACTTTTCGAATCATTTCTGCTGATGTTGTTGTTTTCTTCCGTCCACTTCCTTGATGTCGGGCTACGCTACCAGCTTCACGGTAACGAGCGATGATACGAGACACAAAAGATTTATTCACATTGGGAGCTCTAGCTATATCTGAACCGATTTTCACCAAATTTCATGTACTTGCTTCTAGACTGAATTCCGACGGAATGCCAAATATTAGCAATTGGGTGCACAATAAACCTGAAATCGGATAAAGATATATATAGGAGCTATATCCAAATCTGAACCAAAAAAATTATATACACTTATATCTGAGCTGTATCTGATTACTGGCACCAAAGATTATCGGAATGAAACATATATATGGGACCTATAGCTATATATGAACCGATTTTCTTCAAATTTGATGTACTTAGTTCTAGTCTGAATTCGATCGGATGTGCCAAAATTCATTTTATTTGAACTGATATTGACCAATTGGTGCTCAATTAACCCGAAATCGGTTGAAGATATATATGGAAGCTATATCTAAATTTGAACCGATTCTCACCCATTTCTATAGGTTTCGTCCTGGGGCCAAACAACATTGCTGTAGACACTATATACTTAAAGTGCACGTGTTCAGAGGAATTCGCCCTCTATTTATTTTACTTTTCGATTTTTTAGCTCTACTTTCATAATCTGCCTGATATCCCCCGTCATTTTTTTGTGTTGCACAGTGTAGTTATAGTATAGCTGAAGTATATTATATAATATTCTAAAGAACATCATTTCAAGTGTTGCTTTTTCCTAAAATTAAAATGTTATTGAAAATTGTTGGTAACTCCTAAAAATATGCTATGAAAATACAAAATATACAATTTTTAAAAAGTCGCTTTATATTTGTAAATACAAAGACATTTACTTGAATGCCCCCCTTATTCTTGCCTTGCACCATCATATAATTAAGACCTTAGTACTCTTCAAACTCACATGAAACAAACATCTAACCCAAGTTGACAAATACAACTCATTCCAATCTAAAAATAATTAAAATCGAAGATGCACTTAACTGTATTGTTTTGAAGAGTGTGCATCGCAGCTGTAAAATAATGAGCTTCGAACTTGTTTGTATTAAATTTCTACCCACACACACGTAAACAAATAATAAAAGAAATGTCTTACACCCTAACTTTATACCACTTTCGATTTTATTAAAACAAGCCTCCCACAAAAGGGGTACAGCAGATATGCATATATTGAAGCAAACAATAGACTTTGTAAATGATTGTTATTCCCGTGGTAGATGTATGGGTTGTAACAGCGCAAAACTTAATAAACTTCACGAGTATGGATTACAAAAGCCAAACTTCTTGGTGTTCGCTGAGGGAAACAAAATAAGGAACCCTCGCTTCAAATTACTGAAATGCGACCAGGAAAAAAATACGGTATTGCATATTTTCACTCATACCCAACTTACGCTTACAACTTGAGTGCAGAAACAAAAGCCATATAACAGGATGGTGGTATATTGCAATCATACCCCCACCATACACTCAAGGGCGGCTTTTTCAAAATTCCTTTTAGCAAAAAAAAATGTGAAACGAAAAAAGTGCGTGTGCAAGCGTACGCATTTTTAATTTATTCCCTTCTCGAATTATTGCTACGGCAAGTGTACTCTCCTCATTCATTTGCAAAATAGCCTCGAGTACACAATACGCCGTGGTACATTTCAAACAAAAACATCAAAAAAAGAAACACAATACCTTCCACCCATTAGACATTCTACTTATCACTCAGAGAATTTCTGACACATTAGTTTGGGGCAAACAGAAAGCAGATAAAAAGGATTTAACACATTAAGACATGTACCATTCTCCTTACTATCTCTCGTCTGAACAAACACAGCCGCACACTCGCCGACAACGGGAGAGTATTTAACACAGCATGCATTCGCGGTCAGGGTATTACACTCAAAGTCAGCATTTGGAAACAGGTGTGAGTAGGGTATATTCTCTATAATCTGCTTGAAGCAATTAACACCTTTATTGTTCTAGATTTAGCAATGGTATTGGAATTAGAGTGGAATGCGTTGTAGGCAATGCAGTTTGGGAAGTTGAGTTCACAAACTTAAAGCATACGTTTTGGGGGGTACTAAGTTGTTCGGTAGGAGAACTTTATTGTTTTTACGGAAAGTTTACACATAACATGCTGTAGTCATATGTAATGTGGATAGTTCACATTTTAATATAGTTCACATTTTGTATTTAAAATTTAAAGCATACTTTTTAGCGCTACCAACAATTTGTAAAGATCCAAGCAATGTTATACTAAAACCGTATATTTAATTTTGTTTTATAAAAATATTAATTTATACTATAATGCGTATCTTTATATCTAATACAATGTTCAGCGCCCAAAAGTATACTATGAAAGTGTTAAGATAAAAGTGAAAAGGGTTATTTACATACGACTCTCACTTTGTCTGTAAATTCGACTTTAGAAAATAAGATAGAAATTAGAAGATGGTTTCTCAACAGATATAGACTCTTGACCTTTTATCCCACAGAGCACAGCACAAAACGATAATACTTGCCCAAAATCCATTTCTCGAAAAATGTCTATGGAATTTAAAAGAAATGTAAAACAAGTGAACAAATTTAATATAATACTTGTGTTATAGTCATATGTGCAGCAGCTTTTTTACATTTATATTTACCATTTTAAAGCATAGTTTTAGGCTCGTGTGCAACAATACGAAATGCTCTTGATCACAATGAAATTCCAAATGGACTTAATGCTGATAGTCCATCTGCTTCTCTGTTTGTCTGCCTGTTAAAATCAGGTTTGAGGCAACATTATTTTATATTGAACTGTTAAATTTGGGTAATAGTTGGCATTGAGATATAGACCGGTTTACCGGTATTTTGATGTTTTAAGCCACAATTTCCGACTGCCATTTCGGATTTTTATTAGATAAAATTTTTATTCGATATTTTGATAGTTTTCCCTTAAATTTGCAATAAAAGCAGTTAAAATTAGATATTTCGGATTCTTATAAGGTAGAAAGTTTTTGTATATGTCAAGTATTTAAGTACATTTTTTAACAGTACATTTTTTTTACTAGTTCGCCTGATGGGCTGCAAAATATCATGGCCATCAAAAGCGTCAAAAAAAATAGAAAAGGCCTATAGATCAAAATTTCGAATATCAGGATATTCGACAAGGACTGTACCATTTAATCTGCTGAAAAGGGGATTATCAAAAATATATTTCAAATACTTCTCGACTACATAGAAATTATAGACTTTAAAGGAATTTTTACAAGGTCTTCCTTGCCAAAAATCGGGGATAGTTGGAAATTTTTTGCTGAAGAACCCCCTGAATAAAATCTTTTTAAGACTTCCTGGCCAAATGTTTTTGATTTACTTCATGAATTTTATTGTAAAAATCATAACTTTCAAGAATATTTCTTGAATTTAATCTTTTGAATAAAAAAATGAATAAATTATATTCAAATAATGATAATAATCGTGGATGTTTTACGAAATAGTTTTCACGGACGCTTTTCACGAAAAACTCCGCTACCCAAAATTGAAGATTTTTCATGGATATATAATAATAATTTCAAAGGGTTTCCTTACAAATATTGTGATTTTTTAAAGATCCTTCTTTTAAGGACTTCTAGTCCATATGTTGGGAAATTTAAAAGACATTCGTTTTAGTGTTTCCTGGGAAAAATTGTGGATTACAGTTTATTTTTTGGAAATTCTGAGATAACAAAAAATTTAACAAGTAAGCAACGGCTATAGTCGTGCGGGGCCGACCATGTTATACCCTAGCCCCCTTATGTTCAAATCCATTTTGGAAGATTTCGCTTTTGAAATTATGTCATGGAGCACTGCTCAGCACTGCCCTTAGCTTTTTGACCGGGGACATTTGCCAAATATTTACGCATGCCTTTGTGCTATTAGTTACAGCTACATATAATCCAATGGTCATCCAAGAGGCCCTCTGTATCTCCAAATTTAGACTCATCTTTATGATTTGCTTGCCTACGATATTTGGCTTTATTCGCCATTTTGTGCATTTTGGGTTTCACCTGTAAATTATTTTCAGCATATCGGTAGAATAGAAATGTTGGTTTTTTTTTTCACACACTCGCTGTCTAAAGCTCTAACTTCATGCAAGATAAAATATATGGAAAAAATAAAAATTTTTACAAAATACTACAAAATCTATATGAACAACATTATTGGCAAGATCGCATAATCTTTTTAGATTTTATTCTTTTACTAGCTGAACCCGGTGCGCTTCGCTACCCCTTTTGATTTTATATGCATTCAAAAAATTTTTACGAATATATGTTGGTTAAAAAAAAAAAACAAATTTAAAAATTAAAAAAAAAATATTGCACTACTTTAATGCGTAAGTAAACCAAACCATTAGAAAAGCAGTAACATACACGGATTTATTTCATAGCAAATACCAAGAGTGCAGGAAACTGCAATTTTTTAAAGTTGAGTGGCATTTCTATTGCAATTAGTGAATTCGAGATAGCAACATACTTCGCCGTAATAAGCGTATTTCAAATTAATTGTTGTGTTGTTTTTTAGTGTTAGCCTAAGGCGTTGTGGGTCAATGGTTCTTATTAAAATCACATCCCAATCTGATCCGATTTAAATATAGTTTAAAAAAAAATTACTTTTACACCAAATTCCGCCACACCTTTCGTATTTCATTGAAATTGGTGCGTCTAATATGTGAAATCGGCCGAGAATATATATGGGAGCTATATCCCAATTTTAACTAATTTCCAATTAATTTGTCACATTTATTATTGTAACCAAATTCCGCCACACATTCTGAATTTCATTGGAATCGGTCATATATATCGTGTTTGGTGCATAACATGTATGAAATCGGCCGAAATATATATGTTAGCTACACCCAAACCTCAACTAATTTCGATATAATTTGGAATTTTTTTCTGGTGCCAGATTTCTCTCGCTTTGGGTGCATTAAAATATGTGAAATCGGCTGAGTATATAAATATGGGAGCTATAATCAAATTTGAATATAGTTTGTCAAATTTATTTTTGTACCAAATTTAACCACTCATGCCGAATTTCATTGGAATCGGAAATACGTATCGTGTTTTGTGCAACAAATATGTGAAATCGGCGGAAAATATATATGGGAGCTATATCCAAATCTGAACCGATTTTAATATAATTTGACTAATTTATCTTCAAATCCAAATCCCGTTACATATTCCAAATTCCTTTGGAATCGAACATACATAACGTGTATGGTGCATAAAATACATGAATCGGTCGAAAATATATATGAGAGCTATATCCAAATCTGAACCGATTTTAATATAATCTCACAAATGTATATTTGTTTTAATTTCCGCTACACATTCCAAATTTCATTGAAATTAGAGATACATAGCGTGTTTGGTGCATCAAATACATGAAATCGGTCGAAAATATATATGGGAGCTATATCCAAATCTGAACCGATTTCAATTTAATTTGACAAATTCATTTTGGCTCCCAATTCCGTTACTCATTTTAAATTTCATTACAATTGGAAATACATATCGTGTTTGGTCCACCAAATAAATGAAATCGGCCGAAAATGTATATGGGAGCTATATCCAAATCTGAACCGATTTCAATATAATTTGGGAAATCAATTTTTTAGATAAAATCTATCACACGTTTCAAATTTCATTGAAATTGGGGATACATAGCGTGTTTGGTGCATCAAATGCTTGAAATCGGCCGAAAATATATATGGGAGCTATATCCAAATCTGAACCGATTTCAATATAATTTGGCAAACTTATTTTTGTTCCAAAATCCGTTACGTATTCCAAATTTGGAGATTGTATCTTCAACCAATCAATAGATATGTGCATATAAAATCTAAATTTTTGGGAGGTACCTCCGGTTCTGATGCTATATCTCCAGTTCCAAGTGGAAATTCAAAAATGTATATAGCCTATGTTACTTTCAGGCGATGTTGCAGTATATATGGAAATTTTCAGGAAAATCTATTCAGCGGTTTTCGAGTCCATAAATTACAAACAAACAAACAAACAAACAAACAAACAAACAAACATACAAACATTTTCCTCTTTTATAGATATAGATTCCAAGAGGACATTCTGAATTGACAACATTGGTCTAAATTGGTACAGCCATTAAGATATAAGCATTCTAGCTAACATCACTTTCCTTTGTACATGCACATTGTACATATATCCGATATATTTACTATCGAAATCTACATAACGGTCAGAATTTTCGTCTTTTTGTGATTTCGCAGGACTAAAAAATATTCTCGGTTTAATGGAAATTTTGACTTTTATGTAACACAAATATTGTGGTCTATTTAATCCACTATATATTACCCAATGACCATTCAAATTGAAAGGCTTATACCCAGCCCTAAGCATATAACGGTCGGATGTAGCGTTATGTGGGAGCTATTCGAAGACGGGGGCCTGCATAGCCAAGTGTATGTCACAAGTTGTAGTACCTGTGGGGAAATTCAAACACGAACTATGAAACAATTCCGATGAATACTGAATATCGGGAGGTACCGTTAAATGGGGGCTATACGAAGACGTGGACGTGCATAGCTAATTTTCAATACCTGCAGACCAAATACCCATTGAGAAAAATTTGAACAACCTACTCGGAAGCTAGAGTGATTTCCACAGACGGACAGAAAGACGCACAGTTATCGGTAATGGTATAGAATTTTATGCTAATCTAAGGTCTAAAATGTATATTTCGTGGTGTTACAAACGGAATGTAAAACTTAATGTACCCTCTAGGCTATGGTTGAGAGTATAAATGTTTAGGATTTCCTGGTAAAAATCGTGAATTTTGAAGAATTTTTTCAAGGAATCTTTTAAGAAGAGCCTTTTTGCTAAACTTTCTTAGATAAAAACGGTTGATTTTTGTAGAAAGTTCGACCGAATGTTTATATTGTTGTTGTTTATATAGGTGGGATATACGCACATTTCCTCAGTAATATAATCCATATCTTTATTAGGCTTTAATATCCAGAATAGAGAATTAAACCGTAAGACCCTTACTTATGTTGTTTATCTTACTTTATTATGATAAATCCCTAGGCTCTTTTAGCAAGATTTTGCTCTTAGCAAATTCCAACTTTTTCTCGTCCCGTTTAAGGAATGGAAAACTATTCTAAACACATGCAAAAGCAACTTTCCTACTATATTAAATAATTTTGAAATTAAAAATTTTGCTTACATAAAATATATATTTTTCATAGTGAACAGTTACTATAGGCGTGCACGCAATTCTCCACAGTCATTCAACAATAACTATAATTTGAAAAAAAAAATAGTTATAATTATATTTTAAACAATGCAACGCCCACTAATTTGTTTATATTTCTTTTTTAACTGCATTTAATTAAAAGAAATATCACCTACACGAATGCAATCATAAATTTTTTAACAAAATACAGAAAAAACTACGTCTACAACAAATCCACACTAATTGCATATATGTCATATGCCACCCGCCATTCGCCTTTTCTGTTTTCACAGTCATATCACAATGACCCCTAATTGTATGCATATCACTCTTATGGTACGTCCCCCTGCCCTGCAATATGCTATTGAATGTTAAAACAAAGCACAGAAAAAAGTTTATTGGAATATTGAATGCATAATTTTAGGCCACCCCATTTGGGGGCGGCAGTCCATTCGTTCTCTCTTTCACATGAGACATTGTCATGCATGCAATTCATTCCTCAATTTATTTTTTTCCCTCGCTGAGCTCTTTTTTTCAAAACCTCTATTCCAAAGGTGTTGAACGGACGGATTCAATATGAAAGTACATTGGGAATCATGTTTGGCTTTGGTGCAAAAATGAAAAATGCAAGTTAATGTTGTGCAAATTAAGACATTTTTTATCGCAGCAATTTTTTTAGCCTTGCTCTGCTTTGCTGCAAGCTTGCCTTTGCCTTTGGCTTTGGTTTACTTTTCCACTCTTGCATCGAAAGAAAAAAACTCTGGCAGAGAAACAAATTACCATATGTTTAGACCCCCCTTTAAAAATACGCAAATAATCATATATCATGGGCCACAGGAATGTTTGTTGGCAAGCGTGTGTGTGCCATGTTCATCATAAACCAAAAAACAAAAGTCCCTTTCATTTTTTTTTCGAGTGGGGGGGATGGAAGGTTGGGATTCAATTTCTCTTTTTAACGAGCAGATACCCGGTTTTATAGAAAGGGTTCACTTTCCGCTCTCTGGCCAATGCGTTTCCTTTGTCTGCTGCGTTATGAATGCCGGCACAAAATTAGAATTTTGTTAACAAATTGGGGGGATTTTCCGTTTCATTTGTTGGTGCTGGTGCTGCCCAAGTTCCTCAATCTAAGTATGAGATACATGTCAAATATTTTTTTTTGTAAATATTTCGTGCGATTTTTATCCAAAGTTTTACCACTTTATCCGCATGAAAATGGCAATTTGTTATGGCTGCAACATGTTGGTTGGCCAGTGATGGAGGGCGTTTTGAATTATATGTAAATTATAGGCAATAATTCTTTGTTTTTTGGCAGTCACATCCTACAATGGACAAATGTTTGGACATCAACTGGTAAATGGTTAAAGGCTGTGCTTCATCACTTGGAAAGGGTTTGCTTTTTTTAATTTCCTGTTTCCAAATGGAGCAAAGAAGTGACTAATTTTTCAAATTTCTAAGTTTTGGAAAAGGAAAATATTTTTAGCTATGAATCATCCTAGGGAACACATTTTTATTTTTATAACCTACAACACTATGTGTTGGGGGTATTATAAGTTTGATTGGGCCAAAAATTATGTAACACCTCGAAATATTGGTTTCCCACATAGGAAAGTATATATAGATCTTCCTATCTCGCCGAGCTTAGTCGATCTAGCTATGTATGTCCGTCCGTATGTCCGTCTGTCCATGTTAATTTGTAATCACTCTACAGGTCGCAATTATGGTCCGTTCTTCACGAAATTTAGAATGAAGGTGGGGCTAGGGTCAGAATAGAACCCTATTCTTTTGGAGATGATTGCATAATATTTAGGGGTTGAAATGGACCAAAAACTGAAAAATATCATGATTTTGCAGTTGCTCTACAGGTGGCAATTATAGACCAAACGACGCCAAAGCTAGCATGGGGCTAGAGCTTTGGGCTGGGCACAAGCGTTCCAATTTTGATGGTCATCGGGTAATATTTAGTAGGAAACATAGACCATAACATTTGTGTTAAATAAAAGTCAAAATTTCCATTAAACCGCGAATATTTTTAATCCCGGCAAAATCACAAATAGACGGACAGGTCAATCCAGACCGTTACGTAGATGCCGATAGTTAATGTATCGGCTATATGTAGCGAAATTTATATAATGTGTATATACAAAGGAAAGGGATGTTAGTTAGATTGCTTATATCTCAAATATGGCTGGACCGATTTGACAAATTTTGTCAATTCAGAATGCCCCCGTAGCACAAAAGAATAAAATCTAAAAAAAAAAAACGCAGAAAAATATGCCAATAAAGATGTTAATATAGATTTTGTAGTATTTTGTGACATTTTTTTAATTTTTTCATATTTGTTATCGCATGCGATTTTTTCAATTTGACTTATAATATTGAAGCATACATTTTTTAATATTTTTTCACCTTATAACACAGGTTGGGGTTATTACATACAGATAGCAATTATCGTCCAATCTTCACGAACATTTTCACAAGGGTAGGGTTAGGTTCAGAAGAGCCATTGTTTTCAAGGATGACCGCAATATATTTAGGGGTTGAAATGGACCAACCACTAAAAATGTTCCTGATTTTGCAGCCGTTATAAAGGTCACAAATAAAAATCTAAGTACACGAAATCTCGCATGAAGTTAGAGTTTAGGACATATGAAAAAAAACTATATTTCCATTCTACCCAAACGCTGAAAATAACTTACAGTCGAAATCCAAAATACACAAAAGGCTTACTTGTGTCTTTTTATGCTGATTTCGTTGATGAATATAATCAAATATCGTAGAGAAGATTTGTATAAATTTGGCAATACCGTGGAACCTCTTGCATTTGGAGATGATCGCAAAATATTTAGGGGTTCAAATGAACCAAAAACAAAAAAAAAATTCCTGATCACACAATTGAAACCAATCGAGACGGAATTTTGCCTGAGAAGAGAGTTAAGGATAGGGAAGAAGTCTAGCATTTTGGATTATTTTTAGCTGTAAAATGGACCACAACAACTAACAACAGATGGAGTGCGCAATATTTTCAAATGCCACTGGACAAAAAGCTAAGGGTAATATCTGGGCAATGCTCTATGACATAATTTCAAAATCAGAATCTTCCAAAATGGATTTGGACATAAAGATACTTCTAACATATTATAGTGTTGTAGGGTATCACATGGTCGGCCCCGCACGACTATAGCCTTTGCTTACTTGTTTTAAATATATGTTCATAAGTGTTGAGAATTGGATTGGTACACTTTATTTCTAAGACATTTCATAGAGACTTACGATACAAAAAATTAAAAAAAAATATAAAACATGTGCCTAAAATCGTGAATCGTATATGAGGGCTAAAAGAAAAAGTGTATATATATGGACAACTTGCTACCAGAATTTAAAGCCAAACTAGTATTTTGAGACTCCTGGACCCTGTATGAGGTCGTACCTATTATGAACTCAAATTGCGAACTCTACGAAAATTCTGTACAAAAAAAAAAAAAACAGAAGTTATTAAAATACTAGATATTGGGAGTTACCGTATTATGGGGACAATACAACAATTTGGATCTATATGGATTCTTTTAAAGAATGTTTTCTTTAAACCTGGAAACTGGTTTACAGTAACACATTTCAAAAAAAAAAAAATTACAAAACCCCTAATATTTTAACCAAATTTACTGCTAATCGATATTTTCCTGAATGGAGGGTATCTTTATTAATAAAACAATTGAATGTTTTATGCAGTATCCAATGCCCGGTATCAAAATTTCATCGTTGTGGAGTGCATAGTACGCATGTGAGGGGCTTTAACACAAAATCGGATGAAACATATATATGTGAGCTATGCCTATATCTGAACCGATTTTCACCAAAATTTTAAGTACTTGTTTCCAGAATGAATTCAGTGGTAAAATGCCAAAATTCAGTTCATTTGAGCTGATATTATCTATTTTGGGCACAATAAAGCTGAAAATAAAGATATATATGTGAGCTATATCCATATCTGAACCGATCATGATAAAATTTGACAGAGGTATGTCTGGCTGTATCTGATATATTGTACCACATATCATTGTTGTGTGCATATTACACATGTGAAGGACTTAAAACCCCAAATCAAATGAAACATCTATATTGGAGGTATTACTATATCTGAACCGATTTTCAATAAATTTGATGTACTTGCTCCTAGACTGAATTCGGTGGGATGTGCTAAAATTCAGGTCACTTGGACTCACATTGGCCATTTAGTGCATAATTAATCCGAAACCGGTTGAAGATATATGGGAGCTATATCTAAATCTGATCCGATTATCACCAATTTTCCAATTATCAACCAATAAGGTTCGTCCTTGGGCCAAATAAATTTTGTTCGTAAAATTTCATCTGAATCGGATAATAAATGCGACCTGCATTTTGTTCACAATAATACTTGGACGGACGGACTGACATGCATAAATCGACTCAGAAAGTGATTCTATGAAGATTCTCAAAAGCTAATATTTGTCGTTTCCTTCTCCCCTTTACAAACAAATATTTTTCAAACTTACAGAAAATTGTTGTGTACACTTAAGTTTTCATAAATTTAAATAAAATCCTCAACACAAACTCACTTTAAAGGGCATTATGTTACCACAAAGTAAAAACGGCGTTTGAGTATCACTGAAGCTATGAGTGATATTAACACTCTGTTGCTATGATGAAATACAAATATTTACTATCCAAACACATTAATACCACCCACCCTCTACTCAAATTAAATCAAATGTTTTCGGGAACCTCGAATGCGATACCAACCCTTTAAGTTGCTGTTATTCTATGCTTTTGATATGAGAATCTCAACGTTTTAAGGAGAAAAATATGAACAATTTTGAATTGATGTGATATTTGATATGATAATCAGAGACGTAGTTAAAGAACGACAATAGAAGAATGTTAAAAGGAGTTTGTGAAGGACGAATGTCCCATAGAAAATATTGGGTGGATAACATCGAAGCAGGAAGAAATAAAATATTCAACGATGGTGGCAAACGGAAACAGATACAGTAATAATGGATAGTTAGGAAAAATAAAACACCAAGAAACAAATTTCAAATAGGACATTCCACTCCGCCCCTGTTCCCCTATAAAACTGCTTGAGACATTTGCATTATATTCGATACGACATCACAATTATAACAACTCTTACCATGTGCAGACATGTATGTCTTGGAACAAGTTGAGTGATATACCTCCTCCCAAAGCTGCTACATCATGATACCTGTCTTCTTATATGTATTCGGTATTTCAAACGGCAAACGACATCATCATCCATAACATCATCAGTATCGTCGCTGAGGTAAGAACCTTAACTTTCAAAATTGTTTCGCTCAACATGTCATTTTATACGCACGTTTTGTTTCCTGTGTGGATGTGGGTGTGTGTGTGATGGGTACTTCATTTTCTCCACTTCCTTGTCCTTGGAATTTAAAAGCAAAAATGTGGGTGGCTGTACAACATCAATGTGACGATGAGTGGTGTTGCCGTTACTTTTGCCAAAGTAAGTGGCACACTATGCGGGATCATAGAAAACTTCTTTGCTTTTGTGTTTTATGTTTTGTTTTTGATATGATATGCTTTTTGTACTTTGTGCATAGATATGGTGTCGTCGTCGTCGTCGTTGTAGCATGGTGTAAAGTTAAAAAGTTGTATATGTTATAAATTCCCTTAGCTCATATCAATTTTAATATAGACAGAAATTTATATGATATCTAGCACCATTTTTTTGCAGTCATTATAATGGAATGGTGGGTATACTGAAGTTGACGTTTTATTTGTAACAACTTAATGTATTCGCCTAGGATATTGGGTCTTAAACCATGTTTACATATGCGATTTCAATTCCATTCGATTAGCGGAATCATGAAGCAAACTATTGTCGTCTACACATATGTTGAAACAATGGACTGTAATATTGCATTAAATTTTGATTAGGGCTATTTTAAATGCCAGGTTGGTGGCTCCTTGAAATAAACTCTTTAAAACAAATCCACATTCGTGGCTCCGTGCATACTTAACTCATTCGATGCTTAAAGTCTTTGAAAAGTAAAAGTTTATTAATATATAAGACCTTGAAAATTTATAAGAATTTCACGAAAAAAAAACACTTACAAGGTGGCTCAATTCGTCTTTGAAAAACATTATTAAAACACACATTAGTGGCTCCCTTAGTCCTTGAAAAAGCATCTATGTCGTTGGCTTCTATGACCCTTTAAAAATCCAAGCTTATTGGTCAGTAAGTCCATGAAAAATATCCCTAAAAATCCAAGTCTAACTAGTTCTTGAAAAAAACCTTCATAAAAATCCTCATTTATTGGTCTTTAAGTTCTTAAAAAAAACCTTTAAAGAATCCACCTTATTGATCTTTGAGTCCTTGGGGAAAATTTAGGATGTTTGTATCTTTGGTCCTTAAAAAAAAATTTAAAAAAATCAAATTGGTGGCTCCTTTGATACTTGAAAAAAATTAAAAACCCAGTTGGTAGTTTATTAGCCTCCTTGGATGGTGGCTTCTTAGGTCCTTGAAAATAATTCTTTTAAAATCCAGGCTAGTGGCTCATTTTGTCCTTGAAATATATGACTGAAAAATCGACGTTTATTGGTCTTTGAGTGCCTGAAAAATCTTTAAAAGTCCATGTTTATTGGTCTTTGAGTCCATAAAAACAGTTGTTTAAAAAATCCACCTTGATTGGTCTTTCAGCCCTTCAAAAAAAAAAAAAACGATCTTAAACAATTCTAGTTTATTGTTCTTTCAGCCCTTTAAAATAAGAATCTATAAAAAAATTCTTTTTAATTGCTCTTTGAGTTCTTAAAAAAAGATCTTAAAAAACAAGATTTAACAGACTTTGAGTCCTTGGAAAAAATTCTTTAAAAAATCGACGTCTATTGAATATTGAGACCTTGAAAAAAAACTTTAAACAATATATATACTTTTTAGACTTTGAGTCCTAGCCTTTTCTTTGCCTTTGAGTCCTTGTAAAAATTCTTAACAAAAGGCATACTTATCGGTCTATAAGTCCTTGAAACGGTTCCTTAAAAATCAAATTTTTTTGGGACCATAATCTCATACTCTTATATGGGAGCTATACCAAAAGATGGAACGATATTATCCATATTTTGCTCCAATTATTCTAGATATAATCCAAAGCATATCATTAAACTGCTCTTTTTCAAATTTTGCGAAAAATAGCTCAAAACAGTGGGCTCCTTCTGTATGTGGTTAAGGCTATATAGAGGCCTTACCAGAGTTTGCCCTAAGAACCCAAAACTCTTTTGCATACAATCAAATCCACTTGGAATTTTCCACAATCTAGACTGGCTATTGGACGTTGGAATTCTAAGAAAATTTGCAGTGAATTCGAAAAATATTCTAAATTTGTCGGAAATAGAACAGTGTTGGCTGGTTTCTTCGGGATACCGTAGTATTTTGTTGTTGCAAAATTGTCAGGCTTAATCCTTTTATTGTTGTTTTTATAAAAACAACGTTTTTTTAGTGAAGAACGATGGTAATGTTTACCAGGGGGTAAGGCAGGGAATACCTAGGTTTCGGAAAGAGCCACCAACCCTCATCAGTTCCCTTGTTATACCCTACACCACAAGGTGGTCAGGGTATTATGTCTTTGTGCATTTGTTTGGAACATGGAGAAGGAAGCGAGACAGACCCATTGTTACTTTTGAGGATCTCCATAGAATCACTTTCTGAGTTGATTTGAGCATGTCAGTCCGTCTGTCCATCCGTCCGTATGTCCGTCTGTCTATGTATTTTTGTGAACAAAATGCAGGTCGCATTTATTATCCGATTGAGATGAAATTTTCCAAACAACATTTGTTTGGCCCAAGGACGAACCCTATTGAAATTGGAGATAATCGGTGAAAATTTAGATATAGCTCCTATATATATCTTCGTCCGATTTGCCTTTTATTGTGCACCAAACGTCTAATATTGGCCCAAATGGGATGGAATTTGGCACATACGACCGAATTGAGTCTATAAGGTAGTATGTCAAATTTGGTGAAGATCGGTTCAGATATAGCTATAGCTCACACATATATTTTGTTCATCCGATTTGTTATTTTTGTCCTCCGCAGCCGTAATATGCACTCTGTAACAACAATATTTGGGGAAATATATCAAATACAGCTCAGAAATACCTTTGTTAAATTTTATCGACATCGGTTCAGATTTGGATATAGCTCCCATATATAACTTCGTCCGATTTACCTTTTATTGTGCACCAAACGTCTATTATTTGCCCAATTGGGATCGAATTTGGCACATACGAATTGAGTCTAGAAGGTAGTATGTCAAATTTGATGAAGATCGGTTCAGATATAGCTATAGCTCCCATACATATTGTTCATCCGATTTGTTGTATTTGTTACCCACAGCCGTAATATGCACTCCGTAACAACGATATTCAGGGAAATATATCAAATACAGCTCAGAAATATCTTTGCCAAATTTTATCGAGATCGGTTCAGATTTGGAAAGAGCTCCCATATAATATATGATTTCAAATTAATTTTGCACAAAATGGGCAATACAAGTCCGAATTTAAAAGATACAAATGCTTCGGAATATTTAGTCCTTTCAACTTTAAATTATAATTATAACCATAGCATGTATGATTGAATTCTCCCATAAAAACTTTTAATTGTTATGTGGAGCTCTACTAAATTAGCCAAGTGGTGTGGGGTATCATAAAGTCGGCCCCGCCCGACTTTAGGACTTTCTTTACTGGTTTTATTCAGTGTAGTGTGTCACACAGCCTCCCATGCCGGTAATAATTTTTAACATGTCAATTGTTCCCGAATCTTTCTTGAATTATATATCAACATGTGTGTGTCTGCATTTTTTAATGTTTTACCAATTTAAAAAAAGACATGGAGTATATTCACCGCTCACAATACACAACTCACACACACCTTGACAAACGAATCATATTCTTCTCTTTTTCTTCAAGGATGTGCCTCGTAAAGGATGTGTTAATATTTGATAGAAATACGGTACAGGATATGCACGACTAATATTACATTGTAGAGGAATGTCTTGTCAAATGGGAAAAGTCTCTCAATGGTTGTCTACCAAAGCAAAAAACGAAATTGAAAATTCTAAAATATGGTAATGTTTTCCTTTTGCTCGACTGCTGTCAGGATTCGTATATTTTAAAAATAGCTTACAATGGCAATTAGTTTATGGCCTCTACACTTAACTCCCTGAGAAGAAAACGTGAGAATTTTTCTCAAATTCATTCAAAATCATATGGAACATATTTGAAAAAAGAAATCATTTTTAATTCGGTGTTAAAGAGCAAAGATGACGAAAATCTGTGGAAAACAATCAAATTATTTCAAGCATGTGTTTTGAATATCGAGCTAATTGTTTTTATGGGAGTCAACCATTAAAAGATGACACAGTATGTCATGCAAGCAGGAAAATAGAGAGAGATAGGCAGGCAAGCAGGTCTTTGTGAACGCCATGTGTTTTTGTAAGACTTAGATTTTAAGTGGCAGTGAAGGGTATGTTCCTTTTTCTCTCCAAAATATCAGTTTTTCTTATTCCGACAAAACCTTCAAATGTGTTTCGAAAAACCTCATAAATTAGTATTGTTGTGTTTTATTGTTTTTTTTTTTTTTCTGAAAGAAATTCAATACAAACATGACACTTGGACCTCACGAAGTGTTTTCCTTTTGTATAGAATTTCATGTTTTAAGAAAATAAATATCAACCTAGGGATTCAATCAGAAATGAGGAAATCATCCGACATTTTCAATAAAAAAAATAGAAAATTTAAACAATATCTAAAAATAAAGTATAGTCCTACTTTGCGAGTTGCCGAAAGTAGAAATATATTGATGGCAGTATATGACAATCTAAAAGCAATAGAAAAATCTATAATATACTGAAAAAATGTGGCAGCAGTTTTATTATTTATTTATTTTTTATTTAAATTAAAAGAAAAAATATTATCCAAACGAATAAAAATTAAAAACTGAGCTATTCCTGAGCAATATTCCATTCGGCAAATATTGAAAAATGAGCTCGGAGTAAAGCCATCGAAATTCCAAAAAGTGTAAGAACTTATACCGCAACAGAAAGAAAATAGACTCAAAAGAGTTAAAGAGTTGCTTCGCTTGGCCGAAAGTGGTGAAGTGATGAAAGAGGTCAGCTGAAAATGAGCACCCTCGGTTGGCCACCAGAACTCAAGCGCCAGCCATGGTGATGGTGTGGGCCGCCAGAACAGCCGATGGTCGCTCTCCGCTTGTATAAATCGACCGTGACATCAGAATAAATACCGAATTTTTTCGCGAAAATATTCTGGAGGGTGTATTAAAGCCTTGGGTACGCAAACATTTTGGCCGCAGATCTTGGACATTCCAACAGGTCTCAGCACGCACCACCCAAGAATTGTTACACATTGGCCACCAAAATCTTCGGATACCAATCCATTGGACTATTGTGTCTGGAGTATTTTGGAAAGGAAGGTTGGAAAAAAAATACGAAAATGTCGATCACCTCGACAAGGGCTTTGTCGGGAATAGGCCAAAATACCTCAGAGCTACATTCCGGCAGGGTGTGACGGTTTCATTGACCGTTTGAAGGCCATAGTTCGTGCCAAAGGTGACCAATTCGAACAAATCTAAACTTATTTTAAAATTTGATGCTGTTTCCGACATTTTTGCTTTCATTCAATAAAATTTAAAAAATGTAAAAAATATGGCTTTTGACTTTGTTGCAGTTTTTTTTATCTCAACCTGTAGATGTGAGCTAAAACAATATCTGAACCGATTTTTGCCAAAATTCAGGATTTTTGTACAGATTGGTGCACAATTTACTCGAAATCGGCTGAAGACTTATGGGCGCTGTATCTAAATCTGATCCGATTATCACCAATTCCAATACGGTTTGTCCTTGGAGCAAACATTTTTTTTTGGGAAATTTCGCATCTATCGGATAATAAATGGGATCTCCAATTTTTCACAAGCATACATGGATGGATACTCGTTTGCTTCTCCATGTTCTCCACAAACAAATGTACAACGACATAATACCCTTAGCACTATGTGGTTTATTATATATATATATGACCTTAAAACAGCATGTACATTTAAAGGACCTCTTTGGAAAAAGATGTAAATATCTGAGGTTTGACAAAATATTTTCATAAATTGAAATCCTTCCAGAGGTTGTTAACGCCTTCTTTTATATGGCGTTATTGTTGCATATACATATACAGTATTGTATAAAACTTCACGTCGACCCACGGTCTTAGAATAAGATTTTCAAAAAAAAAAAAAAAAAAAAAAACAAGTAAAAAGCTGTAAGTTCGGCCGGGCCGAACTTCGAATACCCTCCTCCATTTGGAACTACTTTGGCAATTTCCAAAAACAATAAAAAATTCTGCTAAAATCTTAAAAATACCGAATGTAGCTGTTATATTAGGGTCTATACGACGACGTGGACCTGCATAGGTAACAAGCCACTACAATATTCAAATGCCAAACTAAAAAAATCGATAATAATGCAGGTAAAATCATCCAAATACCGTTATACAGGGGCTATTTTCAATTATTATACAATTTTCTGCCTAGGCTGTAGTATTCATTACGAACTTTAAACACCAAATTTAAAACAATTTCGGTGAATAATGTCGCTAAAATCATAAAAAACCGAATATAGGGAGGCACCGTTATATGGGGCCTATACGAAGACGTGAACCTGTACAGACAATTCTCTTTCTTAGGCTATAGTATCCATTTCGTACTTCAAATGCCAAATTTGAAACAATTCCGGTGAATAATGTCGCTAAAATCAGCAAATTACCGAATAGGGGGGACGGGGTTGCATTATATGGGGCTATACGAAGACGTGGATCTACATAGCCCATTTTCTGTTTTAGGCTGCAGTATCCATTACCAGCTTCAAAAACGAATTTTGAAATAATTCCTGTAAATAATTTCAAATACTGCATATCGGGAGGTACCGTTATATGGGGACTATACCAAAACGTGGACCTACATGGCCCATTTTCAATACCAAAAGTCCTGCAGACATAACATATATTTGAATAAAATTCATATCAATCTACTTCAATTCGTTCGGAAGCTAGAGTGATTTCCACTGACGGTTAGACTGACAGACGGACGGACATCGCTAAATCGACATAGAATTTTATGCTGATCAAGAATATATATACTTTGTGGGATCTAAAATGTGTATTTCGAGGTGTTACAAACGGAATGACAAGCTTAATATACCCTCCATACTATGGTAGAGGGTATAAAAAAACCAGTAAACACCAAATTAGTTACTGGTTATGCCGTAAACAAGAGAGCCCTAACAGATAATGAGTCTACACCGAAGCAGAATTTATTTCATCTTAGAACTTGTAAAGAACAATTGCATCCGAATTATTTGGATCCTGTTACCATAATATTTAAAATTATATTATTTATTTAAAAAAATAATTTTCTTCTACAATTTTCCTTTGATATTTATGGCAACAAACAGGTGTTTGCTATTGTCACTCCATGCTGAATTGGAGAAGGAGGGCTGGATGGCTAAAGATCAAAGCCAAATGCATGGAATAGAGAAAAACAAATAAAATATATGAAATATAACGAATAGAGTATACAATCTCCCTTTCGCATATTGCATTAGGGTGGAACGGATATCGGATCTAACACTCAGTTTTCAGAAATATTCCAAGTGCCTATAATTTAAGTTCAAGATCTGGAATATTGTTAAAATTAAGTTTTAAATTTCCCAATGTTATCCACTTTAACTTTACATTCTCACACACACATGTTGAACAACCTTGTATTATGTGTTAAGTCATGCCGACCCCTCAAAGTCATCTGCGTTTGTGTGTGTGGGTATGTTTGTTTTTTTTTTTCTTCTTCTTTTTGCATTACATCAGCTTCACAAAGTGAACAAATAAAAATTTACTGCAGTCATGGAAATGTTAATAAAAAACGTCAAAGAAAAATATGTTATTACCAAAGTCACTGGAAGGAAACATATGCAAGATTATATACTTATATAAGTATATTTTCTACTATAACGATTTTGCTGAGCAGCTGAGAAGAAGAAGCGAATGTTACTGCATCTTTCTTAAGAGGGTGAAGCAGGATCTGCTACTACTTTACAAAGATTGACAAGCTGGGTTCGTTTTTTTTTTTTTTTTTGCTGCATGCGCAAAAAAATAATATATATTTACATTCTTGATGAAGTATAAAAATGAAAATTAAGGCAAATTTCAACATTTTTTTCTCTCCAAATAATGCAAATATTTGCAAGAGATAGTAAAAGCTTATACACAGTTTTCAAGAATTCTCCTCCTTCATAAAATACACTTTCGAAGTATATTAAGTTCAATGTGTCAGTGAGATGAAATATGCTGATAAAATAACATTATTTAAATGGAGGAGGAAAAGTGTTTCGCAGAAGAAAAGCGAAAAAATTGAATTTGTTCCTAACGAATTTATTCGGGAGAAAGTCGTATTATGGATTCAGCTGTTATGGGTTAGGAATACTGAATTTTAAACAACTCCCTAAAGTGTAAATAACTCTGAGATGCAAAATTTAATTTTTCTCAATCATTTTAGAAAAAAAAATCAAGCGGATCATGAAAGTAGATCTAAAAATTGAAGACACGTGTTTCGGCTTTTTGGACGTCTACATCTCAAAGTAACCTAGAGATGGTCAAGTTCCCAACTCTTTCACATTTTTGGAAATTATCGGATTAAGATTCCCTGAAATCCGTTGTTTTTAGGTATATAGTGTCTTCGGAAATATTGCAGGTAAAAAGACAAGGATTGTTTTGGTAGAACATATAAACCATTAAACGAGACACCAAAAGGGGTAGTTTTGGACTCTTTTTTCGAAATATAGTTTAAAACTCCCTTTCAAGGCAAATCGATCAGAAAATTGGAAAAGATTGGCCAGAACGTGAAAAATACTTGAAATTGGAGTCATCCTTACATAGAGGCTAGATCAAAAAGTGGAACAATATGAAAATCTGAGGCGAGTTCTTCTTCTTCTGCCAAAAACGAAATTTTTCGAAAACGAAATTTGATAAAAATAGGAAATATTTTTGGGGCATTGATGCAAATATTTTTAACAAACAAGTAAGAAAAGGTGAAAAGTCACAGAGCTCCCATTAAAAAGTTTATATTGGGAATTTATGTGAAGTAGATCATACCAGCTATGAACCTCATTTGAATGCGTATCATGGCTTTAGAGTAGTCACAATTTGGAAACTATATCCAAACCGAATCGATTTCCAACAAATTAGGCTTTTGTACCTCTGTACCTCTTGCCAAAATTCAGTCATTTTGGGCGAATAAAAGTCAATTGGTGCACAATAAAAATGATATCGGATAAAGATGTATATTGAAGCTATATCTAAATCTTATCCGATCTCGGTAATAGTTGACAGAGGTATTTCTGGGCAGTATCTATCACCAAATATCATTCATGTGGAGGTCATATTACGCATGTAAGGGACCAAATCGGATGAAACATATGTATAGAAGCGATAGTTATATCTGAACCGATTTTCAGCAAATTTGATGTACTTGCTTCCAGACTGAATCGGACATGCCAAAATTTAAGTCATTTGGACTAATATTGGTCATTTGGTGCCCAATTAACCCGAAATCGGTTGAAGATATATATGGGAGCTCTAAGTTTGAACCGATTCTCACCAATTTCAATAGGGTTCGTTCTTGGGCCAAACAAATATTGTTTGGAAAGTTTCATCTCAATCGGACAATAAATTCGACCCGCATTTTATTCACAAAAATTTATCGACCGACGGATGGACTGACATGCATACATCGACTGAGAAAATGATTTTATGAAGATCCTCAAAATTAACTATGGGTCTATCTCGCTTCATTTTCCTTTTGTGTTGGACGTGATCATTCTAAAACGATCTTTTGTATGAGATCACTGCATAAACTCATCTAGGACCTATAGTGGAATTTCTTATAATTTTATGAACTATTTTGACTTGCTTTGGAAATTCATATTTTCCAAAAAGGAACAAAAATACACCTTTCTGAAGTCTTTTGAAATTGTTATTAAAATTGTTCAAAATTGCGATTTTGTCTGCATTATTGCCGAAGACTATATATACCTAAAATCATCAGATTCATATGAACCTTAATCCGAAAATTACAAAAATGTGGAAGAAGGGAGAACATGCCTCCTCTATTAAGGATACTCTTCAATGTAAACTTTCAAAATGCCGATACACTTTCATAATCTACTGTACTTTTTATAAAAGTGTTGAAAAACAAGCCAGTGCTCGGTTATTTAAATATATACTGACTTCTCTTATGACTATTGATATTGTTTACTCTCCGTTTCGTATCGGACCTAAATTGATATAATATGTTATAATTTATAGAAAACTAGCTGAACCCGGTGCGCTTCGCTACCCCTTTTGATTTTATATGCATTCAAAATTTTATTTACGAATATATGTTGGTTAAAAAAAAACAAATTTTATAATTAAAAAAAAATTATTGCACTACTTTAATGCGTAAATATACAAAACCATTAGAAAAACGGTAACATGACATACATACACGAAGGGTTTGTCCTTCGGATTTATTTATTTCATAGCAAATACCAAGCGTGCAGTAAACTGCAATCTTTTGAAGTTGAGTGGTATTTCTGTTGCAATTAATGAATTCAAGATAGCAACATACTTCGCCGTAATAAGCGTATTTCAAATTAATTGTTGTGTTGTTTTTTAGTGTTAGCCTAAGGCGTTGTGGGTCAATGGTTCTTATTAAAATCATATCCCAATCTGATCCGATTTAAATATAATTTAAAAAAAAAATACTTTTACACCAAATTCCGCCACACCTTTCATATTTCATTGAAATTGGTGCGTCAAATACGTGAAATCGGCCGAGAATATATATATGGGAGCTATATCCAAATCTTAACTAATTTCCAATTAATTTGTCACATTTATTATTGTAACCACACATATGTTAGCTATACCCAAACCTCAACTGATTTCAATAAAATTTGGCAATTTTTTCTGGTGCCAGATTTCGTCTTTCTCGCTTTGGGTGCATCAAATATGTGAAATCGGCTGAGTATATATGTGGGAGCTATAATTAAATCCGAGCGTATTTGAATATAATTTGTCAAATTTATTTTTGTACCAAGTTTAGCCACTCATGCCGAATTTCATTGGAATCGGAAATACGTATCGTGTTTTGTGCATCAAATATGTGAAATCGGCGGAAAATATATATGGGAGCTATATCCAAATCTGAACCGATTTTAATATAATTTGACTAATTCATTTTCTAATCAAAATCCCGTTACATATTCCAAATTTCTTTGGAATCGAACATACATATCGTGCATGGTGCATAAAATACATGAAATCGGTCGAAAATATATATGAGAGCTATATCCAAATCTGAACCGATTTTACTATAATTTGACAAATGTATATTCGTTTTAATTTCCCCTACAGATTCCAAATTTCATTGAAATTAGAGATACATAGCGTGTTTGGTGCATCAAATACATGAAATCGGTCGAAAATATATATGGGAGCTATATCCAAATCTGAACCGATTTCAATATAATTTGAAAAATTCATTTTTGCTCCCGATTCCGTTACTTATTTTAAATTTCATTAAATTTGGACATACATATCTTATTTGGACCACCAAATACATGAAATCGGCCGAAAATATATATGGGAGCTATATCCAACTCTGAACCGATATCAATATAATTTGGGAAATAAATTTTTTTTAGATAAAATCTATCACACGTTTCAAATTTCGTTGAAATTGGGGATACATAGCGTGTTTGGTGCATCAAATGCTTGAAATCGGCCGAAAATATATATGGGAGCTATATCCAAATCTGAACCGATTTCAATATAATTTGACAAATTTATTTTCGGATCAAATCCAGTCACATATTCCAAATTTCATTGCAATCATAGCAAATACCAAGCGTGCAGTAAACTGCAATCTTTTGAAGTTGAGTGGCATTTCTGTTGCAATTAATGAATTCGAGATAGCAACATACTTCGCCGTAATAAGCGTATTTCAAATTAATTGTTGTGTTGTTTTTTAGTGTTAGCCTAAGGCGTTGTGGGTCAATGGTTCTTATTAAAATCATATCCCAATCTGATACGATTTAAATATAATTTTAAAAAAATTACTTTTACACCAAATTCCGCCACACCTTTCATATTTCATTGAAATTAGTGCGTCAAATACGTGAAATCGGCCGAGAATATATATATGGGAGCTGTATCCAAATCTTAACTAATTTCCAATTAATTTGTCACATTTATTATTGTAACCACACATATGTTAGCTATACCCAAACCTCAACTGATTTCAATAAAATTTGGAAATTTCTTCTGGTGCCAGATTTCGTCTTTCTCGCTTTGGGTGCATCAAATATGTGAAATCGGCTGAGTATATATATGGGAGCTATAATTAAATCTGAGCGTATTTGAATATAATTTGTCAAATTTATTTTTGTACCAAATTTAGCCACTCATGCCGAATTTCATTGGAATCGGAAATACGTATCGTGTTTTGTGCATCAAATATGTGAAATCGGCGGAAAATATATATGGGAGCTATATCCAAATCTGAACCGATTTCAATATAATTTGAAAAATTCATTTTTGCTCCCGATTCCGTTACTTATTTTAAATTTCATTAAATTTGGACATACATATCTTCTTTGGTCCACCAAATACATGAAATCGGCCGAAAATATATATGGGAGTTATATCCAAATCTGAACCGATTTCAATATAATTTGGGAAATAAATTTTTTTAGATAAAATCTATCACACGTTTCAAATTTCATTGAAATTGGGGATACATAGCGTGTTTGGTGCATCAAATGCTTGAAATCGGCCGAAAATATATATGGGAGCTATATCCAAATCTGAACCGATTTCAATATAATTTGACAAATTTATTTTCGGATCAAATCCCGTCACATATTCCAAATTTCATTGGAATCGAACATTCATATTGTGTTTGAGGCTTCAAATGAACGAAATCGGTCGAAAATATATATGGGAGCTATATCCAAATCTGAACCGATTACAATATAATTTAGCAAACTTATTTTTGTTCCAAATTCCGTTGCACATTCCAAATTTGTAGACTGTATCTTTAACCGATCAATAGATATGTGCATATAAAATCTAAATTTTTGGGAGGTACCTCCGATTCTGATGCTATATCTCCAGTTCCAAGTGGAAATTCAAAAATGTATATAGCCTATGTTACTTTCAGGCGATGTTGCAGTATATATGGAAATTTTCAGAAAAATCTATTCAGCAGTTTTCGAGTCCATAAATTACAAACAAACAAACAAACAAACAAACAAACAAACAAACGTACAAACATTTTCCTCTTTTATAGATATAGATGTTAAAATGTGAGTGAGGTACCAAATATAGTCGACCGAAGTATTCCATTTTCATACTTCATCTAATACAGATAAAAAATATTGCTGTGGGCAAACTTACAAGAAAATCGAACATTTATATCCAACTTTATGCGAAATCATAAATGTCTTAGATTTCTGGTTGAGAGGAATATTTAGATATAGCAAATTGTAAAGAAACGCTGTCTTGTTTCGCAAGTTATGACAGATAAAAGTATTGCAAAACGCAGACCCTTTACGGTTGAGGTACCAGAAGGGGTTCGCAGATAAATATCATTTTCACAACAGATCTTGTGACAGCAACAACCGTCAACCGTGTGGGGCAGGTACTAGAAGGAATGGCCCGATCTCTACCATCTTTATAACAGATGTTGTGCTGATAGAAATATTGAGATGTGCCAAATCTGAATGGAATTGGAAGTTAATATCGCGTTTGTTGAGCTTCTTGGATATTCAAATTTTTTATCCTTTGTTTGGGAGGTACCAGGAGGAGTAGGCCAATATATTCCATCTTCACACCAGACCATGGATTAATATAAATATTGTGATGTGTGCAATTTGAAGACAATCAGACTCTTACCTAACATTTCATAATTATTCAAAATTTTGAACTTTTGGGGCATGGTATTTGATGGGATGAACTGATATTGTCCATTTTTGCACCTGACCTAGAGACTGATGCAAATATAAGGATTTGCTAAGTTGGAGCAAAATTGGATTTTTCTCTTTCTGCGCAGCAAAATATTTTTTTTTTTTTTTTTTTTTTGAAAATTTTGATCTTTTTTTGGGGGAAGTAACTGAAGGAGTTGACCGATATTGCCCATCTCTAAACTTTGATAATAAAATTAAGATCTAGCAAGTTTGGACGGACGGACATCGTTAAATCGACTCCAAATGTCCTGAAACCGATTGGATCCAAAGAGAACTAGGGTCTAAAACCGTTATTTCGATGAGGCACCTTTTGGCCGTATCAAATTATATATACCCTCTTTAGCCATTTAGCTGAGGGTATAAAAAATCATTTTGTCGCACAATATAATTTGGAACCATACAAAGTGTAAATATTCTTCATTGGCGTAAAATTTTAAGATGATTTGCAAATGTCCATCTGAAAGCCTGAAATTCTGTCTCACGGTCTCTTAATAATTTCCATATATGTTAAATATGGTTATGATAATAGTAAATGGATTTTGGGATGGATATTTTGGCCCACGGTCTGCATTGGTACCGGCCGGTTACCAGTAATTTATAATGTTTCTACAAATTTTCCAACGAAACGAGGTGTAATTTGCCATTTAGGGCTTTATTGAATGGGTCTAGTTTGCAAGAGAATACAGAAAAAATCTTCGATTTGATAAGCTCCCATATTACACCGGATTCAACTGAAATTGGAAATTGTTGGAGCTTCAATTGAAAATACGGGTTACAGTTTTCGCACCGGATAAGGTGAAATTGGGAACTTTTTTATCCATATCAAAGAATTCCTTTCCATATTTGGCCAAACCATCCTAATCCTTTAAAAGAGCACAATTCAAGCTTTTAGTTATATTTTTCAAATTCAATTAATTTTTAGAAAAGTCCCCATTTCGGTACAAAGAAAGAGATTATTATAAATTATTTTAATGGTGTCTTCAGTTCACTGAAGTCATATCCTAAAGAGTACCTTTAAAATTTAATGATACTAAATTTGCAGGTTCAGTGAAATTTTAGAAAAGTCCCTATTTCAGAAAGCACAAACTATTCAATAAAATATTTTAATGATGTCTTCATTTCTCTGACGAATATTATCCTTTTGTAGAAATACCTTGCAGCCATTTACGCTCATTTCTTTTATTTCTTTCGCTACTCACACACACGTGCACAAAAACACATGTACGCTGTTATATATTTTCAAACAGTTAATTTCCTTTGTCCGGGGAACTTATATTTCCATGTCTTTGCTGTTTGGTGGCACATTTGCATCCTTTGTCGGCAATATATGTGAGGGTAAAAATTACCACGTTAAATTAATTTCCCAGAAAGCTGACACCATTTCAAGCATTTGTACATGCATGAGTGTGTGTGTGTGTGTGAGTGCACTAACAGACAATTTTCAACTTCATTATGTTCGCAAATGTGCAAAAGCCTGACATGCATCGATGATGGCTGGCAGACTGCATCAGCCAAACAGCCAGCCATCCAACCAACCAACAAACATTCCAACGACCTGCCACATTTTATCACACAAACATCAGTAGCAGCATCAGTTCAACGACAAGAAAATGAAGGAAAAGATTGAGGGGCAACAAGAACACCAAAAAAAAAACAACAGGAATTTTCGAAAATTGAAACGTAAATGTGACATAATACTTATACAAGTGCACAGAAGGAGAGAGGTATGCACAGGAACACTTCGAAAGTCCTAAATATTTCCTCCTCAAACAGAATCGAATAAGATTTCTGGGTGGTGTTATTTTCTTTGTTGGAATTGGGAAAGGGGGAGCAAAAATGAATGGTATGGAGTTATTTTAGCATGGTCGAAATAAAAATTCGTTGCAATTTTTCATAAAACCTAAGTAAAATTAGGCCAGAAGTCGGACTGAGCCGACTATACGATATTCTTCACCACTGTATATATTTAGTAGAGCTACCCGTAACAAATAAACGTTTATATTGGAAATTTATGTGAAGTAGATCTTACCAACTATGAACCCTTTCATAATGGGCATTATGCCTCAGAGAAGTTATAATTTGGAATCAGATGGAACCAATAAATTGGAGGTATATGGAATTCTGTATCGACTTTCGCCAAATTTGACGGAGACATTTCTACCTCCCATACCAAATAACATTGCTACAGAGTCAATGAGAGATAGAATATATGAAAACATTTTTATCGGAGCCGATATTCACCAACTGGACAAATTCGATTGAATGCGGAAAAATCATTGCAATCGGAAGGATATATGGAAGCTATATTCAAATTTGAGCCGATCTCGATAAAATTTGTCAATAGTGTTTCTGAGGGCTATGAGCTACCTCGTACCAAATATCATTGTTGTAGACTGCATATTACGAAAGTGAGGGATTTAAACACCAAAATCGGATGAAACATATATAAGGGAGCCATAGCTATATATATGGGAGCTTTATCCAAATCTTATCCGCACTCGATAAAATTTTACAGAGGTACTTTTATACCCTCAGCAATATGGCTACAAAGGGTATATATGATTTGATTCGGCCAAATTGAAATAACGGTTTAGACATTAGGTCTCTTTGGACCAAATCCGTTTCAGGATATTTGGAGTCGATCTAGCGATGTCTGTCCGTCAGTCTATCTGTCTGCCTGTTGCGCACGACAACTCTCGAAGGGAGTATCCGATTTCATCCAAACTTGGTTCATCGTAATATTATTGTCAAATTTAGATAGAGTTCGGAGATGGGTTATATAGGTCCACCCTTTTTGGAACCTCTCACACAAAATATCAACATTTCCAAAGAAAACAATTTACTGCATAGAAAGAAAAATAATAATCCGATTTTGCTCCAATTTGGCATATCCTAATATTTGCATTAGTGCTAGGTCAGGTGCGAAAATGGACAATATCGGTCCACTCCATCAAGTACCTCCCCCACAAAGGCCCAAAATTTTATAACTCTTATAATATGTGATGCAATATCCCGATTGCCATCAAATTGCACACATCGCAATATTTTTATTAATAAAAGGTCTGGTGTTAAGATGGAATATATCGGCAAACTCCTTCTGGTACATTCCCCACAAATGGTTGAAATTTTCCAATTTTTTTTTTTTTTTTTTTTTTTTTTTTTTGCACAGAAAGAGAAACGATAATCCGATTTTGCTCCAATTTTTCAAATTCTAATATTTGCATCAGTGCTAGGTCTGGTGTGAAAATGGACAATATCGGTCCACTCCATCAAGTACCTCCCCCACAAACGGTCAAAAAGTGGATTAATTATAAATCTTATAAAATGTGATGTAAGAGTCCGATTGTCTTCAAATTACAAAACATCACAATATTTTTATTAAATCAAGATCTGGTGTGAAGATGGAATATATCGGTCTACTCCTTCGAGCACCTCCACCACAAAGGGTCAACATTTTCAATATCAATGATGCTCATAAAACAGGAAATGAACACCCAATTCCATTCATACTGGGTACATCTCAACATCTTTACCAACACAAGATTTGTTATAAATATGGTAGAGATCCGACCATTCCTTCTGGTACCTCCCCTACAAAGGTTTAACATTTTAAATAACCAAACTGGTCATAAAATCCGAAATCAGCATTCGGTTCTCCTCAAATTACACTCGTTACAATATTTTTATTAATCCAAGGTCTGGTGTGAAGATGGAATATATCAGTCCACTCCTTAGGGTGCCACCCCCACAAAGGGTCAAAGTTCGGACCATTCCTTCTGATAACTCTCCTACAAAGGTTTAAAATTTTGAATAACCAAACCGGTCATGAAATCCGAAATAAGCATTCGGTTCTCCTCCAATTACACTCATTACAATATTTTTATTAATCCAAGGTCTGGTGTGAAGATGGAATATATCAGTCCACTCCTTAGGGTACCTCCCCCACAAAGGGTCAAAGTTTTGAATATCCAAAAAGTTCATAAAACGCGAAGATAACGTCCGATTTCATTAAGACTTGGCACATCCCAATATTTCCATCAACACAAGATCTTTTTTAAAGATGGTAGAGATCGCTCCATTTCTCCTGGAACCTCCCCCACATCATGATTTTGTAAAACAAAACGCTCAAAAAAGCGAAATAACCATCCATCCATCTTCTCGAATTCACCACATGCAAGCATTTTTGCTAACACAAGATCTGTTCTGAAGATGATATACATCTGCCAACCCCTTCTGGTACCTCACCCACAAAGGGTCACAATTTCCAATACTTATATCTGTCAATTTTCAATACTTATATCGATTCTTTACAACTTGCTATATCAAAATATATCTCTTAACCAGAAACCTAATATGAATATGTAATTTATCTGAATTTATGATTTCGCATATAATTGGTGTTGGATGAAGTATGAAAATAGAATTCTTCGGTCCGCTATATCTGTTACTTCACGCATATTTCCATATTTTCCCAAAATTTGCACATACCTCATACAAAGTACAAGAAGTAGTCGATACATCTAAATTTGTCACGTTGTAATATTTATATCAGTCTTAGGTCTTAGGATTAGGAACCTCCCCCATAAAGAGCCAACAGTTTGAATAATCAAGGCTGGGGGTATACATCTGTCGGCAAGACCGACTGATACTTTTTTACTTGCTGAGATTCCAAAGTTATCAGGCATTAAATACCATTCTAAAGGAGTGCATATTACGCATATGAGGGACTTAAACCCCCAAATCAGATAAAACATATATATGGGAACTACAGCTATATCTGAACCGATTTTCACCAAATTTGAAGTACTTTTTTGTAGGATGAATTCAGTTCAGAAGTGTCAAAATTCAGTCCATTTGGGCTGATATTAAGCATATGGTGCACCAAAGCCTGAATTCGGATCAAAATATATATGGGAGTTATATATAAATCTGAACCGATCTTGATTCCAAACCACTTTTTTCTGAGCTGAATCTGATATCTGGTACCAAATATCATTCTTGTGGAGTGCATATTACGCATGTGAGGAACAGGAAACCCCAATTCGGATGAAACATATATACTGGAACTATAGCTATATCTGAACCAATTTTCTCCAAACTTTATGTACTTCGGTCGGATATACCAGGGTTTGTCCTTGGTCCAAACAAATATTGTGTGGAAAATTTCATCTTGACCGGATAAAAATTTCGGCCTGCATTTTGCTCACAAAAATATATGGACAGACGAACGGACTGATATGCATAAATCGACTCAGAAAGTGATTCTAAGAAGAACCTCTATCTCGCTTCCTTCTTCATGATACAAACAAATGCACAAAAATATAATACCCTTAGCACTATGTGGTGTAGGATATAAAAATACCATTCAGGAGGAGGCCGGGTCCCCTAGGCCGCCCATGGTAGCCCTGGTAAGAGTCACAAACGCAACAATAATCCTATTTGCCCTCCGTCTCATGGTAGTTCTTAACAATCCAAAGAAACTGTAGAATATTTTCAAATGCCTTGCTCTAGATTCTCAGATGCAACGGAAGGTCGTAAGGGTCCTTGGTTATGTTGAGTAAAAATGGGGGACATAACACATGCTCTGCACACACACACACACACCCACACTCACACACACCGAACTTGGAAATGAAGAAAAAGGTATTGAGAAAAGAATGTAATAAAGCAGAAAATGCAATTGTAAATTAAACAACTATGATTGCTATTGCTTCGTTGGCAAGTGGGGCGAAAAAAAAGAGGCAAAGGAAAAGAAACCCTGAAAGAAACCTGCTTTCAATTCACTTCTTTTGCAAATTGTCAAACTAATTGCCATAAGAAGTTCCCTACCCTCCATCACATGGTTGGGTATTGTATTGTCCTCTTTGTGAGGGAAGGGGGCGAGATTCCATGTCATTGCTCTGCTTTTTAGTGAGCTGGGCTAAGCGATACTCTAGTTTAAACCCCACTAGTGCAGAGTGTGCAGTACACGTGACGTTGAAGGTTGAAAATCTAATAGTCCTTGAAATTCTGAGGACATATGTAAAGGCTTATCAATCGACACAAGATTTGTGTGCCGCACAAGAACCCCTGGAATCATGGCATAAGAACGAAGTGTATTTTAGATGAATGTGGCAAACAGCCCTCCCAAGGTGAAGATGATGTGGTCTCAAGAAGTTGAAAAATGAGTGACACTTGCTCTAAACCCACAGACACTCGCACACACAACAGTTTTGAAGAATGTGTGAGAGTGATTGACGCGTGTTCTTAAAATTCTTTTTCAATGTAATAATTGAAAACTATGTCTAATTATGAGGAATTTTGAAAACAACAAAAAGAAGGAAATTCCCAACAAATGAAGTTAATTGCAATTAGAGAAGATAAAATTGGAAACTTCAAAGGAAATGCCTAAATCTTTTTGTGACAAAATATTTTTGGGGGATAATGGAAGTTATTTTGTCGGCAAAACATTCAAGACGTTGGGGCATAAAAAATGGCGCCCAATTTTAGTTAGTTTTAATTCAAAACTTTTAGAAAAGAATATACAGGGTGAGACAAAAAAAAAAAGAACTGCAACAAAGTCAAACGCCATAATCTTTAAATTTTTATACCCTCCATAGTATGGTCATTCCATTTGTAACTCCTCGAAAAACTCATGTCAGACCCAACAAAATATATATATTCTTGATCAGCGCAAAATTCTAAGTCGAATTAGCGATGTCCGTCTGTCTGTCTGTCTCTCTGTCTGTTGTAATCACGAATGGAGATAGAATGGCAAAATTTTGCACACATGTTTATTTTTTCAGTAGGCAGGTTAAGTTCGTCAATGGGCTATGTAGGTCCACGTTTTGATATAGCCCCCATATAACATTACCTCCCGATATTCGGTATTTTGATGATTTTAGCGACATTATTTACCGGAATTGTTTCAAATTTGGTATTTGAAGTTTGAAATGGATTCTACACCCTAAGACAGAAAATTGTCTGTGCAGGTCCATGTCTTCGTATAGCCCCAATATAACGGTACCTCCCGATATTAGGTATTTTAATGATTTTAGCGGCATTATTCACCGAAATTGTTTCAAATTTTGTTCTTGAAGTTCGAAATGGATTCTACACCCCAATACAGAAAATTGTCTGTGCAGGTCCACGTCTTCGTATAGCCCCCATATAACGATACCTCCCAATATTTGGTATTTTGATTATTTTAGCGTCATTACTCACCAGAATTGTTTCAAATTACGTGTTTAGAGTTCGTTATGGAAACTACAGTCTGTGACAAAAAATTGTCTACGCAGATCCAGGTCTTCGCACAGCTCCTACATAACGGTACATCCCTATATACGATATTTTGATGACTTTAGCTACATTATTCACGGTTTATTTCAAGTCTCGAATTTGAATCTGGTAATGGCTTATGACAATCAATGCCTATGTATATTTAAAATTTTAAAATCTTAACAGAATTTTTTAAGGATTTTATTTTTTGAAAATTTCCAAATTCGTTCCAAATGGTATTCGGCCCGGCCGAACTTACCGCTTTTTAATTTGTTTTTTTTTTTTATTTCATTGAATGAATCCAAAAAAATGTCGGAAATGGCATCAAATTTTAGAATTAGTTTAGATTTGTTCGAATTGGTCACCCTTGCCGAATTAAGGCCTTCCAACGGACAAAGCGTCACACGCTGCCCGAATGTTGCTCTGCTTTATTTTGGCACATTCCCGGCGAAGCGCTTACTTGAGGTTATCGACACTGTAGTATTTTTTAGTGGTAACCTTGCTTTCCAAAATACTCCACATACAACCGATTGGTATCCGGAGATTTTGGTGGCCATTGTGTGCTGAAAATGAAGCGAGAAACCTCATTTTGTAACCATTCTTAGTTGGCGCGTGCTGATTGCGATGGTGCTGACTCCTGTTGGAATGTCCAAGGTCTGCGGCCAAAATGTTTGCGTGCCCAAGGCTTTAGTACACCCTCCAGAATATTTTCGCGATATTAGACATTTACTCTGATGCCACGGTCGATTAATACGAGCGGAGAGCGACCATCGGCTATTATGGCGGCGCACACCATCACCCTGGCCTGCGCTTGAGTTCTGGTGGCCAACCGAAGGTGCACATTTTCAGCTGACCTCTTTGGCAAGTAAACACGATCATTTTGTTTGTTTATAGACTGCTGAATAACGAATGTTTTCTCATCGGAGAAAACCAAATTCGGCAGTTCACCACTTTCGGCCAAGCGTGGCCACTCTTTAGCTCTTTTGAGTCTACTTTCTTTCTGTTGCGGTGTAAGTTCTTTCACTTTTTGGAATTTCAATTGCTTTACCCCGAGCTCATTTTTCAATATTTGCCGAATGGAATGCTGCGATATCTTCAGCTCACCAGCCATTTTTCGGCCAATGCGACGCGGGTTTCGATCAATTCGCTTCTGCTCTTTTCGAACCATTTCTGTTGAAGTTGTTGTTTTCTTCCGTCCACTTCCTTGACGTCGGGCTAAGCTACCAGTATCACGATAACGAGCGATGGTACGAGACACAAAAGATTTATTCACATTTAAATTCTGGAGTGCTCTAACGAAAGCCACTTGTGGTTTTCCAGCCAAACATAAAGGAATCACACTATCACGCTTGAATTCCATCACGAATAACTTTTCATCACGAATAAATTCTCACCAAAATTCTCTTGTACGCTTGTAAATAATATAATGAGCTGTCACTGGTATTATTTTAACAGCTGTCGGACAAATGGCTTAGAAATGACAGCAGTGAGAAATTTGTTGCTGTTTTTTTTTTTCTCACCCTGTATAGCAGATTCATATGGTCACTTCAATGAATTTCCTTTAAGGTGAAGGCAAACAAAGACCGAATATACATTTTTCGGTCTACTATCACAACCTTAATAATAAAGTGCAGAAATATTTGTATTTTCTCCATACCCACTCCCGTTGTCTTTACAAAAGCATAATTTTGGAATCAACACATATCCCATGACCAAAATGTCGAAGCTTAGCCCGAAGGATTTTCCTAAGTATCACATTAAGCCACATACAAAGTTAGAGTGGGTGTTTATGGCGGGAGGATGGGCAACTTGTTTAGTTACAGTGACAACTTCTGTTTGCAAATTTATGATAATAGCCCTTGTGGGCGAGAAGATATGTGCCATTACGGAGCACATAAGAAAATGTCAAGGATGTGTGGAGAGGAAGCTGCTCGTTGTGAACTTTTCATAAGAATTGAGGCTATACTTAATCTACAAACTAGTGGATAAGGACAATACCTAAAATCCACAAAAATAATAATGTTGACCTACTTATAATGTGGGATGTTATAATTAGTTTATATGCGTGTGTGTGAATTTGCAGAGTAACGCAATAGAATTAACTTCAGATATGAATATTGGCAGAGGTAAAGGTAAACATACAGGTAAAGTAAACATATATAGAAATTCATATTGCTGTTTCTAATTTCGTATAAAAAAGTTATGTTATTGTAGCATATACGGGTGAGATAAAAAAAGAAACTGCAACAAAATCAAAAACCATAATTTTTTACATTTTTTTCTTAAATATTATAGAATGAAAGCAAAAAATGTCGGAAATAGCATCAAATTTTAGAACAAGTTTAGATTTGTCCGAATTGGTCACCTTTGGCACGAATTACGGCCTTCAAGCGGCCAATGAAACCGTCACACGCTGAACGAATGTTGCTCTGCGGTATTTTGGCCCCTTCCCGACGAAGCACTTGCTTGAGTTGATCGACACTTTGGTATTTTTTAGTGCCAGCCTTGCTTTCCAAAATACACCAGACATAATAGTTCAACGGATTGGTATCCGGAGATTTTGGTGGTCATTGGGCGCTGGAAATGAAGCGATGAACCTAATTTTGTAACCATTCTAGAGTGGCGCGTCCTGAGTGCGATTTTGCTGCGTCCTCTTGGAATGTCCAAGGACTGCGGACAGAATGTTTGCGTGTCCAAGGCTTTAATACACTCTCCAGAATATTTTTGCGATAATATTCGGCATTTATTCTGATGCCACGGTCGATTAATACGAGCGACCATCACCATGGCCGGCGATTGAGTTCTGGTGGCCAACCGAAAATGCACATTTTCAGCCCACTTCTTTGGCAAGAAAACACGATCATTTTGTTTGTATAGAAACTGCTGGACAACGAATGTTTTTTCATCGGAAAAACCAAATTTGACAGTTCACCACTTTCGGCCAAGTGAAGGAAATCTTTAGTCCTTTTGAGTCTATTTTCTTTCTGTTGCAGCGTAAGTTCTTGCACTTTTTGGAATTTCAATGGCTTAATCCCGAGCTCATTTTTCAATATTTGCCGAATGGATTATTGCGCTATGTTCAGCTCATGAGCCATTTTTCGGCCACTGTAATAATTGAAAACTATGTCTAATTATGAGGAATTTTGAAAACAACAAAAAGAAGGAAATTCCCAACAAATGAAGTTAATTGCAATTAGAGAAGATAAAATTGGAAACTTCAAAGGAAATGCCTAAATCTTTTTGTGACAAAATATTTTTGGGGGATAATGGAAGTTATTTTGTCGACAAAATATTCAAGACTTTGGGGCATAAAAATGGCGCCCAATTTTAGTTAGTTTTAATTCGAAACTTTTAAAAAAGAATATACAGGGTGAGACAAAAAAAAAGAACTGCAACAAAGTCAAACGCCATAATCTTTAAATTTTTATACCCTCCATAGTATGGTCATTCCATTTGTAACTCCTCGAAAAACTCATGTCAGACCCAACAAAATATATATATTCTTGATCAGCGCAAAATTCTAAGTCGAATTAGCGATGTCCGTCTGTCTGTCTGTCTCTCTGTCTGTTGTAATCACGAATGGAGATAGAATGGCAAAATTTTGCACACATGTTTATTTTTTCAGTAGGCAGGTTAAGTTCGTCAATGGGCTATGTAGGTCCACGTTTTGATATAGCCCCCATATAACCTTACCTCCCGATATTCGGTATTTTGATGATTTTAGCGACATTATTTACCGGAATTGTTTCAAATTTGGTATTTGAAGTTTGAAATGGATTCTACACCCTAAGACAGAAAATTGTCTGTGCAGGTCCATGTCTTCGTATAGCCCCAATATAACGGTACCTCCCGATATTAGGTATTTTAATGATTTTAGCGGCATTATTCACCGAAATTGTTTCAAATTTTGTTCTTGAAGTTCGAAATGGATTCTACACCCCAATACAGAAAATTGTCTGTGCAGGTCCACGTCTTCGTATAGCCCCCATATAACGATACCTCCCAATATTTGGTATTTTGATGATTTTAGCGTCATTACTCACCAGAATTGTTTCAAATTACGTGTTTAGAGTTCGTTATGGAAACTACAGTCTGTGACAAAAAATTGTCTACGCAGATACAGGTCTTCGCACAGCTCCTACATAACGGTACTTCCCTATATACGATATTTTGATGACTTTAGCTACATTATTCACCGTTTATTTCAAGTCTCGAATTTGAATCTGGTAATGGCTTATGACAATCAATGCCTATGTATATTTAAAATTTTAAAATCTTAACAGAATTTTTTAAGGATTTTATTTTTTGAAAATTTCCAAATTCGTTCCAAATGGTATTCGGCCCGGCCGAACTTACCGCTTTTTAATTTGTTTTTTTTTTTTTTTTAATTTCATTGAATGAATCCAAAAAAATGTCGGAAATGGCATCAAATTTTAGAATTAGTTTAGATTTGTTCGAATTGGTCACCCTTGCCGAATTAAGGCCTTCCAACGGACAAAGCGTCACACGCTGCCCGAATGTTGCTCTGCTTTATTTTGGCACATTCCCGGCGAAGCGCTTACTTGAGGTTATCGACACTGTAGTATTTTTTAGTGGTAACCTTGCTTTCCAAAATACTCCACATACAACCGATTGGTATCCGGAGATTTTGGTGGCCATTGTGTGCTGAAAATGAAGCGAGAAACCTCATTTTGTAACCATTCTTAGTTGGCGCGTGCTGATTGCGATGGTGCTGACTCCTGTTGGAATGTCCAAGGTCTGCGGCCAAAATGTTTGCGTGCCCAAGGCTTTAGTACACCCTCCAGAATATTTTCGCGATATTAGACATTTACTCTGATGCCACGGTCGATTAATACGAGCGGAGAGCGACCATCGGCTGTTATGGCGGCGCACACCATCACCCTGGCCGGCGCTTGTGTTCTGGTGGCCAAACGAAAGTGCACATTTTCAGCTGACCTCTTTGGCAAGTAAACACGATCATTTTGTTTGTTTATAGACTGCTGAATAACGAATGTTTTCTCATCGGAGAAAACCAAATTCGGCAGTTCACCACTTTCGGCCAAGCGTGGCCACTCTTTAGCTCTTTTGAGTCTACTTTCTTTCTGTTGCGGTGTAAGTTCTTTCACTTTTTGGAATTTCAATTGCTTTACCCCGAGCTCATTTTTCAATATTTGCCGAATGGAATGCTGCGATATCTTCAGCTCACCAGCCATTTTTCGGCCAATGCGACGCGGGTTTCGATCAATTCGCTTCTGCTCTTTTCGAACCATTTCTGTTGAAGTTGTTGTTTTCTTCCGTCCACTTCCTTGACGTCGGGCTAAGCTACCAGTATCACGATAACGAGCGATGGTACGAGACACAAAAGATTTATTCACATTTAAATTCTGGAGTGCTCTAACGAAAGCCACTTGTGGTTTTCCAGCCAAACATAAAGGAATCACACTATCACGCTTGAATTCCATCACGAATAACTTTTCATCACGAATAAATTCTCACCAAAATTCTCTTGTACGCTTGTAAATAATATAATGAGCTGTCACTGGTATTATTTTAACAGCTGTCGGACAAATGGCTTAGAAATGACAGCAGTGAGAAATTTGTTGCTGTTTTTTTTTTCTCACCCTGTATAGCAGATTCATATGGTCACTTCAATGAATTTCCTTTAAGGTGAAGGCAAACAAAGACCGAATATACATTTTTCGGTCTACTATCACAACCTTAATAATAAAGTGCAGAAATATTTGTATTTTCTCCATACCCACTCCCGTTGTCTTTACAAAAGCATAATTTTGGAATCAACACATATCCCATGACCAAAATGTCGAAGCTTAGCCCGAAGGATTTTCCTAAGTATCACATTAAGCCACATACAAAGTTAGAGTGGGTGTTTATGGCGGGAGGATGGGCAACTTGTTTAGTTACAGTGACAACTTCTGTTTGCAAATTTATGATAATAGCCCTTGTGGGCGAGAAGATATGTGCCATTACGGAGCACATAAGAAAATGTCAAGGATGTGTGGAGAGGAAGCTGCTCGTTGTGAACTTTTCATAAGAATTGAGGCTATACTTAATCTACAAACTAGTGGATAAGGACAATACCTAAAATCCACAAAAATAATAATGTTGACCTACTTATAATGTGGGATGTTATAATTAGTTTATATGCGTGTGTGTGAATTTGCAGAGTAACGCAATAGAATTAACTTCAGATATGAATATTGGCAGAGGTAAAGGTAAACATACAGGTAAAGTAAACATATATAGAAATTCATATTGCTGTTTCTAATTTCGTATAAAAAAGTTATGTTATTGTAGCATATACGGGTGAGATAAAAAAAGAAACTGCAACAAAATCAAAAACCATAATTTTTTACATTTTTTTCTTAAATATTATAGAATGAAAGCAAAAAATGTCGGAAATAGCATCAAATTTTAGAACAAGTTTAGATTTGTCCGAATTGGTCACCTTTGGCACGAATTACGGCCTTCAAGCGGCCAATGAAACCGTCACACGCTGAACGAATGTTGCTCTGCGGTATTTTGGCCCCTTCCCGACGAAGCACTTGCTTGAGTTGATCGACACTTTGGTATTTTTTAGTGCCAGCCTTGCTTTCCAAAATACACCAGACATAATAGTTCAACGGATTGGTATCCGGAGATTTTGGTGGTCATTGGGCGCTGGAAATGAAGCGATGAACCTAATTTTGTAACCATTCTAGAGTGGCGCGTCCTGAGTGCGATTTTGCTGCGTCCTCTTGGAATGTCCAAGGACTGCGGACAGAATGTTTGCGTGTCCAAGGCTTTAATACACTCTCCAGAATATTTTTGCGATAATATTCGGCATTTATTCTGATGCCACGGTCGATTAATACGAGCGACCATCACCATGGCCGGCGATTGAGTTCTGGTGGCCAACCGAAAATGCACATTTTCAGCCCACTTCTTTGGCAAGAAAACACGATCATTTTGTTTGTATAGAAACTGCTGGACAACGAATGTTTTTTCATCGGAAAAACCAAATTTGACAGTTCACCACTTTCGGCCAAGTGAAGGAAATCTTTAGTCCTTTTGAGTCTATTTTCTTTCTGTTGCAGCGTAAGTTCTTGCACTTTTTGGAATTTCAATGGCTTAATCCCGAGCTCATTTTTCAATATTTGCCGAATGGATTATTGCGCTATGTTCAGCTCATGAGCCATTTTTCGGCCACTGCGACGCGGGTTTGGATCAAGTCGCTCTTTTTACTTCTCGAACCATTTCTGCTGATTTGCTGTTTTCTTCCGTCCACTTCCATAGGGTCGGTCTACGCTACCAGTATCACGCTAACAGGCGATGGTACGAGACACAAAATATTTATTCACATTTTAATGCTGGAGTGCTCTAACAATAGCCACTTGTTGTTTTCAAGCCATATATAAATAAATCACGCCTGTCACTGGAAAAATTTTAACAGCTGTCGGACGAGTGGCTTAGAAATGACAGCAGTTTTAAGTTTGTTGCAGTTTTTTATCTCATGTTTGGGTGTGTGAAATTGAAGAGATTTGGATGCTTATTTCGCTTTCTTCGAACGCTTTGTTTTTCAAAATTTTAAACCCCTTTGTGGGGGAAGTGCCAGAAGGAGTGCGCCGATATATTACATTTTCACAGCAGATCTTGTGTTAGCAAAAATAATGGCAAATGTGAAATATGACGAGAATCGGATTCTTATTTTGGTTATTCTAAACTTTGACCCTTTGCATGGGAGGTACCAGAATGGAAATATTCAGTTGTATCAAGTCTAAGTGGGATCGGGTGTTAATTCCACGTTTTCTGAGCATCATGGATATTCAGAATTTTGACCCTTTCTGGGGGTGGTATCATAAGGAGTGGACCTATACATTCCATCTTCACAGAAAATCTTGGTTAGTAGAAATAATTGGATATGTGAAATATGAGAAGAACTGGATACTTATTTCGGACTTCATGGTCGTGTTGGTTATTCAAAACTTTGTACCTTTTTGGGGGAGGTGCCAGATGGAATGATCCGATCTCTACCATCTTTATAACAGATCTTGTGTTGATGGAAATATTGAGATGTGCCAAGTCTGAATGGAATAGGATGTCAATTTCATGTTGTATGAGCTTCTTTGATATTCAAAATGTTGACCTTTTGTGGGACAGGTACGAGAAGGAGTGGACCGATATTTCCCAGCTTCAGCGGTCAAAAGAGGTATTGTGATGTGAAGATAATCGGACTCTTATGTCACATTATTAAGAGTGGACCTATATATTCCATCTTCACAGCACAGCAGATGTGTTAGATGATATCATGGGATGTGTGAAACATGAAGAGATCCGAATGCTTATTTCAGATTTTATTATCGTTTTGGTTATTCAAAATCCTGACCCTTTTTGAGGGAGATACCAGAAGAAAGGGTCCGATCTGTACAATCTTTAAAACACACCCTGTGTTGATAGATATATTGAGATGTGTGTAATTTGAAAACTATTCGTTACATTTTATATGAATGTTATTTATTCAAATTTTTAACCCTTTGTGGGGGGAGTGAACCGATATTGTCCATTTTCGCAGTTAACCTAGCACTGATGCAAATATTAAGGTTTTCAAAGTTGGAGCAAAATCGGATTATCCTTTCTGTTTCAGTACAGTAAATTATTTTTTTGAAAAGTTGCGACCATTTGTGGGATAGGTACCAGAAGAAATGCACCGATATTGCCCATCTCCGAACTCGTCAATCGATAAGTCCCAAATCAATGACAGGTTTTCTCTGGTAGCTGTTGGGAATAAAGAAAAGTTATAATAGGGATACCTTAAGTAAAATTGTTTGTAAATTGTAACTCTCACTTTTATCCCTGTTGCCGAAATTGTACATTGAACAGCATTTTTGACATATTTTGGCAATTAAGATTGTATCAAGAGGAAAATACCGCCCCCATCGGAAATGATGACGAATCACTATGGTCAAGGTTTTTTTTGTGGTAACAAGCTCAATATACCTATAGTCACCCCAAGTCTTATGGTATTTCATTTGGTATATTTTTGTTTCATTCTCGAATTTCTTGGGAAATGCATAAATTTTTACAAAGCCACTTTATAGTTTACACTACAAGCAGAGTGGAGGGGGAAGGAGGGATATTTTCGATGGTTGTCTCTGGTTTGTTGAGGGGAGATATCTATATCCGGATAAAATGCTACTGTTATTGCTACCAAGGCGTTGCCATAAAAACCATACCACACTACCGCCCCCAGGTCATGTCCCCCCAAACATATCACTGTATATGTATGTATGCATGTGTGTGTTTCCTGCGTTAAGTCCTTTTATAACCTGCAGAAATATGTAAGGACTCTTTTTGGGGGGTACTTTGTGCAATAAAAACCGTTAAATGCTGTCCCCATGGTCTAGTTTGATATCTGAGTTTTATCATCTTTGAATATCTGTGGGTTGGTTTTTTTTTGTGTTTCCTTTATAACATTTTTTGTGTGGTAAGTCCACATAAGACAATAACTTTTTGCTGTTATTGCATACGTAAACAAGAACAACAACAACAACTGAAATGCTAAATGAAAACAAAGAAGTCCTTAAGTATTAATATGAGGTTTTACGAAATGACACTTTGGCAGTAACATTTTGTATTCATTTGCAACGATATTTATGGGTTGCCAACGCAACGAACGAAAAGGTGAACTTGTTCTACCTGAATGGAAATAACAACAAAATTCAATTATGTTTACGATGCCCCATGGTATTGGAGCGAACATTTAAGGGTTGCGTAAACGTCAACGAAAATGGGGGAAGATAGTTTGCTGGAAGTTAAGAAAAGTATTGGGAAAATTGGTTATTTTAAAAATCAAATGACTGCGGGATATGAAAAGGGGTTACTAATTGGGGGATATGAAATGAATATAACTATGTTTATTGAAGAGGATATTTAAATAATATTTTAAGGACTGTAGCTGTGAAGTCTTGAAGCTTTGGTGGATTTATTCCACGATAAAGTAAATATTTTAATAATATGTGAGGGACTTTGGGACGAAAGTCTTGAAAGACACTGATTGTTAACGTCACTACCAAAATCATCAAAGATTGGACAATCTTCCAATATTTAAAATATGTACTAAATCAAATCTGTTACTTATTTTAATTTATCTAAATTTATAATTGTCTAGTAGCGTCAATGTTCGCCATTTTCATTGCAATTTTGTCTTCTGACTAGCGTGGTGATCAAAGTTTAAATTAAGTAGCAAAAATCTAGTGGTCTCAATACCATAAAGTATCTTAATATTTGTTTGAAATTTGTATAGAGATAAAAACGATTTGTTTCATTTTCATTTAGAAATTTTAATTAAGTATATTTGTTCAATAAACCAATTTATCTTTGAACGGAGTGTACTTTATTCAAAATCCCGAGAAACCACTAGGCCGGCCATTTAGCCCTAACACTGATGTTTCTTTCAGATGAAACCAAAAGAAAGAATTTAAGACTTTCTTAAATTCGACAAAGAAATAATTTCTAATGAAATTATTTTTTTTCGGGAACATAGATGGATTTATTCTAAGATATAATATTTAATTAAGGATTGTAGAAGGAAATTCTTAAATTTATAAATAATATCGGAATATTTTTGAATACGAAGAAAAATGAATTTTTTCATGGAATAACGATTTATTAAGATTTTCAGATAAATTATAAAAGGAGATATTCAGAATTTTTAGATTTGCAATATGACGAAAATAATTCTGATGTAGTGTATATTCCGCATTTGGATGGCTTAAATGTCAAATCGGATGAAACACATGTGCGGAAGCTATTGTTATATCTGAACCGATTTTCAACAAAAATTGGCATGTTTGCATCTTGGCTGAATTTGAGCCATTAAAGGAAGGAGTAATGGTTTTTTAATATTTATAAAATTAGAGATGGTTGATGGCGGAATCGACAATTCTTAAATATTTTTTTTAACATTTTTGATTTTTAAACAAGTAAGCAAAGGCTACAGTCGAGCGGGGCCGACCGTTGAATACCCTACAACACTATAATAAACCATACAGTTTATATAGGCGAGATACTCGAAAGAATTCCACAAGATATTGTGACAAATAATAAAAGAAAACCAGGTTTCGTCAGGTTTCGTTCTCTAATTTTCGAATAATAGCAACTTAAACCAGTTTGCTCATTTTCAATTTAATGGTAGATGTTGCACGTAAATGGTCTTCCTAGATCTGGAACCAATATTTCCCAAAGACCTTTAATCTCTCAGAAGTGGCAAAAGATTAACATTTATTATTGGTTTTTGACTGAAACGCATCTATATGAGATACAGACATTTGACTATATTCTTCAAAGAAATCAGCGTTAACGAAATAGTCAGAAGTGCGTCTTTCCTGTATTTGTGAATTCTCCAAAAAGTCACTGGAATGGACATTTTCGTATTTTGTCTACAAAAGTTGGCAAACTATTTCGCACATTGAATATTTTTGGATGGCCATCCAAAACTGCTTGGCTTTTGCAATGTGCGGTAACCCTCATTCAAATGTGCGTGAGGATCGGGCGATAATTACGACCTGTCGACAATTTTGCAGTTTTTTGGTCCATTTCAACCCCTAAATATATGGCGATCATCTCCAAAAAGAGTATTCATCTATTCTGACCTTCATCTTATCCCCATGCAAAATTTCCTAAGGATCGGGCCATAAATGAGATCTGTATATGATATCCTGATATCCTAACTACTTAGTTTTGTTAGCTGTAGAAATATTATCAAATGTTTAATTCAAAATGAAAATATGCCAAAAATATGACAAAATTGAAAAAAATATGAGAAAATTTTACAAAATCAATATTTTCATCTTTAGAGAGATATTTTTATGAGATTTTTTTAGACGTTTTTTCTTTCCTGCCAAGAGGCCATTCTGAATTAATGAGAACTGTCGAAATCAGTTCAGCCGTTCTCGACATATAAGAGATTTTTCAAGCATATCTTCTTTGATAAACGTATATATCGCACATATTTTGCTATATATCCGTTTTGTTGGATGTTAACATCAATGTAAAGATCAGAAGTAACCTTGTCATGGCTTTGTGATTTCGCCGGGATTGAAAATATTCGCGGTTTAATGAAAAATTTTGAATTTTTTCAACACAAAATATATGGTCTATTTTACCCGCTAAATATTATCCGATGACCACCCAAATTGGTAGGCTTCTTCCCCGTCCTAAACTCTAGCTACATGCGAAATTCCGCGTCGATTTGTCTATAATTGCGACCTGTATAGCTACTGCAAAATCCGACATTTTTTCAGTATTTGGTCCATTTCAACGCCTAAACATTTGGCGATCATCTCAAAAGAAATAGGGTTCTATTCTGGCCCAACCCCGACCTCCATTCCAAATTTCGTGAAGATCGGGCCATAATTGCGACCTGTAGAGTGATTACAAATTAACATGGACAGACGGACAGACGGACAGACGGACAGACGGACGGACGGACATACATAGCTAGATCGACTCAGCTCGGCGAGCTAGGATGATCCATATATACTTTCCTATGTGGGAAACCAATATTTCGAGGTGTTACATAATTTTTGGCCCAATCAAACTTATAATACCCCCAACACATAGTGTTGTAGGGTATAAAAATGTTTGAGAAACATTGACTATCCTTTAATTATACGTTTGATTATAAGTTTTATTGGGCCAAAAATTATGTAACACCTCGAAATATTGATTTCCCACATAGGAAAGTATATATGGATCTTCCTATCTCGCCGAGCTCAGTCGATCTAGCTATGTATGTCCGTCCGTCCTTCTGTCCGTCTGTCAATGTTAATTTGTAATCACTCTACAGGTCACAATTATAGTCCGATCCTCAAGAAATTGAAAATGGAGGTGCGGTTATGATCAGAGTAGAACTCTATTTCTTTTGGAGATGATCGCATAATATTTAGGGGTTGAAATGGACCAAAAACTGAAAAATTTCCTGATTTTGCAGTTGGTCTAGTGGTCGCAATTATAAACCAATGGAAGCGGAAGTTAGCATGGTGCTAGAGCTTAGGGCTGGGCAGAAGCCTTCCAATTTTGGTCATCGGGTAATATTTAGTGGGTAAAATATACCATAACATTTGTGTTAAATGAAAGTCATATCTTCCATTAAACCGCGAAAATATTTAATCCCGACGAAATCACAAACAGATGAACAAGTCAATTCTGACCGTTACGTCGATGCCAATAGTTAATATATCGAATATATATAGCGAAATTTATACAATTTGTATATATAAAGGAAGGGGATGTTAGCTATAATGCTTATATCTCAAGAATGGCTGGACCGATTTTGACAAATTTTGTCAATTCAGAATGCCCTCTTGGCATAAAAGTATAAAATCTAAAAAAATCTCATAAAAATAAGTCAAAAATGACGTTAATATATATTTTGTAGTATTTTGTGAATTTTTTTTTTATTTTTTCATATTTTTTATCGCATGCGATTTTTTCAATGTGACTTATAATATTAAGGTGTACATTTTGTAATATTTTTTCACCTTACAACATAGGTTGGGGCTATTATATGCAGATTGCAATTATCGTCCGATTATCTCGAAAATTTTCACAAGGGTAGGGTAAGGCGCAGAAGGACTAAGCCTATTGTTTTCAAAGATGCCCGCAATATATTTAGGGGTTGAAATGGACCAACAACTAAAAATGTTCCTGATTTTGCATCCGTTATAAAGGTCACAAATGGAAACCAAAGGACACGAAATCTCGCATGAAGTTAGAGGACGGCGGGTGGAATGGACCACTATTTTTGTGTGAAAAAGTACCAATATCCGAAATACACAATGGGCGAACTTCTGGCTTTTTTATGCTGATTTCGTTGACGAATATAGCCAAATATCGTTGACAAGCAAATTATATAGATGAGTCTAAATTTAGAGATACAGAGGGGCTTCTTGCTTTTGGAGATGATCGCAAAATATTTAGGGGTTCAAATAAACCAAAAATATAAAAAATTTCCTGATCAAACAACTGAAGACAATAAACGCGCCTGAGAAGAGAGTTAAGGACAGGGAAGAAGTCTACAACAACTAACAGCACTATGAAGTACGTAAATATTGGACAAATATTCCTGGTCGAAATGATAAGGGTAATATGTGGGCAGTGCTCCCTGACATAATTTCAAAAGCGAAATCTTCCAAAATAGATTTGGACATAATGGGACTTCTAATATATTGTAGTGTTGTAGGGTATCACATGGTCGGCCCCGTACGACTATAGCCTTTGCTTACTAGTTTCTTAATAATTTTCGAAAACACAAAAGATAATGGATTTTGTAAGATATTCTTTGAGTAAAAATTGTATTTATACCCTACAACACTATGCGTTGGGGATGTTATAAATTTGATTGGGTCTAAAATATTGTTTCCCAAATAATAAAGTATGTTAGTATCTTCCTACCTCACCGAGCTGAGTCGATCTAGCTATGTTTATCCGTCCGTCTGTCCATGTTAATTTGTAATCACGCTACAGATCGCAATAATGGCCCGATCATCACGAAATTGAAAATGGAGGTAGGTATGGGGTCAGAATAGAACCCTATTGTTTTTGGAAGTGATCGGGAAATATTAAGTTTTTTGAAATGGACCAAAAAAAATCTTGATTTTGTAGTTACTCTACAGTTTACAATCATATACCAATCGAAATTTTGCATGGAGTAAGAGTTTAGGCCTGGGCAAAGTCTACTAAATTAGATGGTCAACGAACAATATTTAGCGGGTAAAATGAACCATTATTTTATGTAAAAAAAAAACAAATTTTTAACTAAACCGCGAATATTTTTAATACCGGTGGAATTACATTAAAAAGTCAATTCTGCCCATTAAGGTGATGCCGATAGCCAAGATATCGGATATATATAAAAATAGTTAAAATCTATACAAAAAAATTGATGTTAGTTGTACCGCGTATAAGACAAAAACCACTGGACTGATTTTCACAATTCTCATCAAATCGGAATGGTTACATGCTAGAAAAGTTCAACAGTTAGGAAAATCGCCTAAAAATATGACAATGAAAAAATGAACATTTTTTTTAAATTCTTTCAATTTTTTCATATTTTTTATCGCATGCGATATTTTAAATTTGACTTATAATTTTTAATTGTAAATTTTCTAAAGAGTGTTTTATACAGGTCGCAATTATCGTCGGATCCTCACAAAATTTTGCATTGGAGTAGTATTAGGGTCAGAATTAAAGTCTATTGTCATGGAGATGTACATTTAGGGGTTCAAATGGACCAAAAAATCAAGTTTACACGATTTTGCAGTCACTCTATAAGCCACAATTGAAACCCAATCGCCACGGAATTTCGTATGAGAAGAGAGTTGAGGTCAAAGAAGAAATCCAAAATTTTGAACGATTTTACTTGCGGTTAAAATGGACCACAACTTTCGTGTGAAATTGTTTTGAATACCTAACAACATGACGGAAACCTAAGGGTAAAATTTGAGATGGGCTCTATTACTTTATTTCAAACACAAAATCGTCCTAATGGAATTTGAACATAAGGGGGATTCCAACATATAGTAGTGTTGTAGGGGATCATATGGGCAACCCGCACGACTATAGCCTATTTTGAAGAACAACAACAAAATATTATTCGATTTCTTTATTTATTTATTTTTTTAACTGAGAGACAAAAATATGAAACAAATAGAAGAAACAAAAAAAGATTAATCGAGGATTCTTCAAACATTTTTGGATAGACCGAAATATAAGGAATAGCTGATTTCTTCAATATTTTTATACCCTACAAACAATATTTGTATGGCCCAAGGACGAATCCTAGTGAAATTGATGAAAATCGGCTGAAATTTAGATATAGCACCCATATATATAAATATATATATCTTTAAACGATTGTGCACTAAATTGCTAATATCAGTCCCAATGAATTGAATCTTGGCAGTTCCTACAGAACTCATCCTAGAAACAAGTACTTCAAATTTGGTGAAAATCGGTTTAGGTATTGCTATAGCTTCCATGTATAACCAAATCATCCGATTTAGGATTTTAAGTCACTCACAATTGTAATATGCACTCCACAAGATTGATATTTCGAACCAGATATCAGATACAGCTCAGAAATAAGTGCCTAAAATGTTGTCAAGATCGGTTTAGATATGGATATAGCCCCCATATATATCATTATCCGATTTCAGGTTAATTGTGCACCAAGTGGCAAATGTCCTGAATTTTGGCACATCCGACCAAATTCAGTCTAAAAGACATCAAATTTGGTAAAAATTGGTTGAGATATAGCCTTAGCTCAAATACATATATTTCATCCGATTTGGTGTTAAAGTCCCTAACATTCTTAACATGCATTCGGCAACAATGATATTTGGTACCAGGTATCACATACAGCCCGAAAATACATCATACCAAATTTTAACAAGATCTGTTCAAATTTGGATGTATCTCCCATATATACCTTTAACCGATTTTATTTTTTTTGTGCACCAAATGGCTAATATGAGCTCAAATGGTGTGAATTGTGACACTTCCGACATCAGAAAAAATGGCCACCAAAATCTCCGGATACCAATCCGTTGGACTATTGTATCTGGAGCATTTTGGAAAGCAAGGTTGGCACTAAAAAATACCAAAGTGTCGATCACCTCAAGCAAGCACTTTGCCGAGAATGGACAAATATACCGCAGAGCAACATTCGGGCAGCGTGTGACGGTTATATTGGTCGTTTGAAGACCGTAATTCGTGTCAAAGTTGACCAATTTGAACAAATCGAAACTTATTCTAAAATTTGATGCTATTTCCGACATTGTTTGCTTTCGTTGAATTAAATTAAAAAAAAAAATGTAAAAATAATGGCGTTTGACTTTGTTGCAGTTTTTTTTATATCACCATGTATGTTTCATCCGATTTGGTGTGAAATTCCCTTACAAGTGTAATATGCCCTTCACGACAATAATATTTGGTACCGGACATCAGATACAGTTCGAAAATACCTCTACCAAATTGTATCAAAATCAGTTCAGATTTGTATATACCTTCGATATACAACTTCATTTGATTTTACAATAACCGTAAAAAATAACCGCCCACCATATATGTAATATCAGCCCAAATTGTATAGATTTTTTCATATTCAACCGAATTTTTCCATTTGGTGAAACTCGATCCGATATATCTATTGCCCCGAAAATTATTTTTTTAATTTAATTTTTATCGAAGTCCTATCATGCTTCATACAGCAAAATTATTTGGTACTAGAGGTACAAAAGACTCCATCAACTTTGTTGAAAATCAATTCAGAGTTGGATATAGTTCCCAAATATTGACTTTACATAAATTCCCTATATATATATATTTTTTTTTTTTTTTTTGTTATGGAAGAACTACTAAATACGAAAAGTGGTGTAGGGTATCATATAATCGACCACCGGACTTTTGAATTTCCTTACTGGTTTTAAAATAACCTCTCTCGAAGACATACCATGCACTTCATAGCAATTTTATTTCATACGAGTGGTTCAAGTACGTCAAATTTCAGAGTTGGATATAACTCTCATATATTGGCTACTTCTAATTCCAAAATAATAACTACTCTAAAGCCATAATACGCATTTAAAAATAGTTCACAATTTGTGAAATATTCCCAATTTGGAAAAAAAAAAACTCCCAATATAAACGTATATTTGTTACGGATAGTCGGTCCCGCCCGACTGGTTAATAATATCGTTTAAATCACAGGTTAGTAAGATATTTTCGTTTAGAACTATCTAAATTTTCGGAACGGTTTGTATCGTACTTTTTTAACGAAATTGAGATCCAATTTCATACATACTATTATTACTAATTGAAGTTGATTAAATTTGGTTCGTTTATTGAGCGTAAAGAAGATTAATTAGCACCTAGACAAAACACTTTCCAGAATATCCCCTTTCTATTTCTATATTTTCAAAATTAAAAAAAAAAAATCTGCAAAATTCTCCAGACCTTAAAGCATTTCATTTATGTACTTTACAACATTATTTGTATTTTTATCACATTACAATACAAATTTTCTTCGTTTTTTTTCGTGGCAGAGTCTTTCCACCACGTCTTTAATTAAACGTAAACATTCCTTTATTTCTTCTGATGCCAAGAAATGTCATTTCATTCTACTATCACATTGCACGCCTCTTTTCCAATGATGACATTTATGAACTTATGAAGACTTGCTGCTCGGTTATAAATCATTACACATCACTTAATGCTCCAGCTCGGTGGTGCACATCTTCTAAAGGAAAGTAAAGCAACGAGAAAAAAACAAACAATAAAGTGTGGCGCTGCTTATTGCCAAGAAAACGGAGAACAACCTCAGTGGAAAATATGTTTTCTTTTTAATGAAAGGAAAACAGAGAGACAAAAAAATAACCAAAGACGCGAAATGACGAAAAAATACACAATAAAACACTTGTAAGAGACAAGTACAACGACGGCAAAGAAATGGGGTAAAACATAACCCAGGGAACAGATTGGCGAGATATATGTACAATGAGGGATACAACAAGTAAAAACGCTGTAAGTTCGGCCGGGACGAACTTTGAATACCCTCCACGGTTTGGAACGAATTTGGCAATTAAAAAAAATACGTTAAAAATTCTGTTAAAATCTTAAAATACCGAATGTATCTGTTACATTAGGGTCTATACGACGACATGGACCTGCATAGGTAACTTTGGTCAATAGCCCTTACAATATTCAAATAAGAAACTTAAAAAAAAAACGGTGAATAATGTAGCTAAATTCATCAAAATACCGAAAATCGAGAGGTACCGTTATATGGGGGCTATATGAAGACGTGGACCTGCACAGACGATTTTCTGTCTTAGGCTGTAGTATCCATTACGAACTTCAAATACAAAATTTGAAACAATTAAGAATAATAATATCGCTAAAACCATCAATATACCGAATATCGGGGGTGCCGTTATATGGGGGCAATACGAAGACGTGGACCTGTACAGATTTGCTATCATGGGCTGTAATATGCACTACGAATATCAAATACCAAATTTGAAAGATTTCCGGTTAATAATGTCGTTAAAATCAACAATGACCCAATATCCGGAAGTACCGTTATATATGGGCTATACGAAGAGGTGGACCTGCACAGACAATTTGGGCTATACCAAACCGTGGATCTACACGGCTTATTTTCAATACCAAACGTCCTGCAGACATAATATACATTTGAGTAAAATTTTATCAATCGACTTCAATTCGTTCGGAAGCTAGAGTGATTTCCACATATTCTTATATATATATATTCTTTGTGGGGTCTAATATGTATATTTCGAGGTGTTACAAACGGAATGACAAACTATGGTGGAGGGTATAAAAACTGCAATAAAGTCAAACGCCATGATCTTTACATTTTTATACCCTCCACCATACTATGGAGGGTATATTAACTTTGTCATTCCGTTTGTAACTCCTCGAAATACTCATGTCAGACCCAACAAAGTATATATATATATATATATATATATATATATATATATATATATATATATATATATATATATATATATATATTCTTGATCAGCGTAAAATTCTAAGTCGATTTAGCCATGCCCGTCTGTCTGTCTGTCTGTCCGTCTGTTGTAATCACGCTATCTTTCGAACAAATTGAGACAGAAGGCTAAAATTTTGCACACGTGTTTATTTTTCCAGTAGGCAGGTTAAGTTCGTAAATATAGGTCCACGTTTTCATATAGCCCCCATATAACGGTACCTCCCGATATTCGGTATTTTGACGATTTTAGCTACATTATTCACCGGAATTGTTTCAACTTTGGTATTTGAAGTTCGAAATGGATACTACAACCTATGACAGAAAATTATCTGGGCAGGTCCACGTCTTCGTATAGTCCCCATATATTCGGTATTTTGACGAGTTTAGGTACAATACCCACCGAAATGTTTTGAGATATCGTATTTGACGTTAGTAATGGATGCTATAGCCTGTGACAGAAAATTGTCTATGCTGGTCCAGGTCTTCGCACAGCTCCGATATAATGGTACCTCCCTATATACGATATTTTTATGATTTTAGCTACATTATTCACCGTTTATTTCAAATTTCGAATTTGAATATGGTAATGGCTAATGGCAAACAATGCCTATGTAGGTCCATGTCGTATAGACCCCAATATAACGGCAATATTCTGTATTTTTAAAATTTAACAGAATTTTTTAAAGACTTTATTTTTTTAAATTTCTAAATTCGTTCCAAATGGTGGAGGGTATTCAAAGTTTGGCCCGGCCGAACTTACTGCTTTTTAACTTCTTTTTATTGATTTTATTGAAAAAAATTTCAGAAATTTTAGAATAACAGCCTGTTCCACGATCTCGAAAGAAAATTTGTGCGAACGAAGGCTACTCACTCACTTTCGTATAAGAATGCGTTCCACTAACTTTCGTTCTTTCTTTCGCATAGCCTTACGTCATTCAGTGTTGCTAAATATTATTTGGAAAAATTAATCGCGAAATAAGGCAAAAAAAAGCGCCAAATGTCTAATTTAAACGCGAAAAAGCAGCAGTGGCTCTGTCTCAACTGACAGTTCGGTTGTAAACAAACAAATTGTAAATAAACAAACAAAATAAAATTTCTAGTGATTGTGTTCAAACTATTTGTGTTCTTAAAAAATAAAAAAAAAATGAATATTTCTGTAGCCCTATTTTTTATGGATGGAGGCATTTAAGAGATGCTTCGAATTTATTTGAAGTACCTAACAACCAGTAAGTATGATTGTATTTTTACATTTTTGAAATAATAAAAAATGAATTTTTCTAGGTTTGTGTCTTCCAGTGGTCTTCAAGGGATTGCCTGCTGCTTCCAAAAATTGGCACTCCTCTGGCGAACTTAGGATTCTCCTCCATATACTCAACTAGTGCCCGCAGCTGTGTTGTTTTTTCGTGCTGGAATTGAGAAAATAAAAAAATATATGTTTGTTGTTCACAGATTAAATTGCATTTATTATTTTTACTTACATTTTTCTTTCCATTTTCAATCAAGGAATGTTTATGTTAAAACAATTTTCACTAATTTTTATCATTCGACAGCAAACACACAAGTGACTGATTTTGACATTTGTGTTCGCATGCGTACGAAAGAAAAAAGATAGTGGAACGCAAAATTACACTGAAACGCTTACGTTTTCGTTCGCTTTGATTTTCGTGCAAATTTTCGTTCTGATGGATTTTAGTGGAACGGAAATCAGCTGTTTGTCGTGTAAAAGTTTTGCGAACGTATTCTTTCGATATCGTGGAACAGGCTGTAAGTTTAGATTTGTTCTAATTGAAAACCTTTGGCACGAAATATGGCCTTCAACCGGCCAATGAAACCATCACATGCGGCCCAAATTTTCCGCTGCGTATTTTTGGCCATTCCATTGTGCGCTGGAAATGAAGCGAGGAATCTGATTTTGTAACCATTTTTGGGTGGCGCGTCCTGATTGCGATGGTGCTGAGTCCTGTTGGAATTTCCAAGGTCTGCGGCCAGAATGTTTGCGAGTCCAAGGCTTTAATACACCCTCCAGAATATTTTCGCGCCTGAGTTCTGGTAGCCAATCGAAGGTGCACATTTTCAGCTGACCTCTTTGGCAAGTAAAAACGATCATTATGCTTGTTTACAAACTGCTGGACAACGAATGTTTTTTCTTCGGAGAAAACAAAATTCGCAGGTTCACCACTTTCGGCAAAGCGAAGCAATTCTTTACTTCTTTTGAGTCTATTTTCTTTCTGTTGCGGTGTAAGCTCTTGAAATTTTTGGAATTTCAATGGCTTTACCCCGAGCTCATTTTTCAATATTTGCCGAATGGAATATTGCGATATGTTCAGCTCTCGAGCTACTTTTCGGCCACCGCGACGCGGGTTTCGATCAAGTAGCTTCTTTACTTTTCGAACCATTTGCATTATTTTGCTGTTTTCTTCCGTCTACTTCCTTGACGTCGAAATTAACATCCTATTCCATTCAGACTTGGTTTATCTCATTATTTTAATCAATACAAGATCTATTATAAATATGGTTGAGATCGGACCATTCCCTCTGGTACCTCCACCTCAAAGAGTCATAGTTTTGAATAAGCATTAAAATCAAAAAAAAAAAAAAAAAATCCGAAATAGGCATCCAGTTCTCTTCATATTTCACACTTCCCAATATTTCTAGTAACATAAGATCTTCTGTGAAGATGGGATATATCGGTCCACTCCTTCTGGTACCTCCCCCACAAAGGGTTAAAATTTTGCATGCCCATGAAGCTCATAAAACGCGAAATAAGCACCCGATTCCATTCAAACTTGCCAGATCTCAATATTTCTATCAACGCAAGATCTTTTGTGAGGATGGTAGAAATCGGATCAATCCTTCTGGATCTCATAAAGGGTCAAAGTTTTGAATAACCAAAACGATCATAACAACCCGAAATAAGCATTTGGTTCTCTGCATATTTCACACATCCCATTATTTTCACTAACACAAAATCTGCTGGGAAGATGGGATATATTGGTCCACTCCTTCTGGTACCTCCCCCACAAAAAGGTCGAAATTTTCAATATCCATGAAGCTCATAAAACGCGAAATTGACATCCGATTCCATTCAAATTTGGCAAATCCCAATATTTCTATCAACGCAATATCTGTTATAATGGCGGTAGAGATCGGACCATTTATTTTGCTACCTGCCCCACAAAGGATTCAAGATTTTGATTTTCTTATAATTAGGTCATTACAATATTTTTATCTGTGTTAGATGAGGGATGTATGAAAATGGAATATTTCGGTTTACTATATCTGGTAACTCACGCAAATTTCAACATTTTCTAAAAATTATCACATGTCTTATATAAGGTGAAGGAAGCAGTCAATATAGTCCAAACCTGGCACTTCGCAATATTTATATCATATTTATTTAGGTCCGATAAGAAATGCACTATATTGAACCATTCTTTCAAAATCCATCCCATAGAAGGTCAAGAGTTTGAATAATCATAACAGAAGTCAGAATATTTTTAAATAATCGAACATGGGCTGAGGATATAAATATGTCGGCAAAACCGACCGATACTTTTTTACGTGTTATGTACTCACTTTCCTACTTATTATATACACTTATAGGTACTAATTAACATGCTCACTTACCCACTTACTTATTCAATTACTTTCTTAGCTACTTACTTACTGATTTATTTTCTAACTAACTTTGATACTATCTACTACTCAGTTACTATCTTCCTTATTTACATAATTTGCAATTCGTTTCATTCACAATACTTGTAAAATTTATTTCCAAATGTTTGATGGGTTACAAGCGAAAGAACCTCATAATTTATATTGCAATATAGCAACAATTTTTTTTAAATCACTTCATAAGCCCAGCAGTACTCATATGGCCCGGCATATGAATCCACACATTCGTACAATCATCTGAAAATAATTACACAATCATAACTTCATTTTTTGGTTGCTTTGGTAAAAATATTAAAATATAAACTCGTCACACATGTGGCCAAATGTGCGTTTTACCCAACTCCAAGACGCAACGCAAGCAGACAAATACGCAAAACTCCTTTTGTTCAAATTGTTTTTTGAATGTAAAAAACAAAGGCAAGAAGAAAATTTTAATAAAATTTTTGCCATGGTTTATTATTTTGCACTTACAGTGCTACAAAAAAAAACCAAAGGAAAGGAAGAGAAAAAGTGAAAACGACAGTCTTTGCATTTAATAAAACAAAATGAAAATGGCCACAAGCACTATTCGCCAGCGTGTGTGTGTGGTGTGTAGAGGTGATTTATTTTTGAATTTCCATTTTCAACATCAACTCTAATACTTTGTCGCCGCCTTATGACTTCTTTTTTAATAACGCCACTAAATTGAATGGAAAATGTAATATTTAGTTCTGGAAATAATGTGAAGAAAAAACCGGGCAAAATGTGAAATAAATCATATATGCCGTGTATTGGCTGGATGAATGGATGGTTGGCTGGTTGGATGGCAACAGCTGCAATAAAATACCAGTTTGTGCTTTGGAATTTAATTTCATTCTTCTTTCAGAATAGAGTCTTAATGTCTGGGCGGTTATGGAAATGGCAATGAAAGAATAAGGATTTTAAAAAGAAGAAGTTTATATGTATAAATATAAGCTTCTTTAGATCCCCAGATACAAATTGATGTGATTAATCAATACTGAAGGAAGAAAATCCACTTTGCAGTTAACATCGCATATAAATATCTATGGATCAATATATAATATTTGAGTTTTGGTCCAGGGTCCAATAGAGAAATCCCTATCGAATGGAAAAATTCAATACCACCTACTGAAATACACCTCAACAAGTGCTCTCACATGGATACCTACTGGTATTAATCACTAAATCGGGATAATTTTCCAGCCGTTTTCTTGTTTCATTACTTTATATATATTTAACAAGCAAAACTACTTTTTACAAATCCGGTTACTAATACATTATTTTAATTTTTGAGTAGTGAAATCACTGACTGACTAACCAAAAATCAACTCCCAGACGAAACGGATTAAGCTAGAATTTAAAAATGCGCCAAGGTCAGACATTGTTTTTCGGATTCCGTACTGAAGCAGTATGAAAATTAATAATAATTGAATACTTTGCATTGACAAAACAAATGAGCCAACATTCTAAAATTTTGGAAATTCGAAATTTAAGATTATGAAAAGTTCAAAAATAATACCAGGCTTCTAAAATGGCACCACTTGTAATACGTGAACGGATGGAGCTACAAAATAGAGAAATTTGGTAGGAGAATCAAGAAAGGAAATAAGTTAGATATACATGGTGAGATTAAAAAAACTGCAACCAATTTCAGACTGCTGTTATATCTAAGCCACTCGTCCGACAGCTGTTAAAATTATTCCAGTGACAGCTCTTTATATTGTTTACAAGCGTATAAAAGCATTTTGGTGAGAATTTTCTAGAAAAAAGTTATTCGTGATGGAATTCAAGCGTGATAGTGTGATTTCTTTATATTTGGATGGAAAACCACAAATGGCTATCGTTAGAACACTCCAGAATTTAAATGTGAATAAATCTTTTGTCGTAAATTAATCCATCGTTTTTTACCGTGATACTGATAGCTTAGCCCGACGTCAAGGAAGTGGAGGGAAGAAAACAGCAACATCAGAAGAAATGGTTCGAAAAGTAAAGAAGCGACTTGATAGAAACCCGCGTCGCAGTTGCCGAAAAATGGCTCGTGAGCTGAACATATCGCAATATTGCATTCGGCAAATATTGAAAAATGAGCTCAGGGTAAAGCTATTGAAATTGCAAAAAGTGCATGTACTTACACTGCAACAGGAAGAAAATAGTCTCAAAAGAGTTAAAGAGTTGCTTCGCTTGGTCGAAAGTGGTGAACTGCCGAATTTGGGTTTCTACGATGAGAAAGCATTCGTTGTCCAGCAGTTTGTAAACAAACAAAATAATCGAGTTTACTTGTCAAAGAAGTCAGCTGAAAATGTGCACCTTCGGTAGGCCACCAGAACACAAGCGCCGGCCATGGTGATGGTGTAGGCCGCCATAACAGCCGATGGTCGCCCTTCGCTCGTATTAATCGACCGTGGCATCAGAATAAATGCCGAATATTATCGCGAAAATATTCTGGAGGGTGTATTAAAGCCTTGGGCACGCAAACATTTTGGCCGCAGACATTGAACGTTACAACAGGACTCAGCACCATCGCACTCAGCACGCGCCACCCAAGAATGGTTACAAAATGTGGTTGCTCGCTTCATTTCCAGCGCACAATGGCCACCAAAATCTCCGAATACCAATCCGTTGGACTATTGTGTCTGGAGTATGTTGGAAAGCAAGGTTGGTACTAAAAATACCAAAGTGTCGATCACCTCAAGCAACCGCTTCGCCGGGAATGGGTCAAACTACCGCAGAGAAACATTCAGGCAGCGTGTGACGGTTTTATTGGGCATTTAAATATAATTCGTGCCAAATGTGACCAATTCGAACAAATCTAAACATATTCTAAAATGTAATGCTATATCCGACATTTTTTGCTTTCATTCAATAGAATTTAAAAAAAAAAATGTAAAAATTATGGCGTTTGACTTTTTTGCAGCTTGTTTTATCTCCCCTTGTATGTAGGTGTTTTTTGATGCTAATGTATGCTAAGTGTCCCAAATGTACTAAATTTAGAACAGTTTGGTTTAGGGTGAACGGATGAAGCTAGAATTTGTAGATTATTTATTGGGGTCACTGTTGGTTGTAGGTTTGTGATAAATAGGTGGTTTTGGAAACGTGTACTCAAGTGCACGAAAAGTGCTACATAGTACTATATTTGGTACATTGGGTGAACAGATAGTGCTAGAAATTTGAAATTTGGTTCTACGGTCGCTATTCATGTGTACCCTGGATGGAGGGGGTTTCGGAAATGTGTGTTATTATTGTAAGAAAAGTACTGAATAGTACTTAATTTTGTATTTTGTGACATAAAATTCTGAAATTTGATTTTTAGATTACTGATGGTATTTGTGTTTGACATTTGGCGGTGGTTGGGAAATGCGTCTTTGATTTGTACGAATATCACCAAATTGTACTGAAATTGGTACTTGGTAAAGGAATAGGGCTGGAATTCTCAATTTTAATTAATATTAATTAATACTTGTCAAAATTAATATTGAGGTCAGTTTGGTTTTGAAAATGTGTATTTTAATTGTACGAAAAGTACTAAGTGGTACTTAGGGAGTGAGTTTGAAGGAATATGTCGGAAATCCTTAAATTTTACATAGATGTCACGGTTGGTGTCTGTTGTTAAGTATAGAGGTGGTTTTGGGAATGTGTCCTATATTTGTACGAAATGTACTAAATGGTACTAAATTTGGTATTTCCAGCCGTTTTTCGAGGCTGGAATCCCGAAATTTGATTTTTAGGCCACTGTTGGTATCCAGAATTGAGATATGGAATTAATATTGGAAATGCGTATAATATTTGTAAGAAAAGTTTTAAATGGTACTAAATTTGATATTGGGTGAAGGGATAGAGCTGAAATCCTGAAATTTGATATAGATGTCACTGTTGGTGTATGTAGTTAACTATGGATGTGGTCTTGAAAATGTGTCCAATAGTGGTTCGAAAAGTACTAAATAGTTCTCAAATTATTATTGGGAGAAGAGCTGGAATCCCCAATTTAATATTAAGATCTCTGTTGATATCTTATGGTGAGATCTAGTGTTGGTTTTGCAAATGCGTCATATAATTGTTCCAAAAGTACGAAATGATGCTAATTTTGGATTTATTGGTGTCTTGAATAGAGAGATGTTGATTGTTTTGGATATGCGTACTAAATATTAATAAATTTGGTATTGGGTGCAGGGATAGAGCAGAAATTCTTAAATTTAATATGGAGACATTGAAATAGTTTTGAATAGAAAAATTGGATGTTAGTACATTCTGCAATGGTTTTACTTATATGCTCCCCCGTAAACTTCAAAATTAAAGATTTTGAAGACTTTGTTGATGTAAAAATTGTACATGTTCCTATTATTCTCCTATTACACCACAAGGTGGTCAGGGTATTATGTCTTTGTGCATTTGTTTGTAACAGGCAAAAGGAAACAAGATTGACCCATAGTTCCTTTTGATGATCTGCATAGAATCACATTCTGAGTCGATTTATGCATGTCCGTCCGTCCGTCTGTCCGTCCGTCCGTCTGTCCGTCCGTCCGTCTGTCCATGTATTTTTGTAAACAAAGTACAGATCGTATTTATTGCCCTATCCAGATGAAATTTCGCACAAATCATTTGTTTGGCCCAAGGACGAACCCTATTGAAATTGGAGATAATCGGTCAAAATTTGGATATAGCTCCCATATATATCTTCGTCCGATTTGCCTTTTATTGTGCACCAAACGTGTAATATCAGACCGAATAGTATGGCATTTTGCACATACAACCAAATTAAGCCAGAAAATAAGTATGCCAAATTTGATCGAAATCGGTTCAGATATAGCTATAGCTCCTATATATATTTTTCATCCGATTTGTTATTTTTGTCCTCCGCAGCCGTAATATGCACTCTGTAAAAACAATATTTGGGGAAATATATCAAATACAGCTCAGAAATACATTTGCTAAATTTTATCGAGATCGGTTCAGATTTGGATATAGCTCCCATATATAACTTCGTCCGATTTACCTTTGATTGTGCACCAAACGTCTAATATTTGCCCAAATTGGATGAAATTTGGCACTTACGACCGAACTGAGTTTAGAAGCTAGTATGTCAAATTTGGTGAAGGTCGGTTCAGATATAGCTATAGCTCCCATATATACTGTTCATCCGATTTGTCATATTTGTTACCCACAGCCGTCATATGCACTCCGTAACAACGATATTCAGGGAAATATATGAAATACAGCTCAGAAATATCTTTTCCAAATTTTATAAAGTTCGGTTTCGATTTGGATATAGCTCCTATATATATTTTTATCCGATTTCATATTAATTGTGCACCAATTGGGCAAAACAAGTCCGAATTTAAAAGATACAAATGCATCGGCATATTTAGTCCTTTGAACTTTAAATTATAATTATAATCATAGCGTGTATTATTGAATTCTCCTATAAAAACTTTTAATTGTTATGCGGAGCTCTACTAAATCAGCAAAGTGGTGTAGGGTATCATAATGTCGGCCCCGCCCGACGTTAAGACTTTCTTTACTGGTTTATTTTTAAATAATATAAAGTTAAACAATTTTAAAAGCAGTATGTTCGGCCGGTCCGAACTTTGAATACCCTCCACCATTTGGAACGAATTTTTAAATTTTCAAAAAATAAAATCTTTAAAAAATTCTGTTTAAATTTTAAAAATGCCAAAAATAGCCGTTTTCTTTGGAGTCTATACGACGTGGATCTACATAGGCATTGTTTGTCGTAAGCCATTACTATATTCAAATTCGAAACCTTGAAATAAACGGTGAATAATGTAGCTAAAATCATCAAAATATCGTATATAGGTATGTACCGTTACATCGGAGCTGTGCGAAGACTTGGACCAGCATAGCAAATTTTCTGTCATAGGATATAGCATCCATTACGAAGTTAAAATACGACATCTCAAACAATTTCGGTGTGTATTGTACCTAAACTCGTCAAAATACCGAATATAGGCAGGTACTGATATACGGGACCTGGGCCAGCATAGACAGTTTTCTGTCTATTACGTATTTAGAATTCATAATGGGATCAACAATTCCGGTGAACAATGACAATAAAATCATCAAAATACCGAATATCGGGAGGTATCGTTATATGGGGGCTATATGAAGACGTAGACCTGCACAGACAATTTTCTGTCTTAGGCTGTAGTATCCCTCTCGAACTTCGAATACCACATTTGAAATAATTCCGGTGAAGAATGTCGCTAAAATCATCAAAATACCGAATATCCGGAGGAACCGTTATATGGGGGATATGTGAAGACGTGGACCTGCCTACTGGAAAAACAAACATGTGTGCAAAATTTTAGCCTTCCATTTCAATTTGTACATAAGATAGCGGGGTTAAAACAGACATACGCTGATCCAGAAGGGTCTGACATAAGTATTTCAAGAAGTTACAAATGGAGGGACAATGAAATGTACCCCCCATAGTATGGTAGACAAAAAATTTGATTGTAACCCGGAAAATCATATTCCAAGTCAGTTAGACTTTGTAGAGAACCAATCAATCCTGAAATCGCGTGTTAAAATATAGCCGGCAACCTGACATATGTAGGCAAGTGGTCGTGTTACGCCCCTAGTAAAGGCAAAACATAAGTATCTACTTGCCATATCCGATTTATTATTTCAATAAGCAACTATGCAATACAGAATTAACATATTTAATATGTCCACATAACCTTGAAAACCAAATTTATTTAATGTATTAAATAAATTTAAGTATGTTATAAAACTATGTAAGTATCTAACCGTTAAATTAGTTGCAATTTTGCCATTGACATAACCCCTTTTAAAACGTTTTCAAACAACCTCCCAACTTTGTCAACAAACAATTCTAACTAGACACGGAAAAATCATTGCCACTGTTTTCATTTTTCTTGTCACATCATTAACTTTTTTTCTTTAATGAAATCTGTCTTCCCTCCCCCCAACCTCTTACAGCTCGTCACGCCTGCTTATGATATATTCTGTATAAATTAAATGGTGCAAAGCGAAAGTTTAGTTTGCAAAATAAAATTAATTGAAATGATGTGAAGTGAGTGAGCGAGCGAGTGAGCCAGCAAAGCGACTGAAGATGAAAGCAATGGAAAACGTACAACAACAACAAGTACACCGAGCAAAATACACAAAAGATTTAATTTCTCCTACTTACACCCTATTATACAATACTTCAGAATTTGTTGACTTTTGATCTTAACCCTTGGTGGAAACTTGATGGACGGGCACAAGAGAAAAATGAGGAAACTTTTCAATGGTGGCATGTAACACTAGCTCCCGAGAAGTACTAGATTCGCAAACACTAAACTGATGGAACAAAAAAAAAATGAAAGAGAAACGCGAACACAAAGTCTAAAGCCTGAACTACATATACATTTACACACAAATGTACACCCAAATTGACAAAGGATTTTGCGGAACAGCGATTTCGTAAAGAGAAAATGAAAACTAACTCTAACCGCTCTCAAGTAGAGTAAATTAGATGGAAAAAGTCAACAACCACTGAAATCATTAGTTTACACTTTTTGCGAGCTTTCTTTTTTTGGATAAAGAAAGGGAAATATATAAAATAATGCATACACAGGAACATCAAAGAGGAAGGAGATATGGTGATCTTTACAAAAAGAGGGGAATCCCAAATTTTCCTACATCAAACCAGTAAAGAAAGTCCTAAAGTCGGGCGGGGCCGATTTTGTGATACCCTACACCACTTTGCTAATTTAGTTGAGCTCCACTTAATAATTAAAAGTTTTTATGGGAGAATTCAATCATACACGCTATGATTATAATTATAATTTAAAATTCAAAGGACTAAATATGCCGAAGCATTTGTATCTTTTAAATTCGGACTTGTATTCCCCTTTTGGTGCGAAATTAATTTTAAATCGGATAAAAATATATATGGGAACTATATCCAAATCTGAACCGATCTCGATAAATATTGGCAAATATATTTCTGAGCTATATTTGATATATTTGCGTGAATATCGTTGTTACGGAGTGCATATTACGGTTGTGGGTAACAAATATAACAAATCGGATGAACAATATATATGGGAATATATAGCTATATCTGAACCGATCTTCACCAAATTTGACATACTAGTTTCTAGACTCAATTTGGTGGTAAGTGCCAAATTCCATCCCATCTAGACAAATATTGGACGTTTGGTGCACAATAAAAAGTAAATCGGACGAAGTTATATATGGGAGCTATGTCCAAATCTAAACCGATCTCGATAAAATTTGGCAAAGATATTTCTGAGATGAATTTAATATATTTCCCCAAATATTGTTGTTGCAGAGTGCATATTACGGGAGCGAAGGACAAAAATAACAAATCGGATGAATAATATATATGGGAGCTATAGCTATATCTGAACCGATTTCGATCAAATTTGGAATACTTATTTTTAGGCCTAATTTGGGTGTATATGCAAAATTCCATACTATTCGGGCTGATATTACACGTTTGGTGCACAATAAAAAGCAAATCGGACGAAGATATATATGGCAGCTATATCTAAATTTTGTCCGATTATTTCCAATTTCAACAGGGTTCGTCCTTGGGCCAAGCAAATGATCTGTGCAAATTTTCATCTGGATCGGGCAATAAATGCGACCTGTACTTTGTTTACAAAAATACATGGACAGACGGACGGACATGCATAAATCGACTCAGAATGTGATTCTATGCAGATCATCAAAAGGAACTATGGGTCTATCTCGTTTCCTTTTGCCTGTTACAAACAAATGCACAAACACATAATTCCCTGACCACCTTGTGGTGTAGGGTATAAATAGTACACATTTCCAGCCCACCTCCATTCTCGATCCCAGATTCCAACTGAGACATGAATACCAAATTTCGGGATTCCAGTCTTATCCCTTAACCAAATACCCAGTTTAGTACCACTTGGTACTCTTAAAACAATTATAGTACACATTTCCCAGGTCAACTTCACATCTCAAACATAGAAACCTCTATATCAAATTTGATGATTCCAGCTCTATCACCAAATTTAGTATATTTTAGAAATTTTCGTAAAATTAAATTTTAGAATTTTAACTCTATCCCTTCTTCCAATACCAAATTTAGTAACATTTAGTACGCATATCCAAAACAATCTACATCTTCCCATCCCAGACATCAAGCGTGTTTGAAATTTTGTACCACTTAGTACTTCATATGCAAATAGAGGTTGCGTTTCCCAAACCACTCCATATCTTAATCCCAGAGACCTCAATACCAAATTACCATAAATAGTACCACTGAGTACTTGAGAACAATTATAGGATACATTTCGAAAACCAACTCCATATCTTAAGCACAGACACGAACTGGGAACTCAATATCAAATATGAGCATTCCAATTCTATCCCTTCACCCAATACTCGTTTTAGTACTTTTCGAACAACCGCAGTACACATTTTCAAAACCATCTCCGTATCTCAATTCCAGATATCAAAAGAGACCAAAACATCAAATTTGTAGATTCCAGCCCTATCCTTTCACCAATACCATATTTAGTACCATTTAGTACTTTTCGTACAAATGTAGGACGTGGATTGAAAATCCACAGTCAAATTTCAAACAGAATTTTTACTCTATCCCTTCGTCCAATGCCAAAATTAGTACCGTTCAGCACTTGTCGCACACTTATAGTACACATTTCCGAAACCGCCACTAAATGTTCATTTTACACACGCACAGCGACCCTAAAATCAAATTTCACAAATTGTAAATATAGTACTACCTAGTACTACTCGTGCGCTTTTAGTACACATTCTATCACAATTTTATCGCCAACATGACCCCAATACACAATTTCAAAATTCGAGATTTATCTATTTACCCTAAACCAAGCTGTTCCAAATTTAGTACAATTTAGTACAGTTCGCACACTTAGTACACATTTCCAAAACAAACTTGCTTTCCAACCATAATTTCCATTCAAAATTTCAAGTTTCTAGCTTTATCCATTCACATAATAGCAAATGATACCATTTTAGATGTTTCGTAACATTTCAGAACACTTCCAAAAGTTCGAATTTCCCAAATCTGTCTATATATCCTGCATCTATGCTGCACACCAACAGTGACTCTCATTCTAAATTTCAAAATTCCAGCCAAATTTAGTACCACCTCCAATTTTCAGGATACCACCTCTTTTGGTTCACGAAAATCCAAATTATACCTAATTTAGTACACTTAAGTAAAAATTTCATAACTACCTACATCGTACAGTCCAATAGCAATCTTGTTTCTAAATTTCAGAATTCCAACTCTATTGGTTCTCCCAAAATTTAAATTGTACCAAACATACTACATGCACCAATTCTACGCTCCCGCAGTAATTCCAATTCCAAATTTAAGGATTCCAACAGGGTTCGCCCAAATACAAATTATACCATATTTAGTACATTTTAGTACATATAAGTACACAATTCCAAAGCTACCTACAATTTCCCAGCCCTACACTCCGACAGTAATATTATTTCCAATTTTCAGGATACCTCCTCTTTTGGTTCACCCAAATTAAGTACCATTTAGAAAAATCTTATTTTAAAATTGCATAAATTTACCAAATTTTGTGTCATTTCGTACACTTAAGTACAATTATTCATAACTACCTACATCATACAGTCCAATAGTAATCTTATTTTTAAATTTCAGAATTCCAGTTCTATTGGTTCCCCAAAATCGAAATTGTAGCAAATTTAGTACCATTTAGTACTCTTCGTGAACATTAGTACAAATTTCGAAAACTTCCTCCATATCCCAATCCTACACTCCTCCGGTAATGTCAATTTCAAATTTCTTGATTCCAGCTCTATCCGTTACGCCAAATTCAAATTGTTCTAAATTTAATGCCGTTTAGTACCTTTCGTATCCATGAGTACATTCTTCTAAAACTACCTCCTTACATTGACTCTACTCTCCAACCTTGATTCCCATTCCAAATTTCAAATCAGTTTCAGCTTTTAGCTCTAACCGTTCACAAGATACGGAATGGTTCCATATGTAGCACATTTTACTATTTTTCGTACACTTATGGTGGGAATTTCCAATAATCCTTTGGTACATGCACTCCGTCAGTGACCTTTATTTTAAATTTAAGAGTTCTAGATGTACTGCTCCCTTATACACAAGGGTACCATACTTAGTACCTTTTTATACTTTTCGTACCGTTCTAGTAACTTCGGACCAAGAATGGCCCTCACCATAAAATTCAAGATTCTTTGATCGTTTCTTCTGTCGTTTAATGAATCGTTAAGACAGTCATTCCGCGAGTCAGCCAATTACTTTTTATACCCTGAGCCATATGGCTAGAGAGGGTATATAAAAAGTACCTCTTTGGACCAAATCCGTTTCAGGAAATTTGGAATCGATCTAGCGATATCCGTCTGTGCGCACGATAACTCTTCAAGGGAGTTGGTCCAAACTTAGTACATGGTAATATTATTATCAAACTTGAATCGAGTTCGGAGATTGACACTATCGGTCCACTCCTTCTGGTGCCTTCCCCAAAAATTTCAAAATGTTCAAAAAATATTTTACTGCACAGAAAGAGAAAGCATAACCCAATTTTGTTCCAACTTTGCAAATCAAAATATTTGCATCAATTCTAGGTCGAGTTCGGACAATATAGGTCCAATCCATCTACTACCTCCCCCACAAGGGGTCAATATTTTGAATATTTATAACTCTTATAAAAACTGATAGAGGAGTCCGATTTTCTTCAAATTACACACATCACAATATTTTCATTAACCCAAGGTCTTGTCTGAAGATGAAATACACTCCTTCACTCCTTCTGGTACCTACCCCACTAAGGGTCGAAATTGTGAATATTCATGAAGCTTTAAATAACCAAAAACGATCATAAAATCCGAAATAAGCATCCGGTTCTCTTTAAAATTCAGAATTCCATTATTTCTACTTACACATGATCTGCTGTGAAGATGGAATATATCGATCCACACATTCTGGTATCTCCTCCACAAAGGGTAAAATTTGTGAAAATCCATGAAGGACATAAATCACGAAATTAACATTCGATTCCATTCAGACTTTGCACATCTCAATATTTCCATCAACACAAAATCTGTTGTAAAGATTGTAGAGATCGGACTATATCTGTGATTGGTGGGGCATAAAAAATTGGACGGATCTATTCGACTACCCATTATTGAAACATTTCCTTTGGACTACGATCCATTTGCCACCAAAAAATGGGAAATATGGTAATAAGAACATTCGATTTGGTATCATTACACATTTTTATAATATATTAGTTTATTTCTATGTTAGATCCTAACAAGTTTGTTAATTTATCCTGCCCACTGTTTCCAACCACGAGTTAAAATATGTGTAACCCCTCCTTGTAACATTAGCTTCAAACAACTACACTATCAACAATCTGCAACAAACGCCAGCTTATAAAGCAGCACAAATTCTCCTCCTTCTCCACCCTACAACAATCGATGAACCGTTGAAAAGTTGTTGTCGGTTTTAAAGGAGGCCACTGCAAAACTGATTGTTTTCTTCATTGTTTTACTTGGCCAAATAGATTCAAAAAAAAAAAAAACTCTGCTACAAAACTTTGTCCCTCCATTTATGTATGCAGGTTTTTGTTGTTGTTGCACCCAAGAAGGACAGTTTATCTTAGTTGCCCTCCAACCAAGAAGACGAAAAGCATTGTCTTTTCAACAAATAAAATCATTTATCTTTTGGTCCTTGTAGATGCCTCTCAAAAACAACAAACCAACACATTGTCTTCAATTTGATAAACTAGCAGTAAAATATGAAAAGGAAAAAAGAGAAAACTTTTATTTTTCCCCCATTTCATCAGCAGCAGGCCATTTTTATCCTGCAGAGATAAAGATATGTTAGATATGTAGTTTGGTAACAAAAATTGAAAAAAAAAAAAAAATACAAAAAAATCTTGGAAAAAACTTTTCCATTTTAACATATATTTTTTTGCTATTTTCTTTCTTTCACACCTATATTGGTTCATGGCGAATAACTGTTAAAAGTCTAATGATAATCTTTCATCGCTGTGCAAAAAAAAAATCTTGGAATCAAGCTTATATGGCAGTTAAAATATGCCACCCATTGGGTTTTTGGAGCAGAGCAGCTAGAGTATGTGAATGGATGCTAAGGTTTGACAATCGCAATTGTATCCCTGCCATTAACATCATCTTTGTAATTTTCCTCCCTACTGGAGTTTGTCTCGCATTCGATTCGAGAATAAAAATAAACGCTCTCCGGCTGCAGGCATCAACACCTTTTCTATCAATCTATCTCAAGCTGTCAACATGCTGTGTGACATGTACCATTAGGTGAAAATCACTGGGTGATTTTTCAAAAAAGAAGAACTAGAAATCAAAACAATACTCTCCCTGGTTGTCTGTCTGTGACAAACGAGGGACAAAATATTAAAGTTGGTATAGAATTCAATGATGTTGAATACATAAATATAACTTATATCAATTTAATTTATAGAAAATTTGAGAATTGAATTTCGTAGTCTGCATATTTAAGATTAAAACAGGCTTTCAGCTACAAGAAAACTAAAATCATGTTTAATATTAGAAAATCAATTTATTTGTTATGTATAGGGCCATAATAAGCCTTTAAAAAAAGTCCCATTCCTTAAAATTTCTGTCTGAAGATAGTCAAAAATGGTTTTCGTTCAAAATCTTTTCGAGGAGAGAATATTAGAATACACTCAGTTTTTACCATATTTGGCACATTAGCTAAACGCCAGATGCTAACTAAGATAAAACAAGTAAAATAAGATTACTTGTCCGGCCGGGCCGAGCTTTTAATATCCTCCACCTTATGACCCACAAATACCAATTTTTAGACATATTCGCGGGAAAATGTTGCAAACATCATTAAAATACCGAATATCGGGAGATACCGTAATATGGAGGCTATACGAAAGCTCGGACCTATACATACAATGTTTCGCCACGCGGAATAGGACCCATTATGACCTACAAATATCAATTCTCAGACAAATCCGTGAAAAAATTTGGCAAAAATCATTAAAACACCGAATATCGGGAGGTACCGCTATATGGGGGCTATACCAAAACATGGACTTATACATGCAATGTTTCGCCACCGGAGCTAGAACCCATTATGACCCACAAATACCAATTTTTAGACAAATCCATAAAAGAAAGTGGCAAAAATCATCAAAATACCGAATATCGAGAGGTACCGTTATATAGGGGCTATACCAAAACGTAGACTTATAGATTCAAGGTTTCGCCACCGGAGCTAGAATCCACTATGATCAACAAATACCAATTTTTAGACAAATCCATGAAAAAATGCGGCCAAAATCATCAAAATACCGAATATCGGGAGGTACCGTTGTATGGGGACTATACCAAAACGAGGACCGACATATGTCATTTTCAATACCAACCATCCTAGACACAATAAAAATTATTCTGCTAAATTTTTGACGCTCTACGTCAAATAATGTGGCCTGTATCGTGATTTCAACAGACAGACGGACAGACAGACGGACATCGTTAAATCGACTTAGAATTTTATGCTGATTATGAATATATATACATTATGGGGTCTACGACGAATATTTAGACATGTTACAAATGGAATGACAAAGTTACAATACCATCCTTTCTAAGGTGGAGGGTATAATAAAAAAAGTTCTGGATCTTAAACCAAACGCCTACTAGGATAAATGGGATTTAAATCGCTTGTCCATTTTAATTTCGTATTGACTACCAATTTTGGCTATTACCAAACATACAGGAAGAACATTTTCTTTGTTTATCGATGTCGAGTATCGAACTCATAATCTTCCGCTTTGCAGTCAGACGCCCACACTTTGTACCGGCGTTACTCATTGATAGGGTAGGGTTGATGGGAGAACGAGTTATTGTTTGTTAGTTCACATTAACTTCTTAAGGATTATTCGGCTCATACAGGTCCCAAGTTTTTGCTGGGTATCTAAAGGTCAGTCTACAACTATGTTTTGGCGGGGCCAACAATTATGTAACACCTCGAAATATTGGTCCAGAATTTTATGTTTTATGTTATATATGGATCTTCCTATTTCGCTAAGCTGAGTCGATCTTCGTATGTGCGTTGGGACATTTTATGTTCAATTCACGCTACATATCGCATTTATGTTCCGATCCTCAAAAAAAATCGCATGGAGGTAGTATCAGAATAGAAGCCTATTGTTTTTGAAGTTGATTGCAATATTGTTAAGGGTTTAAATGGACAAAAAACTGAAATTATTGCGGAGTTGTACATTGGGTTAGAGTTTGGCCTGGTAGAACGAATTTGGATAGTCGTAGGATAATATTTAAAGGGTGAAATCGACCATAACTTTTGTGTACAAAAATACAAAAATTTCCATTAAACCCCAAAATTCTAATACACGAAAGGTTCATTCGATATATATCAACGTATGTACAGTCGATACGTATAAAAAATAGATGTTTTTTTTCTCCATATATAACTTAAAAACGGCCGAACTGATGTTCACAATCCCCAGCAATTGAGAATGGCCTTCTAACAGAAAAGTATGTTACCCAAAAAAAATCCATTAAAATATTCAAAAAAATTGAATATTTTTGACTACATTTTTTGATATTTTTTGTCATAATTTATACTTAATTTCAATTTGACTCACAATATTGCATTGAACATTTTTTACACCCTATATTATATACAGATCGCAGTTATCGTCCGGTCGTCACAAATTTTGTATTGGGATAGGGTTAGGGCTAGAATAGGAGCCTATTATTTATTAAGAAGATCGAAAATAATATATATTGTAGTTGAAATGACATTATTTAAAAAGTATAAGTCGGTTTTGCCACAGATGTATACCCTCAGCCAATTTAAATTTATTTTGACTTCTGTCATGATTATTCAAATAAAAAGAGATGCTTATTTCGCCTACTTTGAGCATTTTGTTGGGGGAGGTATTAAAAGGGGAGGGAGGTGTGGGAGAGGTATTGGATATACTCCATCTTCACACTAGATCTTGAGTCGGTAGAAATAATGGGATATGTGAAATACCAAGAGATCCGAATGCTTATTTCTGATTTTACCATTTTGGTTATTCAAAACTTTGACCGTTTGTGTGGGAGATACCAGAAGAAATAGTCCGATCTCTACCATCTTTTTAACAGGTCTTGTGTTGACAGAAATATTGGGATGTACCAAGTCTGAATGAAATCGGATGTTTAGTCCTTTAAATTATAATTATACTCATAGCGTGTATGAGTAAATTCTCCCATAAAAAACTTTTAAATGTTATGTGGAGCTCTACTAAATTAGCAAAGTGGTGTAGGGTTTCATAAAGTCGGCCCGCCCAACTTAAGGACTTTCTTTACTGGTTTTTTATTCCTTTGTTTTTCCTATCCCATAATGGATCATGCAGTAAGTAGTTTATTTAAGAATTCAGATAGATTTTCAAAGGATATATAATTTTACGCAGTAAACTAACTAAATAACTAAAATTTTCTATCTGAACATACCTTTAATAGGACGCAAACTGCATTTTCATGCCGCTTACCATTTTCAAATACAAACCAAAAAAAAACCTTACAATACTTTTGCTCATTTCATATCGTATGAATATAAAATCCATTTTTCACAAAAATAAAGTTCAAAAATTCTCAACATTTTCCTGCAGGAGATGTACTACAGAGTCTTTTTTTATAATTTATTTCTTTGACTCCACAACGGCAACAAGAACAACAACATAAACTGCTAACATTCTTATAGACATTTTACCTTGACAAGGGACGGGACATGCCATGGGCATGCATCATATAAAGCTACTTATATTTACTTTAACCTTTAGACTTTGTTGTGCCATTGCCATTTCCTTCACTGGTTTCTTTTCGATGCCGTTTCAGTTGGCATCTAAGGACTCAAGAGGGGAATTCGTTTTTTCCTCTTCTTCCATTCGACTACTTCTACTTACCCTTTGATTAATTTTGCTATTCATCAGTTTTATTTACTTTTTAACGAGAGTTGATTTCATTCAATTTGTTTCTGTTGACGGTCTTCCGTAGACAGGTTATTGTTGGTGTTGTAGGAGTTTTCCACTCTGTTTACTTCTTTCTCCGTTTTTTTTTTTCATTTCTGTCATATTTCTAACTTCCTTTTTTTCTGTGAACTATGACTATTTGCCTAGCTTGGTACTTCTTGTTACCCAAACATAATGGTTATGCAAAATAATGTTGGATTTATTGTTCAAGTTCGAACATTGAACTTGTAATGGTCACAATGGAAATGGTAAATGAACTTCCCTTATGAATCTGAAGGAATGTGGTTATAGCAGTTCAAGAAGTCAATCACAGTCGGGGGTTGTAAAAAAATCCTATTATATTAAACATTCCAGAATGTATTTTAAATTTTCCTTAAATTTCCCTCCTCACAAGTGTATCTATATATTTCATGCATATAAAATGCAATTTTGTTTTATTGCATCAACGGGGCAAGTTGCAGACAAGTCTGTAGCATAAAAGTTGTTAGACGTTTTTTTTTTTTTTCTTTTTATATTAATTTCAATACTCAGTCGTGTTTTTAATTAATAAGAAACATTTGCAATGTCAAAAGTGTATTTCACTTTGTTGAACTTTGCAATTTAAACACAGACTTTTCTGAACTACCATCCCCCCAACCTCTGGTGTCCTTCAGTTTGGTAAATTTAATTTTAGTTTAACGATTGGTTTCCCTACAGCACCTCAGGACATATTTTTCTGCAATACAAGGAGCAGTCTTAGAGGAGAGAAAAAGTTTAATAATAAAAATAGAAAAGAAAAACTGAGAATACTGTACAACTCCGAATATGGATGGAAAAGTGAAACAGTAAACGGGCAATGCTTGAAAATATTTTTTAATGTGTAAAGGATTCAATATAACCAATTTCTTTTATTGCAAAAGTGAATATTAATTTGAGGCAATGAGAAATACCGGATGTCAACTTAAAGATACAAAATAGTATATACAGGGTGGCCATATTCGACGGACCCATCTGGCAACGCCAGACAGAGATGTCACATCGCTTAATGACATACCGCGTTTGAAGCGTCAGTCCAAGCAGATTTTTACCATGAACCAATACACGCCACGCGAGCGCTCTGAAATAGTTGAAATTTACAAAAAGTCAATTGTGAAAACTCAACGTGCTTTTAAAACATTAAAAAATGTGAGAAGTGCGCCTTCTAAGAACACCATTAAGCGTTTATACGAAAAATTTTCGACTGGTAAGGCTCTTTCTAATCCGAAGAGACCATGTAAAAGTCGACCGAGGCGATCGGACGAGAATATCGCTGCCGTACGAGCCAGTGTTGAGAGATCCCCAAGAACATCCCAAAAACGCCGTTCTCAGCAGTTGGGTATGGCCCGGTCCACTTTACAACGGGTTATTCGCATTGATTTGCATTTGTTCCCGTATTCGATTCAATTGACGCAAAGAATGTTGCCTGCGGACAAGCCTCGTCGATTGGAATGGGCCCAAAGGGCCCAAAGGTCCGTCGAATATGGGCAACCCTGTAACTCTCATTGTGAGTCAATGGGTAAAAATAACAATAAACGTTTTAATCATGTGTTTTTATACCCTCCACCATACATAGTATGGAGGGTATATTAAGTTCGTCATTCCGTTTGTAACTCATCGAAATAATCATTTTAGACCCAACAAAGTACATATATTCTTGATCAGCGTAAAATTCTAAGAAGATTAGCTATGTCCGTCCGTCTGTTGTAATCACGCTACAGTCAAAACGAATTAAGATAGGAGGCTAAAAGCAGGTCAAGTTCGAAGATGGGCTATATCGGTCCACCATATCGTATAGCCCCCATATAACGGTACCCCCGATATTAGGCATTTTAATTATTTTAGCCACATTTTCTAATGGAATTGTCTGAAATTCCACAAACGAAGTCTCTTCTGTGTACTTTACCCCCTGAAAGAGAATTGTCTATATAGGTCCACGATATCGTATATCTCCCATATAACGGTACACCCCGATATTCGGTATTTTGACGATTTCAGATACATTTTTCAACGGAACTGTCTGAAAATCCATACAAGAAGTTCCTTGTAGATACTTTATCCCTTGGAAGAGAATCATCAATATAGGTCCACGATATCATATAGCCCCCATATAACGGTACTTCCCGATATTCGGTATTTTGATGATTTTACCCACATTTTTCAACGGAATTGTCTGAAAATCCACAAAAGGAGTTCCTTGTGAGTACTTTATCCCCTGGAAGATAATTATCTATATAGGTCCACGATATATTGGTATAGCCCCAATATAACGGTACCCCTCGATATTCGGTATTTTTATGATTTTAGCCACATTTTTAATGGAATTGTCTGAAATTCCACACAAGGGGTTCTTTGTGAGCACTTTACCCCCTGATAGAGAATTCTCTTTATAGGTTAACGATATCGTATCTCCCCCATATACAGTACTCCCGATAATCAGTATTTTGATGATTTTAACCACATTTTCCCATGGTATTGTCTGAAATTCCACACAAGGAGTTCCTTGTGAGTACTTTATCCCCTGGAAGATAATTATCTATATAGGTCCACGATATATTGGTATAGCCCCAATATAACGGTACCCTCGATATTCGGTATTTTGATGATTTTAGCCAGATTTTTTAATGGAATTTTCTGAAATTCCACACAGGGAGTCCCTTCTGAGTACTTTACCCCCAGACATAGATTTGTCTACATAGGTCCACAATATCGTCTATCCATATATTGGCCCCTTTCGATATTAGGTATTTTAAAGATTTTAACTGCATTTTTAATGGATTTTTTTTTTGGAAAATTTTCTAATTTGTTTCAAATGAGGGAGGGTATTCAAAGTTCGGCCTGACCGATCTTCTTTTTTACTTGTTTTTTTGTTCTCAATTTTCAAATAGCATAAAATTTTGTTGTTGCAAAATGGTCAGGCTTTATCCCTTTATTGTTGTTTTTATAAAAACAACGTTTGTTTATTATTGGAGAACGATGGTAATGTTTACCAGGGGGTAAGGCAGGGAATACCTAGGTTTCGGAAAGAGCCACCAAACCTCATCAGTTCCCTTGTTTTTTGTCTGGGATATTCTCCCCAGAAGTTATTTTAAAAATAACTTCTATGACAAAAAACATTTTTTTACCCAAGTGACGAGATCGTAAGCTCAATAGAAGAGGAACAAAAGAATTAAATAAAACTAAAATTCTTTTGGAAAGTCTTCTAAATCTTACAACCGCACTTATAAACATTTACATCTTTCTCTACTTGTTATGCTTTCGTTCAACCTGAACGAAGTAGCATAACCATGTAAGTTGGTTTTGTCTGTTACAACAAAAACCCCTTCGTCGACCGTGCCTTGTCTATTAATAGAACAGTGTGGCTTGTTTGTTCGGGATACCGTAGTATTTTGTTGTTGCAAAATGGTCAGGCTTTATCCCTTTATTGTTGTTTTTATAAAAACAACGTTTGTTTATTATTGGAGAACGATGGTAATGTTTACCAGGGGGTAAGGCAGGGAATACATAGGTTGGCCCATTCCCGGTTAGTCGCTGCTTGAGGGAATCGTATTTTTTAGTGCCAACCTTGCTTTCCAAAATAATCCAGACCAGTATCCGAAGATTTTGGTGGCAATTTTGCGCCGGAAATGATGCAAGGAACCTCATTTTGTTGCGCGTGCTGAGTGCAATGGTGCTGAGTCCTGTTGGAATGTCCAATGTTTGCGGCCAAAATGTTTATGCGCCCTATGCTTTAATACACCCTCCAGAATATTTTCATTTATTCTGATGCCACGGTCGATAAATACGAGCGGAGAACGACCAAGTTTAGATATGGTGTGCACATATGATATATTTTGGTCCACACTTTCTGGTACTACCTCCCAACTTTAGAAACCGCCAAAAATTTACAAAATTTGGAATCCCATATAAGTCAAAGGAAGAATCCATTATGACCTAAACTTCCTTCATAATCATAATATTTGTTATACAAATTATGTCAAACCCAAAGCACATTCCAGTTATACATCAAGATCAAAATTTTCAAACAAAAAAAAAAAAATCAAAATAAAATCGAGTGGTGTCAAAACACATGGCCGCGGAGGCAAACTCACCGGCATATTTCTCGAAAATGCGCCTCATCACTCATTATCACGCGGAGGGCCAAAATATAGGAAAAAATGCAACGCCTAATTGCATGGTCAAAAACCTTTTCTATGACTAGATCACATTTTCTCAAAAATTAAATGGACAGAAAATATACGCATTCACTTTACCAAAAAATATTGTGAAGTAGAGTATCACATGGTTGGCTCAGCCTTACATTAGCCTTTAGTCTGGACAGTGGTGTCTGTACCCTGAAAACAACGTTCAAAATCGATTTACATGTTGGTGTTAGCTCCATTTTCCGACAAACCTTCTAAAGCATTAAACCATATCTCTCATAACACTATTGGCCATAGTCTGAAAATATCCTATATTTGGCATTGCCCTTCATTACACTATGTGTAAAATATACATATTACTGTATTCTATCTACACAAACTCAATAAAGTTCAATATTTCAACTAAAATATTTATTGATTCTTCAAACTTTTTGAAATTCCTGGCGAAATAGTTAAGATCCCTTTTATTGTTATGGCAAAAAAGAAAATATTTACGGCGCACTTCAATGTTGCAAATCAAAGATGTTACGGCAAATAGGGTAAATCAAATAGGAATTACAAAAAACTCACAACATTCAAATACTCTCCTAAACTTACTACCAAAATATCCCATCTTCGTCTGAAACACCACCCTATTTTAAAGGGAATTTTATATCTTAAACATAAGGAAAATGGCAACATTAGTTTCATTGGCAACGAAAATGATGACTATGAACTTTTCTTATTTCACATTGACCTGCCATTGAAATCAGCAAAGCGGCATTGGGGGAATTCAACAAAAAATTCCCCACTTCCATCATCCTACACAAAAGCACAGACCATGACCAAGAGAATGTTTTAATAGTAACCTCAGGCTATTTTCGAACATAAAACTTTTGTCTCATCCTCCCTCCGAAAAAACTCCAAATAACAACAGCAACAATAACAAAAAAACGAATAAACTTTTTGCAAAAATGCTCTATAAAACATTAAATATCTGTTAGAATCTATTGGGGTGGGGGATGGCACTTCAAATTCCCTCTGGTCCTCCATGTCAGTGGAACGATGGCTGTTAATGTTCAATGTTCTGGATTTTAAATGCTACAGTTCATCTTCATCATCATTATTGTCTTATTCATCATTTACCACGACAATATATCCATTTATCTATCCATCGTTTGGCCACCTACCCTCCCGTCCTTCTCTCCTCCCCTCGCAGGCAATGAAGTCGCATCATCCTCAGCACTCCGCCAACAACCAACAATATGTAATAAAAATATAATTTATTTACTTAGAAAATTTAATTTATAGCCCTAAGGACACTTTGTGAGCGTTTTTGCTCTCCGCCTTTCCTCTTGGATCTTTTCCACTTCTTGGTTGGAAAGTTTTTGTGTGTTTGGCAACAAAAGAATTTTGCGCTGTTGTTGCTGAGATTTTTATGAAATAATTAAAAATTATGCAGAAATATGTATTTAATAAATTTTTGTATGTACATAATGTTGTTGCAAAGCCCTTGGGATGTCCGTTTATTTCATTGCTTGTATGTCTCCTCTTTGTTCGCCTCTTTGTTTATTTTTGTTGTAATGCTGGGGATTTGTTGTCTTAATTTTTATTATTCAATTAAGAAGCATTAAATTAGATAAACAAAAGGTTATAAACATATCCGGAAGATATATGTTTTCTGTCAATATATTTTTGAATTGACATAAGAAGATTTTGGGATAAGGATTCCTGGAATAAAAAAGAAACATTTACATATTATATTATATATTAGATTACACATTATATATTAGAACATGGCCGATACAGATAATATTTCTGTATGCCGATTAAAAAACTAATTTTTACTAGTGTTTCGGAGTTCAACCATCAGGATGGCCTAAAAACTCTACAACTCTTAATTTTTTTTTTAGGGATTTTTGCAAATATTCCGCAAAAAATCAAGATTCGGAATTTTGATAATTCCCTGATTTTTACCGGAAAGTCCTTAAAAAACACGATTCAATTATTTAGAAGTCTTTAAAAGTCCAGGTATGTTTACAAATAACTTAAAAAAAATCCCTTATAAAATACATGATTCTTTCATGAAATCAATAAACACCAGAGACCGTTGAAAATATATTTTTTTGTGTTAAAATATTTTTAGAAATCGAAGAATTTTTGAAACCGGTAATTACTTTTTTTAACTTCCGGCTTTATGATAAAAGTACAAAGTATTGTTCGACGGAGAAATTTTCCACAAATCCTTTGTTTGCACCTATTGGAAAGTGGTAAGAATCGGTCCAAGTTTAAATATAGCTCACATATTTATTTCCGATTTAAATTTAATTGTATTGTAAATTTTATTATCCGATTTGCTATTATTGTCACCCACAGCCGTAATATGAACTCATAAGAACCATAATTTTTACATTTTTTTTTTAATTTTATTAAATGAAAGCAAAAAATATCGGAAATAGCATCAAGTTTTAGAAAAAGTTTAGATTTGTTCGAATCTGTCATATTTGGCACAAATTATGGCCTTCAAACGGCCAATGAAACCGTCATAGGCTGCCCGAATGTTGCTCAGCGGTATTTTGACCCATTCCCGGCGAAGCGCTTGCTTGAGTTGATCGACACTTTGGTATTTTTTAGTGTCAACATTGCTTTCCAAAATACTCCAGACAGAATAGTCTATCGAATTAGTATCCGGAGATTTTGGTGGCTATTATACGCTGGAAATGAGGAACCTCATTGTGTAAACATTCTTAGGTAGCGCATGCTGAGTCCTGTGGGAATGTCCAAGGTCTGTTTGCGTGCCCAAGTCTTTAATACACCCTCCAGAATATTTTCGCTATAATATTCAGCATTTATTCGATTAATACGAGCGGAGAGCGACCATCGGCTGTTATAGCACCCAACACCATCAACATGGCCGGCGCTTGAGTTCTGGTAGCCAACCGATTTTCAGTTGCCCTCTTTGGCAAGTAAACATGATCATTTTGTTTGTTTACAAACAGCTGGACAACGAATTTATTCTCATCGAAGAAAACCAAATTCGTCAGTTCAGCACATTCGGCCAAGCGAAGCAACTCCTCAGCTCTTTTAAGTCTATTTTCTTTCTGTTGCGGTGTAAATTCTTTCACTTTTTGGAATTACAATGGTTCTAACCCGAGATCATTTTTCAATATTTGCCGAATGGAATATTGCGATATGTCCAGCTCACGTGCCATTTTTCGGCCACTGCGATGCGGGTTTCGATCAAGTCGCTTCTTTACTTTTCAAACCATTTCTACTGATGTTTCTATTTTTTTTTTTTTTTTCGTCCACTTCCTTGAAGTCGGGCTGCGCTACCAGTAACACGGTAACGAGAGATGGTACGTGATACAAAAGATTTATTCAGATTTAAATGCTGGAGTACTCTAAGGACAGCGACTTGTTTTGTTGCCACAAATTTAAAAAAAAATTACACTATCACGCTTGAATTCCATCTTAACTTTTTTTCTGGAAAATGCTCACCAAAATGCTTTTGTACGCTTGTAAACAATATAATGATCTGTCACTGGAATAATTTTAACAGCTGTCGGACGAGTTGCTTAAAATGAGAGCAGTCTGAACTTGGTTACAGTTTTTTCATCTCACCCTGTATATGTAATATGAGCCCAAAGTTGATTGATTTTTTTTTTTCATATTCAACTGAGTTTTTCTATTTGGTGAAACTCGGTCCGGTGTATTTATTGCTCCAATAAGGTTTATAGTTGTTATGATCTTCTTCACATTAATTCCCTATAAAAAAAAAATTTATTACGGGAGCTCTACAAAATACGAATGGTGGGGTATTTCCTTGCTCTTTTATTTTTATACCCTCCACCTTGGAAAGGTCATTCCGTTTGTAACATCCTTAAATATTCGTCGTTGATCCCGTAAAGTGTATATATTCATAATTAGCATAAAATTCTAAGTCGATTTAACGATGTCCGTCTGACTGTCTGTTGAAATCACGATACAGCCCACATTATTTGACGTAGAGCGCCAAAATTTAGCAGAGAACTTGAATTGTTTCTAGGATGGTTGGTGTTGAAAATGAAATATATCGGTAAACGTATTTTGATGATATTTGCCACATTTTTTCACGGATTTCTCTGAAAATTGGTAGTTGTAGGTCATAATGGGTCCCTGTTCGTGTGGCGAAACACTGTATGTATATGTCCACGGTTTGGTATAGCCTCCATTTTAACGGTAGCTCCCGATATTCGACATTTTGATGGTTTTTGCCACATTTCTTCGCGGATTTGTCTAAAAATTAGTATTTATGGGTCCTAATTGGTTTTGGCTCCTTTGGCGAAACATTGTATGTATAGGTCCACGTTTTTGTATAGCCGCATATAGCCGTATTTCCCGATATTCGGTATTTTGATGATTTTTCTCACATTTACCCATGAATATCTCTAAAAATTGGTATTTGTGGGCCATAATGGGCTCTAATGCTTCCTTTACCCTAAAGTGGAGGGTATTAAAAATTTGGCCCGGCCGAACCTAATATTTTCTTACTTGTTTAATTTTGCCTTGTTGAGGCGAAGATCAAATGTTTATGATTTGTTTATTTCGAGACGAGCTTAATTATCAGAAATTTACAGTGAAAAGGAAAGCCAGATACGCTGCATCACACACTCACCACTATGCGACACATTTCTCAGTTGGTTAAGAGGCTCATCAGTCATATTTGGTATGGTATATAATCTCAAGGTTTTCGTTTTCTTATAAAAATATATGAATAAAAAATATTTCTCATCTTTCAAACATTTTTCTTTAAAAAAATAAGGATTTTTGGTAAAAATTAATTTACCTAAAAAATCTTCTATTTTCTTTTAAATATGCTTTTTTCATATATAAGATTTATCTGTCAATTTTTAAAAATTCTCGATTGTTTGTCAAAATTATTTTTAAAAAGTCCACAATTTTTTTTAAACACATTTTTTAAATGTTTTACGATTTTTTGTAAAAATATTCGTAATATCAGAATGAATGATATCGCCCATCTTCTAAATTGATCTATGTTTGTATGGCGACACTCCAAGTTTGGACCCAAGCAGCCACTCTGACCCCAAAATATCCTGAAACCGATTTCGTCAACAGAGACATTGTGCTTAATAATACCTTTAATAAGGAAAGATTAATGTTAACTTCATTACAAAATATTCTTATATTCTTTGTAGCCACAAAGCTGAAAGATTTGGAATGCAAAAAAATCGGCCTTACAATCTCACATATATGCATAAATATATTTCAAATCCAAGACAAAAAAACTCTTCCCCTGTGCTCAATTAAAAATATCCATCATTTGTTTGCTCAACAATTTTGAAATTCATTAAAGCGAACAAAACTCATTGAATACTTAAACGTTACGAACATTATAAAACAATCACAATTTGCATTTGTCATGGATAATTAAAACATCGCTCCTACATAACGATAGCAGGAGCAGCAACGGCAACGTAAAGGTTAGATTTTGCCAAGATTTACGTACGCCACTTCCGGGTCTGGGGAGTCTATGCATTCTTTATGGTTTGTTTACTTGATAATGCCTTGCAACTTTTTTTTATAGTGCCAACTCGGCAAATTCAAGATGACAAACAAAGTTGAATTAATTCGTCTTTGCCTTACGGATTTCTCGTATATTTTTTTCGGTTTTGAATTCATTTTTTGCTGTTGTTGTATTTGCCCAGTGAATGACTCCTTAGGCTTGAATCATAAAAATCCAACCATCCATCCTTCCTATCTTGTCTTATATCGAGCAGGCAAGCCAAAGAACCAAGGAGACCAATTGGAATGTAAAAGGATTATAAGTCATGTACTGTGAAGGATTGCTGGTGTTGTTGTTCTGTTGTAGCTGAAGCTGTAGTTGTGTTTGCTTTGGTTTTCTTTTATTGTTTTTCATTACCATTTCATATTCCTCTGTGTTTGGGTTCGCTCGTTTTTCATTTTTTCATGGACGACTACAAGTCGAGTGAGAATTTGTTTTATTTGCAACGTTTGTAAAATTCTTTTTTTCTTGCTCCTGCTCTCCTCCATCATATCTTCTTTTTGCAAATATTGCAAAAGCATCAATGGCAACACCACCAATGCTTCGTCAAATATAAACATTGCCACAAGTGCCTTTACCCATCACCCGAGGAGCAGTTTAACAATTCAAACAATTTTCAATGAAACATTACCACCATCAAACCCATCAAACTCCCATTGGGAGGACCTGGGGAGATAGCCACCCATTTATGCAATCGGCAATACAAATGAATTTTTAAAGGAAATATTCTGTACAGGAATGCTAAATATCAACAACGGCTGTAGCAGCAGCACCAATTCCTGGGATCCTGGTAAATATAACAACAAAACTCCATGACTTAAGGGGGCGGCCAAAAAACTGGGCCTCCCCTCCTGAAAGTATGCAAAGGAATGTGCTTCATTTCATCCATGTTTTTTTTTTTTTTTTTTTTTTTTCGGCACAAAAGGCATTGACATTGTAAAATGCTAAATTGAAACCGAGTCAAGTAAAAAATATTGCAAACAACAAATCCACCACAACAACAACTGCAACAACCGTCAAGAGCGACCAACCAACAAGAGATGCAAAATCAGCAGCAGCAACAGCAACAGAGAGACAATAAAGTCAACACAAATGCAAATACAATTGGGAGTTAAAGGCACAAGGATGGATATAATAATGCTAAGGGCTAAGGGCTGCCTTCACAGAAGTATGCATTCAATACCGTTGTCGGTGTTTCCACTCACACAACTGCATTCATTGGTTGTGGTGGTAGGCCGTACGTACATATGTATGTGATTGAAATGTAAAATAAATAAAGGTGTAAATAAAAAATGTAAAGGATACCACTCTATGACGATGATGAATGCTCATAAAAATGGAATGAGACGAGACGAGAAACAGAAAGATGCCAGTGAATCCGTAAAAATATGGCACAACTTTTTTTTGCGTTGTTGCTGCTTTTATTGTTGTTGTGGGGGATTCATTTGGAAGTTATGTTGTGGATAAAGGTCAGCTGTAGAGATTCAGAAATTCCTCTACAGTGAAATTTATGGAAAAGAGAAATTCGGATGGCGTACGGGCGGTTTAAGAAAGCAAGGTAGATATAGATACCATAAGAGCGATGATCACAATTTTTGGAGAAGAAGGAGGATGTTTTTAATTTATTCGAAGTGCACTAGTAGCGGATTTTTAAACGTAAATTTGTATGCAATTTAAAAAGAAGTATAAGAGCTACAGTCAGCAAGGACTCTACAAATTATATTCGTGACTTTAATTTGTTAGAAAATATATTTCAGGGCCAATGGCGAAGAGCTATTAATACATGTCTGTAATAAATTTTAATGGAAAATCGGAGATATTATTAAGAATTGCATTTTAAGATTTATTAAAGGACTAGTAATGGGTTTAGAAGAAATTTTATAATAAAATAAGCTAATTTTGCGAGGATTCTTTAAAAATATGGATTTTTTAAGCATTATCCTAAAGTTTTAAGAAAACTTTGCCGAATCACAGATTTTTAGGAAGATTTCTCCACATTGCAGATTACTAAAAAGACATTTCAAAAACGCTGAGTTTCTATTTTTTTTTTTTTTTTTTTTCAAAACTATGAACTTTTAGGGAATGATTAAAATCGTAAGTGTTTATTTTTTTCAAAATCTTGAAATTTTTAATATTTTTCAAAATGTTCATTTTTTAAAAGATTATTCAAAAGCGATGATTTAAAATATTTTTTTTAAAAAACCATGGGTTTTAAGGAAGATTATTCAAAATCGTCCATTTTTCAAAGTGGTAGAATTTTATAATTATAAAGATTGTATGGCCACAGTTATTTGCTACAGAGATTGCAATACATTTGATATGGCTAAAACGTAGCTCATAAGCTCTTTGGACGAAATCTATTCCAGGACATTTATTGTTATCAATCTTAACAATTAAAGGACTCCTAATCGTGAATTTATAAAAGCGTTAAAATTGTATTTATTTAAAGGACAGTAAGACGTATAATCCTGCATTTGTAAAAATCTGATGGTCTGATCTGAAGCTGAAGAAGGATCAATAGCGGTCAACATCAATTCGTGTGGTATTTAGGATTAAGGAGAGTAAGGGTAGTTTGTCGATTTGAATGTTATTTTAGTTAATCCGCGATTTAACCGTTAGCTTGGTGGTATTCGGTTCCATAATGCGTCAAGAGTCAAGTCAAGAGTGATCGGTTATTATTGGTGTGCTATTTTAGCATTTAGGAGGTACTCGAAGGTTAGTAGTCGATTCGACTTTTTTATTGTCGGCTTGGTGATATGCAGTTCTAAGATACTCCGATTGAGATAGTCGCATGACTCAAAAGTGATCGGTTGATATTGATCCGATTCGGTGATATGTATTCGGAGAAATTCAGTTAGATAGTAATTCAATTGCACCTGCACCTGCACCAGCCCATATATTTGACACCCCATATAATTGACACTCCAGAGTCAAAACGAATTAAGGTAGGATCAGTCTTCTGTCTGCAGCCAGGTCAAATTCGGAGATGGGCTATTTCGGCCCACAATATTGTATAGCCCCCATAAAACGGTACCCCCCCGATATTCGGCATTTTTATTTTCAATGGAATTGTCTGAAATTCAACACAAGGAATTTTCAGCGAATACCTTACCCCCTGGAAGAGAATTATCCATATAGGTCCACGATATCGTATATCCCCCATATAACGGTATCAAAACCACCCCCATCCCCCCTTTTTTACCGTATTTGTTTCAAACTTCGTATTTGAAGTTTGTAATGGAGATTGCACCCTATGATAAAAAATTGCGTCTGCAGATTCATATAATTCGAATAATCCTCATATAAGGATATCTTCCTATATTCGGTATTTTGATGATTTTTGGGACAACATTCACCTGAGTTGTTTCAAATTTCATATGTGCAGCTCGTAATTTGTACTACAACCTGTGGCGGAAAATTGTTTATGTAGGTCCACATCTTCCTATAGCCACCGCATATAAAATCCACGAAATCTTATATTCCCCAGATAATGGTATCTCCCTATATTCGGTATTTTGATGATTTTAGACACATTTTTCAGTGGAATTGTATGAAAATCCACACAAGGAGTTCCTTCTGAGTACTTTACCGTTTGGTCTATAGAGGTCCATGATGTCTTATAGCCCCCATACAACGGTACGCTCCGATATTTGCTATTTGGATGATTTAGCGACATTTTTTAACGGAATTGGTTTAATTTTGTTATTTTAGGTTCGTAATGGGTACTACAGCCAATGACAAAAAATTTTATATGCAAGACCATGTCTTCATAAAACCCCCATATAACAATTTTCTTTGGGCGTAAAAGTTACGAATTTGGAAAACAGGAATAAATAACTATTAGAACTGTAATTATTAGAAACAGAGCTCTGCAGTGCAAGAAAACTACGATTTTTATACGAAGTTTACTCTCCACTCCCTTGTTTTATTTGGGATCACGCATTATTAATTGCTAAAAAATTACGCTCAATGTCGATAGAATTTTACTTCCACATGAAAACGAGCAAAGCATGTTCTCTCTCATTTTATTGACGTCGAATAAAGTATGATTAATTTTTTACTCTAGTTCGACTCCAGGGAGTAGAAAAAAAATAAGTAGAACTCAAGTAGAGAGTGTAACTCACATTTCGAAGATATGGCTTGAAATTGAGTCAAAAACAGTTAATTTTGATGTAAATTAAAAACCTTAAAAATGTCAAAATTTAGGAGGTACTGTTATATGACAGTCATGGTAAATACTGGACCTTTATATGTACATTTTTCGATAAATTCTACCTCATGAGAAGTTGAATTTTCAAATTTCAACTATAACATCGAGAGGTACAAGAATATATTTTTAATAGGAAACATTCTGCACGCAATACAAACACCGACAAATATTTCAATGTGCAAATAGAATTAGAAATATTATGTACCCCCATCTTAGGGTCTTTTAGGAAAATTATTTTTTGGAAAGAATTGAGAATTGTACAAAAGAAGCCAATAGTTCTGCATATGAATCCTATGCCTGCAATGATGCTTGAATTAAAATCCCCCATTTGTAGGGTATCTACTCGCATCAAAGTTATAGAACTACTTGCAAAGCAAAACACGTTACGCATAAAAAACTACTACAACTTCTCGTTTATTTCAGGCCATATTTTATGTGCTGCTGCTGAAAACAGAGTTATGCCATGTTGTTGCCCGACTGCCTGCCTACAAGATGCACTGGAATTTTTTACAACACTTTTCGCAGGAAAATATGGTTCACAATAACGTGACCACCTATGACGACGACGATGCTGATGATGATGATGGTAGCGATGTTAGTTCATTTTATGTGTGCGGGAGTACTCACCGAGTTCATGGATGAAATTTTCACATTCATTTATTCAGTTTCACTTGAATTTACAATAATGCCTACTTTCAAACACAACAGCAAGAACAACAAAAACATCAGTTTTAGATGGAACCTATGATAAATGCCGCTACAGAAAACTAAAAAATCATTTATGCCCTTTACAAACCAAAGTTAACTGGAATTGAGAACGATGGCGATGGGCGTTGCAGTCCATGTTACCGATGCCACTGTTTATGGAAATATCACTGAAACTGTGGGAGTTTGTGGTTGTATAACTGACACCAGCCCACTAACTTCCCTATATCCTGCTAACTTCCGCTTTCAACTGTTTTTGTTTACCTTTAGGTTTTTACTGGACGCAGTGTTTACCTTTAAATGTTGCCTTTGGATGTTGTTGCATGCCAAGCTTCATTACGATGCTGATGCAAATAAATGAAGCATTGCAGAACATCGGCAACATTTCCACATTTAATCATAATAACCTTTCTCAATGGTCGTAATAAATTGCGCATCAAATCCTTTTGCCAAAGAAATAAAATGAACTCAAACTCGAGCTCGGGCCTAAAATGATTATTTATTAATTTGTATATCTTCTCAACAGGAGTCGGCAAAAGCATGCGGCAGCTAGCTGTAGAAGAATCTCTGTTCTGGCCGTGCATGTTTTGCTTGTGGCGGATAAACAAAAATCATAGCCCACCGTCTGTGTGTCTGTCTGGCAGAGGTCGTAAATCAGTATTTGAAGTGAATGAACGAGCGATCGAATGAGCGCACCAGATAATGACGCCGAACAAAATTTTGTTGTTTTTTTTTAGGGCATTGCTTCCAGTTAGCGAATGGATTGTTAAGCAGAGTAATCTTTATTACCGCCACAGACACATTAAAATTATTAAAAATATTTTTTTGTTGTGTTTTGTTCGTTTTTAATTTGTTTTAACCTGGTATGTAACTGGAAGAGATTTAACATTAAAGCTCTTGACATTTTTGGTAGGTGGAATATTAATTAAAGATTTTGTCATGCAGAAAACGCAATTTCTTGGGGGGGGAAATTTAAGAATTTCTATGGAAACCCCAACATAGCGTATTAATCTTTAGGTAGGTCCACATGTGTCACCTCTTGATATTAAATTCGTTTCAGGTTATTTGGGGACGATATATCTCATGTACGCTCCTCCCATATTCGTTATTTTGATGATTTTAGCGACATTGTTGTTTCAAATTTGGTATTTGAAGTTCGAAATGGATATTACAGCCTAATGTGTCCGAGCAGGTACACGTCTTCGCATAGCCCCAATATAACGGTACCTCCCGATATTCGGTATTTTGATGATTTCAGCGACATTATTTACCGGAAAATTTGGTATTTGAATTTCGTATTGAATACTACAGCCTAAGACAAAAATTGTCTGTGCAGGACCACATCTTGGTATTTTGGTGACTTTAGTGACATTATTAACCGGAATTGTTCAAAATTTCGTCACTGAATTTCCTAATGGGTACTGCAAGCTATAACAACATTTTAACTATGAAGGTCCACGTCTTCGTATAGCCGTATAAAAATCCAACATTATTTAATCTGTTGGCATATAAAAGAAAAATCTACGTTTTGAGGTCTACTTTCAGATAAAAAAACAAGTAAGCAAAGGCTATAGTCGTGCGGGGCCGACCATCTGATACCCTACAACACTACAATATTTTAAAAGCCCCCTTATGTCCGAATCCATTTTGGAACATTTCGCTTTTGAAATTATGTCATGGAGCACTGACCAGATTAGACTTAGCTCTTTAGCCAGGGACATTTGATCAATATTTACGCACTCCATCGTGCTGTTAGTTGTTGTGGTCCATTTTACAGCTACGTATACCAATGGTTATCCAAAATGCTAGAATTCTTCCCTGTTCTTAACTCTCTTCAATTGTGTGAGCAGCAAATTTTTTCTGTTTTTGGTTCATTTGAACCCCTAAATATTTTGCGTTCAACTCCAAACGCAAGAGGTTTCTCTGCATCACCAAATATGAACTCATCTTTATGATTTGCTAGTCTACAATACATCAACGAAATCAGCATAAAAAACCCAGAAGTTCGCCTTTTGTGAATTTCGGATATCGCCTGTAAGTAATGTTGGTATTTTTACACACAAAAGTAGTGGTCCATTCTACCCGCTGTCCTAAACTCTAACTTCATGCGAGATTTCATTTGGATTCAATTTATTAACCTTATAACGGCTGCAAAATCAGGAACATTTTTAGTTGTTGGTCCATTTCAACCCCTAAATATATTGCGGGCATCTTTGAAAACCATAGGCCTAGCCATACTGAGCCTAACCCTAACTTTTTCGTGAGGATAATAGCAATCTGAATATGATAAACCCAACCTGTGTTGTAAAATGAAAAAAACAAGTAAGCAAAGGCTACAGTCGAGCGGGGCCGACCGTTGAATACCCTACAACACTATAATAAACGATACAGTTTATATAGGCGAGATACTCGAAAGAATTCCACAAGATATTGTGACAAATAATAAAAGAAAACCATCAGGTTTCGTTCTCTAATTTTCGAATAATAGCAACTTAAACTAATTTGCTCATTTCCAATTTATTGGTAGATGTTGCACTTAAATGGTCTTCCTAGATCTGGAACCAATATTTCCCAAAGACCTATAATCTCTCAGAAGTGGCAAAAGATTAACATTTATTATTGGTTTTTGACTGAAACGGATCTATATGAGATACAGACATTTGACTATATTCTTCAACAAAATCAGCGTTAACGAAATAGCCAGAAGTGAGTCTTTCCTGTATTTGTGAATTCTCCAAAAAGTCACTGGAATGGACATTTTCGTATTTTGTCTACAAAAGTTGGCAAATTATTTCACACAATTAATATTTTTGGATGGCCATCCAAAACTGCTTGGCTTTTGCAATGTCCGGTAACCCCCATTCAAATGTGCGTGAGGATCGGGCGATAATTACGACCTGCTGACAATTTTGCAGTTTTTTGATCCATTTCAACCCCGATCATCTCCAAAAAGAGTAGGCTACAATTCTGACCCTCATCTTATCCTCATGCGAAATTTTGTAAGGATCGGGCCATAAATGCGATCTGTATATGATATCCTGAAATCCTAACTACTTAGTTTTGTTAGCTGTAGAAATATTACCAAATGTTTAATTCAAAATGAAAATATGCCAAAAATATGACAAAATTGAAAAAATATGAGAAAATTTTACAAAATCAATATTTTCATCTTTAGAGAGATATTTTTATGCGATTTTTTTAGACGTGTTTTCTTTCCTGCCAAGAGGCCATTCTGAATTAATGAGAACTGTCGAAATCAGTTCAGCCGTTCTCGACATATAAGAGATCTTTCAAGCATATCTTCTTTGATAGACATATATATCGCACATATTTTGCTATATATCCGTTTTGTTGGATGTTAACATCAATGTAAAGATCAGAAGTAACCTTGTCATGGCTTTGTGATTTCGCCGGGATTTAAAATATTCGGGGTTTAATGAAAATTTTTGAATTTTTTTCAACACAAAATATATGGTCTATTTTACCCGCTAAATATTATCCGATGACCCCCCAAATTGGTAGGCTTCTTCTCCGCCCTAAATTCTAGCTACATGCGAAATTCCGCGTCGATTGGTCTATAATAATAATATAGCTACTGCAAAATCCGAAATTTTTTCAGTATTTGGTCCATTTTAACCCCTAAATATCCTGCAACCATCTCCAAAAGAAATAGGCTTCTATTCTGACCCTAACCCCAACTTCGTGCAAAATTTCGTTAGGATCGGGCCATAATTGCGACCTGTAGCGTGATTACAAATTAACATGGACAGACGGACAGACGGACGGACGGACATACATAGCTAGATCGACTCAGCTCGGCGAGCTAGGAAGATCCATATATACTTTCCTATGTGGGAAACCAATATTTCGAGGTGTTACATAAATTCTGGCCCAATCAAACTTATAATACCCCCAACACATAGTGTTGTAGGGTATAAATATTTTTAAAATTCACATATCGGAAATCATAGTTGAATCTATTATTACAAAAAATGCCTTCAAAAATCACTCCATTACCATTCCGCCCGCCCGTCAATAAGAAATTAGAAAATAATTTGCACAAAATTGATTCGCATAATTTGCTTCGTTTTTGCTTATCTAACAAGATAATTGCCTACTTTGCTTCTTCTTCTTCGTTGAATGTAACAGCATTGAGGAAAAATTGCAACGACAGCATCAGCTCCACCACTAACACCAGGAGTATTAGCAATTGTCAGCAACACCAATGACTATGACCAAGGCGAACACATAAGCAGCAACAGCATTAGCATCCACATGACCCCAACGGCAACAAATCACAAATCATACGCTTATTCTTCCATGCAGTTCTTTTAATTCCTTCTTTTGCCTTTACTGGGAAACGCCGAAGTAGAAAAGAAAAAGATAAAAGAAATAACCAGAGAGATAAGGTGGCCTCCAACACTTCAACTTGATTTCCTTGCACTTCTTTTCATGATGACGCTGATGATGATGATGCCCTGGCCAACAATGCTTACTTATTTAGCCACTTTTCTTTCTTTAGTTACCGGCTACTTGGTTGTGATGGTGATGGATAACTTTTACATAACGAAGATTGTGATGATTTGTTGCTCGCCCGCCAGCCCGCTCTTCCTGCTATATGGTGAGTCGTATGCTTATTGGCCGAGAAAGCAAAACGGAGTGGATGACTAGACTGGTCCTTACCCAGCCACATTGTGAATAGACAGATGATGAAGGAGAGAAGATGGCCATGTAACTTAGCATGATTACAGCTAACCAGCCATCAAGTTATAGCATCCCACAAAGCAGAAGATATGTACTACTGACTCGATAGAATGAAGATAATCACAAAGCTGATAGTTAAACACAATGAATGATGCATTTGAATGCATGAAGAGAATTTCCTCCGGTCCAAACAGGGAACACTGGTTCTGAGACAATGTAGCCAGAACATGGCAGAACAACAAAGCGCTTTGATAGCCATGAAGGAGGAAGTAATTAGTCAGTTTTGACTAATTTCTTTGGGTCAAACATGTTGCATTCACACTTATCTACTGTTGATGAATGTAACGGGATTTAAAGTTATGTGAGGCGCTTCAGGATGAATGTTCGAATGGGGAAGAATGGGGAAGGGAGAGAGAGAGAGATGTGGAGGAGAGGCAAAAGGGGCATGTAAATTTTGTAAAGGAAATTTCAATCCAGCTCAGTTGAATGGGGTTTTCCATAGGAAAACTTCAATTCAGCCTGGCTGAATGGGGTTTTCCATAGGAAAACTTCAATTCAGCCTGGCTGAATGGGGTTTTCCATAGGAAAACTTCAATTCAGCCTGGCTGAATGGGGTTTTCCATAGGAAAACTTCAATTCAGCCTGGCTGAATGGGGTTTTCCATAGGAAAACTTCAATTCAGCCTGGCTGAATGGGGTTTTCCATAGGAAAACTTCAATTCAGCCTGGCTGAATGGGGTTTTCCATAGGAAAACTTCAATTCAGCCTGGCTGAATGGGGTTTTCCATAGGAAAACTTCAATTCAGCCTGGCTGAATGGGGTTTTCCATAGGAAAACTTCAATTCAGCCTGGCTGAATGGGGTTTTCCATAGGAAAACTTCAATTCAGCCTGGCTGAATGGGGTTTTCCATAGGAAAACTTCAATTCAGCCTGGCTGAATGGGGTTTTCCATAGGAAAACTTCAATTCAGCCTGGCTGAATGGGGTTTTCCATAGGAAAACTTCAATTCAGCCTGGCTGAATGGGGTTTTCCATAGGAAAACTTCAATTCAGCCTGGCTGAATGGGGTTTTCCATAGGAAAACTTCAATTCAGCCTGGCTGAATGGGGTTTCCATAGGAAAACTTCAATTCAGCCTGGCTGAATGGGGTTTTCCATAGGAAAACTTCAATTCAGCCTGGCTGAATGGGGTTTTCCATAGGAAAACTTCAATTCAGCCTGGCTGAATGGGGTTTTCAATAGGAAAACTTCAATTCAGCCTGGCTGAATGGGGTTTTCAATAGGAAAACTTCAATTCAGCCTGGCTGAATGGGGTTTTCAATAGGAAAACTTCAATTCAGCCTGGCTGAATGGGGTTTTCCATAGGAAAACTTCAATTCAGCCTGGCTGAATGGGGTTTTCCATAGGAAAACTTCAATTCAGCCTGGCTGAATGGGGTTTTCCATAGGAAAACTTCAATTCAGCCTGGCTGAATGGGGTTTTCCATAGGAAAACTTCAATTCAGCCTGGCTGAATGGGGTTTTCCATAGGAAAACTTCAATTCAGCCTGGCTGAATGGGGTTTTCCATAGGAAAACTTCAATTCAGCCTGGCTGAATGGGGTTTTCCATAGGAAAACTTCAATTCAGCCTGGCTGAATGGGGTTTTCCATAGGAAAACTTCAATTCAGCCTGGCTGAATGGGGTTTTCCATAGGAAAACTTCAATTCAGCCTGGCTGAATGGGGTTTTCCATAGGAAAACTTCAATTCAGCCTGGCTGAATGGGGTTTTCCATAGGAAAACTTCAATTCAGCCTGGCTGAATGGGGTTTTCCATAGGAAAACTTCAATTCAGCCTGGCTGAATGGGGTTTTCCATAGGAAAACTTCAATTCAGCCTGGCTGAATGGGGTTTTCCATAGGAAAACTTCAATTCAGCCTGGCTGAATGGGGTTTTCCATAGGAAAACTTCAATTCAGCCTGGCTGAATGGGGTTTTCCATAGGAAAACTTCAATTCAGCCTGGCTGAATGGGGTTTTCCATAGGAAAACTTCAATTCAGCCTGGCTGAATGGGGTTTTCCATAGGAAAACTTCAATTCAGCCTGGCTGAATGGGGTTTTCCATAGGAAAACTTCAATTCAGCCTGGCTGAATGGGGTTTTCCATAGGAAAACTTCAATTCAGCCTGGCTGAATGGGGTTTTCCATAGGAAAACTTCAATTCAGCCTGGCTGAATGGGGTTTTCCATAGGAAAACTTCAATTCAGCCTGGCTGAATGGGGTTTTCCATAGGAAAACTTCAATTCAGCCTGGCTGAATGGGGTTTTCCATAGGAAAACTTCAATTCAGCCTGGCTGAATGGGGTTTTCCATAGGAAAACTTCAATTCAGCCTGGCTGAATGGGGTTTTCCATAGGAAAACTTCAATTCAGCCTGGCTGAATGGGGTTTTCCATAGGAAAACTTCAATTCAGCCTGGCTGAATGGGGTTTTCCATAGGAAAACTTCAATTCAGCCTGGCTGAATGGGGTTTTCCATAGGAAAACTTCAATTCAGCCTGGCTGAATGGGGTTTTCCATAGGAAAACTTCAATTCAGCCTGGCTGAATGGGGTTTTCCATAGGAAAACTTCAATTCAGCCTGGCTGAATGGGGTTTTCCATAGGAAAACTTCAATTCAGCCTGGCTGAATGGGGTTTTCCATGGGAAAACTTCAATTCAGCCTGGCTGAATGGGGTTTTCCATGGGAAAACTTCAATTCAGCCTGGCTGAATGGGGTTTTCCATGGGAAAACTTCAATTCAGCCTGGCTGAATGGGGTTTTCCATGGGAAAACTTCAATTCAGCCTGGCTGAATGGGGTTTTCCATAGGAAAACTTCAATTCAGCCTGGCTGAATGGGGTTTTCCATAGGAAAACTTCAATTCAGCCTGGCTGAATGGGGTTTTCCATAGGAAAACTTCAATTCAGCCTGGCTGAATGGGGTTTTCCATAGGAAAACTTCAATTCAGCCTGGCTGAATGGGGTTTTCCATAGGAAAACTTCAATTCAGCCTGGCTGAATGGGGTTTTCCATAGGAAAACTTCAAGTCAGCCTGGCTAAATGGGGTTTTCCATAGGAAAACTTCAAGTCAGCCTGGCTGAATAGGGTTTTCCATAGGAAAACTTCAAGTCAGTAGTTTCCATGACGTGATTCCCTTGCATTTTTATCCCCAACAATTCTGCATAGCGCCATTCCGTTTTGCGTGAAAATCCTTTACAAATTATCAAAACCATTACCTGACACAAAGGAAAATGGAAATGTGGCATAAAGTTAGCGACATTAAGCCAAAAGAGAAAACATTCACCCACCCAATGTTGGGGAAAAATTGCCGGATTTTTTCTTAAGCGACATACAAACTGATAAAAAAATAGAAGCCACAATCACACACAGACAGGATATGGATATCCTTACAACAATAATGATAGTACCAACAACAACAGCAACACGGGAAACAGCTTCCAAAGACAAACTCAGCCAGCCACAGTTCCCCAGGAGAAAATTCAACGAATGCCATAGCGGATATGCCAGAAGATTACCGCAGAAAAAATAACACAACAACAGCAGAACAAGAAAAAATCCGCAAAAATGGGAAAATAGCAGACAAGCACGCGACTTTTTTCCACGATTTGGCAATGGCACTCAGTTCCTTTTTCGCTCCACTTTAAATCTAATCTCTGTTGTATCACAAAAAATAAGCGGAAATTATGTGGAGGGGAAAATATGAAGGTAGAAGGTAGACATTTGGCGGCAGAAAGGTGCATGGACTCCTGGAAGCAAGGTAAAATGAAGTCAAGGTTATTTCTGTCATTTGAAGGTAGACGACAGACAGTCGGACTTTTGTTTACCTCAGAGATCAACATTACAATTGTGTTATGGAGGGGAAGAGGGTGAAGGCGAGGGAGGTAGAGGAAGCAAAAAAAAACAAAATCTAATGCAAAATGAATCGAAATTTAATTTTCTTTTTGCGGTGGAATTTTTTCTTCCCGCTTGGGTGTGCTTTTCTGTGGCAGCGAATATTATTAAATCTACATACAAATAACAAAAGGTATGTGGTTTTCATTTAATAATCTAATTTTAACCGCAAATAAAGCAAAAAGAGACAACAAACAGCTTGTGGGCGTGATAATAATTTGCTTCACAGATTAATTTAATTTATAAGAGATGTAGGAGAATTTAAACTTGGCTGTTTGGGCAGCAATTTAATATTTGTTATAGGGGAAATTTCAATGCAACTCAACTGAATTGGGTTTTCTATAGGAAAACTTGACAGCTCAGTTGAGTTATAGAATAAATAAGACCTCTTTGATGTAGCCAGCTGAAGTGGGCTTTCTATAGTAAAATTTGAAATTAGTCCAACTGAACTGGGCTTGCAATGAGAAAATTTAAATTTGGTCTAGAAAACTTAATTTGAACATATTTTGGATTAGCTGAATTGTAGAGAATATCTTAAATTCGTGTTGGTGAATATAATTTGGGTTTCTATAGAAAAACTTCAATTCAGCCCAGCTAAATTCTCTCTTCAGGGAAACTCCAACTAAGCCAAATTGAATAAGAGGTTCTATAAAGATAAGAAATTGCTTAGAGTTAATATGTGGGAAAACATACATTTTGTAATCAATCTACTATTTGGTACTCAACATGACTTATAGTAGTCTGCTTAAGGTAATAACTACAGCGAAGTAAATTGAAAAACTCTAGCAACGTGACTATGTGGTTCAACCCAACGGATCCCAAAAATCCAAAAATTATATTTAATGTCAACAGAAACGGCGACTTATCCGAAAAGCCCCTCTCAGTTATTTTGACTGCGTGATGTTGTAATTAACATTCCAAGAGCTAAGTTATTAAATTAAGCCCAACAAAAAAAGATGGATATGCCAGAGGATGAGTAAATTGCCAAAATTCTAACTCTATCACCGCCATCAATATAGTTTCCGAAGTCTGAAAAATGAGCAGAGTTGTCCCGCAAATTACGATAATGCTAGTATTAGTTTTTCCTGTCATCAGAGGAAGATTTTTTATACCCTACACCACAAGGTAGTCAGGGTATTATGTCTTTGTGCATTTGTTTGTAACAGGCAAACGAGATAGACCCATAGTTCCTTTTGATGATCTGCATAGAATCACTTTCTGAGTTGATTTATGCATGTCAGTCCGTCTGTCCGTCCGTCTGTCCATTTATTCTTGTGAACAAAATGCAGGTCGCATTTATTATCCGATTGAGATGAAATTTTCCAAACAGCTCAGTTGAATGGGGTTTTCCATAGGAAAACTTCAATTCAGCCTGGCTGAATGGGGTTTTCCATAGGAAAACTTCAATTCAGCCTGGCTGAATGGGGTTTTCCATAGGAAAACTTCAATTCAGCCTGGCTGAATGGGGTTTTCCATAGGAAAACTTCAATTCAGCCTGGCTGAATGGGGTTTTCCATAGGAAAACTTCAATTCAGCCTGGCTGAATGGGGTTTTCCATAGGAAAACTTCAATTCAGCCTGGCTGAATGGGGTTTTCCATAGGAAAACTTCAATTCAGCCTGGCTGAATGGGGTTTTCCATAGGAAAACTTCAATTCAGCCTGGCTGAATGGGGTTTTCCATAGGAAACTTCAATTCAGCCTGGCTGAATGGGGTTTTCCATAGGAAACTTCAATTCAGCCTGGCTGAATGGGGTTTTCCATAGGAAAACTTCAATTCAGCCTGGCTGAATGGGGTTTTCCATAGGAAAACTTCAATTCAGCCTGGCTGAATGGGGTTTTCCATAGGAAAACTTCAATTCAGCCTGGCTGAATGGGGTTTTCCATAGGAAAACTTCAATTCAGCCTGGCTGAATGGGGTTTTCCATAGGAAAACTTCAATTCAGCCTGGCTGAATGGGGTTTTCCATAGGAAAACTTCAATTCAGCCTGGCTGAATGGGGTTTTCCATAGGAAAACTTCAATTCAGCCTGGCTGAATGGGGTTTTCCATAGGAAAACTTCAATTCAGCCTGGCTGAATGGGGTTTTCCATAGGAAAACTTCAATTCAGCCTGGCTGAATGGGGTTTTCCATAGGAAAACTTCAATTCAGCCTGGCTGAATGGGGTTTTCAATAGGAAAACTTCAATTCAGCCTGGCTGAATGGGGTTTTCAATAGGAAAACTTCAATTCAGCCTGGCTGAATGGGGTTTTCCATAGGAAAACTTCAATCAGCCTGGCTGAATGGGGTTTTCCATAGGAAACTTCAATCAGCGGCTGAATGGGGTTTTCCATAGGAAACTTCAATTCAGCCTGGCTGAATGGGGTTTTCCATAGGAAAACTTCAATTCAGCCTGGCTGAATGGGGTTTTCCATAGGAAAACTTCAATTCAGCCTGGCTGAATGGGGTTTTCCATAGGAAAACTTCAATTCAGCCTGGCTGAATGGGGTTTTCCATAGGAAAACTTCAATTCAGCCTGGCTGAATGGGGTTTTCCATAGGAAAACTTCAATTCAGCCTGGCTGAATGGGGTTTTCCATAGGAAAACTTCAATTCAGCCTGGCTGAATGGGGTTTTCCATAGGAAAAACTTCAATTCAGCCTGGCTGAATGGGGTTTTCCATAGGAAAACTTCAATTCAGCCTGGCTGAATGGGGTTTTCCATAGGAAAACTTCAATTCAGCCTGGCTGAATGGGGTTTTCCATAGGAAAACTTCAATTCAGCCTGGCTGAATGGGGTTTTCCATAGGAAAACTTCAATTCAGCCTGGCTGAATGGGGTTTTCCATAGGAAAACTTCAATTCAGCCTGGCTGAATGGGGTTTTCCATAGGAAAACTTCAATTCAGCCTGGCTGAATGGGGTTTTCCATAGGAAAACTTCAATTCAGCCTGGCTGAATGGGGTTTTCCATAGGAAAACTTCAATTCAGCCTGGCTGAATGGGGTTTTCCATAGGAAAACTTCAATTCAGCCTGGCTGAATGGGGTTTTCCATAGGAAACTTCAATTCAGCCTGGCTGAATGGGGTTTTCCATAGGAAAACTTCAATTCAGCCTGGCTGAATGGGGTTTCCATAGGAAAACTTCAATTCAGCCTGGCTGAATGGGGTTTTCCATAGGAAAACTTCAATTCAGCCTGGCTGAATGGGGTTTTCCATAGGAAAACTTCAATTCAGCCTGGCTGAATGGGGTTTTCCATAGGAAAACTTCAATTCAGCCTGGCTGAATGGGGTTTTCCATAGGAAAACTTCAATTCAGCCTGGCTGAATGGGGTTTTCCATAGGAAAACTTCAATTCAGCCTGGCTGAATGGGGTTTTCCATAGGAAAACTTCAATTCAGCCTGGCTGAATGGGGTTTTCCATAGGAAAACTTCAATTCAGCCTGGCTGAATGGGGTTTTCCATAGGAAAACTTCAATTCAGCCTGGCTGAATGGGGTTTTCCATGGGAAAACTTCAATTCAGCCTGGCTGAATGGGGTTTTCCATGGGAAAACTTCAATTCAGCCTGGCTGAATGGGGTTTTCCATGGGAAAACTTCAATTCAGCCTGGCTGAATGGGGTTTTCCATGGGAAAACTTCAATTCAGCCTGGCTGAATGGGGTTTTCCATAGGAAAACTTCAATTCAGCCTGGCTGAATGGGGTTTTCCATAGGAAAACTTCAATTCAGCCTGGCTGAATGGGGTTTTCCATAGGAAAACTTCAATTCAGCCTGGCTGAATGGGGTTTTCCATAGGAAAACTTCAATTCAGCCTGGCTGAATGGGGTTTTCCATAGGAAAACTTCAATTCAGCCTGGCTGAATGGGGTTTTCCATAGGAAAACTTCAAGTCAGCCTGGCTAAATGGGGTTTTCCATAGGAAAACTTCAAGTCAGCCTGGCTGAATAGGGTTTTCCATAGGAAAACTTCAAGTCAGTAGTTTCCATGACGTGATTCCCTTGCATTTTTATCCCCAACAATTCTGCATAGCGCCATTCCGTTTTGCGTGAAAATCCTTTACAAATTATCAAAACCATTACCTGACACAAAGGAAAATGGAAATGTGGCATAAAGTTAGCGACATTAAGCCAAAAGAGAAAACATTCACCCACCCAATGTTGGGGAAAAATTGCCGGATTTTTTCTTAAGCGACATACAAACTGATAAAAAAATAGAAGCCACAATCACACACAGACAGGATATGGATATCCTTACAACAATAATGATAGTACCAACAACAACAGCAACACGGGAAACAGCTTCCAAAGACAAACTCAGCCAGCCACAGTTCCCCAGGAGAAAATTCAACGAATGCCATAGCGGATATGCCAGAAGATTACCGCAGAAAAAATAACACAACAACAGCAGAACAAGAAAAAATCCGCAAAAATGGGAAAATAGCAGACAAGCACGCGACTTTTTTCCACGATTTGGCAATGGCACTCAGTTCCTTTTTCGCTCCACTTTAAATCTAATCTCTGTTGTATCACAAAAAATAAGCGGAAATTATGTGGAGGGGAAAATATGAAGGTAGAAGGTAGACATTTGGCGGCAGAAAGGTGCATGGACTCCTGGAAGCAAGGTAAAATGAAGTCAAGGTTATTTCTGTCATTTGAAGGTAGACGACAGACAGTCGGACTTTTGTTTACCTCAGAGATCAACATTACAATTGTGTTATGGAGGGGAAGAGGGTGAAGGCGAGGGAGGTAGAGGAAGCAAAAAAAAACAAAATCTAATGCAAAATGAATCGAAATTTAATTTTCTTTTTGCGGTGGAATTTTTTCTTCCCGCTTGGGTGTGCTTTTCTGTGGCAGCGAATATTATTAAATCTACATACAAATAACAAAAGGTATGTGGTTTTCATTTAATAATCTAATTTTAACCGCAAATAAAGCAAAAAGAGACAACAAACAGCTTGTGGGCGTGATAATAATTTGCTTCACAGATTAATTTAATTTATAAGAGATGTAGGAGAATTTAAACTTGGCTGTTTGGGCAGCAATTTAATATTTGTTATAGGGGAAATTTCAATGCAACTCAACTGAATTGGGTTTTCTATAGGAAAACTTGACAGCTCAGTTGAGTTATAGAATAAATAAGACCTCTTTGATGTAGCCAGCTGAAGTGGGCTTTCTATAGTAAAATTTGAAATTAGTCCAACTGAACTGGGCTTGCAATGAGAAAATTTAAATTTGGTCTAGAAAACTTAATTTGAACATATTTTGGATTAGCTGAATTGTAGAGAATATCTTAAATTCGTGTTGGTGAATATAATTTGGGTTTCTATAGAAAAACTTCAATTCAGCCCAGCTAAATTCTCTCTTCAGGGAAACTCCAACTAAGCCAAATTGAATAAGAGGTTCTATAAAGATAAGAAATTGCTTAGAGTTAATATGTGGGAAAACATACATTTTGTAATCAATCTACTATTTGGTACTCAACATGACTTATAGTAGTCTGCTTAAGGTAATAACTACAGCGAAGTAAATTGAAAAACTCTAGCAACGTGACTATGTGGTTCAACCCAACGGATCCCAAAAATCCAAAAATTATATTTAATGTCAACAGAAACGGCGACTTATCCGAAAAGCCCCTCTCAGTTATTTTGACTGCGTGATGTTGTAATTAACATTCCAAGAGCTAAGTTATTAAATTAAGCCCAACAAAAAAAGATGGATATGCCAGAGGATGAGTAAATTGCCAAAATTCTAACTCTATCACCGCCATCAATATAGTTTCCGAAGTCTGAAAAATGAGCAGAGTTGTCCCGCAAATTACGATAATGCTAGTATTAGTTTTTCCTGTCATCAGAGGAAGATTTTTTATACCCTACACCACAAGGTAGTCAGGGTATTATGTCTTTGTGCATTTGTTTGTAACAGGCAAACGAGATAGACCCATAGTTCCTTTTGATGATCTGCATAGAATCACTTTCTGAGTTGATTTATGCATGTCAGTCCGTCTGTCCGTCCGTCTGTCCATTTATTCTTGTGAACAAAATGCAGGTCGCATTTATTATCCGATTGAGATGAAATTTTCCAAACAACATTTGTTTGTTAAAGGACGAACCCTATTGAAATTGGAGATAATCGGTAAATATTTAGATATAGCTCCCATATATATCTTCGTCCGATTTGCCTTTTATTGTGCATCAAACGTGTAATATCAGCCCGAATAGTTTGCAATTTTGCAACTACAACCAAATTAGGCCTGAAAATAAGTATGCCAAATTTGATGGTATACACTCCGTAACAACAATATTTGGGGAAATATATCAAATGCAGCTCAGAAATATCTTTGCCAAATTTTATCGAGAACGGTTCAGATTTGGATATAGCTCCCATATATATCTTTATCTGATTACAAATTAATTTTGTACAATTTAAAAATTTAAATTATAATTATAATCATAGGGTGTATGATTGAATTCTCCCATAACAACTTTTAATTGTTATGTGGAACTCAACTAAATTAGGAAAGTGGTGTAGGGTATCATAAAATCGGGCCCACCGACTTTAGGACTTTCTTTACTGGTTTCTTTTTGACCTAGAACTGACAAATATATTAGGATTTTCGTTTGCAGAAAATTATGAAATCCTTTCTCTTTCTTTGTGTAAAATTATCTTCTTTGAAAAATTTGGCATTTCGTGGTGAAGTTATCAGAAAGAGTTGACCGATATGGTCCATCTACGAATTCGATCTAATTTTGTTAATAATATTAGGTTGACCTAGGTTTGGACTCCATACAATGGAGTATATATTAAATTTGGCATTCCATTTGCAACAGCTCGAAATATTCTTCGGAGACAAGGTTCACTATTTGTTATGGCCTCCATGTAACGGTACCTCCCGATTTTCGGTATTTTGTAGGTTTCTCCCACAATTCCTAACCAAATTAGATGAAACTTAACAATTGAGGTTCTCGATAGGTCTTTTCAAAAATTGTCCGATTCATGTCCACTAATTTGTATAGCCCCATATAAGCGTAGCTCCCGATTTTCGCCACAATTTCCAACCAAATTAGCTTAAACTGGACAAATGGGGTTCCCGGTAGGTCCGTTATCTCCTTGCGAAAAATATTCGATCAAGATCCACTAATTGGGATTGGGATTGTCGCATAAAAGGGTACCTCCCGATTTGTGGTATTTTGCAGGTTTCTGCCACAATTTCCAACCATTAGATGATAATATATATGGGTTTTGGTATTTGGGATATTTTTTTATTTTAATAAATATATACTGCTATTCTAGATAATATATTCCTTCTGAGTCGATATATGTATGTCAGTCCGTCTGTCCATGTATTTTTGTGAACGAAATGCAAAATTTACTATCCGATGGGATGAAATTTTCCAAAAAAAAAAAAAATTACCTGGCCCAAGGATGAACCCTATTGAAATTGATGACAATCAGTTCATTTCGGGTTAATTGTGCACCAACTGGCCAATATCATTCCAAATGACCTCAATTTTGCTGCAGCTGACGGAATTCACTCTAGAACCAAGTACATCAAATTTGGTGAAAATCGGTTGAGATATAGCTACAACTCCCATATATATGTTTCATCCGATTTGGGGTTTTAAGTCCCGCAATGGGCAATATGCACTCTACATATATTATCGGGATCGGATCAGATAAAGATATAGCTCCCAAATATATATTTTTTCGATATTAGGTTTATTGTGCACCAAATAGCTAAACTCAGCCCAAATGAACTGAATATTTGCAATTCCGACTGAATACATATTAGAAACAAGTACTTCATATTTGGTGAAAATCAATTCAGGTATAGCCATAGCTCCTATATATATGTTTCATCCGATTTGGGGTTTTAAGTCCCTCACATGCGTAATATGTACTCTACGACAATGATCTTTGGCACCAGACATCAGTTATAGCTCAGAAATAAGTGTAAGTAAGTATAGCTATAGCTCCTACATATGTTTCATCCGATTTGGGGTTTTAGATATAGCTCAGAAATAAGTGCTTAAAATTTTGTCAAGATCGGCTCAGATTTGGATATAGCTCCCATATAATTCTTTATCCGATGGCCAAATGGCCAATATTTGTCAAAAATTTCTGAATTTTGATAAATCCCACCGAATTCAGTTCTGAAGCAAGTACATCAAATTTGGCTAAGATTTGGATATAGCTCTCATATATATCCTTAATCCGATTTCAGATTTATTCTGCAAATAATGGCTACTATCAGTTCAAATGGAGTGAATTTCGGGACGTACATTTCCATTTTGTGCAATTCGGCTCCGATACATATTTATTTTAATATAATGCTGCTGCAAGTGATATCATGCTCTCTAGAGCAAACTATAACTGCTCCAAAGCCAAATGATGATAGGTGGGTGGCATGATCTTCTTGAAATAAATTACTTTCTTACGGGAGCTCTACTAAATAGGCATAGTGATGTAGAGTATCATATATTCGGCCCCATCCGACTTTTACTGTTTTTTTCTTACTGTTTTTTTTTTTTTTGATTTATTTTTAATTTTTTTAAGGATTATTATTTGTTCATTTCTATTTTATTTTTTAATTTTTTTGGTTAAATGTACTGCACGTTTTCAGACTGATTTTCAAAACGTTTTTCGTTTAAATTTCTTAACTTGGCACATTGTTAAAAAAATAAACGTTTTAGTGTGTTTGACATAAAAATACAAAGTTTCGTTTTAAATGCAAATTATATCAATTTGCTACGTTTGTCTGACCCGCATATTCTTAAATTGTTGCTGTTCTTATAGTTTGAGTGTACGTTGTTTTGTTGTTTACCTCTTCGCATTTATTGGGAAATTGTTATATTTTTGCGAAATTTTGCAGCTGTTTTTTGTGGTTTCAGGCATTCTATTGTCGTTTTCCAATTTAAAATACCATGGCTGTTGAAAAGAAACATGAAAAGGATATACTTTATTTATTTATTTATTTAACAACAATGCCAAGTGAATTGTTTTGCTATTGATTTTCATTTGCCCGGCCAACGATGGCAGAAAAGGAGTGGTGGTGTTTTTCGTTCATTCAATTTTTTTTTTATAATTCAATGATTCTCAGAAATTGAATATGAATATTTATTTTATTATTGACTTTTGCAATTGATTTGAAATGGAAATTTATTCGGAAAATCTTCAAAGCACTGTATTTGTATATACAGGTAAAAAATTCATTATGCTTGTTATTCGACTGCAAATTTATTTCCTTGGAAAATAAATATTCAGTGATTTGAAAGAAAACGAAGAGGAACTTTTTGTTTAAATGCTGGAGAGGTTTTCTTTGTGAAACTAAGAAATTGCAATTGCCTAGGAAGATTTCAAGATTTTCTCAGGAAAAAAAATGGAAATGCTTCGGATATTGTAAAAAACACTGTATTGCAAAGATAATGCATTTAAAATAGTTTAAAATAAAATCTCATGAATTATGGACAGTAAAATGTGAACATAAAGCAATTCCCACGAACGAGCATCATACTGTTACAAATATATTTAACCAGTAAGGAAAAGCCAAAAGTCGGGTGGAGCCTACTATATGACACCCTACACCACTATGCATATTTAGTAAAGCTCCCGTAAAAAAAGACTTTATTTGAAGTAGATCATACCACCTATCAACATTTGACTTCAGAGCAGTTATAGTTTGGTTTTAGAGGGAACTAATATATGGGAGGAATATCCAATTCTGAATAAATTTAAATTAAATAACATTGCTATAGAGTGTAGGATATCACTCCGAGAAGGATTATATTAAAAAATATTTATCGGAGTCGGGTTCCACAAAATGGAAACGTACGTCCGAAATTCACTCCATTTGGGCTGATATTACTTATTATTTGCACAATAGAAAGAAATCGTATTAGCGATGTACAGGGTGAGATGAAAAAACTGCAACCAATTTCAGACTGCTGTCATTTCTAAAACACTCGTCCGACAGCTGTTAAAATTATTCCAGTGACAGCTCACTATAATGTTTACAAGCACACAAAAGCTTTTTGGTGAGAATTTCCATTTATTCCAATTATTCGTTATTGAATTCATGCGAGATAATGTGATTTCCTTATATTTGACTGGAAAACCACAAGTGGCTATCGTCAGAGCACTCCAGCATTTAAATGTGAATAAGTCTTTTGTGTCTCGTTCCACCACTCGTTACCGTGATACTGGTAGCGTAGCCCGAAGTCAAGGAAGTGGACGGAAGAAAACAGCAACATCAGCAGAAATGGTTCGAAAAGTAAAGAAGCGATCGAAACCCGCATCGCAGTGGCCGAAAAATGGCTCGTGAACTGAACATATCGCAATATTCCGTTCGGCAAATATTGAAAAATGAGCTCGGGGTAAAGCCATTGAGATTCCAAAAAGTGCAAGGACTTACACCGCAACTGAAAGAAAATAGACTCAAAAGAGCTAAAGAGTTGCTTCACTTGGCCAAAAGTTGTGAACTGCCAAATTTGGTTTTCTCCGATGAGAAAACATTCGTTGTCCAGCAGTTTGTAAACAAACAAAATGATCGTGTTTACTTGCCAAAGAGCTTAGCTGACTCAGAACTCAAGCGCCGACCATGGTGATGGGGTGAGCCGCCATAACAGCCGATGGTCGCTCTCCGCTCGTATTAATCGACCGTGACATCAGAATAAATGCCGAATATTATCGCGAAAATATTCTGGAGGATGTATTAAAGCCTTGGGCACGCAAACATTTTGGCCGCAGACCTTAGACATTCCAACAGGACGCAGCACAATCGACCTCAGCACGCGTCACCCGAGAATGGTTACAAAATGAGGTTCCTCTCTTAATTTCCAGCTCACAATGGCCACCAAAATCTCCGAATACCAATCCGTTGGACTATTGTGTCTTTAGTATTTTGGAAAGCAATGTTGGCACTGAAAAATACCAAAGTGTCGATCACCTTAAACAAGCTCTTCGGCCGGAATGGGCCAAAATACCGCAAAGCAACATTCGGGCATGGTGCGACGGTTTCATTGGTCGTTTGAAGGTCATAATTCGTGCCAAAGGTGAACAATTCGAACAAATCTATACTTATCCTAAAATTTGATGCTATATCCGACATTTTTTGCTTTCATTCAATATAATTTAAAAAAAATGTAAAAATTATTGCGTTTGTATTTGTTGCGGTTTTTTATCTGACCCCGTATATCATCTTCAAAATAGATATTGGGTAAAAAAATGTTTGTAAGTGTGAAATTTGAGGAGAGTTAGATAGGTACCAAAAGAAAAGGTCCAATCTCCATATTATTTATAAAAGATCTTGTGTTGAAGGAAATATTGATATGTACCAGGTCTGAATGCAATCGTATGTTAATTTCGAGTTTTATGAGTTTCGTAGATATTCAAAATTTTTAGCCTTTATGGGGGAGGTAGCAAAAGAAGTGAACCGATTTATTCCATCTTCACAGCTGATCGTTTGTTTAGTAGACATAATAAGATTTGTGAAATATGAAGGGAAACGGAAGCTCATTTCGGATCTTATAATCGTTTTGGTTATTCAGAATTTTTACCTTTACCAGAAGGAAAGGTCCGATCTCTACCATCTTTAAAACAGATCTTGTGTTGATAGAAATATTGAGATGTACCCAGTCTGAATAGCATAGGATGTTAGTTTCGCGTTCTATGAGCTTCATGGATATTAAAAAAAATTGACCCTTTGTGGGGGAGATGCCAGAAGGGGTGGATATATTCCCTCTTCACACAAGACCTTGGGTTAATACAAATATTGTGATGTGTGTAATTTGAAGACAATCAGACTATTACATCACTTTTTATAAGAGTTATATTTATTCATAATTTTGACCCTAAGTGGGGGGGGGGGGGTACTTCGTGGAGTGGACAGATATTGTCAATTTTCTCACCTGACCTAGCACTGATGCAAATATTAGGATTTGAAAAGTTGTAGTAAATCGGATTATTCTTTCTCTTTCTGTGCAATAATTTTTATACCCTCCACTGTAGAATGTAACACCTCGAAACATACATTTTAGACCCTACAAAGGATTTATATTCTTGACCAGTATAAAATTCTATGTCGATTTAGCGATGTCCGTCCGTCTATAGAAATCAATCTAGCTTCCGAACGAAATGAAATAGGTTGATAAAATTTTACTTAAATGTAAACTATGTTTGTAGGACTTGAGGTATTGAAAATAGGCCATGTAGTTCCACGTTTTGGTATAGCTCCCATATAACGGTACCCCCTATTTTCGGTATTTTGGTGATTTAAGGTACATTATTGACCGGATATGTTTCAAATTTGATATTTAAAGTTCGTAATGGATACTACAGTCTGTGACAGAAAATTGTCTGTGCAGGTACACGTTTTCGTATAGTCTTCATATAACGGTACCACCCAATATTCGGCATTTTGATTATTTTAGCGACATTATGCACCGAAATTGTTTCAAATTTGGTATTTGAAATTGGTATTAGGGTATTTATTTTTTGAGAATTAATTGAATTATTTTCAAAATTGCCAAATTCGTTCCAAGTGTTGGAGGGTATTAAAAGTTCGGCCCGGTCGAATTTAAAGCTTTTTTACTTATTTATTTATTTTTATTTATTTATTTATTTATTTTTTTTTTCAAAATGTTGAGGTTTTGTGCCGGATGTACCAGAAGCCGTAGACCGATATTGCCCATCTCCGAACTCGATCTAAGTTTGATAATAATTAACGATGTTCAAAGTTTGGACCAAACCGGATGCTCCCTTCGAAAGTTATCGTTCGCACCAACCAGCCGGACAGAGAGACGACATCGCTAGATCTCTACTAATGTCCTGAAACGGATTTGGTTCAAAAAATCTCTTAAATTATGAGCAGTATAATGTGAATATCATATTTATGAAAATATCCGACGAAATTGTAAAGCATCATATTCTTACTTATATTATATCTGGCCATCAAATATACTAAAAAGGAATTTTAATTCTAAGTAATCACTGGACTTTGGATTCTAAATCAAAACAAATCTCACCAATGTTTGGCACACAAAACAAAATTTCCAAAAAATAATTTCATAAATATCAACAAAATACTGCAGCATGACCTCCTCCAAAGTCCTTCCATTTTACCACTAAATCCCAAAAATATTGTTTTACTAATCTTTATTGCCGTTCAAATTATCTATCATTTCGTTATATGTTTCATGTTTGCCAAAACGCAAATCCTTGCCATTTGTAATGGTTAAGCTTTTGTTTTTGGAACGGAAGGAGATGGGGGTGTTCGAAAACCAAACCAAAATTTATATCACAAAATCCTCTATCGTAGCAAACATTGACCACAAATTCATTACAGGCGCTTACGAATTATGAATTGCATTTTGTGTAATTTGTAATGAAAATTTCATAATTTCAATACCAGTACCAGTGGCTGGTGAGGTGTGGTACCAATATTTTCTAACCATATGTTACACAAAATCTCCTTCTCCCTAACTCTCCTTCTCTGTCCCTATAATCGTAATAATTATAATGTGTTCATATGAAATTTATTTCATACTTATCACCGTGAGTGAGAGAGAGCTCTGCAGATTGTGCAATATGCAATTATCATATAAATTTTGCAAAAAGTACACACGTTCCGAACATTACGAAAAAGTATCGGCCAGACTGTTCATTCCATTCAAATGATTGCATTTGGAAAATAATGAGTGTGCATCGTGTGTGGATTCCGTTGAAATAATTAACATTTAATATTTTCGTATTATATATATTTGCACAGAATTTTGAAAATATTCAAGACTTATCATTGTATTTGTAACACCACACAGGGTGATATAAAAAACTGCAACAAAGTCAAGCACATTAATTTCACATATTTTTTTAAATTTTATTGAATGAAAGCAAAAAAATGTGGGAAATAGCATCAAATTTTAGAAGAAGTTTTGATTTGTTCGAATTGATCACCTTTGGCACGAATTATGGCCTTCAAACGGCCAATGAAACCGTCACACGCTGCCCGAATGGTGCTCTGTGGTATTTTGGCCCATTCCCGGCGAAGCGCTTGCTTAAGGTGATCGACCCATTGGTATTTTTTAGTGCCAACCTTGCCTTCCAAAATACTCCAGACACAACAGTCCAACGGATTGGTATCCGGAGATTTTGGTAACCATTGTGCGCTAGAAATGAAGCGAGGAACCTAATTTTGTAACCATTCTTGGGTGGCGCATGTTGTGTGCGATGGTGCTGAGTCCTGTTGAAATGTCCAGGGTCTGCGGCCAAAATGTTTGCGTGCCCAAGGCTTTAAAACACCCTTCCGAATATTTTCGCGATAAAATACGGCCTTTATTCTGATGTAACGGTCGATTAATACGAGTGGAGAGCGACCATCGGCTGTTATGGCGGCCCACACCACCACCATGGCCGCCGCTTGAGTTCTGGTGGCCAACCAAAGGTGCGAATTTTCAGCTGAGCTCTTTGGCAAGTAAACACTTTAATTTTGTTTATTTACAATTGCTGGACAACGAATGTTTTCTCATCGGAAAAAAACAAAATCGGCAGTTCACCACTTTCGGCCAAGCGAAGCAACTCTTTAACTTTTTTGAGTCTATTTTCTTTCTGTTGCGGTGTAAGTTCTTGCACTTTTTGGAATTTCAATGGCTTTACTCCGAGCTCATTTTTTCAATATTTGCCGAATGGAATATTGCGATATGTTCAGCTCACGAGCCATGCCTCGGCCACTGCGATCAAGTCGCTTCGATCAAGTCGCTTCTTTACTTTTCGAACCATTTCTGCTAATGTTACTGTTTTCTTCCGTCCACTTCCTTGGCGTCGAGCTACGCTTCCAGTATCACGATAACGAGTGATAGTACGAGACACAAAATATTTATTCACTAACGATAGCAACTTGCGATTTTCCAGCCAAATATAGAGAAATCTTACTATCACGCTTGAATTCCCTCACGAATAACTTTTTTTGTGGAAAATTCTCACCAACGCTTGTAAAAAATACAATGAGCTGTCACTGGAATAATTTTAACAGCTGTCGGACTAGTGGCTTAGAAATGACAGCAGTCTGAAGTCGGTTGCAGTTTTTTCATCTCACTCTGTATGGTGAGCAGTAACTGTAAAATCGGATGATCTCGATAAAATTTGGCAGATATATTTTCGAGCTGTATCTGATGACCGCTATCAAATATCATTGTTGTGGGGTGTTTATTACGGTTATGAGGGACTTTAACAACAAATCGGATAAAACATATATATGGAAGCTATATGTATATCCAAACCGACTTTCACAAATATTTTTAGTAGTGGTTTCTGGGCCGAATTCCGTCTAAAGAACAAAAAATCAGTTCATTTGGTTTGGTGCACAAATAAACCTGAAATCGGATGAGGATATATATGGGAGCTATATCCAAATCTGATCCGATCTCGATAAAATTTGACAGAGGTACATCTGGGCTGTTTTGGATATCTGTTACCAATGATCATTGTTGTGAAGTGCACATTACGCATGTGAGGGACTTCAACACCCAATCGGATGAAACACATATATTGGAACTATAGCTCTGATGCCAAATCGATTTTCACCAAATATGATGTACTTTCTTCTAGACTGAATTTGGTCGGATGTACCAAAACTCAGTTCACTTGCACTGATATTGACCATTTAGTAAAATTGGCGGGAATCGGTTGAATATATATATGGGACAGCTATATCTAAATTTGCAACGATTCTGACCAATTTTAATAGGGTTCGTCCTTGGTCCAAACAAATATTGTTTAGAAAATTTCATCTCAATCGGATAATAAATGCGATTTGGATTTTGTTTACAAAAGTACATGGACCGACATGCATTAAACGACACAGAAAGTGATACTATGGAGATCCTGAAAAGTAACTACGGGTCTATCTCTCTTCCTACTCCATTTAACAAACAAATGCACAAACCACTATGTGGTGTAGGGTATAAAAAACAGATCAATCATTATTTCTACTAACTCAAGATCTTCTGGGAAGAATGGATATATCGGTTCACTCCATCAAGTACCTCCCCAACAAAAAATCAACATTTTGAATATCCATAAAGTTCATAAAAAGCGAAATTAATATCCGATTTTATTCAAATTTGACACTCAACAATATTTCTATCTGTTGTATAGATGGTAGGAATCGTACCGTTCCTTCTGATACTTTCCCCACAAAAGGTCAAAGTTTTCAAAAAAAAAAAGAAATATATATATATATATATATATATATTTTACTACACTGAAAAAGAAAGGAAAATCCAATTTTGCTCCAGCTTTGCAAATCTTAATATTACCATCAGAGCTAAATGAGGTGCGAAAATGGACAATATCGGCTCACTCCATTGAGTACCTCAACCACAAAATTCAAAGTTTTCAGAAAAATATTTTACTCCTCAGAAAGAGAAAGGATAATCCGACTTTGCAAATGTTAATATTTGCATCAGTGCAAGATAAGATGTGAAAATGGACAATCCTACTACTCCATCATGTACATCCCCCACAAAGGGTTGAAATTTAGAATAAATATAACTCTTATAAAACGTGAAATAAGAGTGCGATTGTCTTTAAATTTCACACATCGCAATACTTTCACTAACCCTATGTCTGGTGTGAAGATCGAATATATCGGTTCACTTCGTCTGGTACCTCGACCACAAAGGGTCGACATTTCCAGTAAATATGAAGCGAAATTAAAATCCCATTCCATTCAGACTTTTTACATCTCTATATTTCCATCAACAAAAGAGTTGATATAAAGATGGTAGAAATCGGACCTTTTCTTCTGGTACCTTCCCCACATAGGTTTCAAGATTTTTAATAATAAAACGCTCAGAAAGGGGAAATAAGCTTCCAACTCTCTTCAAATTTCACACACCCAAAGATTTTTGCTAACACAAGATATGTTGTGAAGATGATATATGTATGCGAATCCCACAATACTCTAATCTGTTATAACTTGCGAAAAAAATCAGCGATTCTTTAAAACTTGCTATATCTAAATATTTATCTCAACCAGAAACCTCAGATGATGATTTCGCTTAAAATTGTATATAGATGTTCGATTTTCTTGTAAATTTTCTAATACCAATATTTTTATCTCTATTTGACGAAGCATGAAAATGGACTACTTCGGTCGACTGTATGTGGTAACTAAGGAAAAATCATATAAAGAGATGATTTGTTGTTTCTTCCAAAAATTTACAATGTGTTTTTTTTTTTTTTTTTCTAAATTCCAAACTTTAAATATATTAATTCACATGACTGCTCTTTCGCTGTAGAGCCAAAACTATTCGATTTAAATGAGCTGTTAAAAATCAAAACATATGTATTGCATATTCATTAAGTATCTCTGGATTTTATATTACGTTACTATTCGTATCAAATGGTGACTTTGCACACACACATGTAAATTATTCTAAATATGTATCACATATTTCGTATTTGTATTGCAAAAATGCAAATCCTATAACAACATCATATTTATCGTCGGAATATAGAGTGTTATTTTGCACATGTGTCGTACACGTTTCCAGTAATAAAAGCTTTACAAATAAATGAGTTTACACTAAACATTTCGTATTAAGTTTTTGCACAAAAATAATTGATACGTGTACCAGGGAACAACACAGTGTCAGTAAGAGTCACATAAACACATATGAGCATATGCATATTAACACATATTGCATATTATTATGTTGTTATTATTTTAATGTGTTTGTATGCTATTCTTCCAGATATTCCATTAACAAGAAGTCCTCCTCCTCCCGGTGACAAGATCTGCAAATCTTTTGTGAGGAGACCCTAAATCATCTGTGAGAACACCAGGTCTTCTACGAGATGACCATCAGGTCTTTTATGAGAAAACCTTCAGGTCTTCAATGAGAAGATCATCAGGTCTTCTATGCGAAGACAAACAGGTCTTCTATGCGAATACGTACAGGTCTTCTCTGAAAAGAACTACAGGTCTTCTTTTATGCGAAAACAGCCTGGTTTCCTATGAGAACACCTTCAGGTTTTCTATGACAAGACCTCTGGGTCTCCTCTATGAGAAGACCTCTGGGTCTCCTCTATGAGAAGACCTCCGGGTCCTCTATGAGAAGACCTCCGGGTCCTCTATGAGAAGACCATCGGGTCTTCTATGAGAAGACCATCAGGTCTTCTATGAAAAGACCATCAGGTCTTCTATGAGAATGCCATCAGGTCCTCTATGATAAGATCATCAGGTCTTCTATGAGAAGACACCACCAGGTCTTTTATGAGAAGACACCATCAGGTCCTCTATGAGAAGACACCATCAGGTCTTCTATGAGAAGAGACCATCAGGTCTTCTATGAGAAGACACCATCAGGTCTTCTATGAGAAGACACCATCAGGTCTTCTATGAGAAGACACCTTCAAGTCTTCTATAAGAACACTTTCAAGACTTCTATGAGAACACTTTCAAGTCTTCTATGAGAACACTTTCAAGTCTCCTATGAGAAGACCTCCATGTCTTCCATGAGAAGACCTCCAGGTCTTCCATGAGAAGACACAATCAGGTCTTCTATGAAAAGACCATCAGGTCTTCTATGAGAATGCCATCAGGTCCTCTATGATAAGATCATCAGGTCTTCTATGAGAAGACACCACCAGGTCTTTTATGAGAAGACACCATCAGGTCCTCTATGAGAAGACACCATCAGGTCTTCTATGAGAAGAGACCATCAGGTCTTCTATGAGAAGACACCATCAGGTCTTCTATGAGAAGACACCATCAGGTCTTCTATGAGAAGACACCTTCAAGTCTTCTATAAGAACACTTTCAAGACTTCTATGAGAACACTTTCAAGTCTTCTATGAGAACACTTTCAAGTCTCCTATGAGAAGACCTCCATGTCTTCCATGAGAAGACCTCCAGGTCTTCCATGAGAAGACACAATCAGGTCTTCTATGAGAAGACACCATCAGGTCTTCTATGAGAAGCCACCATCAGGTCTTCTATGAGAAGACACCATCAGGTCTTCTATGAGAAGACACCATCAGGTATTCTATGAGAAGACACCATCAGGTCTTCTATGAGAAGACCATCAGGTCTCCTTTAAAAGAACTCCACGTCTTCTATGAGAAGACCCTCTGTCCATCTATGAGAAGACCCTCTGGCATTTTATGTGAAGACGTTCTGGCCTTCTATGAGAAGACCCTCTGAGAAAACCCTTCTATGAGAAGACCCTCTGGTCTTTTATGAGAAGACCCTCTGGTCTTCTTCTTTGAGAAGATCTCCATGTTTTCTATGAGAAGACCTCCAGGTCTTCTATGAAAAGACCTCCAGGTCTTCTATGAAAAGACCTCCAGGTCTTCTATGAGAAGACCTCCAGGTCTTCTATGAGAAGATCTTCTGGCCTTCTAAGAAAAAACCTTCTGGCCCTCTATGAGAAGACCTTCAGGTCTTCTATGAGAAGACCTTTTGGCTTTCAATGAGAAGAACTTCTGGTCTTCTATGAGAAGACCTGCTGGCTTTCTATGAAAAGATCTACAGGCCTTATATGAGAAAAATTTCTGGCCTTATATGAAAAGAAGAGCTCCATCTCCCCTACGAGAAGAGCTCCAGCTCTTCTCAGTGAAGAGCCTTAGCTCTTCTATGAGAGAAGAGCCTTAGCTCTTCTATGAGAGAAGAGCTCCTTCTTTTTCTACGAGAAGAGCTCCAGCTCTTCTATATGAAGCACAGCTCATCTATGAGAAGACCTCCCACAGCTCTTATATGAGAAGAGCTCCTACAGCTCTGAAGAACTCCACTTCTTGTATGAGAACACCTCCGCCAATTTTAATATTATTTATACCTTTATACCTTGTACCTTTTAAATTAATTGCAAATTTCCTTTACTTGAATTTAAGAACACCCCTTTGTATTGTATTTAAACAAAATAATAATAATAATCAATTGAAATACACTTAAGAAAGAAACTTATTTAATAGTATCCAAGTGTGTACTACTTCAAAGTTATCCTATCTGCATTGCATTTGCATTTGAGTATTTACAAAATATTCATATTCATGGCATGCCACACACAGAGACAGAATAAGAAGTTGGTAACCCCTTTCGACCCTGAAACAAGTGATAGTCAAATATTTCGTCTCTTCTTCATGACACAATGTTATCTATTATTTTACAATTCAGAAAATTCAATTCACCTTTTTTGTGTTCGTTCGTTCGTTCTTTGGGGGCTCTTCTTACTTCTGTAAATTACTTTACCCCAAAAGTCAAATACAAAAGTTAAATGCACTTGAAAAACTTCGAGAAAAAGAGTTTGTTGTTTGGGAAAATTGCAGGAGGAAATGAAAGGCAGTGGAAGAAAGTCTGTGCTGGAAAATGGGAAAAGTTGGGGGGAGGTTGGGGGGAGGTTGGGGGGAGGTTGGGGGAGGTTGGGGGGAGGTTGGGGGAGGTTGGGGGGTGATTAAAGGAATTTTAATTGAGTGCGATTTTTGCGACCAAGATTTGTGGGAAATTTTATAATTTGGTCGGTTTGTGTAATTTTTGTAAGGTCACAACATTAACCTCTTTCGACAAAATTTAGAAGAAATACTCATTACAAGGTAATGTAAACAGACTACACTTTCATTACCAATAGATTGGAAGGACAATGGATTGCTCCTTCAGCATTTAAAAAGCAAAATCACTTATTATACGCCTTACTAAGTAATGAGTAACTGTGATACAGAATGAGCTTGTCCGACTACAAAACCGACAGTTATGAATTTCCCAGTGTCGACCAACAAACAAACAATAAAAACACAAACGATTTAATTAATAAGTTAGTAACTAATGCGTATGAAGTTACGACTGTCAAAAATTGGCCTGGGAACCCATTACTTGGTAATTAGTTTTTTTTTTGCTGGGTAACTAGAATATCTATCGATATGCTGGCGTTTCTTTTCTCCTTCTGGAAGAGTTTAAATATTTGTTTTTCCGATATTTTCCTTGAATAATTTTTTTCCTCGAAACGGCAACCCTACCTCCCTTTCCGAACAGATGGTGATGATGAGGTGTGGGTTGAGTTGTAGTGCAATCAAATGATGGCATAATATCATTGTGAAAGTTATACCTCAATAAATTGTATATTGTGAACAACTATTGTCAATAGCTGAAAGGTAATGATATACAAAAACTCTAGACAAGTGCACACCAACACAGACGGAGACATACACACTCACTCACACCTCTTCATAGTCAAGGCAGTACAACAGACGACAGCAACTAAAGACACAACAGTCAAATACAAGAAGCCTGGTAACAAAACAACAAAAATTACACTTTTTGTGTGTGTTCGTTGTGTAAACGAGTCTCCGGGGCAACCCAGAGTAGACGTCTGTCAGTCAGCCAGCCAGTCACTATCAAAATGAAATGCATTTGCGTTTATTGCATTTTGTGTAAATTATACGCACAAAAGGATATTAAATGCAAATTTCTTAGCAACTTGAACTACAAAACAACAACAACAATAACGCCAGGCAACAGCTACCTACAATAATAACAACAGCAACAACAACGACGACGACGACAGAGAAATGCAAGTACCAGACATTGTCACAATGAAACATTTTTGCTGTGTGTTGCTACTGCTGTTTTTGTTGTTGTTGCTATTGTCGTTAACGTTAACATTGCCAACAATATAACCTCACCATAACGATATAAGAATATTCATTCCATATCAGAGGAATTTGAAATGCAAACTGGTGGGGACTTTCTAAGGCCCAGACAAATGGGAAAGGTCTGAACTCCATCTGGCCGACCACGTGTTAATCTCCACAGTTTACGGTGAAATTTATGACGCCCTGACACTTTTTGGATGTATTGAACAAATCCCTCAAGGTATTGGGATACATAATTGGGCTAAAAGCACCTAAGTTCGGCCAGACCGAACTTTTTATACCCTCCACCAATTGAAAGGAAATTGAAAAAGTTAAAAAAACATCGAAATATACGGTTTAAATGAAAATGGGGTCTATACGAAGACGAGGACCTGCATACAAAGTATTTATACCCTAAACCACAAGGTGGTCAGGGTATTATGTCTTTGTGCATTTGTTTGTAACAGGCAAAAGGAAACGAAATGGACCCATAGTTCCTTTTGATGATCTGCATAGAATCACATTCTGAGTCGATTTATGCATGTTCCTCCGTCCGTCCGTCTGTCCATGTATTTTTGTAAACAAAGTACAGGTCGCATTTATTGCCCGATGAAATTTTGCACAGATCATTTGTTTGGCCCAAAGATGAACCCTATTGAAAATGGAGATAATTGGTAAAAATTTAGATATAGCTCCCATATATATCTTCGTCAGATTTACCTTTTATTGTGCACCAAACGTGTAATATCAGCCCGAATTGTATGGAATTTTGCATATACACCCAAATTAGGCCTGCAAATAAATAACTATAATATTTGGGGAAATATATCAAATACATCTCAGAAATACATTTGCCAAATTTTATCGAGATCGGTTCAGATTTGGATATTGCTCCCATATATATTTTTATCCTATATTAAAAGATACAAATGCTTCGGCATATTTAGTCCATTAAATTATAATTATAATCATAGCTTGTATGATAGAATTCTCCCATAAAAACTTTTAATTGTTATGTGGATCTCTACTAAATTAGCAAAGTTTTGTAGGGTATCATAAAGTCGGCCCCACTCGACGTAAAGACTTTCTTTACTGGTTAGTCATAGGCTATAGTACCCATTAGGACCTTCAACTACGAAATACAGATGTGGAGAATACGAAGGCGTCAAAAATTTTCTGTCATAGGTTGAAATATCCATTACGAACTTCAAATATGAAATTGAAACGATTCCAGTGAATAACGTCGCTAAAATCATCAAAATACCAAATATCGGGAGGTAACGTTACATGGGGTTATACGAAGACACAGACCTGCAAAGACAATTTTCTATCATAGGCTGTAGTATACATTTCGAACCTCTAATACCAAATTTGTAACAATTCCGGTGAATAATGTCGCTAAAATCATTAAAATACCGAATATCGGAAGGTACCGTTGTATGGGGGCTGTAGACGTGGGGCTGTACAGACAATTTTCTGTTTTCGGCTGAAGTATCAATTACGAACTTCAAATGCCAAATTTGAAACAATTCCGCTAAACAACGTCGCTAAAATCATCAAAGTACCGAATATAGGGAAGTAGCGATATATGGGGGGTATACGTAAACATGGACCGACATGACCTATGCAACCTGCCTACTAGCAAAATACACCTGTCTGTAATTTTTTAGCCTTCTATCTCAATTTGTTCGAAAGATAGCGTGATTACAACAAATATTGATGGCATCTGTGGCAGCATCAGTATGAATGTCATTTCTACCTGCCAGATAGGCTTCTTGATCTAGAGGCTCTAGTTTGTAGCGTTGGACCTCCCACCTTAAATCAAGCAGAGTAGGAGGAGTTTTATGAACCATACGATGGTTTGGATCCCTCCTGACGGTCGGAAAGACCTTCGCCTCCTCATTTAGATGGTCCACTGTTGTCATGAGGGGGCACCCTGTCGCAGTTCTCAAGGCAGCATTCGGGCAGATCTGGATATTCTTCCACTGCGTAGCACTTGCATTCGCTGACCACAGACCGGCCTATTGTGTTATAAGAGGTCAACCTGCTATCCTTGTCCGCACCACAAGTGCTGCCTTGAGGATCTTGTTCCTAGTTTTCATTTTGTTGGCAGCTATCTTTACAGACCACTTGAACATGTTGCCGAATGTAACCCCCAGGATATTGGGGAAATTCATGGTCGGTATTATATTTTCCACGACCTGCAGATTTAACTCTCCGCAGATCATGTGGTATAGAGTGTGGCGTGACAAAAGGCGGCAATCTCCGCGAGATAGGTGTTCAACCTTAGACATGTGTCATCAACACCGGAGCCAGACGCTATGATCGTTCAATCATCTACATACGTAACAATCTCTATGTCATCTAAAGGGAGACGGATTCCGGAAAGTTAGAGATTAAACAGTTCCGGATATATCACCCCACTTTGGGGAATTTGCTAATTTACTTAACGGGGTTTTGGTGTCTTAATCCTGAATTCCATGTATGACTCGCGTCCATACACATAGTTGATTATCCAACGTTTCAAACTTAGCCGGAGGGTAGTTCTCTCTACATGCCTTTGATAGTTCAAGGGCAATCAACAATGTTCTATGACACGGCTTGTTCCGGTTTAATACTCGACTGATACGTGTGTATATAGCGTGCAATGCTGTCGTGGTGCTGTGTTGTATTCATATTTTTCACCAGTGTTCGAAAGCTTCAAGAGCCTTTGCTACTACCGACAAAAGCGAAATTGGCCTGTATAATTCGCCTTTGCTGGCATCCTTGCTTGGCTTCAGTACCGGGACCACTCGGTCTATTTTCTAGGCTTCGGAAATAATATGGCTGGCTAGCGATATGTTGAGAACTGTTGTCAGGTACTCAAATCCTGGCGTATTCAATTGTTTCAACATAACCATTGAGATTCCGTCTGAGCCCAACATTTCCGAATGACATTTGCAACATCACCCATCGTAAACGGGGGGGGGGGGGCTCCTAGGCGATAAAAGATATGACATAGTATTCTTCGCTTCTGAGGGTATTCGACAAAATATCATATTTTTCACCAGTGTTCGAAAGCGAACGGTTGGCAGTTCTCTATAGCAAAGGTTGGTTAACTCTCACGTGGGAAATCCCATGGTTAAAGAAAGTGCGGCTTTCAGATGTTATAAAATCGGGCGATCTGACTACGGATACGAAGGAGATGGTCAGACTCCAAAAAAATTACAGGTTGCCAAGTACCGTAATTTACAGTCAAGTCCTACATCTGCATCAACATCGAAGCAAAGTCTCGAACTATCTACCTTCGGTTTTATAGCTGGACGGAAAATCTGGAAAAATCTGTCTATACTTTGCTCTATCTCCAAATTTCGCTTGGAATTTTGCAAACATCTTTGGCAAAGAGAATCTTATGGCCATCCATCAAAGGGACAAGGAAAGGCCCCTTATAAAGCATAAACCTTACCGTTTTGACAGTCTAATATAAAATTCACAAATAACACCATTGCGTCAATACAAATGTGCCCAAGTATCTGTGAGATAGTTCGAGTTTAGTAAATGCAATATGGTGACAATTGTCATAAAATTTGAACAAAACGGAAATGAAACTAAAGTTCATGCGTATGCATGAGTACGAGGGTCAAATGCCAAAATTTGAGGGATCAAGTGTTCACCAAACCAATATAAATGCCATATATTTCATATTCTATTTCGCCAAATCAAAAGAGAAGAGATCAAAGCGGATTGCTATAAATCAAAGCAACCAAAACTGATATTCGTCAAGGTTTTGGATTTCCCAAATTTCGTAATTGACCTCCTTCTCTGTAGTGTCATTTCCTTGCCTTTCATCTATTTGTATGGATATTTGCTGCAACTTGACTACCCCATTCGCACTTGCCATAGTTATCGAATCATATTTGCGAAATATGTTTGCTATTTGCTTGTTAAAAGTATAACAATGGCATATTTCTAACTACATAGCATTCACGTTTTTAAGGGTACCCTATATTTTTGGGGATTTCATATTAGGTTTCATATACGATTTCCTTATATGACTGAAATGTGGAGAAGAAGGGCATAGAACTTTAAATGGAGAAAAGACAAAGATATGCCATGTTTAGAAGACCTATTGGAGGTTCTCTATTTTGCTAATGAGTTGTAAGGGCCTCTAAGCAGAAGCTACTGGACCAGAAACCGCCTTCTATTTGGAGAAGAAGAATATACATGGTAGACATTTAAAGGATTTTTTTCTGCTGAAAATTTGTTAGAGACATGTTTCCAACAGCCTCTGAAAGTACTTTAACTATAAACGGACTATAACGAATGTAAGAAAAACTCTAAAAGGCCTTCTATGCCGAAAAAATCTGAAATTTATTTTAAAAGTAAAATAGACCTTCAAAAAAATTTACGTCTACAGAAGACTTGCTAAAGATATTTTATCTGTTCGAGATCTGTTAAATGTATTTTTTATACCCTACACCACAAGTTGGTCAGGGTATTATGTATTTGTGCATTTGTGCATTTGTTTGTAACAGGCAAAAGGAAACGAGATAGACCCATAGTTCCTTTTGATTATCTGCATAGAATCACTTTCTGAGTTGATTTATGCATGTCAGTCCGTCTGTCCGTCCGTCCGTCTTTCCATCTGTCCATGTATTCTTGTGAACAAAATGCAGGTCGCATTTATTATCCGATTGAGATGAAATTTTGCAAACAACATTTGTTTGGCCCAAGGACGAACCCTATTGAAATTGGAGATAATCGGTAAAACTTTAGATATAGCTCCCATATATATCTTCGTCCGATTTGCCTTTTATTGTGCACCAAACGTGTAATATCAGTCCGAATGGGATGGAATTTGGCACATACGACCGAATTTAGAAGGTAGTATGCCAAATTTGGTGAAGATCGGTTCAGATATAGTTATAGCTCCCATATATATTGTTCATCCGATTTATTGTATTTGTTACCCACAGCCGTAATATGCACTCCGTAACAACGATATTCAGGGAAATATATCAAATACAGCTCAGAAATATCTTTGCCAAATTTTATCGAGATCGGTTCAGATTTGGATATAATTCCCATATATATTTTTTTCCGATTTCAAATTAATTTCGCACCAAATGGGCAATACAAGTCCGAATTTAAAAGATACAAATTACTTCGGCATATTTAGTCCTTTGAATTTTAAATTATAATTATAATCATAGCGTGTATGATTGAATTCTCCCATAAAAACTTTTAATTATTAAGTGGAGCTCAACTAAATTAGCAAAGTGGTGTAGGGTATCATAACATCGGCCCCGCCCGACTTTAGGACTTTCTTTACTGTTTTTTTTTTTTTTCTAAAATTAGCCACCAAATATTGCTCTCCATAGGGTATTGCCTTTATTCGTCTATTACCGTTTTCACGAATCAAAAAAAGAAAGAAATCAATAGTTACAATTTGCATATTTTCTTAACTCCACATCTACAGATGCCATCAGAGGGTGCTAACCAAAATCTCCCACAGTCTGATAGACACTTTCAAGTACGAATTGCAAAAACTATTTTTTTTCATCCCCTCCATTGTTAACCTTTGAACAGAGGGTACATTGAAACGATGAATATCACTTCAAAGTATTTACATTTCGATATGAAATTGTAAATTTTATATGAATTGACAATAACAACAATAGAGTCAAGAATATTTGTTAACATATACGCTTTACGAATTTTTCTTCTTCTCGGCAAGTGTAGAGGGGTTTTTTGGAATTTCCGGAAATGGAAGCTATAATCAATCGAATTTGTAGCTCATTGTATAAAGCTTACTATTGTAATTTGATTATTTTAATGTGCCTTAAATGCGGTTATTTTTAGGTTTTAACCCTTTCTCTGATATGGTGAACAGTTTAGAATTTTTCCCATCGGATTCACTAACCGACTGACAAGTGAGGGCCAACCTTGGGACAAAGGTACGAGATAAAGCTGTGTTTTTGGAAATTTGTACTAGAAGACCGTGAAAAGTGCAAAAAGGTAGACACTACAGAAATGAAATCCATGAAAAAAAACTATCAATCAAGAACGAAGTTTTAATATAGTCCCTATATAACTGTATTTACCGATGTTCGGTATTTCCACGATTTTAGCCACATTTCTCACCGGAATTGTTTCAAATTTCCTCCCTATGGTAGAGAATTTCTAAAAAAGTGGCCTTTTTCCTCACATAGCCTCATATGACTTTACCCCCCGATATTCGGTATTTTCATGATTTAAGCCACATTATTCGGCTGAGTTATTAAAAATTTCAATTTTAAGTTCGCAACTTCCGAAATCGACTGTTTTTTTATACCCTCAACCATACATAGTATGGAGGATATATTAAATTCGTCATTCCGTTTGTAACTCATCAATATAAACACTTTATACATAACAAAGTATATATATTCTTGATCAGCGTAAAATTCGAAGACGAATTAGGCCTGTCCGTTTGTTGTAATCACGCTAGAGTTAAAACGAATAAAGATAGAAAGCTAAAATTTTGCACAGATCAGTCTTTTGTGTGCAGGCAGGTCAAGTTCGAAGATGGGCTATATCGGTCCACGATATCGTATAATGGTCTAAAAATCCACACAAGGAGTTTTCTCTGTAAGTACTTAACCCTCTAAAAGAAAATTTACATGTGTTCAAGACATCGTACAGTGCCCATGCAACAGTACCCCCCGACATTCGGTTTTTTGATGATGATCTACACAAGGAATTTTTTTCTGAGTACTTTACCCTCTGAAAGAGAATTTTTTTAAAGATTCACGACATCGTGTAGCCACAATACAAAAGTTTTAATGATTTTAGCCTCATTTTCCAATGGAATTGTCTTCAAATCCATACTAGAAGTTCTTTACTTCCTGGAAGAGGAATGTCTATATAGGTAAACGGTAAACTTCCTCCCCCCTCGGTATATAATATTTTGACGAATTTAGGGACATTTTTCACCGGAGTTGTTTCAAATTTCGTACCTAGAATTCGTAATGAATACTATAGCCTATGACATAAAATTGCGTATGCATTCCCACGCCTTCGTATATTCTCCATATAACGGTACATGCCAATATTCAGTATTTTGGCGATTTTAGCAAAATTATTAACCAGAGTTACTTTAAATTTCGTATTTAGAGTTCATACTACTACAGTCCATGAGAGAAAAGTGTCTCTGCAGGTCGAAGCCTATATTTATATTATATTCGTAATTTTGGTGATTTTAACTACATTATTCACCGGATTTTTTTTTAAGTTTTATATTTGAATGTTGTAATGGCTTATGAAAAAAAGTAGCTTATGGGATTCCTACAGAAGAATACAATGTTTTCTTACAGCAGAAAATTAGTGTAGAAAAATAATAGAATTCATATTGAAGACAAGTAGGTCTTTCAATAATAGACGGGGTCTCAATAGAATATCAGCACGTTTTTCTATAGAAGACTAGAAGAACTTTCTACAGAACTTTCTCGTATTAAAAAACACACGATTTTCTTACATAAAACCTAGAAGTCTTCTTATAGAAGACCTCAATGTTTTCTTGGACCTCAGATCAGTTTAGACCTCAAAATCGTCTTATTGACGGCCTCTTTTTTAAAGACGACCTCAAAACATTGTATAGGATCCCTAAATGTATTTTTATGGAAGACCTCAAGGTCATGCTTTAGAATCCTTCAGGTCTTCTTATTGAAGGCATCAAGGTATTATACAAAAGAACTGCATTCTTCCTATAAAATAACTCGAGGCCTTCTTATAGAAGACCACAAAGTCATTTCGTAAATGACCACAAGGAGCTTAAGGTATTCTTATAAAAGAGTACATGGTACATAACCTCTGTGTCTTTTTATAAAAGACCCCAAGGTCTTCTCATCAAAATATTCTTATTGAGGATCTCGAAAAATTCTTGACATGCCCTCAGCTCTTCTTATTTATACCTCAAGGCTTTTTTATGAAAGAAACTAAGGTCTTCTTATAGAATACCACATGGTCTTCCTAGACATGGCCCTAATATTCACAAGGTCTTCTTTTAAAATGTCACACCTGCTTCTTAAAGCAGGCTCAAGTAGTTCTAATAGATTAACTCAAGATCTTCAAATAGATTACCTCAAGATCTTCAAATAGAAGGCAGTAAGGACTTCTCATAAAATCTACGAAGATTTCTCATAGACAGGATCAAAATCATTTTATAGAATACCTCAAAATCCTCTCATAAGTGGCTTCGAAGTCTTTTCAAAAGATATCTCAAAGTCCTCTCATAGAAGACCCTAAAATCTTATCAAAAAAAATTCTTAAAGTATTCTCATGCAAAACTTTCGTCTTATTGGAAACCTCAAATGACCTTATGACGACTACAAGATCTTCTTTTAGAAGGCCACAAGGCCCTCTAATATAAGACCTCAAGGCCTTCATGGTATTTTTATACCCTACATCACAAGGTGGTCAACGTATTATGTCTTTGTGCATTTGTGTGTAACATGGAGAAGAAAGCGAGATAGACCCATAGTTACCTTTGAGGATCTCCATAGAATCACTTTCTGAATTGATTTATGCATGTCAGCCTGTCCGTCCATCCGTCTGTCCCTGTACTCTTGTGAACAAAATGCAGGTCGCATTTATTATCCGATTAAGATGAAATTTTGAACAAATCATTTGTTTCGCCCAAGGACGAACCCTATTGAAATTGGAGATAATCGGTAAAAATTTAGATATAGCTCCCACATATATCTTCGTCCGAATTGCTTTTTATTGTGCACCAAACGTGTAATATCAGCCCGAATAGTATGGAATTTTGCACATGCAACCAAATTAGGCCTGAAAATAAGTATGCCAAATTTGATCGAAATCGGTTCAGATATAGCTATAGCTCCCATATATATTGTTCATCCGATTTGTTATTTTTGTCCTCCGCAGCCGTAATATGCACTCTGTAACAACAATATTTGAGGAAATATATCAAATGCAGGTCAGAAATACTTTGGCTAAATTTTATCGAGATCGGTTCAGATTTGGATATAGCTCCCATATATAACTTCGTCCGATTTATCTTTTATTGTGCACCAAATGTCTAATATTTGCCCAAATAGTATGGAATTTGGCACATACGACCGAATTGAGTCTAGAAGGAAGTATGCCACATTTGGTGAAGATCGGTTCTGATATAGCTCCCATATATATTGTTCATCCGATTTGTTGTATTTGTTACCGACAACCCTAATATGCACTCCGTAACAACGATATTCAGGGAAATATATCAACTACAGCTCAGAAATATCTTTGCCAAATTTTATCGAGATCGGTTCAGATTTGGATATAGTTCCCATATATATTTTTAACCGATTTCAAATTAATTTCGCACCAAATGGGCAATACAAGTCCGAATTTAAAAGAAACAAATGCTTCGGCATATTTAGTCCTTTGAATTTTAAATTATAATTATAATCATAGGGTGTATGATTGAATTCTCCCATAAAAACTTTTAATTGTTATGTGGAGCTCTACTAAATTAGCAAAGTGGTGTTGGGTATCATAAAGTCGGCCCGCCCGACTTTAGGACTTTCTTTACTGGTATATAAAAACCAGGTCATCCCACAATAGGTTTCTATAGAAGACCACAAGATCATCCTATAGAACCGGACCAGGTTTCCTCATAGAATGCCGCAAGGTAGTTCGTAAAATATTACAATTTGTTCCCATACGAGACCAAAATGCAGTCCTATGGAAGGTCAAGATTTCTTATCAATCCAATTTATAGCCAGCAGTATTCACTGCACCCCAACTAATGGCATCATATAAAATATACAAGTTTTTTTCTTCACCTCAAGACATATTAAGATTAATGTTATTTCATATGTTTAAAATCATATTTAATTACTCACACATCCCTTTGATTAAAATAAAAACAGAAAAGCTAACCACGAATATGCTGGTGTGCAATTTCACAACAAATTTCATACAAATGGCCAACAGCCATGTGTAATGTATAACTCATACGATCCCAGGTCCCAGCTGAATTAATAACACTCATACGCATTGGCACCACGACCTCCGAACATCAAACACAACACATTACAATTTAAGTTCGTTCTTTGTTTTTTTTTTTTTTTTTTTGTACACGAGTTAACTTTTCATTCCACTAAATCATAAATAAATCAACATATAAATCACAACGCTAATTAATAACATTTTAATTCATACATTTCATTATGTTAAATCACTCTGCCCCAACTTCGCATCTCTCACTCTCTCTCTCTCTCTCTCTCTCTCTCTCTCTCTCTCTCTCTGACCCTCTGACGGGTCACTGTAAACAAATGAAACAACACATTACCGAGAGTATTTTTTCACTGCACTGCTTTCGTCCATCCATCCGGCCATGGGTCGAGAAAATGAATAACCATGGCAAAAAGTTTCACCATTCACGGCCAGAATGAACAAAAGCCGCCATATTATAAGTGTTAAAACCACTAAATTTGTTAAATTAATAAACGGACAGACACCCTGGGGATATTAACAACAGAGCAACAACAAGAACACGTCAAAGCAATACCTTACCTACTACATGTATGTGGCAGTCGAGATCCGAATGTCCTGATATATACGGTTCTAGACATTGTGGCAGTAATTTTTTTTTTTTTTTTTTTTTATTTTAGTTTGTGGTGTATTATGCTTTTTGTCCAGTCAAAGAACTTTATTTTTTCCCATTTTGTTTGTGTGTTTTTTCGCATGGGTCCGACTAGTGGATATAGCTTATTTAGCGCAAAGGTAAAACACTGTTGAAAATATCACATACATTTGCATGGTATGAGGGTTCGAAACAAAGGAATCCAACATGACTCTTCAGTTGCAAATGTATGTTGCAATTATTCTCTTTTAATCACACTCACACCCGTCACCATGAATGGGAAACAAAGGAAAAACACATACAAAACGTTGGTTGCAACATACGAAACTCTTTTTTTTTTTTTTTGCTTTCTTCTCTTTTTCGGAGCAAATAACTTCACAAAAGTTTAAGATACCATAATATTTCAAGTAAATTATTTATTCTGTAACTGATTGCAGGCAAGGGATTTTTGGTTTGGTTGCGGTGCAACATTCTTCCATAAACTCATGCCGATGCTCTGCCATCTATGCACTTTCAGGAAACAAGTTCAACTTGCAAACGGCAGGCGGCTTGAGATCAAAGGCCATATGAGGATATAAACAAAACGAATTCGAATGGTGTGGAGACTCTCTCACTTCCCACTTTTGAGGATGGCGTATCGCATGCTGGTATTTATATTTTATGCTGTAGTATATCTAGTATTTAAACGATATTTAAACATTGCCTTAAAATATCGGAATTTAAAAGTATCTTTGCACAGTGATTTAAAGGCAGGACAAAAAGCAAAATCCAGAATACAAAAAAATTGTAACTTTAGCGCTGGAAATATTCTCTTAGCATATCAAATTTTAATATGCCAACAATATTTTTTACCTTTGGCAACCCAAAGCAGAGAACGTTGAATATTATACTCTACACCACATAGATGAAAGGGTATTATGTGTTTGTGCATTTGTTTGTAACATGGAAAATAATGCGAGATAGACCCATAGATCTTCATAGAATCACTTTCTCTGCCGATTTATGCATGTCAGTCCGTGCGTAAGTCTGTCCATGTATTTTTGTAAACAAAGTACGGTTCGCATTTATTAACTGATTGACATGAAATTTTCCAAACAATATTAGCATGGCTCAAGGACGAACCCTGTTGAAATTGGTGAGAATCGGTTCAAATTTAGATATAGCTCCCATGCATATCTTTAATCGATTACGGTTCAATTGTGCACCAAATTGCAAACCTCAGTCCAAATGACCTGAGTTTTGGGAAATCCGACCGAATTCAGTCTAGAAGCAATTATACCAAATTTGTCAAAATTCGGTTCAAATATAGCTATAGTTTCCATGTATATATCTCATCCAATTTAAGGTTTAAAGTCCCTCACATGTGTAATAGGCACTCCACAAGAATGATGTTTGGTACCAGATAACTTTTGGAGTTCAAATGTACCACTGTCAAATTTTATCGAGATCGTATCAGATTCTGATATAGCTCCCATATATATCTGTATCGGATATCATTTTTATTATGCGTCAAATGGCAAATATCAGCCCAAATGGACTGCGTTTCGACAATTTCGACTGAATTCATCCTAGAAACAAGTACTTCAAATTTGGTGAAAATCGGTTCAGATATAGCTATAGCTCCCATACATATGTTTCATCCGATTTTGGGTTCTACGTCCCTTACATCCGTAATATATCAGATACAGCTCAAAAATAAGTGCCTAAAATTTTGTGAAAATCGTTTCAGATTTTGGATATAACTCCTATATATTTCTTTATCCGATTTCAGATTTTTTGCGCACCAAATGGCTAATATCCGCCCAAATGGACTGAATATTGGCACTTCCGACGGAATTCAGCCTAAAAGCAGGTGCTTTAAATTTTGATGAAAATCGGTTCAGATATAGCTATCTGAACCATATATATGTTTCATCCGATTTTGTATTAAAATCCCTTGCAGGCGTAATATGCACTCCACAACAATGATATTTAATATCGGAATCAGATATTGCTCGAAAATACCTCTGCCAAATTGTATCGAGATCGATTCAGATTTTTATATAGCTCCGATATACATCTTCATCCGATTTTACGGTTATTGCTTATGATATATGTAATATTAGCCCAACTTGAATAGATTTTTTCAATCGAATTTTTAATTTCAGCTGCATATATTTGCTTTTGTGGGTCCAACTATTGCTTCAAAATTTTACATTAACCTTCAAAATACGCAAATGTGGAGGTACCTTTATATGGGCGGTACACCAAACAGTGAATATTTTTTGACAATTTTTTGCAAGAAAGTGTATATTGTATTCAGAATCCTAAATTCCAAATACCATCAACATTTTTGGAAATTTTTGCCGAAATCTTGAGAAATCTCTCAAATCCGGAACAAGGTTCTGTTGAAGCTATGTCAAAAAAATTTCAAAATGTTTTGGCACATCAATTTGTTATCCTATCCTCAACAAGAATGTTACATTACACCAAAATCGATTGAAAACATACGGTAAATACCCTTCAAAGAGTTAAAATCGGGGGTAGGGTTCTATGGGAGCTATATCAAATTGGGGACACACATTTACATTATTTTGCAAGCACATCAGGTATCCATTAAGAATATAAGATGTGAAATTTCAGTCCATTTCAATAAAAAATATAAAAAATATGCCTAAAATCGTCAAGCTTATTTAAATCAGAGGGCACCGTTCTATGGGGACTGTTCCTAAACGTGGACAAATCTTAACAAATTCATAATTACATTATTTTTTTACTCATTATATGTGTACTCTCAATCAGACCGATTAGTTTTATATTTAATACTATTAAGTACTTTTTGTACATATTTCCAAAACCTCCTCCATATCTCAATCCCAAATACCAACAGAACTATCGCTTCACTTAATACCCAATTTAGTACCACTAAGTACTTTTCGTACAAATATAGGACGCATTTCCAAGCCCACTGCCAAATTGCGATTCCAGATACCAAAAGATACTTCAATATAAAATTTTGGGATTCCAGCACTTTTCCTTCACCCAATACCAAATTTAGTGGTATTTAGTACTTTTTGTACAATTATAATGCATATTTCCAAATCTACCTCCATATTTTAATTCCAGATACCAACAGTGAACTCAATATCAATTTTCAGAACTTTAGCCTTACACCTCCACAGAATACCGAATATAGTACAATTTAGTACTTTTCGTACAAATGTATGAGGTATTTCCAAACCAGTGTTAAATCTCAAACACATATACCATCAGTAATCTAAATATCAAATTTCTCTATACCTTCACTCAATATCAAAAATAGTACCATCCAGTACTTTTCGCACAATTATAGTACACATTTCCAAAACCACCACCAAATGGCCAGGCTATACATGAAGAGCTACCCTAATACCGTATTTCAGATTTCAAGCACTATATTTTCACTCAGTGACAAATTGTACCAAATATAGTACTATTTAGAGCTTTTCGTGAACTTTTCGTATCTTTTTAGTTTGATACGGCAAAAACGTGCCTCATCGAAAAAACTATCTCAAATCCATTTCAGGACTTTGGAGTCCATCTAGTTCGCCTGTATGCCTGGTGTAAACGATAATTCTCGAAGGGAGTATCCGATTTGGTCCAAATTTGGTACATCGTAATGTTGTTATAAAACTTAGATTGTCTTTGGAGATGGTTAACTCCTTCTGGTAACTCTCCCAAAAAAAAAAAGCGAAAATGGACCACACCATCAAGTACCTTCCCAACAAAAGGTCAAAATTAATAATAATTATAACACTTATAAAATGTGAAATAAGGCTCCGATTGTCTTCAAGCTACGGGAGTATCCGATTAGGTCCAAACTTGATACATCGTAGTGTTATTATAAAACTTAGTTTGACTTCGGAGATGGGCAATACTGGTCAACTCCTTCTGTTACCTCTCCCAAAAAAGGCGAAAATGCACCATATCGGACCACATCATCGAGGACCTTCTCAAAAAGTCAAAATTTTTAATAATTACAACTCTTATAAAATTTGAAATAAGATTGCGATTTTCGTCAAGTTTCGCGCATCTCCAAACACTTATATAGACAACTAGCTGAACCCGGTGCGCTTCGCTACCCCTTTTGATTTTATATGCATTCAAAATTTTATTTACGAATATATGTTGGTTAAAAAAAAACAAATTTTATAATTAAAAAAAAATTATTGCACTACTTTAATGCGTAAATATACAAAACCATTAGAAAAACGGTAACATGACATACATACACGAAGGGTTTGTCCTTCGGATTTATTTATTTCATAGCAAATACCAAGCGTGCAGTAAACTGCAATCTTTTGAAGTTGAGTGGTATTTCTGTTGCAATTAATGAATTCAAGATAGCAACATACTTCGCCGTAATAAGCGTATTTCAAATTAATTGTTGTGTTGTTTTTTAGTGTTAGCCTAAGGCGTTGTGGGTCAATGGTTCTTATTAAAATCATATCCCAATCTGATCCGATTTAAATATAATTTAAAAAAAAAATACTTTTACACCAAATTCCGCCACACCTTTCATATTTCATTGAAATTGGTGCGTCAAATACGTGAAATCGGCCGAGAATATATATATGGGAGCTATATCCAAATCTTAACTAATTTCCAATTAATTTGTCACATTTATTATTGTAACCACACATATGTTAGCTATACCCAAACCTCAACTGATTTCAATAAAATTTGGCAATTTTTTCTGGTGCCAGATTTCGTCTTTCTCGCTTTGGGTGCATCAAATATGTGAAATCGGCTGAGTATATATGTGGGAGCTATAATTAAATCCGAGCGTATTTGAATATAATTTGTCAAATTTATTTTTGTACCAAGTTTAGCCACTCATGCCGAATTTCATTGGAATCGGAAATACGTATCGTGTTTTGTGCATCAAATATGTGAAATCGGCGGAAAATATATATGGGAGCTATATCCAAATCTGAACCGATTTTAATATAATTTGACTAATTCATTTTCTAATCAAAATCCCGTTACATATTCCAAATTTCTTTGGAATCGAACATACATATCGTGCATGGTGCATAAAATACATGAAATCGGTCGAAAATATATATGAGAGCTATATCCAAATCTGAACCGATTTTACTATAATTTGACAAATGTATATTCGTTTTAATTTCCCCTACAGATTCCAAATTTCATTGAAATTAGAGATACATAGCGTGTTTGGTGCATCAAATACATGAAATCGGTCGAAAATATATATGGGAGCTATATCCAAATCTGAACCGATTTCAATATAATTTGAAAAATTCATTTTTGCTCCCGATTCCGTTACTTATTTTAAATTTCATTAAATTTGGACATACATATCTTATTTGGACCACCAAATACATGAAATCGGCCGAAAATATATATGGGAGCTATATCCAACTCTGAACCGATATCAATATAATTTGGGAAATAAATTTTTTTTAGATAAAATCTATCACACGTTTCAAATTTCGTTGAAATTGGGGATACATAGCGTGTTTGGTGCATCAAATGCTTGAAATCGGCCGAAAATATATATGGGAGCTATATCCAAATCTGAACCGATTTCAATATAATTTGACAAATTTATTTTCGGATCAAATCCAGTCACATATTCCAAATTTCATTGCAATCATAGCAAATACCAAGCGTGCAGTAAACTGCAATCTTTTGAAGTTGAGTGGCATTTCTGTTGCAATTAATGAATTCGAGATAGCAACATACTTCGCCGTAATAAGCGTATTTCAAATTAATTGTTGTGTTGTTTTTTAGTGTTAGCCTAAGGCGTTGTGGGTCAATGGTTCTTATTAAAATCATATCCCAATCTGATACGATTTAAATATAATTTTAAAAAAATTACTTTTACACCAAATTCCGCCACACATTTCATATTTCATTGAAATTAGTGCGTCAAATACGTGAAATCGGCCGAGAATATATATATGGGAGCTGTATCCAAATCTTAACTAATTTCCAATTAATTTGTCACATTTATTATTGTAACCACACATATGTTAGCTATACCCAAACCTCAACTGATTTCAATAAAATTTGGAAATTTCTTCTGGTGCCAGATTTCGTCTTTCTCGCTTTGGGTGCATCAAATATGTGAAATCGGCTGAGTATATATATGGGAGCTATAATTAAATCTGAGCGTATTTGAATATAATTTGTCAAATTTATTTTTGTACCAAATTTAGCCACTCATGCCGAATTTCATTGGAATCGGAAATACGTATCGTGTTTTGTGCATCAAATATGTGAAATCGGCGGAAAATATATATGGGAGCTATATCCAAATCTGAACCGATTTCAATATAATTTGAAAAATTCATTTTTGCTCCCGATTCCGTTACTTATTTTAAATTTCATTAAATTTGGACATACATATCTTATTTGGTCCACCAAATACATGAAATCGGCCGAAAATATATATGGGAGTTATATCCAAATCTGAACCGATTTCAATATAATTTGGGAAATAAATTTTTTTAGATAAAATCTATCACACGTTTCAAATTTCATTGAAATTGGGGATACATAGCGTGTTTGGTGCATCAAATGCTTGAAATCGGCCGAAAATATATATGGGAGCTATATCCAAATCTGAACCGATTTCAATATAATTTGACAAATTTATTTTCGGATCAAATCCCGTCACATATTCCAAATTTCATTGGAATCGAACATTCATATTGTGTTTGAGGCTTCAAATGAACGAAATCGGTCGAAAATATATATGGGAGCTATATCCAAATCTGAACCGATTACAATATAATTTAGCAAACTTATTTTTGTTCCAAATTCCGTTGCACATTCCAAATTTGTAGACTGTATCTTTAACCGATCAATAGATATGTGCATATAAAATCTAAATTTTTGGGAGGTACCTCCGATTCTGATGCTATATCTCCAGTTCCAAGTGGAAATTCAAAAATGTATATAGCCTATGTTACTTTCAGGCGATGTTGCAGTATATATGGAAATTTTCAGAAAAATCTATTCAGCAGTTTTCGAGTCCATAAATTACAAACAAACAAACAAACAAACAAACAAACAAACAAACGTACAAACATTTTCCTCTTTTATAGATATAGATGTTATACTTCAAGGATTGTTATCAATACTGTTGCGATTCTTAAATACCAAATTTGAAACAAATTTTGTAGGTAAATGTAACTAGGATTATCGAAATACATAATATTTTGGGTGGGTACCATTAAATGTGCGCTATAGGACAACGTGGAGCTAATTATTCAATGTTCTGCTACCGGCGCTAGAACCCATTATGAACTACAAATTCCAATTATTAGAAAAATCTGTGGAAAAAATGGTGCAAAACTTATCAAAATATCTGGGAGGTACCGTTAATGAAGAACACTATTTACAAAAGCCTTCCAGTGGTTCACCCTAAAAGATTCGCCATGTAATTTAAAACAAGTGAAAAAACTGTAAGTTCGGCCGGACCGAACTTTGAATACCCTCCACCATTTGTACAAATTTGGCAATTTTCAAAAAAATAAAATCCATTAAAAATTTTGATAAAATCTTAAAAATAACGAATGTAGCCGTATATTAGGGTCTATACGACGACGTGGACCTGCATACGCAACTTTTGTCATAAGCCTGCACAGACAATTTTCTGGCATAGTAGTATTCATTACGAACTTCAAATACAAAATTTAAAATAATTACGGTGAATAATGTCGCTAAATTTTCTATCATAGGCCGTAGTATTCATTACGAACTTCAAATACTAAATTTAAAATAGTTCCGGTAAATAATGTCGCTAAAATCATCAAAATATCGAAAATCGGGAGGTACCGTTATATGGGGGCTATATACCAAAAGTCCTGCAGACATAATACACATTTGAGTGAATTTTTATTAACTTACTTCATTTCGTTCGGAAGCTAGAGTGATTTCCACAGACGATAGACGGACGAACATTGTTAAATCGACATAGAATTTTATGCTGATCAAGAATATATACTTTGTGGGGTCTAAATGTGTTACAAACGGAATGACAAACTTAATATACCCTCTATACTATGGTGAAGGGTATAACAAAATAACAACTTTATTCCCACGCAGCCCAATGTTCACAATGATAAATTACATTACTGATACTAATACTGATACTAATACATTAATATGTGGTCATATGAATGTGTATATGTACGTATTAGTGTGGATGCCATTCCTTTCTTCTCCTAAGACATGCATTCTTTAAACAAAACCAAATACGTGTGTAAGTATAAATGTATGTGTTTCTTTGTGTAGGTGCATGGTATTGTTATTATTATTTGTTTGTTTGTATTTACGTTTTCATGTGAAAATTTTTCGAGTACAATTTTGTTTTTATTTACTCCTCCTGTTGCATATGGTTATTTATACATATATTTTTATTTTATATATTTAACTGGCTTCACTACACCATAACCATCTAAACACCTACACTCCAACATATGTGTGTAAATACACATTTGTTTGTCTATGCTTTGTCTATTGTGTCTGTGTTTCTTTTTCTATTCAAAGTTTTGTTTGTTTTCTGCCTTTCAATGTGAGGAAAAAAGAAGAAGAAGTAGTAGAACAACAACAACAACACAAACTACCAAACGCGGATCTATGGGGAAATTCAATTTTCGTTTATATTTAATTTTCCAATATGTTAAAATCAATTGAAGAAAAAGTATCATTGGGAATTTCATAGACAGCTAGTGCTATTGTGGCGGTGGTGTGCTGAGTTGCACTTTGTTGGTGTTGTTGTCGTTGATGCTACTGCTGCTGTTCATTCTTACAGCTCCACTTGAAGTTGCTAATATTCCATACCCTACACCACACAGGGTCATACAGGTTATTACGTCTTTAGATATTTGTTTGTAACAAGTAAAAGGATATGAGATAGGATCATAATTCTGGAATTACATTCTGAGTAGATCAGTTCAGATATAGCTATAGCTCACATATATCGTCGGTAAACCGAATGATACTTTCTACCATGTTTTGGTAATATTTAATACTGGAAGCTCTGCTATACATGCACAGTAATGTAGGATATCATAAAAACGGTTACGCCCTACTTTTTTCTTTCTCCGCTGATTTTTCAAGGTCGTACCCTCACCATATATTTGTCATTGCATTTGTAGCAACTCGAAATATACATTTTAGACCCTACAAAGTATATATATTCCTGATGAGCATAAAATTCTAAGTCGATTTAGCGATATCCGTCCGTCTCTTCGTCTGTGGAAATCACTCTAGCTTCAGAACGAAATAAAGTAGGTTTACAAAATTTTACTCAGATGTGTGTTTCTTCTGCAGGACTTATGTAGCCCCCATACAACTGTACCTCCCGATATTGGGTTTTTAATGATTTTAGAGAAATTACTCACCCAATTTTTAATTTCGCATTTGAAATTATGTAATGGGTGATATTGTTTCAAATTTCGTATTTGAATTTCGTAATCGGCACTACAGCCTATCACAAAAAATTAACCATGAAGGACAACGTCTTTCTATAGCCCTCATATAAGGGGTTTCGTTTGAGATGTATTTATACCCTACACCACATAGTGGTAAGGGTATTATGTCTTTGTGCAATTGTTTGTAACATGGAGAAGGAAGCGAGATAGACCCATCGTTATTTTCGAGGATCTTCACAGAATCACTTTCTGAGTCAATTTATGCATGTGATATGTCCGTCCATCCGTCAGTCTGTCCATGTATTTTTATGAACAAAAAGCATGTCGCATTTATTATCCGATTGAGATGAAATTTTCCAACAAATATTTGGGCCAAGGTGATAATCGGATCAGATTTAGAAGTAAGTACATCAAATTTGGAGAACATTTATTCAGATATAGCTATAGCTCTCATATATATGTGCAATTGGATTTGGGCCTTAAAGTTCTTCACATGCGTACAATGCACTCCACAAGATTGGTATTTGGTACCGGATATAAGATACTGCTCGAAAACGCATCTGCCAAATTTTATCGAGATCGGTTCAGATTAGGTCCAAAATCGTTTGGTACATTAGTTCCAATTTATAACTGATCTAAAGCCAAATGTTGATAGCTGGTATTCAAATAAATTATTTTGTAACGGTGGTGTAGGGTATTACATAGTCGGCCTCGTCCAACTTAAGATTTTCCTTGGTTTGGTTTTCTGTTTTTTTTTATTTATTTATTTATTTATTTTTATTTTTTATTTATTTTTTTTTTTTTTTTTTTTTTTTAAAATTTCCAAATTCCTTCCAAATGGTGGAGGGTATTCAAAATTCTGTCCGGCCGAACTTAGTGCTTTTTTTACTTGTTTTTTTTTTTTTATGCTCTCTCTTTTACTTTTTCGGTTTTGTTTTGCTTGCATTTTGTTTTATCTTTTTTATGGTTTCGCTTCTAACATTTCGCTGTTGGGGTTTCTTTTGCTGCTCCAGTAGCTTGCCAATGGGAAAGATAGAGAAAATGCTGTTGCCACCAGTTTTGTCAGTTGTGAATTGATGATCATGATACGACTGATGGTGGTGATGATGGTAATACGTGCTACACTATTTGGCTTCAAATGGCAATATAATATATATAAAAAGCAATAATTTCTTTTCTTTAATTTTTTCCCCAAAATACAGTGGACATTCTCTCCAGCAACCCGAAGAATAAGTCAACAGCTAGTCTTCGAAAAAAGCTTTAAATATTTTTCAAATTAAATTTTTTCTATGCATCTCCACTTTGGAAACATCTTTCTATCGGTTTTTTTTTTTTTGAAAAACCATCATTGCCCATTAATCCCAGGATTCACTGTACCCGAGTTGGTAGAAATATTTTTTGTTTTGAAATCGGTTTCCTTTTTTCCCATAGAATATGGAAACTAAAATTGCATTTTTGGGTTTTGCAAGAAAGCAATATTGAAAACAAATTGTTACAAGAATGATGTGAAATATTTGCTAAAGAGCAAAAAAAGCGTTGATAGACTAAGCGATTTTATTTTCAAAACAAGCCAAGGGTGTTGATTATATCAGAATTGGATTTAAATGAGATTTACAAAATATAAGCCAAAAAACGAGTTAAATTCTGTGAAGGGTAATATTCTAAAAAAAAATCGAATCTAAAATTTTTGCAAGGATATTCTTAAAAATTATTCTTGGACAATTTATAATCTTTTTATTCATAATTTCCTTAAAAAATATTTAAAAATCGTAAGCTCGATCTAGGAAGTCGTACACAAAATATTTGAGAAAAAAAACTAATTATCTGCAAGGAAAGAAGACCTTATAAACAAATTCTCAACACGTAAAAAGTAAAGTTCACCAGAGGGGTACAACATCCACCACTGTTATATCAAATTAAAAAAAAAAAAAACAAAATATTATGAAAAAAGTATGATATGTTAACTTAAAATATCAATCCGTTTTAATGTAAATAAAACCAGTTAAAGAGTATCAGCCGGTTTTGCCGACAGATGCATACCCTCCGCCAGTGTTAGATTATTTAAATACATTTTGACTTTTGTTATGATTATTCAAATTGCCCATGGAGTACATTCCTGAGGAATGGGCCAATATTGCCCATTTCGTATTGGACCTATATAAATATGATATAAATATTGCGATGTGCCAGGGTTGGACTATATTTGTTACTTCCTTCACTTTATCTGAGATATGTGATAATTTTTAGAAAATGTTAAAGTGTGCGTGAGGTATCAGATATAGTCGATCGAAATATTCCATTTTCATACTTCATCTAATACAGATAAAAATATTGGTATGGGAAAAACTACAGGAAAATCGAACATATACAATTTTATGCGAAATCACAAATTCCATATTCGTCTCAAGTTTCTGGTTGAAAGAAATATTTAGATATAGCAAGTTGTTTAAGAATCGCTGACTTGTTTCGCAAGTTATGACAGATAAAAATATTGAATGTTGTGACCCTTTGTGGTTCAACTTCCAGAAAGGGTTCGCATAAATGTTTGTATGTGTGCAATTTGATGAGAGTTAGATGCTTCAAAATCTTTAAACCTTTGTTGATGTACCAGAAGAAATGGACCGATCTCTACCATCTTTATTACGGATCTTGTGTTGATAGAAATATTGAGAGGTACCAAGTTTGAATGCAATCGGATGTTTTATAAGCTTCATGGATATACACAATTTTGACCCTTTGTGGGGAGGTAGCAGAAGGAGTGGGATATGTGAAATAATGGGATATGTGAAATGTCAACAGCATGATTATTTCCGATTTTACAATCGTTTTGGTTATTCAAAATTTTTACCCTTGAGGAAAAGGTAGCTGAAGGAAAGGAAACGGTAATATTGAGACCAGGTTTTAATGGAATCGGATATAAATATCGCGTTTCATGAGCTTTATGGATATTGCAAATTTTGACCCTTTGTAGAGGAGGTACCAGAATGAGATGGAGGATCCCATCTTCACACCAGATCTTGAGTTAATAAAAATATTGTGATGTGTGTAATTTGAAGACAATCGGACTGAAGAAATCGGACACATTTTTAATATTTTTAATTATTCAAAATTTTGACACTTGGTGGGGTCCCCTGACCCTTTGTCCATTTTCGCACTTGATCTAGCACTGATGCAAATATTAGGATTTCTAAAGTTAGAACAAAATTGGATTATCCTTTCTGTCTCTGTGAAGTAAAATAATTTCTTTGATAATATCGATCTAGTGTCGGGTAGGTACCAGAAGGAGTAGACCGATATTACCCATCTCCGAACTCGATCTAAGTTTGATAATAGCATTACGATGTACCAAGTTTGGATCAAATCGAATACAAACTTCGATAGTTATCGTGCACAGCAACCAACCAGACGGACGGACGTCGCTAGATCGACTCCAAATGTCCTAAAACGGATTTGGTCTTAGGAGCCCAAGGGTCAAAGACCGTTATTCCGATGAGGCACGTTTTGGCGGTATCAAATGATGTATACCCTCTCTAGTCATATGACTGAGGGTATAAAATAACGAAACCCATATTATAATCTAACTTGGTTAAACATTGTGCAGAAACCGAAAATCAGGAGGTACCATTACATAGGAGCTATTCCTATTTGTGGCCCTGTATCGAACAGGAAGGGGACAGACATATCGAGAACCCCCATTGTCAAGTTTCATCTAATTTGGTTGGACATTGTGTCAAAAGCCATCAAAATACCGAAAATCTGTATTTATATTGGGAGCTATACCAATTAGGGAACCTGAATGGAACAATTTTTGCAAGGAGAGAACTGACACACCGAGAACCCCCAATTGTCAAGTTTCAGCTAATTTGCTTTGAAATAGTGGCAGAAACCTTCAAAATACTGAAAATGGTGTGGTATCGTTATGTGGGGGTTATATCAATTAGTGGTCCTGAATCGACAATTTTGGCAAGAAGAAAAGAGAACTATCGAGAACCCCAACTGTCAAGTCTCAGCTAATTTGGTTGCACATTGTGGCAGAACCCTTCAACATACCCGAAATCAGGAGGTATCGTTTTATTGGGCTATACCAATTAGTGGACCTGAATAAAACATTTTTTGAGAACAGGCCTACCGAGAACCCCAATAGTCAAGATTCAGCTAATTTGGTTGGAAATTACCGCAGAAACCTTGAAAATACCGAAAATCGGGAGGTACCGTTATATGGGGGCTATAGCTATTTGTGGTCCTGAATCGAAATTTTTTGGAAGGAGAGAAAAGATCTACCAAAAACCCCAATTGTCTAGTTTTATCCAATTTTAGTGGCAAATCGTGGCAGAAACCTCCAAAATACCGAAAATAAGGAAGGAAGCAAATTTCAAATCTCTATTTAAAGTAATGTGGATTTTTTCGTGGATGTTTCGTTATGAATGTTTCGGAATACGGAATGAAAAGTTTTTATATATCTTCCATGCTATGGTGGAGGGTATAAAAATCCAGATTATAGTCCTGGAGAACCATATAAAACATATATGTTAAAAATGTGTACTTAATAGCAAGGAAACCCAAGAAAAATATTATCAAAAGCTGCAAATTTTGGCTGGGAAGTCCTATTTTATTTCCTTGAAAAATTTATATCAACAATCTGGTCAAGGTTCTATAATGGACACAAATCAAAGAACTTGGTTACATAATTCCAAACTCATTATTTATCCCCCCTTACATCCACCCAGTATCATCATTACAATTACATTTATTTATAAATGCAGTTATTCTTTCCCACATACATACATATATTTATAAAACAAATAACAAACAACCTCAACACATGAATGCCAACAAACAAACGGAAGAAAAAAACATCCAAGCGGAAAATTAAGATACCAAAGTGAAAACTTTTTAATTATATTAAAAGCTGACATTACGCACTAAAGGGAATTTTTAATGAAAATAAATTGCACTGAATGTTGCTGTTTCTGTTGCCGCTTCTGTAGAGAAATTTTGTAAAACTTCAAGCAAATGTTGGCAGAACGGAGAAAAAAAGGCAAAAATACTATCACAACCACACACTGGCCGGAAACAAAACCAAAATAGCAGCAGACCAAAACTTACACATTGAAAGATGAAGGGGAGGGGAAAAAATCTGTTGAAATATAACATCCTTTCTTTCAAGGAAAGGAAAATATATAAATAAATTAAATAAATTACAAGAAGAATCGTAGACTTTTTAGAGGTCTTCTTTCGATGAGAAAAATACTAAATATCTTGTATTGATAGAAGAGTATGGCCTGATGGAAAACCATATACATATAAGGGCTCTAAGGAAAGATGACCCTTTTTAGGACATATATGGCAAAACTATATTTTGCAACACTTTTAAAAAAGCATTTTAAATCCTCCTATAGCTATCACCCCCCCCCCTCATAGGATTCCTGAAGATACAGGACCGTACAAATCATGATGTAACGAAGCTTTTTTGGACTACAAAATTACTAAGTAAGGAGTAAAGACAGAACCCTGAAATTTGGCACGAGTGTCATTCATACCAATAATGGCAGGGTGTATGAATTACAAAAGAATATAATCAAAAAAATAAATAAATAAAAGTCGAAAGTCGGGCGAAGCTGACTATACCTACCAACCACCACCCCACACCACTATGCATATTTAGTAGAGTTCCCGTAACAAAATTTAATTTAATTCAAGAAGATCATACCCCTATCAACATTTGACTTTAGAGCAGTTATATTCTGCTACAGAGTGCATGATATCAGGAAAAGGAAAAAGGATTATTGAAAAAATAAATAAATATATCGGAGCCAAGTTGCACAAAATGGAATCATACGTCCCGAAACTCACTCCATTCGGGCTGATATTAGCCAAATAATGGTACAAAAACCCTGAAATCGGATCAAGGATATATATGGGAAGTACATCCAAATCTTAGTCGATTTCGATAAAATTTGGCAATTCCATCGGATGTATAAAAATTCAGGACTTTTTGACAGATATTGACAGTTTGGTGCACAATTAACCCAAAATCGTTTGAGGATATATATGGGAGCTATATCTAAATCTGAACCGATCTTGACAAAATTTGATACACTTATATCAGAACTGTACCTGATGTCTGGTACCAGAGACCATTGTTGTGGAATGCATATTATGTTTGTGAGAGGCTTTAAACCCCAAATCGGACATATATTGGACATATATATGAGAGCTACAGCTATATCTGAACCGATTTACATCAAATTTGAAGTACATTCTTCTAGACTGAATTTGGTCGGATGTACCAAAATTCAGGACTTTTAACAGATGTTGGCCATTTGGTGCACAATTAACCCGAAATCGGTTCAGGATATATATGGGAGCTACATCCACATCTGAACCGATTTGATACACTTATATCAGAGCTCTATATGATGTCTGGTACCAGAGATCATTGTTGTGGAATGCATATTATGCTCGTGAAAGGCTTTAAACCCCAAATCGGATTATACATATATATGGGAGCACCGATTTACACCAAATTTAAAGTACCGGTTTACAGGATGAATTCAGTCGTAATTGCCAAAATTCAGTCCATTTGGACTAATATTAACCATTTGGTGCACGAAAGCCTAATATCGGATGAAACAAATATATGTCAGCTATAGCAATTTTCTCCAAATTTGATGTACATTCTTCTAGACTGAATTTGATCGGATGTACCAAAATTCAGAACTTTTTTACAGATCCAGTACCAAATATCATTCTTCTGGAGTGCATGTTAAGCATGTGAGGAACTTAAGACCCAAAATCGGTTGAAACATATATATGGGAGCTATAACTGAACTGATTAACTTCAAATTTTATTTACTTGCTTCTAGATTGAATTCGGTGGGATGTACCAAAATACAGGCCAGTCGGACTGATATTGGCCATTTGGTGCAGAACTAACCTGAAATCGGTTGAAGATATATGGGAGCTATATCTAAATCTGATCTGATTAACACCAATTTCAATAGGGTTCGTCCTTAGGCCAAACAAATATTTTTTGCAAAATTTCATCTCAATCGGAAAATAAATGCGACCTTCTTGTTGTTCACAAGAATATATGGGCGGACGAACGGACGGACTGACATGCATAAATCGACTCAGAAAGTAATTCTATGAAGATCCTCAAAAGTATCTATGGGTCTATCTCCCTCTTTTCTCCCTTTTACAAACATATGCAGAAAGATAAAATACCCTTACCATATGAGTTCCTGAGTTTTAACAAGGAACGAAAATACAGGCGTATCTCAACATATCTCAGCAAATTGCGATTACAATTCCAAATTTTAGAATTATAAATTTGCCTTTTAAATACGATTTTCGTTTGAAATAACAAAAATTACCAAATTTTAAGAATTTTTGGTATACGTATACATAAAGCATTAAGTACATTTTAGACAAGCCAGATTCTATCAGCGGCTTAATCAGGGCATTAAAGTGCCAGTCGGTTACTCAGATATTGCTAAGATCTGTTACATACATAAATTTAACAATATATCTATTCCTTTAAAACCGAAAACAATATTCCCACCACAATGTTCACAGCAAATTCAATTTACCCACTTGCAATTCCCGGTATACCGTGACGTATGAGCAACACATTACCGAATCAAATATTGCTTATACGCACCACATAACACTTTGATGGCAACATAACGTTTGCCATAAATTCTTCATTGCCATCATTTAAACTTCTAATTCAATTAAGAAAGATTTTAACATTTCAACCTTCTTCGCATTTCGTAGGATCCTTTTACTCTAATTGACTCCCTATGAAGCAAAAAAATAAACCCATTAACTTTTAATACGAAATCAGGCAAACCACCACACACACACACAATGCGAAGATACTAAAACGTTTCCTGTTAAAAATATAAAAAAATCCTCTTCCACTCAATTATAAAACCATATGTGAAGTCAATATTATTCGAATTTTTAACCTCATAATAGACATTGTGTATGTATTGTGTATGATTGTGTAGGTGTCTGCGTGTGTTACTTCTTTTTATAATCCAGCAATGAGCAAATATGCCTTTCCAAGGAAACCCTTTTTCATTTCCAATGAGCCCATATAAGGCTCTAGAGCTGCCTGCCTGTATGCTGAATGGTTTCTCGTTCACTTTTTTATTAGATATCTCCGCTTTCGTTTGTCATGAGTGGGTTTCATCTTCCCTATGCCATTGCCAATGTTACTTGGCTGATCATCATCATCATCGACACCATAGTATACCAAACCCAACCCTACGCCACCACATCCGCCATTTATTTGTATTCATTCATTACTTTTATACATTCATTGGCTTTATAAAATGAAAAAAATATAAAAACTTGGGTCCCTGGAGTTTCTTTGGATTTTTACAGAGTTTCAAATGGAAAGGCTTTTAGGTTTCACTGGCTGCTTGAATGTGTGTGTGTGTGGGTGTGCATTTCATTTTTCACCCGGTTGTGTCTGACTGTGTTGGTGTACATGTCTGACATGTACACGTGTGGATATTTGTAAAACTATGAAAGACATGAAAAACTTTTGTTTTGTTTTTGTGTTCTTGTTGTGGTTGTAATTGCGGTTTAATTAAGAAAATTGATAATTAGTTTTGACAGTAAATGAAAGATGCTACACGTTGTGCGGTTGCCATCCATTTTGAACACCAGTTTTTGTCTACGAAATGTTGTGGAAGTGTGTAATGTGTCGAAGGAGTAACCTTTCAAAAAAGCCAGATGGCTTCAGGGACATAGACATGTTATGTATGGATGTTTATTTGGAAACATAATATTTAACATAAAATAGATATGGAGGATGTTAGCAAAAATTTTGGAAACTATAAAGAAAAGTTGTCTCAAAATTGTAAAATTTAGGTTGAAAATTGTGATCTCATCAGTTTGTGTTCTGATGATTGATCTATATAGTAGGAGAGATTTTATACCCTACACCACAAGGTTGTCAGGGAATTATGTCTTTGTGCATTTGTTTGTAACAGGCAAAAGGAAACGAGATAGACCCATAGTTCCTTTTGATGATCTGCATAGAATCACATTCTGAGTCGATTTATGCATGTCAGTCCGTCTGTCCGTCCGTCCGTCTATCCATGTATTTTTGTGAACAAAGTACAGTTCGCATTTATTACCCGATTCAGATGAAATTTTACACAAATCATTTGTTTGGCCTAAGGACGAACCCTATTGAAATTGGACATAATCGATAAAAATTTAGATATAGCTCCCATATATATCTTCGTTCGATTTACTTTTTATTGTACACCAAAATTGTAATATCAGCCCGAATAGTATGGAATTTTGCACATACAACCAAATTAGGACTGAAAATAAGTATGCCAAATTTTATCGAAATCGGTTTAGATATAGCTATAGCTCCAATATATATTGTTCATCCGATTTGTTATTTTAGTCCTGCGCACCCGTAGTATACATTCTATATACATTCTGTTACAACAATATTCAAATACAGCTCAGAAATATCTTTGCTAAATTTTATCAAGATCGGTTCGGATTTGGATATATCTCCCATATGCAACTTTGTCCGATTTACCTTTTGTTGTGCACCAAATGTCTAATATTTGACCAAATGGGATGAAATTTGGCACTTACGACCGAATTGAGTCCAGAAGCTAGTATGTCAAATTTGGTGAAGATCGGTTCAGGTAAGCTATAGCTCCCATATATATTGTTCATCCGATTTGTTATATTTTTTACAAACAGCCGTAATATGCACTCCGTAACAACAATATTCGGGGAAATATGTCAAATACAGCTCAGAAATATCTTTGCCAAATTTTATCGAGATCGGTTCTGATTTGGATATAGCTCCCATACATAACTTCGTCCGATTTACATTTTATTGTGCACCAAACGTCTAATATTTGCCCAAATGGGATGGAATTTGGCACACACGACCGAATTGAGTCTAGAAGGTAGTATGCCAAATTTGGTGAAGATCGGTTCTCATATAGCTATAGCTCCCATATATATTGTTCATCCGATTTGTTGTATTTGTTACCCACAGCCGTAATATGCACTCCGTAACAACGATATTCAGGCAAATATATCAAATTTTATCGAGGTCGGTTCATATTTGGATATAGCTCCCATATATATCTTTATCTGACTTCAAATTAATTTTGTACCAAATGGGCAATACAAGTCCGAATTTAAAAGATACAAATGCTTCGGAATATTTAATCCGTTGAATTTTAAATTATAATTATAATCGTAGCGTGTATGATTGAATTCTCCCATAAAAACTTTTAATTTTTATGTGGAGCTCAACTAAATTAGCAAAGTGGTGTAGGGTATCATAAAATCAGCCCCGCCCGACTCTAGGACTTTCTTTACTGGTTTTATCTGTAGGAAGTAGTCTGTATAGTCCAAATATGGCGTGATGTAATATTTATATCAGACTTAGGTCTGATACGAACTGGCTAATATTGATCAACTGCTTCAGAACCTCCCCCATAAAGGGTCAACATAATCATAACTCAAGGCTGGGGGTATACATCTGTTTTCTCGATTTCCAAAACTTTCCAAACATTACCTCCTATATTTAAAATTTGGCAAAAAAAATAAATATGAATATGGACGTACATATATTACGTCGGTATAAACTTATAATAACATTACACGGTACTATCATAATACGAACTCACAAAAAATAAAAGGAAACAAACTCTAGCACACACAGACATACTTCGACGCGTAAATTAATAAAAAATGGAGCAAAAAACGAAAAGAATAGTAAGAAATGAAGTCAAGTTTTTCCAACTACAAGTGTCCCATGTAAACATCCGTTGCAGACATTGTTTGTTTGTTTGTAAACGGCAAATATGAGTTCTGTGTATCAGTGACGGTGTCGTTTCGTTGTCTGTGTTTACTTCAATTGTAGTTGGGAGCATGTGTGAGTGTGGGGTGTAGTGGTGTCAGCATAAGAATCATATGCTGGCACTCTGGAGATGAAGAGGAGAAAGTTAACGTGTTTTTTTGTTCACAACACTAATGTTTTTGTCATCTTTCAGGCGTTGCTGTGCTGGGGTGTTGTTTAATGTTCCCAGAAACCGGATATTGCAGGTCTGCCGGATGATAGCGAATGTAGACGACAAGGTTAGCAGCCAACATTAAGAGATATCTTCACCATTATCATCACTATCACGGTAATGTTTTGTGCGACGCTGTGTGAAGAGAAGTGTAAAATAGTAAAACAGAAAAGTTTGTTTAATATTCCTCATGTATGCTTCGTGTATCTTTTGCCCAGCAAAGATGAGTGTTTGTTGTCTAGAACTTATTTTTCTAAAATATAATATTAATGTCCCATAAGGTTACAAACTGAAGGGTTTTAGACAATAATATTTACTTACATAGTTGATTTGTTGCGGATGGGGGTAATCAAATGAAGTTTTAACAAGAAAACCATGTAGTTTCCTAATGGCAAAGGGCATGGCTGGAATATCAATTTTGAATATTTCCCCAAAGATTTAAAACATCGTTTCGTTGGAATTATGGAAAACTACATCTCCATCATAGATATTAAACGATGACGATAAAAGCATTTTCATATCGTAACGAAACGGATAATGATAAGAGTCATACAATATTCAAATTCAGAAAATTTCCTGTTTTTAGAAAACATTCTAAAAGCTTTGTCGTCGACTTTAAGCTTAAGGGTACCATACTCCCTTTTTCCTATTTTGAGAAGAACACATTTCTGTGTTCACAACTCGATTCATATGGAACCGATTCCATTAATGGAATGTCCCAAGTATGACCCCCATATACATATACCTCTATATACCCGGAATTGTGAGGAATTTATCGACCGGATTTTTTTTAATTTCGCATTTGAATATCGTAATGGCCTATGACAAACATTGCACGTCTTTGTATAGGTTTTAATATAACGGTAACTCCCTATACACGGTATTTCGAACAGATTAGTATACACCACAGTATGGAGGGTATATAAAGTTTGGCATTCATTTTGTAAAACCTTGAAATACCGAAGATTGCCTATGTAGATACACGTCTTCCTATAGGCCCCATATAACGTTATGTCCCTATATTTGGTATTTTAACGATTTTAGGGACATTGTTTACAGAAATTATATCAAATGTGGTATTTGAAGTTCCTAGGTATTTGTTCCAGGTATTTGTATATCCCTCATATTCTGGTTCCTGGTTTTATACCCTCCACCTTTGTCATTCTGTTTGTAACATCCATAAATATTCGTCGCAGACCCCATAAAGTATATATATTCATGATCAGCATAAAATTGTAAGTCGATGTCCGTCTGTCTGTTTGTCTGTTGAAATCACGATACAGCCCACATTATTTGACGTTGATCATTTTGGTATAGCCGCCATATAACGGTACCTCCCGATATTCGGTATTTCGACTATTTTAGTGACATTATTCACCGGAATTGTTTCAAATTTGGTATTTGAAGTTCGTAACGGATAATACAGCCTAAGACAAAAAATTGTCAGTGGAGGTCCACTTCTTCGTATAGCCCCCATATAAGGGCACCTCTTGATATTCGTTATTTTAATTATTTTTGCGACATTATTCCCCGGAATTGTTTCAAATTTGATATTAGAAGTTCGTAATGAATACTACTGTCAGAAAATTGGCTATGCAGGTCCCCGTCTTCGTATAGTCCCCATATAACAGTACCTCCCGAATTTCGGTATTTTGATGATTTTAGCGACATTATTCACCGGAATTGTTTCAAATTTGGTGTTTGAAGTTTGTAATGAAAACTAGAGTCTATGACTGAAAATTGTCTGTGCAGGTCCACGTTTTGGTATTGCCCCCATATAGTGGTACCTCCCTAAACACGGCAATGTAATTTTTTCATTGGAGAAAAACCCGCTTACCCGGTCATTCGAACCGAAAGTTCAGATACAAAATCCAGGTTTAATCCGGTCCTTTAAAATGGTTATAATTTGAAAGCTTATGGAAATATCTATAACAAGTGGTCGTATGTGGTTTGAACCGGTTTCGAGCAATCCACAAACGTCTGTATTTTTCTACTGGGACATTTTTAAAAACACCTAGAAAATCGAAAATGTGCTAATATCTCTCGTAGTTCCAAAGATATTAGTGATAAAAATCATAAAATTGAGATTTTCTCCACCTATAGCTTTTTAAAGTAGCCAGCCTTTGTTCAAGTCTTAAGATTTCCTCCTCTGGGGTATGTACCAATTTGTGGACCTGAATCGAAGATCTTTCGCAAGGAGAGAACCACAAATGTCAAATTTCATTTAATTTGGTTGGAAATTGTGGCAGAAACCTTAAAAATGCCGAAAATCTGGAGGCCGTACCAATCAGCGGAACTGATGCAAATTGTTTTTTACAAGGGGAGAACTAACCTAAAATATTGAGTTTTAGCTGATTTGGTTGGAAATTGTGGCAGAAACCTTCAAAAGAAAGAACAAACGGAGACCGCTGATTTGGTTAAAAATTGTGGCAGAAACCTTCAAAATACTGAAAATCGGGAGGTACCGTTACATGGGTGGTATTAGTGGACCTGTAGCGAATAATTTTTGCAGGAGGAAAACAGACCAACCAAATACCCTAAATATTGAGTTTTAGCAGATTTGACAGGCAATTGTGGTAGAAGCTTTCAAAATTCTTAAAATCTGGAAGTATAGTTATATGGGGGCTCTGTCTAAACGTGAACCAATATAGCCCATTGTCAACACCAATAATATAAACCTTTGGACCAAATTTCAAAATAAAAAGTCGGCCTGGGCCGACTATATGATACCTACACCCCTATGCGTATTTAGTAGAGCTCTCATAACAAAAAAGTTTATAGTGGGAATTTATGTGAAGTAGATCACACTATCACTACTTCACACACTATATCCAACTCTGAATCGATTTTCAACAAATTTGGCGGAGGGTTTTGTACCTCTAGTACCAAATAACATTAATCGGATAATAAATCCGATTTGCATTTTGGTCAGGAGGACGGACCAGCCCAGTTTTCTTGAAAATAAAATATATATATTTATTAAACAGAGAATTTACGAGGTGCCTTGCACTTCCTTCCAGCAAATACTCCCCCGAAACGTCTTTTCTAAATTCCATTTACAATTCTCCAAGGAGTGTGTCGCAAGAGCCACAATGTAATATATTTGAACAAATTTACATATTATAATGTCAATAAATTTCCATCATTTATCTTGTTTTTTTTTCTTTCTTCTCTGATCTGCTCTGCTGAGGTATGAAGAGAAGACATGATTACATTTTGCCTGCCTTCGCCAACTAACACGCCTGCAATAAACCCATAACTCCATACCCGAAACAAACCAAAAAAAAAACTAAACAAGAAAAACATCCTTCCATTGTGGACGTAGGAAATGTTGTTCATTCGTTCATATGTTCAGCTGTCATTTCGAGATGGGGTTTGACTGCTCTAACCCCAACAACAAAACCAAAATGCCAACACCAACAACACAACAACGTCGTCGTCGTCGTAACAAAACATCAGAAAGAGAGAAAACAAGTTGACATGACATGACATTACAAGCACAAAGTAATCATTTAGCAGAAAAAAATTATATATTTTCGAATGCAAAAACCCGTAGCCAATATAGGAAGCAAGAAACGCATAACACGCATGTATGTGTGTTTGTGTGTGAAAGCATTTCTTTTTTTTTAACACACACATACATACAGCACAAGTCATAGTTCAGTTGAAATTTACACTTTTCAAGAATCAAACGGAGCACGAAATAAGAAGAATAAAAAACGGAAATGAAATCAAGAAACCCTACAAGCGAACAGAAAAAAAACGAGAAGAAGCAAAGCAAAAGCAGAAAACCTAAACAAGAAAATGTTATGCAAAAATTGCACTATCATCATTTATCATTTGCGAATAGCAAACGAAACGTACTAACACCAACAGACGTACGCGATTAGGTGATAAAGGGTTCTGGAATAAGGATACAAAATTGATTTGTATATCCTCCACCATACATAGTATGAAGAGTATATTAAGTTCGCCATATTCTAGAAAGAATATATTCTTAAACAGCATACAATTCTGAGACGAATTAGCATTGTTCCGCCGTTCGTCCCTTGTAACCATGCTAGAGTCAGAACAAATTAAGATAGGAGGCTAAAATTTTGCACAGATCAGTCTTTTTTCCGCACTTAGGTCAAGTACGAAGATAGTCTATATCGGTCCACAATATCGTATAGCCCCCATGTAACGGTACCCCTATATTCGGCATTTTGATGATTTTAGCCACATCTTTCAATGGAATTATCTGAAATTCTACACAAGGAGTTCCTTATGGGTACTTTATTTTCTGGAAGAGAATTGCCTATATGGGACCACGATATTGTATAGCCCCCACACAACTGTACCCCTGGTATTTTGTATGTGGATGATTTTAGCGACACTTTTTAAATGATTTTTTTTACCTGACCTGAATTTATGGCCCGATCATAAAAAAATTTAATATGGGGTTAAGATTATGGTCAGAACATGAGCCTTTTGTTAGAGTTTGCTAGGGGTTAAAATGCACCGACAACTGAAAATTTTCGGAATTTTGCAACTTTTCGACAGCTCAGAAAAAAAACAATTCGAATGGAAATTGGATAATATTTATATGGTTAAATCGACCATAACTTTTGTGTGAAAAATTCCAAAACTTCCATTGATATGCGAATACAGGGTGAGATAAAAAACTGCAACAAAGTCAAGCGCCATAATTTTTATTTTTTTTTTAAATTTTATTGAATGAAATAGCATCAAATTTTAGAATAAGTTTAGATTTGTTCGAATTGATCATCTTTGCCACAAATTATGGCCTTAAAACGACCAATGAAAACGTCACACGCTGCCCGAATGTTGCTCTGCGGTATTTTGGCTCATTCTCGGCGAGGCGCTTGCTTGAGATGATCGACACTTTGATATTTTTAGTGTCAACCTTGATTTCCAAAATACTCCAGACACAATAGTTCAAAGGATTGGTATCCAGAAATTTTGGTGGCCATTGTGCACTGGAAATAAAGGAACCTCATTTTGTAATCATTCTTGGGTGGCGCGTGCTGAGTGCGATGGCGCTGAGTCCTGTTGGAGTGTCCAAGGTCTGCGGCCAACATGTTTGCGTGACCAAGGCTTTAATACACCCTCCAGAATATTTTCGAGATAATATTCGACATTTATTCTGATGCCACGGTCGATTAATACGAGCGGAGAACGAACATCGGCTGTTATGGCGGCCCACACCATCACCATGGCCGGCGCTTGAGTTCTGGTGGCCAACCGAAGGTGCACATTTTCAGCTGACCTCTTTGGCAAGTAATCACGAACATTTTGTTTGTTTACAAACTACTGGACAACGAATGTTTTCTAATCGGAGAAACCCAAATTCGGCAGTTCACCACTTTCGGCCAAGCGAAGCAACTCTTTAGCTCTTTTTAGTCTATTTTTTCTGTTGCGGTGTAAGTTCTTGCACTTTTTGAAATTTCAATGGCTTTACAACGAGCTCATTTTTCAATACTAGCGGAATGGAATATTGCGATATGTTCAGCTCACGAGCCATTTTTCAGGCACTGCGGCGATCAAGTCGCTTCTTTACTATTCGAACCATTTCTTCTGATGTTGCTGTTTTCTTCCGTCCACTTCCTTGACGTCGGGCTACGCGACGTAACGAGCGATGGTACGAGACACAAAAGATTTATTCACATTTAAATGCTGTTGTGCTCTAACGATAGCCACTTCTGGTTTTCCAGCCAAATATAAAGAAATCACACTATCACGCTTGAATTCTATCACGAATAACTTTTTTCTGGCAAATTCTCACCAAAATGCTTTTGTACGCTTGTAAACAATATAATAAGCTGTCACTGGAATAATTTTAACAGCTGTCGGAAGAGTGGCTTAGAAATGACAGAAGTCTGAAGTTGGTTGCTGTTTTTCATCATTTACTGACCCAAAGGGTTTTAAATCTACAGCAACTTTTCCGTAAATTGCCATGGTCGGCCCTGCTCGGCTGTAGTCTTTGCTTGCTTCTTTTATACCCTCCACCAAATTTTAATTTTGTCTTTCCCTTTCTAACACCTCTAAATATTTTTCTTAGACCCCAAAAATTATATGCATTCATGATCAGCATAAACTTCTAAGTCGATTTAGCGATGACCGTCCGTCTGTCCGCCGGTCTGTGCCTCTCTGTTGAAATCACAATACAGCCCACATTATTAGTGTTGATATTGAAAATTACATATCGGCCCACATTTTGTATAGCCCCATATTACGGTGTCTCCTGATAATCGATATTTCTAAATCAATGTATATGCAGGTCCAAGTTTTCCTATAGCTCACTCATAACGGCCATATTTTTTAATTGATTTTTGTAAAATTTGGTATTTCTAGTTCTCAATTGGTTAAACAACCGGTGTCACAGCATTGTCCATATTGCTACACGGTTTCCATATAACGATACGGATTCTGGACACGGATTGTAGTCACATTCGTCAATATAGGTTCCATTTTTGGTGTGGTCCCCCTACAACGGATCCAACCACTTTATTGTTATTTTGAAAACCTTAACTGCATTCTTGAACCGAGCTTACTGGTATTCGCAGATTTGAGTATAACACGTTTGAATCCATGGAGGGTGGTGAATAAATTTCGGCACTGCAGAACCTATTTTTTACTTGTTATGTATTTAAGGCACAAAGAAATATCTGAAAATTCGCACTAGAAAACACGGAATGTGCTGAAAAAGTCAATTCAGGATTTCAAGTTTCAAAGCTCTACAATAAGAATACGGAAAGCATCAAGAATGTGACATTCAGAAATTTGACAACGTTTATATTTTGTTTGAATGGAAAGGAAAATAGCAATATCTCTGTCTAATTTATAGGAAATTCAGTTTGAGATATAGCTCCTTTGTATAAGTCCCATCCGATTACAAATTTTAACGGCTCTAAACTCGTAATACGTAATACAATTATAGTTGGCATATACTACATATGCATTGTAGAGTAGGGTGTCAAGTAGTCGATACCTCCATACGTTTAACCTTTCTAAATTTAAGATCCATAAAACGTTTTCCACCAGAATTGGGTACCGTTGGGTCACTGCCTTATTATTGCCGATCTCAAAGTACTCTTTTAGATACATCACAATTTCAAGTGTCCAAACATAAATTTTCAATGCCTGAGCAACCTATTTATCGTATTACCATTGTTATAACCCTATATCTAACATACATGCAGTTAATATCAGAGTTTTTTATAAGAGGCATGATGGTGTTTTATGTTACTTTTGTTTTGTTTCTTGTTAAAGATAGCTTAGATATTTATAACGTGTGACTACTTTTTTTATAATTTTATTGCAGCCAACTTTATGGGGTCGGTATGGAAGCTACGAGCATAAATCCTAGAAACTATATTGCTATGTAAATATATACAGCAATGCAGAGTCACAGATATAGCCCCCAAAAGTGTTCCATTATCTCAGGAACATTTCTGTTACGATCCTTCACACATTCAGTGGGTATTGTGACAGGAACGGTAAAAATGCTTCCTGAAAAATATTCTTTAAAAGATCCACATTTATTGGGTCCTTAAAAAATCTTTTTTAAATATCCACTCTTGGAAGGTCCTTGAAAAATACCCTTTAAAAGATCCACGTTTATTGGGTCCTTAAAAAATATCCTTTAAAAGATCCACGTTTATTGGGTCCTTTAAAAATATTCTTTAAAAATCCACGTTTATTGCTTGTAAGGTCCTTGAAAAAAATATTCTTTAAAAGATCCACGTTTATTGGGTCCTTAAAAATATTCTTTAAAATATCCAAATTTATTGGGTCCTTAAAAAATATTCTTTAAAAATCTACGTTTATTGCTTTGAAGGTCCTTGAAAAAAATATCCTTTAAAAGTTCCAAATTTATTGGGTCGTTAAAAATATTCTTTTAAAATCCACGTTTATTGCTTGGGAGGTCCTTGAAAAAATATCCTTTAAAAGATCCACATTTATTGGACACATATTCTTTAATAAAAAACCCACACGTTTTTTGCTTAGAAGGTCCTTGGCAAAATATTCCTTAAAAATCCACGTTTATTGCTTGTAAGAACCTTGTGAAAAATATTCTTTAAAAAAAAATTCCACGTTTATTGCTTGAAAGGTCCTTTGGAAAAATATTCTTTAAAAAGTTCCGGAAGTTGCCACTTTTCTTTATCAAATTTTACACCAAATTCAGTGTTAATTTTTAAAAAATAATGGGACAAAAAAAGCAAAGCACATACTATGCCTTTGATGGCTTAGAGAACAGTCTAAACATTATTATCACACATTCAGTGGATATTGTGGCATGAACAGTAAAAAAATGCTTCCTGAAAACTCGAAAGTTGCAGCTTTCGAATATTACAAAAAATTCAGTTTTAATTTTTGAAAAAAAAAAAAACAAAATAAGACAAAAAAATATAAAGAACATACTATGCCTTTGACGACTTAGAAAACAGTCTACACATTATTCTCCAAAGCCACCAAAGGACATGGGGTAAATTTTTAAAATACGATTTTTTTATTTTTTATCGAAAGTAACTTTACAGACCATCTCTTCTACATAGCCGTCATAACAACGATCATTTCTTCAGCTATAACAATGTGTATATAAATATCTCGTACATAGCCCCTTGATAAGAACATTTTCCATTTCCATGGAAAAAAGATTTTCTCAGCCAAAACAAACCGAACTTTGAATACCCCCCACCATTTGTATTGAATTTGAAAATTTTCAAAATTAAAAAAAAAATATAATAAAATTCGTTAAAATCTTAAAAATACCGAATATAGGACACCGTTATATTGGGGTCTATACGAAGACTTGGACCTTCATAAACAACTTTTTCCATATGCCATTATAATATTCAAATAGGAAACTTGAAAAAATCCGGAGTACAATATAATTTTTTGTCATAGGCTGAAGTACCCATTATATAGGGAAGTACCGTTAAATGGGGGATATACGACATCATGGTCCTATATAGACAAAGTACTCAGAAGGAACTCTGACAATTCCATTGAAAAAATTTGACTACAATCATCAACATACCGAATATCGGTGGTACCGTTATATGGTGGCTATATAATATCGTGCCCACATTCGGACTTGACCTGCCTGCAGGCAAAAGGCTGATCTTTGCAAAATTTAGGTTCATATCTTAATTTGTTTTATCTCTTGCGTGATTGCAACAGACGGGAGGGGAGGGCTAAATCGCCTATACGCCGATCAAGAAAATATATACTCTAAAATTATTATTTCGATGAGTTTCAAACGGAATGACGGATTTAATGTAACCTCCACGCATAAAAATATCCTTCGATGTGATCTTCGGGTTCGAAAAATGATCTCCAAACCAAATCAAATTTCTGAATCCGGTCATGCCTTTAATAATCAATATTTCTCTGGAAGACAAAAAATCACTGATCTCACACATACTCCCCCTCGTATAGAGCTCTTCCGTTTCCGTAATTCATGGTACTCTTATTTTTGTCCTTCACCGATGGTTCCATCCATAATCGCAATACAACAAAAACACACAACACCGCACAACAAACCGTATCCAAGAAACATGAAAAAACCCCCCTGATTTCGTTTTCCACTTTTTTTCTTCAACGTTTGCCTTTATTTTATTCCTCTTGATTGTCTGTCGTGTAAATATGAATTTGAATATAGAGTTGGCAGGAATCACACAACAGCAACAACAGCGCAAAAATAAACAACAAGACGCAATACTTAGCGAGAAAAAAATCAACAAGCTTCCCATACAAGCTGTCGGAACTAAACAAGAAACGCAAAAAAAAAACGACACAATAATAACAAACCACTCACAGAAAATTGATGAACTACTGTCGGTCGGCCTGTCTGTCCGCCTGTCTGTCTTCCATGCACCGAAAGTCAAAGAAGTTTTTGAAAATGAAAAATTGCTATGCCCTTTTTTCCACTTTTCCGGATGACAGTGACTTTTTAAAAGGAGTCACTTTGTATGGGGGAGTGGAGTACAGAAGTGGGGGGTTATGGTGCGCATATTAAATTAAAAATGCTATGTATAGTAAACGAGTTTGTTGTCTATTATTTGCAATGGTTGTCCGTTTAATTTTGCGGAAATTAAATATTTATGAAATCGGCCGCATGGGACATTTATAAAAATGTATCCAAATATTGCAAGTCCTATGTAGAATTAAAACATACCGATTCTCTTGTTTGATGCAAAAACCAAATTCAAAAGCTACACCAATATCAGCTTGAAATTTTTGACAGATGCTGACCCTCAAACCCAAAGTGATGCTATTGCCTGCTAAAGACGATGCTTCAAAACGTCGATATATATTACAACGATGCATTTAAAGAAGAAATATTAAAATGACTGCATCTTCAGAATATTCCAAGATATACAATGACTACTTCTTACTTCTATACCCAAAAACTGAAAATACTTGATGGTTGACTGATTATACCTTCCTTCTATTAAATTTCCGTCTATTAAGTTTCCGTTAGCAACACCTCGAAATTTTCGTCAGGGACCACAAAAATTATATATATTCCTGGTCATAATAAAATTATAAGGCGATTTAGCTATGTCCGTCTGTCTTTCTGTTGAAATCACGATGGAGTCCACATTATTTAATCTAGGGCTTTGAAATTTGACACAACATTTTCAATTCCGGTATACAGCTGAAACTTTATATTTGGGGTTCTTATAGGTCTTTTCTCACCTGCAAGAAATATTCGCTAGAGATCCACTAATTGGTATAGCCCATATATAGGGATACCTTCCTATTTTCGATAGTTTCAAGATTTCTATTATAATTTCCCACTAAATCGCATGAAACTTGACATTTGGAGTTCTTGGGAGGTCTATTTTTTTCTTGCAAAAAATATTCGATTCAAGTCCACTAATTGATAAAGCCCCTAAATTATAATGTCCTTGTAAATTTGTTTGTAACACAGAGAAGAAAGCGAGATTGACCCATAGTTCCTTTTGATGATCTGCATAGAATCACATTCTGAGTCAATTTATTAATGTCCGTCCGTCCGTCTCCATCTCCAAGTATTTTTTTTATACCCTCCACCATACTATGGAGGGTATATTTACTTAGTCATTCCGTTTGTAACTCCTCGAAATACTCATATCAGACCCAACAAAGTATATATATTCTTGATCAGCGTAAAATTCTAAGTCGATTTAGCGATGTCCGTCTGTCTGTCCGTCTGTCTGTCTGTCCGTCTGTCTGTTGTAATCACACTATCTTTCGAATGAATTGAGATAAATGGCTAAAATTTTGCACACATGTTTATTTTGCAAGTAGGCAGGTTAAGTTCGTAAATGGGCCATGTAGGTCCACGTTTTCATATAGCCCCCATATAACGGTACCTCCCTATATTCGGTATTTTGATGATTTTAGCGACATTATTCACGGGAATTGTTTCAAATTTGGCATTTGAAGTTCAAAATGGATACTACACCATAAGACGGAAAATTGTCTGTGCAGGTCCACGTCTTCGTATAGCCCCCATATAACGGTACCTCCCGATATTCGGTATTTTGATGATTTTAGCGACATTATTCACGGGAATTGTTTCAAATTTGGTATTTGAAGTTCAAAATGGATACTACACCCTAAGACAGAAAATTGTCTGTGCAGGTCCACGACTTCATATAGCCCCCATATAACGGTACCTCCCTATATTCGGTATTTTGATGATTTTAGCAACATTATTCACCGGAATTGTTTCAAAATTGGTATTTGAAGTTCGTTATGGGAACTACAGTCTGTGACAGAAAATTGTCTGTGCGGGTCCAGGTCTTCGTATAGGCCCCATATATCAGTACCTCCCTATATTCGGTATTTTGACGATTTTAGGTACAATACCCACCGAAATTGTTTGAGATGTGGTATTTGAAGTTCGTAATGGATGCTACAGCCTGTTACAAAAAATTGTCTATGCTGGTCCAGGCCTTCGCACAGCTCCGATATAACGGCACCTCCTTATATACGCGATTTTTTGATGTTAGCTACATTATTCACTGTTTATTTCAAGTTTCGAATTTGAATAAGGTAATGGCTTATGACAAACAATGCCTATGTATGTCCACGTCGTATAGACCCAAATATAACGGCTATATTCGGTATTTTTAAAATTTTAAAAGAATTTTTTAAGGATTTTATTTTTTAAAAATTTCCAAATTCGTTGCAAATGGTGGAGGGTATTAAAAGTTCGGCCCGGCCGAACTTACTGCTTTTTAACTTGTTTTTTTTTTTTTTTTTTTTTTTTTTGTTTAATAAAATACAGGTCTAATATATTGTCTGATCGAGAAGACAAACCGCATTGAATTTGGAAATAATCGATCAATATTTAGATATAGCTTCTACATACCGATTTGTTTTTATTGAGCACCATTTGTATAATATTACTCAAAAATGGATGGAATTGACCCCAGAAACCGTCACACGCTGTCCGAATGTAGGTCTGCGGTATTTTGGCCATTCCCGCGATGCGTTTGCTCAATCATGTGTTATTTTTTAGTGCCAACCTTGCTTTCTAAAATACTCCGGACACAATAGTCCAACGGATTGGTATCCGGAGATTTTGATGACCATGAAGCGAGGAACCTCATTTTGTAACCATTCTTGGATGGCGCATGCTAAGTGCACAGGTGCTGAGTCCTATTGAAATGTCCAAGGTCTGGGGCCAAAATGTTTGCGTGCTCAAGGCTTTAATGCACCCTCCTGAATATTTTCGCGATAATATTCGGCATTTATTCCGATGCCACGGTCGATTAATAAGAGCGGAAAGCGACCATCGGCTGTTATGGCGGCCCACACCTTCACCATGGCCGGCGATTGAGTTCTGGTGGCCAACCGAGTTAACACGATCATTTTGTTTGTTCACAAACTGCTTGACGACGAATGTTTTCTCATCGGAGAAAACCAAATTTGGCAGTTCACCATTTTCGGCCAAGCGAAGCAACTCTTTAGTTTCTGCAATTTCTATGGCTTACCCCGAGCTCATTTTTCAATATTTGCCGAATGGAATATTGCGATATATCCATCTCACGAGCCATTTTTCGGCCACTACGACGCGGGTTTCGATCAGGTCGCTTCTTCAATTTTCGAATCATTTCTGCTTATATTGCTGTTTTCTTCCGTCCACTTCCTTGACGTCGGGCTACGCTATCAGTATCACGTTAACGAGCGATGTTACGAGACACAAAAGATTTATTCACATTTAAATGTTTTGAGTGCTCTAACGATAGCCACTTGTGGTTTTCCAGCCAAATATACAGAAATCATACTATAACGCATGGATTCCATCGCGAACAATTTTTTTCTGGAAAATGCTCACCAAAATGATTTTGTACGCTTGCTATCGGACGAGTGGCTTAGAAATGACAGCAGTCTGAAGTTGGTTGTAGTTTTTTTCGTCTCACTCTGTATATACCAAGAGTCTTACAGATTTAACACATCTGAGTGAAATTTTATCAACCTCCTTCATTCCGTTCGGAAGCTTGAGGGATTTCCACAGACAGACGGATGAACATTGCTAAATCGACATGCTGAAATGATACAAACGGAATCACATTCTGAGTCGACTTATTCATTTCAGTATGTCCGCCATTATGTGTATTATGTGTCATACACTGGTGGCCAAAACTAAAGCAACTGAAATTACAAGGAGAATGAATGCCCTGTAACTTTTTCAAAAATTAAGAAAATGAGAAAGTTTTTCTTGTTTTAAACTAGGTACTTTATTCACTTTTTAAAAACCTAAAACATAAAACCAAAATTCATTTTTATATAAAAAATTATGTTTGGTAAAGTCAAATAACCCGATTTTGGCTTGGACAAAACAAAAGCAACTCTGTTGTACATTCATATAACCGCTGCAATTTCAGTGGTTTTTACTGTGATATTTATCGCTTTTTGCTTCCTTCGACAATTTCGCTTGTCATAAATCCTTTTTGAGAAGTTTTTTACAACAGTATGTGTTTTTCTTTTCGTTTTTTAAGTACTGCCAAAAAAAAATTTAAAATGGCTAGAAGCAAATACTGTACCTGAATAAAACAGCAAATTATCAGTGATTATCAAAACAACATATCACAGAAAATGATTTCCGAGAAATATTTCATAAATATTTATGTGATTTCATAATTATGTCTGTGCACTAAGTCGGTTTTTTGAAACTGGATCAGTAGTAACAGTCCATAACGGATGAAGGCCGTGAAGAACTTCAGCCCATACTGATCCACAAATTGTGAGAGAAATAAAAAACAACTATTTAAGAGAACTAAGCTCGAGATCAGTGCGTAGACGAGTAGTGGCAGCTGGTCTGCGTGCCCGTAAGACATCAAAAAACCATTTATATCTGAAAAAATCAAAAAGGCTTTCGGAAACGATAATATTAGGTGGAATCAAGCTCGATGGAAAAAACATTATTTCTGGGATGAGTCTACGTTTAATATTAAAGGCTCAGACGTGAAAAATTTTACGGTGAGAAGACCAAAAAATGAAGGACTCAAGCCGCAGTGAAGGACTCAAGCCGCAGGTACAGTGAAGCATGGGGGAGGGTCAAAAATGGCGTGGCGCTATTTTTCTTTCTATGGACTTGGGTCTATCCATAAAATAAAGGAAGTTGTGGATCCGTTTGTTTACAAAGATGTGTTGGACATCACGTTGTTCCCTTACGCTGAGTAAAATATTGGGCTGATTTGTGTGTTTCAGCATGACAATGATCCCAAACTTGTATCAAAACTTGTCAAATATTGGTTGCGGGAGTCAAAAATTCATGTTTTGTTATGGCCGGCACAATCACCTGACCTAAACTCCTTAGAAAGCCTTTGGAGTATCGTAGATAGGAAGATCAAGAGAGATTCGGAAATAAATAAGCACAACATTTTCTAAAGAATTCGGGGTGCCTGGGAAAGCACACCCAAGGATCAAATTGAGCGTGTTATAGATTCAATGCCTCGTAGGTGTGCAGCTGCTATCAAAAATAATGGTTATGCTATCGACTACTAGCCAAAATTTAATTATTTTAAAATAAAAAATCAAAAGTTGCTTTAGTTTTGACCAAGCAAAAATTGGGTCATTTTAGTTTTCCACATATTATTTTTCGTTCAAACTTATTTTTGTATTTTTATTTTCTTGAAAGTGAATTAAACCCCTCATTTAAAACTGGAAAAATAATTACGATTTGTTCATTTTTGTAAAAGTTACAGGACATTTATTGTCTTTGCGATTTAAGTTGCTTTAGTTTTGGCCACCAGTGTATATAATATTTGGCCGAATTGGATGGATTTCGGCACATCTCTTACTTACGAAATATAGACTCTACGACAATGATATTTGGTACAAGATATCAGAAACAGCTTAGATACCTCATATTATATCGAGATCGGTTCAGATTTGTATATAACTTCCATCCGATTACACAGTTATTGTGCACCAAATATGAAATATCAGCCCAAATTGGATGGATTTTTGGACATTCAATCGAATTATTCCATTTGGTGAAACTGGGTTCCCATGTATCTATTGCTCCGATATAGTTTTATAAATATTTGAATACATCTGGCTTTCTATGTGTAGATCTTCTGCTTATAGACGAACATTTTCACAGATGAAGCGGAATTTTCCAACAGACATGTCCAAGAATTACTTTTGATCATCATCTAAAGTAAGATCTCTATCTCCTCATTGAAGACCATTTTTTATTGACTTCGTTACCCCCTCATGCTATCGTTTACAGCTACACGTTTAGAGCTTAACCGATTTGTTGAATTAAATCAAATATTCTTAGTTCCACATTATTGCTGAACGCATGTCACAGTCGTTTGACCAAGGTTCTTACCGCATAATCCTTTCAACATTTTCTAAATCTAGCATGTCTTGTTTGGCAATACAATGGCATTGGCTTCAATGGCCGGCATTCATTCCCTACGAAACGAAACACAACAGTTGAACAAATAAAGCTGCTTCTCTATTTAATACTCTTCCTTTTGTCCAACCGCTCTTCCTCCAATAAAAATGAATCAAAGCTAAAACATATCTATTTGAAATCTCTTAATATATCCTGAATCCCGATATGAATCACCCACCACAATGACCCTGACTTGTTATTTTTCCACACACACACAAAAGGTCTTCACAGATTCGCTCTCAAAGCTTCTCCCATGTATGTGTACGTACACACATACTTTCATATCTAACTATTGTTGAGCATTGTTATGGTTGCGGTACTTTCTCCTCTTCCCCACCGTTCTCTCTCTCTCTCTCGTTGGGATTGCGTTTAGTTTTCAAAGGCCAAGCAGTACATTCATGCAATTTTTCTATTATTGTCCTTTTTTTATTCCTTTCACATACATATGACGGCGATTCTTATTTAGCTAAACCAACGGAACGGCTCATTCAAGCTAAACTATGAGTATTGTTAGAAGTTAGTTTGTTTATGTTGTTGTTGTTGTTATTGTTTGTTTGTGTTTTATTTCCTTACTATTTCAAAATGCTCCTACAATATATCACCTAAAACGGAAATGCTTGGCAAAGCTTATTTTATTTGCGCTCTATGGTCAGTTGTTTGCAAAAAACGCCAACAATGGCCATGGAGGATGTGTTATCGTGTGTGTGTGTGTGTGTGTGTGTTTGTTTAAATGTTCATACATGACCCAAGCAATGGGGGTCCAAGAGTTAACTCTTTAACCGGCCAACACTTTCAACTTTCGGTTATATATATTTTCCAGCAAACAACCATATCATTGCTGCGTGTAGAGAACAACAATCACATTTATTATCACAACTTTTCCATGACAAAAGTGAGAGTGGAGGCAAAAAACTATGCGGGTCTTAAATATGGGAGATGTTGGGAACTACTTTCACACACGAGGGGTGTAATGAGAAGTACCTAGGGAGACAAGAAAGATTTGTATATAAAAAAGACCATAGGTGTTTATAAAGCAGATCATAGGTCTTAATAAAGAAGACCATAGATTTTCATAGAGAAGACATCAGGTCTTCATAGAGAGCAACTTCGGTCGTTATAGAGTGGATCTTAGGTCATCATAGAGAAGATCACAGGTCATCACAGAAAAGACCATAGGTTTTCATAGAGAAGACCTCAGGTCTACATAGAGAAGGCCATAGGTCTTCATAGAGGAGACCATAGGTCTTCATAGAGAAGATCTCAGGTCTTCATAGAGAAGACCATAGGTCTTCATAGAGAAGATCTCAGGTCTTCATAGTGAAGATCTCAGGTCTTCATAGCGAAGATCGAAGGTCTTCAAAGTGAAGACCTCAGGTCTTCAAAGTGAAGATCTCAGGTCTTCATAGTGAAGACCTCAGGTCTTCAGGTGAAGACCTCAGGTCTTCATAGTGAAGACCTCAGGTCTTCATAGTGAAGATCTCAGGTCTTCATAGTGAAGATCTCAGGTCTTCATTGTGAAGACCTCAGGTCTTCATAGTGAAGATCTCAAGTCTTCATAGTGAAGAGCATAGGTCCTCATAGAGAAGACAACAGGTCTTCATAGAGAGCAACTTCGGTCGTTATAGAGTGGATCTTAGGTCATCATAGAGAAGATCACAGGTCATCACAGAAAAGACCATAGGTTTTCATAGAGAAGACCTCAGGTCTTCAAAGTGAAGATCTCAGGTCTTCATAGTGAAGACCTCAGGTCTTCAGGTGAAGACCTCAGGTCTTCATAGTGAAGACCTCAGGTATGTCTTCATGGAGAAGACCTTAGGTCTGTCTTCATGGAGAAGACCTCAAGTCTTCATGGAGAAGACCTCAAGTCTTCATGGAGAAGACATCTGGTCTTCATAGTGAAGACCTGAGGTCTACTCCATGAAGACCAGAGGTCTTCTCCATGAAGATCTGAGGTCTTCTCCATGAAGATCTGAGGTCTGTCCTCATGGAGAAGACCTTAGGTCTTCATAGAGAAGACCTCATGTCTGCTTATAGAAGACCTCAGGTCTTCATATATAAGACCTCAGATCTTCATGGAGAAGACCTCAGGTCTTCATAGAGAAGACCTCATGTCTGCTTATAGAAGACCTCAGGTCTTCATATATAAGACCTCACGTCTTCATATACAAGACCTCATGTCTTCATAGAGAACACCTCAGGTCTCCTTAGAGAAGACCTCTAGGTCTCCTTAAAGAAAACCTCTAAGTCTACTAACAGAAAACCTCTAGGTATTCTTATAGAAGACATTTTCTCATAGAAGACCTTTAGGTCTTCTTATGGAATATTTCTAGTTATTTTTATAGAAGACCTCCAGTTCTTCTTATAGAAGATTTCTAGGTCCTCTTATAGATAGACTTCTGGGTGTGCCTATAGAAGACTTCTAAGACTTTTTATAGAAGGCCCCTAGATCTTCTTATGGAAGACCTCTAGGTCTTCTTATAGAAGGCCTCTACGTCTTCTAATAGAAGTCCTCTAGGTCTTCTTTTAAAAGGCTTCTAGGTCTTCTTATTAAGGACCTCTAGGAAACCTCTTATAGAAAACCTGTAGGTCTTCTTATGGAATACATGTAGGTCTTCTTATAGAAGGTCTGTAGATCTTTTTATAGAAGACCTTTAGGCCCTATTGTAGAAGACCTCTAGGTCTTCTTATAGAATACTTCTAGGTCTTCTTATAGAAGACCTCAAGGTCTTCTTATAGAAGACTTCTAGGTCTTCTTATAGAAGACTTCTAGGTCTTCTTATAGAAGACTTCTAGGTCTTCTTATAGAAGACTTCTAGGACTTCTTATTATGGAAGACCTGTAGGTCTTCTCATGGAAGATCTCTAGGTCTTCAAAGACTTCGTATGGAAGACTTCAAGGCCTTCGTATGGAAGACCTCAAGGCCTTCGTATGGAAGACCTCAAAGTTTTGGTATGAAAACTTCTGTTTAGCCCTCCTCTCGTATGTCCATTCTACCTCCTTTCCCAATTACCACCTAATAGTAGAAACTTTAACCATTCATACGGATGTAGTGCCGGAGAAAGTTCTTCATTGGTCAGTTCTTTAGTTTTGGCGTTGTTATTTAGAGTTTTGCTGGTCGTATTTTAACGATTGTGTTACCATTTGTTTTCGTTTGATACGTACGACCGGTTGGTAGGCCGTATATTTTGCGTTACCAACAACCATGATGTCTGAAACTTTGGCTCGCCCGTATGCCACAACCTTGCCAGGCGTGTTGTGTCCTGCAATCACATATTTTGTTTGTTCCGTTGGCTGTTGTCCGTTTCGGTATTGTAAATCAGTATAACAAATTATGAGGGAGATGTTGTGTTTTTGTTGCTGTTTGCTTTAGATGCAGGAAAAAGTTGAAATCCAAATTTATAGTTGCTTGTCTTTTTTTTTTTGTGCGGAAAATTGCACTAAAGCGTATTATGTGAAGAAGTTATATTTGAGTTTTGTGTAGAAAAAATTAAATTAGAGAAGAGCGATATGGGTCTGGAGAAATTGTTTCAGAATGAAACGAAGACCAAAGGCCAAGTATATTTGTGAAAGCATATTAGACCTGTATTAAAAAGAAAACTAATAGAACCTATGACCGTAAATTTTACCAACGAATTTTTAAAGTACTATTGAATAAATAATCTTGGACATCTCAGAGATATGCTTGATTATTCCTTCAAGACCTCAAGATATCCCAAACATGTCATTATTCCTTTATTCATCTCATCAAAAATCTCCCACTTCATTATGACCTTGTAATCCAATACATTCTGTGACAAGACCGGACGTAAAATTCATTTTTACGTCCCTGCTGTCACAAATGTAGCTATAAACTTTTGGTTTGTCAATTTTTATAAATAAGTGGCGTATATTGTTTGCAGGTGTTTGGATTTTATGCTCCAAAAATACCATAAACTGTTTCATCTTAATATATACGATGGTCCTCAAATATCCTCCTATGAACTTATCAAGTTGTTATTGTTATCCCTTCCTATTTTCCCACATTTGATGTAAAGACCACCCAAAACAATTCGCAAATAATTTTTAAGGAATATCTTACGACTTCACCTGTATGCATTTAAGTAAATGTTTTATGACAAACATACATAAGGGTCGTAAACTTTAATGAAAAATTGTTGTCAGTTTAGTGTTCGGTAATATTGCACTCACACACATCAGGTGAATATTTTACTGGATTTGTCATAAACCACAGAAAGGACGAATATTTACTTTACAAGAGGGAGCAAGAGAGAGGGAGAAAGTATGCTAGAGTGCAATGTCTGGTTAGATGTTTTCCCCTAAAAAAACTTCTGTTACTTGATTCTTGTAAATTTTTTTATGATCTCTCTCAAATTTACAGGTATCCATGCAAGCACCTCAACAAGTCAAAAGTGGAGTGGAGTGGGTGGAGGTCGAGCAAAAAAATCTTTCTCTCTCAAAAGTCAAATGGTTACTTGTCATTCATTCATCAACACTCCATATATGGCACATGTGCCAATCTTTAAAATTTATATCCTTGAAAATCCTTTTCGGCACATGCACATATTGTCTATTATGGATGATGTTTGTTGTTCGTCTTTAAGCGGCATTTTATGGCGAAACTTACAAAGTATGTGAATGAAATTGGTTGTTCAGTTTCATAAAAGTAAAGAGAGAGAGAGAGCCGTTAAAACTCAAGTAATGAAACACCAGCGGATTGTAATGTAAAATTGTGATTCTTCCTTTTTGCTGCTGGTGTTAAAATTTGCTGTAAAGTGAGTTTTATTGTCACAAAAGTTGGGGAGCGAGGAAGAGAGGGGTTAAGAGAATTTTGAAATAATTTTACAGTTTTACTAAGTGACAGGTGTTAAATGGTAACTGTCCCATAAACGTGCCCAGCGGATTTTTTAGCACATACATCTTCCATCTGAGACCAATGACAATGTAGGTGCGACCCATCCAAAGCCTGTATACAATTCCTACTTACATTTACACAGCGATGGCCTAGGCCGTCAGACTAGTCCGAAATCTACCGACAATGTAAGCGAATGTTGGATGGGTCCGAAATCGACCGACAACGTAAGCGAATGTTGGATGGATCCGAAATCTATCAACATTGTAAGTGAAGGTTGGATGGGTCCGATTCCATCAAGATTTTAGATTGTGGAACTTAAATTTCAGCTGTTTTTTATTAAAATATTCGTATTATAGAACAGTGTTTTCAACAATAAAATATTCTTATTATAATTGGAAATAATGCTTAAAAAAGAAATTCATAAAACTTATTCAAAAGACGTGGGAAGAAATAAAGCTTAAACTAAAGGAAAAAAATTAAATTTTTCTAGTTTTTTTTATTGTAGGACATTGTTTGGAAGTGTCTGGCCTTAGGGAATTTGAAACAATTTCTAATTTTTTTGGCGTAATCCTGTTCAGTGAATCCTCCACATATCACAGCTTCTGAAATAAGGATAGAAAATATAGAACAATTTTTTAATATTAAACAGTTATACTATAGAATAGACCAATGGACTACATATAAAGGTAATATAATATCTTTTCAATAAATATGTAAGAAAAAAATTAACTCACCGAAAATGGCCATGTTTAAAAGTTTATATTCCTTAAACGCATTTTTGTTTGGGGACCATCATAGTTGTAAGATAATATTATAGAAATGTCAAATGTCTTGCAGAAGTTTGCATGGAATCTGCTCATTTAGTACAATATCATTGTTTTCCAAACAGTCCGTCCTCAATTGTACTTTCTTTTTAAATTGTCTGCTTCCACTTTCTTTAATCGTCTTAAATTTCTCCTACTGAATCCTGACATTTTATTTAACTTATTTAACACACAACACTTACTATTTTCTTATTTTATTAATTTATGTTATTTTATTAACTTTTTTCAATATTCACAACTTGCACTTTCAAAAACACTTCACAGAATAAAATTTTGCTTTTAAAAAGAAAGAAGCATCAACACACAAAAAAAAAACTTACAAAACAATACAAAGGCATCCGATTCAGATGCAAGTGCGATGGACACATTTTATTATATTTTGTTTTGTTCTTTAATTCTAATATGGATTTTGTTCCACAATGTAATAGCAATGCGACTCATCCAAATCGGATGCTAGTTGTATGCTATAAACCACTTTTATTTCATTTTTTCCTATTGACAAAGTAGCATACATTTGGATGGGTATTAAATTGTAATGGCGAGCGGACTGCTGGGTGGTTATGGAACGGCTTGACAGAGTTAGGGAATTATGCTTTTGTGAGTGTAAGCTAATTAAAAGAGAGAGATTCAAATAGGATTTTCAGGATGATAGTAATGATCGTGGGTCTTATTTACTTTGTAATGAGTATTTTGCGACCTACTTTCAAATATTTGCTATAGGATTTTGCAAGGGCTTAAGGCAAAAGGGGCATAATAAAGGTTTGCAGAATCAATTCGCAAATGGTCGATTAAAAAATTCTTCAAATTGAATCTCTATAAAAGTTCAAAAAATCTTGAAATAATTTCTCTAAGAATTCTTCAAAAATTCAACTGTTTCTTTTATCCCTGTCCCAAAGACCCCTAAAATCTGGAGGTGGCAAGCTGAAACTTTCCTTTGTTCCTGCCTTCGCTTAGCATCTCGGACCGCGATTCTTGTCAAATACTCACTACTTGTGAGGGTGGACCAAAAAAACTGAGAGAAACTGAACAATTAATTTATGACAAACACCACAAATGGAATTTTATGAAAGTTTTAGGCAATGAAAGATGTTTCTAATTCTAATAGTCCTTCGAGTACATCCTAGAAAAATTCCTGCTTTTTCTTCAGTCACAACATTGCAAAATCCTACAGCATTGGATAGTTTAGACCTTCCATTGTGGGTTTCCAGTGTATTTATTCTAAGTTCTCTTGAACTAATAATATATTTTTCCAGAGAGTGGAATTTGAAGCTGTTTTAATGCATTATGGTTTTTATACCCTCAGCTATATGGCTAACGGTGCTAGGGCCGTGGGTGCCTTTGGATCAAATCCGCGTCAGGGCATTTGGAGTCGATCTAAGTGGCCCGTCCGTCCGTCTATCTGCCTGGCTGGTGCGAACGATAATTCTCAAAGGGAGTATCTGATTTGGTACAAATTTGGTAAATCGTAATGTTATTATCAAACTTAGATCGAGTTCTGAGAAGGGCAATATAGATCCACTACTTCTGGCATCTCCCCCACAAAAGGTCAAAATGTTCAATAATTTTCAGAAAATAATTTACCTCATAGAGCAAGAGAGGATAATTCAATTTTGTTAAAATTTTGTAGATTCCAAGATCTGTATCAGAATCAGTCAGGTGCGAAAATGGAAAATATCTGTCCACTCCATCATGTACTTCCCACACAAAGGGTCAACATTTTGAATTATTATAACTCTTATAAAAAAACGACTCAATATCTGGTGTGAAGATGGAATATATTTAAGAGGAATTCCAAGTAGAACTACTCGACCTTATATTGTGGTTTTACAGTGGGACTATTGGAAGAAATATTTCAAGTAATAATGGCGGACTTTTCATAATCGTGACTTCTTTGAGAGAGTATTGTGGTGACTTTTGAACCGTTTATTGTGATATTTAGAGGGAAAATTTTAAAGATTTTTTTAATTGACCACTTTTTAATGGATCGTTAAAAGGACCCTAAGAATGTTTAAAGTGAGTCTTTGGGGGATGACTATGCTGTCTTTTTTAACAAGGTAATTAGAAGGACTTTTATACCTGTAGTGGTGGATTATTCAAGGAGGGTTGTGAAGAGTCTCTAATCATGAATTGCTTAGGAAGTGTCTTTGCAGTTGAACAAGTCAAAGGACAGGACAAAGTCTACAGTGGATATTTTAGTGATGTTTTGAAAGAGGGTTTTGAAAGGAATTATATCATAAATTATTTGAGAGAGCATTCGAAGGAATCCTTGTATCGTGATTTTTTATAGGACAATTAAAATATTTCTAAATCAGTAATGGAGGACTTTTCTATAGATCGTTTAACTAAATTTTAGACAGTATTTACGTATTTTCCAGGATTAATTTAAGAATTTTTCAAATCGTTTCTAACTAATCTTCATTGAGTTGTGTTCCCTAAAGGCTGCATATGTCTGTATGCCTTGACATGTATCCTGTCTTAAGTCGGAAGTATCCCAAGGACTTTTAGACAAATCATGGACGATTTTTCAAGGGATCACTCACTCGAGGAACTCTTATAAATACACGGGGAGTTTTTTAGGGCTTAAAAGGACCCATATTCGTAGAGATTAGATTGTGGTGGGATAATTCACATTTTTTATACCCTTCACCATAGTATGGAGGGTATATTAAGTTTGTCATTTCGCTTGTAACACCTCGAAATATACATTTTAGATCCTTGATCAGCATAAAATTCTATGTCAATTTAGCGATGTCCGTCCGTCTGTCCGTTTGTGGAAATCACTCTAGCTTCCGAACCAATTGAAGAAGATTGATAAAATTTTACTCAAGTGTATATTATGTCTGCAGGACTTTTGGTATTGAAAATGGACCATGTTGGTCCACGTTTTGGTATAGCCCCCATATAACAATACCTCCGATATTCGGTATTTTGGTGCTTTTTGCGACAAAATTCATCGGAATTGTTTCAAATTTGGTATTTGAAGTTCGTAATGGATACTATAGCCTATGACAGAAAATTGTCTGTGCAGGTTCACGTCATCGTATAGCCCCCATATGACGATACCTCCCGATATTCGGTATTTTGATGTTTTTAGATTTTTTTTAAGTTTCGCATTTGAATATTGTTATGGCTTATGACAATAGTTACCTATGCAGGTCCCTAATGTAACAGCTACATTTGGTTTTTTTAAGATTTTAACAGAATTTTTAACGGATTTTATTGTTTTTGAGAATAGTCAAATGGGTTCTAAATGGTGGAGGGTATTCAAAAGTTCGCTAGCGGATGGCTGAATATTAAATATACGAACGTATATTTAATAAATGTCATAGAAAATTATCAATTTTGGTTTATATGAAAACTTTTTAATTTCTGATTGCGTCCGAACTGTCTTAAAATTACACTGTAAAACAGCCAATTGGAGGTATGGGAAATTTCGAGAGCATTTGATAGTATTAGGTTTGTAGATCAAACCGCCAAAAGGGTTTTTGCTTTTCAGAAAAAACTTTGTACTGGTCCCTCTATGTATAGCCTTGCACAAAGATATTCCTGAACAAAGGAACCACAATATTTTGAGACACATTTCGCATAATTAAATGTGAAGCTTTGAAATCTTTTGTTCGAAAATTGATCATGTCGATCCGTTTTTGATATGGTCTCTATATAAGAGAAACACCAGATTTCAGGTATTTTTTACTTTTTAAACATTGTCAAATTTCAATTATTTAATTTCGAAAGAGACCCAATATTCTTCACACAATAAAGTTACAAAATTGACTTCTAGAAGTACATACCTTATTTTTTAAACTGAAAGCAAACAATCCAAACCAACTATCTATTGCAACATTTACACAAATATTATTTTACAAAATGTTGTCAATCTGGTTTGTCATTGCAAAAGAAACAGTTGTGTTTCTCCTGATTGCATTTTTTTCTTGTTGTTGTTGTTCTCCTATTTTGCTGGAATATGTAAATATATATATTTAAAAACCAAAAAGTTCAACTAACTTTTAGTTTATCCAAATGGGTGATGTTTTCGAACAAATCTAATTAAAAGAACTTGCATTAAATTTAAATATTTATGTGACACAACAAAAATGTTATGCTGTTGTTATTGTGTGTATAGTAAAGTTAATGTTTTGTGGTTTAGTTTTCTTGTTAAACATTTTCTAGGTAAATGTAAAAAAATGTCCAAATGATTTTTAAATATTAAAAATGTTGTGGTCATGTACGAAATTGAATTACATTTGAAAGTCAAAATGTTAAGGAGAGATTTACATATTGATTTTGTATTGAGAGAAAAAAATTTTGATTACAAAACAAGTAAAAAATATACACAAATTATAAAGGAGTATAATACTCCTTTATATCATACATATAATATATATATATATACTTTCTATTTAAATTTGAGTTTAATTTTCAAGTGTAAAATTATTTTATGTGAATATTTAATATTTTCAATTATTTTGCAATTTTTATTTAGTTTAAAAGATGAGGCTTTTTATGTATCAGTGCAATATTCCGTGTAAGGGAAGAAATTAAGTCAATTTTATTTCAAATTGGTCTAAAGATCGTGCTTTTGCGATGTCATACGATATTTCGTATACACGAAAACTAATATATCCGCAGCGCCATCTACCATGCAATAGCTTCACAATATACGAATATACCAAATCAATAACCCACCACGATCGTGAAAATAGTCTATATCGTACATTTCACCATATGTTGGATAACAAAAAAAATCAGGGTTGGGATTACTTATTGTTTATTGAATTAAAGAAAAATGTTTGTAACAACCTAACGAAAAATTAAAGTGATTAATAGTGGTCTTGAAAAAAATCACTCATGATGGCATTATGAAAGTATTTAAAAGGCATACACACTTTAAAATATACAAAAATATCTATTTTTGTGGATTTTTTATACCCTCCACCATAGTATGGAGGGTATATTAAGTTTGTCATTCCGTTTGTAACACCTCGAAATATACATTTTAGACCCCACAGAGTATATATATTCTTGATCAGCATAAAATTCTATGTCGATTTAACGATGTCTGTCCGTCTATCCGTCTGTGGAAATCACTCTAGCTTCCGAACGAATTGAAGTGGATTGATAAAATTTTACTCAAATGTATATTATGTCTGCAGGACTTTTGGTATTTAAAATGGGCCATGTAGGTCCACGTTTTTGTATAGCCCCCTTATAACGGTACCTCCCGATATTCGTTATTTTGATGATTTTAGCAACATTATTCACCGAAATTGTTTCAAATTTGGTATTTGAAGTTCGTAATGGATACTACAGCCTAAGACAGAAAATTGTCTGTGCAGGTCCACGTCTTCGTATAGCCCCCATATAACGTTACCTCCCGATATTCGGTATTTTAATGATTTTAGCGACTTTATTCACCGGAATTGTTTCAAATGTTAACCGATTTTATTGTTTTTGAGAATTGCCAAATTCGTTTCAAATGGTGGAGGGTATTCAAAGTTCGGCCTGGCCGAACTTACAGCTTTTTTTTTTTTTAAATGTTCTTTTTTCATTTTCTACTAGTTCTACTTTAGTCAATTCCAGCCTGTATGCATTTCAAACCTCAAAATTTTCATCGCAAATTCTTAAATATAATATTGTAATTCGATTTAAGAATATTAGTCTTCTGTCCGTCTGTCTGTCGGTGAAATGAAGATCACATCAACATAATTTCATATAGTGCTCTGAAATTTGGCACGATAGTTGGTATTATGTCTTGGACACCTGAAACTGGATTTTATGGGTCCACGCATAGGTAAAACCTCACATATAACTATACTTCCAGATATTCGGAAGATTTCTGTCACCATTGTCCTGAGAATCAACTTCAATTTGAAATATTGTATACCAGTTTTGTACAAATATTCGATGCAGATCAATTTTTCAAAACTGTTTTGGCTCTAAGGTCTAACTTTTATTTTATTGGCATATTATATAGCTTTACCATACAAATAAGGCCTCAAATATTTTGCTATTTATCTTGAACATTTTATTTAGAGCTTTAATATTTGACACAGGCTTATGGGGTAATAATTGAGTAATGGGTAATAATTTTGTGAATATTTGCAAATTCTTTCCAAATGGTGGCGGTTATTCAAAGTTTTAGCCTGGCCGAATTTTGATTTGGCTATTATTCGGTATCTTCCTCTTCGCAGCAAATCTTCGAGGTAGGTCAATGTTTGAAAATTGCGCTATATAGAGGTACCTTCTGATTTTACCTATTTCGATGGTCTTGACAACATTTTCTAATCGATTAAGCTAAAACTTTGTATTAAGGCTAATTTGGGGGTAAATAACTATCTTACAGAAAATTTCCAACATAGGTATATATTTTGGTATATTCCACACATAACGATACCCTCCAAGTCCACATTCACAGCCAATATTGTTGTTGAGAAACTTTAATTGGAGTTAATGGTAACAATGCAAAATTTGAATACGAGTCTCACTTAAGATATCTAAAAGAAAATTTCCAAAAAATCGTATTAATTTATTTCGGGATTGTTTCATATTTTTGCATTTGAGGCTTATTTATTTATTAGTGCTGCAGAAAGGCTGTTTCTATTTAGTTGCATATTGTATTGTATTTAAATGTTTACCTATACGAGATCCAATAGATTTATATCATCGGTTTCATAATGAAACTTTATAGTCATTTAAAATTACATACAGCGCCACCTGTTGTTAATAATTCGCACTAATATCTTCAGTGATCGTACATCAACACTTCACCTCAACAATTTATAAATTTACCTCATTGATCGAACGGTGGTTAAACTGCTGTCTTGGCACATATATGATATTGAAAATTGATTCAACATGTATCCCATATGGTCTAGTGGCTAGGATATCTGGCTTTCACCCAGAAGGCCCGGGTTCGATTCCCGGTATGGGAAATTATTTTTTGTAGGAATTTTTTTTCTCGCAATTATGTTTTTTATAAAAAAAATGTAAATAATTCTTAATTAATATGTATCATATTTAACAAATTACACTCTCTTGTAAGGCTGTGCGCTGAAACGAACAAGTGAATTGATTTGTTAAATATGAATATAATTTAGTCTTGAAAAAAAGAGTAAAACAAGTTTATTTCTCAAGATTAACAAATAAGTTTTACCGCATTATAAGACCAGATTTTGACTGAAAACAATTTGTCAGTGACCTTATTTGGAACGACTTTTCACTGCCAAATTCGTCGTTTCCCTTTTTCTAGGCCTTAATCAAAGATGAGTCCTTGGTTTCCCCAAAGAAAAACGTTACCAATACCGAGATATAAGTAGAATTTTCAATAAAAAATAAAATAGTCTTTACATCCAAAATTCAAATGGGTTTGCGAACCGATTAAAGAATTTCTGAACAGTTATCTTGAAAAAAAAACATTTTTTTCTGATTTTATTCATTTATTAGGCTAGAAATTCACACAAATTAGAAATGTCGCGTTAACGTTAATGTGATATTCTTGGATTATTATTAAAATTTTCCCAAAAAATGTGATATATACAGTTCCATACACGAGAAAATTATGAAATAAAAAGCACGAAACTATCATAAGGTAAGGAAGTTGAGGCTTCGCTTAAAACGCATACTTTAAGGCATTTATTTCAGAAAATTACGCGTGTGTGGACCCGAACTTTATATTGCTTACAAAAAGATAAGTAGGAAACCAAATATAGTCTGTTTATTAACTTGCAGACCCCTATTAACATGTCTTCTTAATAATTCCACTATTTCCCAAATTTCCGAAAAAAGTAAGTGCACAAAATCACCATATTCTCCCCGACGGGGAATTGAACCCCGGTCTCCCGCGTGACAGGCGGGGATACTAACCACTATACTATCGAGGATAGCTATAGCCAAATATACGATTCTCTCCCAAGAGCTGCAAAAATTTCCAACAAAATGTAAAAAAAACCAACCCTCTAAATTCCAAAAAAAAGCTAATAAAATTCTATTCATTAGACTATGTCTGTCTGAATGTGTGTTCGTTCCTTTGTTTGTATTTATTTGTTAAATGCTGCCTATTTTTAAAATTTCCCAACACAGGTCTTCACTCAACCGTATAGAAGAGGTGTATAGGCGCAGAAACAACCCCTATGAATTCATTGAGGAACACACAATGGGCTTCTTTAAACCACATACATACTAAGCCTATGGCAGCAGCAGAACGCTTGGCGAAAGTAGGTATGTAGAGTAAGGAAGAAAAAGATTATGAAAACATATTCAACATAAATTTCTGCTGCCAGATGGAGGGTAAAATTTGAAACGAATGACAATCTAGAGATTGTGGAAAAGTCTCCTGCGACTTATAAAACATGTAAACAATTACAGTAAAACAGTAATGTTGTGACACAGTGCGTAAAAATTAAATGACATTTAACAATAGTAACTAACGGCTATAGTTATATGTATATTGACTTTCAAACTGCACTTTTGGAGCAAAAAAAGAGCCTGAAGTATAAAAAGGAAAATCTTGATTCCTCCCCGACGGGGAATTGAACCCCGGTCTCCCGCGTGACAGGCGGGGATACTAACCACTATACTATCGAGGATTGTCAAATGCTCCCTTCATAATAAAGGTACTTAAAATGATCACAATTTTAACTATTATATAATTTCCAAAGAAAAAATTATTTATTCCTGTTGGAAAATTCTAAAACATGCTCTAAGTGTCTAAATTCCTAAATATCCTATTGAAAATATTAGTATCAAAATAGAATTGTCTCCCCGACGGGGAATTGAACCCCGGTCTCCCGCGTGACAGGCGGGGATACTAACCACTATACTATCGAGGATGTTAGATAGACTTGAAAATGACTCAAAATGCCGAAATCCAATGTAGTTAAACGTCTGACATTCAAAAAGTAAAACAAAAATTATCATATTGTTTGAAGTACATGTGGGGTAAATATGACGATTTTTCTTATGAAATTCATAGTTCTGCATCAACATAGTTACATATATCACATGTAGGCCAGGCCGATAGTCGCGTACTGCATGCAGCAAAGCATTACTTTAACACGACCCATTCAATTACAAAATAGTTTTAATTATGATAAACAACTCCCCGACGGGGAATTGAACCCCGGTCGCCCGCGTGACAGGCGGGGATACTAACCACTATACTATCGAGGATTAGCGAGAATTCTTAGGTCAAAATGTGAATTTAGAGTCAGCCTGAATGACACCCGTATAAGTAAAATGCCCGCAAGAAAAAAATATTTTACGGGTGAAGATTTTAGTAAAAGCAGTTGCTATTCATAGATGAAATAATAGGATAGATCAATAGGTTATTTGAAGTTGATCTTTGCTTTCGGGTTGTGTTCTAATTGTGTTATCCACTGTTGTTGTTCCTGTGGACATTGTAAACAGACAATTAGAAGAACATTTGTATTGATGGTATTCTAAGCTAAACCTTTTCAATATTGCCAAATTTTATCGCAAGTTGTTTCGCTTAAGAAAACTGACGGTAGGCAATATTCTGATTATATTTATCTGATCATAGGAACAAAGGCCTACTTAAACTTCACATCATCGAATAGGTGTGGGAGTATAATTAGACTAATCCTATTCACCCGATATGAAAGTCTTCACATCCGTATTACGGAGTTGGAGTGAAGAATTTTCCTAAAACGGATCTGTGAAAATTTCATTACTGGATATACGTATTTTCATTTTTTCAGATACTAATTGAAATTGTTTCATATTCGTAGGTAATACCTTTAATCACCAAAAATTGATGAACTCTTAAGAAAAAGTGTTGATTACAACTTATGAGTTATGTGTATGAAATGGGAGGATGTTATACATAAGAACTATATGCAATTTTGTGCCGATTTTCAGAAACTTACAAAGGTGGTTTAGGGTGTATATACATAATGTCTCGTACCAAGGCTTTGAACCAAGAATCAAGACATAATCAGCTAAAACCTATTTATGGACGCTATATCTATATCTGAATTGACTTTTTTAAACTTACAGGCTTTTATAGTGCCTAATAAAAGTCATATATGAGAGCTATAGGTTCCATCATTAAGCCGGGTTTTTCAGCAAGAGAGTGCTAATATTTTTCTTTGAGGAGCTTTTTAATTTACATTTGTTAATGTATACATCAGAAAACTCTTACTGCAATGTGTATTTCTATTAATCTATATAGAGCCTAAATGTATGAAGCTTTAAAGTTTGGCTCAAGAATTTGGTTAGTCTTGAAAAAGAGCAACACCGGTCACGATTAGGTATAGCTCACATTTAAGGGTGCATCATGAGTATGTATTTCTATTGATAATCTGAGTGATTTAAAAACCGACATATGATATAGCCCTCATTTAGTGGGACCTTGCGATTTTTGAATATTTGTTAGGTTTTGATGTAATTTGGAGTATCAGCCGTTCGGAAATTATTCAATATTGATTAAGTATGTAGTGCTGTTCTCATATGTTGGTATTCGGTATTTCGAAGATTTTAGCAAAAATCAATTACTGAATTCGCATTCATTTTGGCTTCCAATCATTTTGTGTTTCTTTGTTGGAGATACTAAACTCAGTACATTTATAGGCTCATAGGACTAAAGAGTTAAATCCAGATGACTTGGTCAATATACTTTCACATTAATGGTACGATATAAGACTAACCGTTTTCAAGAAACAAAATAAGATCTGGAGTCAACTCCGGAGTTGTATTTTTAAACAACTCCCGAATCAAAAGTGGCTCGCCTCCACAACCCTGCAAATTACTTCTTAATATGATCTTTGCCTCACACAGAAGATTCTTCTTTTTTCCTTTCGTGCACGTTTTCGAAAGAATGATTTTTGAGCTTCTGTACCTTTATAGAAAAGAAAAAAAAAATATTAGTCATCTTTATACGAAAATCCTTTTTTGAATTGCAAAATATTTTAAAACAAAAAAATCTGGCTATTAATCTAGAATAAGGTTTTAATAGACACTTTTTTAACATATTCGCGATAGATAGACTTTTTAAACTTTATTTTTTAAGGTAAACTAGAGCTATCCACAAAAACTTAGCTTTATGCGAACTCGTGCAATTTGATAACTATTTTTATGTCTATTCCAAATGGATTTGTCTCAACCTATATTCTTTGTCTTTTTTATCGAAAGAATGATTATTGAGCTTCTGACTCAAACACCTTCATAGTAAACGAGAAAAAAATAACTCTTCTCCCCGACGGGGAATTGAACCCCGGTCTCCCGCGTGACAGGCGGGGATACTAACCACTATACTATCGAGGATGTTAAATGCAATGTTCCATATTAAAGCTGACAATCGTCGTAATCTATAGAACGCATCGGTGGTAAAATTAATGTGGGGCCTGATAATTGGTCAGTATATTAAAAAAGAAAATTTATCCAACTAAAATACTTCATGGGTCGATATGCAATATACGATTTCTCATACACTTTCCTAAGGCAATTGAAGGTATTCAAAATACGACAGCATTGCACATCGTACCACACTTTATTAGCGCGGCAGCTCACATTGGTGATGAAGACGTGGAGGACATAGTCGCCCTAAGACCATCATTACCTGATATCGAGAATTTATAATATGGTATGAATTCTCATATAAGGTTGCATTTCGAATTTTGTAGTACAAAACTGCTGAAGTTCGAAGGTTCAGGTTCTGAAAATATTATTTTATGCCTCCCCGACGGGGAATTGAACCCCGGTCTCCCGCGTGACAGGCGGGGATACTAACCACTATACTATCGAGGATTGATATTTCAGAGTATCGTATTAATCAGGAACTCAGACGCGTTTAATTAGAATTTTGACTTAAAGAAATGCATAAATTTTTAGATAACATTCGCCGGGTATACTAATTTTTGAAGGTCAAGGACGGATCAATCTTAATCTTAGGTTCTTATATTTTTTTAATATTCAGACTAGTTAAAAGACGAAATTTAAAAATAGCTCTGAGCATTGAGATACATCATTTTAGAGCCATACACCGATTTTGCAAGAAATGCCTTTCGAAACCATTTCGGTGTGGGGTCCCAACCGTCAAAATTCCATAGAAATTTGCCATTTAGGATGGAGCCAACCCTATCTACATTGGTGGAGTCATATGTAACGAAAAGTGACTTTTTATACCCTATAGCACATAGTGGTAAGGGTATTATGTCTTTGTGCATTTGTTTGTAACATGGAGAAGGAAGCGAGATAGAACCACAGTTACTTTTGAGGATCTTCTTAGAATCACATTTTCTGTTGATTTATGCATGTCGATCTCTCCATGTATTTTTTGTGAACAAAAAATGCAGGTCGCATTTATTATCCGATTGAGATGAAATTTTCCAAACAATATTTTGGTCCAAAGACGTACCCTATTGAAATTGGTGAGAATAGGTTCAAATTTAGATATAGCTCCCATATATGCCGTCAAACCCATTTCGGAATAGTTGTGCACCAAATTGCCAATATCAGTCCAAGTGACCTGAATTTTGGAACATCCGGTTCAGATTTGGAGAAAATCGGTTCAGATATAGCTATAGCTCCCATATATATGTTTCATCGAATTTGGGGTTTTAAGTCTCTTACATACGTAATATGCACTTCACAGCAATAATCTTTGGTACCAGATCCGATTTAGGTTTAAAGTCGTTATATGCACTCCACAACAATGATATTTGATACCATATATCTGCCAAAATTTATCGAGATCGGTTCAGATTTTTATATGCCTTCGGCCTTCAACCCAAATTGAATAGATTTTTTCATATTCAACCGAATTTTACCATTCGCAATGTTTTTTTGGTTCATAGCTGGTATGATCTACTTCACATAAATTCCCAATATAAACTTTTGTGTTACGGGAGCACTACTAAATACTCAGAGGCGTAGGTTATCATACAGTCGGCCCCGCCAATTTGCCTTAAAATAGTTTTGATGGTACATTGGGAACATTTCTTTGTCAATTCTGTTTTTTATACCTTACAACACTATGTGTTGGGGGTATTATAAGTTTGATTGGGCCAAAAATTATGTAACACCACGAAATATTGATTTCCCACATAGGAAAATATATATGGATCTTCCTATCTCGCCGAGCTGAGTCGATCTAGCTATGTATGTCCGTCTGTCCTTGTTAATTTGTCATCACTCTACAGGTCGGAATTATGGCCCGATCTTCACGAAATTTAAAATGTAGGTGGGGTTAAGGTCAGAATAGAACCCTATTTATTTTGGAGATGACCGCATAATATTTAGGGGTTGAAATGGACCAAATACTGGAAAAATTTGGGATTTTGCAGTAGCTATACAGGTCGCAATTATAGACCAATCGACGCGAAATTTCGCGTGTAGATAGAGTTTAGGGCGGGGAAGAAGCCTACTAATTTGGGTGGTCATCGGATAATATTTAGCGGGTAAGATAGACCATATCTTTTGTGTTGAAAAAAATCAAATTTTTTCATTAAACCGTGAATATTTAAATCCCGGCGAAATCACGAAGCCATCACAAGGTTACTTCTGACCTTTACATTGATGTTATTATCCAACAAATCGGATATATAGCAAAATATGTGCGATATATATGTCTATCAAAGAAGATATGCTTGAAAGATCTCTTTTATGTCGAGAACGGCTGAACTGATTTCGACAGTTCTCATTAATTCAGAATGGCCTCTTGGCAGGAAAGAAACAACGTCTAAAAAATCACATAAAAATATCTCTCTAAAGATGAAAATATTGATTTTGTAACATTTTCTCATATTTTTCAATTTTGTCATATTTTTGGCATATTTTCATTTTGAATTAAACATTTGGTAATATTTCTACAGCTAACAAAACTAAGTAGTTAGGATATGAGGATATCATATACAGATCTCATTTATGGCGCGATCCTTACGAAATTTTGCATGGGGATAAGATGAGGGTCGGAATAGAAGCCTACTCTTTTTGGAGATGATCGCCATATATTTAGGGGTTGAAATCGACCAAAAAACTGCAAAATTGTCGGCAGGTCGTAATTATCGCCCGATCCTCACGCACATTTGAATGGGGGTTACCGCACATTGCAAAAGCCAAGCAGTTTCGGATGGCCATCCAAAAATATTCAATGTGTGAAGGAGTTTGCAACTTTTATAGACAAAATACGAAAATGCCCATTCCAGTGACTTTTTGGAGAATTCACAAATGCAGGAGAGACGCACTTCCGACTATTTCGTTAACGCTGATTTCGTTGAAGAATATAGTCAAATGTCTGTTAATCTTTTGCCACTTCTGAGAGATTATAGGTCTTTGGGAAATATTGGTTCCAGATCTAGGAAGAGCATTTAAATGCAACATCTACCAATAAATTGGAAATGAGCAAATTAGTTTAGGTTGCTATTATTCGAAAATTAGAGAACGAAACCTGATGGTTTTCTTTTATTATTTGTCACAATATCTTGTGGAATTCTGTCGAGTATTTCGCCTATATAAACTGTATGGTTTATTATAGTGTTGTAGGGTATTCAACGGTCGGCCCCGCTCGACTGTAGCCTTTGCTTACTTGTTTTATTTATATATTTTTATTTTTTTTTTCTATTTATTTATTATTTTTTTAATACTTTAGGACAAGTTTTTGTAATTCTTGAATCTGTAGGTTTCCGTTTATGGCGTGTGGAGATCACAACAACAACTAATTTGGGAGAAAATATGAATTTAGATGGTGAATAGATGCGAGAGTTTCATCCCAAGCGGCTATGTATATGAGCTGACTTCTATTGCCATCAGCAGATATTTGGAAAATTTCTCAGGTTTTCTGCATATTTCAATAAAAAGGCAGAGACTCTGGAAAGGAACCTTCAGAAAATCCTTCCAATTTCTAAAGGAATTTTATCGGTTTTTCAGAGATCTCAGTAAAAAAATCATATCTGGGTATAAAAACCCACCTAACTTTCTGTTTTGTGTGATAGTTTCCATAAGAAAAAATCCAAATACTTTTTCCAACAACTCCTTACTCCTACACTCCACATGTAATTTTATTATTGCACCACAAACAATATCAAATTTCTCCGCTGACCTTGCCCTGCTGGGATACGTATACGAATGTGTATGTCCTCATTTAATATTAACACATGACTGATTGTTTTTAACCAAATATTTAAATAATTTATTATCATGTGACATCATATCCGTTACAATACAAAAAAAAAAAAAACACACACGTACACGTGTTTGCAAAGGTTATGGAAATGAAAAAAAAACAACAACAAAATGTTTTCCAATATTTGTGGGAAATGTCATTAAATACTGCATGACCCAATGTGTCTCTGTGTGAGTGTGTGGGTCCCCAGTGTAAAACCGTAAATGAATCCATAATATAATATGCCATATTATATTGTAGATATTCCCTTGGCATGAGCCAGCAGTTTGCTCCAAGGTTGTAGCCTTTTTGTTTATGAATGTATGACATATTACCACCCAAACCGACAGAGTGTGTAAAGTTACCATTTGGAAATTTTATTTTTGCAATGCATAATGTATTCAACTTTTGGGTCACATAAAAACCGCATTCATATCTGCATTAATATTAGGATATTTGCTCATATGTGTATGTTATCTGTTGTGTGCAGGATCTACAGCACTGATGCAGTAAAAACCAGTAAAGAAAGTCTTCAAGTCGGGCGGGGCCGACTTTATGATACCCTACACCACTTTGCTAATTAAGTAGAGCTCCACATAACAATTAAAAGTTTTTATGGGAGAATTCAATCATACACGCTATGATTATAATTATAATTTAAAGTTCAAAGGACTAAATATGCCGAAGCATTTGTATCTTTTATATTCGGAATTGTATTGCCCATTTGGTGCACAATTAATTTGAAATCGGATAAAGATATATATGGGAGCTATATCCAAATCTGAACCGATCTCGATAAAATTTGGCAAAGATATTTCTGAGCTGTATTTGATATATTTCCCTGAATATCATTGTTACGGAGTGCATATTACGGTTGTGGGTAACAAATATAACAAATCGGATGAATAATATATATGGGAGCTATAGCTATATCTGAACCGATCTTCACCAAATTTGACATACTAGCTTCTGGACTCAATTCGGTCGTAAGTGCCAAATTCCATCCCATTTGGACAAATATTAGACGTTTGGTGCACAATAAAAGGTAAATCGGACGAAGTTATATATGAGAACTATATCCAAATCTGAACCGATCTCGATAAAATTTAGCAAAGGTATTTCTGAGCTGCATTTGATATATTTCCCCAAATATTGTTGTTACAGAGTGCATATTACGGGGGCGGTGGACAAAAATAACAAATCGGATGAAAAATATATATGGGAGCTATAGCTATATCTGAACCGATTTCGATCAAATTTGGCACACATATTTTCAGGCCTAATTTGGGTGTATATGCAAAATTCCATACAATTTGGGCTGATATTACACGTTTGGTGCAAAATAAAAGCAAATCGGACGAAGATATATATGGGAGCTATATCTAAATTTTGACCGATTATCTCCAATTTCAATAGGGTTCGTCCTTGGGCCAAACAAAAGATCTTTGCAAAATTACATCTGGATCGGGCAATAAATGCGACCTGTACTTTGTTTACAAAAATACATGGACAGACGGACGGACGGACAGACGGACGGACGGACGGACAGACGGACGGACGGACGGACGGACATGCATAAATCGACTCAGAATGTGATTCTATGCAGATCATCAAAAGGAACTATGGGTCTATCTCGTTTCCTTCTGCCTGTTACAAACAAATGCACAAAGACATAATACCCTAACCACCTTGTGGTGTAGGGTATAAATACTGCATTTCATTAAGGTGGTTGCGTATCAAGAAAAAACAAATCATAAAATATTAAGTGAAAATTTACTTAAAATAGAATAATGAAATAATGCAATTAATGTTTTGGAACACTCTGCAATGTTACATAATTAACGACGAGGTTGGAGAGTAATTAGCAAAAAAAACAACAAATGGGCCAAATATAAAAACTTGAGGTAATTTTATTGCTTTCCCTCTTAGAAAACAAAACAACGCTTACATACAATTAAAATATTGCAATAAATCCGGAAGAAGTCCTTAAAGGTTCAGAAATTATGTGTAAGCTAGATTTAAGAACCCAAATGGTCATATTTCAAAGCTCTTACAGGGGTATGAAATCAATACGAAACTTTATATGGCAGCCACAACGGAACGTACACCTAGCTTAGCACTTTGTTCCAAAGAAGTTCCATGCCCACCTAGAATGATAAAAACAGATTTAAGAAATAAAAAAGCAGCTAATTTTGGCCGGACCGAACTTTCAATATCCTCCAGCATTTGAAAGGAACATGAAAAAAATTAAAAAAAAAATCCGTCGGAAATACCACTTAAATAAAAATTGTTGCAGTAACCCATATACTATACGGGGTAAGATGAAAAAACTGCAACCAACTTCAGACTGCTGTCATTTCTAAGCCATTCGTCCGACAGCTGTTAAAATGATTCCAGAGCAGCTTATTATATTGGTTACATGCGTACAAAAGCATTTTGGTGAGAATTTTCAAGAAAAAAAGTTATTCGTGATGGAATTCAAGCGTGATAGTGTTATTTCTTTATACTTGGCTGGAAAACCACAAGTGGCTATCGTTAGAGCACTCTTATTCTAAAATTTGATGCTATTTCCGATACTTTCTGCTTTTATTCAATAAAATTATGGCGTTTGACTTTGTTGCAGTTTTTTGTCTCAACCTGTATAAAGTATTTTTATGATTTTAACAAATGGTGGAGGGTATTCATAGTTCCACCGGCTGAACGTACTGCTTTTTTACTTGCTTTTTATACCCTACCCGCATAATGGTAACGGTATTATGTCTTGGTGCATTTGTGCGAGTTAGATTTATAGTTACTTTTGAGGATCTTCATAGAATCACTTTCTGAATCGATTTATGCATGTCAGTCCATCCATCCATCGGGCTGTCCATGTATTCTTGTGAACAAAATACAGGTCGCATTTTTTATCCGATTGATATGAAACTTTCCAAACAATATTTGTATGGCCCATGGACGAACCCTTTTGAAATTGGTGAGAATCGGTTCAAATTTAGATACGAGTATAGCTCCCATATATCTCATCAACCAATTTTGGGTTAATTGTGCACTAAATGGCCAATATAAGTCCAAATTACTTGAGTTTTATCACATCCGGCGGAATTCAGTCAAGAAGCAAGTACTTGAAATTTGGTGAAAATTGGTTCAGATATAGCTATAGCATCCATACATATGTTTCATCCTTCACATTCGTAATATACATTCCACAACAATGATATTTGGTATCAGTTATCAGATACAGCCCAGAAATACCTCTGCCAAATTTTATCAAGATCGGTTCAGATTTGGATACAGGTCCCATATATATCTGCAACCGATTTCGGGTTAATTGTGCACTAAATGGCCAATATAAGTCCAAATTACTTGAGTTTTGGCACATCCGACCTAATTCAGTCAAGAAGCAAGTACTTTAAATTTGGTGGAAATCGGTTCAGATATACATAGCTATAGTTCCCATATACAGGGTGGGATAAAAAACTGCAATAAAGTCAAACGCCATAATTTTTATTGAATGAAAGCAAAAAATGTTTTCATTAAATTAAATTTTAGAATAAGTTTAGATTTGTTCGAAATGAGGACCTTTAGCACGAATTATGGCCTTCAAACGGCCAATAAAACCGTCACACGCTGCCCGAATCTTGCTCTGCGGTATTTTAGCCCTTTCCCGTAGAAGCACTTGCTTGAGGTGATCGACACTTTGGTTCTTTTTTAGTTCCAACCTTGCTTTCCAAAATAGACACAATAGTCAAACGAATTGAATCGGGAAATTTTGGTAGCCAGCTGGAAATGAAGCGAGGAACCTCATTTTGTAACCATTATTGGGTGGCGCATGCTGAGTTTGATGGTGCTAAGTCTTGTTGGAATGACCAAGGTCGGCGGCCAAAATGTTTGAGAGCACAAGGCTCTATTACACCCTCCAGAATATTTTCGCGCTAATATTCGGCATTCATTCTGATGCCACGGTCGATTAATACGAGCGGAGAGCGACCAACGGCTGTTATTGCGGCCCACACTATCACCATTGCCGGCGCTTGAGTTCTGGTGGCCAACAGAACGTGCATATTTTCAGCTCCCCTCTTTGGCAAGTAAACACGATAATTTTGTTTGTTTACAAACTGTTGGACAAGGAATATTTTCCCATCGGAAAAAATCAAATTCGACATTTCACCACTTTCGGCCAAGTGAAGCAACTCTTTAGCTGGAATTTCAATGGATTTACCCCGAGCTCATTTTCAATATTTGCCGAATGCAATATTGCGATATGTTCAGCTTACGAGCCATTTTTCGGCCACTGCGACGCGGCTTTCGATTAAGTCGCTCCTTTACTTTTCGAAATATTTCTGCTGATGTTGCTGTTTCGGGCTACGCTACCAGTATCACGGTAACAAACAATGGTACGCGACACAAAATACTTATTCACATTTAAATGCTGGAGTGCTCCAACGATAGCCACTTGTGGATTTCTAGCCAAATATAAAGAAATCCCACTATCACGCTTGAATTCCATCACGAATAACTTTTTTCTGGAAAATTCTCACCAAAATGCTTTTGTACGCTTGTAAACAATATAATGAGCTGTCACTGGAATAATTTTAACAGCTGTCAGACGAATGTCTAAGAAATGGCAGCAGTCTGAAATTGGTAGCAGTTTTTTCATATCCTGTATATGTAAATTACAATTATCGTCCGATCCTCACGAAGATTTTCATAGGGGTAGCTTTAGGCTTATTGTTTTTAAAGATGCCTGCAATATATTTATGTGTTGAAATGGATCAACAACTAAAAATCTTCACAAATAGAAACCAAAGGACGCGAAATCTCGCATGAAGTTAGAGTTTAGGACGGGTAGAATGGAACTCTACTTTTGTGTGAAAAAACACCAACTTTTCTATTCAACCGAAACGCTGAAAATAACTTGCAGGCGAAATCCAAAATACGCAAAAGGTGAACTTCTGGCTTTCTTATGCTGATTTCGTTGACGAATATAGCCAAATATCGTAGACAAACAAATCACATAGATGAGTCTAAATTTGGAGATTCAGATGAGCCTCTTGTATTTGAAGATTATCGAAAAATATTTACGGGTTCAAATAAACAAGAAAATTCCCCTGATTACACAATTGAAACCAATCGACACAGAATTTTGCCTGAGAAGAGAGTTAAGGGCAGCGAAGATGTTTAGCATTTTGTATGACCATTGGATTATTCTTAGCTGTAAAATGGACCACAAAAACTAACAACATGACGGAGTGCGTAAATATTGTCAAATGCCCCTGGTTAAAATGCTAAGGGTAATATCTGGGCAGTGTTCCGTGACATAATTTCCAAAGCGAAATCTTCCAAAATGGTTTTGGACATAAGGGAGCTTCTAACATATTGTAGTGTTGTAGGGTATCACATAGTCGGCCCGGCACGACTATAGTCTTTGCTTACTTCTTTTTTAATATTTTCGTCGCACCCCGAGTCATATATTAATTTTTCTTTGCCAATTGAATTTGCAAATTCCTGTAAGTTCATTAAATATTTTTCAATACCTCATATAAATAATTAGCTTTGCAAATAATAATTCTTCACAGTATGAATACTAATTTCCATGATTTCATTACCATAACCTCAAAAAACATAAATGCCATGGGGTTGGAAATTAGTTTAAAAAAAATATAACAAATTTAAAAATAAAATTTTGACATCGTTACAATGTGCGTTTTCTCTATCTCGCTCTCTCTCTCTCTTTGCATCACCATCATATAATTATAATCATCTGTTCAAAATATTGAAATAATGGCTAATTTGTTTGGCCATTACAAATGGAACTAACCAAACAAATTGGCTTTAAATGGGATGCACAGCTGTGTAAATTTTTCGTTACATCAGAAGTGTTGATTTTTTGGCAAACCGAAAAAAAGGAACAGCGAAGAAGAATTTTTTTCAAATGCACATGTTGTAAAAAAAATCAAACAGTAGCAAAAAAGTAACATTAGAGAAAATAAATTTATTGATCTCACAATAAACGACAATATTGTGACATTATTGAACCAACCCCATTTATCATGGCAGGGAAAGCCGTGTACACGGCCAATGTTTGAATTGAGAATTTCAACCGCATAAATGAGGAAGGGTTGGTCACACTCTTTACATTTACGGCTATTTATTTTATTTTGCCTGGCTTGGTCTGTTTCGAAAAGCAAAAAAAACCTTAACGTGAATGGTAAAAGATTTCGCCTATAAAATAAAAATGCACCAACCACATCATATTGCCAGGTCTGGGCTAATTTATGCCTAAATATCCACCCAGAAACTATGAGTTTTTTTTACGATTGTGGAGTGGGTATTAGTTTCGTATTTTTTTTCCTTTGCCCTTCAAATAATATGGTGTTCGGCAGCTCTTGTTTCGTCAAGAAAATTAGAGTTGGGTATTACGAACATTTATGTCGTTTTATTTGCAGTTTAGGGAGTTACGCAAAATTTATGTGTCTGGTATCTTAACAAGTACATGCGACCAACCCCTTGGGTGTTTTCCAGCCCTTTTCAAACTCGATGGCATGAAAATCGACAAAAAAAAGGGGAAATACACACTTTGTATGTGACAAACAAACGCTAACAACAACAATGATATACAAATGAAGATTTCTTACCACAAACTTCTGGGAAGTTTGTCTTTTTTAGTAAGGTATTGACTTTATACTGAGCCCAAGTAATGTGCCAAAAAGAACAACTTAAGTAACACTTCTGGGGCACTAAAAAAGGGGAGGATAACTGTCTACAAATATAGAAAAAAAGAAATGAATCGTAACAATTAAAACACACAGAGTGCCAACTAATGGGAAAAGGATAACAATCAAATGAGCTTAAGAGCGGAAAAAATGTCTTGTGGTTAGGCAGGACAATGGAGGTTTTTTTATAGAAAAAGTCTTGGGCAATTCTAAATCTAAAAAAAAAACAAATCTAAAAACAAGCAAAAAAGCAGTAAGTTCGGCCGGGTCGAACTTAGAATACCCTCCGCCATTTGGTGCGAATTTGGAAATTTTCAAATAGATAACATCCGCTAAAAATTCTGTTAAAATCTTGAAAATACCGAATATAGCCATTATATTGGGATCTATACGAAGAAGTGGACCTGAATAGGCAACTTTTATCAGGCATTGCAAAATTCAAATACGAAAATTGAAAAAAAAAAATAGGTGAATAATGTAGCTAAAATCATAAAAATACCGAATATAGACAGGTACTGATATATGGGGCCTATACGAAGACCTGGACCTGCATACACAATTTTTAGTCATAGACTACAGTTCCCATTACAAACTCTAAATAAGAAATTTGAAACAACTTCGCTGAATAATACCGAATATTGGGAGGTACCGTAATATGGAGGCTTTACGAAGTCGTGGGCCTGCATACGCAATTTTCTGTCATGGGCTGTAGTACCCAATACGAAATTTAAAAAAAAAACTCCGGTTTATAAATTCCCTTAAATCTCAAAAATATCGAATATCGGGTGGTATCGTTGTGTGTGGGCTATATGATATCGTGGACCTATATAGACATTTGTATTCCAGGGAGTAAAGAGCTTGGAAAAAACTTCTAGTATGGATTTTTAACAGTTCCATTGAAAAATGTAGCTAAAATCATCAAAATACTGAATATTGGGAGGTTCCGTTATATGGGGAATATACGATATCGTGGACTTATATATACTATAATATTCCAGGGGGTAAAGTACTCAGAAAGCATTCCGTGTGTAGAATTTCAGACAGTTCCATTGAACAATTTGGCTACAATCAACAAAATACCGAAAATCGGGAGGGGGTTTTGTATGGGGGCTATATGATATCTTAGACCTATAGACGATATTCTTTCAGGTGGTAAAGTACTCAGAAAGAACTCCTTGTATAAAATTTCAGTCAATTCCATTGAAAAATGTGGCTAAAATCATCGAAATACCGAATATCGGGGGTACCGTTGTATGGGGGCTATACGATATCGTAGACCTATATAGACAATTTTCTTTCAGGTGGTAGAATTTCAGACAATTCCATTGAAAATGTGGCTAAAATAATCCAAATACGGAGTATTTGGGGGTAACGTAGAATGAGGGCTATACGATATCGTGGACCGATATAGCCCATCTTCGAACTTAACCTGCCTGCAGACAAAAGACTGATCTGTGCAAAATGTTAGCTTCCTATCTTTATTCGTTTTGACTCTAGCGTGATTGCAAAAAACGGACGGACGGCGGACAGGGCTAAATCGTCTTATAATTTTACGCTGATCAAGAATATATATACTTTGTTGGGTCTAAAATGATTATATCGATGAGTTACAAAAGGAATGACGAACTTAATATATCCTATGTATGATGGAGGGTATAAAAAATGTGTACATTTAGGGTATTACTATTGTATCTTACTCCCCGACGGGGAATTGAACCCCGGTCTCCCGCGTGACAGGCGGGGATACTGACCACTATACTATCGAGGATGTTGAATTCGTAACAAAATCCAAGTAAACTTAAGTCGAACTTTAAGTGAAATCCCACTCAATTCAATCCCACTCTGATCATACGAAAATGGGCATAAATTAGAATGACCAATTTGTTGCAAGGTAGATCAAATTTCAACAACAACACATTAGAGAACGGACAACAATTGTGTGTGTGTAGTTTTGTAGAGGTGAGACCACTTATCTTAAAAATGCTTGCTATGATTATGCTATGGAACCAGGAATTTTGAGATAAGAAGTTTTAATTAGATTAAGTATGTGGCAAACCACAATGTCTAATTTAAATGCATTTTGTTTTCAAGGTCTCTTATATTTAGACAAAACTTGCAAATTATAAATTTTCTCGGTAGATTAAATCCTCGTCATAGGTATGCACCCATTGAATAATAGAAAGAATCCGGTTCGAAGGACCAAATGTTTCTCTCCGCGTGAGAAGTTAATGTTCTCCTAGGTATAGAAATCGTGTCCGTAAAGAAAATAGAAAAATAAATGAAGCAAGAGGTGTTAGTTTCAAATATTATTTAAAAAAATCAGATTTTTAAAGTGTTGTTAGTGTTGTTAATACAAGTTTGGAGATTACTATTGCATAAGCTCGAAGGTTGGTACAATAGTCTTAATATGCAAACATGTAATGTGTCTGAGGCACAGATACCTACAGCAACACGGGCTGAAAGAAAACCCAAAGAGAGAGAGAGAGAGAGAGAGTTGTAGAGAAATGACTAGGAAAACCGCACTTTCTGGTTGCACACTTTCGGTATTTTGAAGGGTTCTGCCCGATTCCTCACCATATCATTTGTAATTTGAAATGTAAAGGTCTTCGCTCTTCTGCTCAAAAAAATCGATGTAGCAGTGACGTATGCAAGTTGAGGACACAGGTACATTTGTTTCAAATCCATGCAGTTAGTGAAAAGAAAGTTCTATAAGTGTCGAGAATTCTCAATTGAATGAGACCACACGCACTTTTTCCTTTTCCCAAAAAATCTTCATACCAAAATATTAAAAAGCTTCCAACATTTTATCCTTCTTCATGTGAGTTTATGCAAAATCCTCCCACAAAACAACATTGTATAAAGATGACGTCTAAGACTAAAACATTTTTCATCAATTTCCACAATAAGTCACCAAGTGGGGGAGGTGTCACAAGAAATGGTCCGATCTCTACTATCTTTATAGCAGATCTTGTGTTGATGAAACTATTGAGATTTACTAAGTCTTAATGGAATCGGATGTTAATTTCGCGTGTTATGGATATTCAAAATTTTGATCCTTTGTGGGGGACCGATATATTCCATCTTCAAAGCAGATCTTTTGTTAAAGAAATTATTGAATTTGTGAAATACGAAGAGAATCGGTTGCTTATTACGGATTTTGTAACCGTTTTGGTTATTCAGAACTTTGACCCTTTGTGGTTGAGGTACCAGATGGAATGGTCCGATCTCTGCCATCTTTACAACAGATATTGTGTTGATAGAAATATTGAGGTGTGAATTGAATCGGATGTTAATTTCGCGTTTTATGACGTTCGTGAATATTTAAAATGTTGACGCTTTGTGGGGGAGGTACCAGAAGGAGTGGACCAATACATCCCATCTTCAACATAGATTTTGTGTTAATAGAAATAATGGGATTTGTGAAATACGGAGAGAACCGGTTGCTTATTACGGATTTTGTGATCGTTTCGGTTATTCAAAACTTTAACCCTTTGTGGTTGAGGTTCAAGGAGGAATGATCCGATATCTGCCATCTTTATAACAGATATTGTGTTGATAGAAATATTGAGGTGTGACAAGCCTGAATTTTGTGGAGATACCAGAAGGAGTGTACCGATATACTCTGTTTTCACACAAGATCTTGGGTTAATACGGTGATGTGTATAATTTAAAGACAATCGGACTCTTACATCACATTTTATAAGAGTTACAATTATTTTGAACCTTTGTGCGGGAGGTACTTGATGGAGTGAGTCGATATTGTCCATACTAATGGAAATATTTGGATTTGCCAAGGTGGGCAGTAAAATATTTTTTTGGAAATTTCTGCCTTTTGTGGGAGTGGTACCAGAAGGAGTGCGCCGTTATTATCTATTTCCGAACTCGATCTAAGTTTGATAATAATACAGGGTGAGATGAAAAACCCGCAACCAATTTCAGACAGCTGTCATTTCAAAGCCACTCGTCCGACTGCTGTTAAAATGAATTCAGTGACAGCTCAGTGTCTCGTACCATCGCTCGTTACTGTGATACTGGTAGCGTAGCCCGATGTCAAGGAAGTTGACGGAAGAAAACAGCAACATCAGCAGAAATGGTTCTTAAAGTAAAGAAGCGACTTGAACGAAACCCGCCTCGCAGTGGCCGAAAAATGGTTCGTGAGCTGAACATATCGCAATATTCCATTCGCAAATATTTTAAAAATGAGCTCGGGGTAAAGCCTTTGTAATTCCAAAAAGTGTAAGAACTTACACCGCAACGGAAAGAAAATAGACTCAAAAGAGCTAAAGATTTGCTTCGCTGGGCCGAAAGTGGTGAACTGCCGAATTTGGTTTTCTCCGATGAGAAAACATTCGTTGTCCAGCAGTTTGTAAACAAAAAAAAAGTCAGCTGAAAATGTGCACCTTCGGTTGGCCACCAGAACTCAAGCGCCGGCCATAGTGATGGTGTGGGCCGCCATAACAGCCGATGGTCACTCTGCGCTCATATTAATCGACCGTGGCATCAGAATAAATGCCGAATATTATCGCGAAAATATTCTGGAGGGTGTATTAAAGCCTTGGACATTCCAACAGGACTCAGCACCATCGCACTCAGCACGCGCCACCCAAAAATGGTTACAAAATGAGATTCCTCGCTTCAATTCCAGCGCACAATGGCCACCAAAATCTCCGGATACCAATCCGTTGGACTATTGTGTCTGGAGTATTTTGGGAAGCAAGGTTGCATAGCAAGGCCGACCATATGATACCCTACAACACTACAATATTTTAGAAGCCCCTTTATATCAAAAATTGTTTTGGAAAATTTTGCTTTTGAAATTATGTCCCGGAGCACTGCCCAGATATTACCCTTAGCCTTTTGAACAGGGACATTTGCCATATATTTACCCACTGCGTCGTGCTGTAGTTGTTGTGGACCATTTTACAGCTTGATATAATCCAATGGTCATCAAAAATGCTAGATCTCTTCCCTGTCCTTAACTCTCTTCTCATGGGTGTCGATTGGCTTCAATTATGTGATCAGGAATTTTTTTTGTGTTTGGTCCATTTTAACCCTAAATATATTGCGGACATCTTTAAAACCAATAGGCCTAGCCCTTTTGAGCCTAACCCTGCACTTATAAAAATTTTCTTGAGGATTGGACGATAATTGCAATCTGTATATAATAACCCCAACCTGTGTTGTAAAATGAAAAAATATTACAAAATGTACAATTCATTATTATAAGTCAAATTGAAAAAATCGCATGCGATAAAAAATATAAAAAAATAAAAATATGTCACAAAATTCTACAAAATCTATATTTACATCATTATAGGCATCTTTTTATGCGATTTTTTCAGATTTTATACTTTTATGGTAAGAAGGCATTCTGAATTGACGAAATTTGCCGAATTCGGTCTAGCTATTCTCTAGATATAAGCATTCTAGCTAACATCCCCCTCCTTCTATATATACATTGTATATATTTCTCTATATATAACCGACATATTTACTATCGGCATCTACGTAACGGTTAGAATTGACCTGTTCGTCTGTTTGTGATTTCGCCGGGATTAAGAATATTCGCGGTTTATTGCTAAATTTGACTTTTATTTAACACATTTCACCCACGAAATATTACCCGATGACCATCAAAATTGGAAGGCTTCTGCCCATCCCTAAGCTCTAGCCCTATGCTTACTTCAGTGTCGATTGGTCTATAATTGCGACCTGTAGAGCAACTTCAAAATCAGGATTTTTTTCAGTTTTTGGTCCATTTCAACCCCTAAATATTATGCAATCATCTTCAAAAGAAATAGGGTTCTATTCTGACCCTAGCTAAATTTTGTGAAGATCGGACCATAATTGCGACCTGTAGAGTGATTACAAATTAACATGGACAGACGGAGGACGGACATACATAGCTAGATCGACTCAGCTCGGCGAGCTAGGAAGATCCATATATACTTTCCTATGTGGGAAACCAATATTTCGTGGTGTTACATAATTTTTGGCCCAATCAAACTTATAATGCCCCCAACACATAGTGTTGTAGGGTATAAAAAATTTAATAATTATGAAATTTGACTTTGTTGCAGTTTTTTTATCTCACCATGTATAGGTCTTCTATAAATATAAGACCTGATATTTGTTTCTAATATCCTAAAATTTTTTAGGGCTTTTATGGGCCTAATTTACAAATTTAACACCATTTCGAGTTACACTGCTTCCTTTTTAACTCCCTGCTCTCAATGCAAATGGTTTCTGTTAAACTAATTGTAACTCTTCCATAGTTTATGGCTTATTACAACTTTATCATAAAATTATTGCAACTTTTACACCAGTAATTTGTTACTTGTTTTTTTTTATTATTTTTTTCAATTCGTGGGCCGTATCATGTGTCGGGTTTATGGCCAAGTAACAAAATACCGATAAACTGGGAAAATATGTAAATTGTGTAGACAAATAAATGCGTGGTTGTTATAAGTGAAACAAAATTCCCTAGTTTTATATTTCATAATAAAATAACAGGCAAAAAAGAACTACAACAATTTACTGTAACGCCTGTAACAATTTGTCAAAAACACTTTGACATAGAAATACGAAATAGCTTTGCTGCAGGCGGCTTAGGAGTATTTTTAATTTATTGGATAATTTTGAAATATGAATAGCATTGGCTGGTTGGTTATTGATTTGAATGGCTTGGAATTAATTAGATTAAGTACTGCTGTCTAGTCAAGGCGAAAGAGAAAGTACCAGTTTTAATGGCCTTAGACGAATAAGTCAGATTACCCGATTAAGGGTTGATTGCATAAAAATGTCCTGTGCCTTAGCTGTGAAATTCAAAATGTTCCCCCAGCGTTGAATCACTTCCCAATACCGTGTTAATTCAATGGCATTGCGTATAATCGAATTTTCCACCATTCAGGCTATGCGATTGGGAAATGATGTACAAAGCAACCAGGAGCTCGTTTCTTCTCTTCTCGGTAGGGCAATAAATATTTTATACAATTTATTAAATTATGACTGTAAATGCAATCATTTCAATGTGTGCGTGGCGATGTCTGAATGTGGTTTCAAGTGTTTGGGGTGGTGGTAGTGGTGGCGAAAATTCAAGTGTACTTCAGTCATTGGAAATTCGCCCTCGACCTAGAACCCAACCCAAAAAGGCAAATTTTGTGGTTTACTCACACAAGAATTTTTTGAAGAGATTTCCTCTTAAAAGGGATAGATGCTTGTTTATGGTACATTTTATCCCGAGGATGATATAAAGGGGGATGATTTACGATATGACTATCTGTTCATAACTACCAGACACACACATACGTGCGTGCACGTAACAAGTGCATTTCATATATATATAATATATGAAATTTTTTGCAATATTGCAAATATGGGAACATCCGACCATAACAGATGTCGTAAATGGCCTTTTTGTGTAGTTTCGTTTCGCTTGGTTCCATGATGCGCCGCTTGTCTAATCTTTAAAACTTTTCACAGTAATTTTCACTAATGTCCTGGAACAAAACATTTATTAGCCAGATATTACACATGTCAGGGAACTGTCAATGGAATTTATATGAGTTTTTATGAATGATCGATCCATTGAGATGCAGGATAACATCTGTAATGTATTTTAAGAAATAGATTTTTTACAGTAAGCCAACAAATATATTTTGAAAAATTTTTAATACAAAATGGAATAGTCATGTTTTGTGTATTGAATTAAAACCATATTAACAGAGTGGTTGCACCCTAAATAAAATACAACTTCTATAGCGAAGAAATCGTCAAAATGGATAGATATACTTCTGAAGGTCTTCTACAGACCGAGGGTCTTTTGTAGGCTTTCAGTTCTCCGAATACTTTTAGATACCTTTTATAGTCTTAGGACATTTTGGACGTCTTCTGAAGATACTAGACATTTTAAAGGTCTGTATTCCATTCATAGAAGAGCTGTATTATGTTTTTCAAAGGCCCTTTTTAAGTATTTCTCCATTCAGAAGAATTTTTGATAGTTATCTCCCGACAGAAGACACACAGTAAAGGTTTTGAATTGTTTGTTTTAACCGATGATTTTCTTTCGAAAAACTTTTAAAGGCTTCGTATAAACAGAATAGTTATACCCTACAACACTATGTGTTGGGGGTATTATAAGTTTGATTGGGCCAAAAATTATGCAACACCTCGAAATATTGGTTTCCCACATAAGAAGGTATATATGGATCTTCCTATCTCGCCGAGCTGAGTCGATCTAGCTATGTATGTCCGTCCGTCTGTCCATGTTAATTTGTAATCACTTTACAGGTCGCAATTATGGTTCGATCCTCACGAAATTGAAAATGGAGGTGGGGTTATGGTCAGAATAGAATTGCTTTTGGAGATGATCGCATAATATTTAGGGGTTGAAATGGACCAAAAACTGAAAAATTTCCTGATTTTGCAGTTGCTCTACAGGTCGCAATTATGGACCAATCGAAGCGGAAGTTAGCACCGGGCTAGAGCTTAGGGGTGGCTAGAAGTCTTCCAATTTTGATGGTCAATGGGTAATATTTAGTGGGTGAAATAGACCATAATATTTGTGTTTCATAAAAGTCAAATTTTCCATTAAACCGCGAATATTTTTAATCCCGACGAAATCACAAATAGACGAACGGGTCAATTCTGACCGTTACGTCGATGCCGATAGTAAATATATCGGATATATATAGCGAAATATTCGCAATGTGTATATACAAAGGAAGGGAATGTTAGCTAGAATGCTTATATCTCAATAATGGCTGGACCGATTTTGACAACTTTTGTCAATTCAGAATGCCCTCTTGGTATAAAACTATAAAATCTAAAAATAAACAAAATCGGATAAAAAGATGTCAATAATGATGTTAATATAGGTTTTGTAGTATTTTGTGACATTTTTTATATTTTGTCTTTGTTATCGCATGCGATTTTTTAAATTTAAATTATAATATTGAAGTGTAAATTTTGTAATATTCTTTCACCTTACAACAAAGGTTGGGGTTACATACAGATTGCAATTATTATCCGATCCTCACGAAAATTTTCAGAAGGGTAGGGTAAGGCTCAGAATGGTTTTAAAGATGTCCGCAATATATTTGGGGTTGAAATGGACCAAAAACTAAAAATGTCCCTGATTTTGCAGCCGTTATAAAGATCACAAATAGAAACCAAAGCACACGACATCTCGTATGAAGTTAGAGTTTAGGACAGCGAATAGAAAAAATTGTGTGAAAAAATACCAGCATTTCTTACAGGCGATATCCGAAATACACAAAAGCTGAACTTTCTGGGTTTTTTATGCTGACGTTGACGAATATAAAATCCTGATCACACAATTGAAGCCAATCGACAGGCCTGAGAAGAGAGTTAAGGACAGGGAAGGATTCTAGCAATTTAATTGGAAAATGGACCACAACTAACAGCATGGCAGAGTGCTTATATATTGGGGAAATTTCTCTGGTAAGGTCGGTGGTCCGTGACATAATTTCAAAAGCGAAATCTTCCAAAATCGATCTTGATATGAGGGGGCTTCTAACATATTGTAGTGTTGTAGGGTATCACATGGTCGACCTCGCACGACTATAGCCTTTGCTTACTTGTTTTAAAATATTTTTTGTAGATTAAAGTGTCTTTTTTATGCAAAGGCCCTTTGTCATTTTAAAGGATTTCCCAGTAAAAATTACCTTATGATCGGACTGTTCTCTCCTTGTGAAAAGTGACCTGTGTCTAAATCAGTTATAATAGAAACTCCTAAAATTTGAAAATTCCATCATAGAGGAGAGGACTTAATCTAACCACAAAGGATACTTAATTACAATTGCGTTGGTTTGAAGTTAGGGTGGAAACCTTAAAAATACAGGAGGATTAAATATCACCACAGAGAACTCGGTCTTTCAAATCACGGTAGATTTTTTAGGTGAACCTCTCAACATCCAAAACACCGAAAATCAGGATGTTCCGAGATATAGGAACCTACATTGAATATATTTTGATACCCACCCGAAATGCCAAATTATTGAAGACTAGGTTGGAATTCTGTGCAAAAACCTCCAATATACAGAAAATCTGGCACAATGTACCATGGACAACCCGAAATTTCATCTTAAAGTCGATTTGATTGCAAATTGGGGATACATAGAGCTTATACATACACCCGTACCGATGATTTTCATTTTCAATTCCAAATATCCTCGAATCTTGTAAAATGGCTGCATAAAATTTTAAATCTCTAACTTTTAAAGTACGACCTCTATCGTGATTCCAATACACGGAAATGAATTTCACTCTGATCATGAATACTTGGAAGTTGCATAAGCCGAATAGCCCATTGAAAGCCCATTGAATGTATAAGTGTAAATTCGACATAAATGTGTATTAGGTGAAGTATGAAAATGGAATACTTCGGTCGACTATCTGAAGGTATCTGAAGCACAATTTAACATTTTCTAAAAATTATCGCATATCTCATATAAAGTGAAGGAAGTAACCTAGCACGTCGCAATATTTATATCATATTTATTTAGGTCCGATGCGAAATGGACAATATTGGCCCATTCCTTCAGAACCTACTCCATACAAGGTCAACAATATGAATAATCATAACAAAAGTCAAAATATATTTAAATAATCGAACATACGCTGAGGGTATACATATGTCGGCAAAACCGACTGATACTTTTTAACTTGTTTATAGCATAGTTTACTGAGCTCATAATAATTTTTAACTCAAAAAAAAACGCTATACTGTAAAAGCCATATTCCAGAACAACACAGCACAAACTATATTTATATTATACTTTTCCATTTTAATCGTCACTTTGTCATTAGAGTTATTTTAAAATAACTCCTGGGGAGAATACCGGCAGACAAAACCCTAGGCAAATTATGAGAATTGGTGGCTATTTCTTGGTACCTCCTGCTTTACCCCATGCTAAAAAACGCCATCTTCCACCACTATTTAAATAACCTTCGTTTTATAAAACAGCAAAAATGCAATTACTGAAAAACTATGGTATTCCGAACAAAAGTACCAACACTGTTCCATATATATTAATTTATGGTATACTGTCTAAAAGAAATGCTACAGATAAAGCTGGAAAAGGTTATTTTTCATATGACTCTAACATAAGGTGTAATCTGATGCAACCTTTGAAATACATTTTTTTCAAAACAGGCGTATTGCAGTTCTTAAAGGCAGTTTTATTGAAAGTAACCTCTTCCTCATTTCCTTCATATTTTTACAAACCTTACCATTTCACTAGTCTATTTTAAGTATTCCGCCAATTCTTCTGCCTTTAAATGAACTACATTCCATGTCCTTAATTGATGACAATTAAGTCCACTGATAATAATAATAATAATAGTATTGTGCAAAACTTGGTACGATTAATTTCCCTCCATAATGACGCACAACGTCATATGCAAGTCCTTTTTAAGTCTCATTATTTACACTTAAGTATTTTACATTGCTTTGCTGTTTTTTTTTTCTGTAATTCATGTCAACGAATTCATTAAAATATTCCACTCATTAATCAATTCGTGTAGTTTTCAAGCGGCATATTATCCGTCTGTGGAAGCAAACAACAAACACCAACACAAAATGCATTCCACAAAAATTAATTACAAACCCTTAAAAATGCATTACCGAATCAACGACGGAGCGAAAGGACGAACAACTCCCCAAAAGATAAACAACAATCAGGCATGTCATTATTTATGGCCATTACAGTGGTAGTTAATATTAAATGCAACTTATTAATCATCCGCGCGTGTGTGTATGTGTGCATTTTTATGATATGGGTTTGTTTATGCAGCAAAAGGAGGCAACTTATTCAAACGGGACAACCAAAAAAAGAACTAACTCCAATTTCATCACTATGACTCCCCCTTCTCACCTAAAACAGTTTTTTACCTAGGATTGCTTATCATTTCTCGTGTTTGGCGACTATTTTGTAAAACACATTAACAGGATTAAGTTGGTTGTCCTGTCATGTTGTTGTGCTCTAAGTTCTCGATTTGACAACAAACCAACCAGACAAACAAAAGTAAAAAACGTCAAAGACAGCCGAGTAAATAACTTTTCACTCTTCGCTGACAATGCCATAAATTCTGGACGAAAGAAAAAAACGACAATGGAAATTCAAATAAATGCTTTACATGAAATGTAAACTGCACATTTCTGTGTTATTATCCTTTTGTAAGGATATTAACCTCAGCTTTGTCAGAAAAAAAGGAAGCATTTAATTTATATTAAGTGTTCAATCTTTTGGTTTGATTTAACGTAGGATTTATGTGACACGCAAGGGAATGACTCATTATAACTTTGAAGGAGATTTTGAACAGAAGTCGGGTTAAATTAAATCCACTTTGAGAATGAAGTATGTGTAAGACCCATTTACATTCGCTAAGCAGAACACATTATATTGTCCCTTTTTCATAAAAAAATCTTTTTTAGGTCCTTCGGTATGTCCTCCTATAGGACTTTAGAGTTGGTACTGGTTCTGAAGGTCTTCTTTATTAAAACGTCACTGATCCTAAATATGGTAATAAGTTGAGCCTAAAAGTAGGCTTCGTTTTTGTAGTCATATTATATTTTCAATGAGAATTTATATTTGCTGCATTCATTGTATTGACACAGAAAATATCTAAAACCTATTTAAGGCTGCTGTTAAATAGTGTCTACTTTATAATAATAGTAGCTAACTTTATAGGTGTGTATCGCCTAAAAGTATGCTATAAAATGTTAAGAAGACACTATATATCACACAATATAAACGTTCAATAGTGATAATTTATCCGCGGTTTTTCTTTACATGTAGTAGAATACAGAAATGGGTTAACATTTTCATTTTTGAATATAGCGGCACCTACAGATGTTCGGAATTTTGACGATCCTAGGCACATTTTTCAATGGCATTATATGAAATGTGGATCATGTAAAATTCTGATATATTTTCTTGTTCCTATAACGTTCTATACTAGGAATACTTAATTCAACTACAACAACTACTTTTCATTTTTCGATTATCTCCCACCAATATCAAAAACAAGTAAAAACAAGAAAGCAAAGGCTATAGTCGCGCGGGGCCGACCATGTGATACCCTACATCACTACAATATGTAAGAAGCCCCCTCATGTCCGAATCCATTTTGGAAGATTTCGCTTTTGAAATGATGTCACGGAGCACTGTCCAGATATTACCCTTAGCATTTTGACCAGGGACATTTTCCCAATATTTATGCACTTCGTCTGGCTGTTAGTTTTTGTGGTCCATTTTACGGCTAAATATAATCCAATGGTCATCCAAAATGCCAGAATTCTTCGCTGTGCTCAGGAGTGTCGATTGGCTTCAATTGTGTGATCAGGATTTTTTTATACCCTCCACCATACTATGGAGGGTATATTAACTTTGTCATTCCGTTTGTAACTCCTCGAAATACTCATATCAGACCCAACAAAGTATATATATTCTTGATCAGCGTAAAATTCTAAGTCGATTTAGCGATGTCCGTCCGTCTGTCTGTCTGTCTGTCCGTCTGTCTGTCCGTCTGTCTGTTGTAATCACGCTATCTTTCGAATGAATTGAGATAGGTGGCTAAAATTTTGCTCACATGTTTATTTTTCCAGTAGGCAGGTTAAGCTCGTAAATGGGCCATGAAGGTCCACGTTTTCATATAGCCCCCATATAACGGTACCTACCTATATTCGGTATTTTGATGATTTTAGCGACATTATTCACCGGAATTGTTTTAAAATTGGTATTTGAAGTTCGTTATGGGAACTACAGTCTGTGGCAGAAAATTGTCTGTGCGGGTCCACGTCTTCGTACAGCCCCCATATAACGGTACCTCCCTATATTCGGTATTTTGATGATTTTAGCTACATTATTCACCGTTTATTTCAAGTTTCGAATTTGAATATGGTAGTGGCTTATGACAAACAATACCTATGTATGTCCACGTCGTATAGACCCCAAAATAACGGCTTTATTCGGTATTTTTAAAAATTTAACAGAATTTTTTAAGGATTTTATTTTTTGAAAATTTCCAAATTCGTTGCAAATGGTGGAGGGTATTAAAAGTTCGGCCCGGCCGAACTTACTGCTTTTTAACTTGTTTTTTCTGCTTTTGGTTCATTTTAACCCCTAAATATTTTGCGATCATCTCCCTCTGCGTCTCCAAATTTAGACTCATCTATATGATTTGCTTGTCTACGATATTTGGCTATATTGGTCAACGAAATCAGTATAAAATGCCAGAAATTCGCCTATTGTGTATTTCGGATATCGCCTGTAAGTAATGTTGGTATTTTTTCACACAAAAGTAGTGGTCCATTCTACCTGCTGTCTTAAGTTCTAACTTCATGCAAGATTTCGTGTCCTTTGGTTTCTATTTGTGACCTTTATAACGGCTGCAAAATCAGGAATATTTTGAGTCACTGGTCCATTTTAACCCCTAAATATGTTGCGGACATCTTTGAAAACAATAGACTTAGCCCTTCTGAGCCTAACCCTACCTTTGTCAAAAATTCCGTGAGGATCGAACGATAATTGCAATCTGTATATAAATAATAACCCCAACCTGTGTTGTAAAGTGCAAAAATATTACAAAATATACGCTTCAATGTTATAAGTCAAATTGAAAAAATTGCATGCGATAAAAATTATGAAAATATAAAAAATGTCACAAAATACTACTAAATCTATATTAACATCATTTTTGGCATCTTTTTATGCGATTTTTTTAGATTTTATACTTTTATGCCAAAGGAGCATTCTAAATTTACAAAATTTGTCAAAATCGCTCCAGCCATTCTGGAGATATAAACATTCTAGCTAACATCCCCTTCCTCTGATGTAACCGTCAGAATTGCCCTGTTCTTCTATTTGTGATTTCGCCGGCATTAATAATATCCGCGGTTTAATGGAAAATTTGACTTTTATTTGTGACAAATGCTATAGTCTATTTCAACCACTAAATATTATCCGATGACCATAAAAATTGGGAGGCTTCTGCCAAGCCCAAAGCTCTAGCCCCATGCTAACTTTCGCTTCGATTGGTTTATAATTGTGCGAAGACCTGGACCAGCATAGACAATTTTGGCATCCATTACGAACTTCAAATACGACATTTCAAACTATTTCAGTGAGTATTGTACCTAAACTCGTCAAAATACCGAATATAGGAAGTTACTGATATATGGGGCATATATGAAGACTTGGACCTGCATAGACAATTTTCTGTCACAGATAGAAGTCCCCATTAACACCTATAAATGTTAAAAAAACCAACAGATTTTGAACGGGATGATAACAACCCAATACCTAGTCAAATGAAAAATTCTACCGTAGAGTTTGTCAAATATTAGGAATCTCAAAATGTAAAATTGCAAACAAAGCTGATGTGCTCTATAGACATGTTCGATTTGTCATGCACAATAACTTTAGTTGCTTGTTTTCTGCAACATGTTTCTAACGTATCCGAAGCATAGAACGTGTTGTGTGAAATGTTGCAAAACATCGATGGCTAACGAGTTGAGTCTATGTGTATAAAAAAGTTGATTAGAATTTCTGCCAATCCAAACACTCCTACAAGTTGCATGTAGCATAAGAAACTTTGTAAACACCAGCATTGTCAGCATCCTCGATAGTATAGTGGTTAGTATCCCCGCCTGTCACGCGGGAGACCGGGGTTCAATTCCCCGTCGGGGAGATGCAAAAGTATTTTTTTTTTTCATTTTCAATCTTTTGTTTAAATATCTATTTTCTTATGTCCAGAAATATATATATAAGAATGTTAAAAGTATGTAGAAGTACTAATAATATTAATATCTAATGAGCGTTCTATGATTTTTCTGGTTAAGTTTAAAAATTGGAAAAATCTCCCACGTTCTTGAAATAGAGAGATTTATTACATGTGAACCTAATTTACGGCAAAAAGCAAAGAGAGCAAATTTGTATTTATATTCGCTTGGAAATTCCAAACATAAGACTCTACCACTAATGCCATCTGCTATACGATTTCAAAAGGGAGGAAATGTCTCGTTTATAATACCACTTGTTACAAAAAATTGACTTATATAACCGAAATTTTTGAAATGGAGAACTTTCCCGAGGAATCAAATTTCTATTGGTTCAAAATACTTCATATTGGCCCTTCCGTAAAACTGAAAATATATCAAAGTATATTTACATTCTACGATCGTGGACCAGGGCTAGGATCATGAAATTTGTCATTACACAAATGCCATACAGACGTGGCTTATAAAGTTCAATAAATAGGAGGACTCATGCCGGTCGATCAACAACAATGTCGTATCTTCGTTGAGTGGATCCTTGAAACGAATGAAAATAATACGGAATTACATTGAAAAATCATCTTGAACCATTGAAACACATTTCCTCCTCCAAAAAGCAAAATATGTTGCAGATATAAAAGAGTAGTGAAATAACTGACTGACCTAGAATCAGACGAAACGGCTGAAGCTGGAAACTTAAAATTTTTCACGAGGGTCAGTCTTGGTACGTAGGCCTGTGAAATTGAAATTGTATTGTACAAACGGAATGAGCTAAAAATTTAGAATGAGGACACTGATGGAGTGAGGGTATATGTACCAAAAGGCTTTTTGGGAATTCGGATTCTAAAGTTACGAACAGTTATATAATAATACTTATCTGCTAAAATCGTACCATTTGGCGTTATGTAAAGGTTGTTTCGGCGATGTGTATTGTAATTGTACAAAAGTACTTTGGCATTGGATGAAGGAATAAAGAAAAAATTCTGAAATTTGTTTTTTAGATCACTGATGGTGTTTGTGTTTGAGATTTGGCGGTGGTTTGGAAATCTGTCTTATTTTTGTATGAAAAGTACCAGATTATACTAAATTAAGTATTAAGTGAAAAGATGGAGCTGAATTCCCCAAAATTAGATATTTTGATGTCTCTATTGGTATCTGCAATTTATATATGGAGGTTTGGGAAATGTGTACAATAATTGTATGAAAAGTACTAAATGGTACAATATTTGGTATTGGGTGAAGGAATAGAGATACAATTCCGAAATTTGATGTGGATGTCTTTGTTGGTGTCTGTGTTTGAGAGAAGGAATTGGTTTTGGATATGCGTACTAAAATTGTACTAAATCGTATTAAATTTGGTAATGGAGGTAATTAAAGAGCCAAACACCTGGAATATGATATTAAGGGCACTTTTGGTATCTGAAGTTGAAAATATGTACTTTAACTGTACGAAAAGAAGTATATGGTACTAAATTTGGTATTGGGTGAAGGGATAGAGCTGAAATCCTGGAGTTTGATATGGATGTTACTCTTGGTGTCTGGGATTGATATATGTAGATGGTTTTGGAAATGCCAACTATTAACGTACGACAAGTGTATAATGCCTCAATATATGCCATTGGTTGTTGGGATAGAGCTGGAACTCTGAAATTTGGTAATGAGGTTACTGTTGGTGTCTAGGTTGGAGAGAAGGAGGTGGTTTGGGATATGCATAGAAGAGTGGGAGTTTTCTACGGAGCCTACTCTTGTTTTGTGTGGCAGCGCTCCCGAGTCACTTCTGTTTGGGAAACAATGGTAGAATTTTAAGAAAACAATTTTTTAGAATTTTATGGCTTGCTATGATCCCTTTAAAAATATACTTTTATCATATTTTGAAAAAGGGAATAAAAATTTGCTGATTTGCTTGAGGGTTAAAAATGTCGACAAAAATATGCCTTTTATTATCAGCATATACAGGGTGAGATGAAAAAACTGCAATCAACTACAGACTGGTGTCATTTCTAAACCACTCGTCCGAAAGCTGTTAAAACTATTCCAGTGATAGCTCATTATATTGTTTACAAGCGTACAAAAGCATTTTGGTGAGAATTTTCCAGAAAAATGTTATTCGTGATGGAATTCAAGCGTGATAATGTGATTTCTTTATATTTGGCTGGAAAACACAAGTGGCTTTCGTTAGAGCACTCCAGCATTTAAATGCAAATAAATCTTTTGTGTCTCGTACCATCCCTCGTTACCGTGTTACTGGTATCGTCAAGGAAGTGGACCGAAGAAAACAGCAACATCAGCAGAAATGGTTCGAAAGTAAAGAAGCGACTTCATTGAAACCCACGTCGCAGTGGCCGAAAAATGGCTCGTGAGCTGAACATATCGCAATATTCCATTCGGCAAATATTGAAAAATGAGCTCGGGGTAAAGCCATTCCAAAAAGTGCAAGAACTAGAATAAAGACTCAAAAGAGCTAAAGAGTTGCTTAGATTGGCCGAAAGTGATGATCTGCCGAATTTAGTTTTCTCCGATGAAAAAATATTCGTTTTCCAGCCGCTTGTAAGCAAAAAATGATCGTGTTTACTTGCCAAAGAGGTCAGCTGGAAATGTGCCCTTTGGTTGGCCACTAGAACTCATGCGCCGGCCATGTTGATAGTGTGGGCCGCTCGTATTCATCGACCGTGATATCAGAATAAATGCCGAATATTATCGCGAAAATATTCTGGAGGGTGTATGAAGCCTTGTGCACGCAAACATTTTGACTGCAGACCTTGAACATTCCAACAGGACTCAGCACCATCGCACTCAGCACCCGCCATCCAAGAATGTTACAAACTGAGGTTCTTCGTTTCATTTCCAATAGCCACCAAAATCGCGGATACCATTGGGTCGACCTACATTGGAAGTATGCTTCCAGTTAAAATAATTTTTTGAGAGCATTACTGCTAGGTACAGATCAGGCTTTTTTACAGTGTCCCAAAATTTTTCCTTATATTTTTCTATATTTCCGTTTAAATTTCTTGGTCTTACCCAGTTATAAGAAATTTAAGGAATCAAAATAACTTTTGTATAGGTGGTATAATCTTATACTTATACCTTTAAAAAAATTGTCCAGGTTTGGACCATATTGAACTATTTGCCTTTGGTATTAGATGTGTGGGTCCTATGATTGAAAATTAAAAAATAATACCTATCACCTCTGACCCAAATTTTTCATTCAACAATGGAAAATATTCGTTAGATCTACAATGCTTGCCCTATTGAAATATTAATGAGCTAAATAATTGCTTTCCCCTTCCTCTCAGTGGATTCTGAATACTTGTTTTTGGAAATTCCCCTTCATGCCATTGAACCTCATCGCCACGATCCACTTATGTATGCAAACAAATATGTGCAGCGACAAATCAACCGCAACAGATGAATAATGAGCAAGTGGTGGAGGACGGACACCAGGAGGCTATTTTTAGATACGCTAAGTGATCGTGGGCGCATAGCGAGTTCATGCACAGGCAAACTGGAAACTGGCTACAAATGAATGCAGAAAATTATTGACTTGCATTTTTTGTCGTCTGAAATGCGCGACCGTAATATCCTCGATAGTATAGTGGCTAGTATGCCCGCCCAAAAAGGCGGGAGGCTGGGGTTCAATTCCCTGTCGAGGAGTTCTTCAAAACCCGTACTTCGATTGAAACATTTTTGAGCGAACTTTAATTAAACAGCCATATGCACGGCAAATTAATCCGCTTAATGGTGGAAAACAAATGGAAACCAGTAAGGAAAGCTCAAAAGTCGGGCGGGGCCGACTATATGATACCCTACACCACTATGCATATTTAGTAGAGCTCTCGTAAAAAGGTTTATACAGTGCATTTCAGAGCTCTATGAGATATTTGGTACAAAATCAAAATCTATCTAATTCTATCTAATTCTATAGCTATCTCTGAACCGGGGTTCTCCAAATTTTACGTATTAGCTTCTAGACTGAATTCGGTCTTATGTACGAAAATTCAGGTGATTTGGGCTGATATTGACCATTTAGTGCACATTTAACCCTAAATCGGATGAAGATATATGGGAGCTATATTCAAATCTGAACCGATTTCGATAAAATTTAAAACAGCTATTCCTGTGCTCCATCTAATACCTGGTACCAAATATCACGGTTGTGGAGTGAATATTACGAATGTATGGGACTAAAACACTAAATCGGATGAAACATATATATGGTTGCTATATCTATATCAGAACCGATTTTCACTAAATTTGATATACTTGCTTCTAGGCTGAATTTGGTCCGATGTACTAAAATTCAGTCCATTTGGACTTATATAGGCCATTTGGTGCCCAATTAACCCGAAATCGGATGAAGATATATATGGGAGCTATATCCAAATCTGAACCGATTTCGATAAAATTACAAACAGCTATTTCTGGGCTGTATCTTATATCTGGTACCAAATATCATTCTTGTGGAGTGCATATTACGAATGTGAGAGGCTTAAACACCAAATCGGATAAAACATATATATGGGAGCTATAGCTGTTCCTGAACCGATTTTCTCCAAATTTGTTGTATTTGCTTTAAGGCTAATCTCGGTCACATGTGCCAAAATTCGGGCCATTTGGGCTGATATTGGCCATTTGGTGGTCAATTAACCCGAAATCGGATGAAGATATATATGGGAGCTATATCCAAATCTGAACCGATTTCGATAAAATTTAAAACAGCTATTTCTGTGCTCCATCTAATACCTGGTACCAAATATCACGGTTGTGGAGTGCATAGTAGGAATGTTAGGGACTTAAAGATCAAATCGGATGAGAGATATATATGGGAGCTATAGCTATATCTGAACCGATTTTCTCCAAATTTGATATACTTGCTTCTAGGCCGAACTCGGTTGGGTGTGCCAAAATTCAGGTAATTTGGACTGATAGTGGACATTTGGTGCACATTTAACCCGAAATCGGATGAAGATATATATGGGAGCTATATCTAAATTTGATCCGATTCTCACCAATTTCAATAGGGTTCGTCCTTGGGCCAAAAAAATATTGTTTGGAAAATTTCATCTCAATCGGATAATAAATGCGACCTGCATTTTGTTCACAAGAATACATGGACAGACGGACGGACGGACGGACGGACGGACGGACGGACGGACGGACAGACGGACGGACATGCATAAATCGACTCAGAAAGTGATTCTATGAAGGTTCTCAAAAGTAACTATGGGTCTAACTCGTTTCCTTCTCCATGTTACAAACAAATGCACAAAGACATAATACCCTTACCACTATGTGGTGTAGGGTATAAAAAGGAAGGGCAAAGGAAGAGGAGGAATGAATGCTGGCAACTCGTATCAAAACACAGGAAAAATCATCATCATGTGAACACAATGTGAATGTGGTACCAAAAATAAATGCCATTACCATGGATAGCCTGCCTAGCCTGGCATTCTCTCTTCATACAATTAAGAGGTATATATGGTTTGTAGGCGAGCCCGAACTGTTGTCAATATGTCCGACAAAAATACCCACTACAAGCAGCAGCATATTACAACAAAAACACAAACTACAATTTATATCACAGGACCATCCAAGCATTTTGCACAAATGAATGCATTCATCACACAAAAGGATTGTGTCCCTGTGAATGAATGGCTGCCTAGCTGGATGGATGCTGTATGGATCTGTCTGACAGAGAGCGACAGACAGGCATGCAGAAAGACAGACAGACAACAGCTGGACAGCCATACAGATAGGGACTCAACGAAAATACTTGAGTCCCTGCGTTTCATGGGATAACAAAAGGAAACCCAGCAGCAGGGTGAATAGGGGGGAAGAGTATGCAGAGATTCATAGGAAAACAACTTTGTGTGCTTCGTTAAGCAAAGTGGATGTTAAGTGTAATGCGATTTTTATGTAAATTTTTCCCCGAGTATTAAAACTGTTTGGCAATGTGTAGTACCACTACCACCACCACTACAACTACAGAAAATTACAACTATACTACCATTACTCCTACTACAATGATTACTCATCATCCTCGTCATCATCATCATCATCGTCGTTGGAATCAACATCAGCATCCTAGTCATGGTCTGCCATGAATAATGCCAAAGCTATGATGATGTTTTTCGGTTGCCACGGTCACGGCCACCAGAAGATGATATTCACACAGTCATCAACATCATACTGAAATTTTAACTTTTCTCCATATCAACAAACACACCAACACACATCCTCACATACACCCATACATACCCACACACACACTTATTACATTACATTTGGCAAAAAGTTATGGAGAGAAAATAGATGTATTTTAAATGAACATTTTATACCTTTATCATGTGCTATTTGAGAATCAAGGTCGGTGTCCGGAGGATCAAATTTTTTGGGCCTTTTTGCGATAAAAGGGAAATGTTTATTTTTCAAAAATTACAGGAAAAATCCAGTAGATTCTAAAAGTGGAGTAAAAAAATACGAGAGATATATATCGGAATTTTTGAAGTGCCCCTCACAAAGTAGCCAAAATGGGGGGGGGGGGGTTGGTGAACATTTTTCAATTATATTAAGTTTGTCATTCCGTTTGTTATACCTCGAAATATACATTTTAGAAATAAAAGAATATATTCTTGATCTGCATAAAATTATATATATATCGATTTACCGATGTCCGTCCATCTGTCGATGTGTGAAAATCATTCTAGCTTCCGAACGAATTGAAGTAGATTGATAGCATTTAGCTCAAATATATGTTATGTCGGCAGGACTTCTGGTATTGAAAATGGGACATGTAGGTCCACGTTTTGGTATAGCCCCCATATAACGGTGCCTCCCGATATTCGGTATTTTGATGATTTTAGCGACATTATTCACCGGAATTGTTTCAAATTTGGTATTTGAAGTTCGAAATGGATACTACACCCTAAGACAGAAAATTGTCCATGCTGGTCCACGTCTTTGTATTGCCCACATATACCGGTACCTCCCCATATTCGGTATTTTGATGATTTTAGCGACATTTTTCACCAGAATTGTTTCAAATTTGGTATTTGAAGTTTGTAATAGGAGCTACAGACTAAGACAGAAAATTGTCCCTGCAGGTCCAAGTTTTGGTATAGCCCCCATATAACGGTACCTACCGATATTCAGTATTTTGATGATTTCAGCTACATTATTCACCGGAATTGTTTAAAATTTAGTATTTGAAGTTCGTAATGGATACTACAGCCTGTGACAGAAAATTGTCTGTGCAGGTCCACTTTCTGTATAGCCCCCATATAATGGTACCTCGCTATATTTTTGATGCTTTTAGCTTTATTATTAACCGGAATCGCTTCAAATTCATTATGAATACTACAGAAAATTGTCTGTGCAGGTCCATGTCTTCGTATATCCCACATGTAACGGTACCTCCCGATATTCGGAATTTTCATAATTTTAGCGAAGTTATTATTATTTTTTAAATCAAAGAAAAAAATAAAACTTTGGCGGTTGGAAATGTTAATCATTTAATTTGTTCCAAGTAGATTTGTTTACATCAATTTTTGAATATGATATCTCTTAAATGGCCGCCTCTGGCGTTGATGGCGCATTGTGCCCTTTTTGCTGCATTTTCCATCGTTTTTGCCAACATTTCGGCCGGAATAGCGGCTATTTCTTCACGAATGTTGTCCTTGAGCTCTTCTACGGTCCTTGGATTGTTAACGCAAACCTTTGACTTCAAATAAATTCGACGAATAATTGGCATCACAAAATTGGTCATCATGTCGTGATAACGCTCCTGATTGATGGTAACAGCATGGCCATTTTCATTTTGGAAGAAAAACGGCCCAATGACAATTTTCGCACTAACGCCGCACCAAACTGTGACTTTTTCGTCATGAAGAGGCACTTCTTGAATCTCCTGAGGATTTTCAGTGGCGTAAAAACAGCAATTTTGCTTATTTACGGTCCCATTCAATGTGAAATGGGCTTCATCGGACATGATAATTTTGTTCCAAAATTGCTCATCTTCGGCCATTTCGATGACTCTTTGGGCCCATTCCAATCGACGAGGCTTGTCCGCAGGCAACATTCTTTGCGTCAATTGAATTTTGTACGGGAACAAATGCAAATCAATGCGAATAATCCGTTGTAAATTGGACCGAGCCATGCCCAACTGCTGAGAACGGCTTTTGTGATGTTCTTGGGGACCTCTCAACACTGGCTCGTACGGCAGCGATATTCTCGGCCGATCGCCTTGGTCGACTTTTATATGGCCTCTTCGGATTAGAAAGAGTCTTACCAGTCGAAAATTTTTCGTATTAACGCTTAATGGTGTTCTTAGAAGGCGCACTTCTCACATTTTTTAATGTTTTAAAAGCACGTTGAGTTTTCACAATTGACTTCTTCTGTTGAATGTAAATTTAAACTATTTCAGAGCGCTCGCGTGGCGTGTATTGGTTCATGGTAAAAATCTGCTTGGACTGACGCTTCAAACGCGGTATGTCATTAAGCGATGTGACATCTCTGTCAAAAGTTATGGCGTTGCCAGATGGGTCCGTCGAATATGGGCAACCCTGTATAACCTCCATGGTACCTCCCTTTATTAGATATTTTGATGATTTTAGCTACATTATAAACAGATTCAAGTTTCGCATTTGAATATTGTAATAGCTTATGACAAAAGTTGCCTATGCAGGTCCACGTCGTCATATAGATCCTAATATACGGCTACATTCGGTATTTTTAAGATTTTAACAGATTTTTTTTTTTTTTTTTTTTTTTTTTGAAGATTGCCAAATTTGTACCAAATGGTGGGGGGTATTCAAAATTCGGCCCGGCCGACCTTACAGATTTTTAACTTGTTTAATATAATCCTTATCGAAGCCATGTCATGCACTATACAGCAATGTTATTTGGTTCATAGGTAGTATGATCTATTTCACATAAATTCCCAATATACTCTACTAAATACGCATAGAGGTGTAGGGTATCATATAGTCGGTCCCGCCCTAACTTTGATCTTTCCTTACTGTTTTTTTAATTTTCTGAGTGGAGTTTTTTTTTTCTGAGTTGGTGCATGAAACTAACATAAAATTTAGTTTTATGCAGAAAGTATCAGAACAGGAAATATTCTACACAAAATTTCATTATAAATCTCAGAACAAACAATACCTCTAGGTTTTACAGTTTTCAAGAAAATTACATTTGAAATTTATATATCAAAATCGAAAATTTTGTTGTGCAAAATTCCAAGTTTTGATATATTTCGCAAAATTTGATAGAGATCTTTGGATTGCATCCAGAATTGTTGACCAAAATCATTAGCGAAACAGTGTTATACGCCCACATAAATCAAGTTTTTTTGGAATTACGATGTCTTTGGTTGATAGAATACTTTTTAAGCCCTTGAAGACTTCTGTTCATAAAATATCTTCTGCTATCTAAAGTCGGCCCCTACTCCACATAGAAGCCGTTGTTCTTTTTAATAGGAAATTTTTAAAGGTTTTCTGTCAATAGAAGACTTTTCATAAGTTTTCGGTTTATAGATACCTCTGAAAGTTAATTTATCAATGATAAGTCGCTGCGATCCACAGAAAATTCTTGAAAGATCTTCAGTTCATAAAAATAACTTAAAAAATCTCAAAGGTACATAGAAGAGCTTGAGAATGTCGGTCTCTTCTATCAATATCTTAAAGGTCATTGAAAGATCTTCTTCCGTTCTTTCTTTATGGTATAGGGTGAACGCCGATTTGGGCCCTACAAACATTTCGCCTCAATTTTCTTTCCCGCAATAGTGTGGGTGTCCTTTCTCCCCCCAATCCCTTACACCCATCTATCTGTTGTGCGAGTGTCTTTGTGTGCTCGCACCAGTGTTGCCAAATAGTACCCGCTACACTTCACTTATTTGCATGCCATATGCATATGGATGTGTGTTCATGATAGGAGTATGATTTTTATTTAAGTGTATGTTTGCTGTTCATTTTTCCGTTTTCCAAAAGAGCTGATGCCATACAGATTGGGTGGAAATATAATGCCAGCCAACCAACCAAGCAAGCAAGCAGTCATCCAGGCAGGCAGCCAAACAGCCAAAATCGAAATGAAAGGCTTAATATCAGTAGTGGCAGCAGCAGCAACAACAACAACAACGGAATAATATCAATGCCGATTTCCATGAGCACAGAGCAAAAAAAAGCAAGACATGCTCAATGTTTATGGAAAATTTGCCATTGTTCAAATAAAAGTTTTCGTAATTTTTAAACCGTTTAAATGTTTGCCAACAAATCGTGATTGAAATAGGAGGGAGGGTATGAAAAATGTTGGTTAATAAACGATTGGGAAAATATTTGAAAACCCTACTATGAAAATTCGATATGCGATGTTAGGGAAAGTCTTCTCTCAGCAGATGGTATCAATCTGGAAAATTTCAAAAAGGCTCTAGTTTCTTTAAGACTCCAAATCAGAAAGAAGTGTGCTTAACAAGTGCTCGAATTTTATCTACAGATTGACCTAAAGATATAACATTTATCTATTGGAGATCCCCTGAAACTGTATGAATATAAAAGACTATTTACAAGTATTCCGTCTTCAAGGCTAGTTAGACTTCATCATAGAATCATATATAAAGTCAGTTTTTATGCCCTTCACAATATATTAAGTTCAGAGTATATTAAGTTCATCATTTCGTCTGTAACTCATCGAAAGAATAAGAATAATAATAAATAAAAATAATAATTTATACCTAACGAAGTATATAAATTCTTAATCAGCGTAAAATTCTAAGATGATTTAGTCCTGCGCGTCTGTTGTAATCATTTAGAGTTCAACTGAATTAAGATAGAAAGCTACAACTTTGCACAGATCAGTCTTTTGACTGCAGGAAAGTGCGAAGATGGGGTATATAGGTCTACGATATCCCCCATAAAACGGTTCCTCCCGATACTCGGTATTTTAATGATTGTAACAAAATTTTTCAATTGAATTGTCTAAAAATCCACACAAGGAGTTCCTTCTGAGTATTTTACCCCCCTGGAAGAGAATTGTCTACATAGGTCGACCCAAATAACGGTACCCCCAGATATTCGGCATTATTCACCGGAATTGTTTTCAATTTCGTATTTGGTGTTCGTAATAGGTACTTTAACCTATGACGGAAAATTGTTTATACAGGTCCACGTCCTCATATAGCGCCCATATAATGTATTTACTTAAGCGGTATTTTTCGGATTTTTTGAAATTTGTTAAGTTGGTTCCAAATGGTGGAGGGTATTAAAAGAGGTATTAAAGTTATAAATACTCAATATGTTGACTCTTTGTGGGAGAGGTGCCAGAAGGTGTGCTCCGATACCTGTCATATATCACACCAGATCTTGCGTTAGTAGAAATATTTGTATGTGCGAAATTTGAAAAGAATAGAATAGAAAATATTCAAAATGTTGGCCCGTGGTGGGGGAGGTACCAGAAGGTGTAGACCGATATAGTCCATCTTCATACCTTACCAAGCACTGATGCAAATATTAGAATTGGCAAAGTTGGGGTCAAATCGGATTATATTTTCTCTTTCTGTGTAGGGATTATCGACTCCAAATATCCTGAAACAGATTTGGCCCAAACAGATCTAAGGTCTAAAACCGTTATTTCGATGAGGTAATATCAAATTATATATACCCTCTCTAACCATATGACTGAGGGTATAAAAAGTCAAATCCCTGTGTATACTTAGCTATTTCCGATTTCTGACTTTATACGTCAACGAAATCAGCATCAGTCTAAAGGGCAGAATATTATCCGATGACGGTTAAAAATAAGCGTCTACCTTATCCTAAAATCTATTGATATATAATTCTGAATTGAAGAGCGATAACGAAATTTTTTTTCGAGTTATTTTTAAGCTGTATCTCACACCTGGTACCAAATATCGATGTTATGGAGTGTATATTACTGCTGTGGGGAAATATCAAATCGGGCGAAGATACATGCGACCTATTTCTATATTTGGGCCTGTTATCTTTATTTGGGAAAAATCGTATAACGAGCATGCGTAAATCGACTTATAATATGATTCGATACAAATACAACAAGAGGAACTGTTTAAAATGTGCGTTAAATGCCTAAAATATGCTATAAAAATATTTTTATAAAATTTCTGTATGACTTGTGAGATATGCCACCTAAGTTTCGGTACATTTGAAATTCTCTACAATTTCCAAGAAAATTAACTTCAATTTGATATTTTGGACACTTTGTGAGCATATTTTATATATACAAAAAAAGATTTTAATGTAGGTCCACTTTTTGCTATAGCTGTCATATTACTATTGATAAAGGTCTCGGCCCCTATTTCCAACCAAATGTTAGATTTTGGTTCCTCCAAACAAAAATATTTAGTGTACGTACACCTTTTGGTATAATTCCCACGCAAACACCCCCTCCCCTATTCTGTCTCTCTCTCTCTCTCTATGTGGGTAGATCAAAAACTAATGCAGGTCCACGCTTAAGTATTGTAGAGATTCGGCCAATTTCAAATTAAATCATTTATAATTTAACATTTAGGCTTCTCTTTCCGTTTTTTGGATTTATTGATCGGGTACTTCTTCATTTTCGGTTTACAGAAGGTTCCCGCATCGATTTCCAACCAAATCAGGAGTAAGTTGTAATTTCGGCTTTTCAATAGGTACTTCAATTCCTCGCCACTTTTTGGTAAAACCCTTATACAACTATACATCCTGATTTTCGGTACTTCGGTAGTGTGTGTCCCAAATGACCAACAAAATCAGCTGTTATTGCACATTTCCGATATTTTCAGGCAAAAAAAAAACAAAAAAAAAAAAAAGGGTGTATGATATAGCCCATATAACAGTAACTCTTCATTTTTGAAGGCTTCGATCCGAATTTCCAACAAAATCAGTTTAATTTTACATTTCCATCTCTCAGCAGATAGTTAACCTCTTCTTCCTTTGTATTTGCTAAACAAATCAGCTTTAATTTCGTCTTATGTGTGGATACTTTAACTACTCACAACAAAATAGTCAAAATAGGTGCAGTTTTTGGTATAGCCACTCACATAACATTACCTCGGATTTTCAGAATATTGAAGGTGTCAACTTAAATTTCCAACTAAATCAGTTTTAATTTGACATTTTGGTCTCTCAGTGGGTAGTTCAACTCTTCGCAAAAAATATTGAATGTAAGCCCATTGTTTGGTACATTCACCATATAACGGTATATTTTGATTTTCAACATTTTAAATGTTTCGGCCCCACTTTAACATTTCGGGTTCTTAGTGGGTAGCCCAACTCCAGAAATATTCCGTAAAGGTCCATTTTTATTAAAGCCACCAAAGTTTCAGCCCCAATTTAGAACAAAATCATATATAATTTCAATTTTCTAGTTTCTCAGGTAATTCAACTCCTCACAAAAATTCAATGTTGGTTAACTTTTGATACAGCCATTAAATTTCGGTGCTTTGAAGCTTTCGATCCTCGTAGATAATTTGGTAGTTCTATGGTAATTTGATATATCGATATTTCTCAAAATATAGTTCGATTCCTCCCAAAAATTTTTTGGAAATTAAGGAATGGCCGATTTAACCATTGGTCAAAATTTCACATGGTGGACAGTAAGGACCCAGTTAAACCTAACGTATTCTGTAATTTTGTTTAATTTTATACAAATATATTTTTGCGAAGACTCCAAAAGGCCTCAACTGAAGCGATTCAGTCGATATAAAATCTAGTCTTTCCAAAAATTCGTCATTTTCATTTTCCACCGCATTATCATTTTGCACCCCTTCCATAATCATTTTAAGCGATGCTTCAGCTCTTATACTCAAATGATCCTGACTGTTTGACTGGACATATATGCTGGCCAAGATTCGGTCGAATATATGTTGTGTTGCGTTGTAAAATGTGTGTGTGTGAGTAGAATATCCCAGAAGTTATGTGTTTGTGTGTGTGTACGTACACATCAATACATGATTGTCGAATTTTCGCATTTTCGTTGAATTTTGTGTGTGTTTTTTTGTTTTGTTTTGTTCAATCCAGGATTGCAAAATGTTGGAAGGATTCAACGCAAACACACTCAGACAATATAGGATGAATGAACACAGCAGCAAGCACAAACAACATAATACCCTGTCAAGTGGTCGGTTGAACATTTGCAATATGCCAGGGCTAGTTTTTCATCATTGCTTTTGCTGCTGCCAGTGATGGTGTTGTTGTTGTTGTTGGTTGGTGATATTCATGTCGGTGTTATATTCCTTTGGGTGAATCCTGACGCTATAGCGTACCAACGTTTGGATGTTGCTGTTTTATAATTTGTTTTGATGTTTTTGTTGTTAACATTCATGTTGTTGCTGCCGTAGCTGTCTATGTTGTCCGTGTTGTTGTCGTTGTTGCTGTTTTGATGTCCAGCCCTCCACCTAGCTAGCCTTCATTGTCCATTGCCTTGACTATGTTAACTCAAGTGTGCCTTTGTTATTGTGCGCAACGAAAGATTGAAGTCCAGATTCATGAATGTTTGTTGTTTTTAAATGGAAAAGAGTAAACGAGCAGTGGAGGGAGTGGCGGACATACATCCTGGGTGTGGGATGGCCAGGTTTGTGGTAATCCAAGTGTGTTTTGTTCGAGTACTCCTGTAGTGTTTACATAAATGAAATCACATTCAAAAATTGCTCATATTTGTTTTCGGTAATTAACGTAATGAAAATTTCCTTTCAAGTGCTTTACGAGTAATACGGTTTTGGTGGTCGGGTCGTTCAGTTTGGCTGGCTGGCTGGCTGTCTGTCTGCCTAACGGTCGGTTGCTTGTTTGGTTGGTTTGTTTGTTCATTTTTGTTAATATGCCGGTGGGTTGTATTTTATGTGCGAATATTTAGGTGGTCAAGTTGAGAGGGATACATTTCTGATGTTTAATAATGTGGTTAGTGGCGAAGCTAAGCAGATATGGAGAATTTGTGCAATTCGAGGAAATAAGGGAATTAAAACAAAGAATGAAATAGAGAAGAAGTTGAATATACTGGGTGAGATGAAAAAAATGCAACCAAATTTAGATTCCTGTCATTTCTAAACCACTCGTCCGACAGCTGTTAAAATTAATCCAGTGACAGCTCATTATATTGTTTACAAGCGTACAAAAGCTTTTTGGTGAGAATTTTCCAGAAACAAAGTTCTTCGTTATGGAATTCAAACGTGATAGTGTGATTTCTTTATATTTGGCTAGAAAACACAAGTGGCTATCGTTAAAGCACTCCAGCATTTAAATGTAAATAAATCTTTTGTGTCTCGTACCATCGCTCGTTACCGTGATACTGATAGCGTAGCCCGACGTCAAGGAAATGGACGGAAGAAAATAGCAACATCAGCAGAATTGGTTCGAAAAGTAAAGAAGCGACTTGATCGAAACCCGCGTCGCAGTGGCCGAAAAATGGCTCGGGAACTGAACATATCGCAATATTCCATTCGGCAAATATTGAAAAATGATATCTGGTTTAAACCAATGAAATTCCAAAAAGTGCAAGAACTCACACCGCAACAGAAGAAAATAGACTCAAAAGAGCTAAAGAGTTGCCTCGCTTGGCCGAAAGTGGTGAACTGCCGAATTTGGTTTTCTCCGATGAGAAAACATTCTTTATCCAGCAGTTTGTAAACAAACAAAATTGTCGTGTTTATGTGCCAAAGAGGTCAGCTAAAAATGTGCACCTGCGGTTGGCCACCAGAACTCAAGCGCCGGTCATGGTGATGGTGTGGGCCGCCATAACAGCCGATAATCGCTGTCCGCTCTTACTAATCGACCATGGCATCAGAATAAATGCCGAATATTACAAATGGTTACAAAATGAGGTACCTCGCTTCATTTCCAGCGCACAATGGCCACCAAAATCTCCGGATACAAACCCGTAGGACTATTGTGTCTCGAGTATTTTGGAAATCAAGGTTGGTACTAAAATATATCAAAGTGTCGATCACCTTAAGCAAGCCCTTCGCCGGGAACGGGCCAAAATACCGCAGAGCAACATTCGGGCAGCGTGTGACGGTTTCATTGACCATTTGAAGGCCATAATTCGTGGCAAGGGTGACCAATTCGAACAAATCTAGACTTATTCTAAAATTTTATGCTTTTTTCGACATTTTTTGCTTTCATTCAATAAAATTAAAAAAAAATGTAAAAATTATGGCTTATTTTATTTTTATTTTTGCGAGAAGATCAACAATCCACTAAGAAACGTAAAAAATGCAATATTATAGCTAATTTTGTTCCGAATTTGGTCCCAATTCGGAGCTATCATAATGTGTGTAAGCAAATAAAAGTAGGACCAAAGGTATATCCCTCATATATACCTAAATGTGGACCGATATAGCCCATTTTCTATATCAAACATTCGATAATACCTGTGCAAAACTCCAAAGCTCTAACTTCAATATTGCCGGCTCTATCTAGATTTCATCAGAAGTAGAGACAGACCGACGGAAATGGCCTCCTTTTTGGTAGAATTCATTAAATTTTCTATGCTATCGGAATTTTCAAATTTCAAACCCATGAGATTGGGAAATGTCCAACAAATCTATAAAAATTCTCATGGGGTCAATACTTAAATGTGGACCGATATTAAATATTTTTGCGAGGGGATCAACTTTCTACTTTGAAATCGAAATTTCAAATTATATCTTATTTTGGTGCGAATTTGTTTCAAATTCGTACTACAGAAAATCAGAGGGTACCATAAAGAATTGTGTAAGAAATGAGGGCCATAAGGGCCAAAGCCATGGGGGCTATACAGAAATGTGGACCGATATTTATCAGTGGGACAGACAGACCGACGGACATGGCCTCCTTTTTTTGTTAGAATATGTAAAATTTGAGAATTTCTAGATTTCAATCTTCTGAGATGGAAAAAGTCCAAAAATACCGTCTAAATCCTCGATAGTATTGTGGTTAGTATCCCCGCCTGTCACGCGGGAGACCGGGGTTCAATTCCCCGTCGGGGAGGCAACATATTTTATTAAATTTGATATAAATCTTGGTAGGGATAAAACTCTAAATCTGCAAATAGTTTGCAGTCTTTAAAATTTTCTTTAAAGAAAATCGAGTTTGTTAAAGATTTTTGTGGGGTCTTCGGTTCAAAAATACATATGGATGTCTTCGATCAATGGGAAACAATAGAAGAACTTCAAAAGATCTTAATGTTATAGCGGAAGTTTAAATAATCTTTTGTCCATATATCAATAAAAAAACTTTGGAAAAGGATTAGGTTCATAGAAGAAATTTAAAAAAAATACCTGTAAGTCTTCGGTCCGTTGATCACCCCGACGAAGGGGTTTCGAATCATAAAATACTTCTAAGCTTCCTTTTTTATATAGGTAGGAAACTTTCCCTTTAAAAAGCCTTCTGTCTATAGGAGTCCCTTGAAAAGGTCTTCTGTCTATAGAAGACCTCTAATGTTTTCGCCTGTCACGCGGGAGACCGGGGTTCAATTCCCCGTCGGGGAGGAATATCTTTTAGTTAGTTTGTATTAAATCTGTGTAAGGATACAACACCATTGTTGAAAATGTTTTTTTAGCGGATCATTCGTTCGAAACATTCGTAATCTTTTTTGAAAAATTTGATATGATCCTCAAAAAGTTGGTGATAGCCATGCTGAGCAAATAAAATCTTAGTTTGTTTTGCGAAAGACCGGGTTCAATTCCACATTTTTTAGAGGTAGCCTAACTTAGCTAAATTCATATTCGTGTAAAGGCTCTACACAATCTTAACGATATTTGGCGCAGGGCGCTTTAATTAATTTTGAAATGTCCCTTGTATTTGACTTTTAGAGCTCTTTAGGGCGATTTAGAATGTTTAGGTTTCTTTTAGATCTCCTTACATATAAACACAAAAAATCGGTTCAATAGGTATGTGATGGTGAAATACAACTCAGGTGCAAGATAATATTTCTAATTTCATAAGGGAAAGTCAAGAAGCTAGACCGGAAATTCTAGAAAGTGGATTGTGTCCCCGTGTTTTCAATTCCCCTTGGAGAGCAGTTTCTTAATTCTCATTTGTTATTGCATTGCGGAATATGTTCAGGCCTTGACTGAATTTAGAAAGGTGATGCACTGATTATGCATTAATTTTTTTTTTAATTTTTGAAACCACTGGAACTCAGAAAAAAAATTTGATCTGCAGTTTCAAATAACGTCCTCGATAGTATAGTGGTTAGTATCCCCGCCTGTCACGCGGGAGACCGGGGTTCAATTCCCCGTCGGGGAGGCCTTGACATTATTTTTTTCTTGAAGGATATGGATGGATTATGAGCGACACATCATTTTGGAAGCCATTATAAAATTTGGTGAAAATCTGTTCAGATTTAGATATAGCTCCATATATATTGTTCATCCGATTTGTTATTTGTGACCCCCACCGCCGAAACAACGATAGTCGGGAAAAGATATCAAATACAGCTCAGAAATATCGTTGTCTAATTATATTGAGATCAGTACGGTTTTATATAGCTTCCATATATATTTTATCCGATTTCATGTTAATTGTGCCCCAAAAGGTTAAAATAATGAATTGAATAGATTTTGGAACATACGGTCGAATTCAGCCGTATTAAGCAAATACTTTAAATTTAGCTCCCATATATATATATATATATATATATATATATATATATATATATATGGTTATTTCCGATTTTATATTCACGTACCTCGTAAAAATTCACTACAAAACAACGATATTAGGTGCCAGCTTGGTTCAGATTTCGATATAGCTTCCGTATATATCCTCATCCGATTTTATATATTAGCTCAAATAGATTGGTAAATTAGGTTCAGATATTGTTATAGCTCTGATATATATGTTTTAATTTAAATGTTCTCAAAGTCAAGAGACACAAATGTTTCCCTCAAATTTAGTGAATCGATTCAGAGTAGGATATGCCTCCCGTACATTAGTGCATTCCCTCCGGTTTCAAAATTTTAATTGCTCAAATGCCATAAAAAAGCGTATTCAAAAACCATGGTATTTGGTACTACTTCTCATAAATTGCCCATGTAAACGTTTATTTTTAGGGGTAGCTCTACCCTATATGCATAGTGCTAAGGTATTATAAAGTCGGGCCCTTTCGATTTGGACCTTTCTTTGCTGGTTTAGTTATAAATCAAATTGCTTTAGTTTCTTAGCAAAGGACCTCTTTGTTTTTCAAAATTATGTCAATGAGGAGTGTTTTAAAATAAAACCAAGCAAAACAAAGGAACTAAGTTCGACTGGACCGAACTTTAAATTTCCTCCACCATTTGGGAGGAACTTGAAAATTTTCAATAAATTGCGTTGAAATTATTAAAGTACTACTAGGTGGAGCTATTATATGGGGGCTATACGAAAACGTGGACCTGTATAGCCAATAATGTGGGACAGAAGGCGGTGCCTATTGCGAACTCCAAATACAATTTTGAGATAAAATCGACAAAATACCGAATAGCTGAAGGTACAAAGTAAAACGCCATAATTTCCACATTACTATTTTAAATTTTATTGAATGAAAGCAATAAATGTCAGAAATAGCATCAAATTTTAGAATAAGTTTAGATTTGTTCGAATTGATCACCTATGGCACGAATTATGGCCTTCAATCGGCCAACGAAACCGTCACAAGCTGCCTGAATGTTGCTCTGCTGTATTATGGCCCATTCCCGGCGAAGCGCTTGCTTAAGATGATCGACATTTTGGTATTTTTTAATGCCAACCTTGCTTTCCAAAATGCTCCAGAGACAATAGTCCAACGGATTGGTATCCGAAGATATTGGTGGCCATTATGCGCTGGAAATAAAGCGAGGAATCTCATCGCGTACTGAGTGCGATTGTGCTGAGTCGTGTTGAAATGTCCAAGCTCTGCGGCTAAAAGATGTTTGCGTTCCCAAGGCTTTAATACACCCTCCAGAATATTTTCGCGATAATATTCGGCATTTATTCTGATGCCACGGTCGAATAAAACGAGCGGAGAGCGACACATTGGCTGTTATTGCGGCCCACACCATCGCCATGACCGGAGCTTGAGTTATGGTGGCCAACCAACCTATTTGGCAAGTAAACACGATCATTTTGTTTGTTTACAAACTACTGGACAACGAATTTTTTCTCATCGGAGAAAACCAAATTTCGGCCAAGCGAAGCAACTCTTTAGCTCTTTTGAGTCTATTTTCTTTCTATTGCGGTGTAAGTTCTTGCAATTTTTAGAACTTCAATGGCTTTACCCCGAACTCATTTTTCAATATTTGCCGAATGAAATATTGCGATATGTTCAGCTCACGAGCCATTTTTCCACCACTGCGACGCAGGTTTCGATCAAGTCGCTTCTTTACTTTTCGAACCTTTTCTACTGATGTTGCCGTTTCTTCCGTCCACTACCAGTATCACGGCAACGAGCGATGGTACGAAACACAAAAGATTTATTCACATTTAAATGCTGAAGTTCTCTAACGATAGCCACTTGTGGGTTTCCAGCCAGATATAAAGAAATCACACCATCACGCTTGAATTCCATCACGAATAACTTTTTTCTGGAAAATTCTCACCAAAATGCTTTTGTACGCTTGTAAACAATATAATGAGCTGTCACTGGAATACTTTTAATAACTGTAGGACGAGTGGCTTAGAAATGACATCAGTCTGAAGTTGGTTGCAGTTTTTTATCTCATCTCATCTATATGGGGACTATACGAAGACATGGATCTGCATAACCAATTTGCTGTCACAATCTGTAGTACCCATTTTGGGCATAATATACGAAATGTTAAACATTTTTGGTAAATAAAGTCGGTCAAAATACTGAATATAAGGAGGTACCGTTATATGGGGGCTATACGAAGAGGTGGACCTGTATACCCAATTTGCTGTCATAGACGGTAGTACCCATTAGAAACTTGAAATTCCAAACATTTCCGGTGAAAATTGTGATTAAAATTATCAAAATACCGAATATCTGGAGTTATATTGGGGCCATACCAAAACTTGGACCTATGCGGACAGTTCTATTCAAGGATGTTTGCTATATACTGGGAACAGAGACTGAAAATGTACAGAAAATTCTGTTAAAAAATACGAAAAGAATACGACCAAATAACTTTTAAGCCTAGGATTCGTTTCTGAAATGCGGTTTCTCAACATCCTCGATAGTATAGTGGTTAGTATCCCCGCCTGTCACGCGGGAGACCGGGGTTCAATTCCCCGTCGGGGAGATGTGGAATTTTTATTTCTGAGACACCAATTTTTTTTAATGATGTATATAATATTCTAATATACTGGTTAAAACGTGATTAGGAATTGGTCTTTTTGCCGCTGTTCAAATGGTCAAATTATAAATAAATGTCAAAAGGCAAGAAATAGATTCCAGATATTCATAGCCAAAATAATAACATTTAATTTTGGAGTCCCGACAGCGGATATGTGCCTTTTTCTTTTTTAATTCACACCATTTATTGAGACCATATACCTGTATATTACTTACAAAACAAACTTCCCAAACCGTTGTAACGCCATAACCATATAAAATGTCACATAAAACATTTAAAAGCGCTCACCCAACTGTAAATGTTGACAGCTTAACCACCAAATTGGTTGACATGCGTCAAACTCAGATTATTAGTTGCGTTTTGCAATTTACCTCAGAGCCATGCCCTGGAAACAAAAATATATAACCATAATTAATGTCATATAAAAAAAATATAACAACAACATTTAAACAGTTTATGATTTGTTGTTGACAAAAGTGTCATAAAAGTGTATCCTGTCAAGTGATGGGAAATAAAACGGAGTGTGTGTATGTCAATAAAACTCTGGCTAAATGCTGTTGGTTTGTCTATTTTTCCATTTGTTTGTAATAAACTCTCTCTCTCTCATTTAAATTAGTTATTTTTGTTCCAACAAATTATGACTGACACTTTGACAAATTTATTCTAACAGTTTTGTGCAAATTCACTGGAGTTGTTTTTTTGTTTCATTTATTCATTCAAACTACTATTCGCCTTATTTGTTTTTTAGACTAAAAATCCAATTCTGGTTTGTTAATTAAAGTAATTAAAACTAGTTGAAAATTTGCCATAAATTTAAACTTCATAGACTGCTCGGTGCATGTGTGAGTGTGTGTGTGAGTCTGTGTTTGAAGTTTGGTATGTTGCAATCATAAACATGTATATCCTTTGTTAAGTTATTTTGTTTTTTGGTTCATTTTTGGTTCAGAGGGAATTCAAAAACATTTTTTGGACATGCAGTAAAATCGTGCACATCGTGTCTGATGTGCTCCCATAAAAAGACCAAAATTATTATTTGTGCATGAGTATCTCTCTTTGAAGAGGTACGGACGCTCTTCAAATAACAAGAATGATATAAATAAAAATGTATGTTGAATGCAGGGGCGTGATGTGGATTAAGTTTTGGGGAATAGAATTTGGATTTCACAAAAAAAGATAAAAATAACATTAACAAAAAGTCTAAAGCCGGGCAGGGCCGACTATATACCCCACAACACTATGCGTATATAGTCGAGATCCCGTAACAAAAAATGTTTATATTGGGAATTTATGTGAAGTAAATGAAATCAACTATGAACCTTATTTAAATGTGTATCATTGATTTAAAGTTGCATCAATTTGAGAACTATATCCAACTCTGAATCGATTTTCAAGAAATTTGACTTAAGCTTTTGTACCCCTAATCCCGAATAACGTTGCTGTATAGTGCATGATATGACTATGATACGGACTATATTAAAAAATATTATTGGAGCAATAGATATACCAGACCGAATTTCACCAAAAGGAAAATTTGGGTTGAATATGAAAAAAACTATCCATTTTGAGCTGATGATCGGATGAAAATGTATATCGAAGCTATATAAAAAACCGAAGCGATAAAATTTGGCAGAGCTGTGTCTGATGTCCGGTATCAAATATCATTACTGTGGAGTGCATATTAGGCATGTGAGGGACTTAAAATCCCAAATCGAATGAAACATATGCAGAGTGAGATGAAAAAAGTGCAACCAACTTCATACTGCTGTCATTTTTTAACCACTCGTCCGACAGCTGTTAAAATTATTCCAGTGACAGCTCATTATATTGTTTACAAGCGTACAAAAGCATTTTGGTGAGAATTTTCCAAAAAAAAAAAAAAATTAATCGTGATGGAATTCAAGCATGACAGTGTGATTTCTTTATATTTGGCTGGAAAACCATAAGTGAATATCGTTAGAGCACTCCAGCATTTAAATGTGAACATATCTTTTGTGTCTCGCACCATCGCTGGTTACCGTAATACAGGTAGCGTAGCCTGACGTCAAGGAAATAGACGTAAGACAACAGCAACATCAGCAGAAATGGTTCGAAAAGTAAAGAAGCGACTTGATCGAAACCTGCATCGTAGTGGCCGAAAAATGGCTCGTGAACTGGACATATCGCAATATTTAATTCGGCAAATATTGAAGAATGAGCTCGGGGTAAAGCTATTGAAATTCCAAAACGTTCAAGAACTTACACCGAAACAGAAAGAAAATAGACTCAAAAGAGCTAAAATGTTGCTTCGCTTGGCCGAAACTGGTGAACTGCCGAATTTGGTTTTCTCCGATGAAAAAACATTCGTTGTCAAGCAGTTTGTAAACGAACATAATGATCGTGTTTACTTGCCAATGAGGTCAGCGAAAAATGTGCAACTTCGGTTGGCCACGGTCGATTAATACGGTCTCCGCTCGTATAATTCGACCGTTGCACCAGAAAATGCCGAATATTATCGCAAAAATATTCTGTAGGGTGTATTAAAGCCTTGAGTACGCAAACATTTTGCCGCAGATGGTCTCAGCACCATCGCACGCAGCACGCGCCACCCAAGAATGGCACAATGGCCACCAAAATCTCCGGATACCAATCCGTTTGACTATTGTGTCTGGAGTATTTTGAAAGGCAAGGTTGGCACTAAAAAACACCAACGTGACGATCACATCAAGCAAACGCTTCCCCGGGAATGTACCAAAATACCGCAGAGCAATATTCGGGCAGCGTGTGACGGTTTCATTGGCCGTTTGAAAAAATCTAAACTTATTCTAACATTTGATGCTATTTCCGACATTTTTTTGCTTTCATTCAATAAAATTTAAAAAAGAAATGTAAAAATTATGGCGTTTGATTTTGTTGCAGTTTTTTTTATTTCACCCTGTATATTTCAGAATTTTAGCCTTTATTTTAGTGTAGTTTTCTTATATATTTGATTTTAATCATTTTAACGTTACTGCTTTTTCTTATCACTTAATATCTCTGTCCTATCGTTTTGTACCTTATCGTACTTATCCCGGTCTCATACCTCCAATGAAGGCTTATGCTTTTGCAAAAATTTCAATATTATAGCTCTCTCAGCTTCCAGTTGTTTTCCAAACAACTAGTCTCCTCATTCCTTCTAAACCAAATATGACCTTCTAGTCAGTCTTAAAATTAAAGCTCTTATCGCAGATTAATAACCAACTTGTACCATTTTGCACCTTACAGTACTTTTCATACCCTAAAAGTACGAATTTCCAAACACCCAAACATCCCAGCCACTACACCAAGTGTGACCAAAATAGAACTTGCCGATCACTCTACAATAATTTAGTACCATTTTGTACCATATATTAGTTTTCGTGCTTTTAAAGTACGAATTTTGGAAAATTCTGATAAATCTCATTTTTCCCAGAAATTGCGGCAGCCATGCAAAATTCAAGGTTCCGGTCTCTTATCTATCGAGCAATAATGATAATGTACCTTTACGTTAACCCTTTCCTGTCTCCTATTGAGAATGGTGTACCATATGCAACAATGTATAATTTTATATAATTTTTTATAATCCCGTCTGACCTCCCCCTCTTCGTACCATCAGGGATCCTCATGCAGCATTTCAAGATTCTAGCTTCAGCCAATTCACCTTGTTGTTGATGAGTCAATCAATTCCCTTTATCTTCTTATTAATGTAGATTAACAATCCCCCTCAATACTACACCTCTGCTTGGGGGATCTGCTTCGGGAAGGAAGGGAATTTCAACAATAAAAAACATTTATCATAAATGTTTTTTTGTTTGTTTATATTCTGTTGCTGTTTCTTTCGTGTCCAACTGAATGCTTTTGCCGTATGTATGTATAAATGTATGTATGAATGTTGGTTTGTTCATTGGTTGTTAACTCATACAACACACCAAAAACACAAATGTCGGGTCGCTTATATCCTGGTATATCCTGCACGTGTTGTTTATGCAAAGAGTGTTGCTATGTCTGGATTGTGCAAAAATAGCCCCAAAGCATAGGAATGGTTGTGTATGCAATCAAACTAACACGAACACACACACATTTTTATAAATAAATCGCAAAAAAAATTGTGTACAAAAAAAATTCCCCAAAAAATACATTTCTTTTTGTCGAACAGATAAACAGATTTTTATTTTTGAGCAAATAAATAATATTGTTCGGCTAGTAAATTTAGAAATAAATATATTATTTTAAATAAAATATATATATTTGAGTGACAAAAAGTAGTTGATGCTGAAGAAAACTTTAAATGAAATGCTTTATTCTGTTTTATTTGTTATGAGTTTTTTCTCAGCAAAATGTGGTGATGGCAAAAAAGAGACAGGAACAGTTGCAGCAACTCAAAACGACGAAAGAAACAACAAATTTTAATTACAATGTCTGCTGTGGACATTTTAGTGTCCTTTAACTAACATCCTTGTTTTAGCAGAGACTTTTCTTACTTTGCTGCCATTATGGAATGAGGGATAGAGAGGGGAAATCCTTTTGTTTGTTTTCAATGTTAAGCCATGCAAGGAGAACCAAGTGAAACGAGAGTTTAGTTTTGCCTGAGCGAACTTTATATTTCCTCTACCATGAATTGAAGTAAGATAATATTTAGAATACGAGAACTTTTGGGCCCCTCAGAATTCATACAAAACATTTTGAGACATGGGCAAAAAACCTTCCAGAATCAAAGAAATCCCAGGTTTTTTCCGTTACACTGTGCTAAAAAATTCACTTTTTTCTATAATTACAGGAAAAACCCAGTAGATTATGAAAGTAGAGCTACAAATAGAAAACAAATGTTATAGGGTTTTTGTATGTTTACATTGCAAAGGCACATAAATAGAGGGGAAACTTCCCCCTCTTGCACATTTTTTGGATTTTTCAGATATACTTTTTGTGAAATTTTGAGGCATATATTGAAAAAAGGAATGGCCTCTATAGGAGCCTTCTGTCCTACAGAAGGAGCTGAGGCCCAGACAAGAGAAGAGTATTTGTCTTTCCCGCCACCTTAGCTTTTCCATCTGCTGAGACGAAATGTCAAACGAGACGGAGAAGTCATAGGCGACGATATATCAGTTGCAGCGCAGAATTATTTAAACCCACCCCTTCTGATTCATTTTTTCTTTGGTTGCATTAGATACCTTAACCCCTATAATTTAACAGAATGTATTTTTTTGATGGTTTAGAGAGGTCTCCCAAATGGTTTAGAGAGGTCTCCCAGGATTTAAAATAAAATAAATCCCATAGAATTACTAAAAATCCAAATTATTAAAAATCAAAAAAGTCAACATTTCGGGCTACCAAAAATTTAAAGAATCACATTTAGGTATCATTAGAGACATTCCATAATCCGTTAAAAAAATTGTAGAAGCGGCCAAAATTTGTGCAGACTTCCCAAAATTCACAAAAAGTCCCCCAAGAAGGTAGTGAGTGTTGCAAAAATCCATACCTTTATAGGAATCCTTCACAAATCTACCTTTCTGGGTTGTTGGAAGCTACATAGAAAGTAAAAACGAGTTTCTAGGGTCATTCTAGAATGCATTAAAAATGCAACCCTTTGGACTATGGACCTTTAAGAATTTGAAGAAATTTAAGTTTGAAGCCTTAAAGAACTCCTAAAAAATCTACTTTAGAGGCTTTGAAAATTTTTTATAAAAAAATCCACGCTGTAGGCATTGCGGAAATATTAAAGAAATGTTGAAAAAGTGTCGCTGGAGGTCTTGTATAATTCCATATTAGATACCCTGAAAAATTCTCCCCTAAAGAATATTTTAAAACCTCGCTATAGAGACCTTAAAAAAATATTAAAACCCTACATAAGAGGCCCCGAAGGACTCTTTAAAAATCCGCGTTGGATGTCTTAAACTACTATTTAGAAAGCCTCGTTACAGGTCCTGAGGTATTCTCCAAAAAGAACCATGCTAGAGACCTTTTTTAATTCTTTAAAATTATGATAGAGGACCTGAATATTTTTTTAAAAAAATTCATGTTGGAGGGCATAAGAACTCTTTAAAATATTTACGTTAGAAGTCTTGAATAATTCTATAAAAAAGTTAGAGCTCATGAAAAATTCTATTAAAATGTAGGAGGTTTTGAAAATTTCTTGGAAGTATCCTCATTAAAGGGCCTGAAGAATTTTTTGAAAAATCCCCATTGGAGTTCTTCAAAAACCACTGTCCACACTAGAGGAATTGACGAATTTAAAAACAGTAAGTAAAAAGGTAGCTAAGTTCAGCCGGGCCGAACTTTTTATATCCTCCACCATTTGGAAAAAACAAGACAATTTTCAAAAAAAATCCGTCGAAAAATACCGCTCATATACCGTTATTTGGGTGAAAATTGTCGTCAATATCATTAAAATACCGTATAAAGAGAAGTACCGTTATATGTGGGCTATAAAAAGACGTGAACCTGTGTAGACAATTTTCCGTCATAGGTTGTAGTACCCATTTCACTTTAAATACGAAATTTGAAAAAATTCCGGCTATACGATATCGTGGACGGATATAGCCCATCCTCGAACTCGCCCTGCCTGCAGACAAAAACAGGTCTGTAGCTTCCTATCTTAATTCGTTTCGACTCTAGCGTGATTACAACAGACGGGCGGACGAACGTACAGGGCTAAAACGTTTTAAAATTTTACGCTGATCAAGAATATATGTACATTGAAGAACTTAATATACCCTCCATACTATGTATGATGGAGGGTATAAAAACATCGTTAGATGCCCTGAAAAAATCTTAATAAAAAACCTAATGTTATGTTTACGTTAGATCCTCTACTTCAAGAGGATTTATTTGAAGTATAAGTAATGGATATGACAATTTTAATCCAAATCCAGTGGGTTAACCCATTTATATGTAAACGTACTGTAAAAGTCCTTAAAGTTTTTTTTTAATCCGATTTAGAGACCTTGGAGACTTCTTTCAAAAATACTTAAAAATCCACGTTAGAAACATTCAATAATTATTTTTAAGCTCATCAACATGGAGCATTTAAAAACTCTTTAAAGAATTCCCTGAAAAAAAATCACGCTAATTTGTCTCAAACGGAATGTCAAACTGAACATACCCTCCATCCTTGTTGATTTTGTATATAAAATTGTACATCATACATGTCAACTTTTCAGCATACATTCCCATAACATAAACAATGACAAATGTAAGCGAGTGCGTCCATTCCGTTCTCTATTCTTCTAGCTTGGACAGGACGAAATAGCCGACTGGACATGTATATACATCTATGTCCAGCCGGCTATATCGGCCTGTCCAAACTGTAGCGCGCACATTCAGACTTTTTAAAGTTACGCCTTGGTCATTTGGCTGCAAAACAAATCATATGTATGTCTGTCGTCCGTCCGTCCCTCCGTTCAATGTGTAGATGATGTTGCAAAAAGTTGCAAAAACTTTTGTTTTGCTAGTTTCATGTTGGCAACAATAATTCTCTTTTTCTCTGTCGCTGTACGACTGACTATATGGTCCGGTAACTCTTTTGCAGCAGCAGCATAACAAAAGGCTTGACACACTCGAAATGTCCCGAACAGTAGCAGCAAGTAATCCAGTGTAGAACCCATCACTCGGGGATTTCTTTTTTGGGTTTGGTTTCAGCTGGACTCATATCAAGGATGTGGCATGGAAGGAATTGTTGTAGTATTTATGCCCTGCAGCTTAAATTCAAGCGGATGTTTTATAAATTTAATAGAAAAAAAAAAAAACAACAACAGCACAAAACATTTTGTCAGTGTTAATGGCATTGGAAAGCTATTGTTATTAACAGCAAAAAATGTACATTTGTAAATACAACAAATGTGTTTATTAGGCCTATGGCAAGAGAAGTTTCAATGTCCAATTTTGTGCGGTCTTGGCGCAGAAAATTCTGATGGGTCCAAATCAATCAACTCGCCGGAAAAGCATTATAAAAAGTATATTTTTCTTCAAAATAGACCCACGTTTTGGTATATCCGCCTCATAAAACATTACAAAACCCAGTGTTGACATGCCTAGATTATTTTCGAGGTCTTGTTAACTCCCGATACCTATTTGCTCTATTTCATCTTCCCCTTCACACCTCTTGTACGAATTCTTTCCCTACTATGAACCATAAATCTGTTACTACATTTACACTACCATGTGGTTACTGGTTACTTCCTTATGGGTGTCTGTGGTGTTTAGATTATGCCACAATTTTAAAACATCCGCTATAATGCAAGCGACATTTCCGTTTATTTATTATTCTGACTATGAGCCATGTTAACTGAGGGCGACATTCAACAGCCAACGACAGGATTACAAACACTCTACATATAAAAAATAACAACACATCCGCAATAAAAATATGCGGATATTCGAGGTGATAAAAATGAATGCAGTCACCAACCGTACAGCGGTGCACATTATATTGTGGTGACAAATGCGATATAAAAAAACAATGGACAATGTAGTTATATTAACAAACAACTTGCTATTGTAATAACATCCTTATATATACCAAGGATTTTATAATTTGACAAATAAAACCAGTACGGAAAGGTCAAAAGGCGGGCGGGCCGACTATATGATACCCTACACCACATTGCTTATTTAGTAGAGCTCCCGTAAAAAAAAAACAAATTTATATTGGGAATTTATGTGAAGTAGATCATACTGACCATAAACCATATTTGAATGCGTATCATGGCTTTAGAGTAGTCACAATTTGGGAACTATATCCTGAACTCTGAATCGATTTTTTTTAACTTTTCAAAAAACCATAAAGTGGGTGAGGCCGTTACAAAAACATACATACAAAAACGCGAACCTCTATAGACAATTTTAAACTTCAAGCATTGTCATCTACAAAATCTTGTTAAATAAAAAATTTGAAACAATTTCTTGAATAACCAGTAAAGAAAGTCCTAAAGTCGGGCGGGTCCGACTTTATGATAGCCTAAACCACCTTGCTAATTTAGTAGAGCTCCACATAACAATTAAAAGTATTTTAATTACAATTTAAAGTTCAAATGACTAAATATGCCGAAGCATTTGTATCTTTTAATTTCGGACTTGTATTGCCTATTTGGTGCACAATTAATTTGAAATCGGATAAAAATATATATGGGAGCTATATCCAAATCGAAACCGATCTCGATAAAATTTGGCAAAGATATTTCTGAGCTGTATTTGATATATTTCCCTGAATATCGTTATTACGGAGTGCATATTACGGCTGTGGGTAACAAATATAACAAATCGGATGAACAATGTATGTGAGAGCTATAGCTATATATGAACCGATCTTCACCAAATTTGGCATACTAGCTTCTAGACTCAATTCGGTCGTATGTGCCCATTTGGGCAAATATTAGACGTTTGGTGCACAATAAAAGGTAAATCGAACCAAGTTTTATATGGAATTTATATCCAAATCTGAACCGATCTCGATAAAATTTAGCAAAAGTATTTCTGAGCTGCATTTGATATATTTCTCCAAATATTGTTGTTACGGGGCAAATATTACGGCTACGGGGGAAAAAATAGCAAATCGGATGAACAATACATATGGGAGCTATAGATATATCTGAACCGATGTCGATAAAATTTGGCATACTTATTTTCGGGCCTGATTTGGTTGTATGTGCAAAATTCCAAACTATTCGGGCTGATATTACACATTTGGTTCACAATAAAAGGCAAATCGGACGAAGATATATATGGGAGCTATATCTAAATTTTTACCGATTATCTCCAATTTCAATAGGGTTCATCCTTGGGCCAAACAAATGATTTGTGCAAAATTTCATCTCAATTAGATAATAAATGCGACCTGCATTTTGTTCACAAGAATACATGGACAGACGGACGGACGGACGGACAGACAGACTGACATGCATAAATCAACTCAGAAAGTGATTCTATGCAGATTAACAAAAGGAACTATGGGTCTATCTCGTTTCCTTTTGTCTGTTACAAACAAATGCACAAAGACATAATACCCTGACCCATGGCAGAAGAATACATCTAGATGCATCAACACTTGAGAACATTGATATGACAAAAATTTTAAAATGCTTTTTTTCGAAAATAATTAGATTTTTATATGTTTTCTTATACGATGTCAATCGAAGATTCCAACAGGACTCAGCACCATCGCACTCAGCACGCACCAAAATAAGGTCCCTCGCTTCATTTCCAGCGCACAATGCCCACCAAAATCTCCGGATTCCAATCCGTTGCACTATTGTGTCTGGAGTATTTTGGAAAGCAAGGTTTGTATTAAAAATTACCAAAGTTTCGATTACCTCAAACAAGCGCTTCGTCGATTTGATTTTTTTTTTTTTGATTTCGAACAAATCAAAACTTATTCTAAAATTTGATGCTTTTTTAGACATTTTTGCTTTTGTTTATTAAATTTAAAAAAAAAATGTAAAAAATATGACTTTGTTGCAGTTTTTTATCTCACCCTGTATATACATCTCTTTCAAGGGTAAAAAAGAATTTCATGTGCAGAATTTCAGACAATTATATTGAATAATATGGTTCCAACCATCAAAATACCGAATACCATGGTACAATAAGGAGGTAGAGCAGCTTCGTAAAACTACAGAAATACAGCCCTGAGGCTATGCCCACTTTCTGTCAAATTTGCATACAAACAAGTCGTTTTCATTTATTTAATATTTTTTCATTTTTAAAATCAGTTAAACAGCGCGAAAAATGAATGAATGAGCGTCCCGTAATGTTCGCGTCTTCCAATTATTGATTTTGAAAATATTTATACCCTACACCACATAGTGGTAAGGGTATTATGTCTTTGTGCATTTGTTTGTAACATGGAGAAGGAAACGAGGTAGACCTATAGTTACTTTTGAGAACCTTCATAGAATCACTTTCTGAGTCGATTTATGCATGTCAGTCCGTCTGTCCGTCCGTCCGTCCGTCCGTCCGTCTGTCCATGTATTCTTGTGAACAAAATGCAGGTCGCATTTAGTATCCGATTGAGATGAAATTTTCCAAACAATATTTTTTTGGCCCAAGGACGAACCCTATTGAAATTGGTGAGAATCGGATCAAATTTAGATATAGCTCCCATATATATCTTCATCCGATTTCGGGTTAAATGTGCACCAAATATCCACTATCAGTCCAAATTACCTGAATTTTGGCACACCCAACCGAGTTCGGCCTAGAAGCAAGTATATTAAATTTGGAGAAAATCGGTTCAGATATAGCTATAGCTCCCATATATATCTTTCATCCGATTTGATCTTTAAGTCCCTCACATTCCTACTATGCACTCCACAACCGTGATATTTGGTACCAGGTATTAGATGGAGCACAGAAATAGCTGTTTTAAATTTTATCGAAATCGGTTCAGATTTGGATATAGCTCCCATATATATCTTCATCCGATTTCGGGTTAATTGACCACCAAATGACCAATATCAGCCCAAATGGCCCGAATTTTGGCACATGTGACCGAGATTAGCCTTAAAGCAAATACAACAAATTTGGAGAAAATCGGTTCAGAAACAGCTATAGCTCCCATATATATATATTCATCCGATTTCGGGTTAAATGTGCACCAAATGTCCACTATCAGTCCAAATTACCTGAATTTTGGCACACCCAACCGAGTTCGGCCTAGAAGCAAGTATATCAAATTTGGAGAAAATCGGTTCAGATATAGCTATAGCTCCCATATATATCTTTCATTCGATTTGATCTTTAAGTCCCTCACATTCCTACTATGCACTCCACAACCGTGATATTTGGTACCAGGTATTAGATGGAGCACAGAAATAGCTGTTTTAAATTTTATCGAATTCGGTTCAGATTTGGATATAGCTCCCATATATATCTTCATCCGATTTCGGGTTAATTGACCACCAAATGACCAATATCAGCCCAAATGGCCCGAATTTTGGCACATGTGACCGAGATTATCCTTAAAGCAAATACAACAAATTTGGAGAAAATCGGTTAAGAAACAGCTATAGCTCCCATATATATATTCATCCGATATCGGGTTAAATGTGCACCAAATGTCCACTATCAGTCCAAATTACCTGAATTTTGGCACACCCAACCGAGTTCGGCCTAGAAGCAAGTATATCAAATTTGGAGAAAATCGGTTCAGATATAGCTATAGCTCCCATATATATATTTCATCCGATTTGGTGTTTAAGCCTCTCACATTCGTAATATGCACTCCACAAGAATGATATTTGGTACCAGATATAAGATACAGCCCAGAAATAGCTGTTTGTAATTTTATCGAAATCGGTTCAGATTTGGATATAGCTCCCATATATATCTTCATCCGATTTCGGGTTAATTGTGCACCAAATGGCCGATATAAGTCCAAATGGACTGAATTTTAGTACATCGGACCAAATTCAGCTTAGAAGCAAGTATATCAAATTTAGTGAAAATCGGTTCAGATAGAGATATAGCAACCATATATATGTTTCATCCGATTTAGAGTTTTAGTCCCATACATTCGTAATATTCACTCCACAACCGTGATATTTGGTACCAGGTATTAGATGGAGCACAGGAATAGCTGTTTTAAATTTTATCGAAATCGGTTCAGATTTGGATATAGCTCTCATATATATCTTCATCCGATTTCGGGTTAAATGTGCACTAAATGGTCAATATCAGCCCAAATCACCAGTCTAGAAGATAATACGTAAAATTTGGAGAAACCCGGTTCAGAGATAGCTATAGTTCGTAAAATGCACGATAGAATTAGATAGATTTTGATTTTGTACCAAATACCTCATAGAGCTCTGAAATGCCCTGTATAAACCTTTTTACGAGAGCCCTACTAAATATGCATAGTGGTGTAGGGTATCATATAGTCGGCCCCGCCCGACTTTTGAGCTTTCCTTACTGGTCTGTTTCTGTATTTTTCAAAACAATAAATACATACACAAAATTGGCAGAAGTCGGGCACACTTAGAAAAAAATTGGAATCAGCTGTTTGCTTTACCTTGCCTTTTTATTGTACCTTGCCGAATACCTTTTACCGAATGTTATATAAGGTCTATATGCAACAGTAGACCTATTTTCACAGTTCTTTTTCCGAGTGATAAGTGCTTATTAAGTCGATTTCCAGTCATTAGCACAAAAGTGTGACCTATATACCGAATATCGGGAGATACCGTTACCTTCGAACTTAACCTGACCGCAGACAAAAGACTGATGTGCGAAAATTTTTTGCTTCCTATTTTATTTCGTTTTGACTCTAGCGTGATTAGAATTTTACGCTGATCAAGAATATCTATACTTTGCAGGGTGTGAAATGATTATTTCGAGGAGTTACAAACGAAATGCCTAACTTAATATACCCTCCAACTATGTTTGGTGGAAGGTATAAAATATGCCGACTACTGGGATCATAGGAGCACTTAACCTAACAATTTTGTGTAAAAAAAGGAAAATAAAATGCTGTGAAAAAGATCTGCCAATAGAACTTGAGTCGAACCTGGAGAGTTTCTGTATAGTGTATATAGTGTATAATTCGCATATGCTAATTTGCAATAAGTTCGAAATATATACTACTTTCCAGAGAACGGCCCTTGTAAGCCATCATCCACACCAAATATGCCTGATGAGCCGCTTAACCAACGGCGAAACGCGTCGCATAGTGGTGAGTGTGTGATAGTGTCTATCTGGCTTTCCTTTTCACTGCAAATATCAGATCATTAAGCTCGTCTCGAAAGAGAAATGAAACACGAAAATAAACAAAACCAATTGTTGCATTTTTACATTCTATTTAACACAATAGGACTTTAGTATATAGTTTAATTTTTCATAGGTTCTTTCTAGCTGAGCCGTATATGTTACTACTTTTAAATTTTCACCAAATTAATAAATACGATTTTTTCCTTTAAAAGTATGCAAAGTTTCAAATTAAGGTGTAATTTGAATTTCATGTCGTAGGAAATTTATATTCCAAATCGTGACATTTTTAAGATGTTGAAACCCATACAGCCAATCTTATCAGCTCTGCTATATGTAAATCCTTGAAATTACCCATAAAATCTATTTGGTTACATTCCATAATGTAAACATGCTATCAGTTCTCTTATGTTTGGAAAAAACTATTTCAAAATTCCCATTAATAATTCCCAATGCGTTGTGTGAGCTATCTGTAGTGGCATCTCTACAACCTATCGCTTTGTTAGAAACAACACATACATGCGCTTCTCATTAAACATATTAAACGTTGAAGCAATGTCAACGCTTGTTCCAATGTACCATGTGTTCTCCTGAGTGCTGCTATTTTTAGTCACCTCACAGAAACCGGTCGACTTACAATTCACCATCGAATAGCAACTGTTTGGTAAATCAACCACTCACAACAGTGGTGAGTTTGCCACAAACAACAAAAATAACTGAACGAAGCCGATGTGTTATAAGTGGCAACATTAGCCAACGGTACCTAAGAATCCCGTATTGTCTAGTGGTTAGGATATCCGGCTCTCACCCGGAAGGCCCGGGTTCGATTCCCGGTACGGGAAGTACCATATTTTTGTTTTTTTTTTATTCAACAGATAAAATATTTATAAAAATAATAAACCTTTTAATATTTTCTCTTGTTTTATTAGAATAATAAAAAAACGCAATTTCATTCAATTGTTTGTTTCATAAGTAATTTAAAAGTTTTATGTTTGTTGCTAAAGAAAGTTATGTTGTATACATTTTTTTAACATACAATAAGAAGTTGCCCTTTGTGTGGCTTGCTTCATAGACAGAGGCTGCGGTTAATGTTGTTTCCTTGGCACTATCTTGAGTGCCGCCACAGCGGCAATTCTTCCATCTTAAGGAAATGAAAAACAAACACCAAACAACAATAAAACCATTTAATGTTAAATAATTCAGATTAATAACATTTTCCATTTTCGCTACCATTCATGGCGTTAGCCAGTCCGTTGGTGAGTCGTCGGCCATTCATTACGACAACTAAAGGGAATTACTGGGGGTGTGAAATGCACAGTGTTTTGAATCCATTGACATTTGGGAATGTTCCTTCGAAGTGAAGTTGATTTTTTTTCACAAAAAATTGAAGTACTTGCTTTTAGGCTGACTTCCGTCGGAAGTGCCAAAATTCAGTCCATTTGGGCCGATATTGGCCATTTGGTGCACAGTAAGCCTGATATCGTATACAGATGTATATGGGAGCTCAATCCAAATCTGATCAGATCTCGATACAATTTGTTTGGAAAAGTTCATCTTAATTGGATAATAAATGCGACCAGTAGCTGTTATAGTTTAGTACAAATAAGCAACGGGGTGCCGAAAATTGGCATGTTATGGTCTCAAAGTCGGCAGTAGATTTTACTTCTGATATTTTTATATCAACTCTTCTAAATAAAGTAGGCTTTTGTTAAAATCAGCTGTTTGACATTTCGGATAGCCAACGTCTTCATACCCTCCACCATAGTATGGAGGGTATATTAAGTTTGTCATTCCGTTTGTAACACCTCGAAATACACATTTTAGACCCCACAAAGTATATACATATATTCTTGATTAGCATAAAATTCTATGTTGATTTAACGATGTCCGTCCATCTGTACGTCTGTCCGTCTGTGGAAATCACTCTAGCTTCCGAACGAATTGAAATAGGTTGATAAAATTTTACACAAATGTGTATTATGTCTGCAGAACTTTTGGTATTGAAAATGGGCCATGTAGGTCCACGTTTTGGTATAGCCGCCATATAACGGTACCTCCCGATATTCGGTAGTTTGATGATTTTATCGACAATATTCATCGGAATTGTTTCAAATTTTGTATTTGAAGTTCGAAATGGATACTACAGCCAAAGACAGGAAATTGTCTCTGCAGGTCCACGTCTTTGTATAGCCCCCATATAACGGTACCTCCCGATATTCAGTACTTTGTTGATTATAGCGACATTATTCACCGAAATTCTTTTAAATTTGGTGTTCTTTCAAATTTGGATGTTCGTAATGGCCTATGACAGAAAATTGTCTCTGCAAGTCCACGTCTTCGTATAGCACCCATATAACGGTACCTCCCGATATTCGGTATTTTGATGATTTTACCTACTTGTTTTTGATAAAACAATTTTTTCCTAAAAAATGTCTGTTTTGGTATTGAAAATGGCACATCCCCCATGTAGCGATACCTCTCGATATTCGGTATTTTGATGATTTTATAGAAATTATTTACCGGAACTGTTTTTAAAATTTTGTAATTGCACTTCGTAATGGGTATTACAGTCTGTGACATAATATTGGCTATGCAGGTCCACGTCTTCGTATAACCCCCATGTAACGGTACCTATTGGAGGTTCTTAATGGGTACTATGCCTATGACAAAAACATTTTGCCCGGCCAAACTCTAGCTCTTTTTTTTTTTGACAAATGCATCCAAATGGAAAGAAGATCGGTTCACAAATATTCGGAAAAAGCCCAGAACGAAGCACTTAATAGCGTAAGAAAATGCGATATATGAATTTTGGGTGCCAGTAAGAAGTATTGTGTTTCCAGGACTATTTTGCAGGACAAACTGTCTAGTAGAGCTCCTGAAGGCCCAAGAAAGATGAAACCTCCTACAACCTACAATATTAATGAATTTTGAAGAGCACTTAATAAAATAGTGCCACAATTTGGCTAAATTCAGATTTCCGCTTAAAATTTATGAATATTGCAACACCGCACAAAAAGTATTAAAGGGGGATAGCAAAGGTTACACCATTTAAAAAAAATCCTAAAAGTGCCGACTACTGGTACACTTACCCCATGTCATTTCGATTTTTTTGTATCGAAATCGTAATCAGGAGATTTTATTACCCGCAAGGTCCTAAACTTGGGGAAATAGGGAATTTTCAGAGGTAATTTTTCTAACTTAAGCCATGGGTATTTTGAAAGAAGTTTCCCATAATTTTACAAAAATTTGTGGTTTTCGAAACACTGTTCCCCTCGCATTATTCATTCATTGGCACATAGAACAACCAGTAGAACTTCAGTATCCACTTCCATTCGGAGAAGGAAGTCAAGAAGGGATAATTAGAATGGAAATACACTCCAAATATAAACACAGACACCGTAGATACACAAACACATACAAAATGTTTGTCTGACCGGCGTGTCTATATGGCGGTAGACCGCATTCACATATCCTTGGGGACTACTTCGTCAGTGAGCCGGTACACTACGTCAAGGTATATAGGGTGGATGGGGAAGACAGAAAGTTTGATTGCTACAATGATGGGCTGGGGGGTTGGTTGTGCTGCGTTGATTATGAATGGCATGAAAATGGTATGCACTATGAAGAGGCACACTAAAAGGCTGACAGACGGCGAGGCATACACAAGCAATTCGATTGTACGGCGTAAAACCACCGTATAAAAACCACAACATTTGGAGTGAATGAATGATGATAACAACAGCAACAACAGCTTCTATTTGTTGCTTTTTTCGTTTGAATGCCATCATTATTTGTCCGGTCCATAATTACTAAATCCCCAATTTCAAATCAACCCCCCTTACAAAACTTCAAAGCTGCTCTCCCGCTCAACATGATAAATATCTTAAATACGATTTGTTTGTTCGCTTTGTCGTTTAATAATAAAAGCCAGTTAGCCAGAAAATATTTCAAGGGCTTTTAGGCATTTTTATTTTCTGTCAAATAATAAAATTAAGTTATCGCATTTGTCCTTGTTTTGTTTCTAGCCTAAAAGCCTCCAGGGTTTAAACTTAAAAGAGAAAATACTTGTCTGGAGCACATTTTAAAATGTATTCTATTTTGGGTAATGCAATTTTTTGAAACCAGAGGGAAGCCATGTCGAATTTGTCTATTATTAGGGGTTAAATCTTTTTCCCTTAAGGTCAAATTATGTGTTTATCGCATATTCATCAGAATGCCGAGATCTGTAGTAGTTTTTAGTTATTTTTTCTGAAGAAATTGTACCCGTTTTCCCTGTAAATTGCAATTTGCACTAAATAATGATGGAAGGATAAGAAAGAACCTTCCTTTTTAATGTCGGGCTGTATGTTTTCCTCAGCATAAATAGATATTTAACAGGGATGATAATTTAACACCGGCTCATTATTTGTATACCCCCACCATACTATGGAGGGCTTATTAGCTGTGTCATCCCCCTATAACAGTACCTCCCAATATTCGGTATTTTGATGATTTTAGCGACTTTTTTATTGGAATTGTTTCGAATTTTGTATTCGAAGTTCGTAATGGGTACTAAAACCTATAACAAAAATCGCGTATGCAGGTCTTCGTCTTCTTGTAGCTCCCATATAACGATACCTTCCTATATTCGTTATTTTGGTGAATTTAATTGTATTATTCACCATAATTGTTTCAAATTTCGTAATTGAAGTTCGTAATGGGTACTGCAGCCTATGACAAAAAATTGCTCCTGAAGGAACACGTCAAAAGATATTGTTAATTTTTTTAAGTTCCTTCAAAATGGTGGAGAGCATTAAAAGTTCGGCCTGGCCGTTTCTAGTTGTTTTTTACTTGTTTAATTAATGATCTACCTAATATCCGACATACCGAAAAAATGTATTTTGTTATCTGGAAAAAATTTCCGGCTTAACTATACCAAAACGTGGACCTGCACAGACAATTTTCTGTCATAGACTGTGGTATCCATTACGAACTTCTAATTCCAAATTTGAAACAATTCCGGTGAATAATGTCGCTAAAATCATCAAAATACCGAATATCGGGGGCACCGTTATATGGGCGCTATACCAAAACGTGGACCTATACCAAAATTCCTGCAGACATAATATACAATCGAGTAAAATTTTATCAACCTACTTAACCTTCATAACGGATGGACATCGCTGAATCGACATAGAATTTTATGCTGATCAAGGATATATATATATATATATATATATTTTGTGGGGTCTAAAATGTATACTTTGAGGTGTTACAAACGGAATGAAAAACTTAATATACCCTCCATACTACGGTGGAGGGTATAATAATCCACAAGATGAATCAATATTTTCCATTTTTTTTTTAATTACGACTAAAAAAAACATCGAAAAATTACTTTTTCGCCACCTTGTACAAGATATCGATTACTGACAGATGGTTATGCCGAGCATTGGGAAATAATGCCGACTACTTGTAATTAAAATTGTAAATTCAATAAAAAATGATTCAAACATTGTTTATTATTTCGTAAAACTAAACTAATGGTATTTTCAAGAACTACAAGAATGTACAACTTTTTACTACTATAACCGACATTCCCTTTATGATGTCGGAAAGAGTTGCAAAACTAGTAGATTCTTGCAGGTTCTGGAACAGGGCATAAATTAAGCGAAAATTTTGTGGTGAATGTCGAATATCTCAATTAAACAAAAATAGTAAATTATATTCAGGCATTTTGTCCTATTCAGATTTATAAAAAAAAAAATCCATTTCTCCCCGACGGGGAATTGAACCCCGGTCTCCCGCGTGACAGGCGGGGATACTAACCACTATACTATCGAGGATTGGCACCAGCAGTTGTTCAAAACTCACACACAAATTTGTAAGATCGTTTTCAGTGAGAAAAAATTTGCCTGCAGGTTGTGATTTTTCTACCACTCGCGATATTCGGTATTTCGCTGATTTTAGCGACATTATTCACCGGAATTGTTTCGAATTTCGTATTTGAAGTTCGGAATCGGTACTACAACCTATGACGGATAATTGTCTATGCAGGTCCACGTTTTCGTATAGTCTACATATAACGATACGGGTATAACGGTATTTTGATGATATTCACTGGAATTGTTTTAATTTTGGTGGAATTTTTTCAAATTTCGTATTTGAAGTTCGGAATCGGTACTACAATCTGTGACTGAAAATTGGCTATGCAGGACCACGACTTTGTATAGCCCCCATATAACGGTTTTTTATTTAAACGGTAAGTTCCTGGCGGAGGGTATTAAAAGCTTGGCCCGGCTGCACTAATCTGTTTTTTGCATGTTTTATTACCCTCCACCATTATATGCAGGGTATATTAACTTTGTCATTCCGTTTGTAACTCCTCGAAATATTCACAATAGACTCTACAAAGTATATAAATTCTGGATCAGCGTGCAGTTTTAAGACGATCTAGCGATGTCTGTCTGTCTATTGTAATAACGCTATCGTTCGAACAAATTGATATAGAAGTCAAAAATTTTGCATACATGCATAGTTTACCAGAAGGCCCCCATATAACGGTACCTCCCGATATTTGATATTTTCATGATTTTAGCGACAGTGTTTACCACAATTATATCAAATTTCATATTTTAACTTCGTAATGGGTACTGCAGTCTATGTCAAAAATGTATGTATGCAGGTGCACGTCTTCGAATAGCCCCCATATAACGGTACCTTCCGATATTCGATATTTTGACGATTTTAGCGACATTATTCACCGGGATTGTTTCAAGTTTGGTATTCGAAATTCGTAATGGGTACTACAGCCTATGACAAAAAAAAAAATCGTAAGACGTATATGTTTTCGTATAGTCTCCATATAACTGTTTACATTTAAGTTGTAGTTTCCGGAAGTTTTTTGAAATTTTGGAGGGTATTGAAAGTTCGGCGCTGCTGCTTAGCTGCAGTTTTACTTGTTATTTCTTCGAATTCTTCTAAATGACTGTGTAATAGCATGTTTCCATTGGAAACCGAACAACGTTGTTCGCTCTCAGAATTAGGTACACGAATTAACCCGTTCATACGGCACGATTCGTAATTCATAGTAAAATAATTCCTTTTTTCAAAATTTTGTTTGTTGATTTTAATGGGAATTTATACTAAAATACATTAAATTCTCACTAATATGGATAGAAGAAATGATTATTTTTCTCCCAAAGATTTATTATAACATCAATTTTATAATTTTCATTCACGTCTCCAACTTTTTGTGTAAATGTTGACATTTTGAACATATTTTTGTATTTTTCTATTTTTAAATTCTGCTGGAGAGACACTTGTCAAACATTTTTTCTGCCGATGTAAACATTTTGAAAATATTGCCTCTTTTGTTTCCTGTTTTCTGTGGTAATTTCAACTCGTGGACAAAATGCGTACCTCGGATGAGAGAGAAAACAAAATTTACTTTCGTTTTAATGTACATACGATATTCTACATTGTAGTTTTCATTCATAAATTTCAGTCTTCCCAAAATTTTTCAAAATTTCATTAAATTTTTCTATTTTCAATTTTTAAATGTCATAATTAATTTTTTCGATAAATGCTCTCATTTGTTAGGGATGGGACATATTTTTTCATTGTTCTGAGAGTGATTTGATGTGAACAATGTACAAATATGAGTGTTCGCTCAGGAAATTTTGTGTGAAGAATTAAGTAGTTTTTTCATAGTTAAGGGTCAAACAACGAATAGAGAGCGAATCAAGTGCAGTGGAAACGTCACATAAGTCTGTTAAATTTTTTTGTCGGAGTCAAATCTTTTTTTATGCAATAAGTCTGTGTCTTTTTTCAATAGTCACCTAGATTAGTCAATAGCGTAATGTAGTGCTTGCGTAACCCGTTCCTACACGTAAATACCAACATTGACTCTTTTCTTCCAAATTTTGTTTTCCACTTTGCAGGATATGTTCGTTGCCACAAAATTGGTCCCATGACAAGAAATAAACAAAAATTAATAAAACTCTTTTGGCTATTAATGAGACTTGCTGTACTTTAAAGCCACAAAAAAGTTATTAGGCTATAAAGTTATTAGTGTCATGTTTTTGGTCGGCATGTTTTTGGCATTAACATCTTTCTTTGTCTTCATAAACAAACAGAGAGCATATAAAAAGTCTTACTTTAATATGTCTTTTGGGTATATTTTGTAAGGTTTTACGATTCGAGAAAAAAAGAATACTTTAAAAAGGGAAAAGAGACATTTGAAGGTTTTGTTTTTTCTTGGGATTCGTAATGTATTTGTCTTCAAGGATATATAGATTTGGGTAGGTTTTGTTGCACAAATAAAAATTTACCTTTAACTCCAGCGAAATTCCTGGAGTTTGTCTCCGCTTCTTGGTAAATTTTTCTCCCTTCAAAAGATGAATGACAATGAATGTCCTGGTTGGCGGCGAGTAAATGTTTGTTACATTTCTTCCAGCCGGGGGAGGACGACAGCTTTCATGTGACATTCGCCGTAGCTGTTACCACTGCTGTTGTTCCTTTTTCTGGATGACACCGAGTTATGCTTGTTATTCGTTTCGTTCGTTCGCTCGCTCGCTCTTTCTTCCTTCGTTCAGACATTTTTCTTAATTTACTTTTCTTAAGTTGTAAATTTATTTTTCGTGTAAACGCAAATAAACATAAAATGGTGAATTATTCACCGGATACAGGTTGTGTTTGGGGAATTTGAATGAAATTATTCCCAAATGACTGATGTCTGTTTGTTATTTGAGTTTGGTCGCTTGGATGCCAGTCAGCTTGTGAGTGTCGTTAAAGTCACTTTTAGCTTCGCTTCGCTCACTCATAGTTAGAGTGGAGTGCATTTCCAAATAGAACTTTCTTGGCGGTGTCTATTTGGAAATGGAATTTGAATGTAAGACCCAGAGTGTTTATTTTGTTTGGCTAAAATATTAGTTACCCAGAAATACACATACCAACGTAAATATCTATTAAGGCTTTATGGCTAGGTAAGGTAACTGTAAATATATACAACATTTGGGGAAATAAAACTGTGACCGAAGTAATGTTGAAAAAAAAGAAAAAAGCAGTAAGTTTTTCAGGGCCGAACTTTGAATACCCTCCACCATTTGGAACGAATTTGGAAATTCTCAAAAACAAAAAAATCCTATTTTTTTTAATCTTAAAAATACCGAATAAACTAGTTATATTGGGGTCTACACGAAGATGGGGTCCTGCATAGGCAATTTATATCATAGACCTTTACACTATTAAAATACGGAACTTGAAATACCTCCGGCGAATAATGTCGCAAAAATATATCAAAACACGGAATATGGGGATGTATCGATATTTCGAGGCTATACGAAGACTTGGAACTGCATAGACAATTTTCTATCACAGGCCGAATTACCTATTAGAAGCTTTAAATACAAAATTTGAAACGAATGTCCCTACAATAATTAAAATACAGAATATTGGGAGATACAAATACACGGGAGCTATACGACGGCCTGGACCTACATAAACAATTTTCTGTCGCAGGCTGTAATACCGATTCTGAACTTCAAATACGAAATTTAAATCGTTTCCGGTTAATAATGTCGATAAAATCATCAAAATACCGAATATAGGGAGGTATCATTATGCTAGGCTATGCGATGACCTGGACCTGCATAGGTAATTTTCTGTCACAGGCTGTAGTACATATTAAGAAATTCAAGTACGAAATTTGAATCAATTCTGGTGGTAATTTCGCTAAAATAATATTCAATATAAGGAGGTCCCGTTGTATGGGAACATGCAGACATGCAGTACCCCTTACGAACTTCAAATACGAAATTTGAAACAATTCCGGAAGGTACCGCTATATATGAGGGTATACGAAGACCTGGACCTGCATAGGCAATTTTCTTTCACAGGCTATAGTACCAATTAGTAACTTCAAATACGAAATTTGAAATAATTCAATCATGAAAATACCGAACATACAGCGTGAGATGAAATAACTGCAACGAAGTCAAACGCCATTATTTTTACATTTTTTTAACTTTATTGAATGAAAGCAAAAAAAAAAATCGGAAATAGCATCCAATTTCAGAATAACTTGTTATTTGTTCCAATTTGGCACGAATTATGGCCTTCAAACGGAGAAAACCAAATTCGGCAGTTCATCACTTTCGGCCAAGCGAAGCAACTCTTTAGCTCTTTTGAGTCTATTTACTTTTTGTTGCGGTGTAAGTTCTTTCACTTTACAAAATTTCAATGGCTTTATCCCGAGGTCATTTTTCAATATTTGTCGAATGGAATATTGCGATATGTTCAGCTCACGAGCCATTTTTCGACCACTGCGACGCGGGTTTCGATTAAGTCGCTTCTTTACTTTTCGAACCATTTCTGCTGATGTTGTTGTTTTCTTCCGTCCACTTCCTTGACGTCGGGCTACGCTACCAGTATCACGCTAACAGATTTATTCACATTTAAGTGCTGAAGTGCTCTAACGATAGCTACTTTTGGTTTTCCAGCCAAATATAAAGAAATCACACTTTCAAAAAATTAACAGCTGTCGGACGAGTGGCTTAAAAATGACAGAAGTCTGAAGTTGGTTACAGTTTTTTTCTTCTCACCCTGTATGGAGGTACAGTTATGTGGGGGGCTATACCACCTATATAGCTTGCACATCTGAGTACAATTTTATCAACCTTCTTCAATTCGTTCGAAAGCTTGAGTGATTTCCACAGACGGACGGACGTCGCTAAGTCGACATTGAATCTTTAATGATCAAGAATATATATATATATGTAAGGGTCTATAATATATAAGGGTCTAAAATGCAGATGACGAAGTGTTACAAACGGAATGGCAAACTTAATATACTCTCCATACTACGGTGGAGGGTCAAATAAAGGGGATCCGTTTACATTGGACTCAAAAAACTTTTTTTAGATTTTAGATTACGACTAGTAAAATAGGTGTACGTAAGTGGATTATCGACTTTTGTATTGAAAGTCTGAAACTCGTCGTTTGCTTGTGGTTAACATCGCGAAGTCGACTTCTGAAATCATAGATTTTTGGCCGATTTTTTGTTTTGTTATACTAAGAGATACTTAAGATGAGATCTTCTATAATCTTCTTGAGGTCATCTATAAAAGCCTTTGTTAGGTTTGTTCCCCGGCCTATTAGTATGCATAATCAGAATATGACTATAAATTTAATACTATACTTAAATAGATCGATGAAGAAAAAAATCGAAAAATCTTAAAGGCATTATATCCCTTACCATACAATTTATTCATATGATCTCATCGTCCATATTATTTTCACATTGTTTCTGGACCAGCTTTACAGTCCATTAATAGCACATTCAAGCAAATATAAATATTTAATATGCGTGTGTGTGTTTGGGAGTTAATATTTACAACTCATGTTATCTAAAATGGGTTAAGTATGATGATTCCAACTTGTAACCTTAGGCGCCATCCTCAAAAAAGGGCACTTGTGTCCCGCATGTAAGGTTATTTGTCCATTAGTCTGAAAATGGACAAGTTTTTCCTGTTATCAATGCAAAAAAAAAACAAGAATATAGAGAAAAACATGTCATCGTCCTATGCCATTTCACAATAACATAAACAACAAAAACATCATTGTGTCACACATGTAGTCACTCATTCATGATGCATTTACTTAGTCTCCCAGTCTATTGTTGCTGCTGCCCTATCCCTCCATTTCCAGAGAACAAGGGATATGTAATAATGATTCGTAGAGCTATTCCTGTTTTTGTTTTACTTGCCATTATTTATATGCTTTCGTGTCCAAACAAAGATGAGGATAAGAGTTCACAACAAGGATTTGTTTGATTTATAATGAAATTGGTACTCAGCGCAGTTGAGCATGCCCGATATATGACCAGAGGTTATACAATTACATGCAAGTTGTGGAAATGGGATGACGTAGTTAAACCGGAGTTTGAAGAAGAGGTTTTGTTAAAGTTTAAATTGCATCTGAATGGAATGTGTTTTATAAGATATACAATTTTAGAAAGTTCTCATCTATGTACTTCAAGAAGAGCTTTCTACTCTTTAAAGTTTATGTACAAGATTTATATTATTAGGAAATGCGTTTCGCAACGTGTTTTAAGTTCAAATAAATTCGAAACATACACTCCCCATATAGACATATGGACTCCCCAGTAATTCAAGCTATGAAAGTGAATTTCGGACTAAGTATCTGTAACAGGCAAGGAAGTATAACAAGCAGTAATGAAGAGAATTATTAAAACTATTGTGTATTATTTTAATCTCATTATTAATGGAATATGCTACTTGCTTTCAGTAAAAAATATTATCTTATTAAATACAGCAATAAGAGCCAAATGGTGGTCTTATTTGGAGGCTCGCCTCCCATTCCTTCCTGGTTTCAATGGCATATTTTTTTTTTTAAAAAAAAAAACTTCCCCTGCTCCGGTCTACCTCACCTTGTTAGAATAAACAGTGCAATTGGTTTTTGGTTTCGGAAGAACTGAAACTATATTTCAAATATAAATAATTTAATTCAATATGAAAAAAAAATCATAAACACTTATGTATATACATAAGTAGGTTCAAAATATCAATATTTAGAAACCATATCAGAATTTTAATTATATTGGTTTAAAAATATATTTCTTAAATTACAAGTAAGCAAAGGCTATAGTCGTGCGGGGCCGACCATGTGATACCCTACAACACTACAATATGTTAGAATCCCCTCATGTCCAAATTCATTGTGGAAGATTTCGATATTGAAATAATGTCTTAGAGGCCTGCCCAGATCTTACCCTTATTTACGCACCCCGCCGTGTTGTTATATATTCGAAAAAAGTCACAAATTACAAGTAAGCAAAGGCTATAGTCGTGCCTGGCCGACCATGTGATACCCTACAACACTACAACATGTTAGAAGCTCCTCATGTCCAAATTCTTTTTGGAAGATTTCGATATTGAAATAATGTCTTAGAGGCCTGCCCAGATCTTACCCTTATTTACGCACTCCGCCGTGTTGTTATATATTCGAAAAAAAATCACAAAAGGCGTGTTCCATTTTACAGCTAAATATAATCTAATGGTCATCCAATATGCTCGACTTCTTTCCTGTACCTAACTCTCTCCCTGTAGAGCGACTGCAAAATCAGGAAAATGTTTTTTTAGTTCATTTGAACCCCTGAATTTAAATCTCCATAACAGTAGGCCTTAATTCTCATCCTAACGCTACCCCATGCAAAATTTCATGAGGATCGAACGATAATTGCGACAGTCAAATTAGTCAAATTGAAAAAATCTATGCGATAAAAAATATGACAAAAATTTAAAAAAAAATTTTATTGGCATATTTGTGCGCGATGTTCTTTGATGTTATCCTTTTCTGGCAAGAGATCATTGATGAGAATTGTGAAAATCAGTCAGCGGTTCTTGACTTATCAGCGATCTAACTAACATTCCCTTCTTTGATATATGAGATTGTATATATTTTGCTATATATGGGAAATTTTGAATATGAGCATCAATGTAACGGTCAGAAGTGACATTTTCGTGTATTTGTGATTTCGTCAGGACAAAAAATATTCGTGGTTTAGTGGAAAATTTCGTATTTTTTACAAAAAAGTTATGGTCTATTTTACCTGCTAAATGTGGTTCGATGACCATCCATCGCTTCTGCCCAGTCCTAAACACTAATTCCATGCAAAATTCCGCGCCGATTGGTCTATAATTGTGACCTGTAGAGCAACAGAAAAATCGAGTATTTTTTTTGTTTTTGGTCCATTTTAACCCCTAAATATTTTGCGATCATCTCCAAAAACAATAGGCTTCTATTCTGACCCTAAAAGGGTATAAAAAGGTTAAATTGCAACAAATAACAAATATTTAAAGTTTAATTATGAGAAAATATAATTGGGGGTTTTAGCATCCTCTTTGATTGCAGATACTCAAAGAGGAAAATAGCCCATTTTAAAATTCTCATTCTTAAGAAGGAAAAATATCTCATTTTAAAATGGCCATAACTCCTTAATATTGACATTTCGGGGGTTTTGCATCATTTTGATTGCAGATATTTAAAGATTCCTAATTAGACTTAAAGAAGATATTCTTATTTGGAGATCTCTTATTTCTAGATACCTGACAGAGTACTTTCTAATTATGGATATAAGGTCTTGATTTGCTAGGATTGTTTCGTTCTATGTGTTTACAGAATTTAGAAATCCAATGTTTCTGTCTTCGTAATTCATAAATAAATAAATAAATAAATAAATAAATAATATATCAAATAAATTTAATATTATTTTAATATACAAGGAATTAAATTAGGTTTTTGATTAAATTATTTAAAATCAGCTTCATTTTTTAGTTTTTCTCAATTTAAATGTTTTAAATCTTCGATTTTTAAGTACTATTTTGAACATAACTAAATCATTAACGTATGTTTTACATTTTTTATATGTTTTAAATTTTTCTTTTCAAGCTTGGAATATTTCATTTTCTAATTTTGGCCACAACTCCTTTGTTTGCATTATTAGTGCAAATAAATCTAAAATTTATTATTTAGCTTTCAAGGATAGCTTTATTATTGAGTTTTTCGAGTTTTCTTATTATACCCTTCACCATACTATGGAGGGTATATTAATTTTGTCATTCCGTTTGTAACTCCTCGAAATACTCATGTCAGACCCAACAAAGTATATATATTCTTGATCAGCGTAAAATTCTAGGACGATGTAGCCATGTCCGTCTGTCTGTCTGTCTGTTGTAATCACGCTATCTTTCGAAAAAATTGATATAGAAGGCTAAAATTTTGCACACATGTATATTGTGCCAGTAGGCAGGTTAAGTTCGTAAATGGGCCATGAAGGTCAACATTTTCATATAGCCCCCATATAACGGTACCTCCCGATATTCGGTATTTTGATGATTTTAGCGACATTATTCACAGGAATTGTTTCAAATTTGGCATTTGAACTTCGTAATGGATACTACAGCCCATGCCAGAAAATTGTCTGTACAGGTCCACATCTTCGTATAGCCCCCATATAACGGTACCCCGGTGTTTTGATGATTTTAGCTACATTATAAACAGATTTTTCTTCAAGTTTCGCATTGAAATATTGTAATAACTTATGAAAAAAGTTGCCTATGCAGGTCCACGTCGTCGTATAGGCATTCGGTATTTTTAAGATTTCAACAGAATTTTTAACGGATTTTATTTATTTTTTTTTCTGGAAATTGTCAAATTTGTACCAAATGGTGGAGGGTATTAAAAGTTCGGCCCGGCCGAACTTAATGAACATTTAATTTACTAACCTTGGCAATAATCTCCTAATCGTCAAGTCGGATCTCTTTCCGTCTTTCGTTGAAATGTATTAATTTGAAAGTGTTGTTTGGTCATTTTGAGGCCGTCAGTCCAGCCACAAATCCCAGATAGGAGCAACCCCATCGGGACCGTGGGAAGATTCTAATCACAAAAGAATCATAATCTTGGAACATCACACGAACCTTATTAATAGGGTAGAACGTCAGTTCATACCTACTAATGACAATTTGACAGCAGCAAACGAAAACCATATTAGGCATATCAAATATAAAGTGAATGAGAATTATAAGCAAAGCAACGAAGTAACACAGTAAACGAATAACACTCAAAACCGAGACTACAAAGAAAATTTCAAAAAAAATATTCCAACACACAAAATTTCGAAGCAATCACAACAACAATCGAATACAACTGGAAATTATCAGCACCTACAACAACACGACACACTTCGTTTTGAAATGTGTTTATTTGTTCTTCTTCGTTGATTGTGTGTTTTGTTGTTGCTTCGCACAACCAACCTCAACGTTGTAGTTCCCATAAGGGCTGTGTTTAGCGTTGCTTAACTAGAAATCAGGTAGTGGCTGGCTGAGTGAGACACTGGTAATTTAATTTTATTTAAATTTAAAAAAACTATTCCCCATACCGGGAATCGAACCCGGGCCTTCTGGGTGAAAGCCAGATATCCTAGCCACTAGACCATATGGGATATGTGTGATTCAAAGGCAAATGGTGGAAATGAATAGTTGGATATACCATTCATATGTAACTGTTAAACTATAGAAAAATGTGCTTGTTATGAATCATTGAGAAAAAATGTGGTTTGTTGATGAATACTTAAGTGGTGATAAATTGGAATATGTGTGTAGATATGTACATATGATGGGTGATGTGCTGGCTAGTAGTCGCGTACGTTTTTAATGAGTTCTTAAAATTTAGAAATATGCACAATTAAAAACAAACAAAAATATATTTAATTACCTCACTTAATTGTTGATACAAATTAGACCATAGCCAGAGACTCATTTCAATTATTTATTTTATTATATGAAAATTCTTTAAAAAATGTTTAAACCTTATTATAACAAATGTTAATGAAACTTGTTTACTGCATAAATGTACCAATAATAAAATTAATAATATAATAAAATTATTTGTTAAATTTCTTAAAAAAAAGCAAGAGGGTTCCGATATGCATATATCCTAAGCAATTGAGAATTATTATAAATTCACACATTTTAGGGGTCACGCCATAAAGATTAGACCTACTAAATATATTTCACTAGATCTAATACTGAGGAATAGTTACACATTTGATGAAAGTTCTAAGTATTTAATATATTTCCTTTTTTTGTAGAGATTCGAAAATCACTGGGTCGTATTCGCCCCTGACTTGACTCGGATATAAGTATGTGTCGAGGGATAACATGAGACATATTAAGAGAGAACATATCTATTTGTCGGCTTAGAATTGTAAGATTAAGTTCTTTAGAATTTTGCTAATTACACTGTGCAGTAGAGCTAAACATGGAATACAGGTGTATCGGTGTTTTGAAAGTCTACGTCGCAAAGCAACCTGAATTTTCACGAAATGGAAAGAATGGAGGTGGGATTAGAACCTGAATAGAACCCTATTGCTCTTGGAGATGATCGCATAATATTTAGGGGGTTGAAATGGTCGAAAAACTGAAAAATTTCCTGATTTTGCAGTTGCTCTACAGATCGCAATTATAGACCAATCGATGCGAAAATTAGCATGGGCGTTTGTAATTATCGAAATAATCATTTTAGAGCTAACAAAGTATATATTCTTGATCTGTTGTAATCACACTAGAGTCAAAACGAATTAAGATAGAAAACTAAAAAGTTACACAGATTAGTTTTTTTGAGTAGAGGCAGGTCAAGTTCGAAGATGGGCTACACGGCACCCCCCGATATTCGGTATTTTCATGATTTTTCAATGGAATTATCAGAATTTCTACACAAGGAGTTATTTGCGGGTACTTTACCACCTGTAAGAGAATTGTCTATATAGGTCCACAATATCGTATATTCCCCATGTAACGGTACCTCCCGATATTCGGTATTTTGATGATTGTAGCTAAAATTCTCAATGGAATTGTCTGAAAATACTCACAAGCAGTTCCTTTTGATTACTTTATCCTCTAGAAGAGAATTGTCAATTTCAATGGAATTGTCTGAAAATCCTCACAAGAAGTTTCTTCTGAGAAGTTTGCCCCTGGAAGAGAATTGTGTATATATGCCCAAGATATCATATATACCCCATATAACGGCACCTCCAGATATTCGAAATTTTGATGATTTTAGCTACATTATTTATTATTCGGAATCGATACTACAGCCCACGACAAAGAATTATTTATGCAGGTCCACTTTGTATATCTCCCATTTAAGTAGTATTTTTTGACGGATTTTTATACCCTACACCACAAGGTGGTCAGGGTATTATGTCTTTGTGCATTTGTTTGTAACAGACAAAAGGAAACGAGATAGACCCATAGATCCTTTTGATGATCTGCATAGAATCACATTCTGAGTCGATTAATGCATGTCCGTCCGTATGTCCGTCTGTCCATGAATTTTTGTGAACAAAGTACAGTTCGCATTTATTGCCCGATTCAGATCAAATTTTGCACAAATCATTTGTTTGGCCCAAGGACGAACCCTATTGAAATTGGAGATAATTGGTAAAAATTTAGATATAACTCCCACATACATCTTCGTCCGATTTGTCTTTTATTGGGCACCAAACGTGTAATATCAGCCCGAATAGTATGGAATTTTGCACATACAACCAAATTAGGCCTGAAAATAAGGATGCCAAATTTGATGGAAATCGATTCAGATATAGCTATAGCTCCGATATATATTGTTCATCCGATTTGTTGTTTTAGTCCTCCGCAGCCGTAATATGCACTCTGTAACAACAATATTTGGGGAAATATATCAAATACAGCTCAGAAATATCTTTGCTAAATTTTATCGAGATCGGTTCAGATTTGGATATAGCTCCCATATATAACTTCGTCCGATTTACCTTTTATTGTTCACCAAACGTCTAATATTTGCCCAAATGGATGAAATTTGGCACTTACGACCGAATTGAGTCTGGAAGCTAGTATGTCAAATTTGGTGAAGATCGGTTCAGATATAGCTATAGCTCCCATATATATTGTTCATGCTCCCATATATATTGTTCATCCGATTTGTTACTTTTGTCCTCCGCAGCCTTAATATGTACTCCGTAATAACGATATTCAGGAAAATATCTCAAATACAGCTCAGAAATATCTCTGCTAAATTTTATCGAGATCGGTTCAGATTTGAATATAGCTCCCATATATAACTTCGTCCGAGTTACCTTTTATTGTGCACCAAAGGTCTAATATTTGTCCAAATGGGATGGAATTTGGCTCTTACGACCGAATTGAGTCTAGAAACTAGTATGTCAAATTTGGTGAAGATCGGTTCAGTTATAGCTATAGCTCCCATATAAATTGTTCATCCGATTTTTTACTTTTGTCCTCCGCAGCCGTAATATGCACTCCGTAACAACGATATTCAGGGAAATATATGAAATACAGCTCAGAAATATCTTTGCCAAATTTTATCAAAATCGGTTCAGATTTGGATATAGCTCCCACATATATCTTTATCTGATTTCAAATTAATTTTGCACCAAATGGGCGATACAAGTCCGAATTTTAAAGATATAAATGATTCGGCATATTGCGGAGCTCTACAAAATTAGCAAAGTGGTGTAGGGTATTATAAAGTCGGCCCCACCCGACTTTAGGACTTTCTTTACTGGTTTTTTAATTATTCAATTCTAAATCTTTTAAATTTTTGGAGTAAAGACGTTTTTACGTGAATTTATTCGAAAATCTACTATAAAACAAGTTGTAGAAGAAGAACGTCCAGGACAGATATATTCATCAAAATTCATTATAAGTCATCAAAATGAAGAATTTCCATATTTCATTATATTTATATCAAGAGAATGTCTGCACCAATGCAGAGCTGACGAAAATAATATAAAGATATAACTTTAGAGAGTACTAGAATTATTATTAAAACTAGCTTTTAAAAGAATTAAATAAATTATACATAGACATCGATTGGTTGGTTTTAACAAAAACAGAGAATACATTCTAACTCAGCAATGCTGCAAAGACACAATCATATAATATGCAATATTTTTTGTTCTCCAGACGCAACGTTTCGTAGAAGAATCAAAATTAGGTAATTGAGTTATTCTACCTTAAGATAGACATTGAACAAATGTCAACAAAGATTTCTTATTAGATTAACAATTCGATTCAGGTAAAAAACACCTCAGTGGTAGAATGTCTTTTAAAATTCTAATGTGTGCCGATAGTCTATACAATACATACCCCTATACATAAATACATATGTACATTAATATGTCTGTCGCACACACATTTTATATTCGAGCACTAAAGAAATTATCGCTGTTAAAAATAGCCACAAAAGATCGTGTTGTTGTAAATGTGTGTTTTTTCTTTCCTTTGCGTGAGTTTTGTTTGAGTTTTAAATACACATTCTTTATTTCAGTGTTATTTCTTTATAGCTTGGCCTGTATTCCGCTGTAAATAATTCTCATTCGCTCCAAAGTGAATATATCTCAAATAGTTTTCCTTTGGAGTTGTCAATTTGTCATTAGTAGGTATGAACTGACGTTCTACCCTATTAATAAGGTTCGTGTGATGTTCCAAGATTATGATTCTTTTGTGATTAGAATCTTCCCACGGTCCCGATGGGGTTGCTCCCATCTGGGATTTGTGGCTGGACTGACGGCCTCAAAATGACCAAAACAACAACTTTCAAATTAATAAATTTAAATAAAAAACAGGTCTCGAGGAAGGGTGACATCGGAGACAGACCTTACTTGACGATCGCCCTATATAATCGCTCTTGGTGTCCTAGACAAAATTTTTCTTTGAAGTAGTGTGTAACTGAACGCATATCGAGTCAATTTTATTTTGGATTTTGTTTCAAGTGTTATAACTCTACATGTATATGTACACATCTAATAGGACGCTTGGGTACATTTATTTTTTAAGGATTCTCGGATAAGGGTAAATTTTGTTTGTGATAATTGACTAGTTCATATTTAAATTAAAAATTGTGGGTAGACCTTTAAAAATAATGTTTTTTGGAAAGAAACTGTTCTACTTAGACATATAGCTTCTTCTGAGATTTATAGTGAAAATTTATGTAAAATATTACTTCTTTTGACACCTTTCCCCCAAAATGAAATTTTATGTTGCTTTCAGGCGTCAACTCGAAAAAAAGTCCGTGGAATAATTTATCAAAAATTAGTAAAGTTGGGAACATTGATGATGAAATTTTATGATCATTTTTCCAAAATTAAGATTTTTTTGAATTTTGCATTAACTTACTTTTAACACTGCCTAACTTGAAAATGTGTTTTTAATTAGCTTCGAAGTCCTGGCGCTTAGGTAAGATTTAAGGTGGGAATACATAAAGCTCTTATTTAGTTGGTTAAAGTCATCGGCTGGCTTCTTCGGAAGTGAACAAATGAGCCTAGGGCCAAAATCAAACTAAGTCAACCAAAAACTCCCTTGTTCATCTACGAAGTAGCCAGCCTATGACTTAAGCCAGTCAAATATGCACTTTATGTGTTTCCACCCTTATACTTCTGGTGTTTTCTGAGACCTATAGTAGAATTTTCTGACAAATAATTTTGTAGGACATTTTGACTTGCTACGATACCGCTTAATGGACGTTTTTAACTAAATTTAAAGAAAGGAACAAAAACTCGTTTGAGGGTAAAAGTAATCCCCCGAAAAAAGGAGGTACCATTATATGTGGGGTAACGAAGACGTAGATCTGCATAGATAATTGTCTCTCATAGAATGAAGTATCCATTACGAACTTCAAATACGAAATGTGAAATAATTCGGCTGAAAAATGCCGCTTAAGTAATCAAAATACCGAATATCGGGCGGTATTGTTATATGAGGCTATACGAAGACGTGAACCTACATAGGTAATTATCTGTCATATGCTGTAGTACCGATTCCGAACTTCAAGTACGAAATTTGAAACAATTCCGGTGAAAACTTTCGCCAAGCCATTAAAATACCGAATATTGACACCTAATGTTATATGGGAGCTATACGAAGACGAGGACCTGCATACGCAAGTTTCTGTCATAGGTTGGAGTATCCATTACGAACTTCAAATACGAAATTTGAAACAATTCCGGTGAATAATAATGCTAAAATCATCAAAATATTGAATATCGGGAGGTACAGTTATATGGGGGCTATACGAATGCATGAACCTGAATATACAATTTTCTTTCATAGGCTGAAGTACCCGTTAGCAAGATCAAATACGAAATATGAAACATTTCCGGTGAATAATGTCGTCAAAATCATCAAAATACCGAATATAGAGAGAGACAGTCATATGGGGGTTATACGAAGACGTGGTCCTGCACATGCAATTTTTTGTCATAGGCTAAAGTACGGATTAGGCAAATCCAAATTTGAAACATTTCCAGTGAAAAGTTAAAAATCGAAATACCGAATATCTAGAGGTACATGTGTATGGGGACTGTACCAAAACTTAGACCTATATTTAATTGGAAATACATGCTGCCAATTTGCAGCAAATTCGGGTCAAAACTGTGACTAAAACATCCAGAAAACCTTAGATCTTTCGGTACAGTTATATGGGGGCTATACCAAAACGTGGACCTATATGGTCCTCTTACAATACCAAAAGTCCTGCAAACCTAACACACATCTGAGTAAAATTTTATCAACCTACTACATTTCGTTCGGAAGCTAGAGTGATTTCCAGAGGAGACCCATAAGACATAGACTTTTATGACATCGAATTTTATGCTGATCCAGAATATATATATACTTTGTGGGGTCTAAAAATAATATTTCGTGGTGTTACAAGAGGACAAACTTAATATACCATCTATATTATGGCGGAGGGTATAAAAATCGTGTTGTTATCTGAAATATTTCTCAAGACTGCATATAGCAAAAATGATTAGATATCAAGGACCCTTAATCTGAAGACCTCAAAAACTAGGAAGAGGTTATGTAAACTTCCAAAACAGTCCTAAACGCCCACAAGAAATAACCTAAAATAGTAAATAACGTCCTTCAGCCACAAATCATCAACAATTGTTCCACATGTGGGGTTTGGAAAAATCTGAATTCAAATTATTTGGATCAAGTAGAAATAATATGATGTATAAAAAAAGCTTTGCTTTGGAAACTTTATCAAATGGATTATGTTTCCTATTGTCCAAAAGATGACCTATATTTACAATCTCTCTCCCTAAATTAAAAGAAAAACACTCTTTAAACATTTAATCCTTTCCCCATACACACTAACATTAAAATTCCACAATTCCTGGAAACATTTTCCATTAGTGACCAATATATGAGGATAATAGCAGCAACAACAACAATAATAACATCACTTACAATCACGTGCAAAGCCTTAACACAATTCCCCTTCTTATACAACAACAATAACACTCCATATAACAAAAGGATCTCACGAAATGCTATGCAGGACATTTTGAAAGGTTGGAAACGTTAGGTAAACAGAGACAACGGGGGGGGGGTTAGTCAAAACGACATGACAAAAAAACCTGCAGCAAGAGCAATTGCATGCCTATTTGTTATTAATGGAAATAAAATAGAAATCACAAAGAATTTTTATTAGAAACTTTAGCCTGTGTCCCCCCAAACACACACGCCGTACTGTATGCATGGTCGTTTCCCCCTCTCAAAAAAACGAATGAAAAAGGGTTTGTTTGTTATGCAGACGAATGAGGGGGAGGTGGGGCGACAAAGGTGTGTTCCGTATTCCACCATTGTCCTTTGAGCGTGTATCTAGTTTACGGTTTGGCGAGATTGTTGAATGTTGCTGTTGACTAAAGCAACAACAAAACCGTAAGAAACAACCGAATAACATCCAAACAAACAAAGGTAAACAAGTGGGAGGTCACATTAATTGAGATGAGGTGGAACTGTTGGGGTTATAACAGAAAAAAAGAATACTCTACGGCAGAACGAAAAAAAGGTTATGGGGGTGTTACTATAACCTGGTACACTAATAATATTAGCAACGCCAACAAGCCAACAAATTTTTTGTGTGTTTGTTTAAACAGCTGTTGTTGTTAGGCACGTTAAGCTAACACACAATCACACGTGTTAGCGGAATAGCATATGTTTCGGCTTAACACTGAAACACTGTGGAAAGTTTGTTTAGGTCGACTTAAAAAAATTGCAATTACTAACCCTGCCGTCTTGTTTTAAACTTTTAAGTACATATATATTCATTTTGTCATTCCATGTCATGTCATAACGATCTTAGACCAAACGAAGTATATACATTCTTGATCAGCGTAAAATTCTAAGACGATTTAGCCATGTCCGTCTGTCTGTCTGTTTTAATCACGCTATCTTTCGAACGAATTGAGATAAAAGGCTAAAATTCTGCACACATGTTTATTTTGCCAGTAGGCAGGTTAAGTTCGTGAATGGGCCATGTAGGTCCACGTTTTCATATAGCCCCCATATAACGGTACCTCCCGATATTCGGTGTTTAAATAATTTTAGCGACCTTATTTACCGGAATTGTTTCATATTTGGCATTGGAAGTTCGAAATGGATACTACAGCCTATGCCAGAAAATTGTCTGTGCAAGTCCAGGTCTTCGTATAGGCCCCATATATCAGTACCTCCTTATATTCGGTATTTTGACGATTTTACGTACAATACCCACTGAAATTGTGTGAGATGTCGTATTTGAAGTTCGTAATTAAAGCTACAACCTGTACAGAAAATTGTCTATACAGGTCCAGGACTTCGTATAGCTCCTATATAACGGTACCTCCCTATGTACGGTATTTTGATGATTTTTGCTACATTATTCACCGTTTATTTCAAGTTTCGAATTTGAATATGGTAATGGCTTGTGACAAACAATGCCTATGTAGGTGCACGTCGTACAGGCTCTAATATAACGGCTATATTCGGTATTTTTAAAATTAATATTTGGCGAATGTTATCTTTTTCGAAAAATTTCAAATTCGTTCTAAATGGTGGAGGGTATTCAAAGTTCGGCCCGGCCGAACTTACTGCTTTTTTACTTGTTAGTATTAAAAATGTGCATTTGTTCAGTTTAAAAAAAATGTTAAACTAAATTTTCAGACTTTCAGGTTTTTATTTTTATAGAATTCGCAAGAATCTACTAGTTTTGCAATGTTTTCGATATCATAAACTGGAAATCGGTTGTCGTAGTAAAAAGTTTTACATTCTTGCAGTTCTCGAATAGACCAAAGGTTTTATATATTATTCAAGTTTTTACTTTTTTATACCCTCCACCATAGTATGGAGGGTATATTATGTTTGTCATTCCGTTTGTAATAACTAGAAATATACATTTAAGACCCCACAAAGTATATATATTCTTGATCAGCATAAAATTCTATGTCGATTAATCAATGTCCGTTCTTCTGTCCGTCTATCCGTGTGTGGAAATCACTCTAGCTTCCGAACGAAATAAATTAGGTTGATAAAATTTTACTCAAATGTGTTCTATATCTGCAGGACTTTTGGTATTGAAAATGGGTCCATGTAGGTCCACATCTTCGTATGGGACCATATAACGGCACATCCCGATCTGCGGTATTTTGATGGTTCTAGCGACATTTTTTACCGGAATTATTTCAAAATTAATATTTAAAGTTCGTAATAGATGCTACGGCTTAAGACAGAAAATGGGCCATGTAGGTCCACGTCTTCGCATAGCCCCCGTATAAGGGTACCCCCGATATACGCTATTTTGATGATTTTAGCGACATTATTTACCGGAATTGTTTCAAATTTGGTATTTGAAGTTTGTAATAGATACTGCAGCATAAAACAGAAAATGGGTCATGTAGGTCCGCGTCTTCGTATAGCCCCCATATAATGGTACCCCCCGATATTCGTTATTTTGATGATTTTAGCGACGTTATTTACCGGAACTATTTCAATTTGACATAAAATTGTCTGTGCAGGTCCACGTCTTCGTATAGCCCCCATATAACGGTACCTTCTGATATTCGGTATTTTGATGATTTTAGCGACATTATTTACCGGAAGTGTTTCAAATTTTGTATTTGAAGTTCGTAATGGATGCTATACGAAGACGTAGACTTGCACAGACAATTTAGGCTGTAGTATCCATTACGAGCTTCAAATACCCAATTTGAAACATTTCCGGTGACATATGCCGCTAAAATCGTCAAAATACCGAATATTGGGAGGTATATTCTATTTCGTATCTGACATAAGTTTGAAAAAATATTAGAACGTATCAGATTTGGTTTTTATATCGACTACTATCTACTATCGTTATAAGGGGTACCATCCTAATAGATCTTCTGTTAATAGAAGTATTGAAATGTGCCGAGTTTGAAAGTAATCGAATGCTCATTTCGCGTTTTTAATGTGCTTAATGGTGATTCCAAATGTTGACCCGTCGTGTTAATGGAAATATTCAAGTGTGCTAAATGAAAAGATAATCGGACTCTTAGTTCAAATTTTATAAACGTTATAATTATTCATAATCTTGACCCTTTGTGGGAGAGGTACCAGAAGGAGTGGTCCGATATTTATCATCTTCACACGATATCTTGATTAAGTATAAGTATTGGGATGAGTGAAATTTGAAAAGAATCGGATGCTCATTTCGCGTTTTGCGAGCTTCATTGTTATTCAAAATATCGACCTGTTGTGGGGATACCAGAAGTAGTAGTTCGATGTTTCCCATCTTCACACCAGATCTTTTGTTAACAAAAATGTTGGAATGCGTGAAATTTCAAGACAATCGGACTCTTATTTTGCTTTTTATAAGAGTTATAATTATTCCAAATTTTGACCATTTGTGGGTTTACACAAAATTCGAATGATCCTTTTTCTTTCCATGAGGTAAATTATTTTCCTTGAAAAATTTGCCCTTTTGTGGGGGATGTACCCAAAGAAGTGGACCGATTTTGTCCATCTCTGAACTCGATCTAAGATTACCAATAATATTGCGATGTTCTAAGTTTGGACCAAATCGGATATTCCCATCGAAAGTTATCGTGCGCACCAGCTGGCCAGACAGATGGACGGACATTGCTAGATCGACTCTAAATGTTCTGAAATGGATTTGGTCCAAAGAGACCTAGGGTCTAAATCAAGTATTTTGATGAGGTACGTTTTGGTCTTATCAAATGATGGCTGAGGGTAGAATGAGTTTTTCAAGCTAAATTCTTCCTGGCCCCAGTCTTGGCTATGTCGGTGCCCTGAACTGAATCTTTGTGAAATTCTTTGGGAAAACCTTCCACCAACGAATTACGCCACTTCTGAAATGTTCTTTAATCTTCCCATTGAAAATTTAATTTTTTTGCTGGTTGGGCCCTCATCGAAAGGTTTTGAAATGGCGCACGTCCCTGGCCTCTACCATGGCTGAGGCCATCCCGTTTATATATTTTTATCATCATAATATATCATTTTATGCCCCATAAAATATATATTCTTGATCAGCATACAATTCTATGATAAAACTTAAAGGATAGCACAGTTTTCTACATCATGCTCATATTTAAATCTCCCCCACTGTAACTGCGCTTGGTTATAAATAAAAGTAATTCTATTCACGAGACCAACTAAAAAGTCTCAAAACGCCAGGTAATCTTCATTCACAATAGGGTAGGCTTGTAGACCTGGAATTTGGTCAAAAAGTTAACGACCATAATGCACGATTCGTTTTCTTTCCATGCTCTCCATTATTATTGTTATTGGGCATCAAATTGATGCGGCGCTTCATTGCGCCGCCAACAAATGCCCGTGGAAGGAAAAGAGTTACAATTTGCTTTTATTTGTTGGCAGTTCATTTTTATTAACTCCAAAGTAATTGTCGATAGACATTCAGGAGTGCTGGTTGGTTGGTGGAGGTATATTGTATTTCGAACGTAATTTTCCACTTAAATAACAAAGTGAAAATTTGAAATGTCTACCTAGGTATTTATAAATATTTTGTGTAAACACGTGATGGCCGCTTGTGGGCAATCCTACCCTGCCCTACCCCTTTACCCGCATCTCTATGAATGAATGAATTGTTTTTCAACAAGCGCAGAAAAATGCCTAGAGGGCAGCAAGCAAGCAAAGCAAACACAAAAGAGAATGAGCTAAAAACTTGTTTTTTGATGTTTGTTGTTGCTGTTCTGCTCTATTGTTTGATTGTCTAAAGAAGCGTGTCTGGTCGATGGCGTTATTTTTCTTGATTTAATTTGGGACACTGTATAATGTGTGTGTGTGGATGGATGGATGTTTGTTCGTTCGTTTGTTTGTTTGCCCACGTAGAGATTCAATAAATATTAAAATAGTGTTTGAACAAAATGTTTACCAACAATCCCGTATTGTCTAGTGGTTAGGATATCCGGCTCTCACCCGGAAGGCCCGGGTTCGATTCCCGGTACGGGAAATAAATATTTTTTAATTTTTTAAAGTTTTGGATGAAAGGTAAACTTTAAAGGCATTATAGTTGTTATGGAGATAAGTTCGCTCACGACGATGATGGTAAATTTTGGATAAAATTGTAGTAAATTAGACCAAGAAGTGGAACCCTTATGTGAATGTCTCCATCAATCTTAATAAAAGAGTTAAGTAATTGACTGGCTGACTTTTTGACTGACTGGCGGACTTAACGATTCATCAACGCCCAGAAACGAAACGGCTGAAGCTAGAGTCTTGAAATTTTGAGTGAGGGCCACTCTTGGTCCGAAGGCTGGATTTTTGGAAATCCGTACTAGAACGGTACGAAAAGTATTAAAAGGTACTAAATATGGTAACCTTTGTATTTGAGGAAGCAGTAGTGCTAAAACATTGCATTGAGGGTCTCTGAAGGAGTGTATGAAAGATGCGCCAAAGGGGTTTTTGGAAATTCGAACTAGAAGTGAATGGAAAGTACTGAAATTTACTGCATTTGGTGTCATTTCGTATCATGTGAACGGTTAGAGCTAAAAAAATTAAATTTTGAATGGAAATCAAGTTGGAAAGGAAGAAGAGCGGAAGTAAGGAGGTAGTTTTGGAAGTATGTACTAATGTATACGAAAAGTACTAAACGGTACTTAATTTAGCACAATTTGGATTTGGAACAACGGATGGAGTTGGAATCTTGAAATTTGAAATTAACATTACTGGAGGAATGTAGGATTGGGATATGAAGGAAGTTTTCAAAATCTGTACTTATTTGCACGAAAAGTACTACATGCTACTAAATTTGTTACAATTAAGATTTTGTGTAAACGAATAGAGCTGGAAATCTGAAATTTAGAAATAACATTACTATGGCATTCTAGGACTGAGGAATATATGTTGTTTTGGAAATTCGTACTTATGTGTACTAAATTTGGTACAATTTGAATTTTGGGCGAATCGGTAGAGTTGGAATATTGAAATTTTAAAATAAGATTTCTATTGGACCGTAGCTATGAAAATTTGTACTTAAATAATAAATAAAGTACAATTTGGATTTTGGGCGAACCACACTAAAATTTAGAATTTGGATTACTGTGGGAGTGTTGAATTGGGGTATGTAGGAAGCTTTGGAAAATAGTACCCACGTGTACTAAATGGTACAAAATTTGGTACAAATAGGAATTGTGGTGAACAAATGATCTGGAGTTCTAAAAAATGAAATGAGAGTTACCGATGGATGGTGCAGGATAAATGGACCTAAGGGTTTTTGGAAATTCCCACTTTAAGGTTACGAAAGGTTCTAAAAAGATACCAAGCTCCTAAAATTGTACCATTTGTAATTATTTGACTAGATAGAGAAATGGAAATTTGGTATAAGAATCAAAGTTAGAAGTAAGTTTGATATATGAAGATGGTTTTTTTTTTAAATGTGTACTAAGTGTGCGAACTGTACTAAATGGTACTAAATTTGGACAATTTGGTTTAAAGTGAACGGATGAAGCTGAAAACTTGAATTTTGTATTGCGGTCCCTGTTTGTGGTAGATTTATGATAAAGAGGTGGTTTTAAAAATGTTCACTACAAGTGGACGAAAAGTACTAAATAGTATTATATTTGGTACAATTTGGTATTGGGAGAACAGTGCTTGTAGCTTGAAATTTTGGATAAGGACTGCTTTCCGTTTGTAACGTTGACATATGGATGTGGTTTTGGAAGTGTTTACTATAATTGTACTAAAGGTACTGAATGGTACTATATTTGGCATTGTTGAAGGGATACATATTATATAATATTTATTTATATACATTTCTGATGGTATATTTTGATTGTGGTGGTGGTTCGGACATGCGTCCTATATTTGTACGAAAAGTGCAAAGTGGTTCTAAATTTGGTATTTGGTAAAGAAGTAGGGTTCGAATCCTCAAATTTGATATTAATATCTCTGTTGGCATCTGTAATTGTGATATGGAGGTAGTTTTGGAAATGTGTACTATAATTGTACAAAAAGTACTAAATAGTGCAATATTTGGTATTAGAGGAAGGGACAGAGATAAAATTCTGAAATTCGAAAGATACATTTCTGAAATATTTAGATTACTGATGGAGTCTGTATTTGAGATTTGGCGGTGGTTTGGAAATGAGTTCTATATTTGTACGCAAAGTACTAAATGGCACTAAAATTGGTATTGCGTGAACGGATTGAGATACAATTCTACAACTTAAAATTAAGGGCACTGTTAATATCTGGTATTGAGATATGGAGTTGGTTTTGGAAATATGTTCTACAAGTTCATGAAAAGTACTAAATAGTACTATATTTGGAACAATTTGGTGTTGGGTGAAGTGCTTGAAGTTTAGAATTTTGTATTAGGTCCGCTGTTCATGTGTAGCCTTGACATATGGAGGTGGTTTTGGAAATATGTACTATAATTGTACGAAAAGTGCTGAGTGGTATTAAATTTGGTATTGGGTGAAGGGATAGAGATAAAATTCAGATATTTTGTTTGAGATTTGGCGGTGGTTTATAAATGCGTCCTATGTTTGTACGAAAAGTACTAAACGGTACAAAATTAGATATTGCGTGCAGATATAGGACTAGAATCCTCCAATTTGATATTGAGGTTTCTGTTGGTATCTGTAATTGAGATATGGAGGTGGCATTGAAAATATGTACTATAATCGTACTAAATTTGGTATTCGATGAAGGTATGGAGGTGGAATCCTGAAATTTGATATGGATGTCACTGACGGTGTCTGAAGTTGAGAAAAGGAGCTGCGTATGGAAATGCGTACTAGTCACAGTTGGTATTTCAGTTTGAGATATGGAGATAGTTTTGAAAATGCGTATTTTAACTGTACGGAAAGTTCTTAGTGCAACTATATTCTTAGTTCTTAGTGCAACTAAACTAAAGTAACTGTTGGATATAGGATATATTTTTCATTTCATATTTTGAGAGAACTAGAATCAAGATTCATTCGTCGGCAAAAGTTCCACCATTATAAATAACCTTCCATCATTCGGAATACATTTGGAAATTAAAAAAAAAAAATAAAATAAATAAATGAATATTTAACTAAATAAAATAAAATCCGTTAAATATTCTGTTAAAATCCGCAAAAATACCGAATATATCCGTTATATTGGGGTTTATACGAATCCGTAGACCTGCATTGGCAACTTTTGTCATAAGCTATTACAATATTCAAATACGACACTTGAATAAAAATCCTGTGAATAATGTAGCTGAAATCATCAAAATACCGAATAGGGAGGAACTGATATGATTCCCAAATACGAAATTTTAAAATACGAAATTTTAAAAAAATTCCGATAAATAATGTCGCTTAAATCATAAAAATTCCGAATATCGGGTGGCGCCGTTATATAGAGGCTATACGAAGACGTGGGGCTGCATAGCAATTTCTTGTCATAGGCTGTAGTACCCATTACGTATTCTAAATACGAAATTTGAAACATCCCCCGTGAGTAAAAGCATTAACATATCGAATATCGGGGGTACCATTGCTATACGATATCGTGGACCCATATAGACATTTCTCTTCCAGAGAGACAATTCCATTAAAAAATGTAGCTGATATCATCTAAATACCGAATATAGGGAGGTACCGTTATATAGGAGATATACGATATCGTGATCCAATATAGACAATACTCTTCCAGGGTGTAAGGTACTCAGAAGGAACTTCTTTTGAGGATTTTCAGACAATTTCATTGAAAAAATTTGGCTTCAAAATGCCGAGCTTGTCCTGCTTGCAGACAAAAGACTGATCTATGCAAAATTTTAGCTTGCTGTCTTTGTTCGTTTTGACTCTAGCGTGATTACAACTGACGAACAGGCAGACGGACGGACAGGGCTAAATCATATTGTAATTTTAGGCTAATCAAGAATATATATATTTGTTATGTCTAAAATAATTATTTCGATGAGTGACAAACGGAATGACGAACTTAATATACCCTCCATACTATGTATGGTGAAAGGGAAAACATATGCATTACAAGGTGGCTAAGATTTCTGTCTTCGATAAACTCAGCTGCTTAGCACTTTATTGAGTCGTATCAGACTAATATTTTATTTTTGTCTGTCATAAATATAAAATCAGAATCGAAAAAATGTTTATTTCGATGAATAAACCACAGTGCCATCATATTTCAACATAACGCCTAAAAGTATGCTCTAGATTTTGCCTAAAATTCATATTAATTTTTCACTTAAAATGTTATCAATTTTACCACTGCAATGCTATACATTTCGTTTTTTACGATACTATTATTTCTGTGGCATAACAAGGTGTTCATGTAGAAAATGAAAATCAGCGCGGTAGACGGTGCTCACCCCACCTTGTATTTATTATCACAGGTCATGTCTGCACGCAAGTTGACAGCAAACAAGCTGGGAAGTAACGGCAGCAAATGCAAGAAAAATCGTCACGTCACCTTCACATGACGGTCGCATAAATGTTTATGCTGTTTGTTGGTTTTTCTTTTTTTGCAAAAAGAATGGCTCACATACCACTAGCGGAAAACTGTGTCAAAATGTTGGTAATCTATTATCGTGGCCTACGACGACTGTATTTTACGGCTTTTGATTTCAAATTTCAATTTACTTAAAACACGCATTTGGCATTCTGGCCAGTTCATTGTTTTGCATTAGAATAAAAATTTATTGAAATGAAAGTAAAAATTATAACAACGCCCTGCAACTGATTGAATGAAATGAAAAATAAATAGTGTGTCGGAAAATGCCTTACATTTACAAGGGGAAGTCAGGCTAGCAGTCATTGATGGATTTTTTGTTTCAGTATGGGCGAAGAAAAAAAATATTTATTTCCCGTACCGGGAATCGAACCCGGGCCTTCCGGGTGAGAGCCGGATATCCTAACCACTAGACAATACGGGATTTTGATTGTTATCGATGGCAGAAGAATTTTGAATATTTTTAGCCATATTTGTTTTATTTTTAGAATGGGGCCATCTGTGGTTGGTTGCCTTTGCAGATGGTGTTGATATTGGTTTCCATGGGTTCTCATTTTGTGTTCTTACTATAAATGTTTGGCAAAGTGAAGAAAAATTAATATTTGGAAATGTTTGTATTTATTGAAAATTTATATTTTGGGTAAATTATTTTTCATTATTGGCCCCAGATCATTCACAAAAGATCAATAAATAATTAATCGATTAAACTTAATTGGGCGCCATACCCGTAAATTCTTTTCTCAGAAATCTTGCAAACGAGGAGGAAACTTTCATAGGAGTTATTTCAGATACTGAATCTACATTGACTATTATTTGCGAGGATGTTTTCTACCCATTAATATATTTAAAAAAATCTTATCTAAACACCAGAAATTTTTGAATAAAAATACATTTTGGGGTTAAATCCTTACTTTATGTGACTTTAGGCAATTTTTTTCTGCAAAGCATTATTTTAGGAGGAGGTTATCAAAGGCAAAAATATTCCTCATCCATATTCCACCATACATAGTATGGAGGGTATATTAAGTTCGCCATTCCATTTGTAACTCATCGAAATAATAATTTTAGACATAACAAATTATTCTAAGACGATTTAGACCTGTCCATCCGTTCGTCTGTCCGTCTGTTGTAATCACGCTAGAGTCAAAACAAATAAAGATAGGAAGCTAAAATTTTGCACAGATTAGACTTGTGTCTGCAGGCAGGTCAAGTTCTAAGATGGGCTATATTGGTCCCCATATAACGGTTCCTCCCTATATTCGGTATTTTGATTATTTTAGCTACATTTTTCAATGGAACTGTCTAAAAATCCATACTAGAAGTTCTTTCTAAGCACTTTAACCCCAGGAAGAGAAATTTCTATGTAGATCCACGATATGGTATAGCCCACATACAATGGTAATCCCCAATATTCGACATTTAGACGCTTTTTGGAACATTATTCACCGGAGTTGTTTCAAATTTCGTATTTAGAGCTTGTAATGTGAACTACCGACTATGTCTGAAAATTATCTATGCAGGCCCAGGACTTCGTATAAGACCCATATATCAGTATCTCCCCATATTCGGTATTTTAAAGTTTTTTTTTTGTTAAAAGAATTTTTAACGGAATTTATTTTTTGAAAATTTTAAAATTCGTTCTAATCAGTGGAGGGTATTCAAGCTTCGGCCCGGCCTCAACTTACTGTTTTTTTACTTGTTAAATGTGTGTCGAATCCGACATAGAATCACTTTCTGCATGTCAGTCCGTCGGTCCGTCTGTCCATGAATTTTTCCAGGTCGCATTAATTATTCGATTCAGATAAAATCTTGAATCGAAAATACCACTGCCAAAGTTTATTAAGATCAGTTCAGATTTTTATATACCTTCGATATACATCTTCATCCGATATATTATATACAGGTCGTATACATCATCCGATCGTCACGAAACATTTTATTGAGTTAGGGTCGGAAGATTTCTTTTTGAAGATTTCCGCAAAATATGTAAGGGTTTGACCAAAATTTCCTATTTTGGACAATCGCAGTATAGGTCACAATTACAGACCAATAGTCACGGAATTTTGCATTAGGTTGCTGTTTAGGTCAAGGCAAAAGCCTCGTATATTAGATGGTTTTCAGATAATATTTTGCGGGTAAAATTGACCACATGTTTTCTGTGAATTTTTTTGTGAATACCTATCAGCAAGACAGAGTGCGTAAATACAGGTCCAAAACCAAAGGTAACGTTTTTACGGGACCAAAATGTGTTTGGATCTAAGGGAGTTTTTCAATGTACTATAGTGTTGTAGGATATCGCACTGTCAGTCACGCACGGCTTTCAAAATCTACTGGGATTTCCTGTAATTTTTTGTGTTGCACAGTGTAATTTAACGATTAACTGCTTTAAAGCTCCCTCTCAATTTTAAATTTTTTAAATCCCTTTCCCTTGTAACAAAAACTCAAATTCGGCCAATTTTAGCATTTCGCACAAGGAAAAAACCGCAACTCAATCCAATTATCTTGGTGAAGTGTCCTTCCTAGCTTATTTTCTGGATATGAAAAATGTTATGACTTCAATTTACAAACAGGCCTGGGCAAAAAAACTGAAACTGTTACCAATTCACAAAACCGGCAAAAATATATCGTTCGCGCATTTAAACACGCAAGTTGGTCGGTCAGCCATTTGGCGTCGTTGTCGTTAGTTTTTTTTGTTGGGCTACATTTTTATGTGAGAGTGGATTTCCTCCTAAGTAATCATACATATGTAAGCAAGCGTATACACCTATATACATACACACGAAACTACATACATGTATTGGCGTACTTGGGCTTGTTAAAGTGGATAACGTTACCGAAATCCCTAAAGAACACTCTGGGAACTCGCTGGGCTTTTTTTTGTTACTCTGTTCATGTATTACTATCGGCGACAACCATACCAGCAGCAACACCAACATGGCCAAGAACAACATCAATACTTCTACCATTCAGGTTCGTTGGGCCCTCGCGAATGCATATCACAAATGTTGTTGTTGTTGCATTTTCTGGTTTTATACGGATTTGGTTTTGAATACGCCTGCTAGCAGTTCTGCGGGCGTGTGTTCTGTTCTGTTTTTTTTTTCTTCTCTTTTTAGGGTTTCTCCTGTTTGCCGTTATTAGTGGGCCATTGTGCCAACTTCCTAACGCTTATCGCCGCATAACATGGCCAATGAAGGCGGCGACTGCAGCGGCAGCGAGCGTTCGTGTAGTCCGTGGTAAATGCGAAAGTGGTTTTCCAACGATTTTTCACATGCAAACAAACCAATAGTGCATGTGTATTATATTTTTTTTACAAACTTTTTACAGCGCTCGTTTTTTTCCTGTCCAAGTTCTGGAAAGTGCTTTCTCATGTTTGTTTTTATAAAGTTTACACATGATTTTCTGAGATTGTCGGGCACAGTGTGAGGAAACTGAAGAGTTTGGTTGAAAAAATAATTGATTGTGAACAACATCCTTACAATAATACCAGAATAATGGAAGAATATACATACTTATCGTTTACGTAGAGGATATAGTTCTCATTCACTTTTTAGGGCAAGACACTAAAGTATAGCCTGAATCAAAATTGGAATTATATGTCTAGGGGTTATATTGCACTGCAAATTCGAATTCTCAAAAATATTGATTTTTATTAAGAAATGAGGCGTTATTTTAAAATTCAAAGAAAAATCTGTTTTGAAGAAAGAGTGCAGTAAAAACCTGACTGAATGGCTGACTTAACGATTCCACAACGCCCATACAAAACGGTTGAAACTGGCATCTTGATATTTTGGTTGAGGGTCGCTCTTGGTCCGTAGGGGTCAGATAAGGCAGGGTTCTTGGAAATTCGTACTATAACGATACGAAAAGTATTAAACGGTACTAAGTATGGCACCCTTTGTATTTGAGGAATCAGTAGAGCTAGAACTCTTAAATTTGGAATAAGGGTCACTGATGGAGTGTATGATAGGTGTACCAAAGAGTTTTTGGAAATTCGCACTACAAGTGTAGAAAAAGTACTAAAATGTATTCTATTTGGTACCATTTCGTATCTTGTGAACGGTTAGAGCTAAATTTAAAATTTGGAGTGGGAATCAAGAGTCGACGTAAGTAGATAATTTTGGATGTGTGTTCTCATGTATATGAAAAGTACAATACGGTACTAAATTTAGTACAATTTGAATTCGGAGGAACGAATGGAGGTTGAATCCTGAAATGTGAACTTAACATTACTGGCGGAGTGTAGGATTGGCATATGGAGGAAGTTTTCGAATTGTGTACTTATGTGCACGAACTAAATTTGGTACAATTTAAATTTGGGTGAAGAGATAGAGCTGGAATTCTTACTATTGCATTCTAGGACTGAGGAATGTTTTCGAAATTCGCACTTATGTGCACTAAATGGTACTGAATTTGGCACAATCTAAATCAAGGCTAGGCAAAGAGTATCCCTTGGGATATCTGTGTGTTCACCAACGCAATTGTAAAAAATAAATTGTTTTGAATTTTGACAGAAAAATTGGTTTTGGGAGAATATTTAGTTTTATTCGGGCAGTCGATGAGGAAGGTGCTGTCGGATATTTTTATGAATACACCGTAAGAAATATTGGATGATATAAATATATCTTACTACATATTTGAAACAAATATTTCCGAAATTATAAAAATTACAACTGTTAAGATGTATATATTGATTTATTTTTGACAGAATTTGTATAAGGATTCACATGTTAGGAGTAGGAATTCATATCATATTAACCGACAAATTAATTATCCTTCTAAATTAGTAGACACTTTCATATTCCCCGATTTCTATAAAATGACATGTACAGTCTTACTCAATTTTAGGAAAAATAGCAAGATGTTATGTTTATCATTCTGTTTGTAATTATTACAAATAATCTTTTAGAACCCATCGCAGGAAATGAGTTTCTGATCAGCATAAAATTCTACGACTATTTGCGTATGCCAGCCTGTGGAAATCGGTATTACTTTTTAAAGGGTCAACTTAGATGGTTAGCATGTTATGTCCGAAATTATTAAACACAAATAACATCAAAATTATATAACGTTTCTGAAAATGTTAACTTATATATATTTTGAAGGACATTTATATAATTTTTGTATACCCTCCACCATAGTATGGAGGGTATATTAAGTTTGTAATCAGCATAAAATTCTATGTCGATTTAGCGATTTCCGTCCGTCCGTCTATCCGTCTGTGGAAATCACTCTAGCTTTCTAACGAAATGAATAGGTTAATAAAATTTTACTCAAATGTATATTACGTCTGCAGGACATTTGGTATTGAAAATGGGCCATGTATCCACGTCCACGTTTTGGTATAGTCCCTATATATCTGATTTTTTTAAGTTTCGCATTTGAATATTTTAATGGCTTATGACAAAAATTGCCTATGCAAGTCAACGTCGTCATATAGACCCTAATATAACGGCTACATTCGGAATTTTAAAGATTTTAACAAAATTTTTAACGGATTTTATTTGTTTGAAAATTGCCAAATTCGTTCCAAACGGTGGAGGGTATTCAAAGTTCGGCTAGGTCAAACATACAGCTTTTTTACTTGCTTTATTTTAAAATGAATATTATTGAAATATTATTGAAATAATTTGCAAATATATCTCCGAATTGTCTGATCCGAATATATCTCCGAATTGTCTGATTTGAAAACAGAAAATTTAAAATTGAAAATTTAAAGATAACAAATTATTTTTCACTGTGTAAACAGAGGCAAAAAAACACTTGCAATATTTTTTTATTTCAAAACACATACAATCACAAAAAAATTTTGAGGCTCTCTGCCTTGCCCTGATCTAAATTTTGAATGAACCGGTAGAGTTGGAATCCTGAAATTTGAAAATAAAATTTCTATTGGACTGTATGATGTAGGTAGTTATGAAAATTTGTAGATAAGTGTACTAAATTGTACTAAATTTGGTATAATTTCGATCTGAGTGAACCAATAAAGCTGGAATCCTGAAATTTGGAATAAAGATCAATGTTGGAGTGTAGGATTGGGTTGTGTAGGAAATTTAGAAATTCGTACTCATCTGTACTGTATGGTACTAAATTTGGACGGAATGCTGAACTTTGGAATTGGGTTTATTGTGGGAGTGTAGGATTGAAGTATGTGGGAAGGTTTGGATGTACTAAATGTGGAACTTTAAGGATTTGAATGAACCGACGGGGCTGGAATCCTGAAATTGGAAAATACGATTTTTATTGGATTGTTTGATGCAGTTTGTTATGGAAATGTGTACTAAATGGTACTAAAATGTGTACACATTGGAACTGTGGTGAACCGATAGTGCTGGAATTTTGAAATTTGGAAATAACATTTCTATGGAATTGTATGATTGAGGTATGGAGGTATTGTTGGAAATTTTGAGTGTAAGATTGGTGTATGTAGGAAGTTTGGAAATTCGTGCTTATGTGTAATAGATATGGTACTATATTTGGTACTGAGTGAATGAATAGAGATAATATATTGAAATTTGGGAATTTAGTTTATTGTGCACCAAAATTAATACATAGTACTATTTACGAAAAGTACATAGTACTATTTACGAAAAGTACTATATAGTACTATATTTGGTACAATTTGATATTGAACGAACATATAGTACTTCAAATCTAAAAATTGTCGCTATTAGGGTTGTTGTTCAAGCTTAGCGTGGACATATGATGGTGGTTTCGGAAATGTGTAATATTATTGTACAAAAAGTACTGAAGGGTACTAAATTTGGTATTGGCGAAGGGAGAGCCATAAAATTCTGAAATTTGGTATTATGATTACTGATTGACTTTGTGTTTGAGTTTGGCGGTGGTTTCGGAAATGTCTCATATATTTGTACGAAAAGTACCAAATGGTACTATATTTGGTATTGGATAAAGGAATAGATCTGGAATTTTGTTATTTCATATTTAAGTCTCTGTTGATAACTGGAATTAAGATATGGAGGTGATTTCGGAAATATGTACTATAATTGTACGAAAAGTACTCAATAGTAATATATTTGGTATTGGGTAAGGGGACATAGATTAAATAAAATTCAAAATTTTGATTTTTATAGGGGAAGTACCAGAAGGAGTGGGCCGATATATCCCATCTTCACAAGAGATCTTGAGTTATTAGAAATAATTGGATGTTTAAAATACAAAGAGAACCGGATACTTATTTCGGATTTTATGATCGTTTAGGTAATTTAAAACTTTGATCCTTTGTAGGTACCAGAAAGAATGGTCGGATCTCTACCATCCTTATAACAGATCTTGTATTGATAGATATATTGAGATGTGTCAAGTCTGAATAGGATTTGAAGTTAATTTCCCCTTTGTGTAGGAGGTACTTGATAGAGTTTACCGATATTTTCACCATTTTAAAACCTGACCTAGCACTGATGCAGATTGTAGGATTTGCAAAGTTGAAGCTAAATCGAAGTTTCCTTTCCCTTTCTGTGCTGCAAAATATTTCTTGTTGAAAATTTTGAACTTTTGTGGGGGAGGTACCAGGAGGCGTGGGCAGATATTGCCCATCTCCGAACACGATTTAAGTTTAATAATAGTATAACAATGTACGAAGTTTGGACCAAATCGGATTCTCCCATCGAGAGTTATCGAGCGCATCAGCCAGCCAGACAGACAGACGGACGAACGGACTGTCATCGCTAGATCGACTCTAAATGTCCAGAAACTGATTTGGTCCAAGAAAACCTGATATCTAAACCCGTTTTGTTTTCGATGAGGCATGTTTTGGCCGTATCAAATAATGTATACCCCCTCTAGCCATAAAGCTGAGGGTATAAATAAATATATAGCCATATTGAACACTGATATACACAACATTTCATACCTCACATATTACCTCTTCGACCAGTATATCACTTTTTCTCGCTGCTGCTATCTAAATATCTATTGGGCATTCCAACATGCTCTCAATTTTCTGAATGTCTCAAATTTACACTGCCTTGAAAACCGTATTTAAAAATTTGTTTTTTTTCCAAATCGAATATTTTTACTATATTTTTCAAGCTACTGTGCTCGAATCACGCAATAAAACCAAATACTGTGCCACATTTCCTTGTTTCTGTTTTTTTTTTTTCATTTTTACATTTTGTTCACTTCTATATCCATTTACGTGAAACTGTAATGGGTTTACCGCAGATTTTTCTCCAATATGAATTGATGTTGTAAATCCGCCACCATGATTGTTATGATTTCGATTTTGGACAAGCTTAAGTTATTTGTAACCTAGCAAAAGGGCTCAAAAGATTTACTGTTGTCGACGCTGATGATGATGACGATGATGGTGGAGTATTGAACATTGATTAGAAAATCGCCGCACCATCATCATCATCATTATCGAAATCGTGAACAACTCATTTGCTATTTAGGTGGAATACTTCAAACTCAGTTGCAGGTTATTTCAGAAATTCAATACCACATTACCGAACACACGTTTGTACACACATGTGCGCAACACTTATCATATTTGACCACTCATCCTCGCCTATTCTATCCTATCATCAGCATCAGCAGCGTGTTTGGTAATCAATGTGATTTGTGTGTCATTTATGGAGATATCCTAGAGTTATATGTATAGCTGTGTTTACCTGTGTGTGTGTGCATAAATTCACACAAAATATGAATTACTTGATTTTGAAATATTTGTTGCCCATGCAGTAGTGTGCGCAAATTTCCACGCTCACACACACCAAATGCAGCCACATGAAAATCCAATTTTCCAGTGATTGATCATACATGTCCACATATCAAGTTCGTGGTTTTGCATCTGTTTTAAGTTTTGTGCAAATAATAATAACAATAATCATCATCATAATTGCATTGGTTATGGAATTTTACCCATCACACCGCAAGATAGACACACACAGACACATGAACACACACACACACAAATGTGTACATATATATTGATATATCATCACAAGCCAGCCATGATTTCCATTGAGTTAGGCGATACATAAACGCAATTTTAGGGATTCCATGGAAACAGCTTCAATGAAATTTTCTTGGAAATTTGAAATATAATTTGAATTGGATTTCATGGAAATTTCAAATGCCAAATGGTGGTACATTTCGACATGTTACATGGAGCCTTTACAATGGGGACAGATAAGGGTTAAATATTAATTGAGATCGAGTTAAGCATGAAATTTGTTACAAAATCTTGGGATAAGCCAATTTTTGTCAATGTTTTTAATCTTTTTAATTGAATAAATATATTTTTTCTCCGGATCTTATGCCCTACAGCACTACAAGGTGGGATGAAAAAACTGCAACCAACTTCAGACTGCTGTCATTTCTAAGCCAATCGTCCGACAGCTGTTAAAATTATTCCAGTGACAGCTCAATATATTGTTAACAGGCGTACAAAAGCATTTTAGTGAGAATGTTCAGGAAAAAAGTTATTCCTGATGGAATTCAAGCGTGATAGTGTGATTTCTTTATATTCGGTCGGAAAACCAATAGTGGCTATCGTTAGAGCACTACAGTATTTAAATGTGAATAAATCTTTTGCGTCTCGTACCATAGCTCGTTACCGTGATATTGGTAGCGTAGCCCGACGTCAAGGAAGTGGACGGAAGAAAACAGCAACATCCGCGGAAATGGTTCGAAAAGTAAAGAAGCGACTTGATCGAGACCCGCGTCGCAGTGGCTGAAAAATGGTTCGTATGTTGAGTATATCGCAATATTCCATTCGACAAATATTGAAAAATGAGCTAACCCCGAGCTATTGAAATTCCAAAAAGTGCAAGAACTTACACCGCAACGGCGAAAGTATGCACCTTCGGTTGGCCAGCAGAACTCAAGCTCCGGCCATGGTGATGGTGTGGACCGCCATAACAGCAGATGGTCGCTCTCCGCTCGTATTAATCGACCGTGGCATCAGAATAAATGCCGAATATTTTTGCGAAATTATTCTGGAGGGTGTACTAAAGCCTTGGGCACGCAAACATTTTGGCCGCAGACCTTGGACATTCCAACAGCACCATCGCACTCAGCACGTGCCACCCAAGAATGTTTACAAAATGAGGTTCATCGCTTCATTTCCAGTGCACATTGGCCACCAAAATCTCCGGATACCAATCCGTTGGATTATTGTGTCTGGAGTATTTTGGAAAGCAAGGTTGGCACTAAAAAAGATCAACATTCGGTTTCATTGGTCTTTTGAAGGCCATAATTCGTGCCAAAGGTGACCAATTCCAACAAATCTAATCTTATTCTAAAATTTGATGGTTTTTTTGATGTTTTTTGAAAAATTATGGCGTTTGACTTTTTTGCAGTTTTTTTATTTCACCCTGTATATATTCTTGAGCACAGTAAAATTTTAAGTCGGTATGGCGATGTCCGTCTCTCTGTCCGTCCGTCTGTTCTAATCGCCCTATCTTTCAAACGAATTGCGACAGAAGCCTAGAATTTTGTACACAAGTGTATTTTGCCAAGTTAAGTTAAGTTAGTGAATGGGTCATGTCGGTCTACTTTTTTTGTATAGACCTCATATAACGGTACCTCTCAATACCGGAATTATTTCAATTTTCGTATTGGAAGATCTTAATAGGTACTAGAACCTATGACAAAAAATTACTTATGCAGGTCTACGCTCCTACAAAACAGTACCTCCCAATATTCGGTATTTTTGTGGTATTAGAGACATTATAGACAGGAATTGTATCAAATTTCGTATTTGAGGGTCCTAATGGGTACTACAGCCTATGACAAAGAATTACGTACGAAAATCTTAAAGCCCCCATATTGCAGAAATTGTTTTAAAGTTTTTCAAATTCCTTCCAAATGCCGGAGGGTATTTAAAGTTCAGCCCGGTTTTTAGGTCTACTTTTAGAAACTGCTGGATTTTCCTCGTAATTATTTTTTGTGTTCAACAGTGGAATTCTCGGTAATATTGCCAAAGACTCTATGTACCTAAAGTTTAGGGATTCCAATTAACATTTATCCATAAAATTTTAAAAATATTAAATCAGGGGGGATCTTACCCCCTCTTCATTTCGGTTACTAAGCGATGTAAACTTTCAAAACGGAAATACATGTGTATGCTGCTGTACTTCCATACTTGACTTTTTATGTAATTATGAACACAAAATTTAACTTTTCTCAAAAGATTTCACCTTTATTGTCCAACTTCACATCAGACTCAGTTAAGACACTGATATTATGATGTGCGAGGGACCTACACTGTCCATGTCCAAACTAGATCTAAGTTGATTTACAATGTGCAAATATGAAACAGATTGGCTACTCTCTTCGAGAGTTATCGTGCGCCAGTCAGACCGATAAAAATCAGTTTGAAGGAAAGTTTTAGATTGAACTATCCTGAAATGGTTTTTGTAAAAATGGTTAAAAATAACATCCGAAACCGAAATGTCCCACAATACTTAATTTTTTTGGGACAATAATCTTTTTTTAATTTTTGACAAATTTAGCACTTCTTTGAATTTGCTGCTCTTTGCTCTTTTAATTTCCAACAGCTTGTCTGAATTGTGGAAAAAACCCAGGTTGATTTGATAGCACTTCTTTTGAATTCGCTACAAATGTTTTTCTAATTTCCAACAGTTTGTTTGAATTGTGAAAAATTCCAAGTTGGTTTGATAGAACTCGGTTTTTAGAACAAACCCCTAAACGTGTTTCAGGTTCCATTTTTTAAGGTCCTGTTGTGGGTCTGTTTCGTGGATAAGTAGTTTGTATTTCGTGCACTAGCCAGACAGATAGAAATCAGTCTAAATGACATCTTTAGATCGACCTCAAGTATCCTGAAATGGATTTTGTCCAAAAAAGATGGGTTCTGAAACAAAATTTTCGATGAGGCTCATTTCTGGTCGTATTATGACTGATATACACCTGTTGCAGCCATGAGACAAAGTACATGTTGGCATTCTGCTCCATTTTATAGTTTTTGAGTCAGTATGAGTTTTAGGGAGTTTAAAACGCAATCCCTAAACAAATCTCGACAACATATATTCGTATTAGCATTCGATCATAATAATAATTTTGTAGGCTTATTGGTGGGGGCATAGTACATATTCTTCGCACACAAAACTCTACTGATGAGTGTGTGTGTGTTGGAAGTTGTGTATCCCGGCAATTCGTAGTGAACAAATATTGAGTAATTATTGTTCAAATGTGAAAAATCAACAAAACTACTCTATTGATTTTTGTTATCCATCGATGTATCTAATAACACAATGTTATTTTGGCAGGAGTTTTGATGATGATAATCAGTGAATTGATTTGATGGCTGAAAATGGAGTTGGAGGGTGGAGAAAACAAAAATTTAAAAGGAATGAAGAAAAAAGTAAAAGCTTTATTTAATATGGAATAAAACTATATATAGTACATGTACGCCTTGGTGATTAGGCATATACAATACTAACTTGGTTTCTAAGGGCGTACAACCCCTTTTTGCAATTCATTAAATAAAGGGCCATGTTTTGGGTCATGTCCCGATTTCATTATTTTCGAAGCATTTCAAATAGTTTTTGCTTAAAATTACATTTACACAAGTATAATATAAACCTATGTTTATAAAGGACAAAAAAAAAAAACAATAAGGAAAGGTCAAAAGTCTCCACCTTAGAGTAAAGGAAACTTCAAGGATTGCCATCTATCAAATCTTTTAAAATACAAAATTTGAAACAATTATATCAATATAATGTGACTAGGATTATCAAAATACCGAATATCGGTGCGTCTCGTTATATGTGCGCTATAGAAAAACGTGGAAATAAATATTCGATGTTCTGCCACCGGGCTAGAACCTATTATGAATAAAAAATACCAATTGTTATCAAAATATCGAATATCGGCAGGTACCGTTATATGGGGCTATACCAAAACGTGGACCTACACATACAATGTTTCGCCACACGAGCTGGAACCCATTACGAAACTACAAATAACAAATTTTTGTACAAATCCGTTAAAACTTGTGGCATGTGGCATCATAAAAATACCGAATATCGGGAAGTACCGTTATATAAGGGATATACCAAAACGTGGGACTAAACATACAACGTTTCACACACAAGTAAGAACCCTATATGACCTACAGATACCAATTGATAGACAAATCCGTAGAAAAATGTGGCAAAAATCAACAATAACTGAATATCAGGAGGTACCGTCGTATGGCGGCCATACCAAAACTTGGACCAATTTTAATTTTCAAGTCCAACCATCCTAGATACGAACTGTTCTGCCAAATTTTGAAGGTGTACGTCAAATAATGTGGGCTGTATCGCGATTTCAACAGACAGACAGGCGGACAGACGGACATCGTTAAATCTACTTAGAATTATGTGCTGATTATGAATATATATACTTTATGGGGTCTACGATGAATACGAAATGACAAAGTTAACATACCCTCCTTTGCAAGATGGAGGGTATGTGGGTTTTAATCAGAAGAATCGAGTTGGCGTCTTGGCGTCGCTTCACCAGCAGATCAATTTCTTCTCTATTTTTGAGAACGTATTTATACCTTTATCTATCTATTCGTTCGTCTGTCCATTCGTCCGTCCTTCTGTCAATAAATTTTTGTGAAAAAATGCAGTTCGCAAGTACTTACGATTTGAGATGAAATTTTCCAAACAACATTTTTTAGGCCAAGGACGAACCTCATTAAAATTGGTGCGAATCGGTCCAAATGACCTGAATATTGGCACATCCGACCGAATATAGTCAAAATCGGTTTAAATATAGCTGTAGATCCCATATATATGCTTCATCCGATTTGTGGTTTTAAGTCCTTCACAAGAATAATAATTGATAGTAGATAACTTATGGAGCTCAAAAATACCTCAGTCAAATTTTATCGAGATCGGATCAGATTCGGATATAGCTTTCATACATATTTTTTCCGATATCAAGTTTATTCTGCACCAAATGGTTAATATAAGTCCAAATATAAGTCCAAAATCGGTTCAGATATTGCTATATTTCCTACATATATACTTCATCCGATTTGGGGTTTTAAGTCCCTCACATAGATAATATGCACTGCACAAGAATGATATTTGGTACCAGATATCGGATACAGCACAGAAATAAGTGTTTAAAATTTTGTCAAGATTAAGATCTCTTATATATCTTTATCCGATTTCTGGTTTTTTGTGAATTACTAATATCAGTCCAAATTACCTGCAGCAAGTACAATGCAAGAAAATCGGTTTAGTATAGCTATAGTTCCCATAGATATGAGTTATCCGATTTGGTGTTAAAGCCCCTCACATGCGTAATATACACTCCACATTAATCATATTTGATACGGGGCTCAGATACTGCTCGAAAATACACCTGTTAAATATTATCGAAATCGGTTCAGATTTTTATATAGTTTTGATATACATCTTCATCCGATTTTGCGGTTTTTGCTCACCATATATGTAATGTCAGCCCAAATACATTTTTGCATATTCAACCGAATTTTACACTTTGATGAAACTCGGTCCAGAATATTTATTGCTCCAATAAATATTTTTTAATAAAATCCTTATCGAGTTATATCGTGTACTGACACCAATGTTATTTGTTTTGATCGGTATGATCCACTTCACAAAAATTCCCAATATAAACTTTTTTGTTACGGAAACTCTACTATATGTACATAGTGGTGTAGGGTAACATAAAGTTTTATGGTTTTATGTTTTTTTTTCAGCACTGCCTAAAGAGGCATTGTATTTTATATTACCTCTTAAGTATCACATTTAAAAACAAAATGATACCCTTAATTAATTTGTTTTTATTTTTTTCTTTTGGCTTGACTTTTGTAGCCTACATGAGCGTTCACATGATTTACAAAATCAAATTGTCCCAATGGGAAAATAAATTGAAATCAAACAGATCTCTCTTCGATATGCCGGGACATGTTTAATAAACAAATAAATCACATTATATTTTTTTGTGATATTGTTGAATCCGGTTGCTATTTCATTTTTAATTTATTTTCACACCTGACGTAAATTTTGGTTGATGTGGGTGTGTGTGCATTAATTTTTTCCACCAGATATATGGTGCTCAAGTTCAGCATCATCATAAACAACACATGGACATTTTCCCAAAAAATACCGCCGGCGCAGCAACAACAACAACAACTCTATTACCATGTGCCTTATTTGCCTTCGCCTTAAAATCAAAATAAATATTTATTTTGTCTCTTCCAATCAAATGTCAATATCCAAATTAATTCGATTATGTTGGGAATATTTGATTTTCATTTCATGGAGTTTGGCCGTTGTTGTTGTCGCTTTGTCCTTTTCCTTTCTTCTTTTTTGGGTTGTTGTGAAACGATTAAAAATTCATTTTCACTTTTGATTTTTTCTTTTAGATTCTCCACTTTTTTGTTGTTATTTGGCATGGCTGGCAAAAGGAACAAGAAATTTGTGATTGTTGTCTAGCAGCTGCCCTTGATGGTTGTTTAATTTGTATGTCCGACTTTTCACAATGGGGGTATGGGTAATTGAGTGTACATATATGTATTGGAAAGGGAATTAATAAAAAAACTGTGTTTTTTATAAATATTTTCATAAAGGATTAAAACAACGTTCTAAGTTTTGGAAGGAAAAGCACAACCTATATTTTTCAAGGGCCTGCACATCGTGTATTTTTCACAAAAAAAAAAAAAAAAAAAATTAAAGATCCAAACAATTTGGTTTTTAAAAAATAGATTTTCTAAAGGACCAATAAACGTGAAATAAAAAAAGCATTTTCTGAAGGATCAAAAAGTCGATTTTTCAATGAATATTTTTTTGGAAGGCCAACAATCATGGATTTTTCATAATAAAATTTTCTGAAGGACCAACAAACATGGATTTTTCAAAGAATATTTTCTGGAGGACCAACAAACATGGATTTTTCAAAGAATATTTTCTGAAGGACAAACAAACATGGATTTTTCAAAGAATATTTTCTGAGGACAAACAAAAGTGGATTTTTCAATGAATATTTCCTGAAGGGGCAAAAAACGTGGATTTTTCAAAGAGTATTTTCTGAAGGACAAACAAACGTGGATTTTTCAAAGAATATTTTCAGAAGGACCAACAAACGTAAATTTTTCAAAGAGTATTTTCTGAAGGACAAACAAACGTGGATTTTTCAAAGTATATTTTCTGAAGGACCAACAAACGTGGATTTTTCAAAAATATTTTCTGAAGGACCATTAAATGTGTATTTTTCAAAGAATATTTTCTGAAGGACCATTAAACGTGGATTTTTCAAAAATATTTTCTGAAGGACCATTAAACGTGGATTTTTCAAAGAATATTTTCTCAAGGACCAATAAAAGTGGTTTTTTAAAGAATATATTCTGAAGGACCAAAAAAGGTCGTTTTTTCAAAGAAGAACAGAAAAGAGCATTTCAAGGACTGTCCGTCCAATACACGTGAAAAATTTGATACCAAATCAATAATATCCAAATCAAATCCGATACAATTTGGCAGAGATATTTCTGAGATGTATCTGAAATCTGACCCCAAATATAACTGTTCTGAAGGGCATATTACGAATTTCGGGGACTTAATCCCCAAATCGGATGAAACATATATATGGGAGCTATATCTGAGCCGACTTTCATCAAACTTTAAATACTTGGTTCTGAAAAATAGGTGCACAATAAAATTGAAAACGGACGAGAATATATATGGAAGCTATATCTAAATCTGAGCCGATATTCGCCAAAATGTGCAGAAATACCTCTGGACCTGGTCGTGTGTGCTAAAATTCATTTGATTTGGACTGATATTACGCATTTTGTGCACAAAACGTATTAAATCGGAAGACACCATATATGGGAGCTATATTTAAGTCTATCCCGATTATCACCAATTTCAATAGGGTTCGCGAAACAAATAATCTGCCCAAAATTTTATCTCAATCGAGCAATAAAAGCAATTTGCTTTTTTTGGCAAAAATACATGGACAGACAGACGGACGGACATGCATAAATCCATGCTATGAAGATCCTCAAAAGGAACTATGGGTCTATCTCGTTTCTATCTGTCTGCAAATAAATGAACAAAGACAAAATGCTCTGCACCATAGCGTGGTGTATAAAAATCACCCTATAACAAATACAAAAGTTGTAAGTTTGGCCGGGACGAACTTAGAATACCCCCTACCATTTCGAATGAATTTGGCAATTTTCAAAAAAAAAAAATATATATATATATAATCCGTTAAAAATTCTGTTAAAATCTTAAAAATACCGAATGTAGCTGTTATATTAGGGTCTATACGACAACATGGAGCTACGCAGGTATCTTTTGTCATAAGCCATTACAATATTCAAATGCGAAACTTAAAAAAATCTGTGAATAATGTAGCTAAAATCACCAAAATACCGAATATCGGGAGGTACCGTTATATGGGGGCTATACGAAGTCGTGGACCTGCATAGACAATTTTCTGTCTTAGGCTGTAGTATTCATTGCGAACTTCAAATACCAAATTTGAAACGATTCCCGTGAGTAATATCGCTAAAATCATCAAAATACCGAATATCGGGAGATACCGTTATATAGGGACTATACGAAGACGTGGACCTAAACAGCCATTTTTCTGTCTTAGGCTGCACTATCCGGTATGAACTTCAAATACCAAATTTGAAAGAATTCCGCTGAATAAAGTCGCTAAAAGCATCAAAATACCGAATATTGGGAGGTAGGGGCTATACCAAAACATAGACCTACATGGCCCATTTTCAGACATAATATACATTTGAGTAAAATTTTATCAATCTACTTCAATTCGTTCGGAAGCTAGAGTGATTTCCACAGACGGACGGACATCGCCAAATCGACATAGAATTTTATGCTGAAGAATATATATACTTTGTGGGGTCTAAAATGTATATTTCGAGGTGTTACAAACGGAATGACAAACTTAATATACTCTCCATACTATGGTGGAGGGTATGAAAAGAGCCCCTCATAAACTTTTCTATACAAAAGTCATCCATAGGAAAAGTTCTTTAATAGGAACTATAATCTTGGAAGAAGATCTTTTAAAGGTCATCCGTAGGAAGAATAACTTTGAAAGGTCCTTCTAAAGATGAAGGTCTTCTAAAGACCTTAAGATCTCCAATAAGAAGAATACATTCTAAAATGCTTCTTAGCCTTAGGTGTTGAAAAAGCCCCGCCCGTAACCTTAGCCTTCAGTCCTACAAACATTTTCCAAGAGAATTAGCTGTTATGTGGAAATTTGGCTTAGTATATCATATAACCTCCATAATTTTCCTTAGATATACGACTTTTTAAAGATTTCCTTTAGAAAGAGGACCTTTAAACAGGTCCCTTGAGGTTTAAGCCATTTAAACAACATATTACACTTATTTTCCCTAATTATATTACATTATTTTGTTTTAACCTTTATACTATACTGTTTTACTTAATTTACCATGTTTAATTGTATTATACTTACCCTCATATTCGGGATTTGTCTAGTACTCACACATTCTCCCTGCCCACACGAACGACAAAAATTGGAATTACAAGCTTTTTTCTGTTTATTGTCCGGACATGTTGGTACGAGACAATTGTATTCTCAATTTATGCATTGAATAAACACAGAACAGACTAACTCAATTTACCTTTTACCCTCATAAATAGACAACAGCTTTAAATATTCATATCGAAATACACCTAGTCTGGCAAAGCAGGGAAAATGCAAAAGGAGACAACTTTTATAATTTTATATATTTCAGGACACGACAATGCAAAATATAAGGTATGATTTTGAAAATTTGTTGCGATTTTAGGAAGTTTGTGTGGAAAAAACGTTAAAAATCGATCCTATTTCGAATAAATCTAAATACGCGATGGTGTTTGCATGACAAACGAATTCTTTTAAAAACCCGTTGTGACTTTGGGCAGTTTGTGAAGAAAAATTAAAGTTTTCGTAAAAAATTTCTGTTGCATTTTATTAGTAGTGATATTTCGGTCTGGATCTTGAATGTGATTCTTTTTTATACCCTCCACCATAGTATGGAGGGTATATTAAGTTTGTCATTCCGTTTGTAACACCTCGAAATATACATGATAGACCCACAAAGTATACAGGGTGAGATGAAAAAGCTGCAACCAACTTCAGACTGCTGTCATTTCTAAGCCACTCTTCCGACAGCTGTTAAAATTATTCCAGCATTCTGGTGAGAATTTTCCAGAAAAAATGTTATTTCTAATGGATTGTGATTTATTTATATTTGGCTGGAAAACCACAAGTGGTTATCGTTAGAGCACTCCAGCATTTAAACGTTAATAAATCTTTTGTGTCTCGTGCCATCGCTCGTTACCATGATACTGGTAGCGTAACCCTACGTCAAGGAAGTGAACGGGAGAAAACAGCAACATCAGCAGAAATGGTTCGAAAAGTAAAGAAGGCATCGTGAGCTGAATATTTTGCAATATTCCATTCGGCAAATATTCAAAATTCGAAATTCCAAAAAGTGCAAGAACTTACACCACAACGGAAAGAAAATAGACTCAAAAGAGCTAAAGAGTTGCTTCGTTTGGCCAAAAGTGGTGAACTGCCGAATTTTGTTTTCTCCGATGAGAAAACCTTCGTTGTCCAGATGTTTGTAAACAAACAAAATGAACGTGTTTACTTGCCAAAGAGGTCAGCTGAAACTGTGCACCTTCGGTTGGCCACCAGAACTCAAGCGCCGGCCATGGTGACGGTGTGGGCCGCCATAACAGCCGATGGTAGCTCTCTGCTCGAATTAATCGACCGTTGCATCAGAACAAATGCCGAATATTATAGCGAAAATATTCTGGAGGGTTTATTAAAGCCTTGGGCACGCAAACATTTTGACTGTGGACCTTAGACATTCCAACAGGACTCAGCACCATCGCACTGAGGACGCGCCACCCAAAAATGGTTAAAAAATGAGTTTCCCCGCTCCGGATACCAATCCGATGGACTATTGTGTCTGGAGTATTTTGGAAAGCAAGGTTGGCACTAAAGAATACAAAAGTGTCGATCACCTCAAGCAAGCGTTTCGCCGGGAGTGGGTCACAATACCGCAGAGTAACATTCGGGCAGCGTGTGACGGTTTCATTGGCCGTTTGAAGGCCATAATTCGTTCCAAAGGGGACCAATTCGAACAAATCTAAACTTATTCTAAAATTTGATGCTATTTCCGACATATTTGTAATGTTAAAATTATATCGTTTGACTTTGTTGCAGTTTTTATCTTACCTTGTGTATTATGTCCGCAGGACTTTTGTTATTGAAAATGGGCCAAGTAGGTACACGTTTTGTTATAGCCCTATAACCCTATTTTACCTCCCTGTTTTGGGTACTTTTGGATATTTAAGCGACCCTAAATAACGGTACCACCCGATATTCGGCATTTTAATTATTTTAGGACATATGTCACCGGAATTGTTTAAAATTTCGTATTTGAAGCCCGTAGTCCGTAGTGGATATGACAGAAAATTGTCTTTTCAGGTCCACATTTCGGTATAGCCCTCATAGTAGTACCTTCCTATATTCGGCGTTTTGATGACTTTAGCTACAGTATTCACCAATTTTTTTCAAGTTTCGCACTTGAATATTTTAATGAATTATGACAAAAGTTGCCTATGCGGGTCCACGTCGTAACGGCTACATTCAGTATTTTTAAGATTTTAACAAAATTGTTATAATTTAATAATTTAATGGTGGAGGGTATTCATAGCTCGGCCCGGCCGAACTAAGAGCTTTTACTTGATTCATGACAACCTTTGGCTAGTATCTTCTTTGGTATATTTGTCTTTGTTTGAATTTTAACTACCGCCATGTTCAGCAATCTCTTCAGATAAAATAAAATAAACACAAATCCTTTGGCAAAAAACACTGACTATAAATTCAGATTTAATTCTTATATGAGTCATTCTGTAGAAATAGTAAAAACTAATTTTCTAAATGCTTTTTATGATATATTATTAAAATTGTAATAAATAATATATTATGAACAATTATCAAAAAAATAGAAAATCCTAAATAATAAAACATAAATGAATAAAGGAAAAAGAAAATAAAATTAATAAGTTTAATAAACATTAAGAAAAAAATATTAATTAATTAATAATAATTAAATAGTGAATAACAGGTAAATAAATAATAATTAATATAAATATATAAATTAATTAATTAATATAAATTAATTAATAAATAAATAAATGAGCAACTAAATTTATAATTATACATATATACTCAAATGCAATTCTGGATTCGAAATACACCACTACTATCTTACGAAAATTTTTCGGAATTTCTCATATCTCCTAACCCCCATGGAACATCAAATACAGACACGCATACACACATATGTTTGTTTGTATCTAAATCAGACATATACACCTCTATCATTTCATTCGCGATGATTTTTAACTGAATTTCACTCTATTTCAGCCATGGCACTCAACCGGAAATAGACATGTGGCCAGAGTATATCCGTTGATTAAGGTGTGCGTGTGAGTCAGTATATATATATGGATTTGTGTTTATATTTACTGCAACGGGTGTGGTGTATGCAGATATTTGAGAATGAGTTTGTATATCTGCGCTTTGTTGGCTGGACATTGGCATAAAAAATAAACAACAAAAGAAGCTAAAATTTGACTGAAACTCCATCAATTTGGGAGAAAAATAAAATAAAACTCCAAAATCTGCAAAGTGAACTTTCTAACTTTCTTTTGCCCAACTCGATGCCGATGATTGTAAATAGAGAACGAAATCAGAAATAAAAATAATAAAAAAGCATTGCAATCGCACGGACAATAAACTTGTCGGATGCGGATAAAATCAACTGACCTTTTGAAGTTCAGATAAATGGCAGACTGAAAAAGAGAATTGTGATTTTGATTATTGTGAAAATAAAAGTTTTTATTGAAGACTACCGAGTCTTCCTCTAGAAAACCGGGTAACTATATTTGGCGATATTTGTGGTCCTCTTCTATTAGAAAATCTCATGGGCTTCTATAAGAAGACCTCATGGCCTTCTATAAGAAGACCTCATGGTCTTCTATAAGAATACCTCATGGTCTTCTATAGGATGACCTCATGGTCTTCTATAAGAAGATCTTATGGTCTTCTATAAGAAGACCTCATGGTCTTCCATAAGAAGACCTCATGGTCTTCCATAAGAAGACCTCATGGTCTTCCATAAGAAGACCTCATGGTGTTCTTTAAGAAGACCTCATGGGTTTCTATAAGAAGACCGACCTCATGGACTTCTATAAGAAGATCTCATGGGCTTCTTTAAGAAGTCCTTGATGTTCTCCGTGAGAAGACCTTATACTCTTCTATAAGAAGCCCTTGATGTCTTCTATGAGAAAATTTTGTGGTCTTCTATGAGAAAATCTTACGGTCTTCTATGAGAAGACTTTATTGTCTTCTTCAATAGTAACAGTTTTTTGCCTTCCTCCATGAAAATAAAGTTTTGTCCTCTATGAGAAAGTTTCCTGGTTTTCCATAAGATTACCTCCTGGTTCTCTGTAGGACAACAATTTTTTTTGTCTTCCATTGGAAGATTATTTTCTAGTATTCGATAGGAAGAACTTCTGGCCTTCTATAAGATAGGTGTTTTGTTCTCTCTAATACCAACAATTAAATACCTTTAATTTCCGTTCCTCTCTATTACATTATCCTTAAATATCACCGCTCACTGTTTATATTTACTGCATCATCATGACATTCGGTTGGCCATATGCTGGTCGTTATGCTGCTACCTCGAGTCAGCATTCCCGCTGACTGTGTCTATTTGTGTCCAGTGTTTATTACTCGGACTATTTATATTTGTGTCTGTGTTTTGTTTTTGGTTACCATTTGCCATACACTTAATGCGGGCTGTCAATATGACAGACAGGTTTGTGCCAACCATTCTCTGGATATCTAACTGAATGACATTCCATGTGTGTGTGTGCGTCTGAGTTTGTGGTGGTCTGCATGTTTACTCTTTTTTCGAATGTCTCCCGATGCATAGGTTCACTTACAATGAGAATAGACAAATAAGTTGCCATTGGTCAATTTTGGCTCGTTGGTGTGGTGAGAAGTTTTGAGATAATGCATGCAGGTTCCATTGATTATGAATGTAAACTGTAATGTTTCGAAAAGAAGATCATCACCGTGGGATTTTAAGGGGATTTCGTCTATTTAAAGGCATATTTAGTGGTAGGATTGTATAGGGTTTTCGTCTAATTATAGGAAATTTCATAAAAATACATGCACTGTTCCAGAACCTGCAAGAACCCAAAATATATACTACGATAAATATTTTTTTTTGTTTCTGATATGAAGCAAAATTACAAAACAGTAGATTCAGGTTCTGCAAAAAAAAAAAAAATAAAAAAACGGGTAAAACATTTGTAAGTTCGGCCAGGCCGAATTTTGAATGCCCTCCACCATTTGGAGCGAATTTGGCAATTCTCGAAAAAAAAACATTAAATAATATAAAATAAATAAATACATAAATAAATCCGTTAAAAATTCTGTTAAAATCTTAAATAATAAAAAATACCGAATGTAGCTGTTATATTAGGGTCTATACGATGATATGAACCTGCAATATTCAAATGCAAAACTTAAAAAAAAACATCGGTGAATAATGTAGCTAAAATCATCAAAATACCGAATATTTGGAGGTACTCTTATATGGTGGCTTTACGAAGACGTGGACCTGCACAGACAATTTTCTTATGTGGGGGCTATACGAAGACGTTGACCTGCACAGAAAATTTTCTGTCTTAGGCTGAAGTATCCATTACGAACTTCAAATACCAAATTCGCAACAATTCCGGTGTATAATGTCGCTAAAATCATCAAAATACCAAACATCGCGAGGTACGTGGATCTGCACAGACACTTTTCTGTCTCAGGCTGTAGTATCCATTACGAACTTCAAATATCAAATTCGAAACAATTTCGATTAATAATGTCGCTAAAATAATCAAAATATCGAATATCGGGAGCTACGGTTATACGGGGGCCATACGAAGACGTGGACCTGCACAGACAATTTTCTGTCATAGGCTGTAGTATCCATTACGAAGTTCAAATACCAAACTCGAAACAATTCCGATGAATAATGTCGGTAAAATCATCAAAATACCGAATATCGCGAGGTACGTGGACCTGCACAGACAATTTTCTTTCTTAGGCTGTAGTATTCATTGCGAACTTCAAAAACCAAATTTAAAACAATTACGGTGAATAATGTTGCTAAAATCATCAAAATACCGAAAATCGGGAGGTACCCTTATGTGGGGGCTATACGAAGACGTTGACCTGCACAGACAATTTTCTGTCTTAGGCTGAAGTATTCATTACGAATTTCAAATACCAAATTCGAAACAATTCCGGTGACAAATGTCGCTAAAGTCATCAAAATACCGAATATCGCGAGGTACATGGACCTGCACAGACAATTTTCTGTTTTAGGCTGTAGTATCCATTACGAACTTCAAATACCAAATTCGAAACAATTCCGGTGAATAATGTCGCTAAAATCATCAAAAAAACCGAATATCGGGAGATACCATTATATAAGGGCTATGCGAAGACGTGGACACAGACAATTTTCTGACTTAGGCTGTAGTATCCATTACGAACTTCAAATACCAAATTCGGAAAAATTCCGATGTATAATGTCGCTAAAATCTTCAAAATACCGAATATCGGGAGGTACCGTTATACGGGGGCCATACGAAGACGAGGACCTGCACAGACAATTTTCTGTCATAGATTGTAGCACCCATTACGAACACCAAATACCAAATTTCATAGAATTCTGATAAATATTGCCGCTAAAATCATCAAAATACCGAATATCAGGAGGTACCGTTATATGGGGGCTATAACAAAACATGGACCTACATAGCTCATTTTCAATACCAAAAGTCCTGCAGACAAGATATACATTTGGGTAAAAGTTTATGAATCTACTTCAATTAATTCGTAATCTAGAGTGATTTCCACAGACGGATAGACGGGCGGACATCGCTAAATCGACATAGAATTTTATGCTGATCAAAAATATATATACTTTGTCCATACTATGGTGTAGGGTATAATAATACACAATTGTACATTTGAGCGTATAATGTATATCATTACTCATACGCCACATCAGCTCCATTCTTATTTCATAATAAATGTAGTCATATTGTTCTGTAATTCTGTATTGACTAGTTTGCTATACCCTCGCATAGTTTTCCCAACTTAGTTCCCATTTTTAAAATGCACACAAACACAGTTTTATGGTTACACATGTATTTGTATGTTTGCGGAATATATTATTTGTTTTGTCCGAGGAGTAGATTTCAAAATTACATTTATGTTTGGCTGCATGTGTGCGGACATTTGCAATTTTAACTCCCAGTCGTACGTTCCGACTCAAAAATCAACGACCACATACATACAGGTCTGATGGGGAGCTCAACCGTTAACATCCAACTCTACGCTGTTGTAATGCAATATCATGATTACCAACATTATCAACATCAACATCAACATCAACATCAGTGTCATCGTAGTCGTCGTCATCGTCATCATTTGTAATAAAAATTCGAATTGATTACTTTGCTGTCCACTCGGTTGCTCCATCGCTTTGGTTAGTAAATATTAAAATATACCCCCCTCCCCTGCCCTTTACAACTACCACTTCCTTTGCCATTTGTCGCAATAATACAAATAAACCAAGAGGATCCATGGTCAAATGTTATATCCATCTATCTGTGCTTTTGTATGAATTGTAATTCATTCACATTCAGTGACGTTATGATGATGGAGTCCTCTGCCTCTCTCTCGCTGGAGAGGACCAAAGTCCAGTAAAGTGAAAATTTATAAGTAAATATTTAGTTTTCTGTTAATTGAGTACACAATCTTCTCCGTTCACATTTCATTTATGACGATTCGTTCAAATAGATTGGTCACTAGCCGGCTTCATCATCATATCCTGGCGTGGAGTTCAATGTTGAAGATTGAGTGGCTGACTTTGTGTGTGCGAGTATGGAGTTGGTTTTTTTTTTGTTTTGCCGATGTTTTTGTTTGATTTTCAATCAATAAATTACAATTTTTTTTGGAAGGGAGAGTGGGTGTGGGAGGCATAGCTTGGCCCTTCACTGTTAAAATATATGCATATGAAAAAGTAAATTTTAATTTATGCAAGTGGTACAAAAGCAATATTTGTTCTTTGGTTTGCGGTCAAAAAATGAGGTCGTAGGGGACATTTCGTCGTCATCATTCAGCACTCTGTAAATTGATGATGCACGCTAACATGATTCAATATTACTTAATTGATAAAATGAATTTTTATATTTGTTGGTCAAGCAATCAGCGAAAAAATATTTAGATGACAAAATAAAGTAACATAAAATGGAAGAAATAAGAAATTATCTGTCGAGTTATATGTGTGGTATAGTGACATCTGGCATATCGCCAAATTAAAAAAAAAAATCTTTTTCAATTTAAGAATTCTAAATATTGTTTATGTATTTAATATAAAATTTATTTTTTTTTTCTAAATTATTTTACATGGAAGAGACAATTTTGGAATATAATCTCTATTGCACCATAAATAAATAAAATACAAAATAATTAAAAAATCTGATAAAAGGCAGTAAGATCGACTTTGTCGGGCCATTAGGAACGAATATGGAAATATTAAAAAAAAATGGAATCCGTTACAAATTCTGTTAAAATTTTAAATATACCGAATATAGGGATTTACCGCAATTTAGGGACCTATACGAAGATGTTACGCTGCATAGGCAATTTTCTGTCACAGGCTGTAGTAGCCATTACAAAGTCTAAGAACCGAAATTTGGGAAAAAATATAAGGGGCAAAACGAAGACCTGAACCAGCATTTCTGTCACAGGTTGTAGTAACTGCAAGGCACTGCAAATACAAAATTTGAAACAATTCCGAAGACCTGAACCCGCATTTCTGTCACAGGTTGTAGTAACTGCAAGGCACTGCAAATACAAAATTTGAAACATTTCCGGTGAATAATGTCGTTAAATATAGGGAGGTACAGTTATATAGGGACTATACCTAAACACAAACCTATACAGGGTGAGATAAAAAAACTGCAACAAATTTCAGACTGGTGTCATTTTTAAGCCACTCGTCCGACAGTTGTTAAAATTATTCCAGTGACAGCTCATTATATTGTTTAAAAGCGTACAAAAGCATTTTTGTGAGAATTTTCCAGAAAAAAAGTTATTCGTGATGGACTTCAAGCGTGATAGTGTGATTTCTTTATATTTGGCTAGAAAACCACAAGTGGCTATCGTAAGAGCACTCCAGCATTTAAATGTGAATAAATCTTTTATGTCTCGTACCATCGCTCATTACCGTGATACTGATAGCGTAGCCGATGTCAAGGAAGTGGACGGAAGAAAACAGAAACATCAGCTGAAATGGTTCGAAAAGTAAAGATGCGACTTGATCGAAACCAGCGTCGCAATGGCCGAAAAATGGCTTGTGAGCTGAATATATCACAATATTCCATTCGGCAAATATTGAAAAATTAGCTTACACCGGGACAGAAAGAAAATACACTCAAAAGAGCTAAAGAGTTGCTTCGCTTGGCCGAAAGTGGTGAACTGTCGAATTTGGTTTTCTCCGATGAGAAAACATTCGTTGTCCAGCAGTTCGTAAAAAAAGAAATTGGTCGTGTTTACTTGCAAAAGAGGTCACCTTCGCTTGCCCACCATAACTCAAGCGCCAGCCATGGTGATGGTGTGGGCCGCCATAACAGCCGATGGTCGCTCTCTGCTCGTATTGATCGCCAGTGGCATCAGAATAAATGCCAAATATTATCGCGAAAAATTTCTGGAGGGTGTATTAAAGCCTTGGGCATGCAAATATTTTGGCCGCACACCTTGGACATTCCAGCAGGACTCAGCATGCGCCACCCAAGAATGGTTACATTCTGAGGTTCCTAGCTTCATTTCCAGTGCACATGGCCACCAAAATCTCCGGATATTAATCCGTTGGGCTATTGTGTCTGGAGTATTTTGGAAAGCAAGGTTGGCACTAAAAAATGTCAAAGTGTCGAACACCTCAAGCAAGCGGTTCGCCGGGGATGGGCCAAAATACCGCAGAGCAACATTCAGGCAGCGTGTGACGGTTTCATTGGCCGTTTGAGGGCTATAATTCGTGCCAAAGGTGACCAATTCGAACAAATCTAAACTTATTCTAAAATTTGATACTATTTCCGACATTTCTTGCTTTCATTCAATAAAATAAAAAAAAATGTAAAAATTATGGCGTTTGACTTTGTTGCAGTTTTTTATCTCACCCTGTATAGCTGCTCTATTCGTTTTTTAAGATTTTTCAAGAAGCGAATTATAGCGGATGTTTTTTTTTTTTGAAAATTTCTAAATTCGTTTCAAATGCTGGAGGTTATTCCAAGTTCGGCCCTGTCAAACTTGCTGCTTATTTAATTGTTTTATTTGTCACCTAACTAAAGAAAAATAGATCATACATTGTTTCAAATTGAAGAAATTTTCAATGATTTCAGTATCCTCCCTATGTCTGGAGTAGGTGACTAGGGTAGTTTTACATCCTTCTCCATAACAAATTGAGGAGGTTATATAATATTCCTCCATCAAATCTTGTTTTCTTCTTTTTAATGTTGACCTTGCATATATAAGAAAAACAATCTTAACTTAGTTCAGCAGAACTCTTATAAACTCCAACATCGGAAAACTGGGACATTTCAAATTATATTAAAATCCTTACAATTAAAACGGTGGAACATGCTTAGAAAATCTTATTTTCGTAGATGAAACCTTTCTCCATAGAATACTTTCAGAATTTATTTTTTTAAAGATTTGTAGAAAATGTTCTTTTATGAAAAACCTTCAGAAGATCTACTTCTTGAGAAGACATTTCAAAGATTTTTTTTCTACAGAATATCTTACGAGACCTAAAAAAAGATTAAAAAATTCTCTTCCTTTAGAAGGTCTTTTACATTAGACGGTCTTTTCCTATGAAAATCCTGTGTGATATTTTCATCCCACTAAACATATTTTTCTTCTAGAGACCTTTTAAAAGGTACATTATCTGTGAAAATCATATAAACAGGGTTTTCTGTTTATGGAACATCTTTATATAGACTTCTTTCTATAGAAGAGTAAGAAGCTCTTTTTTCTGTACAAGAACTTATTTCCATAGAGGATCATAAATAAATATTTTTTTTAATTGAATACTTCTAAAGATTCTTCTGTAATAGAAGGACTTTTCTTTTGAAGGAGTTAGAAGGAACTTTCCAAGGACCCCTCTCTTTAAGGCTGTTAAACAGTCTTTAATCAGTAGAATACCCTAGAAAGTCTTCTGTCCATGAAACCCCGTTTAAAGGTGTATCTTAAAAAAATGTCGTAATAGATTCTTTCAGTTCTTATAAATCCCCCATTAAATTCAATACCTTATGCTTAAAAAAAGAACTTCATATATTGAATTTCCTTTAAATTTGTTACAGAACTTTACAAATCCCATTTCCATCAATTGACACATTGCTACAACTCCCCTATCCAGTCAGCGTTAAGTCTATGAATGTAGAATTGTTATTTTCATTTCAATCCTCTGTTCAAATGTTGGTTGGCAAAAAAACAAAACCACCGCATGAAAGCCGGAAGTCATGACGCGAATGGAAGTGGCAATGACAGTGGCAAAAATCTTCAAAACTAATTACAATTAAAATATATTAAAATATGTATGCAACTGTTTGTGTGTAATGGAAGAAATGGCGAAACGACATCAGACATAACCATGAAAACCATGATTATAAATTAGAAAATATGTTTAAAATTAAATTTTGAAATAAACAGAAAAATAGAAAGAAGGCGGAGCGCTGAAAACAACATCAAGCTTGTTGATGTAAAACAAAAGTGACAGCTCGACAGCTAACTGGAGGGAAGACGAAAAATATTCATTAGATCAACGAGGCAATGCCTTCGCATAGGAGGAGTTCATATTTTCCTGTTATTTTCTAGGCATCCATTCAGCCACTCAGCCAGGCAGCCAGGCAGCCAGGCAGGCAGTCAGTCAAGTTATGCCACTGCTTTGCCATTCATTCATTCATTTTGCCATTCCGACAACCATTCATATTTTCTGAAATTTTAGGCGTGTTGTTGTTTTTATTTTCTTCACTTCAAATTTTGCTTGTAGGAAAAGGTCTTGAACCGCACACAGTCTCACCACCGACAACCGACAATGGCAGCGGCCGTGGTTTCACTGGCTGTGGCAGTGGCAATGATGGCAAACAAATGGATAAAGGAAGTTGAGAGATTTTCTGTCATATAGAAAAAACTTCCTTCCGAACTTGTTATTATATTGATAGTTGAAGTCCCTCGGATGGTACTCTGGCGAAATAAAGACACTGTGGGTGGTTGGAATGTTTTCGTTGTAGTTGGCCATCAGGAAGTGGCAGGAAAGCCGTGTCTGGCATGACTTGTGCCACCAAAAAAATATTCTTCACCATCCTCATCATCATGATGATGTTCCGACACAACGCAGGCTGATGATAATGATGATGATTACGATGACGTGCTTGTGTTATATAAAATTAACTATTACAATGGCTGCTGACAACAGCCACACTAACACCATAACAGCTACTACCAGAAAACTGCCATAATAAGTCTATAGCCAAACAACCAACCAGCCAGCCATCCATATTTCCCTAACTGAAATATTTACTACTGGGTGTCCATGTGTACGTTTGTGTGCTCGCCTATGTTTGTGGGAGTGTACACGGATATGCGAGCACTTCAAAATATCCTTTAGCTACCAGGGCCGCCTAAAAAGTCAAATCAACACCTTCAGCTCATTTATCATTTCATTTTCTTAAAAAAAAGAAGAGAATGAAAACAGAAACTACAAAATTCAAGTATTCCATGAGCTTCTCTTCAACAACACACAATGAAATACGTGCCAGGATGAGACACTAGAACGACGAATGTTTGTGGCAAGGCATGTTTGAGTGGGTGTATCTTTGGTGAGCTGGACACCCTACAAGCAAAAAGAACAATGCATGAATACATTACAAGAACACGGAAATTGGGTATCCTTGTATTATCCAGTCCAAATCTTTTATCCATAGAAGAGCTGCAAAAGTCTGTGGTCTATAAATGAACTGCAGAAATGTTATATCTGTATAAGGTCCTCCGTCATTCTTTCATTACAAAGTATTAATAACCCGATTATTTATAGAAAAAGTAGGCATTTCATGTAATATCCTTCATTTTGAGATGGAGCTGTAAAAGCCACACTATGACGCCCTGGACAGGAACGTCTATAATTGAAGGCAAACAGAAATTTCAACCAAAGACTTGAAAGAATTTTACTTGTCCAAAGTCTTTCCTTTGCAAATTAGGGGAGTTATTTTTTTGTAGCGTATCCCATGGTTGGCCTGCCAGACTGTAGCCTTTGCTTACTATTGAAGATCTTTAGAAGGTCTTCTGCCTATAGAAGACTTTTAGAAGAACTTCTTCCTATAAAAGAATTGCTAACCATTCTATTACAAACTTGTAAAAACTGTTCTAATCTCTTAATACCCTATAGGGTAGGTTTACTACAGTTTCGAACATACAATTCCATTTGAAAATGTGGCTTCACCGTCAAAATACTGAAAATAGGAATGTGCCATTATATGACAATCTATAGGAAAACGTGGACTAAGTTCCGCCTTCGGAGGTAGAATCCGTTACCAACGTTCAATACTAAATTTAAAAATTAAATATATGGCTAAACTCATCAGAGTACTGCATTTCGGACGGTATTGTCCGGAAACCGGGAACCTATGTATCTACTACAGGAGTCCAAATATGAGGGCAGCATAAGATATCAAATTTGAAACACTTCCGATAAAAAATGTGGCAAAAATCAATTGAAAACTAACCACTTGGAGATACCGTTACGCAGAACTATGGAAACGTGGATCTATGTTGAGCAAGAATATATTGTCGGGAATATAAAATTGATTCAGAATTCCATCTAAAAATCATCCATTCTGGTGGCTACATCAAAAAGCTAATTTATCGCATCAAGGGCTCGAAACCTCAAGATTTATTGTTGAGAAAATGGGGAAGCATATTTAACGTCTGACCATACTTTTTCCAAAATGAGGTTGAATCTACAGTTACGATTTATGGTCAGTATTTCATATATAGTATTAATCTGGACAACGTTTACTTCCAACATGTCCGGAATTTGGGAAAATTCTTCGGACAGCCTTTTCTCTCGAAGGGGTGATCGCAATTGGTCTTCATTTTGATCATGTGATAAAATATGTTGTAACTTCATCCTTTGGACGATGAGAAAATAAGGTCGACACCAATTGCACAGCATCGCATCAAGATCTCAAAGAAATGCTCATGAAATTAGTATGGTCATGTAGGTTTGCTTTTGGTGGCCGTTTGGTTGATATTTCGTTTCACTAGTAATGGCATATTTATACCCTACAACACTATGTGTTGGGGGTATTATAAGTTTGATTGGGCCAGAATTTATGTAACACCTCGAAATATTAGTTTCCCATATAGGAAAGTATATATGGATCTTCCTAGCTCGCCGAGCTGAGTCGATCTAGCTATGTATGTCCGTCCGTCCGTCTGTCCATGTTAATTTGTAATCACTCTACAGGTCGCAATTATGGTCCGATCTTCACGAAATTTAAAATGGAGGTGGGGTTAGGGTCAGAATAAAAGCCTATTTATTTTGGAGATGATCACCAAATGTTTAGGGGTTGAAATGGACCAAATACTGAAAAATATCGGATTTTGCAGTAGCTATACAGGTCGCAATTATAGACCAATCGACGGAATTTCGTACGTAGCTAGAGTTTAGGGCGGGGAAGAAGCCTACCAATTAGGGTGGTCATTGGATAATATTTAGCGGGTAAAATAGACCATATCTTTTGTGTTGAAAAAATTCAAAATTTTTCATTGAACCGCGAATATTTCAAATCCCGGCGAAATCACGAAGCCATGACAAGGTTACTTCTGACCTTTACATTGATGTTAACATCCAACAAATCGGATATATAGCAAAATATGTGCGATATATATGTCTATCAAAGAAGATATGCTTGAAAGATCTCTTATATGTCGAGAACGGCTGAACTGATTTCGACAGTTCTCATTAATTCAGAATGGCCTCTTGGCAGGAAACAAAAAACGTCTAGAAAATCGCATAAAAATATCTCTCTAAAGATGAAAATATTGATTTTGTAACATTTTCTCATATTTTTTCAATTTTGTCATATTTTTGGCATATTTTCATTTTGAATTAAACATTTGGTAATACTTCTACAGCTAACAAAACTAAGTAGTTAGGATATCAAGATATCATATACAGATCGCATTTATGGCCCGATCCTTACGAAATTTTGTGAATCACTGTGTGAAGGAGTTTGCCAACTTTTATAGACAAAATACGAAAATGTCCATTCCAGTGACTTTTTGGAGAATTCACAAATACAGGAAAGACACACTTCTGACTATTTCGTTAACGATGATATCGTAGTCAATTATAGTCAAATGTCTGTATCTCATATAGATGCGTTTCAGTCAAAAACCAATAATAAATATTAATCTTTTGTCACTTCTGAGAGATTATAGGTCTTTGGGAAATATTGGTTCCAGATCTAGGAAGACCATTTACGTGCAACATCTACCAATAAATTGGAAATGAGCAAATTGATTTTCTTTTATTATTTGTCACAATATCTTGTGGAATTCTGTCGAGTATTTCGCCTATATAAACTGTATGGTTTATTATAGTGTTGTAGGGTATTCAACGGTCGGCCCCGCTCGACTGTAGCCTTTGCTTACTTGTTTTCCTTTATCGATTTATCTAAAAAATTGGATTTTTTCTTTAAATGCCTTTCATTTACAAACTTTAGAGTGTCCTCAATATATGGACGATTTTCATAAGATGAGATAAATTGAAATCTCCTTTAATCTGTGTGAAGCCAGCAGTAGGCCGAAGAAAGAGCTTCCTCTGTCTGATATTTTATCTACCTTTGGAAGATCTTGTATCTAAAATATATCTTAAATTTATGGGCAGCTTGAAAGAAGACTTTTACACCTTTGAAATGATTTGCGTAAGACGCTAAGCCCATGGAAGACTGAAGTCGTGCCTTTATTTGTTGAAGACCTACAGGATGTCCATATCTATGTAAGACATTTCAAATATTGTCAATAGCTTTATAAGTTATTAAATTTTCCCTCGCGGTAGATCTCCACAAACTGGTTTTGCTGTGGAAGCAAATGCTCTATAGAAAATCTTCATCCTTAGAAAGTGTTTTTGCTTGTGAAGGACCTACAGAAGATTTAAAAGTTCTTACAAGATATTCAATCTGTGGAAGACCTCCTAAAGGACTATATCGTGAAGAGCTTCCGAAGGTGTTGAATGTATGGAAAATCTTTCACAAACCTTCATGGTCTTCTTAACATGACTGATCTACAGCCATTCTGGAGTCTTTAAAATAACTTCAGAAAAGGCAAAATTTTGAACAGAAGAAGTACTGAATGTATTTCAATTCCGGCATCTCAGATCGTGAGACAGGTAAGTGGCTACCAACTTCGTCGTTATTGGCATGTAAGTATTCGGACTGAGGCCGGTTCGCAATTAACGGATGCTGCATTTTTAGAGGTAATCGTTTTTTACTCTCGCACCGTAAGTATTTGCTCTACTGTCGACTCGAAGAAATCAGGTGGTTCATGTTCGACTGGGAAATCTTTGGGTACTGTAATTTCGGTAAGGAGCTGTTGGCTTGGAGGTAGTCTGCACTTTCCTCTTTATTCGGATGTGTTCTAATTATTTTAGGCTCGGCGATTAATCTGTTGCTTTATAGATCTGATTACAAGATGAGTACAAGGAAAATAATAATAGTTTGGAGTGTGCTAGATTTAGAGAGATTTCTAAGTGCATGGAGGGTGTAGAGCACTGCGAGTTGGTGTCTTAAGGATATGAAAGTGGTTTTTTCTCGGCTCAGAAATATTCAGTTAGTCTGTTTTTGGCTCTTATGTGTTTGGACTCAATAATGGACCATAACGAACCCATTTTAGAGAAGGTTAAATAAGAGTCAAAATTGGAGTTATAATTATTCAAAATGTTGACCCTTTGTGGGGGAGGTATCAGAAGGAGCAAACGAGATATGCAGTAAAATATTTTTTTTTGAAAATTTTCGAAGGAGTGGACCGATATCGCCCTTCTCCAAACTCGATCTAAGCTTGTCAAAAATATTATGATATTTGGATCAAATCGGATACTTCCTTCGAGAGTTATCGTGCGCACCAGCCAGCCAGACAGACGGACGGACTTCGCTAGATCGACTCCAAATGTCATGAAACGGATTTGGTCCAAAAAGACCTAAGGTCTTTTACTCGACTAGGCACGTTTTGACCGTATCAAATGATATATACCCTCTCTATATATATATATGATATATACCCTCTGTTTATCAAAGATTTCGTGAACTTTAATCAAATGTATTTCGCAAGAAGAGGACAGACCTTTCAAGGACCCCAAATATCAAATTTCATTTAATTTGGTTGGAAATCATGCAGAAACCTTTAAAATACCGAAATCGTTGACCCATATAGTCCATTTTCGATATCAATCAGCATGCATGTACTATAAGCCTTTGTGTCAAATTTCAAAGCTCCATTGTGATTTTAACAGACAGACTGACAGACATCGCTAAATGGACTTACATTTGTACGCTGATCAATAATATATACAGTTAGGTAAGGACCATCGATAGAAGAGGCCGACGGCCCTACAACACTACCCAGACGCTAATTTTAATAATGTAAAATTTAAGGAAATCATAAATTTAAGGCGACATTTCCTGGGAAATTGAAACATGTGCAATTTCTTTACATGCAGTATCGGCAAGTGTAATTTTTTATCATAAACCAAAAATCTAGTTGAGGAAATTCTTTGAAAATAGGTTGGGAGCTTCTCCTTACTTATATATAACTTTTTCAGGGATTTGAATAAAAATAACTGTCAGTATCATATTTTTGAAGGTAGAGGATTTCAAATATTCGTTTTGACCCAGACTTATTCTATTTCAAATTTGTTTCACTCACAATTATGTAGCATAATTCAAGCCGGTGTTTATTGCACCACCAACATTGTGACGTGACTTATTTACACAATTACATAGTTCGCCATATTCAACATCGACACCAAAGCTAAGTGTTAGTGTGTAAGCGAGCGGCTACTTTCCTTTTCCGTCAACATCCGGAATGCTTTAGCTTAGCCGACTATTGTTGTTGTTGTTCTTTTTTTAGCGTAGAGCTTATAATGTCAAAAAGTAATTAATCATAGCTTTAAGTATGTTGAAAATTGCAAAGGTTATATTCTTCATTTATTTCACAGTTCTCCTTCGAGTTGTCGTTTTTCCTTTGCTTCATTGTTTGCGATGAACGTTTCATTGGTTGTTCCGCATTTACTCTTTTGGAACATTTGAAAATTTGTTGTTGCTGCTGTTCATCTTTCTTCAATAGGCAAACACTCATTCAACTTGAGGACGACTGCTCGGCGAGGAAGTAAACAACGACAAGGCGACAAAAAATTATTGTTATTGTGTAGAGAGTTTTTCATTATTTTCGGATGTTGTTTTGGTTGTCGCTGTCGATGTTGTTGTTCTTGCTGTTTTTCTTGTTTTGTTGATGGTGATGATGCCGCTAAACTACGCCTTAATTTTTGAGTTTTCCGGCTCACTAGCTCATCATAAAACCAGTAAGGAAAGCTCAAAAGTCGGGCGGGGCCGACTATATGATACCCTACACCACTATGCATATTTAGTAGAGCTCTCGTAAAAAGGTTTATACAGGGCATTTCAGAGCTCTATGATATTTGGTACAAAATCAAAATCTATCTAATTCTATCGTGCATTTTACGAACTATAGCTATCTCTGAACCGGGTTTCTCCAAATTTTACGTATTAGCTTCTAGACTGAATTCGGTCTTATGTACGAAAATTCAGGTGATTTGGGCTGATATTGACCATTTAGTGCACATTTAACCCGAAATGAAGATATATATGGGAGCTATATCCAAATCTAAACCGATTTCGATAAAATTTAAAACAGCTATTCCTGTGCTCCATCTAATACCTAGTACCAAATATCACGGTAGTGGAGTGAATATCACGAATGTATGGGACTAAAACACTAAATCGGATGAAACATATATATGGTTGCTATATCTATATCTGAACCGATTTTCACTAAATTTTATATACTTGCTTCTAGGCTGAATTTGGTCCGATGTACTAAAATTCAGTCCATTTGGACTTATATCGGCCATTTGGTGCACAATTAACCCGAAATCGGATGAAGATATATATGGGAGCTATATCCAAATCTGAACCGATTTCGATAAAATTACAAACAGCTATTTCTGGGCTGTATCTTATATCTGGTACCAAATATCATTCTTGTGGAGTGCATATTACGAATGTGAGAGACTTAAACACCAAATCGGATAAAACATATATATGGGAGCTATAGCTATATCTGAACCGATTTTTACTAAAATTGATGTACTTGCTTCTAAGCTGGTTTCGGTCGGATTTGCCAAAATTGTTGCTATTACGGCCATTTGGTGGTCAATTAACCCGAAATCGGATGAAGATATATATGGGAGCTATATCCAAATCTGAACCGATTTCGATAAAATTTAAAACAGCTATTTCTGTGCTCCATCTAATACCTGGTACCAAATATCACGGTTGTGGAGTGCATAGTAGGAATGTGAGGGACTTAAAGATCAAATCGGATGAAAGATATATATGGGAGCTATAGCTATATCTGAACCGATTTTCTCCAAATTTGATATACTTGCTTCTAGGCCGAACTCGGTTGGGTGTGCCAAAATTCAGGTAATTTGGACTGATAGTGGACATTTGGTGCACATTTAACCCGAAATCGGATGAAGATATATATGGGAGCTATATCCAAATCTGAACCGATTTCGATAAAATTTAAAACAGCTATTTCTGTGCTCCATCTAGTACCTGGTACCAAATATCACGGTTGTGGATTGCATAGTAAGAATGTGAGGGGCTTAAAGATCAAATCGGATGAAAGATATATATGGGAGCTATAGCTATATCTGAACCGATTTTCTCCAAATTTGATATACTTGCTTCTAGGCCGAACTCGGTTGGGTGTGCCAAAATTCAGGTGATTTGGACTGATAGTGGACATTTGGCGCACATTTAACCCGAAATCGGATGAAGATATATATGGGAGCTATATCCAAATCTGAACCGATTTCGATAAAATTTAAAACAGCTATTTCTGTGCTCCATCTAATACCTGGTACCAAATATCACGGTTGTGGAGTGCATAGTAAGAATGTGAGGGGCTTAAAGATCAAATCGGATGAAAGATATATATGGGAGCTATAGCTATATCTGAACCGATTTTCTCCAAATTTGATATACTTGCTTCTAGGCCGAACTTGGTTGGGTGTGCCAAAATTCAGGTGATTTGGACTGATAGTGGACATTTGGTGCACATTTAACCCGAAATCGGATGAAAGATATATATGGGAGCTATAGCTATATCTGAACCGATTTTCTCCAAATTTGATATATTTGCTTCAAGGCCGAACTCGGTTGGGTGTGCCAAAATTCAGGTGATTTGACTGATAGTGGACATTTGGTGCACATTTAACCCGAAATCGTATGAAGATATATATGGGAGCTATATCTAAATTTGATCCGATTCTCACCAATTTCAATAGGGTTCGTCCTTGGGCCAAAAAAGTATTGTTTGGAAAATTTCATCTCAATCGGATAATAAATGCGACCTGCATTTTGTTCACAAGAATACATGGACAGACGGACGGACGGACGGACGGACGGACGGACGGACGGACAGACGGACTGACATGCATAAATCGACTCAGAAAGTGATTCTATGAAGGTTCTCAAAAGTAACTATGGGTCTATCTCGTTTCCTTCTCCATGTTACAAACAAATGCACAAAGACATAATACCCTTACCACTATGTGGTGTAGGGTATAAAAAGACGGAAACAATGAAGCTAACCATCAATGGCAGGAGTCGTTGTTCAATGGAGATGGTCGGTAGCTGACAATGGGTTTGGATTCCGACAGTCAAAATGGTTGTAAATGTCAAATTTACGAATTAAAGTAAATCTTCTTGTTCTGAAGTCCAGAGAATTGTCCTGTGGGTCTAGATAATTTTTTCTATGGGAAAAATCTTGTCCTGGGGTCCAGAGAAATTTTTCTGTGGGGAAACTCTTGTCCCCCGGCGTCCAGATACATTTTTCTTATGGAAAAACTCTTGTCCTGGGGTCCGGAGAATTTTTTCTATTTAAAAAAATTGTCCTGAGTTCCAGAGACTTGTTTTATTTTTTTTATGGGAAAAAATAATTGTCCTATGTTTCAGAGAAATTTTTCCTGTGGAAAAAACTCTAGCCCTGAGGTCCGGAGCATTTTTTCTGTGGGAAAAAATCTTGTCCTGGGGGCCAGAGTATTTTTTATATTAGAAAAAACTATAGTCCTGGGGTCCAAAGATTATTTTTTAAGAGAAAAAACTCTGGGTTCCTGAAATTTTTTTCTATGAGAAAAAACTCTAGTCCTTGGTTCCAGAGAATTTTTTCTATGACAAAAAAATTTTGTTCTACGGTCCAGAGAATTTTTTTATGGGACAAATACTCTGGGTTCCACAGAATTTTGTCCTGGGGTCCAGAGAATTTTTTCCTATTGAAAAAAACTCTTGTCCTGGAGTCCAGAAAATTTTTTCCTATGGAAAAAAAACTCTTGTCCTGGGGTGCAGAGAATTTTTTCCTATGGAAAAAACTCTTGTCCTGGGGTGCAGAGAATTTTTTCCTATGGAAAAAACTCTTGTCCTGGGGTGCAGAGAATTTTTTCCTATGGAAAAAACTCTTGTCCTGGGGTGCAGAGAATTTTTTCTGTAGAAAAAACTCTTGCCCTGGGGTCCACAGAAATTTTTCTATAGGAAAAAATCTTGTCCAGGGTCCACAGAATTTTTTTCTATAGAAAAAACCCTTGTCCAGGGTCCACAGAATTTTTTTCTATAGAAAAAACCCTTGTCCGGGGTCCACAGAATTTTTTCTATAGAAAAAACCCTTGTCCGGGGTCCACAGAATTTTTTCTATAGAAAAAACCCTTGTCCGGGGTCCACAGAATTTTTTCTATAGAAAAAAACCTTGTCCGGGGTCCACAGAATTTTTTCTATAGAAAAAACCCTTGTCCGTGGTCCACAGAATTTTTTCTATAGAAAAAACCCTTGTCCGGGGTCCACAGAATTTTTTCCGGGGTCCACAGAATTTTTTCTACAGAAAAAACCCTTGTCCGGTGTCCACAGAATTTTTTCTATAGAAAATATCCTTGTCCGGGGTCCACAGAATTTTTTCTATAGAAAAAACCCTTGTCCGGGGTCCACAGAATTTTTTCTATAGAAAAAACCCTTGTCCGGGGTCCACAGAATTTTTTCTATAGAAAAAACCCTTGTCCGGGGTCCACAGAATTTTTTCTATAGAAAAAACCCTTGTCCGGGGTCCACAGAATTTTTTCTATAGAAAAAACCCTTGTCCGGGGTCCACAGAATTTTTTCTATAGAAAAAACCCTTGTCCGGGGTCCACAGAATTTTTTCTATAGAAAAAACCCGTTGTCCGGGGTCCACAGAATTTTTTCTATAGAAAAAACCCTTGTCCGGGGTCCACAGAATTTTTTCTATAGAAAAAACCCTTGTCCGGGGTCCACAGAATTTGTTCTATAGAAAAAACCCTTGTCCGGGGTCCACAGAATTTGTTCTATAGAAAAAACCCTTGTCCGGGGTCCACAGAATTTGTTCTATAGAAAAAACCCTTGTCCGGGGTCCACAGAATTTGTTCTATAGAAAAAACCCTTGTCCGGGGTCCACAGAATTTGTTCTATAGAAAAAACCCTTGTCCGGGGTCCACAGAATTTTTTCTATGGGAGAAAAACTCTTGTCCCGGGATCCAGAGATTTTTTTCTGTGGGAAAAACTCTTGTCCAGAGAATGTTTTCTATTGAAAAGACTTTACTCATGGTTGCCTATACATATTTGCAATTAAAAATATCCTCAAAATAACCTGTGTGTCATACATACCTAGCAGTTTACTACCAACCATATCTGTTGACCTCCATATCAAGTCGAACTCTATCCTACTGGCAATCTCGAAAACATATTTTCTGCGTCAAACTCTTGAGAAGAAGAAAACAAGTAAGTCGTTCTAAAGATGAGCGAAAGCAACAAGAACTGCAAAAAACAAACCTCCCTTTCCAACCAAACGAAAGTAATGAGCGAAACGACAGAAAAAACTTTGACATTTTTCACAAAAGCCAAAAAATCAATTGAGACATCATGTTAACAATATTGAGTTGTTTGTTAACCATTTTTCTTAGCGTTTTTTGCTTCCGCATAAACTTTGTATCCTTGCAACAGTTTTACTTCAGTGCTGCCTTATTATCTTCTGACGCTTTCGTTAATTTCGGTGGTCTGCTCTGGAAAGACGAAGATGAGGGAGAACAGAAAAACTAAAGATAATTACCTAGAATTTTTCATTTATCTGCGGATGTTTGCTGACTGTTTACTTTTCGTTTTGTGCCAATTACTTGTCACTTGTCATAAAATCAAGTGTCCCGATGGTTTTTGGTTGACTTCTTTAATATCCTTCCTCCTGTTGTCTCGCTCGTGTTCATCGTCGTCGACATCTTCTTATTTAACATTTGTCATTATAGGTAATCCACTTTTTGACATCAGGTTTAAATTGAAGTGACAATGCACAGCATGCTCCATGACAGAGACATTTATAATTGATCTTTTTGTTGTTGCTGTTGTTGGTGGAGGCGAATATTGTAGTTGTTTCCGTTGGTGACATTTTGACATTGACCCACAAAGGAGTTTCGTATTTTGCCAAGGATTTGGAAGAATTTCAAATTCAGTACAAATTCCAAAGCTTTAAATCTTGTCATATAAGTTTCTTTAAGAACGGAAATGTTGGAAGCAGAAACCTCCCAAAAATGGACAATGAGTGATAGCTTCAAGCGAAAGAGAGAGAGAGAGAGAGAGAGAGAGAGAGAGAGAGAGAGAGAGAGAGAGAGAGGGGAAATAACTCTCAAAGAAAAAAAGTTAGTCTCATCCCAACGACCAGAGATGACAGAGAGATTCTCCGTCAAGACTTCCGTTGCCTTCGTGGACCTAAATATCAAGGAGGCAAATTTGAAATTTCTCATCGTGACTGTAAGTCAGATGCTCCTAATCAAGGTGAACTTAAAATAAGCCTGCAGACAAGAAGCGAATCAACTCAGCTCGTCATTTGACCTTTAAGCCAGACCAAAGAGGGATACCTCCATCCTGACTGGGCACCAGATTCTCTATAAAAGAGGAACTTAAGGGAAGCTTGTAGACTAGAAATAAATCACCTATAACTAAAAAAGTTCGTCCCTTGGCCCTTCAGTTCGTTCCTTGGCCTTTTAGATCGTCCATTGTCCATTAAACTTGTGCCTCTCTTGCTTTTTGTGACTCTTCCGATCATCTATGGAGATAGGCTCTTTAGGAATTTATCTTATCTATGTAGACAAACTATGTGGTCCTTAAGCACATCTATACAGAGAAACTCACTGGAACTTCAGATCATTGATAGAGACTCGCTAACTCGTTAGCTCGCCCATCCCAACATTCTGGGCCCTGCTCACCGTTAGGGAAGCACTGGGCTAGCCTCGAATTCAGAGGACCGAGTCGACGATACCGACTCCTTTGCCACAAAACTTCTCTGGCCACCATTGAAAAAAAAATTCTTTTCCACCAGAACATACGTTTTTTTCTATAGAAAAAATGTTGGCCTCCAGGACAAGAATAAGAGTTTTTTCCCCCATTGAAAAAATTCCCTGGGCACCAGGACAAGAGTTTTTTCCCCATTGAAAAAATACTCTGGACCCCAGGACAAGAGTTTTTTCCATAGAAAAATTCTCTGGACAACAGGACAAGAGTTTTTTCCATAGAAAAAATTCTCTGGACACCAGGACAAGAGTTTTTTTTCCATAGAAAAAATTCTCTGTCATGCATGCTCTGTTATTTTTTTTCCATAGAAAGAAATGTTGGTCTCCAGGACAAAAGTTTTCGGTGTGTTTCAACATCCGGTAGAGCCTACTTTTCTCTCCAGTCGGCCGATACCAACTCCCTAGCGCTTCAGCTTGCCGATACTGACTACCTGAGGCATCAGCTTGCCGATAGAGACTTCCTATGCTTCAGCTAGCTAATGCTGACACTCAGCTCCTCGACGAAGATTCCTTGCCGAAATCTTCCGCTTGCCGAAATCGAGTCCTTGGCATATCAGTTCGCTGACACAGATTTCTTGTGCTTCAGCTCGTCGATAGAGACTTTCTCTGCTTCAGCCCTTCTACTAAGACTCCCTGACTTTCATCGTGTCCAGAAAGCCTTCCGTTCCTTCAGATCGTCGAGAGAGACGATAGACTCCGATTCCTGGTCTTCAGACCGTCCATGGCGACTGCTGGTATTTACCCTTGGCCTCAGTTCGTCTATAGCGACTCCATAGACTTTGGTTTGTACAGACAAGTCTCTACGGCATTTTTGGCGTCTGAAGAGGCTCACTGCGATTTCTTAACCTTTAGCTCGTCTATAGCGACACCATAACCTTTAGGTCATCAATATCCACTCTTCAAATTTAGATTATCATTTTCATTTTCTTCATTTATTTTCCTTTTATCATTTTTATTTGAAACAAAAAATAATGCTTATCTTAAAAAATAATCATTTACATCCTTCCAACAAATAGTATTTTTAAATCTTCATCAAAAAGAAAATAAATACCATTCTTGGCAGTTTTATTGCATATCCTTTCAGGAAAAAAAATTCAGTTATAAACTCAATTGAATTTTCAATTTCAATTTTTGAGAAAATAATACAGATGGCAGAAATTTTCCATTATTCCCCCCCCCCTCAATAACAAAGTTTACCAATACGTAACAAAATATAAACAATTTTCCATTTATTACTGGCAATCTACTGCATCTTCATTGAACGAAGTATCGAATGAACGAATGAAACTTATTACTTTCAACATAAAATTTTATAGTAAAATTTATGATTATTATTGAACTATAAAATGATTTTTACTAGGCAGGGTATTAAGAAAAATACAAAAAAAAAAAAAAAAAAAAACGAAAAACAAGATTATGCTGGAAAATGATGGCCTATTGCAAACACATATGAACTTACACACAATTCTCAAGAAGGATTAACTTTGCCTTACAATCCGAATTGGATTAACTTTGCCTTACAATCAGATGTTGCTCCTGCTGCAAGTGCAATAAACAAAAGTTTCCTGTTCTGCTTAAGAGTTGTTAACTTGCATTTGCCTGCATCCTCCTACATTTTGTGTGTGTTTTCCGTCTTAGCCTTTGTAAATTTTAGAAATTGACTAACAACACTTGCAGTAGCGGCAACAGAAATAGTGTTAAGGATAGCTGCTATTGCAGTAATTCCATTTTGTTAACAACAAGTGTTCAGTTGTATTGTAGGCTTGATATGGTTACGGAGAGAGGTGTGATAAGTTGTGGAGAAATGGAGAGAGGTTCGAGAGGTTCGAGAAAACTTCAGTATCCCCAATATGGGGTTTGATCAATCTTTCAAGACGAATTTCGCTAAAAGAATTAAATGGGAAAAATTTCAGTAGATGGGATATCTAGCTAGAGATCGCCCAATTAGGAACAATAAGGCTTCAGTTGAAACGCTAGCGAGAAAATTTAAAAGGGGAAGCTTCAAAACGCGGACGCAGTATGAAGACCCTGGGATACCTAATAGGCTGTACATTAAGATAGGTCGTATACAACCAAGTCGGGTTCCGGAGGGGTCTGTCACACATCCAAAGGCTTCAAATCTAGTCATATATGCTTCTTTAAGAAAGGAATTTCGAAAGCGCAAGAATGTGAAAAAGATTGCATATTGGGATGACTCGTGGACAACTCAGTGAGGTTTGTGAGAGTTAGTCACAAATTTCAAGGTATTACTCTTGCCAGACAGAAGACCTCCAAAAATAGACTATGACGCCTTGAAGGGCAGCTCCCGAAAATATATATAGAGAGAGAGGGAGAGACAGAGAGTGATAAAATGTTAGGCCTTCTGAGATAAACGTGTCTAGGTAATTTTTTTGGTAACAAAGAAATAGATTGGCTGGGCTTTCAGTTCATTTTTTTGGACTATCAGTTCGTTTCTTGGATTTTCAGTTCGTCTCTTGGACTATTAGTTCGACCCTTGGCCTTTCAGCTCATCTATGGAGTCAAACTATCTGGTTCATCATCTAGCCCCTTGGTCCTTTAGTTCGTCCCTGAGAACCAAGCTCGTCCTTTGGTCCTTCAGCTTGCTCCTTGATCCTTCATCTCGACCCTTGGTCCTACACCTCGTCCCTTAGTCTCCTCGTTTATGGATTGGGATTCCCTGGCTCCTCCGCTGGTCTTGATCGTTTGATCCTTCAGTTCTATGAATATATATTCTCTGGCCCCTCAGCTCCTTCCTTTGTCCTTCAGTTTGTCTTTAAGTTCTTCAGCTTGTCCTTTGGTCCTTAAGTTCGTCTTTTAGTTCTCCACCTTGTCTTTTGGCTTTTCATTTCGTACCTTGGCCTTTCATTTCGACCCCTCACGTTATAGGTCGTTTCTTGGCCCTTCAGCTCATCAATGGAGATCGACTATCTGGCCCTTCAGCTTTTCTATGGAGATATACTCTTTGGCCCTTTAGATCGTCTACGACTATCTGACCCTTCACCTCGTCTCTTGGCCTTTCAGCTGATTTATGGAGATAGATTCTCTGGTCCTTCATTTCGCCCTTTTGTCCTTCAGCTCGTCCTATGCCCCCTTTGGTTCTTCATCTCGTTTCTAGGACCTTCACAGTGTCCCCTTACTCCTTGCGGTCATCCCTTGGCCATCTCGTCTATGGGATCGATTATATGGATCTCCAGATAGACTCCCAGGCCCTTCAGCTCGTCTATGGAGACGGATTCTCTGGGTCTTCAGCAGATAAAAATTCTGTCTTCAACGATAAGTGTTTTTTTATAGAAAATATTTTTTGGACCCCAGGATAAGAGATTTTTCCAATTTATGGAGACAGATTCTAAGGCTCTTCAGCATAAAAAAAAAAAAAATTTCGGGATTCCAGGACAAAAGTGTTTTTTTAATAATTGTTTGTTGCCAATACCGACTGTCTAGTCTTCAGATCATCGATACCAACTCCCTGGGCCGTTAGCTCGCCTATACCGGCTTCAGCTGTGCTCATCTCTTCTATTGAGATGCCTTGGCGTTCAGCTCGACTATGAAGACTTCCAATCTCCCTGATTTTAAGGTCGTTTGGACATCTCTCCTGGCCCGCAGATTGTGAAGAGAGCTGATAGAGACTCCCTGGTCTATAGCCCATCTATGTTGGTCCATAGCGACTCCATAGACTCTATGTCGCCTATAGTGTCTTCTTGGCCCTTTTGGCGTCTTTAGAGGCTAAAAACCTCGGGCTTTGAGGTCATCTATGGCGACTTCATAACATTTATCTCGCCAAAACGACTCCATGGCCTTAAAATCTTCTATAGCATCTATAGAAGCTACATGTCTCTAAACTGGTCTAAAGAAGCTCTTTGTTTTTCAGATCGTCCATAGATGACTTTCTGCTCTCGAGCTTGTTTATAGAAACTGATTTAGCTGCAGCAGGGCTTCAGCTAGCCTATAGAGGGCGCCTTTAGCTGGGAGATAAGTGCGTCTTCAAATGACCTATGGATGGCGCCTTTATTTATTTTGGTCTATAGAGAACGCCTTTAGCTTGTCTGGCGTATAGGGTCAGCTCGTCTGACCTGTGGAGGAGGAATTCGGCTCATTTGATTTATAGAGGCCGCCTTTAGCTAGTCTGGTCTTTAGAAAGCAATCGACTCCAGGTCATTGGGTCTGTAAAGGTTGCCTGCAGCTCGTTTGACCTATGGGGGAGGCATACAGCTCGTCTAGCCTATAGAAGACGCCTTTAGCTCGTCTGCCTTCAGATAGAGAACGCTTTTAGGCCATCTGACGTATAGACACCATCTCATCTATAGAGGTCGACTTTAGCTGCTTGTGTCTGTAGAGGCTACCTTCAGCTAATCTGGGCGCTTTCAGATCGTCTGACTTATGATGGCTGCCTTTAGCTAGTTTGGCCTAGAGGCTCAGTTCGTCTAAACTATAGAGGCCACTTTTAACTTGTAAGGCGTATCGCTTTAAGACCGTCTGAGATATAGAGGCTCCATCAGTTCGTCTGGCTTATAGGGGACGCTTTTAGCTCACATAATCGTGAGGTCGTGGTCAACGGACCCCTAGGCAGTCTATATTAACTGCTATCCCTACCAAACCTACCTCCTTATCCATATGTCTAAATGCATTTTACTTTCCTTATTGCCGATACCAGCAGCCGTTTGTTGGGCATTGTAGCTTTGCTATAACTCCTCGTTTCAATACATCTTAGCAATGTTCAGCCATACGTAAATATGAATGTGAACACAGCCGCTGCTCGCACCCGTACATGCCAAACATTTACAGCTTATTTGTAGTAAATTCTTTGGTATTGCAAATTTATGGTTAACAATTGCAGCTGTTACCGATGTTTTTTCAGGCAATTCTATTCTATCCCATAACACCCGCACACCAATACAACAGAGAAAAAAAATCCGAACGATATTGGCAACAAATCGGAGACTTTGTTAGCATTTTCCGAGTGTGTGTGGGTGTGTGTATAATTTTGCTTTCTTGTTGCTGTTTTTTTCCATTCTCAGGATTCCAGCTTTCCTTCATTTAATGTTTATGAATGCGATTATTTGTTAGAAATATTTATATGCGTCGTTTTCCCAGACAATTTTCATCCTGGTATTATAAGGGTATTTTAGGTACGTGTGCGATGCGTTGGTGTGTATGTTGGTGTGTCTGGGAAAGATATTTCCATTGGTGTTGTTGTTGTGCCAATATTCGCAGACAGTGCGACAGACATGTGTAGTTGAGAGATCGAATTTCTGTTTTGTAGTTGTTGTCGCTGTTGTGGCCGCTGTTTGTTAGGGTCCTAGTTTAAGGCTTTAAATAACCGTAAACGGCAATTGAGACGTCTGCAAACTTTACACCTTAAATATGAGATTGGGGAATATGAAAAAAGTGCACAAAAAATATTTATCTCCATTAGTGTGAAGGGACAGTGGTTGCGAAGGATTAAGAAATGGAAAACAGAGATTTTCTCATAGAAAATTTTGAGGATTTTCTCCTAAAAATCTTGAGGATTTTCTCATAGAAAATCTCATAGAAAATCTTGAGGATTTTCTCGTAGAAAATCTTGAGGATTTTCTCATAGAAAATCTTGAGGATTTTCTCATAGAAAATCTTGAGGATTTTCTCATAGAAAATCTTGAGGATTTTCTCATAGAAAATCTTGAGGATTTTCTCATAGAAAATCTTGAGGATTTTCTCATAGAAAATCTTGAGGATTTTCTCATAGAAAATCTTCTGGAATTTCTCATAGAAAATCTTCTGTAATTTCTCATAGAAAATAATCTGGAATTTTTCAGAGAAAATCTTCTGGTTTTTTTTTCAGAGGAAATCTTTTGGATTTTCTCATAGAAAATTTTCTGAGATTTTCTCATAGAAAATCTTCTGAGATTTTCTCATAGAAAATTTCTGAGATTTTCTCATAGAAAATCTTCTGAGATTTTCTCATAGAAAATCTTCAGAGATTTTCTCATAGAAAATCTTCTGAGATTTTCTCATAGAAAATCTTCTGAGATTTTCTCATAGAAAATCTTCTGAGATTTTCTCATAGAAAATCTTCTGAGATTTTCTCTAAGAAAATCTTCTGAGATTTTCTCATAGAAAATCTTCTGAGATTTTCTCATAGAAAATCTTCTGAGATTTTCTCATGGAAAATCTTCTAAGATTTTCTCATAGAAAATCTTCTGAGATTTTCTCATAGAAAATCTTCTGAGATTTTTTCATAGAAAATCTTCTGAGAATTTCTCATAGAAAATCTTCTGAGATTTTCTCATAGAAAATTTTGAGGTTTTCTCCATAGAAAATCTTGAGGTTTTCTCTATAGAAAATCTTCAGAATTTTCTCATAGAAAGTCTTCAGGATTTTCTCATAGAAAATCTTCAGGATTTTCTCATAGAAAATCTTCAGGATTTTCTCATAGAAAATCTTCAGGATTTTCTCAAAGAAAATCTTCAGAATTTTCTCATAGAAAATCTTCAGATTTTTCTCATAGAAAATCTTCTGAGATTTTCTTATAAAAAATCTTGAGGAGTTACTCCTAGAAAATTTTGAGGATTTTCTCCTAGGATCTTCAGCATTTTCTTAAAGAAAGTAATCTGGTTTTTCTCTAAGAAATCCATGAGGATTTTCTCCTAGAAAATCTTGTAGATTTACTTCTAGAAAATCTTGAGGATTTACTTCTAGAAAATCTTGAGGATTTTCTCCCAGAGAATCTTGAAGATTTTCTCATAGATTTAGTCAAAGAAAATCCTGAGGGTTTCCTCATAGAAAATCTTGATTCTTCCTCTTACAGAAAAAAATTCGCCTCTTCTCCCACTGTACTTGTTCTTACAACTTTAGTTAAATTTCATTTTTTTTGTCAGCTTTAACTTTTTGTTGCCAGCCAAGGTGTTTTCTTCTCATGGCCACATCACAAAGGTTGACCATATTTGAGTTTCTACTTTCTATGAAGCTGAAAATGCAACAGTTCTTTTTTTCTCTCCACATTTTTTTATTTCTTCGTATCGTTTAGTTCACCCGCCACCATACCTACCATTATTGTTATGGGACGTTTTTTTTTCACGATTTCTGTGAAATATAAAACACACTTCATCAATTTGTGGTAACACCACCCAGCATCATGAAATCGAAGCAGGGTCTCAAAAAGCTGTTCACTGCTGCATACAAACAACCTGACTCAAAGTAAAACCAAAAGCCATAAAATTCAGTCCCTTTTTTTAAAGTTCGACAACAAAAAATATTTTTATGGTCGTCTCCACAACAACAGCAGCAACACCATTTGGCGGGAGCAGCGAACTTTTCCAAGTTAAGGGATACCAAGTTGCTGTGATGAAAAGTGTAAGTATTGCTTGTTGTTGTAATGAAATATGATCGACCAAGTTTACACTTCAAGGAAAATCCGCACAGTTCAATGGACTATGGAAAATTTGTTGGCCATGTAATAAGAAGCTGCAGCTAATGGGAGACAAATTTTTGTGGGCTTAACTAACAAAGGACAGTCATGTTGAGGGATTTCGATGGAATTAAATTGAAAATGTAGGAGTCTAGGAACAAATCGACGTAGAGATTTGATTAAAAATGGTTAAACATTTCTTTATACTCCTTCCTGATTTTATCTTTAAGGAATCATTCATCGAATATTTCATTTTAATTTTCACATCTAATTAAAACACCATATGTTTCAGTTTTCATCGATGAACTTTTTGTTTCATGCTATCGTTGAACTTTTCACATCTCAAATATTTGTTAGGAAGTTTTATGCTGCCACCTCCCAAAAAATCCACTTTAAACTTCTTTTTTTTCTTCCACTCGAATTTTATCGAAAATCTGTATTCTCATATTCAATAGCATTATTAAACCATAACATCTTAACTCTTTCGTGTTCAGATTTTTTGTCCATAGATAAAGGAAAATTGGCGGTAAAACTTTCAAATCCGAAAAGATGTTCGTAAATGAGGTTTTCTTTGTGTGTTGGCGTATATTTTCGAATTTTGTAGTTTAGAGGGTGAATCAAATAGGAAAGATATTATTTTAGAAACAAATGTTGAATAAACAAGTTAAACAGCAGTAAGTTCAGCCGGGCCGAACTTTGAGCACCCTCCACCATTTGGGACGAATTTGGAAAATTTCAAAAAATAAAATTCGTTAAAAATTCTGTTAAAATCGTGTAAATATAGAATATAGCCGTTATATTGGGAACTACGCGAAGACGTGATCCTGCATAGACAACTTTTGTCAGAAGCCATTACAATACTCAAATACGAAACATGAAGAAAATCCGGGAAATAACGTAGTTAAAATCATCATATTACCGAATATAGGGAGGTCTTAAGGTCTTCAAAAAGAAATGTCAAACAAATTCAGTGAATATTGTACCTAAAATCATAAAAATACCGAATATAGGTAGGTACCATTATATAGGGGCTGTACCAAAACGTGGACCTACACAGACAATTTTCTGTCATAGGCTGTAGTATTTATTACGAACATCAAATACCAAATTTGAAATAATTCCGGTGAATAATGTCGCTAAAATCATCAAAATACCAAATATAGGGAGGTGCCGTTATATGGGGATTCTGCTAGGACTTGGACCTGCACCGACAATTTTTGGTCATAGGTTGCAGTATTCATTACGAACTTGAAATACCAAATTTCAAACAATTTCGGGGAATAATGTCGCTAAAATCATTAAAATTCTGAATGTAGGCAGGTACTTCTATATGGGGCCTAGACGAAAACCTGGTAAATTTTTTGTCACAGGCAGTAGTATCTATTATGAATTCTAAATACGAAATTTGAATAATGTCCCTAAAATCGTCAAAATATCGAATATCGGTGAGTACCGTTGCGTGTGGGCTATACGATATCGTGGACCAATCTAGACATTTCTCTTCCAGGGGGTAAATTTCTCAGAAGGAACTCTTTTTGTGGATTTTCAGACAATTTCATTGAACAATTTGGCTAAAATCATTAAAATACTGAATATAGGGAGTTTCAGTTAAATATCGTGGACCTATATAGGCAATAATATTCCAGTGGGTACTCAGAAGGAGCTCTTGTGGATTTTCAGACAATTTCTTTGAAATTTTTGGCTACAATAATCAAAATACCGAATATCGGGGGATTCCGTTGTATGGGAGCTATACGATATCGTAGACGTATATAGTCAGTATTGTTTCCGGTGGTAAAGTACTCTGATAGAACTCCTTGTGTAAAATGTCAGACAATTCCATTGAACAATGTTGCTAAAATCATCGAAATACCGAATATCGGGAGGTACCGTTATATATACGATATCGTGGACCTGTACGATATCGTGGACCGATGTAGTCCATCTTCGAATTCGACCTGATTGAATTTGACCTGAAGATTGATCTGTGCATAATTTTAGCTTCCTATCTTTATTAGTTTTGCCTCTAGCGTGATAGATATAGACGGACGGACAGGGCTAAATTGTCTTAGAATTTTACGCTGATCAAGAATATACAGGGTGAGGTAAAAAACTGCAACAAAGTCAAACGCCATAATTTTTAAACATTTTCTTTTTAATTTTATTGGATGAAATTGGCTTTGGCATGAATTATGGCCTTCAAACGGTCAATGAAACCGTCAGACGCTTCCCGAATGTTGCTCTGCGGTATTTTGGCCCATTCCCGGCGAAGCGCTTGCGTGAGGTGATCGACAATTTGGAATTTTTTAGTGCCAACCTTGCTTTCCAAAATACTCCAGACACAATAGTTCAACGGATTAGTATCCGGAGATTTTGGTGGCCATTGTGCGCTGGAAATGAAGCGAGGAACCTCATCTCGGGCCCGTGACTAGTGCGATGGTGCTGAGTCCCGCTGGAATGTCCAAGGTCTGCGGCAAAAATGTTTGCATGCCCAAGGCTTTAATACACCCTTCAGAATATTTTCGCGATAAAATTCGGCATTTATTATGATGCCACGAACGATTAATACGAGCGGAGAGCGACCATCGGCTGTTAAGGCGGCCCGCACCATCACCATGGCCGGCGCTTGAGTTCTGGTGGCCAACCGAAGTTGCACATTTCAACTGACCTCTTTGGCAAGTAAACACGATCATTTTGTTTGTTACAAGCTGCTGGACTATCATCGGAGAAAACCAAATTCGGAAGTTCACCACTTTCGGTCGAGCGAAGCAACTCTTTAGCTCGTTTGAATTTCAATGGCTTTACCCCGAGCTCATTTTTCAATATTTGCCGAATGGAATATTGCGATGTGCTCAGTTCATGAGCCATTTCGTTACTTTTCGCTTTCTTTACAAGTCGCTTCTTTACTTTTCGACAATTTTTTACAGTTGTTGACAAAAAGATGCCAGTCATCTTTCCTCCACCCTATTTTCATTTATTGGAACTATTCGAAAGATTGAATCAAACAACCATTAAAAGTTCACATATAGTTCACATATATGTAGAGATTTTATATATAAACTTATCAATTCACCAGAATAAGAATATGAAGATACACATATATATATGCATACATGTATGTATGTAAGTGAGTATGCGTGTGTGGCAATGGTGAAGTAAAGTAAAGTATTCAAATATTGTAATTGTGTGTTGAAAATGTTAAGTGCTTTCTGGGAAAAAAATAATTATATAATACGGAAAACGTGATTGCAAAACGCTTTTTCGTACATGTCGGATAAAAGTTTGGTTGATTGTGTGTGTGTACTCACAGGCTTGCGGTAAATTTTAGAACTTACGATTATTATGATAACGAAAAATTCAAAACGGGATAAAAGTGAATTATTCATAATGCGTATGTAAATATTGAAGAGGATAATGATGGAGGATTTCATTCAAGAATAGAAATGCTAATATTTAAGGAGTTATGGCCATTTTAAAATAGGCGTTCCTCTTTAAGAAACTGCAATCAAAGCGATGCTAAAACCCCCGAAATGTCAATATTTGAGGAGCTATGGCCATTTTAAAAAGCCTATTTTTCCTCTTTAAGAAATCATCACAAAACGTAGGTAAAACCCCCAAATGTCAATATTTAAGGAGTTATGGCTTTTTTAAAATAGCCTATTTTTCCTCTTTAAGAAACTGCAATCAAAACGATGCTAAAAACCCCGAAATGTCAATATTTAAGGAGTTATGGCCATCTTAAAATTGCCTATTTTTCCTCTTTAAGAAACTGCAATCAAAACGATGCTAAAAACCCCGAAATGTCAATATTTAAGGAGTTATGGCCATTTTAAAATTGCCTATTTTTCCTCTTTAAGAAACTGCAATCAAAACGATGCTAAAAACCCCGAAATGTCAATATTTAAGGAGTTATGGCCATTTTAAAATTGCCTATTTTTCCTCTTTAAGAAACTGCAATCAAAACGATGCTTAAAACCCCGAAATGTCAATATTTAAGGAGTTATGGCCATTTTAAAATGGCCTATTTTTCCTCTTTAAGAAGCTGCAATCAAAACAATGCTAAAAACCCCGAAATGTCAATATTTAAGGAGTTATGACCATTTTAAAATGGCCTATTTTTCCTCTTTAAGAAACTGCAATCAAAACGATGCTAAAAACCCCGAAATGTCAATATTTAAGGAGTTATGGCCATTTTAAAATAGACTACTTTTCCTCTTTAAGCAACTGCAATCAAAACGATGCTAAAATTCCCGAAATGTCAATATTTAAGGAGTTATGGCCAATTTAAAATACCCCTGTTTTCCTCTTTAAGAAACTGCAATCAAAACGATGCTAAAAACCCCGAAATGTCAATATTTAAGGAGTTATGGTAATCTTAAAGTATTCAATAATTCATGCTTAACCAGTAAAGAAAGTCCTACAGTCGGGCGGGGCCGATTTTATGATACCCTACACCACTTTGCTAATTTAGTTGAGCTCCACATAACAATTAAAAGTTTTTATGGGAGAATTCAATCATACACGCTATGATTATAATTATAATTTAAAGTTCAAAGGACTAAATATGCCGAAGCATTTGTATCTTTTAAATGCGGACTTGTATTGCTCATTTGGTGTAAAATTAATTTGAAATCAGATAAAGATATATATGGGAGCTATATATAAATCTGAACCGATCTCGATAAAAATTGGCAAATATATTTCTGAGCTGTATTTGATATATTTCCCTGAATATCGTTGTTACGGAGTGCATATTACGGCTGTGGGTAACAAATATAACAAATCGGATGAACAATATATATAGGAGCTATAGCTATATCTGAACCGATCTTCTCTAAATTTGGCATACTACCTTCTAGACTAATTTCGGTCGTATGTGCCAAATTCCATCTCATTTGGGCAAATATTAGACGTTTGGCACGTTAAAGTTAAACCGGACGAATTTATATATGGGAGCTATATCCAAATCTGAACCGATCTCTATAAAACTTAGCAAAGCTATTTCTAAACTGCATTTGATATATTTCCCCAAATATTGTTGTTACAGAGTACATATCACGGCTGCGGAGGACAAAAATAACAAATTGGATGAACAATATATATGGGAGCTATAGGTATATCTGAACCGATTTCGATCAAATTTGGCACACTTATTTTCAGGCCTAATTTAGTTGTATGTGCAAAATTCCATACTATTCGGACTGATATTACACGTTTGGTGCACAATAAAGGGAAAATCGGACGAAGATATAGATGTCAGCTATATCTAATTTTTTACCGATTACCACCAATTTCAATAGGGTTCGTCCTTGGGCCAAACAAATGATCTGTGCAAAATTTCATCTGGATAGGGCAGTAAATGTGATCTGTACTTTCTTTACAAAAATACATGGACAGACGTACGGACGGACTGACGTGCATAAATCGACTCAGAAAGTGATTTTATGCAGATCATTAAAAGGAACTATGGGTCTATCTCGTTTCCTTTTGCCTGTTACAAAAAAATTCACAAAGACATAATACCCTGACCTCCTTGTGGTGTATGGTATAAAAATCGGTACTCCTTTCATATCTGACAATTAAAAGTATATTATACCCGATGGCGTGTGAGTGTTATTAAATTAATCATTCGGCATCTCCTAGTATCCCCCTTTTCCACAAAATCAGTTATAGTTCCCGCAAAATACATTAAAAATGCATTCCGTTCTAAAATGCAATCCGGAAAATTCCATTTATAATAATGTCTTCATTATACTTTGTAATTTTGCCTTAATGAAAATTTCATTTTTATTCCCTAATCCCCACCACAACTTGCTGCATGTTTCTTTTTTAATGTGGAAAAATTGTTTGGAATTTACGAAAGAGAATTTTTTGTTGTTCCGAACAGAAAAAAAAACTGAAATTATTAAACTTTTTCTCGGCATGTTGGGGGTGGGGGCGTTTAAGGTGGGCCAGTGTGTAACCAAACACTGTACACAAAGAACAACTGTAACATATGACATGAAATGTATGGTGAGGAGAAAAAGTACTGACCTAGATTTTTAGTTTGAATGTTTAGTGTCCGGCTGGGGTCACTTCAAACTCTTCTTCTGTTTTTTTGTGTTGAGATGCGACATAACAACGACGTTCGAGCCAGGCCACTTCTGTTCTTTGCAGTTCGTCGTCGTCGTTGTTTGTTTGTTTGTATGGAAAAAGTTATTTTATTATCATCAGCCCAAAATCTAAATGCATGTTTAAATCGAAAAGTTTGCTTTTTTGTTGTTGGTGAGGAGATGCATGTTGTGGAGAGAAAAATGTTGGGGCATGTGTGTACTTTGTTGCAAGTTTTGGTGTGTGTTTGTTTTTCGTTTGTTATCAAACAACATGTGTTTGCTTTTCATGCAACATTGGATACAATATTATCCAGTTGTTGGTTGCTTGAATTCGGTATTATATGCCAAGAGGGAAGTTGGAGGCAATCTGCGTTTCTGTGATCCGTTTGCAACGTTTTTTTTTTTTCTATCTGCAGCACCTGGAAACCAACTGACTGACTGAGCTGATTTAATATAAAATTTCAGAATTTCACCTCACTCAATATCAAATTTAGTAACATATCTAAAATAATCAACATCTCTCCATCGTAGACACCAACAGTTATCTAAATTAGTACCATTTAGTACTTTTCGAACAATTATAGTACGCATTTGAAAAACCACCACCAGAGACCTCACTATCAATTCCATTTTTGGATTCCAGCTCTATACATTCACTCAATACCACAATTAGTACAATTTAGTTCTTTTCGTGCAGTGCGCATTTTCAATCTCTATATCTCGACCTCAGATACCAACAGTGACCACAATATCAAATTTCAGGATTCCTGCTCTTCAATTTCACCCATCGCCAAAATTAGCACCATTTAGAACAATTATATAGCGAATATCTAAAACCAACATTTTCCCTCAACCACAGACCCAACAGTGACATCTACAACAAATTCGGTATTTCAGCTTTATCCCATCACCCTATACCAAATTTAGTACTATTTAGTACTTATAGTTTAGTACTATATTAAATCAGAGGATTTCAGTATGTTCCTTGAGTCAATACCAAATACCATTTAGTACTTTTCGTACAATTATAGTACACATTTTCAAAACCACTTTCATATCTCAATTCCAGATACCAACAAAGACCTGAATATCAAATTCCAGCCTAACCCTGTACCGAATACCAAATTTAGTACCATTTGGTACATTTCGAACAAATAAAGGTAGCATTTCCAAATCCATCTCCAAATCTCAATCTCAGATCTTCACAGATCCTTCACCCAATACTAAAGATAGTACCATTCAGTACTTTTCGTACAATTATAGAACACGTTTTCGAAACCACCTCCATATGTCAAGCCTACACATTTCCAAAACCACCTTCCTATATTAAACTTACTTTCCAACCTTGATTCTCCATCCATTCACATAATACCAAATGGTTCCATTTTAGAAGTTTAGTCTCATTTTAAAACTTTTAGTAACCTTAAAGTTGGAATTTATAAAATCCCTTTGTTACATCTATCCTGCAACCTGAAAAACTCCTTGATTTTTTTTAAAATTTTTAGTGGCTAGAAATCAGTGTGAGTTTTGTAAGTTACTGCTTCCTCCAGCGATATTGGCTACTCAGCAGAGAAGACACCCCATGTCCGCTCGCTGTAGCCTTCCTTGTTGTCGTCTCTGCCCTATCCCCTGCAGTTTTCCTGCGTTTTCCGTTGTACCTGTGGACATGTCCAATAGTTATGCTCGCCAAAGGATTAGAAATAGAACCGGACTTTTAAAAAGTCTTCTAAAGATAGGACTTTTAAGAATATTTTTAAGGTCAGAAAAGATCGTGGGTTTCATAACATTTTATAGGTCCAAAATCAGCCCTTGATTTTTAATAAAATTTTATTAAATGCAAGGATTAAAAATACTTGCAAGAGGGCTTGGCTACATCTAATTAAGCTCATTTGCGATGTGAACTTTTAAAACTACGATAAACGCTTTAGCTCTAACTTCATAATCTATGGGCCCGATACCAATTTTCATATTTTCGGATTTAAATTCCTAAAGGTGAAGGTGTATAAACAGCTTGACATCATGGCTAGGCACATTAATTTCAAATTATAAGAGGAAACGAAGGCAGATTTTTAGTGCGGCTACGGCATTCCTTTATGATGTTTCACAAAATATGCCATAAGAAGACTTCAAGCTGGTTATGTTACATTATGCAGTTATAACTTCTCTTAATTCTGGGAAGTACTTTTATGATGGCTTCGAATTTTCCTTCCAAATACCACACATTCAATTCGCCTTTGCCTCGATCTACAGGTTACAACATTTGGTCTTTCCATATGCATCCAACCAACCATCCACAGCAAAAGAAAATGAAATGTTAATCTCTTTTTCTGAATTCTAGAAAAAAAAACTTTTCTTTTTTTCTCTTTCGCCATGGGAGAAATCTCAGATAAAAATTTTGTTTTTCAATTCAATTCTAAAACTTAGACCTTCAAGTATTTAAGTGAGCTTTGCTTCTTGTGCAAAAAGTGGGTAGAGGAACAAAAATTAAGAAAGAACTTAGAAAACTAGTTTCGCAGCAAAACCCAAGGCATAAAATTGTTTGTCAATGTTATCTGGCATCGTGGTTGAGCTACATTGAATGGAGGTGACTGAGTAGCTTGCAAATGTGTCGCAATGTGCGAAGGAGAGAGGGATACCGAGAAAGAGAGAGAGAGAGAGTGAATCTAATATACTTATTCATATACAAAAATGATAAAGTGAGTTGGTTTTTGTGAATGTAGGTCATGTTTTTAGATGGTTTCATTAGATTATAACATTTGCACACACACGAACACACACACACTCGCACGTAGCCACATTCTTAGTGCGTGTAATGTAAAATAACACAGAGTCACACACACTCGCTTGCAAATATATATCCAAAGGATATGTGCCCGCTAATATGTAGCTTTTTGTCTATAAATGACTACTTGGCTAAGTGATTCGTTCGTTCGTTCACTGAATTGATGATGAGCGAATAATGGCCGTCCATGGTTTGATGTTTTGTCTCTGTTTGATGTGCCAATGAATGATGATGTTGATGGTGATCTATGCCAGAATTATGTTTATTTTACTCAAGAGCCTATTTCCACAACTAAAAAGGACTTTTGTGTGTGTTTGTGTTCAAATGTGTATTAAAATATATATGTGGAAAAATATGGAATGTAATAGGTGGGATTGGAATTATTGGAATTTGTATCTAGGGTAACTATTAAAGTTGTGAGAGAGTACTCATAATCTTATTCAAAAATGCCAATAAGTATTGTGCTAGTTATCCGGCTTGTAATGATGATACTTAGTCTGACGAGGAAGCTAAGGGGACTATTTTTTTGAAAAGGAATTATAAGGCATTGTGGCCCAAACTTTATCATACATATGTATATTTTTCGGTAATTCGGTTTTGCGCGTCCACAGGAATTTCGAATTCGATTTTCTTGGCTAAAACCCCATTTTATGTCAACATCAATCTATATTTATAAAAGAGTAAAGTAATTGATTGATTGACTGACTGATTGACTTAACGATTCATCAACGCCCATACGAAACGGGTGAAGCAGGAATCTTAAAACTTTGGACGAGGGTGAGAGTTTTTGGAAATTCGTACAACTACGGTGAGAAAAATACTAAAATGCTAAATATGGCACACTTTATATTTCACGAAGAGGTTGAACTATTAAAATTGGATTGAGGATCACTGATGGTTTGTGTGATGGATGTACAGAAGGGTTTTTTTCAAATTCGCGTTATAAGTATGCGGAAAGTCCTAAAATGTACCACATTTGGTACCATTTCCTTTCATGTGAACAGTTAAGGATAAGAACTTAAAATTTGGAATGGGAATCAATGTTGAGAAGTAGAGTCTATGTAAGGAGGTAGATTTGGAAGTGTATACTCTTGTATACGAAAAGCACTGAACGGTACTAAATTTGGTACAATTTGAAATTGGAGTAAAAGATGGAAGTGGAATCCTGAAATTTTAAATTTTCATTACTGGCGAAGTGCAGGATTGTAACATGGAGGTAGATTTCAAAATTTTTGCTTATGTGCAAGAAAATCACTAAATGGTATTAAATTTGGGATTTCGATTTGGGTGAACCGATAGAGTTGGAATTCTGAAATTTGAAAATAGGATTGCTATTAAATTCTAAAACTGAGATATGTGGTAGTTTTGAAAATTCGTATTCATGTGAATTTAATAGTGCTATATTTCCTACAATTAAAATTTTGGCAGAGCTGATAGAGTTGGAATCCTGAAGTTTGGAATTAAGATAGCTGTTGTATTGTAGGATTGGATATGAAAGAAATTTTGTTTCGTACTTATGTGTACCAAATGGTACTAAATTGGGTACAATTTAAATACCGAAATAAATAAACTAATAAAGATGGCGTCTTAAAATAAGCTTTCTAATGAATTGTGTGATGTAGTTAGTTATGGAAATTTGTACTTCTGCCTACTAAATGGCACTAAATTTGGTAAAATTTGGGTTTGAGTGAACCAATAGATCTGATATCCTGAAATTGGAATTTAGATTACAGTCAGAGTATAGAATTTGAATAATAGGTAGTTTTGGAAAGTTATACGCACTAAATTTTGTACGGATTGGATTTGAGTGTACCGATAAAGACGGAATTTTAAATTTCGGGATTGTTATTACTGTGGGAACGTAGGATTGAGGTATGTAGGAAGCTTTGAAAATTCGTACTTATGTGTACTAAATGGTACAAATTGTAATTATGATGAGCCGATGGAGCTAGAATCTTGAAATTTCGAATGAGATTCACTGATGGAGTGCTGCATGGATGTACCATAGGATTTTTTGGAAAATCGAAATTTAAGGTTACGAAGAGGTCTGAATTGTTACTAAACTTCTAAAATGGTACCATTTAGAGCTAATAATTTAAAAATTGGAAAATTGGTATTGATATTGGCCTGGACAGATGGAGTTGGTTTCGGAAATGTGTACTATAATTGTACGAGAAGTACTAAATGCTACTCTCTGAAATCCTCAAATTAAATATTGAGATCTCCGATGGTATCTGCGTTTGAGTTATATATGTGGTTTTGGAAATGTTTACCGCAATTGTACGAAAAGTACTAAATGGCACTAAATTGATAAGTGGGTTAAGGAATAGGGTTGGTCTCCTAAATATTATTTTTATACCCTCCACCATTATGTGGAGCGTATATTAACTTTGTCATTTCGTTTGTAACTCCTCGAAATATTTATAATAGACCCTACAAAGTATATATATTCTGGATCAGCGTGAAATTCTAAGACGATCTAGCGATGTCCGTCTGTCTGTTCGTCTATCTGTTGTAATCCCGCTATCTTGAATTGAGATAGAATACGTAAATGTTGCATACATGCTTGTATGCATAGTTTATCACTAGGCAGGTTAAGTTCGTAAATGGGCCATGCCGGTCCATGTTTTCATATAGCCCCCATTTAATTGTACCTCCCGATATTCGGCATTTTCATGATTTTAGCGATAGTATGTGCCGAAATTATTTCAAAGTTCATATTTAAAGTTCGTAGTGGATAGTACAACCTCCCGATATTCGGTATTTTGATGGTTTCTGCGACAATATTTACCGGAATTATTTAAAATTTCGTATTTGAAGTTCGTAATGGGTACTACAGCCTATGACAAACATTTTTGTAAGCAGGTTCACGTTTTCGTATATGGGGGTTATAAGGGGGCCAAAACGGTAGCTCCCGATATTATGTATTTTGTTAATTTAAGAAACATTATTCACCGGAATCGTTTCTAAATTCGTATTGGGAGATCTTAATGGTTGCTACAGCCTATGGAAAAACATTTCGTATGCAGGTCGATTTCTTCGTATTTGAAGTTCGTAATGGGTACTATAGCCTATGAAAAAAAAAAAAATTCGTAAGCAGATCCACGTCTTCGTATAGTCTCCATATAACAGTTTTCATTTAAGTTGTAGTTTCCGGAAGTTTTTTGAAAATTTTCAAGTTTTTTTTTCCAAATGGTGGAGGGTATTAAAAATAAGCACCTTTTTTACTTGTTATATCACTGTTGTTGTCTGTGGTTACGATATGAAGGTGGTTTTGGAAAGGTGCACTAGCATTATTCGAAAAGTTCTGGGTGGTTCGGCATTGGGTGAAGGGATAAAGTGGAAATTCCGATTTATCCTCAAATTGAGGAATCCCGAAATTTGATATTAAGATCTATATTTGTATATGCTGTTGAGTAGGTGGTTTTTCAAATGCGTACTATAATTGTTCGAAAAGTACTAAATTGTACTGTACGGTCACGGTTGGTGTCAAGGATAGAGAGGTGTAAATTATTTTGGAGATTGCCTTACTAAATATGTTATTAGTGATAGAGATAAATTCTGAAATTCCGATTTTTTATTGGGTCACAGTTGATTGGTTGGTGCGATGGTTTCACCAATATCCTCTTTGGTAAACATCAAAATGAAGGATTTTGGAGACATTTTACTGTAAAAGATAAAAATTTTCCTATTATTCCTATGGAAAAATGAAACACTTGAATAATATAAAAGCCTGGATATAAAGTAAAAAACCTGAAAATTTGGTACGATGTAATGTGTTTTGATTACCTTTTTTTAAATTTAAGGTCGATCTCGCAATGTCCAAAAAATATATTTCCCTTCACCCTAATAAACACACACTCGTTATTATGTAACATTATGTTTGCCAAACACACCATCATTCATATTCACGCTGTTAATAAGAGAAGGCCAATATATTGTTCATACATTACGCTTTTGATTATGCTAACAAGCGAAAGTGTTTATATTGTATACATCAATAATATTATTTTTGTTTACATGTATATAAGTTTGAGTGTGTGTGTGTGTGTTCGTGATAATATACAACACAACACATCATTTGGAGGTTCCAAGTCGAAGAACAGTTTTGTTAATGGTTTTGCCGTTGTCTAACACGACGATGATGGAAAAACAAAGCAGCAAATATTTTCCTTTGTCCTTAGAATATGTATTAGTGATGTGTGGTTGTTTTTGTTGCTGATGTGTTTTTATTCGTTGTATTAAAAATTATACACTTGTGTACTTTTAAACACACTCTCTCTCACACACATGCATGCATATCTTTGGCCATGTATTTTTCCGTTGAGATAAATTATATATCATCTTCACAAAAAAAAACAAAAAAAAAAAAAAAAAAAAAAAATATGAGAAAAAAATGTTCTGCCACTTTACAAAGTATATTTTTACAACAAACAATCGCAAGCGAAAAAGAAGAAGATGAATGATTGATGATCAAGTTTATCTTGAACTAAATTGACAATTGGGGAGGAGGTCAAACGACATCCTTCTCGAAATGTCTCAACGTGAAATTATGTAGCGGTATTGAGTCCTAATTGATGGCACTTTATTAATTTTATTGTTGATTGGAAGTCAGACATATTTCATGGGAGACGATGAAGCCATGGCCATTTGTGGAGAAAATTCGTTATAACTTATTGTGTAATGGAGACAACTTATTTAGGGAATTAATTTATTGTTTTCATTACCAAAAAATGTGTTAATTGTTGGTCATTGATTAACCGAAATTGGGCCATCACGATTTAGGTAATAATGGGAGGGCGTTTTAAGAGGTTGATGGAGGGAATAGAAATTATTTTGAAAAAAATAAATATAAACCAGTAAGAAAAAGTTAAAAGTCGGGCGGGGCCGACTATGTGATACCCTACACCACTATGCATATTTAGTAGAGATCCCGTAACAAAAGAATTTATTTTGACTTTAGTGCAGTTATAGCTTGCTATAGAGTGCACGATTTTACTTCAGAAGGTAAAAAAAAAATAAAAAAGCTGTACGTTCGCTTCACCATTTGGTACAAATTTGGCAATTTTCAAAAAATTTAAATCCATTAAAAATTCTGTTAAAATCTTAAAAATTCCGAATGAAGCCGTATATTAGGGATTATACGTCGAGGTGGATCTGCATACGCAACTTTTGTCATAAGCGTGCACAGAAAATTTTCTGGCATAGGCTGTAGTATCCATTACGAACTTCAAATACAAAATATGAAATAATTCCGGTAAATAATGTCGCTAAACTCATCAAAATACCGTATATCGGGGGTACCATTATATGGGGGCTATACGAAAACGTGGACCTGCACGGACAATTTTCTGTCATAGGCTGTAATATCCATTACGAACTTCAAATGCGAAATTTGAATCAATTCCGGTAAATAATGTCGCTAAAATCATCAAAACACCGAATATCTGGGGGTACCGTTATATGGGGGCTATAGGAAGACATGGACCTGCGCAGACAATTTTCTGTCATAGGCTGTAGTATTCATTGCGAATTTCAAATACTAAATTTGAAATAGTTGCGGTAAATATTGTCGCTAAAGTCATCAAAATACCGAATGTCGGAGGCTACCGTTATATGGGGGCTATACGAAGATGTGGACCTACATGGTCCATTTTCTGTCTTATGCTGTAGTATCCATTTCGAACTTCGAGTACCAAATTTGAAACAATTTCGGTAAATAAAGTCGCTAAAATCATTAAAATACCGTATATCGGTAGGTACCGTTTTATGGGGGCTATACGAAGATGTGGACCAACAAGGCCCATTTTCAATACCAAAAGTCCTGCAGACATAATTCACATTTGAGCAAATTTTTATCAACTTACTTCATTTCGTTCGGAAGCAAGAGTGATTTCCACAGACGGATAGACGGACAGACCGACGGGCATTGCTAAATCGACACAGAATTTTATGCTGATCAAGAATATATATACTTTGTGGGGTCTAAAATATATATTTCGAGGTGTTATAAAACGAAATGACAAACTTAATATACCCTCCATACTATGGTGGAGGGTATAAAAATATATATCGGAGCCGAGTTGTACAAAATTAAAACGTACGTCCCGAAATTTACTCCATTTGTGCTGATATTAGCCATTATTTTCACAATAAATCTGAAATTGGATTAAGGATATATATGGGAGCTATATCCAAATCTTAACCGTTCTCGATAAAACTTGGCAAATGTATTTCCGAGCTGTATAAGATATCTGGTACCAAATGTCATTGTTGTCGAATGCATATTGCGAATGTGTGGGACTTAAACACCAAATCGGATGAAACATATATATGGGAGCTATAGCTACATCTAGACCGATTTTTTTCGATTATCGGATGTACCAAAATATCGGATGTACCAAAATTCAGGACTTTTTGACAAATGTTGGACATTCGGTGGACAAAAAATCCGAAATCGGTTGATAATGTATATGGGAGTTATAACCAAATCTGAACCGATGTTGACAAAATTCGATGCATTTATTGTAGAGCTGTATAGGATAAAACATATATATGGGAGCTATAGCTATATCTGAACCGATTTACACCAAATTTGAAGTACTGGGACAAATTTGAAGTACTAGGACGAATTCAGTGGTAATTGCCAAAATACAGTCCAGTTGGGCTGATATTAGCCATTTCAGGCACAATAAACCTGATATCGGATAAAAATATTTATGGGAGCTATATCCTTATCCTAATCCCAACCGATTTCGATAAAATTTAACAGAGGTATTTTCGAGCAGTATCTGATGTCCGGTACCAAATATCATTCTTCTGAAGTGCATATTTCGCATGTGAGGGACTTAAAACAAGAAATCGGATGAAACATATATATGGGAGCTATAGCTATATCGGAACCGATTTTTGATGTACTTGTTTCTTGACTGAATTCGGTGAGATGTACCATAACTCAGGTTATTTGGACTTATATTAGCCATTTGGTGCACAATTAATCCGAAATCGGTTAAAGATATATGTGGGAGCTATATCTAAATTTGAACAGATTCTTTTCAATTTCAATAGGGTTCGTCCTTAGACCAAACAAATATTGTTTGGAATTTTTCATCTCAATAGGGTAATAAATGCCACCTGCATTTTATTCACAAAAATACATGGACAGACGGACGGACTGACATGCATAAATCGACTCAGAAATTGATTCTATGAACATCCTCAAAAAAAAAAAAAAAAAAAAAAAAAAAAAAGCTGTAAATTCGGCCGGACCGAACTTTTTATACCCTCCACCATTCGGTACAAATTTGGCAATTTTCAAAAAAAAACAAATAATAATAATAATAAAATCCGTTAAAAATTATGTTAAAATCTTAAAAGTACCGAATGCCTATACGACGACGTGGACCTGCATAGGCAAAGTTTGTCATAAGTTATTACAATATTAAAATGCGAAACTTGAAGAAAAATCTATTTATAATGCAGCTAATATCCTCAAAATACCGAATATACCTTTATATGGGGGCTATACGAAAACGTTGACTTGCACAGAAAATTTTCTGGCATGGGCTGAAGTATCCATTACGAATTTCACATGCAAAATTTGAAACAATCCCGGTAAATAATGTCGCTCAAATCATCAAAATACCGAATATGAGTGGGGGGGGGGGGGGGGGGGTACGGTATATAGGGGCTATACGAAGACGTGGACCTACATGGCCCATTTTCTGTTTTATGCTGAAGTATCTATTACAAACTTCAAATACCAAATTTGGAACGATTCCGTTACATAATGTCGCTAAAATCATCAAAATACCGAATATTGGGGGTACCGTTATATGGTGGCTATACGAAGACGTGGACATGCACAGATAATTTTCTGTCTTAGGCTGCAGCATCCATTACGAATTTCAAATGCCAAATCTTAAACAATTGCGGTGAATAATGTCGCTAAAATCATCAAAATACCGAATATCGGGAGATACAGTTATATCGGGGCTATATGATAACTTGGACCTACAGGGCCCATTTACGAACTTAATCTGCCTACTGGCAAAATATACACGTGTGCAAAATTTTAGCTTTCTATCTCAATTTGTTCGAAAGATAGCGTGATTACAACAGACAGACAGACGGACATGGCTATATCGTCTTAGAATTTTACGCTGATCAAGAATATATATACTTTGTTTGTTCTGACATGAGTATTTCGAGGAGTTACAAACGGAATGACAAAATTAATATACCCTCCATAGTATGGTGGAGGGTATAAAAACTGTGGGTCTATCTTGCTTGCTATTGTCATAGCATGTGGAGTAGGGTATAAGTTATTAGAAGAAATAAATCACGTCTTTAAGGAGAGAAGTTGGAGGAGGCATCAGAAGGAGTAACAATTCTTTACAATTCAGTAGGTTTCATAAGGAAATATAGTACCTCTTAGCATAGTACAAACCTACTACCAACAGGAATACACAATTTCAAATAACCAGTTTCATCTGTTTAGAACTTTTCATTCCAAATTTCAGAAATTTAGCTCATTCCGTTTTTTTTAAATACAAATTATTCAATTTTTAGTACTTTTTGTACTCTTTCAGTAGGAATTTTTAAAAACGCAGCCTTATCTCCAAAACTGATCATCTTGTAAACTTTCAAGATTCTAGCTTCAGCCGTTTGACCTTTGATTCTTATTCAGTCAGTCAGTTATTTCACAACTCTTTTATAGGTATAGATATCTTAAGAAAGTCCGTTGTCATACAAAGTCAAAATAAGATGTACTGAAGACCTATTAAGTCCATCTTCTTATGTATAAACGGCTATTAAAACCAATTTATATAGGCTTAACAATGGGCTTGTATTTTCGGGAAGATCGGTGACTCATCTTACATCCCTTTGAAGTCCCATAATAAATTTAATAACCAAAGAAGGTCTATCAAATTAATTTCACAGAGCAATTTGTTTTTATTCGTGATTAATGTAAAAATCAAAATTTACGTAGATGACCTACTTTATTCTGCCTTTATTAAATATTCTACAAAATATTTTTTACATCCTTTTTTCAACATTTTATGGCCAACTTTGCTCCAATGCTGCACCGGATTAATCTTTAAATTTTAATTTCAATTGTAACCTTGCCCGCAGTAAAATATATATTAATCTTTTGTGTGAGTGAGTGTTTTGATTGCAAATCAATGTGACCCAAATTTTATATTCACATGACACGTACACACACAAACTCATTTTTGTGTGTTAAATGTATGTGTGTACGTATGTACGTGAATGTGCATATTAACAATTAATTTATGCTTGGAACCAAGTGAAAGCTCAATATCTCATACAAATACATGAGATTTATACAAAAAATAATACGAACACATAGATGAATATACATATATTTACGAAAGTGTACTCATATACAATGTTACGAATTTGTTAAGGAGCTACTTTTACGATAACATGAAAATGTATTAAGAATTAGGCAGAGTGAGGAAAAAGGTAAGGAGGGAGGGCGAAGAGGCTACTGTAACAACATTTGTGTTCATTTCCACAAAAGGCCAACAAGGATTTTTGTATAAAGTAGATGTCCTTAATTTTATGTTAAATATATGTTTTGTTGCAATATCTAAATATGTTGACGGTCGTAAATAAATAATGTACACTGAGGAAAACGGCATTTGAAATTAAGGTATTTCAGTAGATTTTTATACCTTCCTCCACAGTATGGTGGGTATATTAAGTTTGGCATTCCGTTTGTAATACCTCGAAATATAACTTGTAGACCCTACAAAGTGTATATATTCTTGAACAGCATAAAATTCTATGTCGATTTAGCGAGGTCCATTCGTCTGTCTATTTGTCATTCTGTGAAAATCACTCTAACTTCCGAACGAAGTAAAGTAGGTTGATCAAATGTTATTCAGATGTGTGTTAGGTCAGCAGGACTTTAGGTATTGGAAATGGGCCCTAAAGGTTCACATTTTGGTAAAGCCGCGTTATAACTTTACCGAATTTGCTATGAATTAGCAGCATGTTTTCTCATTATGTTCCCATTCATGCATAGAGGTTTAAATATAGGTCTAAGTTATGATATAGCCTCCATATAACTGTACCTCCACATATTCGTTATTTTGATGATTTGTGTCACACTTTTCACCGGAAATTTGAAATTCGAAGATCCTAACGGGTACTTCATTCTATGGTAGGAATTGCTTATACAGGTCCGCGTTATGGTATATGCCCCCTATAAGGATACCTTCAACTTGGAATACCCTCCAATTTAAAAAAAATAAAATCCGTTAAAAATTCTGTTAAATTCTTAAAAATACCGAATTTAGCCGTATATTAGGGTCTATACGACGATGTGAACCTACATAGGCAACTTTTGTCATATGCTACTACAATATTCAAATGCGAAACTTGAAAAAATCTGTTTCTAATGTAGCTAAAATCATCAAACTACCGATTATTGGGAGGTACCGTGGGGGTTATAAAACATGGACCTGCACAGATAATTTTCTGGTATAGGCTGTAGTATCCATTGCGAACTTCAAATATTGAAATAGTTCCGGTAAATAATGCCGCTAAAATCATCAAAATACCGAATATCGGGGGTGCCGTTATATGGACGTGGACCGGCACAGACAATTTTCAGTCATAGGCTGTAGTATCCATTACGAACTTCAAATACAAAGTTTGAAATAGTTCTTGTAAATGATGTCTCTAAAATAATCAAAATACCGAATGCCGAGGGGTACCGTTATATGGGGGCTATACGAAGACGTGGACCTACCTGACCCATTTTCTGTCTTAGGCTGAAGTATCCATTACGAACTTCAAATACCAAATTTCACGAATTTCAAATATCAAATTTGAAATAGTTCCGGTAAATGATGTCAGACAGACGGACAGAAGGACGTATATCGCTAAACCGACATAGAATTTTATGCTGATCAAGAATATATATAATTTTTTGAGTCTAAAATGTATATTTCGAGGTGTTATAAACGAAATGACAATCTTAATATACCCTCCATACTATAGTGGAGGGTATAACAAGTCAAAAAGTATAAGTCGGTTTTCCCGACAGATGTATATCCTCAGCCAATATTCGATTATTTAAATATGTTTTGACCCTCTAAGGAGTAGGCTCCCAAGGATTGGTGAAATGAGAACCCGATTGTCTTTAAATTTCACATATTCTAATATTTCTACTAACACAAGATCTGGTATGAAGAAGAAATATATTGGTGTAGACTTTCTGGTACCTCCCCCACGAAGGGTCTAAATTCCCCATTATCATGAAGCTCATAAAACGCAAATGCATCCGGTTTCTTTCAAACCCGGCACATTCCAATAGTACAATCAATACAAGATCAGATCTGACGATGGAAAATGTCGGACAGATCCTTGTAGTACCTTCCCCAAAACGGGTGAACATTTCGAATAATTTTATCTCTCATAAAAGTCCAAATAAGCACTCGATTCTTTTTAAATTTCACACATTCCAATATTTTTACTAATACAAGAGCTGTTGCGAAGATGAGATATATCTGCGAACACCTTCTGGTACTTGACGCACAAAGGGCCGCAATTTTCAATAATATTATCTACATGGTGTGATAAAAAAAAAAACTGCAATAAAGTCAAACGCCATAATTTTTACATTTTCTTTTAAATTTCATTGAATGAAAGAAAAAAATCGGAAATAACATCAAATTTTAAAATAAGTTTAGATTTGTTCGAATTGGTCACCTTTAGCACGAATTATGGCCTTCAAACGGCCAATGAAACAAGCTGCCCGAATGTTGCTCTATGGTGTGTTGGCCCATTCTCGGCGAAGCGCTTGCTTGAGGTGATCAAAACTTTGATATTTCTAAGTGCCAACCTTGCTATCCAAAATACTCCAGACACAAAAGTCCAACGGATTGGCATCCGGAGATTTTGGTGGCCATTGTGCGCTGGAAAAGCGGGGAACCTAATTTTGTAACCATTCTTGGGAGGCGCGTACTGAGTGCGATGGTGCTGAGTGCTGTTGGAATGTATAAGGTCTGCGGCCAAAATGTTTGCGAGCCCAGGGCTTTATACATCCTCCAGAATATTTTCGCGATAATATTCGGCATTTATTCTGATGCCACGGTCGATTAATAAGAACGGAAAGCGACCCTCGGCTGTTATAGCGGCCCACACCATCACCATGGCCGGAGCTTGAGTTCTGGGGGTCAACCGAAGGTGCACATTTTCAGCTGACCTTTTTGGCAAGTAAACACCTCCTGGAACCTCCCCCATAAAGGGTCAAAAGTTTAAATAATTGTAACGCAAGGCTGTCAGCCAAGCCGACATAATTTTCAACTTCTTCTGTATGTGATCTCGGAAGTCTTTTAATCTCTCTTTGGACACCCGAATTTCCCCGCATGAATTTCTTTAGGTGTACCATAATTTATACCTTATTATGTTGATACATTGGCCAGTAAAGCATACAAACACTCACTCATACATAAAAACATATGAATATTTCTCCCCATATAATTAGGCATGTTCGGCATGACGTTTATGCCTTTCGTTACACCAACAGAAATTTTGTATTACGGTCTTTGTGACAAGTGGACAAAAGCTAGTCAGGTCTCTCTCTCTCTATACCTCCAACAACACACATATGCACGTAAATCCACACACACACATGTTCGTTTCAACCATGACATACACAAACACATTAAGTTTTTGTGTGTTACCGCCACACCCACATAATTTTTGTCATCCCAAGCTAATTAATTAATTGTCCGTCTTTTTGTTTGCTTTGCTTGCTTGGCCTAAGTCAAGTTAGAGGCAACTGACCAAAAATGAGGGTAAAGGCCAAGATGAAAAATCACACACACACACATCCGTACACACACAAGAACAACAACAAAAACTAACTGACCAGTAACTAATTTTTATATTTACGACCAAAAATGGACATTTCGTTTTTATGGTCAAGTGTTTACGGTTGCTGCTGCTTTTGTTGTTGTCGTTTTTGTTGCTGTTGATGTATACAAAAATTATAGAAATGTCTGAGGGTAATGAGTGGCGATGGTCAACAACATTGCGGCATTTGGGGAAAACCGAGAAACTCCTCTGCAAAACTCCCAAATTTTCCAACAACTCCCCGGCAATGGTTGGATGACATTCAACTTTCCCCATCTCCTTGCGTTTGTGACGGGAGGATTTACTCCTCTGCTCTCATCTCGTTCTTGCATCCAACCATTCAGATCTATAAAATATTTTCGTCATGGTCATTTAAGGTTTATGCATAAAAATAACATTCGTAGGCCTTGAAAGAAAATGAGTGCGTATGTGTGTGTGAATGCTGTAGAATGGGACATAGGGCATAGATTTAATGGATCAACAATTTTGGTACCACTATATGTGTACTGCCTATCGGATGTGAAAAATGCAGACCCCCTTCCCCCCTAGGAACATTTTCGCCAACAAAATTCAAACTGTTTTACACAGATTTGTTTTTGTGGTTAATTAACAAAATATATGGGAGTGGTGTGGCAAGACAAAGAAATCTAATTAAACCGAGATTGAAGACAATCAATTCATCGTCGTTGGATGATGGAAATAAATAGACAGTTGGTAATTTACAAAGTACCCAAATTGGAGATCGTCTAAGAGTCTAAATGGAGAACTTATTAATTGGAAGTTATGGTCAGCATTCTGAAGCTGTTATGATTTGGATGATATTTATGGGTATTAGGACAATTACCACTGTCCACAACGTGGTAATGGTGTGAGGTAGAAAAGTAACAAGTAGGTATTAAAGTCGGCCTATCCGAAGAATTTATAATCAATATAGCTGTAGAAAATTGACATAATTTTAGATATTATCAAAGAAATTAGAATTATGAAAATCATTTTGCAATTAAAATGGACTTTATAAGTTCTAACATCAAAAAATAGGAGCTGTGCCCCAAAACGTTTATATATTGGAGTGCTGTCATTTCTAAGCTACTCGTCTGACAGCTGTTAAAATTATTCCAGTGACAGCTCATTATATTGTTTACAAGCGCACAAAAGCATTTTGGTGAGAATTTTCTAGAAAAAAAGTTATCCGTGATGGAGTTCAAGCGTGATAATGTGATTTCTTTATATTTGGCTGGAAAACCAAAATTGGCTACCGTTAGAGTACTCCAGCATTTAAATGTGAATAACCGTGATACTAGTAGCGTAGCCCGAAGCCAAGAAGGTTGACAATAGGAGAAAAGCGTCGGAACATAAAGAAGCGACTTGATCGAAATCTCGCTTCGCAGTGGCTCGTGAGCTGAACATATCGGAATATTCCATTCGGCAAATATTGAAAAATTAATGAAATTCCAAAATGTGCAAGAACTAACACCGCAACAGAAAGAAAATAAAAACAAAAGAGCTAAAGAGTTGCTTCGCTTGGCCGAAAGTGGTGAACTGCAGAATTTGGTTTTCTCCGATGAGAAAACATTCGTTGTCCAGCAGTTTGTAAACAAACAAAATGATCGTGTTTACTTCCCAAAGAGGTCAGCTGAAAATGTGCACCTTCGGTTGGCCACCAGATATCAAGCGCCGGCCATGGTGATGGTGTGGGCCGCCATAACAGCCAATTTTCGCTCTACGCTCGTATAAATCGACCGTGGCATCAGAATAAATGCCGAATATTATTGCGAAAATATTCTGGAGGGTGTATTAAAGCCTTAGGAACGCAAACATTTTGGCCGCAGACATTGGGCTGAGGACTGAGCACCATCGCACTCAGTACGCGCCACCCAAGAATGGTTACAAAATGAGGTTCCTCGCTTCATTTCCAGCGCACAATGGCCACCAAAATCTCTGGATACCAATCGTTGGACTATTGTGTCTGTAGTATTTTGGAAAGCAAGGTCGGCAGTAAAAAATACCAAAGTGTCGATCGCCTCAAGCAAGCGCTTCGCCGGGAATAGGCCAAAATACCGCAGAGCAACATTCGAGCAGCGTGTGACGGTTTCATTGGCCGTTTGAAGGCCATAATTTGTGCCAAAGGTGACCACTTCGAACAAATCTAAACATATTCTGAAATTTGAAGCTATTTCCGACATTTTTTGCTTTTATTCAATAAAATTAAAAAAAAAATGTAAAAAATTATGGCGTTTGACTTTGTTGCAGTTTTTTTATTATAGTGCTGAACGATTTCAGTTTTGACGATATCTGGATTTTATGGTCATTTACATATCACAATTATAACAAATATAACAGTATAGAAGCCCACAATTTTGGATGAAGATTTGATATTATTTGTATGAGGAGTTGAAGTTCTCCTCTCCTCTCCACTCTAATATTTATGGTTTGAATGCTGTATATCGCTTCCTGGTGAAATCACAATTATATGAAATGGGTAATTCTGACCTGCACAAGCAATTTTCTATCAGAGGCTGTAACACCCATTAAGAACTTACAGTACGAAATCTGAAAAAAAAAACTCTTATAAAAGGTGAAATAAGAGCCCGATTGTCTTCAAATTTCATACATTCTAATATTTCTACTAGCACAAGATTTGGTGTGAGGGTGGAATATTTCGGTCCACACCTTCTGGTACCTCCCCCACAACGGGTCAAATTATGGAATAATCATGAAGTTCATAAAACAAAAACTGAGCATCAGATTCCTCTCAAACTCGGCATATTTCAATATTTTCATCAACAAAAAATCATGTCTGAAGATGGAAAATTTCGGCCCACTCTTTGTGGTACCAAAATTACTAATAACTATATCGCTCATAAAATTCGAAATACGCACCCGATTCTCTTCAAATTTCACACATCCCAACATTTCTACTAACACAAGGTCTTATGTGAATATGGTAGACATCAATTAACTCCTCTCTCAAAGGGATCAAATAATTCTGTTTATAAAATCACCAAAATACCGAATATAGTAAGATACCTGCATATGGGGACTACACAAAGACCTGGACCTGCATATGAGATTTTCTGTCATTGGATGAAGTACCCATTAGGAACTTCAAATTGCAAATTTAAAACAAAGTGTGACACAACTCATAAAAAAACCCGAATATTTGGTGGCACAGTAACATTAGGACTGTATCAAAACATAGACCTACATTGAAAGTTCTATGCAAGGATGTTTTTTATACCCTACACCACATAGTTGTAAACTATTATGTCTTTGGTCATTTTTTTGGCCCATTACCGGCGATATTTTGACCCATTACCGGTGAAGCGCTTGCTTGAGGTGATCGACACTTTGGTATTAGTGCCAACCTTGCTGGAAATGAAGCGAGGAACTTCATTTTGTGACCATTCTTGGGCGGCGTGTGCTGAGTGCGATGGTGCTGAGTCCTGTTGGAATGTCCAAGGTCTGCGGTCAAAAAGTTTGTTTAATACGGACGGGGAGCGACCATCGAATGTTATTGCGGTCCACACCATCACCATGGCCGGCGTTTCAGTTCTGGTGGTCGAAGGTGCACATTTTCAGTTAACTTCTTTGGCAAGTAAACACGATCATTTTGTTTGTTTACAAACTGCTGGACAACGAATGTTTTCCGATCGGAGAAAACCAAATTCGGCTGTTCACCACTTTCGGCCAAGCGAAGCAATTCTTTAGCTCATCTGAGTCTATTTTCTTTCTGTTGCGGTGTAAGTTTTTGCACTTTTTATACCCTCCACCATTCTATGGAGGGTATATTAACTTTGTTATTTCGTTTATAACTCCTCGAAATATTCGTAGTAGACCCTGCAAAGTATATATATTCTGAATAAGCGTAAATGTCCGTTTGCCTGCCTGTCCGTCTGTCTGTTGTAATCACGCTATCTTTCGAACGAATTGAGATAGAAGGCTAAAATTTTGCATATATGCATGGTTTACAAGTAATCATCATATTTTCATGATTTTAGCGACATTATTTCCCAAAATTATTTCAAATTTCGTATTTGAAGTTCGTAATGGGTACCACAGCCAGTGACAACAATTTTTGTATGCAGGCTCAAGTCTTCGTATAGCCCCCATATAACGGTACCTCCCGATATTCGCTATTTTGATGATTTCAGCAACATTATTCACCGGAATCGTTTCAAATTTTGTACTGAAAGATCCTAATGGGTACTAAAACCTATGGCAAAAATTTTTGAATACAGGTCCAGATCTTCGTATAGCCCACGTATAACGGTACCTCCCAGTATTCGGTATTTTCATGATATTAGCCACATTATTTACCGGAATTATTTCGAATTTCGTATTTGAAGTTTTTAATGGGCACTACAGCCTATGACAACAATTTTTGAACGCATTTCCAGACTTTCGTATACCTCCCGATACACCGTACTTTCATGATTTTTGCGACATTATTCACCGTAATTGTAACAAATTCGTATTTGATGTCCGTAATGGGCACTAATCCTATGACAAGAAATTTCGTATGCATGTCCACGTCTTTGTAGTTTCCGGATTTTTTTTTTTTGAAAAATTTCAATTTTTTTCGAAATGGTGGAGGGTATTGAAATTTCGGCCCAGCCTTAGCTGCTTTTTTACTTGTTGGAATTTCAATGGCTTTACCCCGAACTCATTTTTCAATATTTGCCGAATGGAATATTGTGATATGTTCAGCTCACGAGCCATTTTTCGACCACTGCGACGCGGGTTTCGATCAAGTCGCTTTTTTAATTTTCTAACCATTTCTACTGATGTTATTGTTTTCTTCCGTCCACTTCCTTGACGCTACCAGTATCACGGTAACGAGCGATGGTACGAGACACAAAAGATTTATTCACATTCAAATGCTTGAGTACTCTAAACTCACGCTATCACGCTTGAATTCTGGAAAATTCTCAGCAATAGAATTATTCAATAGAATTTAAAAAAATTAAAAACTATGGTGTTTGACTTTGTTGCAGGTGTTTTCTCAAGTAGAGAGATGCATTTTTATTTCGCAATTTGTTTGATATGAGCTTATTTTTATCCGAAAACCAGTAAGGAAAGCTCAAAAGTCGGGCGGGGCCAACTATATGATACCCCACACCACTATGCATATTTAGTAGAGCTCTCGTAAAAAGGTTTATACAGGCCATTTCAGAGCTCTATGAGATATTTGGTACAAAATCAAAATCTATCTAATTCTATCGTGCATTTTACGAACTATAGCTATCTCTGAACCGGGTTTCTCCAAATTTTACGTATTAGCTTCTAGACTGGTGATTTGGGCTGATATTGACCATTTAGTGCACATTTAACCCGAAATCGGATGAAGATATATATGAGAGCTATATCCAAATCTGAACCGATTTCGATAAAATTTAAAACAGCTATTCCTGTGCTCCATCTAATACCTGGTACCAAATATCACGGTTGTGGAGTGAATATTACGAATGTGTGGGACTAAAACTCTAAATCGGATGAAACATGTATATGGTTGCTATATCTATATCTGAACCGATTTTCACTAAATTTGATATACTTGCTTCTAGGCTGAATTTGGTCCGATGTACTAAAATTCAGTCCATTTGGACTTATATCGGCCATTTGGTGCACAATTAACCCGAAATCGGATGAAGATATATATGGGAGCTATATCCAAATCTGAACCGATTTCGATAAAATTACAAACAGCTATTTCTGGGCTGTATCTTATATCTGGTACCAAATATCATTCTTGTGGAGTGCATATTACGAATGTGAGAGGCTTAAATACCAAATCGGATGAAAGATATATATGGGAGCTATAGCTATATCTGAACCGATTTTCTCCAAATTTGATATACTTGCTTCTAGGCCGAACTCGGTTGTGTGTGCCAAAATTCAGGTAATTTGGACTGATAGTGGACATTTGGTGCACATTTAACCCGAAATCGGATGAATATATATATGGGAGCTATAGCTGTTTCTGAACCGATTTTCTCCAAATTTGTTGTATTTGCTTTAAGGCTAATCTCGGTCACATGTACTAAAATTCGGGCCATTTGGGCTGATATTGGCCATTTGGTGGTCAATTAACCCGAAATCGGATGAAGATATATATGGGAGCTATATCCAAATCTGAACCGATTTCGATAAAATTTAAAACAGCTATTTCTGTGCTCCATCTAATACCTGGTACCAAATATCACGGTTGTGGAGTGCATAGTAGGAATGTGAGGGACTTAAAGATCAAATCGGATGAAAGATATATATGGGAGCTATAGCTATATCTGAACCGATTTTCTCCAAATTTGATATACTTGCTTCTAGGCCGAACTCGGTTGGGTGTGCCAAAATTCAGGTAATTTGGTCTGATAGTGGATATTTGGTGCACATTTAACCCGAAATCGGATGAAGATATATATGGGAGCTATATCTAAATTTGATCCGATTCTCACCAATTTCAATAGGGTTCGTCCTTGGGCCAAAAAAATATTGTTTGGAAAATTTCATCTCAATCGGATAATAAATGCGACCTGCATTTTGTTCACAAGAATACATGGACAGACGGACGGACAGACGGACTGACATGCATAAATCGACTCAGAAAGTGATTCTATGAAGGTTCTCAAAAGTAACTATGGGTCTATCTCGTTTCCTTCTCCATGTTACAAACAAATGCACAAAGACATAATACCCTTACCACTACGTGGTGTAGGGTATAAAAATATTTCATATATTTCGAATTCTCCCCCCAAAATTTTTAAAACTTCTCAAACCTCCCTCGAAATGTCATGCGTTTCAAAATGTTGCATGTAATTGTGCCTAAACGAATCAATGAGACATTACCAAATATGCATTTTTCAAGAGCTCTTCTGTGAATTGGAAGACCACAGAATATGAAGTCAGCACGTTTCAATACTTATTAAAAGTCTCTTTGGGTGTGTATATACATGTGTTTGGGTATTTTTTGTGTTGTTTCATTAAATTTCTTCGAAAAATGCTCTCCATGCATTTGTAAGTACTCCACATGGCTCGTTTACCCATTCGGAAGCAAAGTGCTTTAATTTTTTTTGATTGTTGTTGCTGCTGCAGTTGTTGGGAATAAGGAAATGCAATTTCGTTATTTTTTTCCCAGTCCGTATTATTGTCATGTCGTAGATGGGGGTCTCGTAACCATTAAAACTGTATTTATCTATTATTTAAACATACATTTCTGGTATTGCATTGTCAGTTCAGGGTTTTTAGGGGGAGATGAAGCCAGGCACAGGAAAAATTCAACTGCAGTGGCTGGTTGGGCTAGCTGTGCGGCTACGAATCGTGCTGGCTTTCAATTGCAATTTTTCGAAAAATGCACTTTGCTGCGGAGTTATTGGGAACGGTTGGGGAACCATTAACGACAATAACAATACCGAATTGCTGCTTGACACTTTTGAGTTTTGCCCAACAAAAAAAAGCAAAAACGAAATATTACCATTCCCTGACATTGGAAGTGTTGTTACAGCATCACTGCTGTGGTCCATGTGTCGGGCTTTGCAATATCCTGGCCGTGGAACCAACCATCCAACAGCCATCATGAAAATGTCCCAACTAGCGACCGAGATAGTACAACCGACTTGGTGTTAAGTGTTCGTAACATTTTTTACCACTAATTGGAAATTCGTACGCATATCGTCGTCACACTCTGTCGATACTTGGTGAAATGGATTTTTGTTTTTTCTCCGTTTCGTTGTTTTCGGTTCTTGTGAACTGCATCCAGCTGATGCCTTTAGGGCAGGGGAGCAAACTGCTGGATGTTGCATTTGTTATCTTTATTTAACAGCAGAGTGGTCTGATAGTGGTTATTTGGTAAGCTGAACTTTCAGTTTGCCACAGATCTCAATTGCCGGTAGGGGGGGTACGTAAAATTTGGCTAGTTGTTTACAAGGTTGGTTGCCGTTACGGCAGAGTGAATTTGGCTGGTTGTTGCCACAAAAAAGTGAATTACGTTAGCAATTATTTTGTTTTATATAAGGAGTTGACGTGAACTTTTCAGGTCTTCTATGGGAAATAGAAGCCCTTCAGATTTACTATTCGAAATAGAGGCCCTTTAGGTCTTATACTCTAAGTAGAAGTCCTTCTTGTCTTCTATTCGAAATAGAAGTCCTTCAGGTGTTCTATTCGAAATAGAAGCCTTTCAGGTCTTCCATTCGAAATAGAAGCCCTTTAGGTCTCCTATACAAAATATAATCATTTCAGGTCTTCCGTTCGAAATAGAAGCCCTTTAGGTTTTCTATAGCAAATAGAAGCCCTTGAGGTCTTCTTTAGCAAATAGAAGCCCTTGAGGCCTTCTTTAGCAAATAGGAGCCCTTGAGGTCTTCTATAGCAAATAGAAGCCCTTGAGGCCTTCTATTGCAAATGGAAGCCCTTGAGGTCTTCTTTGGCAAATAGAAGCCCTTGAGATCTTCTTTAGCAAATAGGGGCCCTTGAGGTCTTCAATAGCAAATGAAAACCCTTGAGGTCTTCTTTAGCAAATAGAAGCCCTTGAGGTCTTCTATAGCCAATAGTAGCCTATGGGGTATTCTATAGAAAATAGAAGGCTTTGAGGTCTTCTATTGAGAATAGAAGCCCTTCAGGTCTTCTATTGAGAGTAGAAGCCCTTCAGATCTTCTACTGAGAATATATGAATTTCAGGTCTTCTATTGAGAATAGAAGAACTTCAGGTCTTCTATTGGAAGTGGAAGCCCTAGAGATCTTCTATTTAAAATGGAAGCCCCGCAGCCCAGCAGCTCTTCTATGGAAAATAGAAGCCCCGCAGCCCTGCAGCTCTTCTACGGAAAATGGAAGCCCTGCAGCTCTTCTGTGGGAAATTAGAAGCCCCGCAGCCCTGCAGCTCTTCTATGGGAAAATAGAAGCCCCGCAGCCCTGCAGCTCTTCTATGGGAAAATAGAAGCACCGCAGCCCTGCAGCTCTTCTATGGGAAAATAGAAGCCCCGCAGCCCTGCAGCTCTTCTATGGGAAAATAGAAGCCCCGCAGCCCTGCAGCTCTTCTATGGGAAAATAGAAGCCCCGCAGCCCTGCAGCTCTTCTATGGGAAAATAGAAGCCCCGCAGCCCTGCAGCTCTTCTATGGGAAAATAGAAGTCCTGCAGCCCTGCAGCTCTTCTATGGAAAATGGAAGCCCTTCAGCCCTGCAGCTCTTCTATGGAAAATGGAAGCCCTGCAGATCTTCTATGGAAAATGGAAGCCCTGCAGCTCTTCTATGGGAAAATAGAAGCCCTGTAGCTCTTCTATGGAAAATATAAGCCCCGTAGCTCTTCTATGGAAAATAGAAGCCCTGCAGCTCTTATATGGGAAAATAGAAGCCCGGCAGCCCTGCAGCTCTTCTATGGAAAATAGAAGCCCTGCAGCCCTGCAGCTCTTCTATGGAAAATAGAAGCCCTGCAGCCCTGCAGCTCTTCTATGGAAAATAGAAGCCCTGCATCCCTGCAGCTTTTCTATGGAAAATAGGAGCCCTGCAGCTCTTCTATGGAAAATAGAAGCCCTGCAGCTCTTCTGTTTAAAATAGAAGCCCTATGGGAAATAGAAGTCCTTCAGATCTCCTGGAGGAAAGATATATCTTTTATGACTTTTTTAGAAGGGATAGGTCCGCCAGGAAATTTAAGGACTTTATATCCTCTGTATTATAAAGAATCCCTAAAAAAGTTATTCACGTCCTTCCTTGAAATTTAGCCTACATTTCTTTAATAGGAAAAGGAAAATCTTCAGTATTCTCCTTTATTCTTTCCTTTTCAGAATGCCTTTTATTCCGATCTCTATAATATTTTTCACATATGTTCAATCAATCCTCCGCGCTATCCACAACCTAATTGCTGTCAATATTTGCAATGACATCTGGAGAAAATATCACACCATAAATAATGCGATGCTATCTATTGAGGGCATCTGCTGTGATAAATTGGGCCTAAAACCCATGCAATGATCGTGTTCGACATACCACAGTTACATTAACAGTGAAAATTCCCACCACCACTACCAGCTATGTATTAACCCCCTAGGGAGATAAATTTGCACATACGCATTTAAAGGATATTTAATGAAGCAACACACAATGACATCCCACAGCCTGATGAAATCGCACCAAACGCATAAAACTAAATGGTATTGGCTCTAATCAAACAATTACAATTCTTAGACAAATTTCTGATTTGAACTGACTGACTGACTGGCTGGCTGGCTGTGACAATTTGGTGCACGTTTTGCGGACGAGCGGACATAATGACCACCAAAATAAATGCCATGTACTCTTTGGGAGTACTGCATGTTTTAATGATGGCCAGCTAGCTGGCAGCTCCATAGAGTGGCTTAATGGATTAATGCTTGAAATGGACATTTGTTTTAATAGTTTTCGATTTTGATGTCCTGTTGTGACAGTTTCATATTTTATGATATTTGATTAATGAGATTTGAACTGGCAACTATTGACAATGACGTTAAGAGGGGATGTTTGAGCGGGGGCAAGTGAGTGAGTGTGAGTGTTTAGTTAGTGTGTCTGACTTTATTTGAAGAATGTAACTTGATATTTAATCAATGGGAAGGCTTGTTAATAATAGCGTGGTCTTTGGAGAATTTATTGTTTTCTAATTATATACGTGATATGGGAGGACATAATTTTAGCACGTAGGTATATGTGGTGCATGACACACAGTTAACATTAAGGAAAATGAAAATATAAAAAAACAATAAGGAAAGGCCAAAGCTATGGCGGGTCCCACTGTATACAACCTGCACCACCGTACATACTTAGTAGAGGTCCCGCAACAAAAAAGTTTATATTGGGAATTTATGTGAAGTATCAAGTATGAATTATATTGGAATGCGTATCATGGTTTTAGTGCAGTTATAATTTGGTTTCAGAGGGTATAAATACATCCGATTCGGAACCAAGATGAAAACGTCGGTTGAATGTAAAAAAATCCATGCAATTTAGGATGATATTACATTTATGGTAAACAAAAATCGTGAAATCGGATGAAGTTGTATATGAAAGCTATATCTAAATCTGAACCGATTTCGATAAAATTTTGCAGAGGTTTTTTGACCTCTATGAGATACTCGTTACCTAATATCATGGTTGTGAAGTCCATATTATGAATATGATGGATATATAGCTATATCTGAACGGATTTTGACCAAATGTGAGGTACTTGCTTCTAGACTGAATTCGCTTGAATGTGCCAAAATTCAGGTCATTTGGACTGATATGAGCCTTTTGGTGCTCAATTCACCCGAAATCGGTTAAAGATATACATGGGAGCGATAACTAAATTTGAACCGATTCTCACCAATTTCAATAGGGTTCGTCCTTGGACCCAACAAATGATGCATGGAAAATGTCATGTTTGTTTACAAAAATACATGGACAGACGAACGGGCATCCATAAATTGATTCAGGAAGTTATTCTATGAGGATCCTCAAAAGTAGCTATGGGTCTATCTCGTTTCCTTCTCCGTGTTACAAATAACTGCACAAAGACATAATACCCTGACCACAGTGTAGTGTAGGGCATAAATAATGAACAATTTTGTTGGTGTCATTTCTGCCGTTTAGAAAAGTTGGAGTTCTCCACTGCCTCGTAAAAGAGTTGATGCTCTTTTTTATCTCATGAAAAAGTTGAGGCTATTCGCGTCTCATAAAAATACTGATGCTCTTCTCTGTCCCATTAAAGGATTGATACTCTTGGGTACCTATGCCTCATAAAAGAGATGATGCTTCTGTCTGCCTCATAGAGGTGTTGAAGCTCGTCACTTCCTCATAGGGGAACTGAATCTCGTCTCTGCCTCATAGAGGAGCTGAATCTTGGCCTCGTAGTAGAATTAAAGTTCTTATTCGCCTCATAGAGGAGTTGAAGCTCGCCCTGCCTCAAAGAGGGCCTGAAGCTCGTCCCTGCCTCATACAGGACCTGATACTCGTCCCTGCCTCATACAGTACCTGAAACTCGCCCGTACCTCATAAAGGACCTGAAACTCGCCCGTACCTCATAGAGGACCTGAAACTTGTCCTACCTCATGAAAGAGCTGCTATTCTCTGCCTCAAAGAAGAACTGCAGCTATTCTCTGCCTCAAAGAAGAACTGCAGCTATTCTCTGCCTCAAAATAGAGCTGCACCTATTCTCTGCCTCAAAGAAGAGCTGCCACTATTCTCTGCCTCAAAGAAGAGCTGCCACTATTCTCTGCCTCAAAGAAGAGCTGCAGCTATTATCTACTTCACAGAAGAGCGGCAGCTATTCTCTGAGAGCTGAATACATGAAGTTCATCCCGGTCTCAAAGGTGAGCTGCGAAGCTCTTCCAGCACCCATGGAAGAGCCGTGAATATTTTTACTCATATAAAGGAGCTGTTACTGTCTTACTGCTCGCATATTTTTATACCCTTAGCCATATGGATGGAGAGGGTCACTTGATACGGTCAAAATGTACCTCATCAAAATAACGATTCCTAGGGCCTAAAATCGTTATTTTGATGAGGTACATTTTGACCGTATCAAGTTACCAAATCTGTTTAAGGACATTTGGAGTCGATCTAGCGATGTTTATCCATCTGACTGTCTTGCTGGCTGGTGCGCATGATAGCTCTCGATGGGAGTATCCGATTTGTCCAAATCGTAACATTATTATCAAACTTAGATCGGGCAATATCGGGTTACTTCTTCTGGCATTTCCCCCACGAAGGTGGAAATTTCCAAAGAAAAAAATATTTTGCTGCACAAAAAGAGAGAATAATCTGATTTTGTTCCAACTTAGGAAATCCCAATATTTGCATCAGTGCTAGATCAGGTGCGAAAATGGACAATATAGGTCCATTCCATCAAGTACCTCCCTCACATAGGGTCAACATTTTGAATAACCAAAACGATTATAAAATCCAAAGTAAGCATCCGGTTCTCTTCATATTTTACATATCCCATTATTTATACTAACACAATGTTTGCTCTAAATATGGGATATATTGGTCCTCTCCTTCTGGTACCTCCCCCCCAAAGGGTCAAAAGTTTGAATATCCATCAAACTCATGAAACGCCAAATTAATATACGATTCCATTCAGATTTGGCACATATCAATATTTCTATCGACACAAGATCTGTTATAAATATTATAGAGATCGGACCTTTCCTTCTGGTATCTCCCCCACATAGGGTGAATGTTTTGAATACCAAAACCCCCAAAGAAAACGAAATATGTATCCAACTCTTTTCGAATTCCTCACATCCCATTATTTCTACTAACACAAGATCTGCTGTGAAGTTAAGACTTATCTGTTCACTCCTTCTGGTACCTCCTCCACAAAGGGTCAACATTTTTGAATACCCATGAAGCTCATAAAACGCGAAATTAACATCCGTCTCCATTCAGTCTTGGTAGATCTCAACATTTCCATCAACACAAAATATGTTATAAAGATGAGATCGAATCTTTTTTTCTGGTATCTCCGCCACATATGGCGCAAGTTTTTGAAAAACAAAACGCTCAAAGAATGCGAAATAAGCATCCAACTCTCCTTAAATTTTACTCATACAAACATTTTTGCCAACACAAGATCTGTTGTGATGATCGACTCGACTATATCTGGTACCTCACGCACATTATAAAATTATCCGGAAATTATCACATATCTTATATAAGGGAAGCATGTAATCAATATGGTCCAAACCTGGCACTTTGCAATATTTACATCATATTTATTTAGGGCCGATACGAAATGGATAATATTGGCCCATTCCTTTGGACCCCACCCCATAGTTGGCAAACAATTTGAAAAATCATAACGAAAGTCAAAATATATTTAAATAATTGAACATTGCCTGAGGGTAGCATCTGTCGGTAAAACCGACTGATATTTTTTAACTTGTTTCTATAGGGAAGACCTTCCATTTCCAATAGATAAAGGTGCCTGTCCCTAATAAAAGAGCTCTGTAAGTATCCTATGTTAAAATTACAGGGCAAATTTCGTTTGAGTATTTTCATTTTCAACCAAAATAAATGTGGCATGGTCCACAGTAATTCACCTAAATTTTAATTATGTTATGGCATTATTTACGCTGCCTGGTTTCCAATCAACCTTAACATATTTAACATTTTTTGCCCGAGAAAAATAAATCACATCATAATTAAACCTGTCTAACATACACTTCTACTCTTCCTGCCTGCCATCCTGCCAACGATAGACATCGCACAGTAATACCCCTGGATTACAAACCAAAGCGAGGAAAATATATTTCCGCTACAGCCTTTTGGCAAACAATATAAATCCCTTAATTAAGGGGATGAATTATGTCGAAACCCCTACACAATAAACTCAAACCACATTAGCAATAAATGCAACAAAACGCACACACACACGCCGTTGCAGGGTATACAACAAACGAATACAGCAACAAATAGAGAGACACACCGACAGACAGACAATGGAAGGTATAGACAGACAAAAGGATTGCTAGACATGCAGACAATTCAAATATACCACACCAACCAGCTAGCTAACCATTCAACCAATTGCATGTATGACCGGACTCGGTGATATTCACACAACTTCCAAATGGTATGCAACCAGGACCAACAAGCAACCAACCATTCGACCGACCGACCGACCATTGTCATCATCATTATTTACCATTATTTGTTAAAAACCAACTACAATTTGGCATCTGTTAACAAAAAACAAACCAAAACAGAAAATGGAATGGAACAAAAAGGAGGAAAATTGCATTTTGAGAAATGAATGCGAATAAAATGCTTAGAAATGGAGACAATAAAGTATAGAAAATATTTGGGTTTTATTTGGAAAAATTGCTGCACTACATCAATGTACATTTGTATGTATGTATGGTGTCTAAGCATGTATGAGTACCCACATTTTCCACCATTGATCAATAGAAAGATTTTTTTGGGAACAATACAAAGCTAACATAGATTTTTGGTGACATTTGCAAAAAATAATTTGCATGACGAGGGTGTTATGGAAATGGAAGGACATTGTGAAAGGATAGGTTGTACACCAAAAAAAGTAAAAACCAACAAAACAGTAAAAAAAAGTCTTAAAGTCGGGCGGGCCGTCTTTATGATACCATACACCACTTTGCTAATTTAGTAGAGCTGCGCATAACAATTAAAAGTTTTAATGGGAGAATTCAATCATACACGCTATGATTATAATTATAATTTAAAGTTCAAAGGACTAAATACGCCGAAGCATTTGTATCTTTTAAAATCGGACTTGTATTGCAAATCGGATAAAAATATGTATGGAAGCTATATCCAAATCGGAACCGATCTCGATAAAATTTGGCAAATATATTTCTGAGCTGTATTTGATATATTTCCCTGAATATCGTTGTTACGGAGTGCATATTACGGCTGTGGGTAACAAATATGACAAATCGGATGAACAGTATATATGGGAGGTATAGCTATATCTGAACCGATCTTCACCAAATTTGACATAATAGCTTCTAGGTTCAATTCGGTCGTAAGTGCCAAATTTAATCCAATTTGGGCAAAAATTAGACGTTTGGTGCACAATCAAATTTAAATCGGACGAAGTTATATATGGGAGCTATATCCAAATCTGAATCGATCTCGATAAAATTTAGCAAATGTATTGCAATAAATGCGAACTTTACTTTGTTTACAAAAATACATGGACAGACAGACGGACGGACAGACGGACGAACGGACACGCAAAAATCGACACAGAATGTGATTCTATGCAGATCATCAGAAGGAACTGTGGGTCTATCTCGTTTCCTTTTGCCTGTTACAAACAAATGCACAAAGACATAATACCCTAACCACCTTGTGGTGTAGGATATAAACATCATACCAAAAAAGTTAATCGTATCCATGTAATTTTCAAGATGTCCAGACGCATAAACTAATTTTCTCCAAATTTCAACAATAGATTCTTCCGGGTAAAAATATACCATACAAATTGTAAAAAATATGAAGTGCTCTGATTATCATATTTATACAGAGTTTTCGTGGATCGTACCTAGGCCTATTTGCTTCAAGTAGAGTTGGATCTTTTAGAATTCGGTGAGAGTAAAAATTTCCTTCGCAAGCGGAAGTTTAAATAACTATTTTGGACACAAAAAGGAATATAACATGTTCTAGTAACCAAACGAATCGATGTAGCTAGCTAATATTTGTCAAGAGAAAGTCACTTTTCTACAGCCTGGACGAGTTTGGCTTACATTGGTCCATGTTTAGATGTAGGAATCCAAGGTTTTTAGGAACCTTCGTAAAAAAATGTAGAAACATCGGTTTATATTTTTTATAGTGGTAGTTTGCTATTCGGCGTTCTCGTATACATATAAAAACAATTCGAAATCGGTCCGATTTGATATAGCCTTTATATCCCCAGTACCAAAGCTATCAACGTGTATTTTTTTTAAATTATTCAAGGACCATTAAAACCATCAATGTGGATTTTTAATAAAATTTTTCGACGACTGCCAAGTGGACATTTTGAAGAATAGGATCAATTCCATAAACATTGATTTTGAAAAAAATATTTTTGAAGGACCATCAGAGTAACGATTAATGATTTTTTAAAGTACATTTTTTAAAGACCATCAGAGATATAAAAGTGGGTTTTAAAGAATATTTTTTAAAGGAATATCTAAGAATTCAACATGGGTTATTTAAGTATAACAACAGATAAATTTAAGTTCTTTTTAAAGAATCTTCATAGAATCACTTTCTGAGACGATTTATGCATATCAGTCCGTCCGTCTGTCCGCCGGTCCATGTAGTTTTACAAACAAAATTCAGGTCGCATTTATTATCCTATATGTATTTGTTTGGCCCAAGGGCGACCCCTATTCAAAATTGTGATAATCGGATCAGATTTAGATATAGATCCCATATGTCTTCAACCGATTCCGAGTGCATCCAAATGGACAATATCAGTCCAAATGTTCTGAATTTTGGCATATCCAACTGAATTCAATCTAGAAACAAGTCAGGGTTGCCATATTCGACGGACCCATCTGGCAACGCCATAACTTTTTACAGAGATGTCACATCGCTTAATGACATACCGCATTTGAAGCGTCAGTCCAAGCAGATTTTTACCATGAACCAATACACGCCACGCGAGCGCTCTGAAATAGTTGAAATTTACAAGAAGTCAATTGTGAAAACTCAACGTGCTTTTAAAACATTAAAAAATGTGAGAAGTGCGCCTTCTAAGAACACCATTAAGCGTTTATACGAAAAATTTTCGACTGGTAAGGCTCTTTCTAATCCGAAGAGGCCATATAAAAGTCGACCAAGACTGTTCTCAGCAGTTGGGCATGGCCTGGTCCACTTTACAACGGATTATTCGCATTGATTTGCATTTGTTCCCGTACAAAATTCAATTGACGCAAAGAATGTTGCCTGCCGCAAAGAATGTTGCCTGCGGACAAGCCTCGTCGAATGGGCCCAAAGGTCCGTCGAATATGGGCAATCCTGTACATCAAACTTGGTTCAGATATACCTATTGCTTGCATATATATAGAGGGTGAGATAAAAAAAAAAACTGCAACAAAGTCAAACGACATAATTTTTACATTTTTTTTTTAATTTTATTGAACGAGAGCAAAAAATGTCGGAAATATTATCAAATTTTAGAATAAGTTTAGATTTATTCGAATTGGTCACCTTTGGCACGAATGATGGCCTTCAAACGGCCAATGAAACAGTCACACGCTGCCCGAATGTTGCTCTGCGGTATTTTGGCCCATTCCCGGCGAAGCGCTTGCTTGAGGTGATCGACACTTTGGTTTTTTTTAATGCCATCATTGCTTTCCAAAATATTCCAGACACATTAGTCCAACAGATTGGTATCCGAAGATTTGGGTTGCCATTGTGCCCTGGAAATGAACCGAGGAACCTCATTTTGTAACCATTCTTGAGTGGTGCGTGCTGAGTGCGATGGTGCTGAGTCCTGTTGGAATGTCCAAGGTCTGCGGCCAAAATGTTTGCGTGCCCAAGGCTTTAATCACCCTCCAGAATATTTTCACGATAATATTCGGCATTTATTCTGATTCGACCATCGGCTGCTAGGGCGGCCCACACCATCACCATGACTGGCGCTTGAGTTCTGGTGGCCAACCGAAGGTGTCCATTTTCAGCTGACCTCTTTGGCAAGTAAACACGATCATTTTGTTTGTTTACAAACTTCTGGACAAAGAATATTTTCTCACCGGAGAAAACCAAATTTGGCAATTCACCACTTCCGGCCAAGCAATTCTTCAGCTCTTTTGAGTCCATTTTCGTTCTGTTGTGGTGTAAGTTCTTGCACTCTTTGTAATTTCAATGGCTCATTTTTCAAAATTTGCCGAATAGAATATTGCGATATGTTCACCTCACGAGCCATTTTTCGGCCACTGCGACGAGTGTTTCGATCAAGGCGCTTCTTTACTTTTCGAACCATTTCTGCTGATGTTGCTGTTTTCTTCCGTCTACTTCCTTGACATCGGGCTACGCTACCAGTATCACGGTAACGAGCGATAATATGAGACACAAAAGATTTTTTCACATTTAAATGCTGGAGTGCTCTAGCGATAGCAACTTGTGGGTTTCCAGCCAAAATATAAAATATCACACTATCACGCTTAAATTCCATCACGAATAACTTTTTTCTGGAAAATTCTCACCAAAATGCGTTGGTACGCTTGCCAAGAATATAATGAGCTGTCACTGGAATAATTTTTGACAGCTGTCAGACGAGTGGCTTAGAAATGACAGCAGTCTGAAGTTGGTTGCAGTTTTTTTTCAGCTCACCATGTATATCACATCTGTATACGAAGTATACATTTGTTGACAAAGCCTACTGATACTTTTTAAGTTGTTCTTTTCATGAAATTTGGCATAAAAAAATCTCGAGGTAGCTCCGTAGCCTCACGAAATACTTCTTGATGATCTGGAATCATCGCCGAACTGTTTGTGTAGACCTTATCTTTCACGGAGCACCAAAGGAAGAAATCACGATATCTCGTGGGCCAATTGCGATTATCTCCTGGAAAGATAACACGGTGCTGAAACGTTTACAGTGGCAAATCGAATTCCGAATCTTTGTGCTGCTCAAATTTTGGACGGATTGACTTTACTTAATACAGTTCTTTAATCCTGGGGATCAAGGTAATTGAAACATGCCTAGTTCCCAGTTTTTGCATACAACCCCCGCTAATAATTTAGTCCTTTACTGCCATGTGGTTTGATTTGGTATGGAATTGTATTTTTCACATCATTTTTTTTTCGAAAAAAAACCCAAAAATCAAAGTGCAATGAGTTAGTGTGTATGTAATTTTCCTCCTATGCTTCAGGATTTTACGTATGTTTGTATATCTGTCTGTTTGCCATTGTTGTCTTATGTTATTTGTTTAGTAAATTAAAATCCTGGCGCACTCCGACGTTTATGGGTGATGATGAACAATGGCCACCATACCAATGTCGGTCTTTGAAAATGCAGTTCAGATGTGGTGTTTTGACAATACAATGCAGATTACATTCCAGCTTGTGATTTCTTTTTTTTTGTTTTGTTCTGGGGGAAAATTTTGGTTGTTGTTGAGATTTTGTGTGCAATTGTTGTTGCTGTAGGTTTTCGGGCGTACAAATCAATGACAATAATTCAAAGTTTTGACATTTGAAAGATTATTTGCACAAATGTCAACAATTTTTCTTTTGCTGCTGGTGTTAGATTTATGGAAGTGTAAATGCATGGAAGGCTGCTGGCATGGAAAAGGGGTATGGATAAGGGGGAATGGGGTAGGTATGGATAAGAGAGGAAAGGATTTGAAATTAAATTTTGAATGTAGAAATTACTAAAATATTTAAAATTGCAATAAGTGAGTTTTGCAGCATTGGGTGTAAAATTTAATACCTGGAGAAATATGGACAGAAGGAAACTATTATAGATTTAAATAAAAATGTTCAGGGTGAAATGAAAAAACTGCAACAAACTTCAGACTGCTGTCATTTTTATAGCTGTTAAAATTATTCCACTAACAGCTCATTATATTGTTTACAAGCGTACAAAAGCATTTTGGTGAGAATTTTCCAGAAAAGAAGTTATTCGTGATGGAATTCAAGTGTGATAGTGTGATTTCTTTATATTTGTCTGGAAAATCACAAGTATCTATCGTTAGAGCACTCCAGCATTTAAATGTGAATAAATCTTTTGTGTCTCGTACCATCGCTCGTTACCGTGATACTGGAAGCGTAGTCCGACGTCAAGAAAGTGGATGGAAGAAGAAAGCAACATCAGCAGAAATGGTTCGAAAAGTAAAGAAACGAATTGATCGAAACCCGCGTCGCAGTGGCCGAAAAATGGCTCGTGAGGTGAACATATCGCAATATTCCATTCGGCAAATATTAAAAAATGAGCTCGGGGTAAAGCCATTGAAATTCCAAAAAGTGCAAGAACTTACACCGCAAAAGAAAGAAAATTGGCTCAAAAGAGCTAAAGAGTTACTTCGCTTAGCTTACAGTAGTGAACTACCGAATTTGGTTTTCTCCGATGAGAAAACATTCGTTGTCCTGCAGTTTGTAAACAAACAAAATGATCGTGTTTACTTGCCAAAGAGGTCAGTTGAAAATGTGCACCTTCGGCTGGCCACTAGAACTGAAACGCCCGTCATGGTGATGGTGTGTGCCGCCATAATAGCCGATGGTCGCTCTCCACTCGTATTAATTGACCCTGGCATAAAATTAAATGCCGAATATTATTGCCAAAATATTCTGGAGGTTGTATTAAAGCCTTGGCCGCAAACCTTGGACATTCCAACAGGACTCAGCAGCATCGCACTCAGCACGCGTCACCTAAGAATGGTTATAAAATGAGGTTCCTCGCTTGATTTCCAGCGCACAATGGCCACCAAAATCACCGGATAGCAATCCGTTGGACTATTGTGTCTGGAGTATTTCGGAAAGCAAGGGTGGCAATAAAAAATATCAAAGTGTCGATCACCTCAAGCATGCGCTTCGCCGGGAGTGGCCCAAAATACCGCAGAGCAACATTTGGGCAGCGTGTGACGGTTTCATTGACCGTTTGAAGGCCATAATTCGAGCCAAAGTTGACCAATTCGAACCAAACAGGACATATTCTAAAATTGGATGCTATTCCCGACATTATTTGCTTTCATTTAATCAAATAAAAGACCAGTAAAGAAAGTCTTAAAGTCGGGCGGGGCCGACTTTATGATACCCTACACCACTTTGCTAATTTAGTAGAGCAAAGAGGAGAATTTAAGCATACACGCTATGATTATAATTATAATTAACAGTTCAAAGGACTAAATATGGCGAAGCATTTGTATCTTTTAAATTCGGAATTGTATTGCCTATTTGGTGCACAATTAATGTGAAACCGGATAAATATATATATGGGAGCTATATCCAAATCTGAACCGATCTCGATAAAATTTGGCAAAGATATTTCTGAGCTGTGTTTGATATATTTCCCTGGATATCGTTGTTACGGAGTGCATATTACAGCTAAGGGAAACAAATATAACAAATCGGATGAACAGTATATATGGGAGCTATAGCTATATCTGAACCGATCTTCTCCAATTTGACATACGGACAGACAGACGGACGGACGGACATGCATAAATCGACTCAGAATGTGATTCTATGCAGATCATCAAAATGAATTATGGGTCTGTCTCGTTTCCTTTTGCCCGTTACAAACAACTGCACGAGGACATAATACCCTGACCATCTTGTGGTGTAGGGTATAAATTAATAAAAATTAAAAATTCAGTTTATTTTAATCTCACCCTGTGTATATCTTTTAGAAATTGATGTTTATTTATTACTCTGTTCCTCAATTTTCTCAAATCCAACATGATATCTTTTTTGTCTCTTTCTTAGTTCCTTAATTTTCCCAAATCCAACATAGTGTCCTATTCTGCGTTCTTGTCCAATGTTTCCGCCCTCTTTGAAAACATCTTTGGTCTATTATAAAATTTTAATTGGTTATTCGTGTAGAAAAAATATTTTCTCAGCGAATGATGTTAAGGCGGGCTATTAAACGAATGAAAATTGCCCCACACAAAAACCGACAAGTGCGAACAATTATAAATGTTGTATTATGAGAGGAAGAGCATAAAATCCAATAAAAAAGATTGAAAGTCAACAGCAATGGAAAAAGAGCTGAAAAAAAGAATATCATCAACAGACAGTGAGTGCAGTTATCAAAAACAACACAGCTATAAAAATAACTGCATATGCGAACATAATCGTGGAATGTAAAGTTAACAAGTGAAAATGGCGCCCAATTGGACAGGACCGACTTGATGACACCTTTCACGGTAAAAACCATAATATTGATAAATTTTGGTAAAAGCAAATATTTCTAAACAATAAATATTCTTCAAATTCTAATTGTCGTAAAATTTCAGCCTATTTGAGTTTTTTTTTTTTTTTTTTGAAAATTCTAAAAAAAATTGCAAATAGTATGAAGTGTCATAAATCCCCCTCTATACTTGTAGCTCATGTTCTGCGAAGCATAAATGTAATTTGCATCAGACAGAATTTTTTTTTTTACATTTATTTGTGGACTTGTTTAACTTGCTGTTCTTTGTCATTGCAAGGTTTCTTTGTGCGGCAAGTCATGTAGAATAGATTTATTACAATAAATTTATTTCACATTGTATGCATGTTGGGAGCAATTACCGTTTTCAAAATGTAATCAAAATATTAAGATTTTTTCTTAATTTATTATTAAATAATAAAAAAGATTCCAAAATATAATTAAGTAAAAAATGTTCAACACATTAAAAAGGTAACACATTGAACATACATAAAAATTATTAGTCACTAAAATTTTCTGATGAATGTCTAATATTTTAAATGCGTTTTTGGTATAGTTTCTTGAAACACTTTCTTTATAAAACCAGTAAAAAAAAAACAAAAGTCGGGCGGGCCGACTATATGATACCCTACACCACTATGCATATTTAGGAGAGCTCTCGTAAAAAATAGAATTCATATGAAGTAAATCATACCACCTATCAAAGTTTGGCTTTAGAGCAGTTATAATCTGGTTTTAAAGGGGAATTTATATATGAGAGGCATATGCAATTTTAAATCGTTTTGAAACATTTTTGCTATAGAAATAACATTGCTATAGAGTGCATGATGCCACTTCGAGAAAGATTTTATTAAAAAATATGTATCGAAGCCGAGTTCCACCAAATGGAAACGTACATCCCAAAATTCAATCCATTTGGGCTGATATTAGCCATTATTTGCACACAAAACCTGAAATCGGATTAACGATATATATATGGAAGCTATATCCAAATCTTAGCCGATCTCGATAAAATTTAGCAAAGGTATTTCCGAGCTCTATAAAATATCCGGTGCCAAATATAATTCAGGTGGGGTGCATATTACGAATGTGAGGGATTTAAACACCAAATCGGATGGAACATACAGAGTGAGATAAAAAAACAGCAACAAACACCATAATCTTTACATATTTTTTTTTTTTAATTTTGTATGACAGCAAAAAATGTCGGAAATAGTATCAAATTTTAGAATAAGTTTAAATTTATTCGATTCAAACGGCCAATGAAACCGTCACACGCTGTCTGAATGTTGCTCTGCTGTATTTTGGCCCATTCCCGGCGAAGCGCCTGCTTAAGGTGATCGACATTTTGGAATTTTTTAGTACTAACCTTGCTCTGTAAAATACTCCAGACACAATAGTCCACCGGATTGGTAACCGGACATTTTGGTGGCCATTGTGCACTGGAAATGAAGCGAGGAACCTCATTTTGTAATCATGCTTGGGTGGCGCGTGCTGAGTGCGATGGTGCTGAGTCCTGCTGGAATATCCAAGGTCTGCGACCAAAATGTTTGCGTGCCCCAGACTTTAAAACACCCTCCAGAATATTTTCGCAATAATATTTTGCATTTATTCTAATGCCACGGTCGATTAATACGAACGGAGAGCGACTATCGGCTGTTATGGTGGCCCACATCATCACTATGGTCGGCGCTTGAGTTCTGGTGGCCAACCGAAGGTCCAAATTTTTCAGCTGACCTCTTTGGCAAGTAAATACGATCATTTTGTTTGTTTACACGCCGCTGGACAACGAATGTTTTCTCATCGGAGAAAACCAAATTCGCTAGTTCACCACTTTCGGTCAGGCGAAGCAACTCCTTAGCTCTTTTGAGTCTATTTTCTCTCTGTTGGGGTGTAAGTTCTTGCACTTTTTGAAATTTCAATGGCTTTACCTCGAGATTATTTTTTCAATACTTGCCGAATTGAATATTGCGATATGTTCAGCTCACGGCCACAGCAACGCGGGCTTCGATCATGTCCCTTTTTTTTCTTTTGGAAACATTTCTGCTGATGTTGCTGTTTTCTTCCGTACACTTCCCTGACGTCGGGCTACGCTACCAGTATCACGGTAACGAGCGATGGTACGAGACACAAAAGATTTATTCACATTTAAATGCTGAAGTGCTCTAATGAAAGCCACTTGTAGTTTTCCAGCCTTATATTTGGCTGAAATCACGCTTGAATTTCATCACGAATAACAATGTTCTGGAAATTTCTCACCAAAATGCTTTTGTACGCTTGTAAACAATATAATGAGCTGTCACTGGAATAATTTTAACATCTGACGGATGAATGGCTTAGAAATGACAGCAGTTTGAAGTTGGTTGCAGTTGTTTTATCTCACCCTGTATATGGGTTTGAGAATCTTCATGATCCTCCTCGATTTGTGCATGTCAGTTTGTCCGCCCGCCTGCCATATATTTTTTGAACAAAATCGCATTTGTCTTCCGATTGAGTTTTAATTTTTCAAGCAATATCTTTCTGGCCTCACCCTATTGAAATTGGTGAGAATCTGATCAAATTTAGATGTAGCTTCCATATATATCTTCAACCGATTTCGGGTTAATTATGCACCAAATGGCAATGTCAGCCCAAATTGTGTGAGTTTTGGCATTTCCGACGGAATTCATCCAAGGAGCAAGTACTTCAAATTTAGTGATAATCGGTATAGATATAGCTATAGGTTCCATATATATGTTTTATCCGATTTGGCACCAGATATCAGATACAGCTCGGAAAAAAGTGTTTGAAATTTTGTTTAGGTCTGTGCACTTGAACAACGGCTCCAATACCAAATTTCAGATTTTAAGTAGTATATTTTCACCCAATAACAAATTGTACCAATTATAGTACTTTTCATGCACTTGTAGTAGACATTTCCAAACCACCTCAAAAACCTTCCACCAGCAGGGACCTTCTTGGGTTAGGTGTTAAAAAAATCCCAACAATTAAGTTTTATAAAAAGTTTGCTGTTTATTTTTCGGAAGATAAATTAGAACTGAAAACTATTATTAATATTATAATTAGACAGACGCACGGTCGGACGGGCATCACTAAATGGACTCCAAATGTCCTGAAACGGAGTTGCTCCATAGAGACTTATGGTCGATACCCGTTTTTTCGTTTTACCCTCTCCATCCGTATGGCTGAGGGTACCAACAAGTACACCACTTTTATCCTATCCTATTTATATATCAATAAGTTTCAGTTATATAAATCCTATATAATTTGTATCCTCCTTGCCGGTGTTCTATTCATTTGCTCCAACTCTCCCGCATCAACTTGAAATTATTCCCATTATATTCATCATTGTGATATTCAACTTATAACTTTAAGCTTTGTGGCCGATACACTCACCATAACATCGATTCGTAAACATCATGTATTGTGGGTGTGCAACATATTCTGAGTACATAACATGATTTGTTTGTACGTTTGTTTGTTTGTGTATAAATGCCGTATATTTAGCCATTTGTAATGTTGGCTAATATGGTGAATATTAGTTTAGCATGTTAACGCATAAATTTATTACAGTCCAATATGTCCGACTCCCAATGTAGTAACCACGTATATTTTCCCCATTGTAAATATATATCTTTTGGTTTGATATGTTATTTAACATATACAAATGGATTTTGGGATTGACTACTGGGTGTGTGTATGCGGGAAAGAGTCCTAGAAGAGTAAGTGAGAAAAAAAAGAAAAATATGTGCATATGAAAATTGCCCAAAATCTTAAATTCTATTAATTACTTCTTTTATTAAAATTTTGTATAATTTTTATATGCGTCCCTTGGGTTACCTTCCCCCCAAACTCAATCATGCATTTACTTACTTCTCTCTCTTGTTATTATTGTTGATAATTATAGACAATATTGTTGTGAAAATTAACATTTTCAAATTTACACTTGTTCTCTATACAATATTCGGACCTACTATAGGGACATATGCATACATATACACACTTCCTCGTTTACTACACCAATTGCATTTGATCTCGACACCATAATGTGCAAATCACATACATACATACCTACATTTATATATAACTACCCAAGCTTTGTGGTAGCTGTTTGAAGAGAAGCTATCGGCAACAAAAGCTTCTTGCAGTTAGTTGTGGCCAAGGCAAACATGTATGAACAGATGCATCAGCCAATAACAACATTGGGTTACGGTAGTTCCATTTTCCGATTTGTTATCCCAGCTCTACATACATTATGGGGTTTTTCGGTATAATTTGGCAAATGTGTATTTTGGGAAATTTAAATTAATAATACCATGTGTAGCGGTTGGAGAGAAAGATTGACATCAAAAATTCATTTAAAGTTCAATTATATTATGGGAAGTATACATAAGGGGGAGGAGGGTCGAGTTAAATCCTTATTAAATGTAATATAAAATGTGGTTTGTTGGCAGAAGATTAAATAGTTACTTGTACCGCAACAAATCAATTGTAATGATATAAGACTGTAATATGTGTGTGGTGTATACTTTTAGGCGTGTACTGCACTTTTCAATTATTCCCAGTCAGTTGATGCCAGCTGTCGGACTAACTGTCGTCGAAATGAAATGGATTGGTATAATATAAAACGGAGTTAACAATTGTACTTTTCATTAGTGGTTAGATAAAAGGATGTTATATTTATGAATACCAAGATGTTACGAAGACGTTTCGGAAATGCCTATAATCTTCAAAGTATATACAGGGCGAGATGAAAAAAAGTGCAAACAACTTCAGACTGCTGTCATTTCTAAGCCACTCGTTCGATAGCTGTTAAAATTATTCCAGTGTCAGCCCATTATATTGTTTACAAGCGTAAGAAGAATTTTGGTGAGAATTTTCCAGAAAAAAGTTATTCATGATGGAATTCAAGCGTGGTAGTGTGAGTTATTTATATTTGGCTGGAAAACACCAAATGTGAAATAATCTTTTGTGTCTCGTACCATCGCTCGTTATAGTAATACTGGCACCGTAGCCGACGTCAAGGGAGTGGACGAAAGAAAACAGCAACATCAGCAGAAATGGTTCGAAACGCAAAGAAGCGAAACGAAACCCGCGTCACAGTGACCGAAAAATGGCTCGTAAGCTGAACATATTGCAATATTCCATTCGACAAATATAGAATAATTGGCTCGGGGTAAAGCCATTGATATTCCAAAAAGTACAAGAACTTACAACGCAATAGAAAGAAAATAGATTCAAAAGAGCTTAAGAGTTGCTTCGCTTGGCAGAAAGTGGTGAACTGCCGAATTTGGTTTTCTCCGATGAGAAACGATCAGCAGTTTGTGAACAAACAATTTCTTTCCAAAAAGATCAAGCGCCGGCCATGGTGATAGTGTGGGCCACCATAACAGCCGATGGTCGCTCTCCGCTCGCATTAGTCGACCGTGGCATCAGAATAAATGCCGAATATTATCGCTAAAATAATGTGGAGGGTGTATTAAAGCCTTTGGCACGCAAACGTTTTGGCCGCAGACCTTGGACAGTACCATCGCACTCAGCACCCGCCACCCAAGAATGGTAACAAAATGAGGTTCCTCGCTTCATTTCCAGCGCACAATGCCCACCAAAATCCTTGGATACCAATCCGTTAGACTATTGTGTCTGAGAATTTTGGAAAGCAAGGTTGGCACTTAAAAATAACAAAGTGTCGATCGCTTCAAGCAAGCACTTCGCCGGGAATGGGCCAAAATACATCAGAGCAACATTCGTGCAGCCTTTTGTCGGGAAGGAACCAGAAGGAGTGACCGATATATATCATATTCCCATCAAATCTCTGTCTAAGAGAAATATTTAGCTGCTCCAAGAATCTCTGTCTTGTGTGTGGGGGAGTTACAAACAAGGGGTGGGCTGATTTATACCATTCATTAGTAAAACTTGAAACTTGGAGGGTAATTTCGCATTTTATGATCGTTTTGGTTATTCAAAATGTGGACCCCATGTTTGGGAGGTACTAGAAGAAGTTGGTCTATTTATCCAATCTAAACACCAGATCTTGTGTTAATAAAAATATTGAGATGTGTGAAATTTGATGAGAAGCGGATGCTTATTTCGGATTTTTTGAAGGACATAATAATTCAAAATATTAACGCTTTGTGGACAAGAAGGGGTGGGCCCGTTTTTTAGCATCTTCACAGCAGATCTTATGTTGATAGAAATATTGCTAATGCAAATTTCGTGTTTTACGGCTTTCATGGCTATTCAAATATTATTGCCAAACTTAGATCGAGTTCGGATATGGGCAACTTCGGTTCACTCCTTTTGGTACATCCCCCACAAAAGTCAAAATTTGCTAAGAAAATAATTTGCCTCATTGAGATATTTCCTTCAGTGTAAGGCTAGTTGCGAAAACGGACAATTTCGGCCCAGTCCATCAAATACCCACAAGGGGTCGAAATTTCGAAAATTTATAACGTTTATAAAATTAGAAATAAAAGTCTTATTGTCTTCAAATTTTACATATTACAATATTTTTATAAACGTAAGAGGTAGTGTGAAGATGGAATATATCGGTCCACTCCTTCTGGTACCTTCCCCGTAACGATTCAACATTTGGAATATCCATTAATCTCATTAAACGGGAAATTAACCTCCGATTTTATACTTGGTACATCTCAATATTTCCATCAACACAAGATATTATAAAATGGTAGAGATCGGACTACTTTTTCAGTTACCTGCCCCACAAAGGGTCAAAGTTTTGAATAACCAAAACTATTATAAAAGAAGTTGGCATATATAGAACCACTCGCTCCGATTTCTCACCCATATAGAGTCAAAATTTTAAATACCCATGAAGCTCATAAAACGCGAAATTAACATCCGATTACATTCAGACTTGGTACATCTCAATATTTCCATCAACACAAGATTTTTTATAAAAATGACTGTGCGTAAACCAAATAGGGTTCAAGATTTTTAAAAACAAAACGCTCAATGAAAGCGAATTTCAAACACAAAAAAATGTTTGTTACCACAAGATCTATTGTGAAGATGATATGTATCTGCGAACCCCTTCTGGTACCTCACCCACAAAGAGTCACAATTTTCAGTACTTCTATCTGTCATAACTTGCGAACAAGTCAGCGATTCTTTACAACTTGCTATATCTAAATATTTCTCTTTTAGAAATATGGAATTTATGATTTTGCATTAAATTGGATATTCGGAACTTCGGTCGACTATATCTGGTACTTCACGCAAATTTTAACATTTTCTAAAAATTATCACATATCTCATACAAGTTTCCTTTAAGAAGATCCAATATAGTCCAAATCTGGCACGTTGCAATATTCATATCATTTATTTAGTTCCGATACGAAATGGACAATATTGGCCCATTCCTTTGGACCTTACCACATAGATGGCCAACAATTTGAATAGTCATAACGGAAGTCAAAATATATTTAAATCGTCGACCATTGGCTGAGGGTATACATCTGTCGAAAAATCCGACTGATACTTTTTTAATTGTTTTTAAATAATAACTGAACACTATCAAATCCATTTAGAATTTCCTACTCTTAAGACCACGATCCGAACATGGAGGCATAGTATTTTTAGATTGTTTGCCAGTCTGTACACTAATAAAGGTCCACACTTTAAAACTGATTGCAAGGCTTGTGTGCCACTCTACAACTAAAATTTTTGGAGAATATCCCGGTATATTGTATATAGAACATTCAAAGCTACCAAAATTAATGCCAACTTTTGTCAACTAAAAGTAAATTTGTTCCATTATTCCTATTTTAATATCTCAATATCTCTCTTCTTTATACCCACCTAAAAAAATATGCTTAAATTTGTTACAACCTACTTATCTATGTTCCATCACTTAGCTGAATAAATCGGTCAAATTTGTTCTGCTTACTGACTTTATTGCAGTTTTATTTTCTCCTACTTCCATCGTCCCATACATCACCTTATAAAAAACGAAAGAAATAAAAATTCAACTTCTTTGAAAAAAAAACTACATGGTTCTCCTTTATTTCTTTTATTTTTCTTCTTGCTAATTTTATTTTCCAACAACTGACTTCGAACTCATAATTTAATTTAACACTCTGGGAGAGTGTTTTTTTTTTGTTTTGTTTTATTTTACTTTTTTTCTTTTTTCAACAGGATGCATAGAGAGTTGTCCTGTAAAGGATAACAATCTTCACTCACACACACGCACAGAGAGACACACACAAAAAGTTGAAAACTAATGATTCCATTAATTTATTTATAGAACAACAACGTGATGGAAACACCAACACCCGAGCGAGCTGGGCAAAAAAGAACAATAGATAGAACAGGAACGTAATGGCATGCATCCTGATGCAGCAAAGCTTTATTTTTAGATGCGACTTCTTTGCTTAAAGTTGGAGGAAAGAAAGGAATTGCCCAGGAGTAAACAACACTGCCACACTTGGTCATATTTGAAGTGGACATCGAGGAAGCATTTTCTAAAAGAAGAATTTTGTTATTTTCCCTTTTAAATCTCACCATCAAGCCCCTTATGTTGCTGTGCATCCAACCACAGCAAAGACACAGGGCAAAAAAAAAAAAACGGACTTCAATCGGGATTTTTTTTGGCTGAGTTTTCTTTCCTTTTGTTTTTTTGGAGCAGAAATGTTCTACATTTAAAAACATAAAACGAATGGTGGAAGTCTTTGAGACAAAGTAAAAACTTTTGAGTTAACAAATCCGTATTATGTATTAGGGTGAAATGTAACTAAGTACTAGTTCAATTCCCAAAAATATAGAAAAATTTGAAAAAATGTATTTTTGAGAACAAAATGCAGGCCGCATTTATAAATCGATAAAGAAAAAAATTTCAAACAATATTTGTTTGGCCCAAGGACGAACAATATTTAAATTGGTGAGAATCGGTTTAAATTCAGATATAGCTCCCATATATATCATCAACCGATTTCGGGTTAATTTTGCACCAAATGACCAATATCTGTCCAAATGACCTGAATTTTGTCACATTAGACCGAATTCATTCTAGAAGCAAGTAGATCAAATTTGGGGTTTAAAGTCCCTCACTCACAGATATAACTATAGCTCCTATATATATGTTTCATCCGATTTGTAATATGCACATCCCACATTCGTAAAATGCACTTCCCAAGATTTATATTTGGTATCCGGTCTCAGATGCAGCTCAAATATAAGTGTGAAGATCAGTTCAGATTTTAACCCATCTGGTACCAGGTTTATTGTGCACCAAATGGCTAATAACAGCCCAAATGGACTGAATTTTGAAACTTTCGACCTAAAAGCAAGTGCTTAAAATTTTGGTTAAAATCGGTTCATATATAGCTAGAGCTCCATATATTCAGGATGAGATGAAAAAGCTGCAACCAACTGCTGCTATTTGTAAGCCAATCATCCGATAGCTGTTAAAATTATTCCAGTGACAGCTCATTATATTGCTTACAAGCGTACAAAAGCATTTTGGTGAGAATTTACCAGAAAAAAGGTATTCGTAATGGAATTCAAGCGTGATTTCCTTATATTTGGCTGAAAACCCACAAGGCTATCGTTAGAGCACTCCAGCATTTAAGGACGTCAAGGAAGTGGACGGAAGAAAAAAGCAACATCAGCAGAAATGGTTCGAAATGTAAAGAAGCGACTTGATCGAAACCCGTGTCGGCTCGTGAGCTGAAAATATCGCAATATTCCATTCGGCAAATATTGAAAAATGAGCTCGGGGTAAAGCTATTGAAATTCCAAAAAGTGCAAGAACTTACACCGCTACAGAAAGAAAATAGACTCAAAAGAGCTAAAGAGTTGCTTCGCTTGGCCGAAAGTGGGGAACTGCCGAATTTAGTTTTCTCCAATGAGAAAACATTCATTGTCCAGCAGCTTGTAAACAAACAAAATGATCGTGTTTACTTGCCAAAGAGGTCACCTGAAAATGGGAATCTTCGGTTGACCACCAGAACTCAAGCGCCGGAGATGGTGATGGTGTTGGCCGCCATAACAGCCGATGGTCGCTCTCTGCTCGTATTAGTCGAACGTGGGATCAGAATAAATGCCGAATATTATCGCGAAAATATTCTGCAGGGTGTATTAAAGCCTTGGGCACGCAAACATTTTGGCCGCAGACCTTGAACATTCCTACAGGACTCAGAACCATCGCACTCATCACCCAAGAATGGTTACAAAATGAGGTTCCTTGCTTCATTTCCAACAAACTATGGCCACCAAAATCTTCGGATACCAATCCGTTGGACTATAGTTTGTGGAGAATTTTGGAAAGCAAAGTTGGCACTAAAAAATACCAAAAATGCCTTAAGCAAGCGCTTCCCCGGGGATGGGCCAAAATACCGCAGAGCAATATTCGGGCAGCGTGTGACGGTTTCATTAGCCGTTTGAAGGCCATAATTCGGCAAAAGGTGACCAATTCGAACAAATCTAAACTTATTCTAAAATAAAGAAAAGAAATGTAAAAGTTATGGCGTTTGACTTTGTTGTAGTTTTTTATCTCATCCTATATGTTTCATTCGATTTGGTGTTAAAGTCCCTCACATGCGTAATATGCACTCCACAACAGTGATATTTGTTACCGCACATCTAATACTTCTCGAAAATACCTCTACCAAATTGTATCGAGATCGGTTCAGATTTGTATATATCTTCGATATACATCCTCGTCCGATTTTACGATTGTATTACACCATATAGCATAGCATGCACTATACAGCAATGCTATTTGGTACTAGAGGCGCAAAAGCACGAAAAAAATTGTTGAAAATCGATTCAGAGTTGGATATAGTTTCCAAATTGTGACTACTCTAAGGCCATGATACGCATTCACATAAGGCTCATATGTTAAGATCTACTTCACATAAATTTCCAATATTATTTTTTTTTTTTTGTTACGGGAGCTCTACTAAATACGTATAATGGTGTAGGGTATTATATGGTCAGGTGCGCCCGACTTTTGACGTTTTCGTACTGGCTTAATAGTGGATGAAGAGCCGTTAATTCAATCCTACACTTAAAATTTTATTTGTGGAAACTAATTGTATTTTTAATATTTTTGAAGGAGCAAAACTTTTTATTACAGACCAATCATGGATTTTTTTGAACAATACCTTCTAATGGCCAATAGCGGAATTTTAAAATTTACAGTAAAATTGTTATTTTTTTTAAATAATTGTACAAAAGTCAATCGTGGATTTCTTAAGAAAATTTAGAATTTATTGGGGATTTTCTTAAATATATTTTTAAGGACAATAATTGATTTTTAGAAACATTTTTTTGCAATATTTCATTCCACCCCAATATCCGTCACAGTAAAACTTTCCATTTAATAATGCCTTTCTTGTTAGTTTTGTCGTTCGTATTTTCATCACTTGTCATGTCCAGCAAATGTAGGAATTTTCGTTTTATTTTTTTCCTTCGCTCCCTTTTGTCATCCAACTACAAATCCTATGTGCACACACATTCACATTTGAAAAAGATGAAAAGTTTTTTAATACATTACACGAATTTTTCGCAAACACCAAAGTCTACATTTGTCTTTGGTCCAATATAACATATGTAGGTATGTATGAGTAAAATGTGTGCGCTGCATGTTATTGTTTCGAATGTAGATATTGTTATTAACGTACATGTATGTGAATGTGCAATTGTTGGGATTTGCTAAAAGTCCAAGAGTTTTTAGTAATCATATTTGAGATTATTTTCTATTTTGGTCACTGGTTACGAGGAAGGGTTGCGAAGGGTGGGAATATGTATCTCGAGTCAATAAGAATTCTCATATTGTCGAAATTGGCAGTAAAATGCTATTATTATCAATGTGAAAATGGAATATATTGGCTGGGATATTCACCTTCCGTACCAAAAATCTGGACTTTTCTTAGAATACCATATGCGTGTGGCCTTCGGTAGTAAATTACATTCGATAATTTAGAACAAATCATGAATTGGATTTTTAAAGATATTTTTTAGCATGAAATGGATTAATATTTTCATGAAGTGTGATTTTTTATTTTTTTTCCTACCGAGAGTGGTTGATTTTTTAAATACTTGCAGGGACTTCCGGACCAAAAATTTTGGATTTGGGCAATATATTATCCCTTGACTTTCAGGAAAAATTGTGGTTTTTTAAGATTGTTTTTTACAAAGTAATAGGTGTTCTTGAAAATCCGTGGTCTTAAATAGAGATTTATTTTGGATTTTTCAATAATTTTTTTTAGAGGCACTCATCGGAACCTTTCAGGTATTTTTCAAAGATCAATAATCTCTGAATTAAAAAAAGGACTCGTTTTTTGGTAGGACATCTGACTGAAATGGTAGGATTTTAAGAGAAAAATTTTAATAACTTTTTTATAGTGTCCATGGATTTTTAAAATAAAAGTTTTTTGATAAAATACTTATAAGGTTAGTAGATTTTGAAATGTTTGTTTAAAGAAAGATTTTAAAAAGAAACCTACTGACATATTAAACCTTGAATTTTTAAAGAATCTTTTAAAGGCTTTCTGACAACAATTCGTTAAAAAAAATCCAAAGAAATATTGACATGCATCTATGGAATTCTAAAAAAAAATTCAAAGGCCTCCTGGCAACAATCCGTGGAGATTAAAGGTTTTTCAAATATATTCCGACCAAGATTCGTGGATTTTGAAAACAATATTTCTAAATATTCATTATCAAAAATTGGAAAACAAAATTTTTGGATTTTATAAAAAATTTTAAAGGAAGTCAGATAAAAATCTGAGGATTTTAGAGGATTTCTTTCAGAGTAATTTTGATAAGAATTTTTCGAGAATTTATTTTCAAAGTCCTTCTGATAAGGATGTGTGGATTTTTTCGAAGGAATCCTCAATTCTTGTTTTTTTTCTCAAAAACTATGTTTTTTTGTTTTAAATAATCCTGAGCTAAATCCGTTAAAATTTTTCAAGAATTTCATGGATGAATTTTTTTTCAAAGGCAAGTATTCGTGATAAGAATTCGTACTTACACCTCCTGCATTTAAAGGACTTTTTGAAGTAATACTAACAAATATAGGTGAGGTAATCACGAGGACTTACAGGATTTTTCAAAGACATTTTGGGGTAATGCTGGCAAAAATCTGTAGGGGTTTTCTTTACATTTATCTGGATTTTCTTTTAATAATTTTTTTTCACAGTAATCCTTATTAAAATCTGCGGGTTTTTTTCAGGAAGACTTTGAGGTCTTTCAAATAAATTTGTTTGGCATGGCCTGCAACGGAAACGTAAACCCTATGGCAATTAGCCTTTGAATACGAAACTTTAAACTATTTCATTTAAAACTGCGGCTAATAAAGGGTGATATGTTAGAGCTACGGATAAGATTTTCAAAGAAAAAAAATCTGAGGACTTCCAGGATTTTTCAAAGAAATTTTGGGGTAATGTTAGCAAAAATCTGTAGGGATTTTCTTTATATTTTCCAGGATTTTCTTTAAATAAGTTTTTTTTTTCACAGTAATCCTTACCAAAATCTGCGGGTTTTTTCAGTAGAAATTTGAGGATTTTCAAAAAAGTTTGTTTGGAATGGTCTGCAACGAAAACGTAAACCTATGTAGACCCCTTACTGCTAGTAGGGCAATTAGCCTTTGAAAAAATCGGAGGACTTCCAGGATTTTTCAAAGAAATTTTGGAGTAATGCTGGCAAAAATATATAGGAGTTTTCTTTACATTTTCCTGGATTTTCTTAAAATAAGTTTTTTTTTTCACGGTAATCCTTACCAAAATCTGTGGTTTTTTTCTGGAGGACTTTTACGATTTTCAAAGAAAAAAAATCTGCATAAAATTCTGAAAATGCATAAAACCTTTATTTAATATAATTTATATAATTTATTTATTTAATAATATTTAATAAATATATGGAGAGAGGGATAACAACTTATTACGAATTTCAAAGAATTTCATTGCAAATTACTGAAATACCGCATTTTTGGATGAATATACGATATCGTATGCCGATATAGACCATCCTCTAATATTTCATCAATTTAACACCATTGCCATTATCCTTGAGTTCCTTTCTTGTCTTACGATAACATCTTTTTCCCAAAATCCCCATACCACCACAAAATTGAAGTCACATTTCTGAAATATTCTTCATATATTTCTGTCGCCTAAGTCTATGTTTGTGCATCCGGTTTCCGTAAATACTTCAAACACTCAAACTTACTCACACACACTCTGTGACGTTTAGACTTCGTGCTGATATTAAACCGCAACATATGTTCTTCCTCTAGCTTAGTCATGCTTCAGTAAGCACTTTACTTCGAGCTTTACTGAGGACAAAAACAATGACGATGATGTTGAGAATGACGCTGGAGATGACTATGACGTCGACAATTTTGATATCGTCGTCGTCGTCCTCATCGTTTTGCGTTCTGCTCTTCAGCATACATGTTTGCTATTGTTGCTATTCTTCTGCTTATATCCTTGTTCTTTTAAAGACTCTTCTCAAGTGCATTGAAGTGTGAATGCATGCGTTTTAGTTGCAAGAGAAATTTTTAGTTGGAAACATACTTGGTGCTGGCTGAAGTTGAAAGTCCTTTGCAAGTGGGTTTCTATGGTGCCCAGTAGGGTTTTTTTATTGTTGTCGGTTTCCTTTTGTGGTCCTTACACTTTCCTTTGCAACATTGTGGTTAGTTTTCTCTAGTTTTATTTTAGTTTTTCTCCATTTTTTCCGCTTGTGTTTTAAGTGTTTTCTTACTGACCAATAATACTTATGGATACTTACATCTATTGGTTTTCATATGTGTATGTGTGGGTTCTCCATGTTTCCCAGTTCCCCAGCATTCTCTTTCATTGCATTCTGTGTTCCTTCCGGTTGAGTGAGTGAGCCTTTACTTTGGGGGGTCTTTAAGCCATATTAAGATTCCCTATTTTCAAATGTGGGTCAAAAATATTGCAGAAAATAGTTTTTCAATATTTCCACATTTTCCACCTACCAATAACAGCAACCACAACACTTCCATATTAGTTTAGTTTAGTTTGTTTGTTACTTGTTGCCCACTTTCGGAAAGTTGCAGCCCTCAAGAACAATGGATAAAAGCGAAATGCACACTAACACACACTCACACTCGCACACTTTTCAAATGGAAATGTAAAATGTTTTTTTCTGTTTTTTGTGAAAGGATTTGTGTTTTGCAATAAAACTTTTTCAATTTCAATCATTTAAGTTTTATGGATTATTAAACAATTGAATTTAATTTCGTAGAAAAATCAATGACTCACAAAATATATTCGTTTTTGAGAAAAAGAGGTTTTATTTACTTAGCGTTGCATACTTTGGGGAGTTACAATTGGTTAAATATATATTTTGCGGAAGAAATTTAATTTTTATACCCTACACCATACAACTTTTTCTCTATTTTTTTTAAATGTTATTTAATGAAAGCAAAAAATGTTGGAAATAGCATCAAATTTTACAAATACCAACGGATTGGTATCCGGAGATTTTGGTGGCCATTGTGCGCTGGAAATGAAGCGAGGAACCTCATTTTGTAACCATTCTTGGGTGGCGCGTGCTGAGTTCTGTTGGAATGGCCAAGGTCTGCGGCCAAAATGTTTGCGAGGGCAAGGCTTTAAAACTCCTTCTAGAACATTTTCGTGATAATATTCGGCATTTATTCTGCTGCCACGGTCCATTAATACGAGCGGAGAGCAACCATAGGCTGTTATGGCTCTGTCCGTCTGTTGTAATTACGGGACGAATAAAGATAGGAAGCTAAAATTTTGCACCGATCTGTATTTTATCTGCAGACAGGTCAGATTCGAAGATGGGCTATATCGGTCCACGATATCGTATATCCCCCATATAACTATACCTCCCCATATTCGGTATTTTGATGGATTTAGCCACATTTTTTAATGGAATTGTCTGAACGTCTCTATGAGTACTTTACCCCTGAAAGAGAATTGTCTGCGAGGTCCACGATATCGTATAGCCCCCGTACAACGGCCGTACAACTGGTGCCCCCTCCCCCGATATTGGGTATTGTGATGATATTAGCCACATTTTTCAATGGAATTGGCTTAAAATCCACATAAGGAGTTCCTTCTGAGTTCTTTACCCCCTAAAAGAGAATTGTCTATATAGGTCCACGATATCGTATAGCCCCCATATGACTGACCGACATTCGGTGTTTTGATGATTCTGGTTACACTTTTCAATGACATGGTCTGAAAATTTACACAAGGAGTTTTCTGTGAGTACTTTAACCCCTTAAAGAGAATTTTCAATGTAGACCCACGATATCGTATAGCCCCCATAATATAGCACCATATTCGGTATTTCGACGATTTTATCCACATTTTTCAATGGAATAATCTGAAAATCCACACAATAAGTTTCCTATGGGTACTTTACCCCCTGGAAGAGTATAGGTCTGCGTTTTAGTATAGCACCCATATAACGCTACACAGAGATATTCGGTATTTCCAGGATTTTCGCGACATTATTCACCGAAATTGCGTCAAATAGGTACTATGGCAGAAAATTGTCTATGCAGGTCCTCGTCTTAGTATAGCCCCCATACAACCGTAAATCCCTTTTTTGGTATTTTGATGATTTCAGTGACATTATTCACCGGAATTGTTTCGAATTTCGTATTTGAAGTTCGGAAAAGTTGCTATAGCCTATGACATACAATTATTTATGAAGGACCACGTCTTTGTATAGCTCCCATATAATGGTTTTCATTTGAGCGGTATTTTTCGACGGATTTTTTTAAAAATTTTTAAGTTCCTGGTGGAGGGTATAAAAATTCGACCCGGCCAAACATAGCTGCTTTTATACTTGTTATACCCTACACCACACGGTGTAAGGGTATTATGTCTTTGTGCATTTGTTTGTAACATGGGGAAGAAAACAAAATAGACCCATATATACTTTTGAGGATCTTCCTAGGCTCACTTTCTGAGTCGATTTGTGCATGACAGTCCACCCGTTCTTCTTCCTGTACATGTATTTTTGTGAACGAAATTCGGGTCGCAATTATTATCCGATTGAGATGAAAATTTCTCTAAACTATTTGTTTGGCCCAAGAGCGAAGCATATTCAAATGTAGTTACAGCTCCCATATTTATCTTTAACAAATTTCGGGTTAATTGTGCACCAAATGGCCAATGTCCGTCCAAATGACCTGAAATCTGGTACATCTGACCAAATTCAGCAAGTACAATAAATTTGGTACATTTTTTTCAGATATAGCTATAGCTCCCATGTATATGTTTCATCCGATTTGGTGTTTAAGTCCCTCACATACGTAATATGCACTCCACAAGAACGATTTTTGGTACCAGATATCATATACAGCCCAGAAATACCTCTTTCAAATCTTATAGAGATCGAACTAGATTTGGATATAGCTCCCATATACATATATCTTTATCCGATATCAGGTTTTTTTGTGCACCAAATGGCTAATATCCAATCTGAATCTTGGCACTTCAGACTGAATTTATCCCAGAAGCAAGTATGAAAATTTGGTGAAAATTGGTTCAGATATAGCATTAGCTCTCATATATATGTTTCAAATTTTATCAAGATTGTTTCAGAATTGGATACAGCTACCATATATATCTTTATCCGATATCAAGTTTTTTGTGTACCAAATGGCTTATATCAGCCCAAATGAACTGAATCCTGGAACTTTTGACTGAATTCATCCTAGAAATAATAGCTACAATTTGGTGAAAATCGGTTAAGATATAGCTCCCATATATCTGTTTCATCCGATTTGGGGTTTCAACTCCTTCACTTGCATAATATGCACTCCGCAACAATGATATTTGTCACCAGATATCAGATACTGCCAAGAAATACCTGGCCAAATTTCGGATCAGATTTGGATATAGCTTCCATATACACATCTTTTTCCGATATCAGGTTTATTGTGTACCAAATGGCTTATATCAGCCGAAATTAAGTGAATTTTGGCACATCCGAATGAATCCAGTCTAGAAGCAAGTACACTAAATTTGGTAAGAATTGGTTTAGATATAGCTATAGCTACCATATATATGTTTCAGCCGATTTGGTGTTAAAGTCCCTAACATTTGTAATAATCCACGACAATGATATTTGACACCGGACATCAGATAAAGCTCGAAAATAGCTCTGCCAAATTTGATCGAGATCGTTTCAGATTTTAATATACCTTCGATATACATCTTCAGCCGATTTTGCGATACCTCTGCCAAATTTTGTCCAGATAGCTTCAAATTTCTATGTACCTTCCATATACATCTTCATCCGATGTTATGGTTTTTGCCCATCATATATGTAATATCAGCCCAAATTGAATAGATTTTTTCATATTCAATCGAATTTTTCCATTTGGTGAAACTCGGTCTATAACTCGTATCAAAGTCATAGCATGCACTATACAGAAATGTTATTTGGTACTAGAGGTACAAAAGCCTCCTTCAAATTTGTTGAAATCGATTCAGACTTAGATATAGTTCCCATATTGTGACTCCTCTAAAACCATAATACGCATTCAAGGTTCATAGTTGGTATGACCTACTTCACATAAATTCCCAATACAACCTTTTTTTGTTACGGGAGCTCTACTAGGCTAGGGCATCATATAGTCGACCCCATCCGACTTCTGACTTATCCTTACAGTGTTTTTTTTTTATTTTTTTTTGAAATATTTAAATTAAATCATGGATTTTAAGAAATCGTAAAATTTGAAAAATTGCTATATTTACACTCGCATTGAAACAGCCTCTCATTGCGAATATAATGTTATTCTTAATATTCCCATCACACATTTGCATGGCAAATATTTTATTGGAAATTATGTAATTTGGTATTTGATTGGTCGCGTTATTTTGACTGGCAATATCCCGAGGATAACAACGTGGAATAATCTCATGACAAAAACAGAAAATCATAAAGTGTGTCACACATTAAATATGCATTAATGGGATTATGAATTTTTATGATATCCATTGGTTGGTTGCTTTGATGCGTTCTCATTTCTCCTCGATATGGCAAAAATTGTAAAGAATTTTTTTGGCAAAACATTTACACGCACCCACACTTGCAGCAATGAAATGGCATAGAAAACAGAACTGGAATATAAATTTTTGATGTAAATATGCGATAATATCTGAGAGGATGTGTAATGCATTTTTAAAAATATTTGCAAAATAGATTTGCTCAAGATATCGTCTTTGTATTATTCTCGGGGAAGTCCACAACAAATTTGGGAGAAGGAGAAGAGAAAATTCACATAATCATTGCTGAATGTGGGGATAAGATGAGGATGGGGTGACAGAAAATTGTCATGCATTTGGTTTGCCAACATATCACATGCCATTGGAATGACATCAATTTCATGATTTTATGTATTTCTATTAAGCATCTCATCTTCTACATTTAAATATAAATTGAAACATTTCTTTGTGTTTTTTTCCAAAATTGAGTGGTTTTTGGTATGCCCGACATGTGGCATTTGATGGAAATCGTGACCTTATTAGGGGCATTTTTCGAAAGAGAAATTAAAAAATGGGCTTTTAGGGCGTAATTTCAATGTCTTAGCATTTGGAAATTTCAAAAAGAAATATTGTAATAAATATGCAACACAAAATGAAATAGCCTGGTGATAACAATGAATTAATTTTGAGTTTCAATAGAAATGTTAATTATAGTAATGGAATTAATCTCAATGAAAATTACGAGTATAGGAGTCCTGCGAAAATTTGTCTTACTACTAATGCCAAACGTATACCCTGCCCAGGCCAATAAAAATCACCACTTTTGACTTATTCCATTATCAGTAAGCTGTACAAGTTAAAAGGTATCAGTCGGTTATGCCGACAGATGTATATCCTCAGCTAATGTTCGATAATTTTTATACCCTACAACACTATGTGTTGGGGGTATTATAAGTTTGATTGGGCCAAGAATTATGTAACACCTCGAAACATTGGTTTCCAACATTGGAAAGTATATATGGATCAATAGAACCTATTGCTTTTGGAGATGATTGCAAAATATTTAGGGGTTGAAATGGACCATAAACAGAAAATTTTCCTGATTTTGCAGTTGCTCTATAGGCCACAATTATGAACCAAACGACTCGGAAATTTACATGGAGTTAGACTTTAGGACTGGGCAGAAGCCTACCAATTTGGACGGCCATCGGACAATATTTAGCGGGAAATAGGAAATTTTCCATTAAACGGCGAATATTTTTAACCCCAGCCAAATCACAAATACATTAAAAGGTCACTCCTGACCATTAAAGCGATGCTGGTAGCCAAGAAATCGGATATATAGCAAAATAGGAACAATATATATGTAAAAGAAAGAGATCTTATTTATTCTGCTTATAAGAAAAGAACCGCTGGGACGATATTCACAATTTCCCTCAAATCGGAATGGTCTCTGGCCAGAAAAGGATAAAATCTAAGAAAATCAATAAATGAGTGAATATCTTTTGTTCCATTTTTTATACCCTGCACCATACTATGGAGGGTATATTAACTTTGTCATTCCGTTTGTAACTTCTCGAAATACTCATGTCAGACCCAACAAATTATATATATTCTTGATCAGCCTAAAATTCTAAGACGATTTAGCCATGTCCGTCTGTCTGTCTGTCAGCCTGTTGTAATCACACTATCTTTCGAACGAATTGCGATAGAAGGCTAAAATTTTCCAGTAGGCAGGTTAAGTTCGTAAATGGGCCATGTAGGTCCACGTTATAATATATCCCCATATAACGGTACCTCCTGATATTCGGTATTTTAATGGTTTTAGCGACATTATTCACCGGAATGGTTTCAAAATTGGTATTTGAAGTTCGAAATGGATACTGCAGCATAATACAGAAAATTGGCCATGTAGGTCCACGTCTTCGTATAGCCCCCATATACCCCTGTGTGGGGAAGGTAGCAGAAGCGCATCTTGTGTTTGTAGAAATAATGGTATGTGTAAAATATGAAGAGAACCGGGTGCTCATTTCGGATTTTGTGATCGTTTTTGTTATTCAACATTTTGACCCTTTGTGGAGGAGGTATCAGAGGGTCTCTTGGTCTTTTCTTTTTCTTTTGCATAATTTTTTTTCGTTTAAAATTGTCATCTTTTGTGGGGGAAGTACCGAAGGAGTGGACCGATATTGCTCATCCCCGAACTCGGTCCAAGTTTGACAATAATATTACGATATACCAAGTTTGGACCAAATCGAATACTCGAGATGGTGCGCCAGACAGACGGAGGTTTCGATTTTAAAATCGTTATTTCGATGAGATACGTTTTGGCCGTATCAAATGATATATACCCTCTCAATCATATGACTGAGGAATTACAGGATTAAAAATGGCAAAATATACTGTCGATAGTAAGATTTTCAGATGCACGACCTTATTTAACAAAGTAATACCAAATATAATTTTGACAATGAAGCGACATAAGCAGCGCGACAGGCCCATTAATGTCAAATTAATTAAAAAAAAGTAAAAAAGCAGTAAATTCAGCTGAAAGTCCGAACTTTCAATACCCTCCACTATTTGGACCGAATTTGGAAATTTTCAAAAAAAAAAAAAAAATAAATAAATAAAATCAGTTAAGTATTTTGTTAAAATCTTAAAAATACTGAAGTGCATAGACAACTTTTGTCTTAAGCCATTACAATATTTAAATACAAAACTTGAAATAAATCCGCTGAATAATGTAGCTAAAATCATCAAAATACCGAATATAGGGAGCTAGCTTTTTGTCGGGGGTATATGAACCTGCATAGACTATTTTCTGTCACAGGATGTAGTACTTATTTGGAACTTCAAATACGAAATTCCAAAAAATTTCGGTGAATATTGTACCTAAAATCGTCAAAATACCGAATATAGGGAGTTACTGATATATGGGGCTAATGTGAAGACCTGGACCTGCATATACAATTTTCTGTCTTAGACTGTAGTTTTCATTACGAATTCTAAACACAATATTTGAAAAAACTCTGTTGAATAATGTCCCTAAAATTGTCAAAATATCGAATATCGGAGGGTAGCGTTATATGGGGGATATACGGAATCGTGGACCAATGTAGACATTTCTCTTCCAGGGGCAAGATATTCACAAAGAACTCCTTGTGTAGAATTTCAGACAATTCCATTGAAAAACGTGGCTAAAATCATCAAAAAGATCATCAGCCGTTTTATGGGGGCTATACAATATCGTGGACCTGTTAGCCCATCTTCGAACTTGACCTTCCTAGAGACATAAAATAGATCAGTGCAAGATGTTAGCTTACTTTCCTGGACGGACGGACAGCGCTAAGTCGTCTTAGAATTTTACGCTGATCAAGAATACATATTTTTTGTTTGGTCTAAAATTGTTACATCGAATAGTTACAAACGGAAAGACGAAGTTAATATACCCTCCATACTATGGGTATAAAAACGATGGCAGGATTCTAGTGCGGCTCTGGCATCCCTTTATGATATGTCACAAAATCAACCTCTATGAATAAAAGACATCTGGATTCAAAAAAAAAAAAAAAAAAAAAAAAAAAAAAAAAAATAATTGGATTTAAATGTTTTCCACTTTGATCTACAAATACCAGTGAAATCGGTTCAAAAATTCATCAAAAAAATTTAAAATACAATAAGGTGGGTTGTTCGTTATATGGGGGCCATACCAAAATAGAAACAATTTTTACCACAGGGATTGTTATCTGTTGCGAGTCGGGCGAGGCCGACTTTATGATACCCTACACCACTTTGCTAATTTAGTTTTTATGGGAGAATTCAATCATACACGCTATGATTATAATTATAATTTAAAGTTCAAAGGACGGAAGCATTTGTATCTCTTAAACTCGGACTTGTATTGCCCATTTGGTGCACAATTAATTTGAAATCGGATAAAAATATATATGGGAGCTATATCCAAATCGGAACCGATCTCGATAAAATTTGGCAAAGATATTTCTGAGTTGTATTTGATATATTTCCCTGAATATCGTTGTTACGGAGTGCTATTACGGCTGTATACATCGGATGAACAATATATATGGGAGCTACAGCTATATCTGAACCGATCTTCATCAAATTTGGGATACTTTTAGACTCAATTCGGTCGTATGTGTCGTATGGTCCAAATCTTAACCGATTTCGATAAAATTTAGCAAAGGTATTTCTGAGCTTTATTTGATATATTTCCCCAAATATTGTTGTTACAGAGTGCATATTACGGCTGCGGAGGACAAAAATAACAAATCGGATGAACAATATATATGGGAGCTATAGCTATAGCTGAACCGATTTCGATTAAATTTGACATACTTATTTTCAGGCTTAATTTGGTTGTATATGTAAAATTCCGTACTATTCGGGCTGATATTACACGTTTGGTGTACAATAAAAGGCAAATCGGACGATATATGGGAGCTATATCTAAATTTATCTCCAATTTCAATAGGGTTCGTCCTTGGGCCAAACAAATGATTTGTGCAAAATTTCATCTGGATAGGATAATAAATGCGAACTGTACTTTGTTTACAAAAATACATGGACAGACGGACAGACGGACGGACAGACGGACGGACGGACATGCATAAATCGACTCAGAATGTGATTCTATGCAGATCATCAAGAGGAACTATGGGTCTATCTCGTTTCCTTTTGCCTATTACAAACAAATGCACAAATACATAATACCCTGACCACCTTGTGGTGTAGGGTATAAAAACCATTCATATATGATTGCTCAATGGTACAGTAATGCCTCTCTTCTGGTAATGTTGCCAAAAGAAGTGGTATCATCGCCCACTCTAACCTTACCGTACATACGATCTGAAATTATATATATTTCCTTCCTCTCTTCCTCTCTCCTACATTGCCTGGCTCGTATTAAAATGAGAAGCCGTTTAAAAGTATATTATTTCAAAACTGAAAGTCAAAGTGGATTAAAATCGGTTTTTACCAAGGTTCCCTAGATGTGTAAGAGAGATATTTTGACAATTTTTTAATAAGAGTTTGAAAATTCTTGATGGGTAAATTTATTCCTGCACTCACTTGTAGCTAATTTTCTTCCTGCCACGGGGTTAATATATTTATTTTTTCAAACATATATTTAAATATATTAATTACGAAAATATTCTATTACATCTTCATGGAGTGTCAAATAATATTATATTCATACAAATCGTGTTGTAATATATTGCCCTATTTAGACGTGTTCATAATATTACTCTTGCTACTACTTTCCCGCTTCTGAGCTACCTCTCAACTATCAAAAACTTCGCGAAATTTTTTCCAGCAGCATTGGGACTGCAAGTGTATGTACCGCCACTATGCACGTAACACTTAGAGAACAAAAATTGGAGCATAACTTTACTTACTTTCAGCTTCTTCTCCATCTTGTCATCTGAAAAGAAAGTTTCGGGGGAGAAAAATAACATTTGAGTGTCGTCAGTGCCTAGTAAGTAAATGTAATATGAAGCCGGCCAAGAGGTAGAGAAGTAGCAAAAGTATGCGAATAAAATGCCATTATCAACTAAAATAAACTACTGCATACTTTCAGCTAGGACATTTCAAGGATAGCTGGCTCCTTACACACAGAGTGAAGGAGAGGGACAGACATTCAAAGCGAGAGTGTGTCATCACGACGACGACGAACAAAGTAGTAAATTTTCTACTTCAAATGCCATTAATAAAAATTTCAAAAGTAAGATAAATGATGCTTAAAATGGAAAATGCAAGTTGAGAACATAATTGAAATTATGACAAGAACCTACAGATTGTCAATGGCTGAATGAATAAAAATCGTGGTGGTTGTAACACAGTTTCTTTGTAAATGTGGACGATGATGATGGTGCTGCTGCTGCCGCTACCGGGGGAGCTAAGTGGGTGTAGGAGAAAGATGATGTTATTTTTGTTATAACTATATATAACCGAGATGAAGTATAACTCTGGCAGAAAATTTATTACATGCGTTGCAGAAAATTTTTAGTTGTTGTTGTTGTTGCTGCTGCTGATGTTGCGTTTGCTTTCACTAGGTATATGATTAGGAATTTTCAGAGTGGACGAATTGGGAATTGTGGGAAATTTCCAAGGATTCCTCGTTTTCAATTTAAACAATTCCAAACAGCAAGCTAGAAATAAGTGGCGGATATTTTCACATACTATACAAAAACTGATTACGGGGAAAATCTAGCAGATTCTGAAAGTAGAGCTAAAAAACGAAGGAACGTGGAAGTACACATCGAAAAGTTACCAAAATAGAGCGGGCAACAACAACACTTTTTTTTCAACACTTTTCGAAATTTTCTAATTATGATTCCTCGTCCATCAATCTGTCGGTTGTAAACACGGAAGATTCTGTCTGCAGACCGGTAAAGTTCGAACTTGACCGGTCTGGGCAACATTAATTCAATTCACGATATCGGCTACATCATTCCAATTCACGATATCGTATAGCCCCCATATAACGGTATGATTTTAACTACATTTTTTAATGGAATTGAAATGTTTGTGAGTACTTAACCCCCTGAAAAGAGTGGTCTATATGGGTCTACAATATCGTATGCAGTGGTACATCCCGATATGCACTACTTTGATGATTGTTGCAAATTCTTCAATGGAGTTGTCTGAAAATCCACACAAGGAGTTCCTTCCAGGGGGTAAACTACCCTGGAAGGAAATTGTCTACACAGGTTCACGTTTAGGTTTCACGTTTAGGTTCAAATTTATACACAGCTTCCATATATATCTCCAACCAATTTCGGGTTAATTGTGCACCAAATGACCAAATTAAGTCTAAATGACCTGAATTTTGGCACATCCAACCGAATTAAGTCTAGAAGGAAGTACATCAAGTTTGGTGCAAATAATGGCTAATATCACCTCAAACGGAGTGAATTTCGGGACGTACGTTTCCGTTTTGTAGAACTTGGTTACGATATATATTTTTTTAATACAATCCTTCTCGAAGTGATACCATGCACTCTACCGCAGTGTTATTTGGTATAAAATATTAAAGTGAAAATCGATTCAGAATTGGATATGCCTCCCACATATTTGTTCCCTCTGAAACCAAACTTGATCTGCTCTATTGGCTAGGCTGATAGGGCCAAAGGTTGATAGATGGTATGATCTTCTTCAATTAAATTCTTTTGTTACGGGAGCTTTACTAAATATGAATAGTGTTGTAAGGTAGGTAGTCAACCCGTCCGACTTTTGACCTTTCCTTAATGGTTGTTGTTGAATTCCTCCAAAGATGGCGCCCAAGCACGCATTTGACAACATTCTCGAACATTTCCCTCCATTTCCCAAGATATTATTGGCTAGCTAACGAAAATTTGATTACCGTATTTAAATAGTACACTCCTCGTTCTAACATATGTCACAACATCACCATGGAAATTACGTCGGTATAAAATGGATGATTTAAAAGTTTTGGTATGTTATCCAGTTGTTTTACTTCATAACTTTACTTCATAACTTACAATCCCACAGCAATCCCAATTCCTAAGTTTAGAAATTCCTTATCGGTTCGCCTAAAATCAAATTGTACCAAATTTAGTACATGTTAGTACATATAAGTACAAATTTCAAAATCTACCTACATATCCCAATCATACACTCAGAGAGTAATCTTATTTCCAATTTTCATGATACCAGCTCTAACGGTTCACAAAAAATATAAATTGTACCAAATTTATTACCATTTAGTACACATAAGTACAAATTTCCAAAACTACCCACATACCTTAGTCCTACAATTCAATAGTAATCATATTTCCAAATTTCAGGATTCCAATTCTACCAATTCACCAAAATTTTAAATTGTACCAAATTACATAAGTACAAATATACAAAAATACATACATACCTCAGCCCTACAATGCAATAGTAGACTTATTTCCAAATTTCAGGATACCAACCCTTTGGTTCTCTCCAAATATAAATTGTACCAAATTTAGTACCATTTAGTACATATTAATACGCATTTTCAAAACTATCTACATTCCTCAGTCATACAATTCGACAGCAGTCTTATTTCTAAATTTCAGAATTCCAGTTCTATTGGTTCATCCAAATAGAAATTGTACCAAATTTAGTACCATTTAGTACTTTACGTGCACATAAGTACACATTTCGAAAATTTCCTCCATATTCCCATCCTAAACTACGCTAATAATGTTTGTTTCAAGTTTTACAGCTCAATTCGTTTCTCCAAATTCAAAATTTTCTAAATTTAGTTCCGTTTAGCACTTTTCGTATACATGAGTACACACTTCTTAAACTATCTCCTTACATTGACTCTACTCCTCAACCTTGATTCCCATGCCAAATTTCAAGTTTTTACTTTACTTTCCAAAAACCCTTCAATACATCTACCATACACGCCATCAGTGACCTTTATTCCAAATTTTAGAGTTCTAGCTCTTCAACTTTATTTAGTACCTTTAGTACTTGTCGTACCGTCAATCATACATTCTATCAATGACTCTCATTCCAAATTTAAGACTGCTTCCTCAAATACAAAAGGGTACCATATTTAGTACCAGTCTACCACGAATTTTCTAAAGTTCAGCCTTATCTGATCCCTTCGGACCAAGAGTGACCCTCACTCAAAATTTCAAGTCGTGTCTTCCGGGAGTTAAGGAATTTTTAAGTCAGTTGGTCAGTCTCTCAATTAATTCACTTTTTTATTAATATGGATATCCAAGTAATCGGGTATACCATGTACCGTCTGTCTATCTTTTGCATTCTGCCTAAAGGACCTAATGCTGTAAATTCTTCAAACGATGAGCCATTAAATACAACATTCATATACCTTCCTCTTCAATTTACATCTCACCTACAATTTTCATACCAACCTCCTTTCAAAGAAATCATAATTGTTTTATGGCCATTCCAGGAACATTTCATTTTATCATTTCATTCATCAAAGAAACTTCTCATTTCGTAATTTATTGTTGGCGTAGGTTAGGATCAAATCAGAAATCTTTCTACGCAAAAAATGAAGAAACTGGAGCAGAATAAAAACATAATAACATCTAAGAAGCGTAGATAAATTACGCCTGCATGCCTTGTTTGCTTCTAAAACCTCGGCACATTTTACAAGTCACAGTGATCCATTGAAGCTAAACACGAGAGAGAGAGAGAGAGAGAGAGAGAGAGATAGAGAGAGAGAGAGAGAGAGAGAGATAGATAGAGAGAGAAATTGCAAAATTTGTCCTACTGCTACTTAGTTATCTGCTGCAGTGTCATAGCGAATCATTGTTAGTTTTGTTGCCATGCAAACGTCTTGGTAGGTATGTGCTCGCCCGTTGCAGTTATTTACTCAAATCATTCATTCTCTATTGTATTATTAAAGCTACTGCTTCTCGTAACAATGCCACAAGCAGGACCATAAGGATACTTGTTGCTGAAGTGACATGGATTTTCTTGGTATTAGAAATTTAATAAAAATGAGTGGTTTTCCTTGAATCTGCAGTAGCAGTAGCAGCAGCAACAACTACAACACCATCAACTTGAACATTTTGTTATCATTAGAGTAATATTATAACAATTTCAATATAATTTTCAACTTAAGTTACAAATATTTATGGCAATATTGTTGGAAATTTGTGAAAATTCCAAGAATTCAATTTCATGCAGTTTTCCACTTATCTATGTATATTTGTTTGTCTGTGCATGTTAGGTAATTTTCGTAATGAACATTGTTTGCAATGCCTGAAAATGATTGACATAGTTATGGAAATTTTGAAAGTGTTCTTAAATGAATATTAATTTCGGTAAATTCTTGTGCAAGTATTAGGGATGTAATTTAAGATGTAATAAATTTGAGTTTTGAAACGATTATTTTCTAATTCGCCATCACAATTTTCGGGGATAGAAATTGATGTTCTAATCGAAGTAGGCGAGTTAAATCTTAATCTGAATCGATATCTATTAAATTTGACTTAGAAAATGTTCTAAGACGATTAAGCCCTGTCCGTCTATCCATCCGTGAAAACACGCTGGGATTAAAACGTCAAAACGAATTGAGAAGCTAAAATTTTGCACATATCAGTCTTTTGCCTGCAGGCACGTCAAGTTAGAAGATGGGTTATATCGGCCCACGATATAGTATAACTACCATACGGGAGCTAAAATTTTTAACAGATCAGTCTTTTGCGGGCAAGTCAAGTTTGAAGATGGGATATATCGGTTCACTATATCGTATAGCTCCCATGTAAAGGTAACCCACGATATTCGGTTTTTGCAAGTTCTTTATCCCCTGAAAGCGAATTGTCTATGTTGGTCTACGAAATCCCCCATATAATGGTACCTCTTCAAATTCGGTATGTGGATGATTGTAGCCACATTTTTCAATGGAATTGTTTGAAAATATATTCAAGGAGTTCCTTCCGAATACTTTACCCCCTGGAAGAAAATTGTCTATATAGGTCCACGATATTGTATAGCTGGTACACAACGGTACCCGCCGATATTCGATATTTGGATGATTTTAGCGAGATTTTTTTTACCGGAATTGTTTAAAATTTCGTGTTTAAAGTTCGTAAGGGCTGCTACAGCCCATGATAAAAAAATCGTATGCTGGTCCCCGTCTTCGTTTAGATACCATATAACGGCACCTTCCAATATTTGGTACTTTATTGATATTAGCTACAATTTTCTGCGGAATAGTGTCAAATTTCGTATTTGAAGTTCCTACTGGGTACTACAGCCTATGGCGGAAAATTGCATATGAAGGGCCCGTCTTCATATAGGCCACATAAAACGGCGCCACATATAACGTCCACGGTACATAACGGTACCTCTCTATACTCGGTATTTTGATGATATTAGCCACATTTTTCAATAGATTAATCTGAAAATTCATATAAGGAGTTCCTTTTGAGTACTTTACACTCAGGAAGAGAATTGTTTATATAGGTCCACGATATCGTATAGCCACCATCCAACGATATTAAGAGCATTATTCAACAGAATTTTTTTAAATTTCGTATGTGAAGCTCGTAATGCGTACTACGCCTATGACGGAAAATTGTCTATGTAGATCCACTTTTTCATATAGCCCACATGTAACGCCCAGGGTACATAACGGTACCTCTCGATACTCGGTATTTTAATGATTTTTCAAGTTCCTTCAAAATAGTGGAGAATATTAGAATTTCGGTCCGGACGAACTTGCTGCTTTTTAACTTGTTTCCGTTATATGTGGATCCATATAGCTAAAGCGTACATATTGCGATTTTATGAAACTATATAATATTCACTTTGGTCTCAACTTGGCAGACTTCATTCTAAATTCTACTTTTACTTAAAAAACATGCATGGGCAGACGGAACAACATAAATCGTCTCAGAATGTGGATCTATGCAGATCCGGATACAATCCGTTGGATTATTGTGTCTGGAGTATTTTGAAAAGCAAGGTTGGCACTAAAATATACCAAAGTGTCGAATACTGCAAATCAACATTCGGGCAGCGTGTGACGGTTTCATTGGCCGTTTGAAGGCCATAATTCGTGCCAAAGGTGACCAATTCGAACAAATCTAATAAGATAATATGAGCTGCATCGTTGTCTTCAACAGACATACATTCGATTATGAATACATAAACTTTAGGGAGTCTATGACGAATAGTTGATAGGCATTCTACAAACGGAATGTCAACGTTAATGTGGATGGTATAAAAAATAGGTCTGTCTGGTGACGAAAATTTTTTAAAAATTGTTGTAAATAATTACTGGAAATCGTCTGAAAGTTCTGAGAAATAGCGGTTCAATTGAGAAATGCTGACAGTTCTTTAACTGAGAGTTTGCAGATTTCTGTCGGATAAATTTCTGCTTGCAGTTCTTCTTCTGTTCCCTGGTACAATTTTTTAGCTTAAAAACAAAAATTGTTTAAAAAAAATCATAACATAATTTTTTTGTTTGGTTTTAAGAACAAAGTAGCAAATTTCGAAATTGGTAAGTATTAAGAAGCATATAATGCTAGTGTAAATAAGTTTTTGTAAAATTGGACCTCGAAAAGGGATTTCCCAAAAAGCAGTAGTAATAAAGATATGTGAGATGGAAAAATCACATAGGAATAAAATATTTTTGGTATTAACCCAGCATTAATATAATATATTTGTTGGCTTATAACTGTGTATAAAATTTTTCATTCATATTATCCAGAATTTTTATTAAATTATATTCAACATTCCACAGAAATAGTTTAATGTGCCTTGACTTTTAAAACTTCACTCGAAAGAAAATTCTTTAAATAATTCAGTGCAAACTTTGCTTATATTGCGATTGAATTTAAATTTTCCCAAAAGAAAATTGCAAACTTTTTTTCCACATTGGAGAAATTCTTGTTTTCATATCTAATAGAATTCTTGGTTTTTGGTTATGGCCGAACAAGCCAACATAGTTGGGCATTTCTCTTCGGATTTTGACCATTAAAAGTTTTTTTTTTTTTTCAATTTTGTTTTTGCAAATACTTTATGTTTATTGATTTTATTGCTAGCTAGATACACATTTCTGCTGTATATGGGTTGGAGCATACTCGCAATTCCTTTTTGGTCCCCTAAAAGTATGCATCACACATGATAACAAACTACGAGTGTCCTATTGGAATATTTATTTAAAATTTCAAACATCACTTTGAGCCAAATGTTTGCAATTTGAAACTACTTTGGAATCACACTTGAGTGTTTGTGTGTATGTGTATGTGTGTGTGATGTCATTCGAGGGATTTCCTCAATGTGTGGCATACCACACATTTGCTGTATGAGTGGGCTCCCAAAAGTTGGACCCCCCTCTTTGCAAAAATGCTTGAAATCTAACATCCCCCCTGGTTTTGCTTGAAACCAATAGAGAAAATAAAATCATGCATCATCGTAGCCAATATGATATTGATAAGTATCGCTTACTGTTGATTATCACTTCAGTGATGATACACCCCCACAGCCCCTCAGACATGAAAAAATTGGGGAGTTGGAGATATTTCTCTACTGGCCGTTTGTCAATCAAACCAAGAAGGGGGGCTTTGTGTGACTCCAATTTTTCCGAGGGGGTCGGGGAAAAGTGTGTGACGAAAAAAGGCCGGAAGCCGGAAATGCATGATGTTCTTTATTTGATACGCATTAGATTGACATATTTAAACATTTTTTGCGGCTTATGGTGCAAATAAGCAACCATGGCAAATTTAAGGGTGGCTGGCAGCCAGCCTGACATGACTAAACTTAAAGCTTTTGCAAGACGTTTACTTTCTTCTCGGTGGTGGTTTGCAGCATGATATTGCTTTAACAACATCTTCAATAGCTTTCTTTTGCAACCCTCCTTTAAGTTTATGGCCAAAAATGACTGTTAACAATGCCGTTGGCCTTGGCTTTTTGTGTGTAACACATTTAACGTTTATTTTTTGGTAGCCGGCTTTTGTAGATATTCTATAGTGCCATGACGATGAAGACATTTTGGGGAGGCTGTTTTGGGGGAGGCATTGCCGCTTATTTCTAGTGCAAATAATGAATTGGATTTTGATATCTAAATTAAATCAGCCAGAGAAGAAAAGGAGGAATCTTTCTTTTAATTTCTTTAGCCGAAATGGGCCTGTGTGCCTTCATTAGCCAACAGCCAAAGAAAATCTTTAATTTCACGGATATTTCAAAGGCATACATTAAAGTGTTGCAGATTTTTATTGGAGATTTCAAACAGGTGTTAAATTTACAAATATTCGAGGGACACCGAATAAAATTGATTCACTGAAACGGGATTCAAAATCGTAAAATTGATAAAAGCAATTTAAAAGATCTTGTTATTTTGCAGCAGGATATATACCCTTAGCCATGGAAATGATTTTCATTCAATATTGACCATTTGTCTGGCAGATGAAATAAAAGAAAGTGATGTTATATACATAACTCCAGAACGGTTGGACTGATTTTGACAATTCACATCAATTCAGAAAAAATAAATAAGTGAATATTTGTTGTTAAAGTTTTTTGTTTTTAATATTTTTTGTAATTTTTTATATCGAATGAATTTTACATTTTGTAATATTTTTTTACACACAACAACACTATATATAGGGGATATTATCATAAAAATTTTCAGGGAACAGAATAGAAGCATGTTGTTTTTGAAAATGTTTAGGGTTGAAATGGACCAGAATTTTAATGATTTTGCAGTCGCTCTATAGGTCAACATTAAAGACCAATCGACTCGAAAATTCACATGAGGTTAGAGTTAAGGACGGGGCAGAAGCCTAGCATTTTGGATGGTCATCGGAGAATACTTAACGGGTAAAATGGAACACATTCTTCGATGAAGGCGTACTTAAGCCAATGCCTCCGGTCAAGAACTAAATGTAACAATTTTGCACGACTGTAAGACATTATTTTTGAAAATCTACCAAAATTGATTTGGACCTTAGGGAACTTTCCAGTATATTATAACATTGCAGGGTATTTCATTGTTAGCTTTTGCTTGTTTGTTTCTTAATTTTAATTCTCGAGAATCTGTTAAATCTGTATCTGAATCTGTAAAAATTTGTTTTGAGAGCTAATCAGAAATATCAAAATGGATATTGACAATAATGTTCAAGAAACTGTCCCTGATAGTATTAATATGAATTTTTAATAATATTTTTCTAAGGGCTGTCATAGCTATTTATGTGAATTTTGATACAAAAAAATGCAGAACCTATCAGAGGTAATATTAACCAGTAAGGAAAGCTCAAAAGTCGGGCGGGGCCGACTATATGATACCCTACACCACTACGCATATTTAGTAGAGCTCTCGTAAAAAGGTTTATACAGGGCATTTCAGAGCTCTATGAGATATTTGCTACAAAATGACGTGCATTTTACGAACTATAGCTATCTCTGAACCGGGTTTCTCCAAATTTTACGTATTAGCTTCTAGACTGGTGATCTGGGCTGATATTGACCATTTAGTGCACATTTAACCCGAAATCGGATGAAGATATATATGAGAGCTATATCCAAATCTGAACCGATTTCGATAAAATTTAAAACAGCTATTCCTGTGCTCCATCTAATACCTGGTACCAAATATCACGGTTGTGGAATGAATATTACGAATGTATGGGACTAAAACTCTAAATCGGATGAAACATATATATGGTTGCTATATCTATATGGCTGTTAAAATTATTCCAGTGACAGTTCATTATATTGTTTACAAGCGTACAAAAACGTTTTGGTGAGAATTTTTTAAAAAAAAGTTATTCGTGATGGAATTCCAGCGTAATAGAGGAATTTCTTTATTTGGCTGGAAAACCACAAGTGGCTATAATAAGAGCACTCCAGCATTTAAATGTGAATAAATCTTTGGTGTCTCCTACCATCACACGTTACCGTGATACTGTTAGCGTAGCCCGACGTCAAGTAAGTGGACGAAAGCAACATCAGCAGAAATGGTTCAAGAAGTAAAGGAGCGACTTGATCGAAACCCGCGCCGCAGTGGCCGAAAAATGGCTCGTGAGCTGAACATATCGCAATATTCCATTCAGCAAATATTGAAAAATGAGCTCGGGGTAAAGCCATTGAAATTCCAAAAAGTGCAAGAACTTAGACCTCAACAGAAAGTAGAAGTAGACCCAAAAGAGCTAAAGGGTTGCTTCGCTTGGCCGAAAGTGGTGAAATGCCGAATTTGGTTTTCTGCGATGAGAAAACATTCGTTGTCTAGCAGTTTGTAAACAAACAGAATGCCAAAGAGGTTAGCTGAAAATGTGCACCTTCGGTTGGCCACCAGAACTCAAGAACTCATCACCGGCCATGGTGATGGTGTAGGCCGCCATAACAGCCGATGGTCGCTCTCCGCTCGCATAAGTCGACCGTGGCATCGGAATAAATGCCGAATATTATCGCGAAAATATTCTGGAGTGTGTACGCAAACATTTTGGCCAAATTCTAACAGGACTTAGCACCATCGCGCTCAGCACGCGCCACCCAATAATGGTTGCAAAATGAGATTCCTCGCTTCATTTACAGCGCACAATGGCCACCAAAATTTTCGGATACCAATCCGTTGGACTATTGTGTCTGGAGTGTCGATCGCCTCAAGCAAGTGTTTCGCCGGTAATGGGCCAAAATACCGCAGAACAATATTCGGGCAGCGTATGGCGGTTTTAATAGCCGTTTGGAGGCCATGATTCGTGCCAAAGGTGACCAATTCGAACAATTCTAAACTTAGTCTAAAAGTTGATGCTATTTCTGAAATTGTTTTGCTTTCATTCAATAAAATTAAAAAAATGTAAAAATTATGTCGTTTGACTTTGTTGCCGTTTTTTATCTCACCCTGTATATTCCTACCCATCCTGTCTCTGTTTTTTTTGTCGTAATATATAATATTTTACTCGAATCCCTATTGGAGCGTTGATTTATGAATGCTACAGATATGAATTTTTACTAATTTTTCAAGTGCTATTTTTTGAAATTGTCATAATTTTTCCAAGGGTCCTGTGTGGCGGTTTTGGAAATGCATACTGCAATTGAAGGAAAAGTATTAAGTGTTACTGAATAGGGTACTTGATAAATAAAATTTGATATTGAGGGCTCTCTTGGTTTCTGGAAGTGTGATATACTTCTTTATACTTTAAAGCTCCCGGCCACAATTTGCCATCCATATTGTTATTTTTCATTCCCACAACATTTTCTCCTCTTTGCAACCCTAGAAAATTTTGTGGTTATATATAAAAAATCTATTTAAACAAAACTCGTTCCACGATTTTTTTGTTCAATCCCCCATTTTTTAATTTTAATATACCACAATTAATTTCGAATAAATGGAATTTGGGACTTTTTTTAACTTTTCGTTGGCCACATATTTCATATAAGCCATAATAATTACCACAAAATATTATAGCATAGATTGTAAAGCCTAATCATATGGCACATATGATTTCATGTTTTTGTGGAGAATCCGTCAAAAACAAAGTCTAATAATTTGGAATAATAACATTTGCAGGCATAACCACAAACAATCAAGGCAACCTCAACAAAAATTGAAAACTTTTTTAATAACAAGAGAGAGTGGTTTAATTTTGTGTGTGTTCGTGAAAAAAATATTGAGGTCTGTGTTGAAAATGTTAAAACAAATTATTTTTAAATTGGGTCAAAAATGAGACTTTGATTCTTGGTTAATATTTTTTAAAAAATATTAATTAAAATTAAATTTCAATTAAGTACACCGTTATAGATATAATACATATTGTACATATACACAAATTGTTTATAATTTTCCTAGATATTGCAGGGGCATATCCTCCAAGTGTTTAAATTGTATTTTTGAGATTTCCAAATCCCTAAAACCTAGACTACAATGTTATATCCCCTCTTCCCCCATTATGGGTTAGCGCATTAGCAAATAAAAAAATGTGTCGTCACATACCGAAGAATGCTATTACTTCCGCCCAAAACATAGTATATGAATGCAACACTATCACTTCCGGCGGATGTTTGGCGACAAAACAAAACAAAAAAGCCAGAGAACTTTCAATGTCATCAAAGCCACAAAATTGTTATTGCATGGAGGATAGATGTCTACATTTTGTCGTTGACTGACCATCAAAGTCTGCCTGGAATATTACTTCTGTGCAATGGGTTGGCCGGTCCATAATAACAATTTCAGATATTTATCTTCATCCTTAAACTCGCATCTCTTGGAATTGTGGTTGTAAGTCGTTGTGACTGACATGACCTAAGGGAAAGGAAGTAGATCGAACATTGAACGTGTGTTGGTGGGGGTGTGTGTGCGTGTGTTCCTATTCACATGGTTTGATGTGTAAAGAAATGACATTTCATCGTCTCATGCCAGTTTACGAAATTGAACTTGTCAAAAAGTGAATATGCATTATTTGCCATATGCAATACCCCAAATACGATGCGATACATACACCCCCGTTGAAAGTGACAAACAAATATTAGGGTAGAATGGAAAATTTGTTGAAAACTAACTTTGTATATCGGTCGTTTTTTTGGTATAGCCGCCATATAACGGTACCTTTCAATATTCGGTATTTTGATGATTTTTGCCACATTATTCAATTGTAAAAAATTGGTATTTGTGGGTCATAATGGGTTCTAGCTGCGGTGTCGAAACATTGTATGTATATGTCCACGTTTTCGTATAGCCCCCACATAATGGTAGCTCCGTATATTCACATTTTCAAACGGATTTATAATGAGTTCTAGCTCCGGTGGTAGAACATTGTACATTTAGGTCCACGTTTACGTATAGCGCACATATAACGTTGCCGATATTTTGTATTTTGATAATCCTAATTTGGTACTTAAGAAGATTTGGTAGATGACAATCCTTGAAGTATAAAATTGTCTATGGAGGTTCCCGTTTTGTTATGGCCCCATGTAACGTCCTCACCCCCGTCCGTCTGTCTTTATCCGATTTGGTCCAAATCTGGTATGTCGTAATATTATTATCAAACTAATATCGAGTTCAGAGATGGGCATCGGTCCACTCCTCCTAGTAACTCCCCATAAAAATCGAAATTTTCAAAAAAATATGTTACTGCACAGAAAGAGAAAGGATGATTAAATTTTGCTCCAACTTTGCAAATCCTAATACTTGCATTAGTGCTAGGTCAGGTGCGAAAATAAACAATATCGGGCCGCCCAATCAATTACCTCCCCCCAAAGGGTCAAAATTTTGAATAATTATAACTCTTCAAGAAGGTGATGTAAGTGTCCGATTGTCTTCAAATTACACACATCTCAATATTTTTATTAACTAAAGGTCTAGTGTGAAGATGGCATATATCGGTCCTCTCCTTCTGGTACTTACCCCACAAAGTGTCAAAAATTTGAATATTCATGAAGCTCATAAAACACGAAATTAACATCCGATTCCATTCACACTTGGCACATCTCAATATTTCCACCAACACAAGTTTTGTTATAAAGATGGAAGAGATCGGACCATTCCTTCCGGTACCTCCCCCACAAAGGGTTAAAGTATTGAATAACGGTTCTCTTCAAATTACACATATCACAATATTTTCGCCAACCCAAGGTCTAGTGTGAAGACTGAATATATGGGTCTACTCCTTCTGGTACCATCCCACAAAGTGTCAAAGATTTGAGTACCCATGAAGTACAGAAAATACGAAATTTACATCCGAAATTAACACTTCTATCAACACAATATCTGTTATTAACATGGTAAAGATCGGACCATTTCTTCTCCCCCACAAAGGGTCAAAGTTTTGAATAACTAATACAATTATAAAGTCCGAAATAAGCATCCTATTGTCTTCATATTTCGAACCTACCATTTTTTATACCCTACACCACATAGTGGTAAGGGTATTATGTCTTTGTGTATTTGTTTCCAACATGGAGAAGGAAGCGAGATAGACCCATAGTTACTTTTGAAGATCTCCATAGAATCACTTTCTGAGTCGATTTATGCATGTCAGTCCGTCCGTCTGTCCATGTATTCTTGTGAACGAAATGCAGGTCGCATTTATTACCTGATTGAGATGAAGTTTTGCACAAGTCATTTGTTTGTCCCAAGGACGAACCCTATTGAAATTGGAGATAATCGGTAAAAATTTAGATATAGCTCCCATATATATCTTCGTCCGATTTGCCTTTTATTGTGCACCAAAACGTGTAATATCAGCCCGAATAGTATGGAATTGTGCACATACAACCAAATTAGGCCTGAAAATAAGTATGCCAAATTTGATCGAAATCGGTTCAGATATAGCTATAGCTCACATATATATTGTTCATCCGATTAGTTATTTTTGTCCGCAGCCGTAATATGCACTCTGTAACAACAATATTTGGGGAAATATATCAAATGCAGCTCATGAATACCTTTGCTAAATGTTATCGAGATCGGTTCAGATTTGGATATAACTCCCATATATAACTTCGTCCGATTTACTTTTTATTGTGCACCAAACGACTAATATTTGCCCAAATGGGATGAAATTTGGTACATGCGACCGACTTGAGTCTAGAAGATAATACGCCAGATTTGGTGAAGATCGGTTCAGATATAGCTATAGCTCCCATATATATTATTCATCCGATTTGTTGTATTTGTTACCCACAGCCGTAATATGCACTCCGTAACAACGATATTCAAGGAAATATATCAAATACAGCTCAGAAACATATATTTGCCAAATTTTATCGAGATCGGTTCAGATTTGGATATGGCTCCCATATATATCTTTATCTAATTTCAAATTAAATTTACACCAAATGGGTAATACAAGTCCGAATTTAAAAGATACAAATGCTTCGGCATATTTAGTCCTTTGAACTTTAAATTACATTATAATCATAGCGTGTATGATTAAATTATCCCATAAAATCTTTTAATTGTTATGTGGAGCTCTACTAAATCAGCAAAGTGGTGTAGGGTATCATAAAGTCGGCCCCGCCCGACTTTAGGACTTTCTTTACTGGTATCATATTTATTTAGGTCCGATACGAAATGGACAATATTGGCCCATTCCTTCGAAACCTACTCCATAGAGGGTCAACAATTTGCATAATCATAACAGAATTCAAAATATATTTAAATAAACGAACATTGGCTGACGGTATACACCTTTCGGCAAACCCGACTGATATTTGTAAGTTTTTTTTTTAATAAATATTCATATTGGAATTTTTTGAGATAGATTGTGGATTGATTGTCCCATACATTTTTTAATACACCCCAATATTCCCATTCCTTACATCGAAACTTTATCGATTTGCCTCAACAACCAATAAAAAAATGACTGTTCAATGTTCTCATCGAACATCGAACTGCAAAATTTGTTTCAGATTTCACTTTAGATTTTCTCAATACACAAAGCTTCGATTTAATATGACGGTATGCGTTTCCTACGGATATCTCGAAAATTGCTCACTTAAAGTACGCTCTCCCAGCAAATGCAAAAAAAAAATCGGATGCGAAATATTTGAGTACGGCAGAATCTTTCTTTCCAGGAGCCACTTTTTCTTTTATTTTCTCATCATCTCAGTGTATGCATGTGTGTGTGTGCGTTTGATGATTGACATGTTGGTGATTGCTTGTCAGTTGCGTGTACTTGCAACTTGTCATATATGACACGCGTGCTTTATTAAAGATTTCTTTTGAGCCAAGTTTTTTTTCCGCCTTTGTGTTACGTTCCCAATCTCTAAAAGCGTTATGCAAACAGGAAACTCCAAAAGATGGAAGCAATTTCGAAATTTTGTGTGTTACTTGATATGAATGGCACTGTTGTAGTTACTGCCGTTGTGTCAGCGATTCATTCATACATCTCAGCATTCAGTCATCCCATCCATGGCATTGCTAGGAGTTTACACATATAAAACAGCAAATAAAACTGTCAAAAAGTTGTTTTCAAATTATAACTTCAAATTGATAGCAAATGACAGCAGTAAATATGATAGGGAAACAACATAAAAGGGAAGGGGAGGGGGAATTTGTTGATAACAATTCCAATAATGATGATTAATCTAAATATAAAATTATCCGAAATCAGTGTTAACGGGAGGGAAGCTGTGTTGAAAGCAGAAATTAAATTAGGCTCAATTGGAAGTTGATCCGTCGGAATGATGACGTTCTCTTATAAAAGTTATAATTTTGTAGCCGTAAGTCATTCGAGAACGTTGAGGTGCGAAAAACAAGCACAGAATATGTGTCTAAAATTAGCCAGCCAAATATCGTCAATTTAGAGGCCTAATTAAGTGTTCCCCCATACAATTTCCCTATACAGGGTTAGATAAAAAATGCAACAAAGTCATATGCCATAATTTTTATTTTTTTTTTTTTTAATTTTATTGAATGAAAGCAAAAAATGTGGAAAATAGCATCAAATTTTAGACTAAGCTTAGATTTGTTCGAATTGGTCACCTTTAGCCCGAATTATGGCCATCAATGAAACCGTCACACACTGCACGAATGTTGCTCTGCGGTATTTTGGCCCATTCCCGGCGAAGCGCTTGCTTTGGGTGTTCGACACTTTGGTATTTTCTAGTGCCAACCTTGCTTTCCAAAATCCTTTGGTAGCCACTGTGCGCTGGAAAAGAAGCAAAGAACCTCATTTTGTAACCATTCTTGGTCTATCAAGACGATTCCTTACTTTTCGAACCATTTCTGCTGATGTTGCTGTTTTCTTCTGTCCACTTCCCAGTACCACGGTAACGAGCGATGGTACGAGACACAAAAGATTTATTCACATTTAAATACTGGAGAGCTCTAACGATAGCCACTTGTGGTTTTCCAGCCAAATACAGGGTTGCCCATATTCGACGGACCCAGCTGGCAACGCCATAACTTTTGGCAAAGATGTCACATCGCTTAATAACATACCGCGTTTGAAGCGTCCGTCCAAGCAGATTTTTACCATGAACCAATTCACGCCACGCGAGCGCTCTGAACAACAGAAGAAGTCAATTGTGAAAACTCAACGTGCTTTTAGAACATTAAAAAAATGTGAGAAGTTCGTCTTCTAAGAACACCATTAAGCGTTTATACCAAAAATTTTCGACTGGTAAGGCTCTTTCTAATCCGAAGAGGCCATATAAAAGTCGACCAAGGAGATCGGCCAGTGTTGAGAGGTCCCCAAGAACATCCCAAAAAACGTCGTTCTCAGCAGTTGGGCATGGTTCGGTCCACTTTACAACGGATTATTCGCATTGATTTTATTGACGCAAAGAATGTTGCCTGCGGACAAGCCACGTCGATTGGAATGGGCCCAAAGAGTCATCGAAATGGCCCAAGATGACGACATAGGTCCGTCGAATATGGGCAACCCTGTATAAAGAAATCACACTATCACGCTTGAATTCCATCACGAATAGCTTTTTTTCTGGAAATTTCTCACCAAAATGCTTTTGTACGCTTGTAAACAATATAATGAGCTGTCACTGGAATAAATTTAACAGTTGTCGGACGATTAGATTAGAAATGAGAGCAGTCTGAAGTTGGTTGCAGTTTTTTTCATCTCACCCTGTACATATTGCAAGGGACTGTAAACAACGAAAACTGCAGCAGTATCTTTGATATTTGGAATGATTTTAATGTAGTATTTTGTGTATCCTAATATTTTGAGGCATTTGCTCTAGTTAAATCTTATAATTACTTTTTGAAATCGGTGATAAAAATTAAGGATCTGACCAAAAAAATTCCTAATCACTGCAAGTCCATTTATAGGTCAAATCATTTCCTCAATATAGAAGAACAAGAAATAATAATTACAACTATTTCTCCGTAAATTATTTATCAAAATAACAATTGATTCATTGTAATTATACAATGTGTATCTAAAATATATGTATGTAATTTTTGTTTCACATCAATGTAATTACTCTTAATTACATCAGACAACAAAAAACCATTCCTGGTAAATCCCTACCAGTCTTTTTTGTAATAAATATTTAATAATAATCGAATGTAAATAGTTAATCCACACAGGGTGTATTCATATTCAGGCCAGCATTCATATATGTTAATAATAGTAATTATAATAATTACAATGATGATGACGATGACGATAATTTACAAAAGGTGCATCCAATTACAACACACAAAGTGTACAGCTTTGAAAAATTATTTAAAATCTTCTTCGTTAGCAGAATTCAATTAAATGATTATTATTTGCCTGACAAAGCGTACACTCGAGGAATGGTGAAACCTCTTGTTTCATTTGGCGATATATTTTAAATGATTACAATTCAAGGTAGAACAAGTAAACCAACTTTATATTCGGCCGTGCCGAACTTTCAATACTCTCCACCTTAGCTAAGAGGAAACATTTTTATATAAAAGTATCTGAATTTAAGCGTGATTAACTTTAAACTTCGTATACCAGTAAGACCGTTTTCATAATGCAGTTAAATTTAAAAAAAAAAAGAACATAAAGTGAGTGAGGCCGTTATATGAGGCAATTTAATACTTCAGGGATTGTCATCCATCAAATCTTCTAAAATACAAAATTTGAAACAATTATGTGGGTATATGTGACTAGGATTATCAAAATACCGAATATCGGTGGGTATAGTTAAATGTGCGCCTTAGGAAAACGTGGAACTAAATATTCAATGTTCTGCCACAGGGCTAGAACCCATTATAAACTGCAAATAACAACTTTTATCAAAATATTGAATATCAGGAGGTACCGTTATATGGCGGCTATACAAAAACGTGGACCGATATATCAATACCAACCATCATAGACACAATACAAATTGTTCTGCCAAATTTTAAAGGTCTTCGTCAAATAATGTGGGCTGTATCGTGATTTCAACGAACAGACGAACAGACAGGCATACAGACGGACATCGTTATATCGACTTAGAATTTTATGCTGATTATGAATATACACACTTTATGGGGTCTACGATGAATATTGATGGATGTTACAAACGGAATGACAAAGTTAATGTACCCTCCTTTCCAAGGTGGAGGGTATAAAAATCACTCAATTAAAAAACTCCTTTTTGCAATGGTTTAATTTCCTGATTTCAAATTTTAATCCATGTTTATACCCTACAACACTATGTGTTGGGGGTATTATAAGTTTGATTGGGCCAAAAATTATGTAACACCTCGAAATATTGGTTTTCCACATAGGAAAGTATATATGGATCTTCCAATCTCGCCGAGATGAGTCGATCTAGCTATGTATGTCCGTCCGTCCGTCTGTTCATGTTAATTTGTAATCACTCTACAGGTCGCAATTATGGTCCGATATTCACGAAATTTAGAATGGAGTTCGGGCTAGAGCCAGAATAGAACCCTATTTCTTTTGGAGATGATCGCATAATACTTAGGGGTTGAAATGGACCAAAAATTTTCCGGATTTTGCAGTTGCTCTACAGGTCGCAATTATAGATCAATCGACGTGGGAGTTAGCATGCGGCTAGAGCTTAGGGCTGGGCAGAAGCCTTCCAATTTTGGTGGTCATCGGATGATATTTAGTGAGTGAAATAGACCATAACATTTCTGTTAAATAAACTTCAATATTTCCATTAAATCGCGAATATTTTTTATCCCGGCGAAATCACAAAAAGACGAACAGGTCAATCCTGACCGTTACGTTGATGCCGATGGTAAATATATCGGATATATATAGGTATATATATACAATACATATATACAAAGGAAGGGGATGTTAGCTAGAACTCTTATATCTCAAGAATGGCTGGACCGATTTTGACAAATTTTGTCAATTCTGGATGCCCTCTTGGCATAAAAGAATAGAAAAAAAAAATCGCATAAAAAGATGTCAATAATGATGTTATTATAAATTTTGTAGTGTTTTGTGACATTTTTTTTATTTTTTCATATTTTTTATCGCATGCGATTTTTTTAATTTGCCTTATAATATTGAGGTGTACAATTTGTAATATTTGTTCACCTAACAACACAGGTTGGGGTTATAATATACAGATTGCAATTACCTTCCGATCTTCACCAAAATTTTTACGAGGGTAGGGTTAGGCTCAGAATGGCTAGGCTTATTGTTTTCAAAGATGCCCGCAATATAGTTAGGGGTTGAAATGGACCAACAATAAAAATGTTCCTGATTTCGCAGCCGTTATGAAGGTCATAAATAGGAACCAAAGGACACAAAATCTTGCATGTAGTTGGAGTTTAGGACCACTACTTTTTTGTGTGAAAAAAATACGAACATTTCCAGTCTACGTTATTAACTTACAGGCGAAATCCAAAATCCACAAATGGCGAACTTCTGGCTGTTTTATGCAGATTTCGTTGACGAATAGAGCCAAATATCGTAGACAAGCAAATCATATAGATGAATCTAAATTTGGAGATACAGATATGTCTTCGGTTTTTGGAGATGATCGCAAAATAGTTAGAGGTTCAATGAACCAAAAACAGAAATAATATCCTGATCACACAATTGAAGCCAATCGACACTCCTGAGAAGAGAGTCAAGAAGGAGGAAGAATTCTAGCATTTTGGATGACCATTGGATTATATTTAGCTGTAAAGTGGATCCCAACAACTAACAGCACGACGCAATGCCTAAATAGTGGGCAAATGCCCCTTGTCAAAATATCTATGCAGTGCTCCGTGACATAATTTCAAAAACGAAATCTTCCAAAATGGATTTGGATATAAGGGGACTTCGAACATATTGTAGTGTTGTAGGGTATCACATGGTCGGCCCCGCACAACTATAGCCTTTGCTTACTTGTTTAATTTAAAAATTTTACAAAAACATCTAAACCACATATCATCGTATACAGTTACATATATCAATTGACATTTAATGATTTGCAACCTCATAAATTCCAATTTCAAATTTGAAAATAATACTCTTTCGTAATTATTTGATGGGAAATTTTTAATTGAAAACAATTTACAAATAAATTCACAGACAATCGATTGTCATGCAAAGTAGAGTCTGATGCAATTGCTGCCTCGACTAATTTGTTACATTCCAATGAATGGATTATTTTTTGGAATTTTTGTGGGTGTAGCCGTAGAGACGTCTATTGTAATTTTTCATAAAGCTGTTATTTGTCAATTATTTCTTTTTTTTTTGTTGTTTCTTTTTTTCCACCCATTGCATTTAATATTCGCAACGACCTGTATCTGTTAATGAAATCATCAATAGTCATACACTTAATTAAATATCGATCTTGTAAATCCGTATTGTAATTACAACAACAACAAATATAACAAACTATACAACAACAAAAATGTAATCACAATTTTATAAAACTACAAACGAACAACAAAACTCAGCTTAACTCAAAATAGCTGACAACGTCACCACGAAAGTTGTAGCTGTGAAATATTTATGTATTTTAAACATCACATTTGCCGGCCCTGGTTGTGTGTGTGTGATATGACATGGAAACAATTGTGTCCTTCATTGTTGGATGGCAGGATGATGTATTATGATTTGTAAACAGCTGAATGGTGATTTTAATTATTGAAAATTGGTCAAATTTGACGCTGAGAAAAACAATAAAACTGAATTTCCCGAAAGAAAATCTAAAAATAATTGACTGGTTGACATGGAAACAGTAAATCTTCACCAGATTAATGGCAAATCATTGGTATACTTAGATGTTGGCACCAGAACTCGAATAGGTGAAAAAAGTAAGGAAAAGTCAAAAGTCGGGCGGGGTCGACTATATGATACCCTACACCACTATGCATATTTAGTAGAGCTCCCGTAACAAAAGAATTTATTTGCGCTAGGTCATACCACCTATCAACATTTGGCTTTAGAGCAGCTATAATTTAGTTTCAGAGGGACTTAATATATGAATCGATTTTCACTAAACTTGACAGAGATATTTTAATCTTTTATACCAAATAACATTGCTATAGAGTGCATGATATCACTTCGAGCGGGAATATATAAAAAATATATATCGGAGCCAAGTTCCACCAAGTAGAAACGTACGTCCCAAAATTCACACCATTTGGGCTGATATTAGCCATTATTTGCACAATAAAACTGAAATCGGATTAAGGATATATATGGAAGCTATATCCAAATCTGAGGCGATCTCGAATTCGGAAATTGTTGTGGAGTGCACATTACGAATATGAGCACAAATTTTAACTACTTATTTCTAGACTGAATTCGGTCGAAGTTGCCAAGATTCAGTTCATTTGGGCTGATATTAGTCATTTGGTGCCCGAAAAAGCTGCAATGGAATAAGGGAATGAGAGCTTTATAAAAATCTGATCCGATCTCGATAAAATTGGTCTCTTTCCGATATCTTATTTGGCTGGCTTAAGTCATCGGCTGGCTTCTTCGTAAATGAACAAAGGAGTTTTAGGTTGACCTAGTTCGATTTTGGCCCTAGGCTCCTTTGTTCATTTCCGAAGAAGCCAGCCGATGACTTAAGCCAGCCAAATAAGCGCTTTATGTATTCCCAGCTTAAGCCACTCGTCCGGCAGCTGTTAAAATTATTCCAGTGACAGCTTATCATATTGCTTACAGGTGTACAAAAGAATTTTGGTGAGAATTTTGCAGAAAAAAAATTATTCCAAAGAGGTCAGCTGAAAATGTACACCTTCGGTTGGTCAGCAGAACTCAAGCGCCGGCCATGGTGATGGTGTGGGCCGCCATAACAGCCGATGTTCGCTCTCCGCTCGTATTAATCGACCGTGGCATCAGAATAAAAGCCGAATATTATCGCAAAAATAATCCGAAGAGTGTACTAAAACCTTGGACACGCAAACATTTTGGCCGCAGACCTTGGACATTCCAACAGGACTCAGCACCATCGCACTCACTACGCGCCACCCAAGAATGGGTACAGAATGAGGTTCTTCACTTAATTTCCAGGGCACAATGGCCACCAAAATCTCCGGATAAAAATCCGTTGGACTGGAGTATTTTGGAAAGCTAGGTTGACACTAAATAATACCAAAGTGTCGATCACCTCAGGCAAACGCTTTGCCGGGAATGGGCCAAAATACCGCAGAGCAACATTCGGGCAGCCTGTGACGGTTTCATTGGCCGTTTGAAGGCTATAATTCATGCCAAAGGTGACTAATTCGAACAAATCTAAACTTATTCCAAAATTTGATGCTATTTCGTACATTTTTTGCTTTAATTAAAAAAATGTAAAAATTACCTAATACTTGGAAATATTACAAGCGAAATTAACTGGAAACAAGTAAGCAAAGGCTATAGTCGTGCGGGGCCGACCATGTGATACCCTACAACACTACAATATGTTAGAAGCCCCCTTATGTCCGAATCCATTTTGGAATATTTCGCTTTTGAAATTTTGTCATGGAGCACTGCCCAGATATTACCTTTAGCGTTTTGACCAGGGTCCATTCTACCGGTTGTCCTAAACTCTAACTTCATGCGAGATTTTCTTTGGATTCAATTTATTAACTTTATAATGGCTGCAAAATCAGGAACATTTTTAGTTGTTGGTCCATTTCAATCCCTAAATATATTGCGGACATCTTTGAAAACAATAGGCCTAGCCATTCTGAGCCTAACCCTACCCTTTTTCGTGAGGGTAATTGCAATCTGTATATAATAACCCCAACCTGTGTTGTAAAATGTAAAAAATATTACAAAATGTACAATTGAATATTATAAGTCAAATTGAAAAAATCGCATGCGATAAAAAATATGAAAAAATAAAAAAATGTCACAATATACTGCAAAATCTATATTAACATCATTATAGGCTTTTTTTTACGCAATTGACAAAATTTGTCGAAATCGGTCTAGCCATTCTTGAGATATAAGCATTCTAGATAACATCCCCTTCCTTTCTATATATACATTGTATATATTTCGCTATATACATCCGATATATATATACTATCGGCATCTACGTAACGGTCAGAGTTGACTTGTTCGTCTATTTGTGATTTCGCCGGGATTAAAAATATCCGCGGTTTAATAGAAAATTTGATTTTATAAAACATAAATGTTATGGTCCATTTCACCCACTAAATATTACCCTATGGCCATCAAAATTGGAAGGCTTCTGCCCAGTAGTAAGCTCTAGCCCCATGCTAACTTCCGCTGCGATTGGTCTATAATTGCGACCTGTAGAGCAGCCGCAAAATCATGAAATTTTTCAGTTTTTGGTCCATTTCAACCCCTGAATATTATACGATCATCTCCAAAAGAAATAGGGTTATATTCTGGTCCTTCCCCCACCTCCATTCTAAGTTTCGTGAAGATCGGGTCATAATTGCGACCTGTAGAGTGATTACAAATTAACATGGACAGATGGACAGACGGACGGACGGACATACATAGCTAGATCGACTCAGCCCGGCGAGATAGAAAGATCCATATATACTTTCCTATATGGGAAACCAATATTTCGAGGTGTTACATAAATTCTGGCCCAATGAAACTTATAATACCCTCAACACATAGTGTTGTAGGGTATAAAAATATCGATTGGTGTAGGGCAACATATAGTAAGCCCCGCTCGAATTTTGTCCTTTCCTTGTTGATTTTAATTTTAGGCTTAAACGTCCGACTCATTTGCTCACTTAACTTTGATTTCCAGTTTTTCCCACAACCTCAGCCGGGCATAAATTAACAACTTCTGATGAAGCTGCTGCTGCCGATGATGATGGGTAAAGTTCATACTAATTGCCATTCCTTGATTACAAATGGATATTCATAAACGTTTTCTTTGTCTCATCAGCATTAGAGACAAACAGGCAAACATTCGCATCAATACACGTACGCATGCACACACACACACACACCCAAACATATGTAGCATACAACTTATGTGTGCTGTCATAATTTGGTCAGATGGGATGTTTTGCAGTTTCCGCTTAGTGAAAATGTTTCTCGATCGACTTATGATGCGGCATGTAGCAATTAAGCCATGGCTAGGTCCTAGGCCAGAGTCTATGGTAGAGTAGTCAGTGTCTTTACAATGTTGTTGTTGTTGTTTGATATTGACCGTCATCCTTGGCTGGGTTATAGGCTGAAGGATTTTTGTAGATGGGAATCTTCAGTGCTTCCTGCTTTGGGTGGGTTTTTGTTGTTATGGCAGCAGCAACATGAGTTTGATGCCTCTCCATCTTCATGTTGATGTTTGAAGCAAGGTTAAGGATTAGCATCTTTCGATGATGTGGCAGGCTGTTGAGTATGACGATGAAGTCTCTAGAGAAAATCTGGTTACAATCATCATCAACGAATCTGGTTGTCTTAATTAAAGACTACTCTACTAATTGGATTATTTGGACTTTGAGAGATTCGCAAATGCGGGGCTAGCCAAAATAAGCAGCAGAAGCCTTTTAACCTTTGAAACATTTTCCAACACTTTGATGTGTTTAAATTGAAATTTGCAAAAGTGAAATATTTAAATTTATGCCTCTCTCTCTCTTTAAACGTAAACGTAAATGGCAGCAACAACAACCCCTCGAACGAACGACGGTACTGTCACCAATTTTGTATTCTAACCAAGTACAAAGTTGTTGTCATCGTTGTCTCATGTGTTCGGTGTCGCTTGTAATACGGTTACTGCTGCTCCTGCTGCTGATGTGTCTTCTACTTGTCTGCGGTGCAATCAACAGCCATTATCCAGCCAAGGCAAGGCATAACCACCATGGATGGTATCACAACACAACCCCAGATGCCATACTTCGATATGGTGGAGGAACACTGCACTTTTGCTAATGTTATCGAATATTTAAGCAAATTTACTACTTTGATTTTTGCAACCAATCCGTTTACAGAATTTCTTATCCGGTGATATCATGCTAAAGGTCCGCCGCTAAACGCAGTCTGGGGTTTATAATGTGACTGGAAAGTGATATCTAAATGGGAGTGTTAGAACAAGGCGGTAGTAGGTGGCATGAAATTCACTCACATGGAAGAGAATAATTTTTGCTGGCAAGCTCTCGGAAAGTGTGGACTTCGTTTAAGCAGACTGTGATCCGTTATGGACGTTTGGGGCGAATTTCGAAATATTTGAAATCCAAAATTCTTCTGAAAAATTTCTGCTGAAATTGCCTTCCATATCCCATTGTAGGGTACTCGACAGGAAAAAACTACAAAACCCAGGCATTACTTTACAGCCACTTAAAACGGCAACATGGTATGGAAGTTTAGACGTAAATTTCTCGTTGTTGTCAATGTTGGAACATATCAGACCATATATGTATGTGTGTGTGAGTGAGTTCAAATCGCATACCAAAAAGAATGCGGCATTATAGATATGCATGCTTCCACATATGTATGTGTGTAGATTACGCACGCATCTTCATCATCATCATCTATGTACTTCCGAGACTGTGTAATTTTGTAGGATTTAACCATAGATGTGGCAAACCGCGTCGTTGCTTATGCGTTACACTTAGTGTCGAATATTTACCAAAGCATACAAACATATGCACAAATATATTTGGCCACTGTGTGTGTCTAACCGCATACACACAGAGGCATTTACGGCCAAGTCCTCTTGTATAAAACACATGTAAGTATGAGGAAATTTTTAGATATGCGTAAATCCGCAGAAAAAGGAAAAAAGGATATGGAAAATTTGAAAGACAGTGGGTACAATAGGTAATAGAAATTTTCTCTAGGGGAGAACATGCATTCTGCTGGGCTAAAGAAATGGAAAACCAATCCATTTAACTCGGAATGAAGTGAAGTTTTTCTATGAGGAAAAACATCCATTCAGCAGGGCTGAATCGAAGTGTTTCTTATGGAAACTAGTCACCTATCCAGCCAGGCTGAATTGGAGCCTTTCCTGTGGGAAGAACATACATTCAGCCAGGCTGGATACATATTTTATACCCTACACCACATTGTGGTAAAGGGTATTATGTCTTTGTGCATTTACACATTTGTAACATGGAGAAGGAAGCGAGATAGACCCAATGTTACTTTTGAGGATCTTCATAGAATCACTTTCTGAGTCGATTTATGGATGTTAGTCCATTTGTCTGTCCGTCTGTTTGTCCATGTATTCTTGTGAAGAAAATGCAAGTCGCATTTATTATCCAATGGAGATGAACATTTGCAAACAAGAATTGTTTGGTCTAAGGACGTAGATGCCATATATATCATCAACAGGTTTGAGGTCAATTGTGCACCAAATGGCCAATATCTGTCAAAATGACCTGAATTTTCGCATATCCAACAAAATACAGCCTAAACGCAAGTGCTTCTAATTTTTGATCAAAATCAGTTCAGATATATCCGATTTGGAATTTAAAGTTCTCACACGCGATTTGGAAATTGCACACATATATATTTTTATCCGATATCAGGGTTATTGTGCACCAAATGGCAAATATCAGCCCAACTGGACTGAACCTTGGCACTTTCGACGGAATTTAGACCTAAAAACAAGTACCTCAAAACTTTGGTGAAAACTGCTTCAGATATAGTTATAGCTCCCATATACAGGGTGGGATAAAAAAAATCAACAAAGTCAAACGCCATAATGCATAAAGCAAAAAGATGTCTGAAATAGCATCAATTTTTAGAATAAGTTTAAATTTAATGGAATTGGTCACCTTTGGCACGAATTTGGCCTTCAAACGGCGGTATTTTGGTATTTTGGCCCATTTTGGCTTGCTTAAGGTGATCGACACTTTATTATTTTTTAGTGCCGACCTTGCTTTCCAAAATTCTCCAGACACAATAGTCCACCAGATTGGAGATTTTGGTGGCCATTGTGCGCTGGAAATTAAGCGAGAAACCTCATTTTGTAACCATTCTTGTGGCGCGTGCTGAGTGCGATGTTGCTGAGTCCTGTTTGAATGTCCAAGGTCTGCGGTCAAAATGTCTGTGTGCCCATGGCATTTGATGCCATGGTCGATTAATACGAGCGGAGAGTGACCATCGGCGGCTGTTATGGCGGCCTACACCATCTCCATGGCCGGCGCGTGAGTTTTGGTGGCCAACCGAAGGTGCACATTTCCAGCTCACCTCTTTGGCAATTAAACACGACCATTTGTTTGTTTATAAACTGATGGACAACGAATGTTTTCTCATTGGAGAAAACCCAATTCGGCAATTCACCACTTTCGGCCAAGCGAAGCAACTCTTTAGCTCTTTTGAGTCTATTTTCATTCCATTGCGGTGTTAGTTCTTAGCTCATTTTTCAATATTTGCCGAATGGGATATTGCGATATGTTCTGCTCACGAGCCATTTTTCGGCCACTTTCGATCAAGACGCTTCTTTACTTTTCGAACCATTTTTGCTGATATTGCTGTTTTCCTCCGACCTCTTCCTTGACAGCGGGGCTATGCTACCAGTATCACGGTTACGAGCGATGGTACGAGACACAAAAGATTTATTCGCATTTAAATGCTGGAGTGCTCTAACGTTAGCCACTTGTGGTTTTCCTGTCAAATATAAAGAAATCACACTATCACGTTTGAATTCCATCACGAATAACTTTTTTTCTGAAAAATTCTCACCAAAATGCATTTGTTCGCTTGTAAACAATATAATGAGCTGTCATCGGAAAAATTTTAATAGCTGTAGGGCGAGTGGCTTAGAAATGACAGCAGTCTGAAGTTGGTTGCAGATTTTGCATCTCACCCTGTATATGTTTCATCCAATCTGATGTAAAGGTTCCTCACTTGCGTAATATGATCTCCACACCAATGATATTTGATACCGGAGATCAGATACTGCTTGAAAATACCTCTGCAAAAAATTAACATGATAGGTTCAGATTTTTTTATAGCTTTGATATACGTCTTCATCCGATTTTACGGTTATTGTCCACCATATATGTAATATCAGCCCAAATTGGGTAGATTTTTTCATATTCAACCGAACTTTTTCATTTGGTGAAACTCAGTTCGGTTCCGGTATAATTCTTATCGAAGCCATATCATGCACTATACCGCAATGTTATTTGATTCCATCAAATTTGTTGAAAATCGATGCAGAGTTCGAATATAGTTTCCAAAATGTAACTACTCTACTCAAATAAGGTCCATAATTGGTGTGATCTACTTCACATAAATTCCCAAAATATTTTTTTTTGTTACGGGAGCTCAACTAAATATGCATTATGGTGTAGGCTATCATATAGTCGGCCCCGTCCGACTTTAAGACTTTCTTTACAGTTTTTTTTTATCAGTTATGCTGAATCGAAGTTTTCTCTTTCCTGAAACTCCATTCAAGATTTTCTATAGAAAACGAAGTTCTTCTGATAGACACTACTGTCACTTCCGATTATGCATTCTCCTCGCTTTATAATCACTGTTTTCCTCAGTAAAATCGCTGCCGTTGTTAGAAAATCAGACATAAAATCTATGGATAAAATTAAAAATCTGTACTTCTTGTATCATGTTGTGTGTTCGGGCATACGTGCATATGTGTGTTTATGTGGCGGTATCAGTATAAGTGAAGTTAGAAACTGCATTTTCCACAGATTTCTCTTTTTGCATTGGAGTTTTTTCTTTGCTGCCGAATGCGTCTCTTTTTCCATATTTTTTTTTTTTTTTGTGAGCATTGCATCGTACACATGGTTGGACGATTCTATGGCTTTGAATGTTGCCAAAACCCGGATATAAGCATTTTGTTAACTGCATGGTTTAAATACATGCATGAGGATATTTTAAGTTACAAAACGTGGTTTACCAAACCGCAAAAGGATTTTCTTTTCTTCGCCTGCCATTACTCTGACACACTCACCCACTCCATCTCTCACTCTCTCATGCCGCCATTCTCAATTTCTTCATGGCAATTCTCATGACACTTATCTGAATAACAGCATCAAATGTGCCAGAAACAACGACAACAAAAGCAGCAACATCCACATCATACATTTGGTATGAAACCAACCGAACAACATTAGCACAAGTTTTACACTTCTCCGATTCGAATGAATGTTCGCCAAACAACAATTGCACTCACTCGCTTTGTGGATAAAACCCGAAAAATATTCTCTAAAGTGATTTGTGATGTTTTGTTTGGGGAATTATGAACCCCATTATGGATGTGCGGCATGTTTGGGTAAAAGCCACAGGAAATGGAATGCTACAACGACCACGATATGAATGTAAGCGTTTTAGAAAATTTCATGCAAATGTTCGACGTTGTATTCTTTTTGGTAGCCATCACGGGTGTTCGAGTGTGTGTGTGTGTGCGAGTGTGGTAAAAGATTTAAAATTTCAATGGATATTTAGTGGAAAGGATTAACTGTAATATTTGAGGAAAAAACAATGAAATCGTTTTAGGGAGTAATAATGGTTTTAAGTTTTAGTTTGTTTTTTTGGAATATCTATTCATGGGATATAGGTCAATGAAAAATATGCTGACTATAAAGGCAATTTGAAGAGTTAAAAAATAACAAATTAAATATAAATCAGCCATTAAGGTGCAGATACATGAAGATTTTTTTCTGACTTTTATCACCGCCTTATATATGTCATACAACGTGATATCATGTTTTTGAAAATATCGTCTTGGAATTTTGCAAAGGATTCGATGAAAATAAACATACATATCAACATATATTATGTAAGAATTTTGTGGTAGATTAAGATGCGATCGATGTTGCTGACCCATAATCTTACCCAGTAGGGACTGAACGAGGATATTTGACTATATGACGCCCTACACCACTATGCATATTTAGTAGAGCTCCCGTAAGAAAACAATTTATTTGAAGTAGATCATACCACCTATCAACATTTGGCTTTAGATCAGTTACAGTTTGGTTTCAGAGGGAACTAATATATGGGAGGCATATCCAATTCTGAATCGACTTTCACTAAATTTGACGGAAACATTTTAATCTTTTATACCAAATAACATTGCTGTAGACTGCATGAGATCACTTCGGGAAGGATTATATTAAAAATGTATATCGAAGCCGAGTTCCTCATAATATATAAGCTATATCCAAATCTTAAGCGTTCTCGATAAAATTTGGCAAAGGTATTTCCGAGCTTTAGAAGATATCTGGTACCAAATATCATTGTTGTCGAATGCATATTACGAATGAGAGGGACACAAAGGCCAAATCGGATGAAACATATATATAGGAGCTATATATGAACCGATTTTTACCAATTTTTATGTACTTGCTTTTAGACAAAATTCGGTCGTATGTGCCACAATTCAGGTCATTGGGACTGATATTGGCCATGCATAATTAACCCGAAAACGGTCGAATTGGAGCTATTTCCAAATCTGAACCAATCTTGATAAAATTTAGCAGAGGCATTTCCGAGCTCTATAAGGTATCTGGTACTAAATATAATTGTTGTGGAATGCATATTACGCTTGTGAGGGACTTTAAACCCCAAATCGGATAAAACATACACATTGCATCTATAGCTATATCTGAAGCGATTTACAGCAAATTTGAAGTACTGGTTTCTGAATTCAGTCGTTATTCCCAAAATTCAGTCTTCTTGGGCTGATATTAGTTATTTCGTGTACAAATAACCTGATATCGAATAAAAATACTGTGAGATAAAAAAACTGCAACAAAGTCAAACGTAATAATTTTTAATTTTTATACCCTACACCACATAGTGGTAAGGGTATTATGTCTTTGTGCATTTGTTTGTAACATGGAGAAGGAAACGAGATAGACCCATAGTTACTTTTGAGAACCTTCATAGAATCACTTTCTGAGTCGATTTATGCATGTCCGTCCGTCTGTCCGTCCGTCCGTCCGTCTGTCCATGTATTCTTGTGAACAAAATGCAGGTCGCATTTATTATCCGATTGAGATGAAATTTTCCAAACAATATTTTTTTGGCCCAAGGACGAACCCTATTGAAATTGGTAAGAATCGGATCAAATTTAGATATAGCTCCCATATATATCTTCATCCGATTTCGGGTTAAATGTGCACCAAATATCCACTATCAGTCCAAATTACCTAAATTTTGGCACACCCAACCGAGTTCGGCTTAGAAGCAAGTATATCAAATTTAGTGAAAATCGGTTCAGATTTGGTGTTTAAGCCTCTCACATTCGTAATATGCACTCCACAAGAATGATATTTGGTACCAGATATAAAATGCAGCCCAGAAATAGATGTTTGTAATTTTATCGAAATCGGTTCAGATTTGGATATAGCTCCCATATATATCTTCATCCGATTTCGGGTTAATTGTGCACCAAATGGCCGATATAAGTCCAAATGGACTGAATTTTAGTACATCGGACCAAATTCAGCCTAGAAGCAAGTTTATCAAATTTAGTGAAAATCGGTTCAGATATAAATATAGCAACCATATATATGTTTCATCCGATTTAGAATTTTAGTCCCATACATTCGTAATATTCACTCCACAACCGTGATATTTGGTACCAAGTATTAGATGGAGCACAGGAATAGCTGTTTAAAATTTTATCGAAATCGGTTCAGATTTGGATATAGCTCTCATATATATCTTCATCCGATTTCGGGTTAAATGTGCACTAAATGGTCAATATCAGTCCAAATCACCAGTCTAGAAGAAGAAGAAGAATACGTAAAATTTGGAGAAACCCGGTTCAGAGATAGCTATAGTTCGTAAAATGCACGATAGAATTAGATAGATTTTGATTTTGTACCAAATATCTCATAGAGCTCTGAAATGCCCTGTATAAACCTTTTTACGAGAGCTCTACTAAATATGCATAGTGTTGTGGGGTATCATATAGTCGGCCCCGCCCGACTTTTGAGCTTTCCTTACTGGTTTCTTTTTTAATTTTTTGAACGAAAGCAAAAAATGTCGGATATAACATCAAATTTTGTAATAAGTTTACATTTTTTAAATTGGTCACCTTTGGCACTAATTACGACCTTCAATTAAACCGTCACACGCTGCACGAATGCGGTATTTTGGCCCATTCCCGAAAAAGCACTTGCTTGAGGTGATCAACACTTTGGTATTTTTAGTGCCAACCTTGCTTTCCAAAATACTCCAGATACAATAGTCCAACGGATTGGTATCCGGAGATTTTGTTGGCCATTGTGAGCTGGAAATGAAGCGAGGAACCTCATTTTGTAATCATTCTTGAGTGGCGCGTGCTGAGTCCTGTTGTAATTTTCAAGGTCTGCGGCCAAAATGTTTGCGTGCCCATGGCTTTAATACACCCTTCAGAATATTTTCGCCATAATATTCGGCATTTATTCTGATGCCACGGTCAATTAATACTAGCGGAGAGCGACCATCGGCTATTATGGCGGCCCACACCATCACCATGGCCGGAGATGTGGTGGCCAAACGATGGTGCACATTTTCAGCTGACTTCTTTGGAAAGTAAACACGATCATTTTGGTTGTTTAAAAACTGCCGGACAACGAATGTTTTCTCATTGGAGAAAACCAAATCGGCAGTTCACCACTTTCGGCCAAGCGAAGCAACTCTTTAGCTCTTTTGAGTTTATTTACTTTCTTTTGCGATGTAAGTTCTTGCACTTTTTGGAATTTCAATGACTTTACCCCGAGCTCATTTTTCAATATTTGCCGATTGGAATATTGCGATATGTTCAGCTCACGAGCCTTTTTTCGACCACTGCGACGCAGGTTTCGATCAAGTCGCTTTTCGAACCATTTCTGCCGATGTTGCTGTTTTCTTCCGTCCACTTCTTTGACGACGGGCTACGCTACCAGTATCACAGTAACGAGCGATGGTACGAGACACAAAAGATTTATTCACATTTAAATGTTAAAATTTTATTTGGTACGAGGTTCAAATGATTCGGTCAAATTTGCTTGAAATCGATCCAGAGTTGAATATACCCCTCGCATATACGTTTTTATTTTAAACTAAAGACCCGCTTACTAAAAATAATTGATTTCGTTTGCTTAGGTCTAGGGTATTCCCTCATAAGTATTTTTTAAAATTCCTGTCCAAAGTTCATGCATTGTTGGGGACACTCCTCAACCTTTCTAGGGTTGACCACCACGGACCACTTATCCCTGGCCAACCTGGTTCCCTCTCTATAACGCAGGACCACTTACTCTGTCGGCAATCACTTTACGTGCTCTCTGCCTACGGGGAATCTGCTGGGCACTATATGTCTGCTGGAACTTGGACACAAAATAAGGCACAACTTTCACTTATTTTTTCTTCCTTTTATTCAATAGTTTAACTACTTTGGCGGTTGCACTGGTAATGGCCGATCAAACGAAAAAACAAAAAGAAGGAAAACAAAACAAAAGAGAACACAATATGAGTGCTCTATGTCCGTGTCATTGCCAGTGGCCGCCGTTAGAAATAGAGGAGCGGGCGACGTTTATGGGGATTATTTTAGTGTTGCCCATTCGGCGTTTCCCCATAAACATGCATTTTTTAAGGATTTTTCCAAACTTCGCTGACCGAATCGTGGGTTTTTAGTCCTCAGATCAAAAACATTATCTAAAATCGTAAATATCTCATATTTATCTAAAAACTAGCTTTTTTCGAAACCTCTCCGACAAAAAAAAACTAGAATTTTTAAATTCCCTGACGAAAATTGTGAATTTAAAAAAAAAATAATTCTAAACTAAAACCAAAAATCATGACCTTTTTATACCCTCCACCTTGTCATTCCGTTTGTAACATCCCTAAATATTCGTCGTAGACTCCATAATGTATGTATATTCATAAAATTCTAAGTCGATTTAACGATGTCCGTCTATCTGTCTGTTGAAATCACGATAGAGGCCACATTATTTGACTTAGAGCGTCAAAATTTAGCAGAATAATTTTTATTGTGTCTAGGATGGTTGGTATTGAAAATATAACGGCTGCAAAATCAGGAAAATTTTTAGTTGTTGGTCCATTTCAACCCCTAATATATTGCGGACATCTTTGAAAACAATAGGCCTAGCCCTTCTGAGCCCAACCCTACCTTTGTGAAAATTTTCGTGGGGATCGGACGATATTTGCAGTACTTATATAGGGTTGTAGGGTGAAAAAATATTACAAAATATTATAAGTAAAATTGAAAAAATCGCATGCGATAAAAAATATGAAAAAATAAAAAATATCACAAATTACTACAAAATCTATATCAACATCATTGTTGGCATATTTTATACTTTTATGTCAAGATGACATTCTGAATTGACAAAATTTGACAAAATCGGTCCAGCCATTCTTGAGATATAAGCATTCTAACTAACATCCCCTTCCTTGGTATATATACATTGCATATATTTCGCTACATATAACCGATATATTTACTATCGGCATCTACGTCACTGTCAGAATTGACCTGTTCGTCTATTTGTGGTTTCGCCAGGATTAAAAATATTCGCGGTTTAATGGAAGAAATGGCTTTTATATAAGACAAATGTTGTGGCCTATTTTACCCACTAAATATTATCCGATGACCATCAAAATTGGAAGGCTTCTGCCCAGCCCTAAGATCTAGCCCCATGCTAACTTCCGCTTTGATTGTTCTATAATTGCGATCTGTAGATGAACTGCAAAATCAGGATTTTTTTCAGTTTTTGGTCCATATCAACCCCTAAATATTATGCGATCATCTCTAAAAAAAATAGGGTTCTATTCTGACTCTAGCCCCACCTCCATTCGTGAAGATCGGGTCAGAATTGCGACCTGTAGAGTGATTACAAATTAACATGGACTAGCTAGATCGACTCAGCTCGGCGAGATAGGAAGATCCATATATACTTTCCTATGTGGGAAACCAATATTTCGTGGTGTTACATAATTTTTGGCCCAATCAAGCTTATAATACCCCCAACACATAGTGTTGTAGGGTATAACAATGCTTGAAGACATTCTGGAAAATTGTTAGGAATATTAACTGCTCTTTGTAATTTTTTTAGAATCGATACAGATCGATATTTGCAACTAAATTTGGTGATATAAAAATATCACCCCTCTCATTGTTCTCTGGCTTTTTAATAGACATTAATAATTTGAAGTATCCACGGAATACAAATCCTCTCTCGTTGTGTTACCTATGCAACAAATAGGTTTACTTAACTCAAATATCATTTAATGGTCCTTACAAGGATTTTGCAAAAGTTTATATATTTTGGCGAAAAGCAGCAAAAGCAATTGCAATTTTTGGCCTTCTTATAGCCACTAGAGCGGCTTACAAATACTTGCCTATGAAATTATGGCTGTTGCCTTGGCTGTTTGTGACTTTTGGACAATTAAGTGGATTTCTATGTTGGTAACTGACTGACTTACTACAGGCTTGCTGAGTGACAGACAATCAAGTGCGATTGATTTGTGCTTAACAATACGAAAATCTCTTCAATTTCCAAACTCAAGACGTAGCTATGATGATGATGATGACTTTATGCTGGTGTTTCTACAAATTGTGTCGATGGGTGGGTGGCCTGGCCACCGATGTCAATCGATGATTATGACGATGGTGATGTGGACGGTGGTGGGTGAATGACACCAAACCTTCAAAATTTAATGAAGCCAAAACATATTAAGAAGCATCAAAAGCTGATGACCTGACAATCACTTGGTTCATGTCGTTGTTGTGAAAGACAAAGAGATGGAAGAAGGCTAGCATATCAACATCAGCATCATCATCATCATCGAAGTCCTGATGTCGAAGGACATCATCAATATCTTCGCTTAGCTCTTTATCGTGTGCCTGCATTAATTTCATGTCCTACTTCTGTGCCCCTCCCCAGCACTAGCTTGCAATAACTCTCCAGCTTCCAAAGTGAAACTCAAGATGCTGGCAATAAGTATCTTAAATGAATGAATGGACTTTTCTATTTATCGAAGAAAAACTCCTTAAGATACTTAAGAAAAACGTTAAGTCTCTTATGTGTGGAATCCCAAAGAACAATAGACAATTTCCAGAGGACAAAAACAACAACAACAATAAAATAATGTTTAAATCCAAATAAATGTTCAAGAGTTTATCAATTACCACAATAACAATAATTAAATCATGGCATTTGTCTGTTGTTGTAGTTGTTGTTTCAAGTCGTATTGTTGGTCATTGAAGTGGGCCGAATGTAGTTCAAAAGCCTACTTAAGAATTGATTTTATTTCCGCACACAAAAACAACAAGATCTTATTTTACAACAAATCTTCAATTATTTCTCGTCTATGCATTATGGCCCATAAAAATATTTCTGTCCCAGTTTTTTTTTGTGTTCTTCTCATTTTTCTACACTTGATAGGGATTTAAGAAAATTTTATATTCTACTTCATTTTCAAATTGAAAACCTATTGAAGTAAAATATAAATTCCCTATTGATCTGATTGATTTTTGATTGGTTGCTTGGAGGGGGTGTTGATTGGGAAGGGGAATTTGAAGTGTAAGTAAATTCCAAATTCAAATTACAATTTGTAATTGAGCATTTGTGTATTTACATAAGACTAACATGAAGAATAAATCCCAAGGATTTGTTGGAAATTGAAATGAATTGTTGCAGGCTTGAAAAAAAAAATTGAAAAACTAATGAAGCAGACAAATTTAAGTAGTTTTCTAGATTTATTGATTGATTCAAGTTGAACTTTAAATTTTTATTTATTTTTAGGACTGTTGTTTCAAAATTAGAAAAAAAAACAAGTAAAAAAGCTGTAAGTTCGGCCGAGCCGCACTTTGAATATCCTCCACCAGTTGGAAAGAATTTGGCAATTCTCAAAAACAATAAAATTTTTTTAAATATTCTGTTAAAATCTTAAAAATACGGATGTGGCTGTTATTTCAGTGTCTATACGAAGACATGGACCTGCATAGGCAACTTTTGCCATAAGCCATTACAATATTCAAATGCGAAACTTGACAAAAATCTGTTTATAATGTAGCTAAAATCATCAAAATACCGAATATCGGGAGGTACCGTTATATGGGGGCTATACGAATACGTGGACCTGCACAGACAATCTCCTGTCCTAGGCTGTAACATCCATTACGAACATCAAATACCAAATTTGAAACAATTCCGATGAATATTGTCACTAAAATCATCAAAATACCGATTATCGGGAGGGGCAGGCTATACCAAAACGTGGACCTACATGGCCCATTCAATACCAAAAGTCCAGCAGACATAATATACATTGGAGTAAAATTTTATCAATCTACTTCAATTCTTTTCGAAGGCGGACGGACATTGCTAAATCGACATAGAATTTTATGCTAATCAAGAATACATATATTTTGTGGGGTCTAAAATGTATGACATACTTAATATACCCTCCATACTATGGTGGTGAAGTTGTTTGCAGGGCAGGGTTATCTTTCAAATCTCCTCTTACCTTGAGGTTCGATAAAATTACGAAAATTGCATTAATTATTTTCGTTCGATGTACTTGATGACAGCTTATTTAGAGTAAGTCCCATGTAGGGTTTCTTCTGACATAAAGTTCATTTGTAACCCTTTTTTTAGGGTTTTGAAAACAAATCCGCAATTTTGGACATTAGTGTTAAATTTATGCAAGAGAAAATGAAAGCCTAGAATGGTAATACATTTTCCTTGGTTGAAATTTAAAGGTAAAGGAGAAGTGAAGATGAAAAGTGAAGAACGAAAGGTAAAGAAGAAATGAAGATACCAAAATACACCTGATTTGGTTGGAAATCCGAAAAAATTAAAATCACCCGATTACGTTGGACACATAAGATGCACTTTTTTGGGGGATGTTAGGAGGAATGGTCCGATCTCTACTATCCTTATAACGCGTTTTATAATCTTCATAGATATTTGAAATTTTGACCCTTTGTGGGGGAGGTACCAGAAGGAGTGGGCCGATATATCCCATCTTCATACATGATTTTGTGATAGGTGAAATTTGAAGACAATCTGACACTTATGTCACATTTTATAAGAGATATAATTATTTAAAACTTTGACCCTTTGTGTGGAGGAACTTGATGGAGTGGACCGATATTGTCCATTTTCGCACCAGACCCAGCACTGATGCGAATATGAGGATTTGCACAGTTGGAGAAAAATCGAAATATATCGTTTCTCTTTCTCTGTAATATTTTTTTTTTTTTTTTTTTTTGAAAATTCAGACTTTTTGTTTGAGGGGACCATAAAGAGTGGGACGATAATGCCCATCTCTGAACTAGATCTAAGTTTGATAATAATATTACGATGTACAAAGTTTCCACCAAATCGGATACTCTCTTCAAGAGTTATCGTGCGCATCAGCCAAGCAGACGGACGTACATTGCTAAATCGATTCCAATTGTCTTGAAACGGATTTTTTCCAAAGTGATCTAGGGACTTAAACCCTTATTTCGATGAGGCACGTTTTGGCCTTATCAAATGATATACAGCCTTTCTAGCCATACAGGGTGAGATAAAAATCTGCAACCAACTTCAGACTGCTGCCATTTCTAAGCCACTCGTCCGACAGCTGTTAAAATTATTCCAGTGACAGCTCATTATATTCTTCACAAGCGTACAAAAGCATTTTCGTGAGAATTTTCCAAAAAAAAGAGTTATTCGTGATGGAATTCAAGCGTTAGTTTGATTTCTTTTTATTTGGCTGGAAAACCAATAGTGGCTATCGTTAGAGCACTCCAGAAATGGTTCGAAAAGTAAAGAAACAACAACAATCGAAACCCGCGTCGCAGTTGCCGAAAAATGGCTTTGGTTTTCTTCGATGAGAAAACATTCGTTGTCCAGCAGTTTGTAAACCAACAAAATGATCGTGTTTACTTGCCAAAGAGGTCAGCTGAAAATGTGCACCTTCGGTTGGCCACCAGAACTCAAGCACTGGCTATGCTGATGGTGTAGGGCGCCATAACATCCTATGGTCGCTCTCCGCTCGTATTAATCGACGGTGTCATCAAAATAAATGCTGAATATTATGGCGAAAATATTCTGGAGGGTGTATTAAAGCCTTGGGTACTCAACCATTTTGGCCCAAGACCTTGGACATTTCTAACAGGACTCAACACCATCGCATTCAGCAGTCGCCGCGCAAGGATGGTTACAAAATGAGGTTCCACGCTTCACTTTCAGCGCACAATGGCCACCAAAATCTTCGAATACCAATCCGTTTCACTATTGTGTCTGGAGTATTTTGGAAAGCAGGGTTGGCACTAAAAAATACCAAAGTGTCGATCATATCAAGCAAGCGCTTCGCCGGGAATGTTCCAAAATACCGCAGAGCAACATTCGGGCAGCGTGTGACGGTTTCATTGGTCGTTTGAAAGCCATAATTCGTGACAAAGGTGACCAATTCGAAGAAATTTAAACCTTTTTCAGAATTTGATGCTGTTTTCCACATTTTTTGCTTCCATTCAATAAAACTAAACCAGTAAGGAAAGCTCAAAAGTCGGGCGGGGCCGACTATATGATTACCCACACCACTATGCATATTTAGTAGAGCTCTCGTAAAAAGGTTTATACAGGGCATTTCAGAGCTCTATGAGATATTTGGTACAAAATCAAAATCTATCTAATTCTATCGTGCATTTTACGAACTATAGCTATCTCTGAACCGGGTTTCTTCAAATTTAACGTATTCTTCTTCTTCTTCTAGACTGGTGATTTGGGCTGATATTGACCATTTTGTGCACATTTAACCCGAAATCGGATGAAGATATATATGAGAGCTATATCCAAATCTGAACCAATTTCGATAAAATTTAAAACAGCTATTCCTGTGCTCCATCTAATACCTGGTACCAAATATCACGGTTGTGGAGTGAATATTACGAATGTATGGGACTAAAATTCTAAATCGGATGAAACATATATATGGTTGCTATATTTATATCTGAACCGATTTTCACTAAATTTGATAAACTTGCTTCTAGGCTGAATTTGGTCCGATGTACTAAAATTCAGTCCATTTGGACTTATATCGGCCATTTGGTGCACAATTAACCCGAAATCGGATGAAGATATATATGGGAGCTATATCCAAATCTGAACCGATTTCGATAAAATTACAAACATCTATTTCTGGGCTGCATCTTATATCTGGTACCAAATATCATTCTTGTGGAGTGCATATTACGAATGTGAGAGGCTTAAGCACCAAATCGGATGAAAGATATATATGGGAGCTATAGCTATATCTGAACCGATTTTCTCCAAATTTGATATACTTGCTTCTAGGCCGAACTCGGTTGGGTGTGCCAAAATTCAGGTAATTTGGACTGATAGTGGACATTTGGTGCACATTTAACCCGAAATCGGATGAAGATATATATGGGAGCTATAGCTGTTTCTGAACCAAATTTGTTGTATTTGCTTTAAGGCTAATTTCGGTCACATGTGCCAAAATTCGGGCCATTTGGGCTGATATTGGTCATTTGGTGGTCAATTAACCCGAAATCGGATGAAGATATATATGGGAGCTATATCTAAATTTGATCCGATTCTCACCAATTTCAATAGGGTTCGTCCTTGGGCCAAAAAAATATTGTTTGGAAAATTTCATCTCAATCGGATAATAAATGCGACCTGCATTTTGTTCACAAGAATACATGGACAGACGGACGGACATGCATAAATCGACTCAGAAAGTGATTCTATGAAGGTTCTCAGAAGTAACTATGGGTCTATCTCGTTTCCTTCTCCATGTTACAAACAAATGCACAACGACATAATACCCTTACCACTATGTGGTGTAGGGTATAAAAAGATATAAAAATTATAGCGTTCGACTTTGTTGCAGTTTTTTTTTATCTCACCTTGTATACACATTTTTAGTGGGAAGTCTAAGAGCATCACGTTGTCTAATGTCTCATGCCAAAAATCAATGTTTTAAGTACATTTTAGTACAAATTTCCCATTTCCTGAGACAAACCAACCAAATTCAGCACATTACATAACCAACAATAACCACATGCAGTATCAAATCTTCTTAAAACCCACTAATAATTCACGAGATGACAAAATATTATTATGCAACTCCCACATTGCTAATAATTTGACTAGTTACGACCAAAACCTCCAACCTCGCCTCAATCACAATCCGCACTTATATAACCATATCACGTGCATAAGAGGCAATTTATTGCAATAGTCCTAAATGTAAATCACCGGCAATAACTACAGACAAGAAGACGACACAGTGACAATTCCGTAAACATGGCGGGGTCACAACAACTACAACAAACACATGCGAATAAAACTTAAAAAAAATCACACCCACTCCCTGCTTGGAAGGGCAATTGTAATAATCTTAACAAATAAATGTAATCATTTCATATTTATGATAAATCCTTGAGGTGTAACTAAAATCTGCTACTCCAACTCCCCAAAGAAATGAGGCGTGTGTGGTGAGCTGGAAAGCTATTCGGAGGAAGAAATTTTATTCTCCTGGCTATTCAGTACAAATGTGATTCTTCTGCTGCCTCTTTTCTTTTTGTCACAATGTCAAAGTCAAAAGTGAATTTTGAAGTAATCCGTACCTCATCACTGCTTATAAAGAACAAATAAATGCTTAAAATACCCTTAAATTCTACGTTTTTGTTTTGTGCTTTACTGGGTCCCCTTGTGGGGGTGTGTAATTTGTGGGTGGTTGGTAAAGTAGGAGGAGGGCTGACATTACTGGATGTTGTCGAAATGTCATATGTGCGGATTTGCAACGGTGTTAAGTTTGCAACGTGTCCTTCATTTATAAGGATTAACGAAGACGACAGCACAAATAAAAGTACAAACATACATACTTAGACCCAAGGGAGGGGAGAGGAAGAACAAAGGCCTACCAAAGAAAGCAGCAAAAGAATATGAAGAAAAATGTCAAACAACAAATAAATATTATTTGCACTAAATGCATTTCTTTGGCCAAACAAGAATAATTGCCCGAAAAAAAGCTTTATGGATAGAGGCAATTTGGAGGGGTGATTTTTCTGGCCTGTTTTTGAGGGTGGTTTCCAGTCTAGTCTTGTCCACCAACACTGCTTCCCTTGCACATATCATAACGAACAAATCTCTAAGACTTAATACTTTGTTTTCATTATTTTTTATGATTTTTATTCCTTTTTGGTGGCGGCGAATCGGAAGGAAACACAAGGAATAACATAAAATATCCATTATATTGTTGTGGGCTTGTTGTCAAAACATGATAAAATAGGTTGCTATTTTATTAGAGCGTATTTGGGAATGTGACACAAAACAACAGTCGCCTTGACTCATTAGCAAAGTGCATTAGACCAACCTGACTTTGTTACCATTTTTATTAGAAGAAAAAAAAATCAACCACTTTTTTCGGAATATTTAGGTCATTAATAATAAAAACTGCACTTGGAGATTTTATGGGGAACATTTTTGTGTGTCAAATGTACGAATAAGGGCAGTAAAAATTGTTGATTATTTTTCATATTCTTTTTTACAGAATGGACCAAAATTCAAAGTATTGAAAATTTTCACACCTTGTGGCTGAGGTACCAGAAGGGATTCGTAGATATATATCATCTTTATATCTGTGAAATTTAAAGGAAGTCGGAAAATTATTTCGCTGTCTTTGAGCGTTTTGTTTTTCAAAATCTTGAACCCTATGTGGGGAGGTACAAGAAGAAATGTTCCGATCTCTACCATCCTTACAACATATCTTGTGTTAATGGAAATATTGAGATGTGGCAAGTCCGAAAGGAATCGGATGTTAATTTCGCGTTTAATGAGCATCATGGATATTCAAAATGTTGACCCTTTGTGGGGGAAGTACCAGAAGGAGTCGGCCGATATAACCCATCGTTAATGCAGATCTTATGTTAGCAGAAATAATGGGATGTGTGAGTTAAGAAGAGAACCGGATGCTTAGTTTGGATTTTATAATCGTTTCGGTTATTCGAAACTTTTACCCTTTGTGCGGGAGTCACCTGAAGAAATGGTCTCTCTACCATCTTTAAAACATATCATGTGTTGCAGGAGATATTGAGATGTACCAAGTCTATACGGAATCGAATGAATTTCGTGGATATTTAAAATTTTGACCCTTCGTGGGGGGAGGTACCAGAAGGAGTGGACCGATATATCCCATCTTAATACCAGAACTTGGGTTTATAAAAAAAATTTGGCACGTGTGAAATTTGAAGACAATCGGATTCTTAAATCACATTTTATAAGAGTTATAATTATTCAAAAATTTGTCCCTTTGGGGAGAAGTACTAAATGGAGTGGGCCGATATTGGTCATATTCCCCCCTGACCTAGCATTAATGAAAATATAGGGATTTGTAATGTTGGAGCTTGGACGGATTATCCTTTCTCTCTCTCTCTCTCTCTGTGGAGTAAAATATTTGTTTTAAAATATTGACCTTTTATGGGGGAGGTACCAGAAGTAGTGCACCGATATATTCCATCTCCTAAGTCGATCTAAGTTTGAAAATAATATTACGATATACCAAGTTTGGACCAAATCGGATACTACCTCCGAGAGTGATCGTGCGCACCAACCAGACAAACGGACGGATATCGCTAAATCGACACAAAATGATCTGAAACGGATTTGGTCCAAAGGGGCCTACGGTCTAAAACCTTAATTTCCATGAGGTACGTTTTGTCCGTATCAAATGATATATACCCTCTGTACACATATGGCTTACGCTATAAAAACCAAATAAAAAATTTGTTGTTGTTGCTTAAGTTGACAGACCGAGTGAAACTTTACAAATACCTTTAATATCACGGTACAGTTATGTGGGGGCTATACAAATTATGAAAACTAATTCAATTCTAGGAATTCTACTTACCAAAATGCATTTCAGTAAAATATTGCCTACCTACATCAATCCGATCGAATTTGGGGTTATTTTTGAAAATTTGTGGAGGCTCTAAATGTACGACCTTGTTATTAAGCAAACGGTAGAACCTATAATTTATATAATTTTTTTTTAATTTTTATGAGCGTTTTGGGGTTAAATTTGGTTATTGTTTTTTTTTTCAAATTTCTGTCAAATCGCACAAGAGTGGACTAGTTCTACCTATTTTCTGCATTAATCCACAGTACCATTAAAAATACTATTACCTTTCCAAATAATTCCCTTTTTAAAAGACAGACAAGTTACAACAAAGAATTTGCAAATTGATTCACTTGAATTAGGCCAATATCGAAATTTTTTGATTATTTGTCATTACAATGTTTCACTTTCAATGGAAAATGTGATTTATGCCACTACATATTCCAAATTTTAAGAAATCATGACAAAATCAATATTAAATCAATTCAGGGAATTTCATTTTTTTTTATACCCTACACCACATAGTGGTAAGGGTATTATGTCTTTGTGCATTTGTTTGTAACATGGAGAAGGAAACGAGATAGACCCATAGTTACTTTTGAGAACCTTCATAGAATCACTTTCTGAGTCGATTTACGCATGTCAGTCCGTCTGTCCGTCCGTCCGTCCGTCCGTCTGTCCATGTATTCTTGTGAACAAAATATCTTCATCCGATTTCGGGTTAAATGTGCACCAAATATCCACTATCAGTCCAAATTACCTGAATTTTGGCACACCCAACCGAGTTCGGCCTAGAAGCAAGTATATATAATTATAATATATAATTTGGAGAAAATCGGTTCAGATATAGCTATAGCTCCCATATATATCTTTCATCCGATTTGATCTTTAAGTCCCTCACTTTCCTACTATGCACTCCACAACCGTGATATTTGGTACCAGGTATTAGATGGAGCACAGAAATAGCTGTTTTAAATTTTATCGAAATCGGTTCAGATTTGGATATAGCTCCCATATATATCTTCATCCGATTTCGTGTAAATTGACCACCAAATGGCCAATATCAGCCCAAATGGTCCGAATTTTGGCACATGTGACCGAGATTAGCCTTAAAGCAAATACAACAAATTTGGAGAAAATCGGTTCAGAAACAGCTATAGCTCCCATATATATCTTCATCCGATTTCGGGTTAAATGTGCACCAAATGTCCACTATCAGTCCAAATTAACTGAATTTTGGCACACCCAACCGAGTTCGGCCTAGAAGCAAGTATATCAAATTTGGAGAAAATCGGTTCAGATATAGCTATAGCTCCCATATATATCTTTCTTCCGATTTGATCTTTAAGTCCCTCACATTCCTACTATGCACTCCACAACCGTGATATTTGGTACCAGGTATTAGATGGAGCACAGAAATATCTGTTTTAAATTTTATCGAAATCGGTTCAGATTTGGATATAGCTCCCATATATATCTTCATCCGATTTCGGGTTAATTGTTCACCAAATGGCCAATATAAGTCCAAATGGACTGATTTTTAGTACATGGACCAAATTCAGCCTAGAAGCAAGTATATATAATTTAGTGAAAATCGGTTCAGATATAGATATAGCAACCATATATATGTTTCATCCGATTTAGAGTTTTAGTCCCATACATTCGTAATATTCACTCTACAACCGTGATATTTGGTACCAGGTATTAGATGGAGCACAGGAATAGCTGTTTTAAATTTTATCGAAATCGGTTCAGATTTGGATATAGCTCTTATATATATCTTCATCCGATTTCGGGTTAAATGTGCACTAAATGGTCAATATCAGCCCAAACCACCAGTCTAGAAGCTAATACGTAAAATTTGGAGAAACCCGGTTCAGAGATAGCTATAGTTCGTAAAATGCACGATAGAATTAGATAGATTTTGATTTTGTACCAAATATCTCATAGAGCTCTGAAATGCCCTGTATAAACCTTTTTACGAGAGCTCTACTAAATATGCATAGTGGTGTAGGGTATCATATAGTCGGCCCCGCCCGACTTTTGAGCTTTCCTTACTGGTTTTTATATATATCTGATTTTCTTCAAAGTTTGCTCATTCCACATTTTATCAGTATTTGATGAAGTGGAATGTGTTGTTCCACTATGTCTGGAAAATCACGCATATTTAACTATTTTCCAAAAATGATCACATGTCTCATATTAGGTGAAGGAAGAAGTAGATATAATCCTAATCAGGCACAATGTAATATCTGTATCATATTTATTTGAGATGATAAGTAAATAATATTGGTCTACTCTTTCTCTATATTAGAGGCAAGGAGACCACATCAAATATTCTAAGAAGCTTTTAAAAAAACCGATAAAAATCTAAAGGTCTAGTCCTAGGTATAGTTGACAACTAAAACAAGTAACAAAAACAAACAAACAAACAAAAAATGCCGCTCAAATGAAAACCGTTATATGGTGGCTATACGAAGAAGTGGTTGTAATAGTTCTGAAATTCAAATACGAAATTTGAAACAATTTCGGTGGATAATGTCGCAAAAATCATTAAAATACCGAATATATGGGGGTTATATCGGGGCTATACGATATAGTGGACTTATATTGACAATTCTCTTCTAGGAGCTGAAGTACTCACAAGGAACTTCTTGTTTGAATTTTCAGAAAATTCCGTTGAAAAATGTGGCAAAAATCATAAAAATACCGAATATAGGGTGGTACCGTTAATTCTTCCAGTGGGTAAAGTACTTAGAAGGAACTCCTTGTGTGAACTTCCAGGCAATTCTGTTAAAAATGTGGATAAAATATATAAAATATCGAATATTGGTTATATGGGGGCCATACGATATCGTAGACCGATATAGCCCATCTTCGAACTTGACCTGCCTGCACACAAAAGATTGATCTGTGCAAAATTTTAGCTTCCTATCTTAATTCGTTTTGAGCGTGATTACAACAGACGGACGGCCGGGACTAAATCGTCTTAGAATTTTCCGCTGATCAAGAATACATATACTTTGCTAGGTCTACAATTATTATTTCGATGAGTTACAAACGGAATGACGAACATAATATACCCTCCATACGATGTATTGTGGATGGTACAAAAGGCAGTAAGTTCGGCTGAGCCGAACTTTGAATATGTTTGAATATGAAAAAAATTGGAAATTTTCAAAAAAAAAAAAAAATCGTTAAAAATTCTGGTAAAATCATAAAAATATCGGACATAGGGAGTTTCCGTTATATTTGGGTCTTTACAAGGCTAATTTTTTCAAGTACGAAACTTGAAACAATAATGTCGCTAAAATCATCAAAACATCGAAAGTAGAGAGGTACCGATATATGGGGGCTATAAATAAACGTTGACCTATATAAACCATTTTCAATACAAAAAGTCCTGCAGATCAAACACACATTTGAGTAAAATTGTATCAACCTACTTCAATTCTTTGGGAAGCAAGAGTGAATTTCGCAGACATAGCTAGATCGACAGGACATAGCTTTATCGATATAGAATTTTACGCCGATCAAGAATATATATTATTTGTGAGGTCTAAAATGTATATTTCGAGGTATTACAAAACGGAATGACAAATTTAATATGCCCTCTATACTATGGTGGAGGGTATAAAAACAAAAATTGTTTTGAACATTGTCTGGCATACATATTTAGTAATTTTTAAGTTTTTATTATGTGGCTTATTCAGCGGGAACCCCGAAATTTTAGGTATATTGAAAATAAATAAAATATTAGATATTTTGATATCCTGATTTTACGAACCGCCAGTATCAGTTCTGGTCTGGTCTTGATATATCGCGCCAGAATATTTTGCAGTTTAACTCGATATAATTTTAGAGTTTCTGACGTTAAATACATGTCACATTAAAGAGAATCAATTTGACACATGGCTAGTTCCTTTCCTTACAATTCAATTTCGTATTAAAAACCAAAACAGCTTCAGCAAATAATTTTAAATGTTGGCTCGCTGTTTGGCTACATATCTTTAGAGTGTCTGGCTCTGGCAAGAGTGTTTAAAATTGTCGCTAATTTACGTAAACATCTTGTTTCGGTTCCAAGTCTGAAAACATTTTTAATTGCAATTCGCCACAAGGATGAATAAATGTTAAAAATTAAAAACATTATGTTTTTGGCGGCTGTTACTGCCATTGTCTTTGTTACGTCTCGATGTGTGGTTGTTCCTGCTTTCTTGCCTTGTTAGCTTTCCTTTGTGCCAAAAAATTTAGCTTATTATCCTTTTTTGGGGAATTAACTTGGTATAAAATGAAAACATGGCCAATTTCCATGCATCTGTATGGGTGTAAGTGAGCATGTTGTTTTTAGCAGGGCTGTCTTTGTGGCGTTTGCATTTCGAATTGGCCTTCATGTCTTTTTGGGGAGTTGCCATTCAAGTGGTAAGCGAGTTTTTGCTTCTATTGCGAATGGCTTAATTTGGGCTAGCTGGCGGGTTGCGATGGTGAACTTCTTCTACGTCTTTGGCATCGCTTTTGTGTTGTTTTCGGTTGTTTCCTGCTAGTGTCTCAATTTCCGTCTCCTGACATTTGTGCGTTTGTGTTTCTGTTTTTTTCATTTTTTTCGGAGGAACATAATAGCATTCTGTTTAGTTCACTTCAGTTCAGTTGTGTTCTGTCTCCTGTCTGTTTTCATTATTAGTGTTCTTTTGTGGTTAATTAGTGCTTCCATTTTCGCACCATAACAGCATCGTGTCTTGTCTTTATTCGCTGTGCTCCAAAGGGGTTTTCATTGCCACTGGTATTTGTATTTCCATTTTTGTTGCTGTTTGCTGGTCTGCTGTTGGTGATAGCTTTGCAGTTTAGTGAAGCATCCTTTTTATAATGAGCCTTTTCACTTCCGTGTTTTTTTTGGTGGTGGTAATGACTGTATTTCCTGTTCAGTTGTTTTTCGGCAGAGTCTTGTTTGGCAGTGTTCTTGGCACTATGGCAACTCAAAGATTTTCTAGTTGCCTTAACTTTTTGCCAATAACGCTGGTGGTCGTTTGTGGTGGGAAGCATAGACGATTACACAGCTAATAAACATTATTCAAAGTGGGTTTTCAGGGCGAAAGGGTTGGGGGTTTCAGTTTTGAATGGATCTAAATTTTCAACAACAAAAAAAAAATATATATATATATATAATTCAGCCACGGCTGAATGGAACATGAAAACTTCAATTCAGCCACGGCTGATTGGAGGTTTTTCCGTATGGGAAAACTTCAACTTTCCCACAGAGAAAAACTTCAATTCAGCCCCGGCTGGATGGAGGTTATTCATATAGGAAAACTTCAATTCAGCCCCGGCTGAATGGAGGTTTTCCATATAGGAAAACTTCAATTCCGCCTCGGCTGAATAGAGGTTTCCTAGATGGGAAAACTTAAATTCAGCCACCGCTGAATGGAGGTTTCCTGGATGGGAAAACTTAAATTCAGCCACCGCTGAATGGAGGTTTCCTGGATGGGAAAACGTAAATTCAACCACCAGTGAATGGAGGTTTCCTAGATGGGAAAACTTAAATTCAGCCACGGCTGAATAGAGGTTTCCTAGATGGAAAAACTTCATTTCAGCCACGGCTGAAAGGAGGTTTTCCATACTGGAAAACTTCAATTCATCCACGGCTAAATGGAGGTTTTCCAGATAGGAAATATTCAATTCAGCCACGGCTGAAAGGAGGTTTTCCAGATAGGAAAACTTTAATTCAGCCACGGTTGAAAGAAGGTTTTCCAGATGGGATAACTGCAATTCAGCCACGGCTGAAAGGGGGTTTTCCAGACAGGAAGACTTCAATTCAGTCACGGCTGAATGGAGGTATTCCAGATAGGAAAACTTCAATTCAGTTACGGCTGAATGGAGGTTTTCCAGGTAGGAAAACTTCAATTTAGCCTGGCTGAAAGTTGGTTCAACATTTTTCTCATATACTTACACTTTAAGGGCATACTTTTAGGATCTCAATTCGAAATATATTTCATAGTATACTTTTAGGCTGAATTTAATGTTAGTGTGCATATTTTAATCATTCACCCATCACTTTGTTCCCCCATTTTCCAAGTACCCTTCATATGTCTTCCACAACTAAAAGCATATTTGAATGCAAAATACTTGAGACAAGTGAAATAGACAAACGGAACCGAGGCCTTGAAAGGCTCAGCGTTGTATTGTTGTCGCCGTCATTGCCATCACCATCACCAACTCGTCATCAACATCCAACCCGGCATCAGTTATTCTCTGAAGCGCTGCTGAATGTGTTGCATGAGATGTTGCTTGGAGATGGCTCTCATGTCGGTTATTTACTTCGCCCAGCATTCCGCATTGAAATGAAAAATGGCAACGGCAAAGACAAATAATGCAATATAATTAAAGCTTGAATATGTTATTATATTTACTTTTCATTAAATGGCTAAGAAGAATAGAGGAGACAGTCAGTCTCACAGACACTGAGAGCAATGGTAATGAAAGCATCTTTATTTCATTTTCATTGTATATGAAGAAGCCACTCTGACTACCTCCGCCGATTGACTTTGAATGGCAAATGTTGTTGATAATGGTAATGGATATCGCCCTCTCATCATCATCATCATCGACAGCAACATCATCATGATGCCAATATAAAGTGACTGGTATCTAGTATTCATTGAATGCAACGATACGAAAGAGAATAACTAAATTAAAATAAACATATTTGAAAATCGCAGGAGATAGGCTGTTGAGTCTGTCAGAATTGGATGCAACGAAATCTTTGAAAGGAAGTGATGTGAAGGATTTAATTTTCTTTGCAGACTGGCGAAAATCAAATGGGCAAGGTGTAAAAATTGTGTTAGGAGTGGTGTAGGGTAACGAAGCATTGAGATTGCAGGATTTCAAGGTCCCTCATCACCGACATCACAGATTAAAATTCGTAGTATGTTATGCACACACAGGCAATAATTTCTTGAATAAAGTCAAAAAAGAGAAAAAAACAACAACAACAAAATAGTAACAAATAATAAACTTGTAATACATTTGAAATTACATTAAAATTAATTCTTCATTTACCTTAAATGGTGGTCAGGTCTCCCGACTTAATGAAATCGTTAAAAAGGTTTTTGCAAAAACCTATTATTTTTACATGAAGTCCCTGACGGGTATACTTAAAAATCTATTATTTTTGAATGAGGCTTTTTCAGAAGGATCTTAACTTTTTTTCGAAAGGACATTAGAAATTTGTATAAAACACCCTTACCCTTGTCCTGGAAGCCGATAAAAACACAAAAATTCACTAAGATGTCCTTTAAAAAAATAAAAACAAAAATTTGCAAGGGATATGTATGAAGGGGATCGAAGTTTTTTAATTCTTAAGAATATTGAAACCTTTGACCCCTATAGCAACTCTTAGTTGCTGTTGTCTGGTCCCTTCTTAAGTACGTTAAGGCTATAAGGACGGGAACAACTTGCAATAGAAGAGTAATTTCAAAATAATCCAGGATTTTTGTATGTCATTTATGTTTGGGAAGACTGTAAAAAAATTGTAAAACATCGACGATTCATGGCCGGGTAAATATTTACAGAAATAATTTAAAAGCCAATAAAGAAGTGTGAAAACTTTGGCAGGGCCGACTATATCATACACACTATGCGTATTTAGTAGAGCTACCGTAACAAAAAAGTTTATATTGGGAATTCATGTGAAGTAGATCATACCAACTATGAACCATATTTGAATGCGTATCATGGCTTTAGAGTAGTCACAATCTGGGAATTATATCCAACTCTGAATCGATTTTCTACAAATTTGACGGGGGATTTTTACTACCAAATACCAGAGGGAGTGGACCGATATATTACATCTTAACACCAGACCTTGGGTTAATATAAATATTGGGATGTGTGAAATTTGAAGACAATCGGACTCTTACATTACATTTTATGAGAGTTGTAATTATTCAAAATTTTGATCATTTGTGGGGGAGGTACTTGATGGAGTGGGCCGATATTGTCCATCTCCGAAGCCGATCTAACTCTTCTAACTCTTACATTACATTTTATGAGAGTTGTAATTATTCAAAGTTTTGATCATTTGTGGGGGAGGTACTTGATGGAGTGGGCCGATATTGTCCATCTCCGAACTCGATCTAAGTTTGACAATAATATTAGGATGTACCAACTTTGGATCAAATCGGATACTTCCTTCGAAAGTTATCGTGCGCACCAACCAGACAGATAGACGGACGGACATCGTTAGATTGATTCCAAATGTTCTGAAACGGATTTTGACCAAAGAGACCTAGGGTCTAAAACCGATATTTCGACTAGGCACGTTTTGACCGTATCAAATGATATATACCCTCTGTAGCCATATGGCTGAGGATAAAAAACATTAATTGGAGCAATATATATACCGGACCGAGTTTCACCAAATGGTAAAATCCGGTTGAATATGAAAAAAAAAAACTATTCAGTTTGGGCTTAAATGGTGAAAAATAACCGTAAATCGGATGAAGATATATAACGAAGCTATATAAAAATCTGAACCGATCTCGATCAAATTTGGTAGAGGTATTTTCGAGCTGTATTTGATGTCCGGTATCAAATATCATTATTGTGGAGTGCATATTATGCCTGTGAGGGAGTTTAATACCAAATCGGATCAAGCATTTATATGGGAGCTATAGCTTGATTCTAGGCTGAACTCCGTCGGAAGTGCCAAAATTCATTGTATTTTGTCTGATATAAGTCATTTGGTGCACAAAAAATATGAAATCGGATAAAGATATATATGGGAGCTATATCTAAATCTGAACGGCTCTCGACAAAATTCTATAATCTTATTTCTGACTTGTATCTGATATCTGGTACCAAAGATTATTGTTATCATGAATGTGCATATCATGAATGTGAAGACCAAAGATTATTGATGTGAAGTGCATATTATGCATGTGAAGGACCAAATCGGATAAAACATATATATTTGACGTACTTGCTTCCAGATTGAATTCGGTTGGATGTGCCAAAATTCAGGTCTTTTGGACTTAAATTGGCCATTTGGTGCACAATTACCCAAAATTGGTTGAAGATATATGGGAGCTATATCTAAATTTGAACCGATTATCGCCAATTTCAATAGGGCGTCCTTGGGCCAAACAACTCTTGTTTGGAAAATTTCATCTCAATCAGATAATAAAGGCGACCTGCATTTTGTTGACGAAAATACATGGACCGACTCGGAAAGTGATTATATGAAGATCCTCAAAAGTAACTTTGGGTCTAACTCGCTTTCTTCTCAATGTTAAAAGCAAATGCACAAGGATATAATACCCTTACCAGTATGTGGTATAGGGTATAAAAATTCCATGATTTGCGTCTGAGAAGATCTTGAAGGAGTAAATAAAAAAATTCATGGCCTTTGTGTTGGAGGGCCTTAAAGAAATATTTCTAAAAACCCATTAAATATATTTTTTTAATCTCGGAAATACCTTGAAATAATTTTTTCTAAAAAATCATTGATTTTTTATGGAAGACTTTAGAATTTGTTTTAAGAAAATATCAATGTTTAACCGGGGAGGACTTGTAAAAAGTAATTTTCAAATCTTGGGAAGACTTTCGTGAACATATTTCCCAAATTTTTTCAGAATATTCCAGAAGGAAATAATTAAATATTTACGATTTTTATTGAGGAAGACATTAAAAAATCCCAGTTTTATCAGGGAAGACCTTGTAATAATTAATTTAAGTGAAATTCAATATTTTTGTCCAAGAGTAGAAATATTTTAAAAAATACGTAATGTTTGAATGTTAAGATGTAAGAAAATCCAAGAGTTTTTCTGGAAATACATTGATTTTTTAATCTTGGAAAGGAAGTGTTTTTAAAACTTAAAAGACAAACTGAGGTGGTAAATTTTCGACATCAAAACATTGTCCGAGAAATTTTGAAAAATTAATATAATTTTATATATCCAGGAAAGCTGGAAATAAAAAGATTACAACGATCCAAACATTTCTGAGAAAAAGGTCTAAAAATATTGGCATCTAGTCAGGGTTGGACAGACATATTTAGATATACAAAAAAACCACTGTACGGCGAAGTTATTCCTTTTCTGCAACCCAGAAATCTGTATTTTTTTCAAATTTCTCCCATTTCCTATATATATATTTAATTTCTCAGTACTATTTTTTAGGACGATCACTATGGACAAGAGACATATGCAGATATTAACACTTGCATGGGCTTGGTATAATCTGACAAAGTAGTAGCTCTCCCCATCCATATACCATAGCTGCCAAAAAAGTCCTTTCGACCCGTCACAGCAAAAACACAATTTTAGCTAATATTTCCCATGTTTATCTTTTATTATCTTTGCACAAATATTATTCCAATTACCACCAAATTTAATTACCTCTATTATTCTAGTATTAACAAAATATAAATAATAAACATAAAAAATTATCATTAAAATAAATTCAACAGCTAATGAGATATTAACCGGTGCAAAAAAAAAAAAAAAAACAAACAAACTTATTTAATTTGTTAATGCAGCTTAACGGCAAACATGCAGGGTAATTACAACAACATTAGCAAAAAAAACACGCACACACACCAACAACACCTGAACTAATTTTATTTGTTGTTTACTACCATAACGACTAACACAGTTTCACAGTTGCGTTAATTTGATTGTAATAATTAAATGATTTTATATTCATTGCTGTTGTTGTTGTTAGTTTTTGCTGTCGTTGGTGCTTCCCTGCCACTGGCGATAAATGGATTTTTGCTAACTTTGGCAAAAATTAAATTAAAAACTTTTTTTATAACAGTAGCAAAACACCAACACCAATAAGAAACCTAAGCAATTTACCTGCCTATGCAGCTGATGATATTCATGGACATAAATCAAGCATAACTATTTTGTGGTGGTGTTCCTAATGGGCTGAGGGTGGAGGGGTGTACCGCACAAAACCATAACTTCTAAGGTAGAAACAAGCAACAGTTGCTAATTGAGAAATAAAGTTCTTGTGAGAACGCCATGGACTATTTAATGTTCGAGGTAGGTGAAGTGGAACAATATGAGCGCTATGAAATTGCGACTGCGAACGAAATAAGTATCAACGACGCACATTTTGAATGTTTACACCTCCACCACATGAAAACTTCACTTGTGGCAAAATCGGTTGCCTTCAAATCCCTAAAATTTGGAATATACGTTATATTCACGAGATGGGCTAATCTACCCAAAAAGAAGCAGAAATATCAAATAGTAACAGATATAAAAATGGAACAACATTTAATATTTCTTTGAAAAAAAGGACATTTATTTTTGAAAGAAAATTTCGACAGAAACCTATAATTTCTGCAAATTAGAATGCCTTCGAATTAACAGATATTTGACGATCTTGGATACTTAAAAAAAAGTAGAAAACTCTTAAATTGAAATTGTTTGAAATTTTGTATTTTTAAGGGATACCAAACTATCAGACGGAAAGTTGACTATACAGGGTAAGATAAAAAAACTGCAACAAAGTCAAGAGCCATAATTTTTCATTTTTTTTATTTGTTCGAACTGGTCAACTTTGGGACGAATTATGGCCTTTAAACGGCCAATGAAATCGTCTCACGCTGCCCGAATGTTGCTCTGTGGTAGTTTGGCCCATTCCCAGCAAAGCGCTTGCTTTTGAAGTGATCGACACTTTGGTATTTTTTAGCGCCAACCTTGCTTTCCAAAATACTCCAGACACAAAAGTCCAACGGATTGGTATCCGGAGATTTTGGTGACCATTGTGCGTTGGACATGAAGCAAGGAACCTCATTTTGTAACCATTCTTGGGTGGCGCGTGCTGAGTCCTGTTGGAATGTCCAAGGTCTGCGGCCACAATGTTTGCGTGCCCAAGGCTTTAATACATCCTCAGAATATTTTTGCGATAATATTCGTCATTTGTTCTGATGCCACGGTCAATTAATACGAGCGGAGAGCGACCATCGGCTGTTATGGCGGCACACACCATCACCATGGCCGGCGCTTGGATTCTGTTGGCCAACCGAAGCTGCACATTTTCAGCTGACCTCTATGGCAAGTAAACACGATCATTTTGTTTGTTTACAAACTGCTGAACAACGAATGTTTTCTCATCGGAGAAAACCAAATTCATCAGTTCACCACTTTCGGCCAAGCGAAGCAATTCGTTAGCTCTTTTGAGTCTATTTTCTTTCTGTTTCGGTGTAAGTTCTTACACTTTTTGGAATTTCAATGGCTATACACCGAGCCATTTTTCAATATTTGCCGAATGGAATGTTGCGATATGTTCAGCTCACGAGCAATTTTTCGGCCACTGCGACATGGGTTTCGGTAAAGTCGCTTCTTTACTTTTCGAACAATTTCTGCTGATGTTGCTATTTTCTTCCGTCCACTTCCTTGACGTCCGGCTACCCTACCAGTATCACGGTAACGAGCGCTGGTACGAGTCACAAATGATTTATTCACATTTAAATGCTGGAGTGCTCTAACGATAGCCACTTGTGGTTTTCTAGCCAAATATAAAGAAATCACACTATCACGCACGATTTCCATCACGAATAAAATTTTTTCTAGAAAATTTTCGCAAAATGCTTTTTTACCCTTGTAAACAATATAATGGGCTGACAATGGTATAATTTTATCAGCTGTCAGACGAGTGGCTTAGAAACGACAGCAGTCTGAATTTGGTTGCAGTTTTCTCATCTCACTCTGTATATCAACCCTTGATCAATTGAACTAATTACCACCGAGTCGACAGCTGCCTAAGGATATGTCAATAAACCCCATAGCGATCGGGCCTTTGTTTCATCGCCACCGTTTTGCTGACCACTGCAAAGTCGATGTTCCAAAGGGATTTTGTCTTGTTGTTGGTAAGGAATATCGGTAAGCTGTTTCGATTCGCTTAAATTCGTCAGTACCACAGCAACACTTCCCGATATTTCTCATCTTTTGTTCAATATTTAGGTGTTCCAAAGAAAATTCGCTTTGCTGTTTCACAGAACCTTCGGACTGCGTTTAATTAACCCGCAGGTTCTTTGTTTTTATACCGTCCACCCTAATATGGAGGATATATTATGTTTGTCATTCCGTTTGTAACACCTCGAAACATACATTTTAGACCCTGCAAATATATATTTTTCATCAGCATTCTATTTCGATTTATGTCCTTTAACTATACCTCCATATATTTGGCTTTTTCATTATTTTGGCGACTTTATTCGCCGGAATTATTTCAAATATCGTATTTGTAGTTCGTTAAGGATACTAAATCTTGTGACGTATATCTTGTGACATATAACGGTAGCTCCCTGTATTCGGTATTTTGATATTTTTGTGACATTATTTACGGGAATCTTATAAAGTTTCGTAGTTGAATATTATAATAGCCTATGAAAAAATTTGCCTATGCAGGTCCCCGTCTTCGAATAGACCCCAATATAGCGGTTTTTTATGATTTTAACAGTAAAAAATCTTAACATTTCTTCCAAATGACAAAGGGATTTGAAAATTCATCCAATCCACATTTTTCACAAGAACTTCCGTTCGCAGTCCGATAGAAGCTCCAGTTTGTTTTTAAAGGAGCATATGTTTGTGTGAAGGTTACTCATGAGCATCTGCTCGGTGCGCTTTTCAGAAGGGCATCGTTTGGTTAGCCGATAGAACTCCCCCTTTGGCTTACTTGTTTCAAATTGTCAATAAAGTCCCAGAAATTGTTGTAGTCTTAGGGTTGATAGTTTAAAATCACAACAGGTATAGCCAGTCCAAATTAGTGTTTCCCTCCTTGTCCAATTTCCCAAACTAGTTGGTAAAAATTTTCCATTTAGGTTTCATTCATAGAAAATATGGAATTTTTCTTTTAATGTCGCTCCAGAATTATCTTAAAATGTGATCGCCCAATTATTTATATTTTAAAGGTGCAGGAAGCTGGTAGTTATTTGATATTATGGGTCCGCAATGGGTATTGGACCAGGTTTCGTGATGCTTAGGGCCTTGTCCACATACAGAACAGAAAACAGCTTTGGATGATAATATCCTTAGCTGATGGGGATCATTTGCATAATCCAAAGTAATGGTCCTTCTTGTCAGCCTTTTTCCTGCAAAATATCACTTCACTCTTCTGCGCCATGTAGGGTACCAACATACAAAGGTGAATAACTCCTTAATAAACCGTATAGATGAAGTTAAAACGAAAAAAGTGCCTAAGGAAAATAAGGAGAAACATTTACTCATTTTGATCAACCCCTTCCTCCACAACATCTCTATGTGATTATCGAGCGAGAGAAAAGTTTCAGACAAAGGTAGGCAAAAAATAAACAACAAAAACGACCCTCGAGAAGTAGGGAAGGCTAATGAAAGTAAATAAACAACTAATGAAGAAACAAACGTTATCCATAGGTTAAGGTGAGGTGGGCGCCATCAAACTGCCTCCAGAGAGCATTACAATGATGATGCCGATTTTAATGGTTATTTTGATGTTTCTTTTTCGATGATGCCTACTAAACATTTAAAAGTCTACTTCAAATATTTTTCCTTGAAGCACTTTTGCTCCTGCTGTTGTTTTAGTATAAAATTATTGAACATTAAGACTAAGATGAAGACAAACTAAAGTTTTACAATACTTTTGCGAAGTAATAAATTTTTATTACTTTTGTGGTTTTTCGGGGCTGTAGTCATTTATTTATTTATATTTTACTTGTTAGTTTTGTAACTAACATTTCGCAACAAATAGACATATATTTTTTGTTTGGTAACTGGACATCATGGTCATCAATTGGAGTAAATTAAGAAGAATAGCATTGTGGTCAGTGTAATAGAAATACGAAAAATAGAAATTTATTTTTTCTCGTTAGATAAGAAAAATTGTTAACCAATTAAATTTTATCATCCCATCATCTTGTTGGCCTTTTCGGACATTTTAATAGGAAATTGAAAGATATGTTTAATTGTTTGGCAATAAAATTTGATGCCCAAGACAATGTTATTTTTTTATTGTTATTTGTAAAGGGATATGTTTTTAAATAAATTACTGTAGATACTTCGAAGGATATTAAGAATGAAATAAAATTATTGAAAATATTGATTGCTAGGCATTCTTAAATGGTGGTTTTATCAACCAACTAAAATAGATATAAAGCCCATTTTTTGAAGAATTAAGGACACACAAAAGGCTAGTTTACACATACCGTTAGAGTCTTTTGTAAAGTGGCTTTTCCACATTTATTTATAGCATACTAGTCTACTTAGTTATATTACTTTGGGTGTAATAATTTGTATACCTTCCACAATAGCATGGAAGGTATATAAAGTTTGTCCCTCCGTTTGTAACACTTCGAAATATAAATCTTAATTTAAGTAAAATTATTCACCGGCACCGTATTTAAACACCATGACAAAAATTACATTTAGGTCCATGTCTTCCTAGAGACCCCAACAATAACGTTAAGCACCTACAGTCGATATATTTATTATTTTAGCAGTATTTATCAAAAGGATTTCTTGTACCTTACACCATATAATGGTAAGGGTACTATGTCTATGCAAAAATAGACCCATAGTTACTTTTGAGGATCTTCATAGAACCACTTTCTGTGTCGATTTTTGCATGTCAGTTCGTCTGCCCGTCCGCCCGACCGTCCATGTATTTTTGTGAACAAAATGCAGGTCGCAATTACTATCCGATTGAGATGAAATTTTCCAAACAATACAGGGTGACATAAAAAACTGCAACAAAGTCAAACGCCACAAGTTTTATTTTTTTTTTAATTTTTGTATGAAAGCATAAAATGTCGGAAATAGCATCGAATTTTAAAATCAGTTTAAATTTTTTCGAATTGGTCACCTTTGACACGAATTATGGCCTTCTAATGGCCAATGAAACCGTCACACGCAGCCCGAATGTTGTTCTGCGGTATTTTGTCCCATTCCCGGCGAATCACTTGCTAGAGGTGATCGACACTTTGGTATTTTTTAGTGCCAACCTTGCTTTCCAAAATACTCCAGACACAATAGTCCGACGGATTGGTATCCGGAGATTTTGGTGCCCACTGGAAATGAGCTGGAAATGAAATGAGGAACCGATGGTGCTGAGTCCTGTTGGAATGTACAAGGTCTGCGGCCAAAATATTTGCGTACCCAAGGCTTCAAGAATATTTTCGCGATAATATTCGGCATTTATTCTGATTTCACGGTCGATTAATACCAGCGGAGAGCGACCATCGGCTATTATGGCGGCCCACAATATCACTTGAGCGCTTGAGTTCTAGTGGCCAATCGAAGGTGCAAATTTTCAGCTGACCTTTTTGGCAAGTAAACACGATAATTTTATTTGTTTACAAACTGCTGGATAACGAATGTTTTCTCACCGGAGAAAACCAATTTCGGGAGTTCACCACTTTCGGCCAAGCGAAGGAACTCTTTGGCTCTTTTGAGTCCATTTTCTTTCTGTTGCGGTGTAAGTTCTTGCAGTTTTTGGAATTTCAATGGCTTTAATATGTTCAGCTCAGCCATTTTTCGGTCACTGCGACGCGGGTTTCGATCAAGTCGCTTCTTTACTTTTCGAACCATTTCTGCTGATGTTGCTTTTTTCTTCCGTCCACTTCCTTGACGTCGGGTTATGCTACCAGTATCACGGTAACGAGCGATGTTAAGAGACACAAATGATTTATTCACATTTAAATGCTGGAGTTCTGCAACGATAGTTACTTGTGGTTTTCCAGCCAAATATAAAGAAATCACACTATCACGCTTGAATTCCATCACGAATAATTTTTTTTCTGGAAAATTCCCACCAAAATGCTTTTGTACGCTTGTCAAATGTTTTATCAACCTACTCTAATTTGTTCGAAGCTAGAGTTATTTCTACAGACGGGCGGACAGACAGACGGTCATCGTTAAATCGACATAGAATTTTATGTTGATCAAGAATGTATATATACTTTATGGGGAAGTTAAGAAAAATCATCACTTTCAGTCTTTTCTTTTAGTACCCTTCACTATAAAGGAATGAAAACCTTAAAAAATATGTTCGAACGCACGGTTTTGAATATGTTTCACAATTCTTTTTTTTTTAATTGCTAACAATGTTTTTGGGCAATGAGGTCGTGAAATGTGTTAAAACACACGAAATATACCAATTTAAAATCAATTTCGTTGGGAAATCTTTTAAAATACTTGAAATTTGGCGGTGTATAGAGTCTATACCAAAACGTGAAGAGATTTCGATGTTTTTAGCTTGGAGTTGAAATAAGAATTTTAAAGTTGAAATATTGATTTTTATACCCTACACCACAAGGTGGTCAGGATATTATGTCTTTGTGCATTTGTTTGTAACAGGCAAAAGGAAAAGAGATAGACCCATAGTTCCTTTTGATGATCTGCATAGAATCTTCGACTCGAACATTCTGAGTCGATTTATTCATGTCAGTCCGTCCGTCTGTCCGTCTGTCCATGTATATTTGTAAACAAAGTACAGGTCTCATTTATTGCCCGATCCAGATGAAAATTTGCACAGATCATTTGCTTGGCCCAAGCACGAACCCTATTGCAATGGAGATAATCGGTCAAAATTTAGAATAGCTCCCATATATATCTTCGTCTTATTTGCCTTTTATAGTGCACCAAACGTCTAATATTTGTCTTAATGGGATGGAATTTAGAACTTACGACCGAATTAAGTCTGGAAGCTAGTGTGTCAAATTTGGTGAATATAGGTTCAGATATAGCCATAGCTCCCATATATATAGTTCATCCGGTTTGTTATATTTGTTACCCACTGCCATATTATGCACTCCGTAACAAAGATATTCAAGGAAATATATCAAATACAGCTCAGAAATATCTTTGCCAAATTATATCGAGATCGTTTCCGATTTGGATATAGCTCCCATAAATATATATTTATCCGATTTTAAATTATTTGTGCACCAAATGGGCAACACATGTCTGAATTTAAAAGATACAAATGCTTCGGCATATTTAGTCCTTTGAACTTTAAATTATAATTATAATCATGGCGTGTATGACTGAATTCTCCCATAAAAACTTTTAATTGTTGTGTGGAGCTCTACTAAATTAGCAAAGTGGTGTAGGATATCATAAAGTCGGCCCCGCCCGACTTTAAGACTTTCTTTACTATTTTTTTTTTTTTTTTTTTTGATAAATGTAGTCAGATTCCTAAAAATACCTAAAATAAGGTGGGAACATTATGGAGCTAATATATTAAATCGCAAGAAATTGTATCCTAAATACAATTATTAAAAATGTTAGGAGGAGGTCAATCCTCCAAAATTTATTAGGATCACCACAGATCGTGATTATAGGGATCACCTCCTTCAATTTTATGTCGATTACGAATGTAAACTTTAAACGTTCCTATTATATAGAGGTTTATAAAAATCTTATAAGAGAAACCATGCCATGGAAATATTTCCAATTTTTTCAAAAAGATTTAATAATCCCTTGTGATCTTCCAAAACATATTGGACATTTTTTCATTGCACCCAGATGATGCACACGGACTTTTATTATGGGTTCAATTAAATTTCATAAATTATTAGCTTTCATATGGACACCAATTAAAAAAGTTCATCTCCTCGGCATTAGATATGCTCATGGACACATGCTTTCCAAAAAACAAGTGTTTTTTATTCAGCAAGCAATATAAAAAGCATATGCGTTTCTAATTGTTGCACAAAATTTGTTTCAGAACAGTAGGCACATCACGAATTTGGCTTCTATGACAAACAACTGCTGCAATGTCAGTGACCGACCACATATGGGTTTCAACCAAAACAAAACATGGTACCACAAACAAATTAAAAAAAAATCGAAAAACTCATGTGCAATTTCCAAACTTATTTAGTATGCCTTACCAATATCCTTCTAACCAATAAAATAAATGTATACCAAATGCTAAGCTAAAAAACTCAATGAGAAGAATACACAAAATACAAATCTGCAACCAGATTGTTTTGACACATTTGCAATTGTGAGGAGAATTGGAAATGATATGCCAATTGTCATAAAAAAAACATAAACGCATGATAAGGTCTTATCTGGTCAATGACGAGTATGGAGGGTGGATGGTTTATGCTTGTCGCCATTGTCTTCAATGGCAATGTTTTCTTCGATTTTTTTATTATTGAAGTTTTACTTGAAATTGGGGTTTAAAGATTCCTATCATCCACCCCCCTTGAAAGTGCAACTGTTTTTTGACCATTTTTATGGGTATTTTCATATTTGATTTGATTTCTTCTTCGGCGATGTTATCAAAGTCGTGAGCCAATTCTGATGACTTCAACTTCAAAGGGGGTTATAAAATATTGCTGCGAGACATATTAATGAGTATCATAAATTATCATTGGCTAGAGGGGGGAGGATTGTGACCAGTTTGGTTGTCCTTTTTTGAAAATATCTTACAGAGCAAATCTGCTCATAACTTTTTCATTGTTTTTTTTTTTCTGTCTGTGCTGTTGCATAAACAAGAAGTGATAAATTTAATGTCATTTATTATACCGTGACGATGACTACAATATTGTTGTTGAACATTTATAATATTGTCTCTACTGGCAGACATCATCATATTATTGGCTGACGGGTGAGACAGGTGACGGATTTTTCTTAATTAGCCCAGAATGAATGTTTCTGAAAATTAAAACGAGAATCAGCTTCTCAAAGAGTATTTGGGTGGTCACACAGGATCTAAAAATTTTGGGTCCAATTTTAAGAAGTCTAGTGTACAATGGTTGTCATTTAAAATACATTCTAAAGACAGAAAATTAAACAAGTAAACACTACTAACCAAATACAAAAATAGAAGACAACTGCGCGAACATTTCCGCTTATCGATGTTTAAGTTCGACCCAGTCGAATTAAACATCCTTTTAACTCGCCATATCACAGATAATTCTAATTGAAAATTGGATTGAAGTCTGTAAACCCCCAAAATCATATGGCATTAGACCTACATAAAATAAACCAAGTCCTTTATAGGTGTCAAAAAGGATAACAGTTAGATTTAGTGGTTGTAATCTGCTTTTCCTGCCAATTTTACAATTTTTCTTCGCAAAGAAAAACCTATCTACATACAGGGTGAGATAAAAAAACCACACCAAAGTCAAACGCCATAATTTTTACATTTCTTTTTTAATTTTATTGAAGGAAAAAAGGCAAAATATATCGGAAATGGCAATCAAATTGTTGTTTTCCAGCCAAATATAAAGAAATCACACTGTCACGCTTGAATTCCAGCACGAATACTTTTTTTCTGGAAAATTCCCACCAAAATGCTTTTGTACGCTTGTAGAAATGACAGCAGTTTGGTTGGTTGTAGTTTTTCATCACACCATGTATAATGGATGCTATTTAAAATATATTCTATAGATTAAAAAACTATACAATATATAAGTAACAAGTAAGGAAAGGCTACAGTCGAGCGGGGCCGACCGTTGAATACCCTACAACACTATAATAAACAATACAGTTTATATAGGCGAGATACTCGAAAGAATTCCACAAGATATTGTGACAAATAATAAAAGAAAACCATTAGGTTTCGTTCTCTAATTTTCGAATAATAGCAACTTAAACTAATTTGCTCATTTCCAATTTATTGGTAGATGTTGCACGTAAATGGTCTTCCTAGATCTGGAACCAATATTTCCCAAAGACCTATAATCTCTCAGAAGTGGTTTTTGACTGAAACGCATCTATATGAGATACAGACATTTGACATTTGATCAGCGTTAACGAAATAGTCAGAAGTGCGTCTTTCCTGTATTTGTGAATTCTCCAAAAAGTCACTGGAATGGACATTTTCGAATTTTGTCTACAAAAGTTGGCAAACTATTTCACATATTGAATATTTTTGAATGGCCATCCAAAACTGCTTGGCTTTTGCAATGTCCGGTAACCCCCATTCAAATATGCGTGAGGATCGGGCGATAATTACGACCTGCTGACAATTTTGCAGTTTTTTGGTCCATTTCAACCCCTAAATATATGGCGATCATCTCCAAAAAGAGTAGGCTTCTATTCTGACCCTCATCTTATCCCCATGCAAAATTTCGTAAGTATCGGACCATAAATGCGATCTGTATATGATATCCTGATATCCTAACTACTTCTGTAGAAATATTACCAAATGTTTAATTCAAAATGAAAATATGCCAAAAAAATATGACAAAATTGAAAAAATATGAGAAAATGTTACAAAATCAATATTTTTATGTTTAGAGAGATATTTTTATGCGATTTTTTAGACGTTTTTTCTTTCCTGCCAAGAGGCCTTAATGAGAACTGTCGAAATCAGTTCAGCCGTTCTCGACATATAAGAGATCTTTCATGCATATCTTCTTTGATAGACATATATATCACACATATTTTGCTATATATCCGATTTGTTGGATGTTAACATCAATGTAAAGGTCAGAAGTAACCTTGTCATGGCTTTGTGATTTCGACGGGATTTAAAATATTCACGGTTTAATGAAAAATTTTGAATTTTTTCAACACAAAAGATATGGTCTATTTTACCCGCTAAATATTATCCGATGACCACCCAAATTGGTAGGCTTCTTCCCCGCCCTAAACTCTAGCTACATGCGAAATTCCTCGTCGATTGGTCTATAATTGCGACCTGTATAGCTACTGCAAAATCCGACATTTTTTCAGTATTTGGTCCATTTCAACCCCTAAACATTTGGCGATCATCTCCAAAAGAAATAGGCTTCTATTCTGACCCTAACCCCACCTTCGGGCAAAATTTCGTAAGGATCGGGCCATAATTGCGACCTGTAGCGTGATTACAAATTAACATGGACAGACGGACAGACGGACGGACGGACATACATAGCTAGATCGACTCAGCTCGGCGAGCTAGGAAGATCCATATATACTTTCCTATATGGGAAACCAATATTTCGAGGTGTTACATAAATTCTGGCCCAATCAAACTTATAATACCCCCAACACATAGTGTTGTAGGGTATAAAAACCAATAAGGAAATAGTCGGGCGGGGCTGACTATATGATAATGCGCATGGTATTTAGTAGAGCTCCGTAACAAAAATAGTACCAAACAAGTAAAAAAGCTGTAAGTTCAGCCGGGCCGAACTTTGAATACCCTCCACCATTTGGTACAATTTGGCAATTTTCAAAAAAAAAAATAATAATAATAATAATAATAAATAAATAAATAAATCCGTTAAAAATTCTGGTAAAGTCCTAAAAATACCGAATATAGCCCTATATATAAGTCTATACGACGACGTGGACCTGCATAGGCGAAATTTGAAACAATTCCGGTAAAAAATGTCGCTAAAATCATCAAAATACCGAATATCGAGGGGTACCGTTAGATGAGGGCTATACGAAGACATGCACAGACAATTTTCTTTCATAGGCTGTAGTATTCATTTTGAACTTCAAATACCAAATTTGAAACAATCAAGGTGAATAATGTCGCTAAAATCATGAAAATACCGAATATCGGGAGTTAGTATTATATCGGGGCTATACCAAAACGGGGACCTACATGGCTCATTTTCAATACCAAAATTCTGCACACATAATACACATTTGAATAAAATTTTATCATTCTACTTAATTTCGTTCGGAAGCCATAGTAATTTCCACAAACGGACAGAATTAGAATTTTATTCTGATCAAGAATATATATATATATATATATATATATATATATATATATATATATATATATATATATATATATATATATATATATATATATTCTTGATCAGAATAAAATTCTAATTCTGTCTAATTCTGTATATATATATATATATATACATATATATATATATATATATATATATATATATATATATATATATACTTTTTGCGTTCTAAAATGTATATTTCGAGGAATGATAAACTTAATATACACTCCACACTATGGATAAGTTCAAAAAATTGTATTGTGTTAGACATTGATGTTCTCTGGAATGCGAGAACCGATTTTGTTTCTGTAACCTTTTTAGAAAAGCTGACATCAATATCCAGGTTTATATTTCTAAATGGACCCTGTATGTGTATTAATTCACAGCTATTTTTATCCATTTATTTCGAAACATGTATTCCAAAAATAATTCAGTGCGAAGATGACTGACTGACTGTTTCAATGCCCAGGCGAAATGGTTGAATCTATAATCTTGAATCGGTTGTAAGATCCTTCTTCTGTTTACAATTTCGCCCCAGAGAAAACTTATATCTACATATATGAATAAAAAAATAAATTGTGTTAGTAATTGATGTTCTATATTATGTGGAAATCGATTTTGCTTCGGCAACCTTTTCAATGTAAGCTGACATCAATACTAAGGTTTATATATACATATAATTAAAAAAAGTTGTATTGTGTTAGTCATTGATATTCTCTGGAATGCGTGTACCGATTTTGATTCTACAATCTTTATATGAAAGGTGACATTAATACGAAGGTTTGTATCTATAAATGGTCTCTATATGTGTTTTAATTCACAGCTATTTTAGTTCCTTTATTTCGAAACAAATATTTTAAAATATGTCAGTTCGGAAGTGACTGACTAATAGATTCAAGGGACAGGTGAAACGGTTTAAAGTAGAATCTTGAAATTTTGCAACATCCTGGGTATGCAAGGGTGTGATAATGCTGGCTTTTCGGAAATTCGAACTATAAGTGCACTAAAAGGTATTAAAAATTGAACCGATTGTATCGAAAAATGGTTCGAGATAGAATTCTGAAGGATTCTGATGTACTAAAGTTTTTTTTTTTTTTTTTTTTGGAAATTGACACTTAAAATACTAAAAAGCTATGAATTTGGTACCATTTAGAATTATGTGAACGTACTAAGTGTTAAAGGTTGAAATTTCAATGTGATTTTTGAAATATATGCCAAAGTAGTACGGAAATACAGCATTTGGTGTTTAGAGAAGTAATAGAGTTGGAGATCAAAAATTTGGTATTGCGATAATTGTGTGTGCGTGATACATGAAGGCGAGAATGGAATTACAAACTAAAACAAGTTAAAAAAGCAATAAGTTATGGGCCGAACCCAGACCTAACACACATCTGACTAAAATTTAATCAACCTACTTTCGTTCGAAAACTGGAATGATTTCCACAGATGGACGGATATTGCTAAATCAACATAGAATTTTATGTTGATCAAGAATATATACTTTGTGGGGTCTAAAATTTCTCATTTCGAGGTGTTACAAACTTAATTTACCCTCCATACTATGGTGGAGGGTATAAAAGGACGAAATGGTATAACATTTCGTGTTTGGGGAAGGGTAATAGATAGCTTAAACTGAGATCCACCAAAACTAAGAAGTAAGCAATGTCAACATTTCGGACGGATCCGACCCTATAATACCTCACAACACTGTAATTTACGGCTAACTTTCTGTTGATGTGATATCCTTGGAATTGAATGACAAAATTCCTAAAAATAATTGCACATATAATTGGTCTACTTAAAAATTGTTCTAAGTCGAACTTCAGTCAAACCTCCCAACAGTGGACAACGACGGGCGACCGAAATTTGCCCATTGTAGGGAGGTGTATGTCGATCTGCTTTTGTTATATTTTGTTAAATAAATCAAATTTTTTATGTAACCTCCCACAGCCGGACACCTCCTATGGACAAATTTCGGTCGACCGTCGTTGTCCAGTGTTGTGAGGTTTCACTGCATTTCGAATAATATTTAAGAAGACCAATTATGTGTACAATTATTTTTAGGAATTTTGTTATTCTATTCCAAGAGTATCAGTCGACCGTAGCTCCCTACTGTTGGAAGGTTTCACTGTATCAACGTTCTTTCTCTAAATGTTGGTTTTTATGTAAGTAATGTGCGCATTTCCAACGTAAAATCAGCTGTTTTGATTATTACTTCCCCTTTCGAATAATTCTCATAGATTCGGGAGAAATATTTTACAAAAACCTACGATCACGAAAAATTTAAAGAATTAAAGCGAGCCGTCCACTGCAAAAATTGAAGATTCCTTCATTGTTGAAATAATGGCAAATAGTCATGCAAAAGGATTATTTTAACAGGAGGCATGAGATCATGCAAAATTGTGTAGCAATTGCCCTATATTTACGCCCCTGTCATGCTAATGGCAATTAAAACCTGTATTTTCAAAAAATTTAATTATTTTGCTATATCTCCGATATTTGGATATGTACCTTAATGAAATCAACATCAATGTAAAAGCCTGAAGTGAACCTTTTAGATTTTGGTGGGATGTTACTTTCACCATCAAAATTATTTGCGATTGCAACGAAATTTTGGTCCTCTAAATGTTATCTAATGGCCATCCAAATTTGTAGGCTTCTCTAACCCCATGAACAATTCCGCGTAGATTGGTCTATAATTGTGAACTCTAAGGAAATTTTACAATTCTTGGGTCATATTGTTCTCTAAATATTTGCCAACATCACCAAAAGCAATCGACTTCTATAATTTGGACGTGTAAGAGGGACGGAAACACATTGCTGGGCGAGATAGGAAGTTCCGTACACCACATGGTGGGTCTAGGACCAATATTTCGAGGTGTAACAACATTTTTTGCCCAAAAAACTTAAACACAATGTAGAAGTGTACAATAACAAATTTTTAAATGCAATTTCAATTATTAATTATTCACTTTCTTTCTTTATTATTTCTTTATTAATGTAAGAAATGCCGAACTACGAATTTTCTTAATAAATGTATATGTCTCCATATTGTTTTTCCTCGAAATAATATATTTATCATCTTCTTAATTTTTTATTGAATTATTTTTTTTTCTTTTTAAATGAAACTATATTGAATGCACTCAAATTAACGACATTTTGTTATTGAAAAATAAAACATATATTGAGTATCCGCAAAATAAATCCCACCCTCAATTAAGTTCAGTGGAGCCCCCATGTCTTCTTCATGCGGCATTATTGAAACTTACAAGTTCGCCTTCGTCTTCATTTAAAATGAGGTGGTAGATTCTCAATTTTTAATTAATACCAAATGTAAGGCAAGTGCAAAAAAAGGGTTGCTCCTCATAATACCGCCCAATGCATGGTGCGTATACTTGAAGCATAAAACATAATTAAAAATATACAACCATGCAATTTTAATCAATACTTTCAACTTTAAGAAGTGCAGTGACAGCAACACAAGCTCCCTCAAAACACCCTCACTCAACGCAAAGACATTGCAAGGACAAAAGAATGACAAAAAAGTGCGTCATATTGCATTGCATTTCATTAAATTCTTTTCATCAGCATACTTTTCGTCTTCTGCTACTTCTTCTTCTTCATTTTCTTGGCAGCGGAGGTGGAGGTGACGGAGTCTATGGCCAATACTGGCTGGTAACAACAATAAAACGCATTACTCAGTTCGTCAGCACCCCCTTTGGAAAGATTAAAAGGAAAGTAACGATGGCAACCCTTTCTGCATCCTGCAATACCATCATCGCCTCAATGCGAAACGTAAACATTCCACATCTCTTTACGTTTACATTCCTCGCAAAATTGCAACTTCTTATGTGACTGTTCCGGCTGTCGTCTTCATTATGGAACGACAAATGTGAATATGATGATGATGGTGATGGTGATGCATTGCTCAAGGATACCACCACTCATTCGAATGTACACACACCCATACATAGCCAATGGTTAAGTGCGTACCTACCAATATTAATACGCACACACACACACGCATTCAGATTTGGTACGAGTTTTCATACACTTGGCATTATGTGTGGCATGTGGCCAACGCCATCCAGCCCGGCATATCCATTCCACTCGCAAGGGGACGGACCAGGAATCGGGAATAATAACTTCAGTGTATGCAATAATAACAAGTGTTGCTTACGTGCGTTACTGTTTGCATTTCGGATTGCGTATTTCAGGTTAAAAGATGAATTCCACTTGCATTGTTTACTTTTGTTGAAAGGACAGTGGTGTGGTCAGAGTCATGCTCGCTCTGAACTACACTGTGCGAAAATATTAAATTTTATACCCTACACCACATAGTGGTAAGGGTATTACGTCTTTGTGGATTTATTTGTAATATGGAAGAGGAATTAAAATAGACCCATTGTTACTTTTGAGGATCTTCATAGCATCACTTTCTGAGTTTATTTATGCATGTCAGTCCGTCTGTCCGTATTTTTATGAACAAAATGCAGATCACATTTATGATCCGATTGAGGTGAAATTTAAAAAATAATATTTGGTTTGGTTGTTTGATGAGAATCGATTCAGATTTGGATATAGCTACCATATATACCTGCATCGGATTTAAAGTTTATTATGCACCAAATGGGAAATATCAGTCCAAAAGTCCTGAATTTTGGTACATACGACCGAATTCAGTTTCGAAGCAAGTACATTAAATTTGGTGAAAATCGGTTCAGATATAGCTATAGCCATATAGCCCACACATATGTTTCATCTACTTTGATGTTTAACCAATCACATTGGTAATATGCAATCGACAACAATGATACTTGGTGCCAGTTATCAGATACAGCCCAGAAATTCCATCAAGATCGGTCCAGATTTGGATATAGGTCCCATATATATCTTCAACCGATTTTGGGTTAATTGTACACAAAATGGCAAATATCAGTCCAAACGTCCTGAATTTTGGTATTTCCGACCGAATACAGTCAGGAAGCAAGTATATTAAATTTGGTGAAAATCGGTTCAGATGTAGCTATAGTTCCAAAAATACAGGGTGAGATTAAAAAGCTGCAACCAACTTCAGACTGCTGTCATTTCTAAGCCACTCGTCCGCCAGCTGTTAAATTATTACAGTGACAGCTCATTATATTGTTTACAAGCGTACAAAAGCATTTTGTTGAGAATTATCCAGAAAAAAGTTATTCGTGATGGAATTCAAGCGTGATAGTGTGATTTCTTTATATTTGACTGGAAAACCACAAGTAACTATCGTTGGAGAACTCCAGCATTTAAATGTGAATAAATCTTTTGTGTCTCTTAGCATCGCTCATTACCGTGATACTGGCACCGTAGCCCGACGTCAAGGAAGTGGACGGAAAAAAAAGCAAAATCAGCAGAAATGGTTCGAAAAGTAAAGAAGCGACTTGATCGAAACCCGCGTCGCAGTGGCCGAAAAATGGCTCGTGAGCTGAACATATCGCAATATTCCATTCGGCAAATATTGAGAAATGAGCTCCGGATAAAGCCATTGAAATTCGAAAAAGTGCAAGAACTTACACCGCAACAGAAAGAAAATAGACTCAAAAGAGGTCAGATTGGCCGAAAGTGGGGAACTTCTGAGTTTGGGTTTCTCCGATGAGAAAACATTCGTTGTCCAGCAGTTTGTAAACAAAAAATGATCGTGCTTACTTGCCAAAGAGGTCAGCTGAAAATGTGCACCTACGGTTGGCCACCAGAACTCCAGCGCCGGTCATGGTGTTGGTGTGGGCCCATAACAGCCTATGGTCGCTCTCCGCTGGTATTAATCGGCCGTAGCATCAGAATAAATGCCGAATATCATCGCGAAAATATTCTGGAGGGTGTATAAAGCCTTGAGCAGGCAAACATTTTGGCCGCAGACCTTGGACATTCCAACAGGACTCAGCACCATCGCAGTCAGCACGCGCCACCCAAGAATGGTTACAAAATGAGGTTCCTCGCTTCATTTCCAGCGCACAATGGCGATAAAAATCTCCGGATATCAATCCATTGGACTATTGTGTCTGGAGTATTTTGGAAAGCATGGTTGGCACTAAAAAATACCAAAGTGTCGATCACGTCAAGCAAGCGCTTCGCCGGGAATGGGCCAAAATACCACAGAGCAACATTCGGGTAGAGTGTGACGACTTCATTGGCCGTTTGAAGGCCATAATTCGTGCCAAGGTTGACCAATTGACTTGACTTATTCTAAAATTTGATGGTATTTCCGATATTTTTTGCTTTCATTCAATAAAATTTAAAAGAAAAAGAAAAAATTATGGCGTTTGACTTTGTTGTAGATTTTTTTATCTCACCTTGTATATGTTTCATCCGAATTATATTTGGTACCGGATATCAGATGCTGAAAAATACATCTGCCAAATTTTATCGGGATATGTTAAACAGCTTCATCCGATTTTACGATTATTGTCCACCATATATGTATATAATATCAGTCCAAATTGGATAGATATTTTATTTTCAACCGAATTTTTCCCTTTGGTGTATATCTATTGCTCCAATATATATTTTTCAGTACAGAAATGTTATAAGTATAAACACATCCGTCAAATTTGTTGAAAATCGATTCAGAGTTTGATATTGTTCCAAAATTGTGACTACTCTAAAGCCATGATACGCATTCATATAAGTTTCATAGTCAAGCTCAAGTCACAAAAATACACATAGTGATGTAGGGTATCATATAGTCGACACCGCCCGACTTTTGACTTTTCCTTACCGGCTTAATTTGTATTTTCGTTTTTTTTTTGTGGTAGAAAACTTTCCAAAAAATGTTATTTTATACTAATTTTTAAGAAATAAACCATAGAAGTGAATTTTTTCTTACTTTTTTTTGAATCTCCAGATAAATAATTATTTTCAAAATTTTGTTGTTGCAAAATGGTCTGGCTTTATCCCTTTATTGTTGTTTTTATAAAAACAACGTTTGTTTTTTAGTGGAGAACGATGGTAATGTTTACCAGGGGGTAAGGCAGGGAATACCTGGTTTCGGAAAGAGCCACCAATCCTCATCAGTTCCCTTGTTTTTGTCTGGGATATTCTCCCAAATTCAAAATTGTTACCAGATTCTTAGTCTTCAACTTTTAGAAATTATTTTGTATAAAGATCCATGGCCTCTATATGACCGTTCCTGCCAAGTATTGGTATTTTTGTTTAAGTGGACAGTAATTTGCTATTTTGGGTTAGAAAAATACTCAGTTTTGTATATGTTTAAAATTTGACTATCAAGGTCATTGAGAAGTTACTAAAAAGTTAGATTAGATATAACTTCAATTATTTTTTTTGTTCCCTATTCCCCTTTTCCTTACTGGTCCACACCACTGTCTGTCATTCTTCTTCGGTACATTACAATTTACGCATTAAAAGCACAATTCCCCAATTTCGTTACATGGTCGGCTGAGCGACACATTTATTGTCACTGCAGCAGAACGCTGTGCCGGCAACATCACCGTCACTGCCATCTCCGCACTTGTTGCATCAAAATACGCATTCGTTCGTTCGTTCGTTCTCTTGTTCATCTCCTCTTATAATGTTAACATTTGTTTTGTTTGCTCTGTGCATTTCGAGATTGTCCCCAATTGTTTGCATATAAGTATGCAGATGATGATGATGAGTGGATGCATTTCACCGTATCCATCACAGCACATCACACATTCCCATCATTGCCAACAGATGCAGATGCAGACGCAGATGCATCAGGCATCAGCTTTTGAACTTTGACAGCAATTTCATCATTATGTCAATGGTGTGGAGTTGCATTGAGAAGGTCATTAACCGTTAATGAATACCCTACAGGGGTGCATGTGTATGGCGGGCATGATGTGAAGGAAGTTTGAAATATATAAGAAAAAATCTTAGAAGAATCAGGTTTACGATTTTGGATTTAGAATCAGTTATATCCAAAAATTATTTGCTTTCTTTCAAATTAAAAAAATCCGATGCGATAAAAAATATGAAAAATTAAAAATATGTCACAAAATACTACAAAAGCTATGTTTATATTATTATTGGCATTTTTTATGCGATTTTTTTAGATTTTACACTTTTCTGCCAAGAGGGCATTCTGAACTGACAAAATTTTTCAAAATTGGTCCAACCATTCTTGAGGTGTATGCATTCTAGCTTGCATCACCTTTCTTTGTATTTATATATTGCATATATTTCGCTACATATATCCGATATTTCAGAATTGACCTGTTCGTCTATTTTTGATTTCGCGGGTTTAAAAATATTCGCGGTTTAATGGAAATTTGAATATTATTTAACAAAAATATTGTGGTCTATGTCATCCAATTAATATTACTCGATGACCATCAAAATTGGAAGGCTTCTGTACAGCCCTAAGCTCTTGCCCATGCTAACTTCCGCGTCGATTGGTCTATAATTGCGATCTGTAAAGCAACTGCAATATCAGGAAATTTTTCAGTGTTGATCTATTTCAAGCCCAAATATTATGCAATCTTCTCCAAAAGCAATATGCTTCTGTTCTGGTCCTAGCCCCACCTGCATTCTAAATTTCGCGACCTGTAGAGTGATTAAAAATTACCATGGACAGACGGACGGACGGACATACGTAGCTAGATGGACTCAGCTCTGCGAGATAGGAAGATCCATATATACTTTCCTATCTAGGAAACCAATATTTCGAGGTGTTACATAATTTTTTCCCTCAAACAAACTTATAATACCCCCAACACATAGTATTGTGGGGTATGAAAATATTTATTGGAGCAATATATATACCGGATCGAGTTTCGCCAAGTGGAAAAATTTGGTAGAATATGAAAAAATCTATCCAATTTGGGCAGATATTACATATGGTGGGCAATAACCGTAAAATCGCATGAAGATGTATATCGAAGGTAGATAAAAATCTGAACCGATATCGATAAAATATGGGAGCTTTATCTAAATTTGAACCGATTCTCACCAGTATAGGTTTCGTCCTTGAGCCAAACGAATATTGTTTGAAAAATTTCATCACAATCGAATAATTAATGTGACCTGCATTTTGTTCACAAGAATACATGAACAGATGGTAGCTATATCCGAATCGGAACCGATCTTGATAAAATTTGGCAAAGATATTTCTGAGCTGTATTTCATTTATTTTCCTGAATATCGTTGTTACGGAGTGCATATTACGGCTGTGGGTAACAAATATAACAAATCGGATGAACAGTATATATGGGAGCTATAGCTATATCTGAACCGATCTTCAACAAAATTTGACGTACTATCTTCTAGACTCAATTCGGTCGTATGTGCCAAATTCCATCCCACTTGGGCAAATATTAGACGTTTGGTGCAAAATAAAAGGTAAATCGGACGAAGTTATATATGGGAGCTATAGCTATATCTGTACCGATTTCGATTAAATTTGGCAAAAGGTATTTCTGAGCTGCATTTGATATATTTCCCCAAATATTGTTGTTACAGAGTGCATATTACGGCTGCGGAGGACAAAAATAACAAATCGGATGAACAATATATATGGGAGCTATAGCTATGTCTGAACCGATTTTGATCAAATTTGGTGTACTTATTTTTGGTTGTATGTGCAAAATTCCACACTATTCGGGCTGATATTACACGTTTGGTGCACAATAAAAGGCAAATCGGACGAAGATATATATGGGAGCTATATCTGAATTTTTACCGATTATCTCCAATTTCAATAGGGTTCGTCCTTGGGCCAAACAAATGATTTGTGCAAAATTTCATCTCGATAGGGCAATAAATGGGAACTGTACTTTGTTTACAAAATTACATGGACAGACGGACAGATGGACGAACGGACAGACGGACGAACGGACATGCATAAATCGACTCAGAATGTGATTCTATGCAGATCATCAAAAGGAACTATGGGTCTATCTCGTTTCCTTTTGCCTGTTACAAACGAATGCACAAAGACATAAAACCCTGACCACCTTGTGGTGTAGGGAATAAAAATACAAGGACAGGCGAAAGGGCAGACGGACTGCCATGCATAAATCGACTCAGAGCGGAGCTTTGAAAATGCCAGCCCTAAAAATATATTATGTATGCACGAAAAACAGAATTGTTGGTCCTTTCTAGTACGAATTTCCAAAAAATAATAATAATAATCCTCTGGTAGCCATCTTTTAGAATTTGAAATGTAAAGATGTAAACCAGATTTAATGGCAGATATTAAGTCCATCTTTTGCACGCCAACTCCAAATTCACCTCAAACAAATTTGCCTATTTCAAAATAAAACTTGTCTCTCAAAATCTAACCTTAAAGAAAAACAATCCGTAGAGTGTCCTAATTTCGAAATTGTATCCTCTTTAATATTATCTGTAACCCAATTGAGTGACAGGAGAGGGAGCGAGAGTAAGTTTGGCCTCTATGTTTGCATAATTTCATTGTTGTTGCAGCTGGTTTATTATTCTTTGCTGCAGCAACTCTTATTGTTGGTTGGTCGGATGGTTCGTTGGTTGGTTGATTGCTCGGTGGATGCTGTTAAAGTGCAGTACAAATGCGTAATTTATTAAAAACAAACTTTTGTTTTCAATCCAATTCCAAGTACAAATGCATATAACCGAGTGACTATATATGGCTGTATGTGTGTGCACATGGATGATGGTAGCTGGATGGATGGATGGATGGATTGCATTCGCTCATACTTATATTCTTAAAAGCATTCATTGTTTGAATTTCATTCTCGTGTATTTGTTGTCATCATACAGACGTGCATACATACGCACATATATGCATGTGTGCGGTTGCATTGCCACTGTCGATAAAAAAGCAAATAAATTATTATTTTTTTGTATTTCAAAAATTGACAAAGAGTGGCAAAAATGATTTCAGAAGAGAAAAAAAAATACGCGCACACACACAGAGGGCTTTCAAATTAAAATGGGGATAAAAATCGAAAGTCTTTTGTGGGAGATGAATGCACACACGCACACATACACACAACACATGCATATGTCAATGCTAGACAAAAACCATTAATATATTGAAAAGGAATTCCATTTTTTTTATTGCGACCAAGAAGGAATGTTTATATACAGTGATGCATGGATATGAAAATCCAGGGTCTATGAAAATCTCGGTGTTTAATTAAATGTAAAATGTCTTTGGAATACTTAAATGTATGTCATTGCAAAAAATGGAAATTTCAGCGCGGCTTTTGAAGAATATGTTTAATGTGTCAATGTTAACATTAATTGGATTTATATATGATCTTTATTCATTACATCAATGACCCAACACGACTGATACCACCACATGATGGAGGCAGGACCCCTTCAAAATATCGAAATATAGGAAAATATGGAAGATATTAAAAATATAAGTTTGAATAACTTGCATCCATTGAGAATCTGAAATATGAAATTACAGCTGATATCAAATTTAATTTATATACTGAAAAGCATGAGGGAGCTATTCCGAATATACTATATGGGAGCTATACCAAATCGTGGATATGTATCAAGCATTTTTTGTAAAACACACTGAAATATATAGTTTCAGTTCATTTGGTTGGACAATTTGGCAGAAATTTGCAACTTGGAGTAATGCAATTAGAATAGAATCGTATATCGAATATTGCATGATCTAATACTATTTTATCGACGCTCGAGGTAAGCACATATCAAGGGTCTCCATAAAAAACAACTACTAAACCTTATGAAGGGTAAATTTCTCCCTTTCCTGTGTATGTAAATCGGATGTTTTATTAAATACGACAAGATGAATATGGAATGCAGGTTGAGATGAAAAAATTGCAACCAATTTCAGACTGCTGTCATTTCTAAGCCACTCGTCCGACAGCTGTTAAAATTATTCCAGTGACAGCTCATTATATTGTTTACAACCGTACAATAGCATTTTGGTGAGAGTTTTCCAGAAAAAAATTATTTTTGATGGATTTCTTTATATTTGGCTGGAAAACCACAAGTGACTATCGTTAGAGAACTCCAGCATTTAAATGTGAATAAATCTTTTGTGTCTCGTACCTTCGCTCAATACCGTGATACTGTAGGACGTGGTCCTACGCCAAGGAAGTGGACGAAATAAAACAGCAACATCAGCAGAAATGGTTCGAAAGGTAAAGAAGCGACTTGACCGAAACACGTGTTGCAGTGGCCGAAAAATGGCTCGTGAGCTGAACATATCGCAACATTCCATACGGCAAATATCCAAAAAGAAGCTCGGGGTAAAGCCATTGAAATTTCAAAAAGTGCAAGAACTTACACCGCAACAGAAATAAAATAGATTCAAAAGAGCTAAAGAGTTGCTACGCTTGGCCGAAAGTTGTGAACTCCGATGAGAAAATATTCGGTGTCCAGCAGAATGATCGTGTTTACTTGCCAAAGAGGTCAGCTGAAATGTGCACCGGTTGGCCACCAGAACTCAAGCGCCTGGTGATGGTGGGGGCCGCCATAACAGCCGATGGTCGCTCTCTGCTTGTATTAATCAGAATAAATGCCGAATATTATGGCGAAAATATTTTGGAGGGTACATTAAAGCCTTGGGCACGCAAACATTGTGGCCGCACATCTTGGACATTCCAACAGGAGTGAAAGCACCAACGCACACAGCAAAGAAGGGTTACAAAATGAGGTTGATCGCTTCATTTCCAGCGCACAATGGCCACCAAAATCTCCGGATGAAGGCCATGATTCGTGCCAAACGGGATCAGGAATAACGAGCTTGGTGTTGGGGTTCGGGATGTTGACGATCCGAAAGTGAGCGGGAACTTAAAGTCGTCGGGTGTCAATGGATTGAATGTGAACAGAAATTACGATGCAATAACGTTAACATTCAGGATGTTGACGCTTTGAAGGTAATCAGAAGTGTGATAAGCCGAAGAAGATCAGGAACTACGATATATTTATGACGGAATGTTGACGATTTGAAGGTGAGCGCAAACTCATATTCGTTGAGTGTTGACGGATTGAATGTAATTAGGAATTACGATGAAGTCACTTTAGCGTTAAAGGTAAACGGGAATTTAGGTCGCCGGTTGTCGACGTGTTGAAGGTTATCATGAATAACGAGCTTGGTGTCGGCATTCGGGATGTTGCCGATTTAGATTTAATCGGGAACTTTAGTGAATTGTCATCGGGCTGACGAGCAATGAACAATCGGGTTTTACGATGTAGATTGTTGGGATGTTTATGCCAAGGTCTTCAGAGGTGAGTTGGGGACTCGTGGTTCACTGTATAAATTCTCGGGCTCAGCTGTCCAGGTTTTCTAACTGTGGTATGTTCGGGTTTAGCTATTTGGGTTCCTCGCTTCATTTCCAGAGCACAATGAGCACCAGAATCTTCGTATACCAATCCGTTGGACTATTGTGTCTGGAAAGCAAGGTTGGGACTTACTTGCAAGCGCTTCGCCGGGAATGGGCCAAAATACCGCAGAGCAACATTCGGGCGGCGTGTGACGGTTTCATTGGCCGTTTGAAGGCCGTAATTCATGTCAAAGGTTACCAATTCGAAGAAATCTTAACTTATTCTAAAATTCTATGCTATTTCCGACATTTTATGCTTTCATCCAATAAAATTAAAAAAAAAAAATAAATAAAAATTATGGCGTTTGACTTTTTTGCAGATTTTTTATCTCATCATGTATACTACACCATCGCCTGAAAGTAACCTAGGCTACATACAGTTTTGAATTTCCACTTGGAATTGGAGATATAGCATCAGAATCGGGGGTACCTCCAAAAAATTTAGTTTTTGTATAGACATATCTATTGATCGGTTACAGATACAGTCTTCACATTTGGAACGTGCTCCCAAATATATTTTTGGCGAATTTCGTGTATTTAATGGACCAAACATGATATGTATCTCCTTTTAATGAAATTTGAAATATGTAACGGAAATTGGCACAAAAATTAATTTGTCAAATTTTATTGAAATTGTGTTCAGATTTGTATATAGCTCCCATATATAAATTCGACCGATTTTAAGTATTTAATAAATCAAACACGATATTCCAATGATATTCGGAATGAGCAACGGATTTTGGTATAAAAAATATATTTTCTGCAGATTTCAGGTACTTAATACACCAAACGCGATATGTATCTCAAATTTCAATAAAATTTGGAAAAGGGTTGGGAAGAGCCCCGGGTTTAGTAGTATATTCTATAGTAGAACAAAAGTCTATATCGGCTTAGCCATGTTCGTCCATCTATCCATCCTTCGGTGGAATCAGTCTTGCTTCCGAACGAAATGGAGTAGAATGATAACATTTTAGTTAGATATATGTAGGTCAGTAGATTTTTTGGTATTTGAAATGGGCCACGCGGGACCACGGTTTCATAGCTGTACCGGCTGATTTAAGATATTTTTGTCGACATTTTTAACCGAATTTGATGTAAATTGGTACTTTGTATTCGACACAGCCTTGCAGAGAACTGTCCATATAGGTTTAAGTTTTGGTATAGATCTCATATACCTCCAGATATTAGATATTTTAATGTTTTGTTTTACAATTTTTACCGAAATGGTTTCAAATTTGGTATTTTGCGTTCCTATTGGGAACGATCTCCAATGATAGAAAATTGCCCATAGTCTGCATTAACTGTACCACCTATATTCAGTACTTTATGATTTTAGCCATACTTTTTATACCCTTCACCATACATAGTATGGAGGGTATATTAAGTTCGTCATTCCGTTTGTAAATCATCGAAATAATCATTTTAGACCCAACAAAGTATATATATTCTTGATCAGCGTAAAATTCTAAGACGATTTAGCCCTGTCCGTTCGCCTGTCCGTCTGTTGTAATCACTCTACAGGCAAAACGAATAAAGATAGAAAGCTAAACTTTTGTCCAGATCTCTCTTTTGTCTGCAGGCAGGTCAAGTTCGAAGATGGGCTCTATCGGCCCACGATATCGTATAGCCCCCATATAATGGTGCCTCCGATATCAGGTATTTTGATGTTTTTAGCCACATTTTTCAACGGAATTTTCTGAAATTCTACACAAGGAGTTCCTTGTGAGCACTTTACCCCTTGGAAAAAAATTATCTACATAGGTCTACGATATCGTGTATCCCCCATATAACGGTACTTCCCGATATTATCTATATAGGTCCACGATATCATATAGCCCCCATATAACGATACCCTCCTGATATTCGGTATTTTAATGATTTTAGCCACATTTGCCAATGGAATGGTCTGAAAATCCGCACAACCAGTTCTTTGTGTCTGAAATTCTACACAAGGGGTTCTTTGTGAACCCCCTGACAGGTACATGATATCGTGTATCCCCCATATAACGGTACTCCCCGATATTCGGTATTTTGATTATTTTAGCCACATTTTTAAACGGAATTGTCTTAAATTCTATACAAGGAGTTATTTGTTAGTACTTTATTAACTTTATTTGTCTATATAGGTCCACAATATCGTTTATCCCCCATATATCGGCAACTTTCGATATTAGGTATTTTAAAGATTTTAACAGAATTTTTAATGAATTTTATTTTTATTTTTTGAAAATGTCCTAATTTGTTCCAAATGGTGGAGGGTATTCAAAGTATCGACATTATTTAACGGATTTTTTTTAAATTTACTTCCAAATGGTATAGGTTATTAAAAATTGAACCCGTCCGAGCTTAGTGGTTTTATTACATGTTTAAAGTCTAATACATTTTTAATCGTACATACCAATTCAAAACTAACTTCCACCCACTCCCTTCTTACACCACTTCACAAAATAATCTAAGCAAAATCTCATTGTTTAATCATCCTGACATAGCATAGATTTTCATTTCATTAAAATCTCAATTAGCTTTTACTTTCAATCCATTCTCCGGCGTATTGAGTTACACTTTCAAAGCACAATCGCACATACATGCATGTACCAACTGAGCCAAGACAGACAACGCCAATGCCAATTTTCATAAAATATTTGAAAATAAGTGCAAATTTATCTTGATTACGTTGTACGTTTTATCGAGCTCATATACACACACAGACACGTTCAGGGAAATGTTCCTTCCAAATGCAGGAAAAAATCTCATAATTAATATGCACATATCAAATTGCAATATTGCGATAATTAGTAAACGTGACTTAATTTGTTTTCACTCAGCCATATAGCGCCCTCCTTTTGGTTGCCGTTGTTGCTGATGCCATGCCACCCTCTGCAAATAACGCCTTGATGTGTACACAGGTCACAGCTCGACAAAAAAAGGGTTTGCTATTCCCAGTGTTGTAAGCCGAGAGCTAAGCATAGAAGATTTTTAAAATTTTATACAATGTTACAATTGTTGTTGTTGTTCCCATGCTTTTTTGTTGTCTCATGTGACACAATATTTACAATGTAATGTGAAACCCTGTCGCATGCTCTCTTCCCTCCATTGCCAATGGTGTTGGGCACAACGTGCTCCACTCACTTCCAATGCCATCCGTCATTTTGCCACCCAACCAACGGTACAGAGGAAAGTAAAACAAGTTAAGGTGGTATTAAAAGCTAGTAATTTATTATTAGAAGCTACCAAAACACCAACTTCAACTCCACCCGACCAGGACCATTTTACTTGTTTTTTTTTTTTTTGTCAACAAACATTGGCAACACATCCATGCATAACTAAATCGAGAGGGTGTTAAAATATGTACACGGAAACGGAAACTAAAGCTTCTTAAGTGTGAGTAGGAGAAAAGGTTACAGTGTCAAATTGTTGTGTTGTTGTTGTTGACTGTCGTCGCCATTGTCGCCGTCCTTGTGTTGAGAAGGTGAAAAATTTCAAACATTATATGTTGTGAATTTTAAATTAAGCAAATTAGATGTGATAAGAGTTGAGATGTAAATATCTCTCTTTCAAATCGAGAACAGGGTAGACAAATTGTACATCCGGAGTGAGGGTCTCAATTACAGTGGGGTGATGGGAAATAGGAATGTGCTAGTAGACAGAAATTTTAATGGCAAGAAGGTTGGCATCAAGGTGACAAGGCCCAATGATATTGTGGGCTATTCAATTGAAAAATCCTATTCAATGACACCTTAATGATACTTCCAATTTTTTGTTGTTGGGGGGCTAATTCCACATGTACGATTGGAATATTCAGTAATGGTTAGATTTAGTTTCGGAAAAATTCTTGGTCGGGTTATCCAATAGAATTTCGGGAAAATTCTTGGTCGGTTTACTTTTATACAAAAAGTTGGATATAATGGTACCACCTAATTGCACCGCCATGATTTTCAGTGAAATTCGCTATAACTTGGTCTGGTCTCTAGGATTATGAATAAATATTGCAACTCTGGGCTATAATTTAGTATTTCAGAGTCTCATTGAATATGGCAACTTCGTAGTTTTTAAATCGGTTTACATTCATAACCATATAACCCTACGGGGCCTTGAGTATTTTAACAATATTTTTTAAACAAATTGGTAGTCAATTATCATTTTGTGTTGCCAGAGGTTTGAAACCATTTTCGCCAGGAGATTTTCTTATTGCTGCAGCCCTATATAACGATCCATATTCTGTTGCAAAGTACTGCAGAAAAGACTATAATTGTAGCATTTCCTATTTTAGAGGGTTCGGTATGGCTCAAACACAATTTTAACTCCATCATATTTGGACTTTTAATAGCGGCGGTTTCTTATCAATTTGTCTGGAATTTGCAGCTTTCAATCGGTGCTACTGTTTTCACAGGGTTTCTTTTCGCCACAAATAGGTCTCATTACGGGTCAGCGACATAAATCTTTATGAACTGTAACAGTTTCCATTAAAAACGCCATTTTTGGGCTATATTTTAAACCAGAAAACTAAATAATAAGTTAAATATTTCCAGTTATCATACCCTTCCTCGAAATATACATTTTAGACCTCACAACGAGTACAATTCTACGTCCGTCTGTCCGCCTTTGGAAATAACTCAGCTTCCGAACGAATTAAAGTGGGTTGAAAAAATTTTACTCAAACGTGTGTTCGGCCTGAAGGCCCATATATATAAATGCAGTATTTTGCTGATTTTAGCTACATTATTTACCGGAATTGTTTTAAATTAGGTATTTGTAGTTCGTTTTGGGTACTACGGCCTATGACAGAAACTTGTCCGTGCAGGTCCACGCCTTCGTATAGCCCCCATGTAACGGTACCTCTCGATATTCGGTATTTTGATGATTTAAGCGACATTATTCACCGGAATTGTTTCAAATTAGGTATTTGAAGTTCGAATTGGATACTACAGCCTAAGACAAAAAATTATCTATGCAGGTGCACGTTTTTGTATAGACCCCAATACAAGGATTTTCCCTATATTCGGTATTTTTAATATTTTTATAGGATTTATAAAGGATTATATTTTATTTGATTTTTTTTTTAATTTCCAAATTCGTTCCAAATGGTGGAGGGTATTCAAAGTTTGGCCTTGCGAATTACTTTTTTACTTGTTTTTCGAAATGTCTGAGCTTATGTGATTAACATTTTCATTCGGAGGTGAAAAGTCATTTAAAGAAGTTATAACGATTTGTCCTGTTGTGAGGGAGATATTAGAAGGTTCGATATAACCCATCTCCACACCAAATCTTTTCTTATCAAAAACATGTTGGGTGTGTGAAATTTGAAAAAAAAAAAAAAACATCTGATGCTTATTTCGCATATTATGGGATATATAATTATTTAAAGATTTGACCCGTTGTGGGGTAGGTATCAGAAGGAGTGGTCCGACATATTCCATCTTCATATCCGGTGTGTTGATGATAGAAATATTAAGATGTACTGAGTTTTAAAGGAATTGGATGCTCATTTCGCGTTTTACGAGCTTCATGGCATGTACCAGAAGGAGTGAGTCGAATGTCTATATCTCTCATAAAATGGGAAATGAGCATTAGATTCTCTTCAAAAAAATGTTATTCGTGATGGAATTCAATCGTGATAGTATGATTTTTTTATATTTAGAGCACTTCAGCATTTAAATGTGAATAAATCTTTTGTATCTCGTACCATCGCTCGTTACCGTGATACGCAAAATCAGCAGAAATGGTTCGAAAACACGCGTCGCAGTGGTGGTCGCGTTGATCGGAACGCGCGTCGCAGTGGCCGAAAAATGGCTCGTGAGTTGAACACATTGTAATATTCCATTTGGCAAATATCGAAAAATGAGCTCGAGGTAAAGCCATTGAAATTTCCAAAAAGTGCAAGAACTTACACCGCAACAGAAAGAAAATAGACTCAAAAGAGCTATAGAGTTGCTTCGCTTGGCCGAAAGGGGTGAACTGCCGAATTGGGTTTTTTCCGATGAGAAAACATTCGTTGTCCAGCAGTTTGTAAAAAAACAATATGATCGTGTTTACTTGCCAAAGAGGTCAGCTGAAAATGTGCATCTTCGGTTGGCCATTAGAACTCAAGCGCCGGCCATGATGATGGTGTGGGCCGCCATAACAGCCGATGGTCGCTCTCCGCTCGTATTAATCGACCGTGGCATCAGAATAAACACCGAATATTATCGCGAAAATATTCTGGTTGGTGTATTAAAGCTTGGCCGCAGACCTTGGACATTCCAACAGGACTCAGCACCATCGCACTCAGCACGCGCCAATGGTTACGAAATGAGATGCTTCGCTTCATTTCCAGAGCACTATGGCCACCAAAATCTCCGGATACCAATCCGTTCGACTATGGTGTTTGGAGTATTTTGGAAAGCAAGGTTGGCACCAAAAAATACCAAAGTTTTGATTACCTCAAAACAAGCGTTTCACCGGGAATGGGCCAAAATACCGCAGAGCAACATTCGGGCAGCGTGTGACGGTTTCATTGGCCGTTTGAAGGCCATACTTCGTGTCAAAGGTGACCAATTCGAACGAAATCTGAACTTAATCTAAAATTTGATGCTATTTCCGATATTTTTTGCTTTCATTCAATAAAATGTTTTGTTGCCAAAAATTTCGGCTATTCTTTTCAAATCTGGTATATCTACATATTTTTCCCAATCAAAGATCTTATGTGAATTTGGAATTTTTCGGTTCACGCCTTCTCCTACCTTAACCACATAAGGTTTAAATTATGATTAAAATTATTCCCAAAAGAATGGTTATAGATATCTGACTTTCTTCAAATTTTTTATTTTTATTTTTGTCAGTATTAGATGAATTGGATTGATTTGGTTCAATATATGTGGTACCTCACGAATATTTAAAATTTTCCAAAAATTATCAGATATTTCATATTAAGTTTAATTAAGTTTCTTCATTCGATGTATTTCAAATCGGTCACGTTGTAATATTTTTATCAGAGTGAGTTCAGATTAGAAGTCTATAATATTTATCAACTTTTTTGGTATCTCCTCGTGAGATTGCTATCTTGGGAGTGAAACAAGATACAAAATTAACAAAGCTAGAATACTATGAATGAGGTACTTTAGATGAGGTACTTTAGAAGAATTATTAAAGACCAAATAAATGGCTATTTCTGGAAATTTTGGAAAAAAAGAAAATCCTGCTTTGAATTCTTTAAGAGAACAATTTGTTTTGCTCAATTAAAAGGCATTAAGAACACTTTCCCAGTCACCACAAAATAAATATACTTTTGTCACACCATTTTTAACACCCTTTATTCTAGATTTTTCACATCTCTATTTAAACGAAATATCAAAAAAAGTTACAGGAAAAAAGAGATACATTTCACTTTTCTACGATGGGTTTCCGCTCCAGAATACCTTGATGGGATGTTTTTTAATGTTTATAAATTAACCATGAGATTTCCTTTCATTTTTTTCTTCTCATTCGTGAAATTATTTAAAAACAAAACGCACACACACACGTTGTTACATAACAATGTTCTATACAAACGAAATACACACATAGCTACTTATTACTGCTAGTGCCATACAACACTTCCGCACTCTGCCACCCCCACTCTCCGAAATGTTGAAGGTGATATTAATATTAAGGCTTCAAAAGGTGCCAAAACAAATACAAGTGAAAAAGGATACTCGAATTATGTGCTGAAAATTTTTAATGAATCTCTGGCAACAGGTTGTTTTGTTTCTGGGTTGGTAAATTTGGCATACAATGTAACAAATTGAGAAATTGGAAAGCAACGATATCCAAGGTGGATGAGGGGATAGGTAAGAATTTGCAAAACAACTCCAACGCCTTTGCTTGTGTTCCACTTCTTTCTCTTCTCGTTTATGACGTTTCATTAGTTACACCCGAGAATATTAGTATTATTACAATATAACCTGACAAAAAGATAAACTTTTCAGGTGTGAAAATTAAAAGCCTTTTAATTTTCTTGAAAATTGTGTAATTTTTTTTTCTCTGCTTGTGCTACTTTCATCTTCTGTGAGTTAAGAAAATGTTGCTAAAAGTAAAAACTTAATGAGCATATTTATTTTAATTAGTTAAGGGATCAACTTCCCTCCGGCGGATAGGGGGGTGTTACAAAGGTGTGGGATTTTCTCGTTTTTTTTTTCCACTTCATTTTGAGCCGTCTTAATAGAATGTAATATTTTATTCGAAGACATTGGCTTTAGAAGTTATTTAGGGTAAAAAGGGTAATTCTGACATATTTAGCTTCGAGGCGAAACAGATAATATTTGACAATCACCTACATTTTTCATTCGCTTTTTTACTTTGAAAGAACATTTTAAATAAACTCATAATTATCGCAAAAAATCGGAATTAATTTGATGAGAATTCGTTCCATGAACTCATTTGTTATAAAGGTATTTGATCTGGAGGTTATTAACCTTAAAAATACGTATGAGCAAGTATATAAAAAAATAATATAAATAAAATAAGCAATAGCTTTGACTAAAATTAGAACCAATTTTAGAATTTAAAACTAGGGTGATTTCGCTATGTAGGTCCAATACCAAAATTTGGGCCTATCTTAAAAATACACTGCAAGAAGGGTAGATGACCACGTTTATCGAAATTCATTGGAAGTAGATCAATAGATTAAAAAAAAAATTTTTTTCCAGAAATTTGAAAAAAACCTATTACCTTTTTTAATTGTGGAAGCTGGGGTGTCGATCCAAAGTCAATCCTCCTGCCCTAATAGGTCAAGGTATAAGGTATACACATTTCAAAACTCATTTTTTTTTTCATAATTACATTGCACCCTCTGTAGATTATGAACGCATAGCTTAAACCAGTAAAGAATTCTCAAAGTCGGGCAGGGTCGTGCACCATTTTGCATATTTAGCAGATGTTATGTGAAGATCTGCTAAAGTTCTTATGGGGAATTTGTGAGAATTAAATTATGCCAACTATGATTATAGTTATAATTTAAAGTCCAAAGGAACTAATATATGAGAGGAAAATTCTCCTCTGAATCGATTTCTACTAAATTTGCCGAGGCATTTGTGGCTTTTCAATTCGGGCTAGTATTACACTTTTAGTGCACGATTAACTTGAAATCGGATTGAAATATATATGGAAGCTATATCCAAATGTGAACCGATCTCGATAAAATTTAGCAAAGGTATTTCTGAGCTGTATTTGATATATTTCCCCAAATATCGTTACTGCGGAGTGCATATTACGGCAGTGGGGGACGAAAATAACACATCGGACGAACAATATATATGGGAGCTATAGCTATATCTGAACATATTTTCACCAAATTTGACATACTTGCTTCTAGACTCAGTTTGGTCCTAAGTGCGAAATTCCATCCCACTTGGGCTAATATTACACGTTTGGTGCACAATAAACCGCAAATCGGACGCAAACATATCTCTGAACTGTATTTGATGCATTTCCTCAAATATCGTTGTTACAGGATGCGTATTAGCAAATCGGATGAAAATAGCATATCGGATGAAATGTATATATGGGAGCTATAGCTATATCTAAACCTATTTTCACCAAAATTTGAAGCACTTGCGTTTTTGCCGAATTCCGTCGAATGTGCCAAAATTCACTTCATTTGTGCTGCTATTAGCGATTTGGGGCTCAAAAAACTTGAAATCGCATAAAGATATATATGGGAGCTGTTTCGAAATCTGAACCGATCTTGACAAAATTTGGCAGAGGGATTTCTGGACGAATGCATATTACAAATGTGCTGCTTCCAGACTGAATTCGGTCGCATACACCAAAATTCAGGTAATTTGGACTGACATTGGTCATTTGGTGCACAAAAACCTAAAATAGAATAAAGATATATATGGGAGCTATTTTTAAATCTATTTAAAAAATCTATTTAAAGCTGTATCTGATATCTGGTACCAAAGACTATTGTTGTGAAGTGCATATTGCTCATGTGAGGGACTTTAACACCAAATCGGGTAAAATATATTTATGGGAGCCATGGCTATATCTGAATCAATTTTCACAAAAATCTGATTGCTTATAGGCTGAATTCCGTCCGAAGTGCCAAAATTCAGTCCATTTGGGCTGATATTAGGCACTTGGTGCACCAAAAATTTGATATTGGATAAGGATATATATTGGAGCCATATCCTTATCTTTGCCGTTCTCGGTAAAATTTGGCAAATTTATTTTCGAGCAACATATATATGGGAGCTATAGCTATATCTGAACCGATTTTCTCCAAATTTGATGTACGTGCTTCTAGACTGCATTCGGGCGTATGTGTCAAAATTTCATTTGGACTGACACTGGCTATTTGGTGATATTGGCCGAAATCGGTTGAAGATATACATGGAAGCTGTATCTGAATTTTAACCGACTCTCACCATTTTCAATAGGGTTCGTACTTGGACCAAACAAATATTGTCTGGAATATTTCATCGCAATCGGATAATAATTGCGACCCGAATAAATCGACTCAGAAAGTGATTCTATGAAGATCCTCAAAAGTAACTATGGGTCTATCTCCCTTCCTTCTCCATGTGTCAAACAAATGCACAAAGACATAATACCCTTACCACTATATGGTATAGGGTATAGAAATCAAATGTCAAGCTCTTATCGATTGATCCACAGGAATGTAGTACACTTTTATACCTTTTATTACTTTACGAACCCTTAAAACACGAGTTTTCCAAAATATTTCCTTACTGATGGAGACCAAGAGCGTAACTTTCTGAGCCTTTTAGTATCATCAAAGTACGAATTTCCAAAAATCTTTCCCAATATTAGCCTTACCTTACTTTGGTTGACCATCGTGCACTGTGGCGACCATCGCTTTTGATACCTTTTGATACATTTTAGTGAATTTCGTACGCTATATGTACCAATTTCCGAAAATCCCTCTTATTATAATCGCTTCACACCATAAGCGACCCTCATGCCATATTTCAAGATTTAAGATTCATCCATATCATCATCCAGTCTATGAATGTTGGCACAACCGACCGAAACAAGTACTTCAAATTTGATGAATATCGGTTCAGATATAGCTATATGTCCCATATATGTTTCATATATGGGGTTTAAGTCCCTCGCATGACTAATATGCACTCCACAACAATGATCTTTGGTACCAGATACCAGATACCTTTTGACCTTTCCTTACTGATTTTTAATTGAATTTATTCGCAGGACTTCCAACATATTACCGCAACACTACTCAATCAATCCTAATCTCATTTTACGTTTTAATCACGAGGTTATTGGTTTCCATTTTTTTTTTTTTTTGTAAAATTCATTAAATATTCATTGTACATAAAATTAATTTAAATGTTTTCTCTTACAATGTCCTTGAAAAGTCACTCCAAATACAATATTCATTAAACAACCTAGAGTAATTGCAAATGTCTGGCCAAATATGTTTATGTATCTTGCCGCACTCCCTCACCATCCTCTCTTTCTCTCTCTTCTCACAGAGATATACATTTTTCATGTTCGCCACTTAACACGAAAAATCTATTTGCAATAAAATGAAATTTTACTCCTCATTAAATACGAAATGAGCAATTTAATTTTTCAATCAAAAGGAAATCCACTTCAGAAGAAAGGAAGGAAGGAATAAAAACCTTAAATATTAAGGGTCTACTATTTTGCTGATAATATAAACTGCAAATCACGCACCAAGATATTGCTCTCCCTCTCTCTTTGTCTTTTTTCTCAGTTTCTGGTCTTAGTTAAAATTTCATATTGTGCGAAGAGAATAGAGAGTGAGAGAAAAAAAATCCCCCAACATTTGTGCTTTGTCTAATTTAATATCTTTTGTAGCGACACCCAGAAAATTACACACGACTGACCTTTACAAATCCACTAAGAAATTTCAGGGGAATCATAACTATCATCTAAAACGCACACACGCACGCTCTTATACATCCACAAGATTAAATTACTTAAACCCTTACTTAGGTCGGTCAAAATAATAAGTGTTGTCCTTTTTCCATCTTCTCGTATTTTTTTTAAATAAAAACCAATCAAAACTGAAGGACCCAAACGAGAACAGAAAGGAATAGATGCAGCACCACCATCAAATCAAATAATCCAGGCACGATTTACTGCAAAAAGGATTTCATTAAGAACTCTTTTCATTGCCAGTAATTTTTCACAACATCATAAAGTTGTTGTTTTAATATTCGAAATTTTGCCAAAGGGCCTCTCCACAAATTGCCGCACAACAGAAGCCTCTTCATAATACTAATGAAGACGAATATAAAACATATTTTTTACACAGCTTTTGTAAATTGTGGCTAAATATGTTCGGTTGTCTTCAGCATAAGGAAAGGGCTTTATTAGGGACGAGTTGTAGCAATGTTTAGTATGGAAGTTTGAAGGTGATGTTTTAATTAATATAATATAAAAACCGTTGAAAAAAAACTTTATTTACTACAACATATGTACACTGTAGAACATCAAAAGTCGGAGGTTAAAAATTAGAATAATTCCAGAAATAAGTTTATTTGGTTTGTAACCATCAAGGTTCTTGAATTTTAAATTCTTATGCCATACAACCCTACGTGTTGGGGGTATTATAAATTTTTACTGGGCCAAAAAGTTTGTAACACCTCGACAAATTGGTCCTGGACCAATTTTCACAAAATTTTGCATAGAATTAGAGGTAGGCTCAGAATAAAAGTCTATTGTTTTTCGAAACGAACGCAAAATGTTAAAAGGGTGCAATGGAGAAAAAATTTAAAAATGTCCTGACTTTGCAGTTGCTCTACAGGTCACAGTCGACGTTGATTCAGCACGGGGCTAGGATTTAAGGCTGGACAGAACCCTAAAATTTTGTTTGGTCATCGGATAATATTAATACGGTGAAATTGACCATATCTTTTGTATAAACTAGTAAGGAAAAGTCAAAAGTCGGGCGGGGCAGACTATATGATATCCTACACCACTGTGCAGAGTTCCCGTAACAAAAGAATTTATTTCAAGCATGTAGATCATACCATCTATCAACATTTGGCTTTAGAGCAGTTACAGTTTGCTATAGAGTGCAAGATATCACTTGAAGGAGGATTATATTAAAAAAATATATATATCGGAGCCGAGTTGCACAAAATGGAAACGTACATCCCGAAATTCAACAAATTTGGACTGATATTAGCAATTATTTGCACAAAAAAAAAAACTGAAATAGATTAATGATATATTTGGGAGATATATCCAAATCTTTACTGTTCTCTATAAAATTTGGTAAAGGTATTTCCGAGCTATATAAGATATCTGGTAACAAATATCATTGCATTTTTCGGATGTGAGGGACTTAAAGGGACCAAATCGGATAAAACATATATATGGGAGCTGTAGATGATATATTCGTACTGACTTTTACCAACATTTGAAGCAGTTGCTTCTAGGCTGAATTCCTTCGGAAGTGCCAAAATTCAGGTCATTTGGACTGATATTGGTTATTTGGTGCACAATTGCCCCGTAATCGGTTGAGTATTTATATGGAAGCTATATCCATATTTGAGCAGATCTCGATATGATATGACATAAGTATTTTTGAGCTCTATATGTTATATGGTAAAAAAATTTTATTGTTGTGGAATGCATATTACTCATGTGAGAGACTTTAAACCCCAAATCGGATGAAACATATATGTGGGAGCAATAGCTATATCTGAACCGATTTTCACCAAATTTGATGTACTCAGTCTACACTGAATTCGGTCAGATTTGTCTAAAACAGGTTAATTGAACTGATATTGGCCGTAATCGGTTGAAGATATATGTGGAGCTATATCTAAATTTGAACCGATTGTCACCACTTTCAATAGGGTTCGTCCTTGGGCCTAACAATTATTGTTTGGAAACATTTTTCTCGGATAATAAATGCGACCTGCATTTTGTACATGGACATACGGACGGACTGACATGCATAAATCGACTCAAAAATTGATTCTATGAAAATCCTCAAAGGTAACTATAGGTATATTTAGCTTCCTTCTCCATATTACAAACAAATGCACAAAGACATAATACCCTTACCACTATGTGATGTAGGGTATAAAAAAATATAGGAGACGCATACTGAGAATTAATAGAACTTGCTATAAGACTTTTTGGTGAAGACATTTGTAGGAAAAACAAGATTAGACCCGGTTGATGGCGAGAGCAATTTAGTCTCTAAAAATATCATTACTAGGCTCTCAAATCAAACTTACCGATAATGTTGCTGTAAGTGAAAGCTCCTAACCACAATTAACATATTTTAAAGAAGATGAAAGTATATGAATAAAATCGATCAGGTGGATCATGAGACCAGGACAGAAATGATTGAGAATCCTGACAAAGACACACATTCACACCAAGGAAGATTTCTTAATCAAAAAGAGTTGCGTAGAAAATAAATTTCTTGTTCAGCCAGCTCAAAATGGATACCTCAGCGAGTGAACATCTAATTTAAAAATGTCTCCAACAACTAATCTCCTTGTCTGCTAAAAATGTGGAGACAATAAGAGCTGTCAAGTTCACTGTTGAACAGAGAAGGAACACCTTCAGATATTCCTACATATGTGGGAGTTATATCCTGACTGTTGACTGTTGATTGACTGTTTATTTTTTTTTTTTATTTATTTACGAGTAGTGCCAGCATTTTTTGGAATAAAGACGGATTTGGTTCATAGGAAGGCATTAGGGTCAAAAGACCATTGAACCTTTGGAGTAACCTAATATGCTTCTTTTGTGCCAATTTTTATCCAACAATAATTTATAAAATGGACGCATCCATGGTATTTTCCAGACCGAACACTAAAGAAGTACATGGAAAGAATCCTAAAAAAATCTTGTTAAGCTGGGCATTACCATTTACTTTTATACAATCTACAAAATATCGCCACACACATCCATCAAATCCATTAAGTTTATCAAAATCTCTTTAAAAAGTAATTACAATTATAGTGGCACGTGTGCTTCGTGTGAACGAAATCACTTTCCTTCTCAGCGAATAATGCATTCAATGCGTCGTTAATGCAGTTACAAGCAAAATTACAACTATGTCAATATTAGAACAATTGATGAAAATCCTTGAATGTGTCAACAATGCCGCACAAAACACCCGCCCACCCGCTTTCTTAAAAGTTTTCTTAATACCAGACCCAGTAACAAAGGAGCGTTAGGAAAAAAACTGTTACTTTCAACCATTGTTTCCTTTTCCGGTATTGTTGTCATAAACATAGCTCCGTCATGTTTTGTAAGTGGGTTATGAACATTATGCAGCACCAGGAGTAGCAGCAGCACACGCTTGCACACTCATTCATTTTGACATTTGTAGTCATAACCAGTCGACTTATAACGCCCACTATATTAACAATTGACTGTGTGTATGTCATGAACACACACTCACACACACCATTTATTTACAGAATTTGACCAGGGCACGTATTGTAGCGGATGTAAACTTTTCTGTTTAACGGAAGGCTCATTCAATAATCGTTGTAAGTTTTTTTCCATTATTAAGAAGCTTTTTGACGACAATACAAGAAAACCTCGAAATTATATTGTAACACGAGTAATAATAAATTGTTACTCGGGGGGAGAAACACAAGGAGGTGGTGCTGAAAAAGAAAGAAAAATAAACAATACATTTGCCAGTACATACAGGTGGAGGTGAGAACAACACCTGTAAGTTTTAGTTAGTTTATAGAATGTTCAATTTGAAATATTTAATTAGTTGTAATTAATCGTTTATTTCTTGTCACTCTATGGAAAAATTCCTAATTGAAAATCGGTCCAATTGCATTGATATTTGGAATATTCAAGTTTCTTAGATAAATTTAGATGAAATTAGTTCGTACTTAGATGAATTATAGCCAAATGGGTGCATCTTTCATATGGGCTATGGCAAATTGAACTATGTCGAAAACCGAAGTTCGGTAAATTAGTTTTTAAATCATTTCTGCCTTATGTATACATTACTTGTTACCCCAGGTATTTTTGGACAAAAATCCTTTTCAGGATATTGAGAGACCGCTTGTGTGCACCATAAATCATTTTGTACATAATAATTTTGGCTAAAATTTGAATTAAAATTACAAAATGCAGGTCGCATTTATTATCCGATTGAGATGAAATTTTGCACAAATCATTTATTTGGCCTAAGGATCGAGATCGGTTCAGGTTTGGATATAGCTCCCATTTACAACTTCGTCCGATTTACCTTTTTTATGTCGATTTACGTCTAATATGTGCCCAAATGGGATGGAATTTTGCACACGCGATCGAATTTAGTCTAGAAGCTAGTATGCCAAATTTGGTGAAGATCGGTTCAGATAAAGCTATAGTTCCCATATATATTGTTCATCCGATTTGCTGTATTTGTTACCCGCAGCCGTAATATGCACTCTGTAACAACGGTATTCAGGGAAATATATCAAATACAGCTCAGAAATATCTTTGCCAAATATTCTAAACCTTTTTTCTTAACGTCAAATTGATTGAGAAAATGGGAGATATCGATCCACATTTCTGGTCTGGTCTGGTTCAAATTTGGCACACGGTTAGATACTTATTAACGGTTTGATTCATATCCCCATAATAAAGAGGATTTTTTCCAAAACGATGCTTTTGCATCGGAACTTTTTGAAAAACCCTTAAAACTCATGAAATTGAGATTATCTATACTAATAATACTGGATGGGGCTTAAGATTTTCTCCTCTGGGGTAGATCCAACACCGGCTACTCGATCCATAGTTTTCTAATTTTTTGTAAGTAGCCGGCCTTCGCCGGGGCTTAAAATTTCGTCCTCCATTTGCAGCTGGGGCTTGAGATTTTATCTTCTGGGATATAACTTCTGTTAGAATCCGGCCTTCGATTTGAAAGTCATTATCTTCGAATTAAAATAGATATCTACATACACACATATAGCACAATTTTGAAAAGGCTATAATGTTTGAGAAAGTTTCTGTACAAAATTACCAATTTTGTAGTGCTCCGGAAATATACATGTGCTATGTCCGAAATTTTTTTCGACATAATCCCAACAGCAAACGGACGCACAGAGTAATTGATAAATCGGCTAAGATTTTTATGCTGATCACGGCAATATATATGTGAAAAAATTCTGAAGGGTTCAGAATTTTATGCTGATCACGAATATGTGTTTAAAGAGGACTATAAAGTCAAATGGACAACATTTTTAGTAACATTATGTCTCGGGTGAAAATGTGATGTGTTGATTTTCTTTTTCTGGCAACTCCAATATTCGATTTACAAAAAAAAATAAATTTAAGGTGCGTTTATATTTGCTCCTGTCCCACTAGGGGTCCACATTTTTAACGAATACAACTCTAATGCAATACAAAATGATTTCCCGATTTTTTAAAAATCTAGGTCTACTTTTTCTGATACCTCCTTGATTCATACATTTTGATTCTAATAGAATATGATACCCAAATATTAGTATATCAGATTTCTTGGAAAAACTTTAAAACAAAAATGAATAACAAAAATGTCCTAAATTTTTTAAGAGTTTCATCCCTAGCCCTACTATCATCCCTAGCCCGACTGCCATCCCATCTGTTATGCACCAAAAGTTAATTAACTTGTTTTCGAAGAAAAACATACAACTTTAGCATAATAATATAAATTTTCTATGACAGACGGTTTAATGGGAATTTCATGCCAACAAAAAAAACGCACACACAAACACACATAGATATATGTATGTGTGTGTGGTATTTGTCCAGAGGAGCAACATTCTGTATTAATCACCCATAATAAACATATCAAAAATATTTGTTCGCCTGCCATTGTCAAATGACATGTCCTTACGAATATTTAACGCTTCGTTGCACTCGACATTTGGTGACAATGACCCTTTTTGTTGTTGTATGTGTGTGTGTGTGTGTGTTAGGTTGGTAGCCATAACACGTTTAATTTTGTTAATTGGTTACAACTATTGTTTGTGGTTGGGGACAGCCGCAATGGTGTGTTGTGGCCTAGCGAGCCAAGCGCACGGACACTGCCGTATTACCCATGGGGAGAGCTGAGGCCACTCGATAAGGGTCGAGAATAATGAAGTTGAAATCGTATTTGGAATAATAATAACTAAAATATTAACGGTTCGTTGCCAAAATGAAAGCACTCTCACATTCTCCATCCATCCAATGCATCATTACTGTCCAACAAGGGCCATTAACAAATTAGTTGTAACACAAATGATAAGAAACCAGTTCATTGGTTGGGTCAAATGAAATCAAACATCAAATCAAGCAGAAGTCGAAGAAGAAGGCCAAAACAGTTGACTGTTTGTGAAAGACAAAGGTTAATGGCGACTCTGGACATTGGAAAATTTTCGAGGAAATCATTTCAAGAATGTTTTTCATTAAAAAAAGAAGATGGACATCTAATAAATGACATTTTAACAAATTGAATTCGTAATGTTGATTTTGGGTGAAGGGATGTCATGTTGCACCCTACCCTAAATGGGGAGGGTAGTATAATTTCCCCATGACAAATACTTCTGTATAAAAATTTTAAGATTTTTTTCGAATGTTAAGTTTTCTTAAAATAATTTTTATTTTTTGTGATTGATGCAGCCGCCCTTATAACGGTAACTCCCGATATTCGTATAGCTCCATATAATGTTATCTCCCTATATTCGGTATCTTGCTTATTTTTCGGGGAAATTATTCACCGGAATTGTTTTAAATATCGTAACGACAATTCATAATGGGTACTTCAAGCTACGACAGAAAATTTGCTATGCAGGTCTACTTGCTTATTTCAGCGCCATTATTATTATTCACCATACAGGATGAGATAAAAAAACAGCAACAAAGTCAAACGCCATAATTTTTACATTTTTTTTTTAATTTTATTGAATGAAAGCAAAAAATGTCGGAAATAGCATCAAATTTTAGGATAAGTTCAGATTTGTAGGAATAGGTCACCTTTGGCTCGGATTATGGTCTTCAAATGGAATGGAATGTCCAAGGTCTGCTGCCAAAATGTTTGCGTGCCCAAGGCTTTAATACACCCTTCAGAATATATTCGCGATAATATTCGGCATTTATTCTGATGCCACGGCCGATTACTACGAGCGTAGAGCGACCACCGGCTATTATGGCGGCCCACACCATCACCACGGCCGGCGCTTCAGTTCTGGTGGCCAACCGAAGGTGCACATTTTCAGCTGACCTCTTTGGCAAGTAAACACGATCATTTTGTTTGTTTATGTCAGACCCAACAAAGTATATATATTCTTGATCAGCGTGAAATTCTAAGACGATTTAGCCATGTCCGTCTGTCTGTCTGTGTGTCTGTCTGTCTGTCTGTCTGTCTGTCCGTCTGTCTGTCTGTTGTAATCACGCTATCTTTCGAACAAATTGAGATAGAAGGCTAAAATTTTGCACAAATGTATATTTCCCAGTAGGCAGGTTAAGTTCGTAAATGGGCCATGTAGGTCCAAGTTATCATATAGCCCCCATATAACGGTACCTCCCGATATTCGGTATTTTGATGATTTTAGCGACATTATTCACTAGAATTATTTTAAATTTGGCATTTGAAGTTCGTAATGGATACTACAGCCTAAGACAGAAAATTATCTGTGCAGGTCCACGTCATCGTGTAGCCCCCATATAACGGTACCCCCGATATTCGGTATTTTGACGACTTTAGCGACATTGTTTACCGGAATCGTTTCAAATTTGGTATTTGAAGTTCGTAATGGATACTACATCCAAAGTCAAAAAATGAGCAATGTAGGTCCAAGTCTTCATATAGCCCCCATATAACGGTACCCCCCGATATTCGCTATTTTGATGATTTTAGCGACATTATTTACAGGGATTGTTTCAAATTTCGCATGTGAAGTTCGTAATGGATACTTCAGCCCATGCCAGAAAATTGTCTGTGCAGGTCCACGTCTTCGTATAGTCCCCATATAACGGCACCCCCCATATTCGGCATTTTGATGATTTTAGCTACTTTATAAACAGATTTTTCTTGAAGTTTCTCATTTAAATATTTAATAATTTATGACAAAAGTTGCCTATGCAGGCCCACGTCGTCGTATAAGAATTCGTCTGTCTGTCTGTCTGTTGTAATCACGCTATCTTTCGAACAAATTGAGATAGAAGGCTAAAATTTTGCACAAATGTATATTTTCCCAGTAGGCAGGTTAAGTTCGTAAATGGGCCATGTAGGTCCAAGTTATCATATAGCCCCCATATAACGGTACCTCCCGATATTCGGTATTTAGATGATTTTAGCGACATTATTCACCAGAATTATTTTAAATTTGGCATTTGAAGTTCGTAATGGATACTACAGCCTAAGACAGAAAATTATCTGTGCAGGTCCACGTCATCGTGTAGCCCCCATATAACGGTACCCCCGATATTCGGTATTTTGATGATTTTAGCGACATTGTTTACCGGAATCGTTTCAAATTTGGTATTTGAAGTTCGTAATGGATACTACATCCTAAACCAAAAAATGAGTCATGCAGGTCTACGTCTTTATATAGCCCCCATATAACGGTACCCCCGATATTCGGTATTTTGATGACTTTAGCGACATTGTTTACCGGAATCGTTTCATCCACGTCTTCATATAGCCCCCATATAACGGTACCCCCCGATATTCGGTATTTTGATGATTTTAGCGACATTATTTACAGGGATTGTTTCAAATTTCGCATGTGAAGTTCGTAATGGATACTTCAGCCCATGCCAGAAAATTGTCTGTGCAGGTCCACGTCTTCGTATAGCCCCCATATAACGGTACCCCCCATATTCGGTATTTTGATGATTTTAGCTACTTTATAAACAGATTTTTAAGATTTTGACAGAATTTTTAACGGGTTTAATTTTTTGAAATTGCGAAATTTGTACCAAATGGTGGAGGGTATTAAAAGTTCGGCCCGGCCGAACTTACAGCTTTTTTACTTGTTTAATATAATCCTTCTCCAAGTGATATCATGCACTCTATAGTAATTTATAACTGCTCTAGAGCCAATTGTTTATAGGTGGTATGATCTACTTGAAATAAATTCTTTTATTACAAGAGTTCTATTAAATATGCACGGTGGGGTATGGTATCATATAGTAGGCCCCGCCCGACTTTCCTTTCTGGTGTTTAATATAATTATGCTCTATATAGCAAAGTTACTTGGTACTAGAGGTACTAAAGCCCCCGTCAAATTTTTTGAATATCGATTCAATGAAATGTGTATAATTCCCAAATTTTGACTACTCTAAAGCAATGATACGCATTCAGATAGGGTTCATAGTTGGCATAATCTACTTCACATAAATTTTTTTTTGTTACGGGAGCTCTACTAGTGGTAAGGGTATCATATTTTCGGCCCCGCCCCACTTTTTATCTTTCCTTTCCGATTTAATTTAATATTTTATTTTATTTATTATTATTATTTATTTTTTTTTTTTTGAAATTCACACTTATTTGAATTTTTTAAAAATCTCATATTGAATCACGTTCGGAGAGTAGGGTGCCACTTGGAACCGTTTTTATTATTTCAGTTCATTATTTTTTATTTTCAGAATATTTTGACACATGACATTCAAAGAAAGCAAAAAAGGCTCCTCATATCAATAACTGTAAATGACAGTTTAATAAAAACGAAGATGTTTTTTTTTTTTTTCATGCGAACAAATATTTATTTCTATGCCATCTTTTTCCCAAAAAAAAAAAAGCATCAACAAACTATAATGACTCGTTTATAGATTTTCTTTGTCATATTTAGCTTTGCAACATTGGTTATGAGGACCCTTAGTTTTTATCTCTATTTATACACTCGTCCATATATCTGTATTGGTCATCCTTTATAGTTTGTGGCTTCGTGTTCTCCATTCAACAATGCCTGATGATATTGACAAATATGAGGTGAAATGGTCAACTGTTGAAATGGCTTTTATCCATCTTTTCAGTTGGAGTTGGCGTTGGCAAGGCTAATATTTACTTAGAAAATGGTTCGATTGAGTATCGGCAAAATTGTCATATCATTGTCGTTGAGCGAATAGCCCTGGACATGTTTACGTACGTGAAATGCCAACAACATCAGAAACACTCAAAACTGCTCAGATAGCTGTTGATATTGGTGTCGGTCACACTAATGGAGTCCTCGAAAGATGCATCTTCCACACAGTGTAAATAAGTTTTATGTTGAGAGGTGAATATTGATGACAACAAATTGTCCGTTGTTTACTCAAAGACCATGGCAATTTATTCAGCATAACTTGAAATAATGTAATGTTGTTATAATGTGTCAGCGGCAGATATTGATGGGGATGGGGGAATTATTTGTAAAATTGTTAATGTTTTGGTAATATTGCGCATTTTTGATTGGATTGTTGAAAAATCTGTAAATGACACTTGTATAAAATGCGCAATAGATTTTTTTTTCTTTTGAAAAATATAAAAATATAAACTATTAATGGGGAATCCTAGAAAACACTGTTGAACACCTATCGAAAATTAATAGAAATAACAAACTCTAAGTTAAATTTCGAAAAATGTCAGAAATATCTGTGTGCTATTCGAATTAAAAATTTTCGAATAAGAAAGTTCATATTTATCAACTTAAAACCAAAAATATAAAATTGTTTGAAATTATCACATCTCAGATTGGTTGTTGCTCAGCGACATTTTAAAAAAAATTTGCAACAGATTCCGAAATAAAATTCTTGTCTGTGTAGGTCCCTCAGAACGAATGAGACAATGCATATTCTTAAGAAAAAGAAAAGAAATGCATATTCTTAAGAAAAAACGGTAAGATAAAAATCAAAAGTGGAGGGGGGGTGGGGGGCGACTATATGATGCCCTACACCATTATGCATATTTAGTAGAGCTCCCATAACAAAATAATTTATTTGAAGTAGACCATACCTCATATCAACCTTTGGCTTTAGATCAGTTATAATTTGGTTCCAGAGGGAACGAATATATGGGAGGCATATTCAATTCGGAATCGATTTTTACTAAATTTGACGGAGACATGTCAATCTTTTATGCCAAACTACATTGCTATAGAGGGCATTATATCACTTCGAGAAGGATTATATTCAAACAAGTAAAAAACACTAAGTTCGGCCGGGCCGAACTTTTAATACCCTCTACCTTTGGGTAAAGATAACATGTTTACATAAAAGTTAAACTTTTAACTGTTAAACCTTAAAAACAAAACGGGAAACTCTATATGCCAATGCCAAAACGGGAAACTCTATAGACAGATTTCATTTACCAAAAGTCTTCATACAATGTTGCGCTACCGGAGCTAGAGCCCATTATGAACTACAAATTCAAATTTTCAGACAAATTCGAGGAAAAATGTGGCAAAAATCATCAAAATATCGAATATCGGGAAGTACCGTTATATGGTAGCTATACAAAAACCTGGACCAATACATACAATGTTTCGCCAGCGGAACTAGAACCCATAACGACCAACGAATACCAATTTTTGGATAAATCGATGAACAAATGTGGCGAAGATCATCAAAATACTGAGTATCGGGAGGTACCGTTATGTGGCGGTTATATCAGAACGTGGACCGATATATTGATGAGGTGTACGACGAATTTTTAGGGATGTACAAAAGGAATGGCAAAGTTAATATACCCTCCTTTTCAAGGTGGAGGGTATAAAAATATGTATTGGAGTCGAGTTCCACCAAATGGAAACACTCCATTGGACTGATGTTAGCCAAATAATGGCACAATTAACCTGAAATCGGTTGAAGATATATATGGGAGCTATATCCAAATTTGAACCGATCTCGATAAAATTTGGCTGAAGTATTATTTTCGAGCTGTATGTGAAGTCCGGTATCAATTATCATTTTTGTGGAGTGCATATTACATATGTGAGGGAGTTAAAACTCCAAATTGGATGATACATATATATGTGAGCTATAGGATGATACATATATATGGGAGCTATAGCTATATCTGAACCGATTTTCTCCGAATTCGATGTATTTACTTCTAGACTGAATTCGGACTTTAGACAGATAATCGCCATTTGGTACCCAATTAACCCGAAATCGGTTGAAGATATATGGGAGCTATATCTAAATCTATTCCGATTATCACCAATCTCAATAGAGTTCGTCCTTGGGCCAAACAAATAATGTTTGTAAATTTTCATATCAATCGAATAATAAATGCGACCTTCATTTTGTTCACAAAAATACATGGACAGACGACGGACGGATTGACATGCATAAATCGACTCAGAAAGTGATTCTATGAAGATCCTCAAAAGTAACTATGGGTCTATCTCGCTTCTTTCTCCACTATATTATGTAGGGTATGAAAACCATATTTTTATTTCATATAACACGAAATGGTTTTCACTATTAGACTTAGGTCAGGAGGCAACATGGATAATATAGACCTCCAGTTCATTATACCTCTCCCCAAAAAGTCACATTTTTCGCATAAAGATAGGTTGGTCCACAAATAATAATCTAAAATCTTTTAGATTGCCGATTTATTTAACAGTTTTATAGTTACCCCGTTTTTAAGGCACGTACCCAGATCTGCATTTCGAAACTAATTGAGGGTTGGGCCCAAATATATCATAATCCATAAATAATGTCTAACAAGTAAGCAAATGCTATGGTCGTGCGGGACTTTACAAGACCACTTATGTCCCTATGCGGGACTATAAAAGGCCGCTTATGTCAAAATCCGTTATGGAAGAGTTTGTTTTTGATATTATGTTTTAGAACCATACCCATAGCTTTTTGACTGATGGCATTTGCCCAATATTTACGCACTCCGTCGTGTTAGGAGGTATTTAATTTCACACGAAAGTTGTCGTTCATTTCACAGCTACATATAATCCAATGATAATCCAAAATGCTAAACTTTTTCCCTGTATTTAACTCTCTTCTCGTTCGAAATTTCGTGTCGACTGGTTTTTAATTGTGACCTGTAGAAGTAATGCAAAATTAGGAAAATTTTAATTTTTTGGTGCATCTTCAAACACAATAGGGTCTTAATTCTGACCCTACCCCTAAACACCATGCAAAATTTAGCGAGGATCGCAAAATAAAAAGTAGCATGCGATAAAAAAAATATAACAAAAATTGGAAAAATGTTACAAAAACTATTCACTTTTTTATCGTCATATTTTTTCGCGATTTTCTTAGATATCATCCTCGTCTGGCAAGAGACCATTTTGAGTTGATGAGAATTGTGAAAATGTGTTCAGCAGTTCTGGACTTATAAGCAGAATAAGTAAGATCTATTTCTTTTACATATATATTGTACATATTTTGCTACATATCCGATATCTTGGCAATTAGCATCACTGTAATGGTCAGAAGTGACCTTTCAATGCATTTATGATTTGGCCGGGATTAAAAATATTCGCGGTTTAGTTAAAATTCGAATTTTTTGATATAAAAATTATGGTTAATTTTCCCCGTTTAAATATTGTCCGATTACCATCCAAATTGGTTGGCTTCTGCCCAGCCCTGAACTCTAACTCAATGCAAATTTTTGCGTCGATGGGTTGATAATTGTGGCCTATAGAGCAACAGCAAAATCTGGAAACTTTTCTGTTTTTGGTCCATTTTAACCCCCAAAAGAAGTGTGCGATCATCTCGAAAAAACAATAGGGTTCTATTCTGACCCTAACCCCACCTCCAATTTTCAATTTCATGATCGAGCCACAATTGCGACCTGTAGCGTGGTTAAAAATTAACATGGACAGACGGACAGACGGACGGACATACATAGCTAGATCGACTCAGCTCGGCGAGATAGGAAGATCCATATATACTTTCCCATGTGGGAAACCAATATTTCGTGTTGTTACATAATTTTTGGCCCAATCAAACTTATAATACCCCTGACACATAGTGTTGTAGGGTATAAAAACCAAACTTTTGGAAACTATTTCCTTTTTTTAATTTTCCAGTACTGCCTTGTTATACCCTACAACACTATGTGTTGGGGGTATTATAAGTTTGATTGGGCCAAAAATTATGTAACAACACGAAATATTGGTTTCCCACATGGGAAAGTATATATGGATCTTCCTATCTCGCCGAGCTGAGTCGATCTAGCTATGTATGTCCGTCCGTCTGTCCGTCTGTCCATGTTAATTTGTAATCACTCTACAGGTCGCAATTATGACCCGATCTTCACGAAATTTAGAATGGTGGTGGGGCTAGAGTCAGAATAGAACCCTATTTCTTTTGGAGATGATCGCATAATATTTAGGGGTTGATATGGACCAAAAACTGAAAAAATCCTGATTTTGCAGTTGATCTACAGGTCGCAATTATAGACCAATCAAAGCGGAAGTTAGCATGTAGCTAGATCTTAGGGCTGGGCAGAAGCCTTCCAATTTTGATGGTCATCGGATAATATTTAGTGGGTGAAATAGGCCACAACATTTGTGTTATTTGTGTAAACCGCGAATATTTTTAATCCCGGCGAAACCACAAATAGACGAACAGGTCATTTCTGAGAGTTACGTAGAGCCGATAGTAAATATATCGGGTATACGTAGCGAAATATATGCAATGTGTATATACCAAGGAAGGGGATGTTAGTTAGAATGCTTATATCTCAAGAATGGCAGGACCGATTTTGACAAATTTTGTCAATTCAGAATGTCATCTTGACATAAAAGTATAAAATATGCCAATAATGATGTTAATATAGATTTTGTAGTATTTTGTGACATTTTTTTATTTTTTCATATTTTTTATCGCATGCGATTTTTTCAATTTGACTTATTATATAAGTACTGCAAATATCATCCGATCCTCACGAAAATTTTCACAAAAGTAGGGTTGGGCTCAGAAGGGCTAGGCCTATTGTTTTCAAAGATGTCCACAATATATTTAGGGGTTGAAATGGACCAACAACTAAACATTTTCCTGATTTTGCAGCCGTTATAAAGGTCACAAATAGAAACCAAAGGACACGAAATCTCGCATAAAGTTTGGGTTTAGGACAGCGGGTAGAATGGACCTCTAATTTTGTGTGAAAAAATACCAGCATTATTTACAGGCGATATCTGAAATACACAAAAGGCGAACTTCTGGCTTTTTTATGCTGATTTCGTTGACGAATATAGCCAAATATAGTAGACAAGCAAATCATATAGACGAATCTAAATTTGGAGATACAGAAGGGCTTCTTGCTTTTGGAGATGATTGCAAAATTGGTTCAAATTAACCAAACACAGAAATGTTTTTCCGATCACACAATTGAAGCCAATAAAGGACAGGCAAGAATTCTAGCAATTTGGATGACTATTGGATTATATTTAGCTGAAAAATGCACCAACAACTAACAGCCCGACGGAGTGCATAAATAATGGGCAAATGTCCCTAGTCAAAATCCTAATTTCAAAAGCGAAATCTTCCAATATGGATTTGGACATAGGGGCTTTTAACATATTGTAGTGTTGTAGGGTATAACATAGTCGGCCCCGCACGACTATAGCCTTTGCTTACTTGTTTTTCTTATAATTTTTGGTGAATTTTTCGCAACAAAAAATTTAAGTCTGAATGAGCCTCTACCTGGAGGTCCTTGCTATACAGGTCTTGGTCAATAAATTCCTGAACTTCTGTTCTAATATATTTTATAGCTTCTAGCAAATTATTCATTTTTTTGTATTAAATTCTCTGCAATGTTCCCTTCTTTAAACTTTAAAGTCTATTAAAAATTAATTTTATAAAATTTCTCACTCCAAAGAAATCACGCCGCCATTTATTTAATGATTGAAAAATGTGTGGAATTCGTTTATTAGTTTGTTGACATTTTCACAATCTGTCAGTATCTATGACAGCAATTAATAAAAATTGTGACGCATTTGAAAGAGCCTTAACCTCCCACATACTATCCTCCATATCGCTTCTGTTTTAATTAATTAATTTGAAATAGAATTTCTTCAACATACCAAGAATTTAAAAGTCCATTTTTTTTATTGTCATTTTCTGTTCACGTAACTTTAAGAGTCATGCAGACAGAAAGTCGCATGGCCTTTAAGGGACGACATTACAGAAATTTGTCCTACATTCGTTTCATTTTTTTTTTGTTTCTAATATCTTAAATTTCTCCCTCACTTCTTCTGCGGAGGCCACAAAACTGGAAAAAATGTGGAAATAAAACTATCATTTCATTTGCTTTTGTTAAATGTGAGGCATTTAAACAAAATGAATTACTTCAAATCCACATCCGTATACGCTTGGCAATCCATTTTGAAAACAATAGGACATCATCATTGTCGTCATCATCAGCATCGTTGCTGCTGTTTCGTCAGCAGCCAGTAGTAGCATCCTCATAATCATTGGCTTTGTAATCTCCGACTCTAAACAATTGCCATGGATGTTGCGACCACACCACGTAGCGCAAGGTAAACCAAGGTATTACGAGTTGGAACTACACCACAGCGAGAGAGGACATAAAATAAAATAGCAATGACAAAAAAACTGAATACAACAACAAGAAAATAAGGCACAAAACAGGACAACAAGACACCCCAATTGATAATAATGAAATTAATGAGACACATTACAACAATTGCTGGCCAACACAGCCTAACAAATAGCTGTCTTATTTTCTTCCTTTTTTATGTTGTTTTGTTGCTGGATATAGTCCAGGTCTGGCTGGCTGGCTGGTTGGTTGGCAATCAAATTTGAGTAATTTTTATTTTACACGGGATTTCCCCATACACACCAGATCACAGTCGGATATCTTCTGTGAATTTTTTGTTCGCTTCATGGAGGGGAATTTTTTTATTGACTTTCTGGCCGCATTGTTGAAATATTGTTGGCCATTATGACTGTTGCAACGGGGCATAAACAGTTCGCGCCACATTATGATGTTGGGCCACGCGAGACATCAAAAATCCGTTTACGTTCATGTTCGTGCGCGTTACTCTCCGCAAAGGACCAACAAATGAATTTGACTCACGTGTGTGCATGCGACAGATAGAGCTCACCGGGATGTGAATATATGCCAATGTGCCGCGTCACAGTGTATTTACCAGAGGGGGCCACATCAGTGCTTACCGCAGTGATCTCCTGTGGATTTTGTCATCTGCCAGCCAGGGCGCTGGGAGGACAGGGGTCAAACACGTGTCCTAGTTGCTGGTATTCTTGTTGGTTGTGGAGTGTGTTGCCCAAAGCTTTAGTTTGATTTGGATATTCCCTGTTGACATGTTATGAGAGGTATTTTGGGTTCAGTGTCTGTTGAAAATTATGGAGATAGGTTATGTACTCAGTCTTTCTGCACATATTCGTCTGAAACAGGGATACACACCAAATACTGCAATTCATGAGGCTTTTTTATATCCTCAGCCATATGGCTACGGAGGGCTTATAACATTTGATACGGGCAAAAATGCCTCATCGAAATGAAGGTTTTAGATCTTAGGTATTTCTGGACCATTTGGAATCGATCTAGGGGTGTCCATAAGTCCGCCTGCCTGCCTGTCTGTCTGTGGCTGGCTGGTGCTAACGATAACTCTCGAAGGGAATTTCCGATTTTTTCCAAACTTAGTACATCGTAATATTATTGTAAAACGGAGATGGGCAACATCGGTCCATTCCTTCCGGTTCCTCCCCCACAAAAAATGAAAAATGTCCAAAGAAAATAATTATTCTCATAGAAAGAGAACGAATCATTCGATTTTTGTCGGTGCTAAGTCAGGTACGAAAATTGACAGTATCGACCCCACAAAGGGTCAAAATTTGGAATAATTTAACTCTTATAAAATTAGAAGTAAGAGTCCGATTTTCTTCGAATTTCAAACATCTCAATATTTTTTTTAACACAAGGTCTTGTTTAAAGTTGATAGATATCGGTACCAGAAGGCCTTCCCCACTACGGATCAAAATTTTGAATAGCCATAAAGCTCGTAAAAGGCGAAATGAGCATTTGATTCCTATGAAATTCGACAAATTCCAATATTTCTATTAAAACATGATCTGTTGTGAAGATGGTGGATATCAGCCCACACCTTCTGGTACCTCTTAAATGGTATCTCTGGATCTCTGGTATCTCTTAGAAATGAGAAATAAGAACCAGATTCTCTATAAATTTCAGACATTCGAATATTTCTATCAACACAAAACCAAGTGTGAAGATGGAATATCTCGGACCACTTGTTCTTGTACCTCCCACACAACAGGTCAACATTCTGAATAATTATATCTCCATTAAAAAATGCGAAAAAAAAGCTTAAAATTCTCTTCAAATTTTACATATCCTAATATTTGTACTAACGAATTTTTTGTGTGAAAATTATAGATATCGTCCTACTCCTTGATTGCAGCTGATTCCTTTTAAACTTGCTGTGTCTACATATTTTTCTCAATCTCGAATTTAATGTGAATATGGAATTTATCGGCTCATTTCTTCGCGTACCTCCCCCAAAACGATTATTGAGCTCCAAAATCCAGAAGTACCCATAGAAACTCAATCATCGTCCTTCAAATTCCAAGAAAATCGGTTCAAATTTAGATATAGCTCCCATATACAGGGTGAGATGAAAAAACTGCTACAAAATCAAAAGGCATAATTATTACATTTTATTGAATGAAAGCAAAAAATGTCGGAAATAGTATCAAGTTTTAGAATAAGTTTAGATTTGTTCGAATTGGCCACCTTTGGCGCGAATTATGACCTTCAAACGGCCAATGAAAAAGTCACGCGATGCCCAAATGTTGCTCTGCGGTATTTTGGTCCATTCCCGGCGAAGCGCTTGCTTGAGGTGATCGACACTTTGGTGTTTTTTAGTGCCAATCCTGCTTTCCAAAATATTTCAACGAACGGATTGGTGTCCGGAGATTTTGCTGGTCGTTGTGCGCTGAAAATGAAGCGAGGAACCTCATTTTGTAACCATTCTTGGGTGGCACGAGCTGTGTGCAATGGTGCTGCGCCCTGTTGGAATGTCTAAGGCCAAAATGTTTGCATGTCCAAGACCTTAATACACCCTCCAGAATATTTTCGCGATAATATTCGGCATTTATTATAATGCCACGGTCGATTAATACGGGCAGAGAGCGACCATCGGCTGTTATGGCGGCCCACATCATCACCAGCGCTTGAGTTCTGGTGGCCAACCGAAGGTGCAAATTTTCAGCTGACCTCTTTGGCAAGTAAACACGATAATTTCGATTGTTTACAAACTGGTTGTCCAGCAGTATGTAAACAAAAAACCCAATTCGGCAGTTCACCACTTTCGGCCAAACCAAGCAACTCTTTGGCTCTTTTGAGTCCATTTTCTTTCTGTTGCGTTGTAAGTTCTTGCACTTTTTGGAATTTCAATGGCTTTACCCCGAGCTTATTTCTCAATATTTGCCGAATGGAATATTGCGATAAGTTCAGCCCACGAGCCATTTTTGGGCCAATGCGTCACGGGTTTCGATCAAGTCGCTTATTTACTTTCAAACCAATTCTGCTTATATTGCTTCTTCCGTCAACTTCCTTGACGCTGGGCTACGTTACCAGTATCACGGATGGTACGAGACACAAAAGATTTATTCACTTTTAAATGCTGGAATGCTCCAACGAATAATATAACGACACTATCACGCTTGAATTCCATCACGAATTACCAATTGAAATAATTTTAACAGCTGTCGGAAGAATAGCTTAGAAATGACAGCTGTGTGAAGCTGTGAAATATTTATCCGACATCATGTTTATTGTGCACCAAATGTCTAGTATCAGACTAAGAATTGAATTTCGGCAAATCCGAATGAATTCATCCTAAAAATAAATACTTCAAATTTGATGAAAATCGGTTCAGATATAGCGATATATATATTCCGATTTGGTGTTTAAGATCCTCACATGGATAATATGTGCTCCACAACAATAAGCTTTGGTACCAGATATCAGATACAGCTCAGAATTAAGGGTTTAATATTTTGTCAAGATCGGTTCATATATATATTTATTCGATTTCAGGTTTTTTGTGCTCCAAATGGCAAATGGCCCTTCGGAAAGCAAGTGCTTCAAATTTTGGTGAAAATTGGTTCAGATATTGGAATAGCTCCCATATATATGTTTCATCTGATTTGAGGTTTTAAGTCCTTTAAATGCGTAATATGCGCTCCAAAAAATGATATTTGATACCGGGCATCCGCTCAAAAATTCTTCTGCCAAATTTTATCAAGATCGGTTCAGATTTATACATAGCTCCGATTTACATCTTAATTCGATTTTATGGTATTTGCTCGCCATATATTTAATATCAGCCCAAATACTGTTTGTTATGTGTTATCAAAACAGTAACTCAACATAATTACAGGGTATCTACACTATTCCAAAATTGTACTAACCACGTCTATTCAAACCGTTCCCTTTTGTTTTCTTTTTTTAAAGCGATTCTTTGGAATTCGTGGCAAGTATGAGCTCCAGTACTTTTTACTTATGGTTCCTGCCCTGATTATTCATATTCTTAACTGCAACAATTGAAATTCTGGATTTATTTTATTAAAGGTATTAGCTTGAAAAAATCCAAACTCCAATTCACCTTTAATTTGAATTCATCAAAGTCATCCCGCCACTCCATACTGGACCATACCTTTGTTTATTTGTCACATAACATGGACATTGGGACACACATTTCCTCTGCTATGTTTGTTGTTGACATATATTTGATTAGTCTACTTTATGTCCTGTGACTAATAGACCTCATTATGATGTGCATTAACGGTTAAGTATCTTTGGCATTGTTGTTGTTGTTTTTTATTTTGACCTATTGCTGGTGAAAGAAGAAAATACATTTCATTTCCTGTTACTGCATGGGATGGAATGGTGGATGTACTTGTCCTGCAAAGTTATCATCCCCCATTTTTTGATGATTATGGTCTTTCTGTGGTAATTTTATTGTTGAAAATTTGTTCAAAGGACTTTTGATTTTTTTTCTGGGCTATTTAGCATAACTATCTTTAGGTGTATCACTTAATGTCAGATATCAATTTTGTTGGAATTCCTAGGAAAAAAATTAATGTTATCCTGTTTACGGATGATGATGAGGAGGGGTATGTTTTATTTTAATTTCTCCCCCTAATACTTATTTGTAGAATTTATGTTTCTACACTTTATGTCATGTTATGTTTTATTGTCGACAATTTATTTGGTGAAAAATCATATGACATCTATTTTACTTCAGTTTTCATCGACATTTTGTAGATGGCATCATGGGTGGTTGTTCTATTATCATATTTTCTATGAGACATTGGGGATAATTTCTGATGTTGATTATGATCTTCAAATTTGTTGAGATGCATATGTTGATGTATTGATAGTATAAGATTGGATAATAACCGGACCCAAGAATTATTTCATTATTTGTAAATTTTTGACTGCACACTGTAACAATTTTCAAATATTTCAAAAATAACGGGAAAATCTAGTAGATTATGAAATGAGGGCTAAATTTTTGTCTTTTTTACGGAATGGTTAAAAACTCCCTTTAAACGGGATCATAGCAAGTCAAAATATCCTAAATAATTAATTATCATAACATTCTACTATGGGTCCTAGAAGACGTCAAAAGACTAAATTATACCTAAACGTCAAAAAGTTCAGGTATATTTAAATCACTTTTTAAGGTTAAAACCTTACAAAGTTCAAAGGGTCGCATCCCTACTAATAACGGGTGCCTTCAGGAGCACGCCTCAAGCAGCACTGGATACTCTACTGGGCCTAAGTCCGCTGAATATATATGTGGAGGAACAGGCATTCAGGAGTGCTCTTCGACTCAGAGAACTAAGTGAATGGCGCAGCCAACCCTTTGGACATTCTGCGATTCTAAGGCGTGTGGGAGAGATAGCCTATGCAAATGACTATATTTCACCACGATAAAGCTTCTACCCACCTGACATACACATACCTAATAGAGACGCCTGGGCCCCTAGCAACCCACCTTTCCGCGGCATAGCTGTTTATACCGACGGTTCAAAGATGGAGTGTGGTACGGGAGCTGGTGTCTTCTGTGATACCCTTAATGTTCGTGAATCCTATAAGCTTGGAAACAACTGTGGCGTATTTCAGGCGGAAATCGTTGCGGTCAAAAAGGCCATAGACCTGCTGGTCGCGAGGAGCATTGAGGTCAGCGGTCCGGTGACTATATATATCGATAGTCAAGCGGCACTAAAGGCCTTGAGTTCCTTTACTATCAAGTCTAGGGCTGTTTTGAACTGCAGGGAAGCCTTGGAAAACACTGGGTTATAAATCAAGCTCTGTTGGGTTCCTGGACATTATAACATCCCACGTAACGAGACTGCAGACGAATTGGCCAGACTAGGATCCGAATCAACTACAATTGAAGTAGACAAATCGGTTAAACCACCACTTCCTACAGGTTATTCATAGACATTACTCTGAGAAAATCCAACAAAAATGGCTGGACGAAATGGGATGCACCATCCCCAAACGAATCTGGCCCACACTCTCAGAGAAGAGAACAAGGTCGCTGATGTCATTGTCAAAACCTGATTTAAAACTTGTGGTGGGTATCATCACAGGTCACTGTAAGGTGAGGGCTATGACCTCGAAATGGGACAGCGACGACATTGACTACTGTAGGATCTGTCAAGATGAAGAAGAAATTGAGACAGTCGAACACTTGCTCTGCCACTGCCCAGCACTCATTAATGTGAGACAGAGGCAAGTGGGAGAACTAGTGGTACATGACCTGTCTTCTTTTTCTAACACTGACCCTATAGTAATCCTTCAATTATCCAGAAGATTCAAGTGGCTAAAGACGACACGGCAAACTCCTCAGCCGTAGAACACACTCTACAACTTTACCTTCTATCCTCACCTCTTCTACCAATCACTTTTTCCTCTTTTCTTAACATTCTTTTTTAGGATGAACACAATGGACCTATAGGTCTCCGAGTGGAGCGGTTGCCATTTGGTAACCGCGCGTCCTTTAACCTAGCCTAACCTAACCTAACCTAAGGTTAAAACCTAACTTTTTATAAGTTTGTGCAAAAGTTGTTAATAAAGCATCATTTTAGAAGAATGACGTCAAAGACAAAAATAATCTTCATAAAATTTTACTATATACTGTATATAAAAACAAGTAAAAAAGCTCTCAGATTGGCCGGGCCGAACTTTAAATACCCTCCACCATTTGAAACGAATTCGGTAATTTTCAAAAAATAAAATTCGTTAAAAATTCTGTTAACATCTTAAAAATACCGAATGTATACCGTTATATTAGGGTCAATACGTCGACGTGGACCAGCATAGGCTAATTTTATCATAAGCAATTACAATATTCAAATACGAAAGCTTGAAAAAAATCGGTGGTTAAGGTACCATTATATGGATGCTATACCAAAACGTAGACCTGCACAGAAAAATTTCTGTCATAGGCTGCAGTGTCCATTACGAACTTCAAATACCAAATTTGAATCAATTCCGGTGAATAATGTCGCTAAAATCATCAAAATATCGAATATCGGGAGGTACCATTATATGGGGCTATACGAAGACGTGAACCTGCAAAGACAATTTTCGGTCATAGGCTGAAGTATCCATTTCGAACTTCAAACACCAAATTTTTAACATTTCCGGTGAATAATGTCACTTAAATCATCAAAATACCGAAAATAGGGAGGTACCATTATACGGGGGCTATACCAAAACGTTGACCTATATGGCCCATTTTCAATGCCAAAAGTACTGCAGACATAATATACATTTGAGCAAAATTTTATCATCCTACTTCATTTTGTTCGGAAGCTTGAGTGATTTCCACAGACGGATAGAGAGACGGACATCGCTAAATCGATATAGAATTTTATGCTAATCTAAAGTATATATATATTCTTTGTGGGGTCTAAAATGTATGTTTCGAGGTTTTAAAAATTGAATGACAAATTGAATATACCCTCCATACTATGGTTGGGGGTATAAAAAGATTCGCATCAATGTTCTCAAAACACGATAATTTGTTGATCAATTTTCCCTTTGACTTTTTTCGAGTTTACGCCTCAAAATCACATAAAATTTCGTTTTAGGCAAAATGCGTCAACAGAAGAACTAATTTACAAACAATTTCACTATAAATCTCAGAATTAAAGATATATATAGGTGCAATAGTTTTAATGAAAATCACAAGCAAAGTGTATATACTAAAATGGAAAATTTTGTATTTGCTTTTGTTACTGTTAATTTAACGCGCATCCAATCCGTGTCAAAATCTCCCTTTATGCTTCATTTTGTGGGGAAACTGTAAAAGTAAGAATTATTCTAGATCAAATTTCATAGTGAGTCACTGAGCAAAAGAAATTTCAATACTTGAATACCACAAAAAATAGCATACATTTCTATTATGAAAACATTGTAAATATCTGAAAAATGTTGCCTTTTCCTCAATACGCTGCAAATTCTATTGTCATGTGACTGTGTAGTATCCAGTCTGGATTGTGGAAAATGTCAAGTCGACCCCATAGTACTCGATTATAAATCAAAACCCCAAAGGGGTTCGGGTTCTTCAGAAAAAAGTTGTTATATTTATATCCTACACCACAGGGTGGTCAGGGTATTATGTCTTTGTGCATTTGTTTGTAACAGGCAAAAGGAAACGAGACAGACCCGTAGTTCCTTTTGATGATCTACATAGAATCACATTCTGAGTCGATTTATGCATATCAGTCTCTCCATGTATTTTTGTGAACAAAGTACAGTTCGCATTTATTACCCGATCCAGATGAAATTTTGCACAAATCATTTGTTTGGCCCAAGGACGAACCCTATTGAAATTGGAGATAATCGGTAAAAATTTAGATATAGCTCCCATATATATCTTCGTCCAATTTGCCTTTTATTGTGCACCAAACGTGTAATATCAGCCCGAATAGTATGGAATTTTGCACATACAACCAAATTAGGTCTGAAAATAAGTATGCCAAATTCGATCGAAATCGGTCCAGATATAGCTATAGTTCCCATATTTATTATTCATCCGATTTGTTATTTTTGTCCTCCAGGGGAAATATATCAAATACAGCTTAGAAATACATTTGCTAAATTTTGTCGAGATCGGTACAGATTTGGATATAGCTCCCATATATATATTTATCCTACTTCAAATTATTGTGCACCAATTGGGCATTACAAGTCCGAATTTAAAGGATACAAATGCTTCCGCATATTTAGTCCTTTGAACTTTAAATTATAATTATAATCATAGCGTGTATAATTGAATTCTCCCATAAAAGCTTTTAATTGTTATGCAGAGCTCTACTAAATTAGCAAAGTGGTGTGGGGTATCATAAAGTCGGCCCGCCCGTCTTTAAGACTTTGTTTACTGGGTTTGTTTTTGCGTTTTAATCACATTTTTTTGACACTTATGAATAAATTCCGACTAGCAGACATTTCAAATTTGATTCAGTAACGTATAATGCATTCTGAGAGAACAACCAACTGTCTCAAATATCTTGAGTCTGTACCAGGGCTGGGGTGTCGACATGTGTTTGGTCCGTCTCCGAAAAAACGCCATAACAAATTGTGTATAAAAAGAAATCGTTGTTTTTTTAAAAACTTAGAAAGCATATAAAAAAACAAAAAATAAATAAAAAATAATAATAATGATATTAATAATAAAACAATAATAATATTGATATTGAAAATAAATATCAAGGGTTTTGAAATTTTGAAAAATCATAACTCTCCTAAAATGCGATATTGTTGTACGAATTTCTTCAAATTATGCACATATAAATATATTTACCAGGACTGAGCTCAGAGCGAAGATTGGATATAACGATCAACTCCTTCCGGTACCTTCCTCACAAAAGTTCAAAATTAATATATACTTCAGTAATTGAGGTATTTTTCCACGACTTAAGAAAATATGTTAACATTTTCATTTTCAGTCCTTACGGATTGTCTATTGTCCAATTTATTCTAGTAATATATAAATATTTATCCAATATTCTTAAAAATGTGGTAAAATTTGTTTTAATATCCTTGTCAATTATAAAAAGTAAATACTTACAATTTGCTACAATTATATCGTTAACTTTCCTAAAATGTATATGCCCGTATTCGAATTATTCAGATTTAGACACCACATCCCTGGCAGCTACCAATTTCAGTCAGATTCCCGACATTGCAGCTACATTGCATATTCAATCAAAAAACAACAGCAATTTTTGTGACAACTGCAAAATAAATCGAATCTGTCAATCGGCATGGTCACAACTACAATATACATACATATGCATGTATGCATATGTATCCCCCATGAATGGGGGGATAGCCCAATAAAGTGCAACCAAGAGAAAGTTGAAAAAAAATCATCAACAACCAACAGAACATCATTTCACTCTGAAGATGAACATGAAGAGTTGCACATTGAAACATGACACAAGTATGGACATATAAACCAAAACAAATCGACATCAGACATACTCGTACATATTGACAATGATGAAATTTTGTCTGGCACTTTATATCGAATAGATGGCTGCTACATGTGAAAACATAACATTTCCCAGGCACATGGGCAGACGGGCGACTAGACACCGAATGACAGACGGACAGGTTGCAAGTGAGCAACAGGAGGAATAAACTATCACACCGGTTGGATACCGGCTGAAGCGGACATCGGATGCATATCTGGCTGTTCGAACTGACTGACAATCAATGTATTTCTGAAGTTTCTTGTTATAGAAATGACAACGAGAAACAAGGGTTCAATATGGGTATTGTGTACATGAACAGCAGTGGCCCATTAAGTCCTTGACAACGAGACAATTGAAACTATACTTCGTGTCATTGATGGTGGAAATAATGAAAAGAGGAAAACTAGAAAAAAAACGTAATATCGAAGGGGTTGGAACCTCCTGTATACGATCAGGTTTTCAGCAAAGAATTTGAGACATATATAAATATGAAGTTATGAATGAGCCAGCCAAGGAACATTTGTAGGTGGCACATCTAAAGGGGTGTGCCAAAAAATTTCAACCTCGAACTTGATTTAATATTTCTTATATAATCATATATATCCTTACAAATTTAGAAAATATCGGTCGCTTTTAGGACAGACATATAAACTTAGAACATGACTTGCATTATTTTGACCCTGCTGCAAGTTTTATCTAAAGTGCTACTTTGTCAAGAATATATGTAATTCACTGATTTTCAAAATTGGCCACTTGCCCGAAAGGCAAGAGATGGAGTGAATATATACCATCACACACTAGATAGTGTCCGCTACTTCGTCAGCTAAAAGTCCACCTTAAAATTCGGATGGATTCGTTCCAACAGTTCATGTTAGTCATTTTTAGTACTGAAAATTAATAATTTGATCAGTTTTTTAAAAAATTATATCTTTATACATCGTACTAAGTTTTCAGACTTTCAAGGTTCCATATATTATTTCAGATTTTCCTTTTTTTTTGGAAGAGTTAAGAGGTTAAGAGGTGTTACTCTTACAGCAAAAAGTCTTCATATTCTTTCATTTTAAGTTTACCGAGGAGGATATTAGCAAAAAACCACTGAACAATGAACCCACATCCAATTTTTTGTTCAAAACTATTTCAACGTCTTCATATATAAATCTCATAGACCAATAGTGACCGCAATATAATTTTTCAGACTTTTAGCCTTATTCAGTCACCCTATACCAAATTTAGTAACATTTAGTACGCATATCCATAATAATTTGAATCTCTCCATCCTAGACACCAACAATCTAAATCTCTCCATCCTAGACCATTTCGTACCATTTAGTACTTTTCGAATATTTTCAAAACCATCTTCATATCTTAATTCCAGATACCAACACAGACCTCAATATTTGATATTTGAGGATTTTAGCCCTATTTCTTCAGTCAATATTAAATTTAGTACTTTTCGAACAGTTATAGAACACACTTTCAAAAACATTTACATATTTCAATTCCAGATACCAACATATACCTCAATATCAAACTTTTAGTACTTCTCGTATAAATGTAGGACACATTTCTAAACCAAGGCCAAATCTCAAACACGTGCACCAACAGTGGCGTCCATATCAAATATCGCGATTCAGGCTCTATTCCTTCAACCAATACCAAATTTAGTACCAATTAGTACAATTATAAAAGACATTTCCAAAACCACTTCCAAATCGCAAACACAGATATCATCAGTAATCTAAATATGAGATTTAGTACTTTTCGAGTATTTCCAGATTTTAGCCTTACTTCATCAACCAATACTCAATTTAGTACTTTTCGAAAAGTTATAGAACACACTTCCAAAAACACCAACATACCTTAATTCCAGATTCCAACAGATACCTCAATATCAAATTTGAGGATTCCAGACCTGTTCCTTTACCCAGCACAAAATTTAGTACTTTTCGTACAAATGTATGACACATTTCCATAACACCGCCAAATCCTAAACACGTACACCAACAGTGGCATACATATCAAATATCGCGATTCAGGCTATATTCCTTCACCCAATACCAAATTTAGTACCATTTAGTACTTTTCGCACAATTATAGAAGACATTTCCAAAACCACAGTCAATTCTCAAACACAGATACCATCTGGAATATAAATACGAAATTTCAGAATTTTATTTCTATCCCTTCAACCAAGACCAAATTTAGTACCATTTACCATACATACCATAACTCAATTCCAGAGACCTCACTATCAAAATTGAAGATTTCAGCATTATTCTTTAGTCCAACTCTTTCAAATTTAATGCAATTTAGTAAAATTCGCACACTTAGACCACATTTCTGAAATCACCATCATATATCTAACTTACTTTCCAAACTTGATTCTCATACCAAATTTTGTTTTATTTTATATCTTTTTCTTCACCCAATACCAAATATAGTACTTTTCAGTACTTTTCGTACAATTATAGTACACATTTCCGAAACCACCTCGTTATGTCCAGGTTACACATGAACAGCGACAATAATACTAAACTTCAGATTTCAAGCACTATTTGTTCACCCAAGACCAAATTTTTTCTAAATATAGTACTATTTAGTACTTTCCGTACCCTTTTAGTACGAATTTCCATAAAACCAGAGACCCCAGTACAAAATTTCAAAATTCCAGCTTCATATGTTCACCCAAAACCATACTGTTCCAAATGTATTACCTTTTAGTACTGTTCCCGCACTTGTTACAGATTTCTAAAATCACCTTCAAATATCAAACTTACCTTGACTCTTATACCAAATTTCAAATTTTTAACTCTATCCGTTCCATTAATACGAAATGTTACCATTTTAGAAATTTAGTACCATTTTAGAACCTTTCGTAGCCTTAAAGTTCAAATTTCCAAGAACTGTTTGGTACATCTATCCTACACTTCATCAGTGACTCTCATTCCAAATTTCAGAATTATAGCTTATTTCGTTTGTCCAATACAAAGTGTTCAATTTTTAGTACACTTTAGTAGTTTTCGTACCCTTTTAGTACGAGTTTCCAAAAACCCAGCCTTATCACTAACCTACCTCCAACAGGGATCCCAATACAAAAATTTCAAAATTTCCAAACTGTCCCAAATTTAGTACCATTTAGTACAGATCGCACAATTTGTACACGTTTCAAAAACCACTTTCATATAACAAACTTTTTTTCCAATCTTGATTCTCATACCACTAAATGGTGCCATTTAATAAGTTTAGTACAATTTTTGAACTTTTCGTAACCTTAAATGTCGATTTTCCAAAAACTCTGTGGTACATATATCCTGCAATCCATCAGTGACTCTAATTACAAATTATAATTATTCCGTTTGTCCAATTCAAAATATTCCATTTTTAGTCCAAAAGCCTCTTCAGCTCGTCAATTCTGCATTCCATCAGTGACTCTTATTTCAAATTTCGAATTCTACCTTACTCCGTTTGTCCAATACAAAATATTTATTATACCCTCCATCATACTATGGAGGGTATATTAACTTTGTCATTCCGTTTGTAACTCCTCGAAATACTCATTTCAGACCCAACAAAGTATATATATTCTTGATCAGCGTAAAATTCTAAGTCGATTTAGCGATCACGCTATCTTTCGAATGAATTGAGATAGATGCCTAAAATTATGCACACATGTTTATTTTTCCAGTAGGCAGGTTAAGTTCGTAAATGGGCCATGGTCCACGTTTTCATATAGCCCCCATATAACGGTACATCCCGATATTCGGTATTTTGATGATTTTAGCGTCATTATTCACCAGAGTTGTTTTAAATTACGTATTTAGAGTTCGTTATGAGAACTACAATCTGTGACAGAAAATTGTCTATGTAGGTCCAGGTCTTCGTATAGGCCCCATATATCAGTACCTCCCTATATTCGGTATTTTGACGATTTTAGGACAATATCCATCGAAATTGTTTGAGATCTGGCATTTGAAGTTCGTAATAGATGCTATAGCCTGTGACAGATAATTGTCTATGTAGGTGCTGGTCTTCGCACATCTCCGATATAACGATACCTCCTTATATGCGATATTTTGACGATTTGAGCTACATTATTCACTGTTTATTTCAAGTTTCGAGTTCGTCGTATAGACCCCAATAGACGGCTATATTTGGTATTTTTAAAATTTTAACAGAATTTTTTAAGAATTTTATTTTCTGAACATTTTTAAATTCGTTCCAAAAGGTGGAGGGTATTCAAAGTTCGGCCCGGCCGAACTTACTGCTTTTTAACTTGTTTTTAATACATTTTAGTACTTTTCGTACCCTTTTAGTACGAATTTCGAATTAACCCAGTCTTATGCTGTATGTGCTTTGATGTACGAGTATTGGACTACCAGAATAACAACTGCTGCTGCAGGTCTGGACGAAATGCCTTTACAAAATGAACAACATTTTCGTTTGATATTTTCCTAGAAATTTAATTAGTTGCCTTTAAATATTGATTTGGAATAACAACGTTGGCACATTATCTCCATTAACTAACCTTGGATAACTATTTCACAATTTTCTCCTTCTCTTCCTCCACAACATATCTCTTGTGTGTTGGGGGGAAATGTCACTACAATTTGTTAACTTTACAATATTTCAGCAATGGATGGATGACAGGAAATAAAAGCCTTCGAAAAATAGACATAGATAAAGTGCAAATGGAAATGTAGACAATGATGGGATGCCATGACATAAATATGTGTGTCAGACAAAAACGAAGGCAGAAAAAAAAGCATAGGAAATTCCGGAAAAAGAAGAAACCAAAAGCAATAGAAAACTGTCCACAACAATTGTTGTAACAATTCTATTTGTTCTCGTGCAAGCAGCAGAACTTTTGCACGCAATTTCTGCCAAACATTCGACAAAGATTTTCCTCACCACTCTATGTTACACATTCAGTCCTTCATGGTTAAGGTAGGAGGAATTTTTGAAGGAAAACGTGAAACAAAACTCAGTTACATGAAAAGCCAGTACCAAAATAATGTTGACGTTCTCATAGCAGCCAGTCAAAGAATAATGGCTAAAAATTTTTCACCATAACACGATACAATACAAAATGTATGTCATAGATTTGGAGGCAGTCAGACAAGCCGACAGACCTACCAACAGATACATTGTAAAAGATAAATAGGATCTTATTCATGGAACGAAATATATCGCTGGTTTTGGCGTGAGATATATGTGGACAAACGGAAACGGATATCTAAGAATGTGTTCTCTGTGGCAGCCAGACGCGGGATAATGAATGAAATAATACACTTAAAGTAATTTAAGATGGATCTCAAGATTGGGAAATAAAATGAAGATTAAGCCTGTTCAACTATCCTGGTGCTACATAAAAATAAAATGTGATCTATACGTTGTTTATTAGAGTTACTGTTCCAACCGTTTGTAAATAATTTGGAAATTTGCAATAAAAAATAGAAATTCTGTTAAAATACCTTAAATAGGGAGTTACCGTTATTTTGGGGTCCATACAAAGACGAGGACCTGAAATTTTCTGTCAGAGGCTGTAGTACCCATTACGAAGGGCAATTACGAAATTTTAACAAATTCGGTGAATAATGTAGCTAAAATCATCAAAATATCAAATAAAGAGAGGTACCGATATATAGAGGCTATACGAAGACCTGCTTAGGTAATTTTCTTTCACAGGCCGTAGTTCTCATTAGGAACTTCACATATTGTCCCTTAGGAACTTCAAATACCAAGTTTGAAACAATGCCGGTAAACAAAATCGCCAAAAGACATCAAAATTCCGAATATAGGGAGGTACAGTTATAAGGGGTCAAAACGCGGACCTATGTAGTCCTGCAAACCAAACACACATTTGAATAAAATTTTATCAACCTACTTCAATTCCTTCGGAAGCTGAGTGATTTCCACAGAGGAACATATGGACGGACAGACAGACAAACGTAAGGACGGTCATCGTTAAATCGACATAGAATTTTATGCTGATCAGGAATATATATACTTTGTGGGTCTAAAATGTATATTTCGAGGTAGTACAAAATGGAAAATATGCAACAGGCTCTAAACTGTGGAGTATACGATTAACCAAAGGCCACGGTGTTTTTATAAAATGATCTCATTTCAAATTTGTAGTATATAGTAGGGTTCAGGACTAAATTTTTTCTACCCTCTTCCATTTGAAAACTTAACTTATGGTCTGATCGAAAAATTCTCAAAATCCCTAAAATTTCCAACTTGCGTATCATGAGGGCTATATTGGCTATGTTTGACGAGGAACACGTAATATTAAATTACTGCTGAATTGGTAGGTTTTTTGGAACGAATCTTCCGAAATAGAAAAAAAAACAGCAAATAAATGCCAAACTACAGCAGATTTTTTTGGGAGAAAAATCTCAAAAATCAGGAAGCTTTGCTCCAACGTGGCCCGATATATTCCATTTTTAATACCAAACATCCATGGAGAAATATCAATGTCTGTGTAAAATTTGAATGTTATAGCATTAATAAGGCAAGATTCTCTGTGAATATTTATGATTATGTAAAGGTCTCCAATAAATATTTCGAGGTGTTGCAAAGAGATATTTTATATAAAGGCTTGAACTTCTCATACACTCCACTATGTGGGAATGCAAACATTTCAAAGTGTATTTCTTTCAGAATGAGGTACTTATCATTGAAACTTCAAATACCGAAGTTTTAGTTATATGAAGGCAATATGAAATCGTGGAACCACACAAACACATTTTCTGCGGTATGACGAACTTTTTTAGGTATATGGCCAAAATTATTTAAATGTCCAATATGTGATGGAACCGTTGTGGTAGGCTGTACGAAAACTTGAACATATATGAGCAGATAATTTTCAACCAAAGCGGTTGGTACCCGTTAAGCAGCTCAAATTTTAAATCTACATATCTTTATTATTAAAGGAGAAAAGTAATTGACTGACTGACTTAAGGCCCTAGACGCCCAGACGAAACGGCTGAAACTAGAATATTGAAAATTTTGGCAGGGTCTACTCTTGGTCCGAATGGGTCAGATTAGACTGGGTTTTGGGAAATTTGTGCGGTACGGAACGGTAAGAAAAGCATTAAATGGTACTAAGTATGGTATCCGTTGTATTTGAGGAAACTGTAGGTCTAGATCTCTTAAATTTGGAATGAGGGTCAATGATGGAGAGTATGATAGATGTACCAAAGCTTTATGGAAATTTGCACTATTAATGTACGAAAAGTACTAAAATGTACCACATTTGGAACCAATTCAAGGTAGCAAGGTAAGAGCTAAAATGAGAAATTTGGAATGAGAATGAAGGTTGAGGAGTGTGTACTCATATATACGAAAAGTGCTAAACTGCACTACATTTAGTACAATTTGAATTTGGAGGAACGGATAAAGCTGGAATCCTGAAATTTGAAGTAAACATTACATGCGGAGTGTAGGATTTGAATGTGTAAACAGTTTTCAAAATGTGAACTTATGGCACGAAAATACTAAGTGGTAATAAATTTGAAACAATTTCGTATGGGTGAACCGATAGAATTGGAATTCTGAAATTAAATAGTTTTTGAAATTCATACTTATGTGTAATAAACTGTGTTATATTTGGTACAATTTAAATTTTGGAAGAACCAATAGAGTTGGAATCTTTAGATTTTAACATATTTCATTAATATGTCATTTTGGGACTGAGATATGTCGGTTGTTTTGGAAATTCGTTCTTATGTACTAAATTAGGTACTAAATTTGGTACAATTTAAATTTTGGGTGAACCGGTAGAGTTGGAATCCTGAAATTGTAAAATAAGATTTCTATTGGACTGTATCATGCAGGTAGCTATGGAAATTTATACTTAAGTGTACTAAATGGCACTAAATTGGGTACAATTTGGTGTAGAATAAACGGATGAAGCTAAATTTTGAAATTATGTATTGGGGTCCCTATTGGTGGTAGGTTTGTGATAAAGAGGTGGGTATGGAAATATATTCTACGAGTGCACGCAAAATACTAAAAGTACTATATTTGTAAAGTTTGGCGTTGGGTAAACAAATAGAGCTTGAAATCTGAAATTTGGTACTTGGGTCATATGTAACCTAGACATATGGAAGTGGTTTCGGTAAAGTGTACTATAATTGTACGAAAAATATTAAATGGTACTATATTTGGTATTAGGTGAAGTGATAGCGATAAAATTTTGAAATTTTAATTTTTAGATTACTGATGGTATCTGTACTTGAGCCTTGACGGTAGTTTGTTAATGCGTCCTATATTTGTACGAAAAGTACTAAATGATACTAAATCGAGTATTGAGAGTAGGAATAGGGCTGGAATGCCGAATTTTGATATTGAGGTCTCTGTTGCTATCTGGAATAGGGATATGGAAGTGGATTTGGAAATGTGTACTATAATTGTACAAAAAGTACTAAATAGTTCTTAATTTGATATTGGGTGAAGGAATAGATCTAAAATCCTGAGGTCACCATTTTTTTAGGTTTTACATATGGAGACGTTAAAATAGTTTTGTACAGAAAAATTGGATGTGGTTCCGTAAACTTAAAAATGAAAGATTTTTGAAGAGTCTTTGGTGTAAAAGTGAACAATGTTCCTATTATTCTTTAAAAAAAAGAAAAAAAACTTGAATAATATTAAAAACTGTATTTGTAATAAAATGTGGACTTTTAACTGACGAAGCAACGGACACTAGATAGTTTAACTTTTTTGAATATTTTGACTTGCTATGATCCCATTTTAAGCGAAGTTTTTAACCATATTTACAAAATAGGAACAATAAGACTCGTTTTAGAATCGGCTGAATATTTAGCGGATTATAATGTTTAGCCAAAATAATATTCGTGTTTTGTCTGCAATATTGCCGAAGACACTATTTATCTAAAATCACCGGAATACCAGGAATTTTAATCCAAAAATTTCAAAAAATATGGAAGAGGTGGGAATTTGCCCCCTGGATTTAGGATACTTTGCGATGTAAACTTTCAAAACGTCTCTACTTTCATGAGCTGCTGGATTTCCTTGTAATTATTTTTTGTGTTGCACAGTTTAATAGTAGATATCTAAATCCTGACCAACAATTCACAGAGAGCATCCCAAAAAACTTCGAAATTACAGAAGTCTCCAAAATACAAACTGATAAACACTTGCCCATGACACCGAGGATGTTTGTGGCAACCTGCTTGAAATTTTCTTTGATGCTACGTTTTTTGTTATATAAACCAATGGTTTAAATACTAAAATAAATTTTGCGCCGTACAATAATAGGATCGATTTGAGCTGACTCTGGTATTCCAATGATTATACATTTTATTTTAGTTTTTCTTAAAAATCGAATTTTTCTCAGTGTCTCTTACTTTTAGCCTATCCTCAAAAATTTAGGAAATAAAGTGTACTATTCTTTTCAACAAATAAACTTTCTCTCTACACTTACGAAATTAAAGCATCAAGTCTTCTTAGAAATACATCTTAGAAACTGATACTTTTCATAGAACTTTATACCGAGAAAACAAAAACCGAAACAAACCCATACACAATCACATTCACATAACTACACTCGGCTAAAGGCAAGCAAATTTATCACACAAGAGATACAAAACAAATGTCTATTGTTTCAATGATAAATCACACATCCAGAGCGAGAGAGAGCAACGAAAAAATAACAATGCGTCGGAAAATGTGAAATATATTTAGACATAGTTGTTATACGTTTCCGCCGATGAGGAAACAAACGCACAAAAAATAAATGTAGGCTAAATGTCGGCTGACTGTCTTCATTTCAGTTCGAATGTGTTGAGGCTTTTCAAACACAATTGTTTCAAAAACTAACACAACATGAAATATATTACAACAATACACGTAACTTCCAGGGAATTCCAGCTTTTTCAAAGGCAAGAAAATCATCCCAAAAAAAAAGAAAATAAAAACAATAACAACAATGACTGAAATTCAACAAATTTTCACTTTTCTGTTTGGATCATGGCGGCATAACACAAAGTTCGTTCGTGTGGTGGGGGGTATACACCTACACTCGGGGGGATGTTGGCAATGAAGGGCATTAAATAAATTTCTTGGTATCCTCTTTAAATATGTACGTCTACGGACCCGAGAAAAGGTATTTTTCCACAAAAAGTTATAAATAATTTAGTAAACCTGTCTGTGAAATGTATTAGAAAGTGTTAAAGTTCTGTTGTGTTATTTGTTTTGCATTTAGGGGGATTACGTGTCGTCCGCCCCCATCTCTTGCTATGGAGAAAAAGGTATGTGTCATTGGTCGAAGGTTTTTATTGAAATAGACAATGTTTTAAAAATATACTGGTGACAATAAACAGATATAAATATATTTCTAAAATATTAAATTTAATCTATTTTTAAAAGACCTTGAGGATTATGTGAGTATAAAAATCTAATGAGGTCAAGAAGATGATAAAGTTTGTAGTGTTGTAAAGTCTAGCAAAAATGTGTTCAGCAAAATAAATCAAAATTTGTGATTTTAACAGTAAACCTATTTCTAGATCAGGTTTAAAATAATGACATACAACAAAACGGCGAAATAGTGATCAGACGGCAAGAAAATAGAAGCGTATTAAAAATTTTGCATTGAAGCTAGGTGAAGTTGTATATTATAATGGGATATTCAAAATAAAGAGAGCTACATACCATGGGGGGCCTATGAAAAATATGTTCAACCCAATTATTATACCCTCAACCATAAGAAGGTAAAAAAATTAAACTTCCATTCCGAATGAATAAAAAACGTAAGAATGGTATTCTTTTCTGAGGGGACTCCAGCTCCAATGCCTCTCTGCGTACGTCTCTTACCATTGTACTTCTGTATTTCGCGACTTTGAATATTTTAAAGGTGTCAATACAAATTTTGACTTGTATCATTTACAACTTGACATTTCTAGTTCCTCCGAAATTTCGGGATTTTGAGGGTCTAACATAAATTTGACCCTACAAAGTGAATATATATTCATGGACAGCAAAAAATTCTAAGTCCATTGAGCGATGTCACTCTGTCTGTATGTCTGTCTGTCCATTTGTCTGTTGTAATCATTTTATATTTCGAATGAACTGAGATATAAGGCTTAAATTTTGCACACATGTATATTTTACAAATAGGCAGGCCAAGTTCGGTAAAATCGGTCATGTCGGTCCACATTTTCGTATAGCCCCATTAAAGGTAACTCTTAATTGTTTCGAATTTCGTATTGGAAGATCTCAATTGGTACCACGACAAAACATTACTTATGCAGGTCCACGTCTGCATGTAGCCCCTACATTAAGGTATCTCCCAATATGCGGAATTTTTTTTTTTTTTTTTGATTTTAGCGATATCAAAATTTCGTATATGTAGGTTCACATCTTCATATATCCCCCACGTCATCGTATATCACTTCCTCGCATATCCTCCCGATATTCGGTATTTTGACGATTTTAGCGAAATTATAATTTAACGGAATTGTTTCAAATTTCTTATTTAAAGGTCGGAATCGTTACTACAGCCAATGACCAAAAATTGCGTATGCAGGTTTTCGTCTTCGTATAGCCCCGATATAATGTTTTTCATTTGAGTGGTATTTTTTGATCATTTTTTTTCATTTTTCAAGTTCCTTCTAAATTCAAGTTTCAAGTTCTTTCTATGTGGCTAGAAAGGGTATATGTCATTTCATACGGCCAAGACGTGCCTGATCGTTGTAGACCCTAGGTCTCTTTGGACCAAATCCGTTTCACGGTTAAATCTTGCTATGTCAGTCTCTCCATCCGTCTATCTGGCTGGTGCGCACGATAGCTCTCGAAGGGAGTATCCGATTTAGTCAAAACTTGGTGCATCGTAATATTGTCACATGGGTAACATCGGTCCACTCCTTCTGGTACCTCCTCCACAAAATGTCAAAATTTTCATAGAAAATAATTTACAGCATAGGAAGAGGACGGATAATCCGATTTTGTCCAAACATTGCAGATCGTGATACTTGCATCACCACAAGATCGGGTGCGAGAATGGATAAGATCAGACTACTTCTTCTAGTACCTCCCCTACAAAGGGCTCATAAAATGAGAAATATACTACAGACTTCTTCAAATTTCACCCATGCCGATATTTTTACGACCACTCCTTCCCCCCACAAAGGGTCAACATTTTGAATAACCAAAATGCTCATAAAGTTCCAAATAAGTATACTATTATTTCCAAACTACGCATATCCTGATATTTCTACCAAAACAAGATATGATGTGAAGATGGAATATATCGGATAACTCCTTTGAATACCTTCCCCCCAAATATGCGAAATATGCATCAGATTCTCTTTAAATTACAAGATAGGGGGTGATGTGGAATATACTGGCTCACACCTTCTGATACATCTTCCACAAAGATCAAAACTTTGAATAAGATGGGATGTATCGGCCCACTCCTTCTAATACCTCGCCCACAACGGGCCAACATTTTGAATAATATTAACTATTATAAAATGTCAGATAAGGGTCTTAAAATTTTGCACATCCCAATATTTCTACCAATACAAAATCAGGTATGAACGAACAAAATACTGAATATCGTAAGTTATCGTTATATGGGGGTATATAAAATTTGTCATAGGCTGTAGTACCCATTACGAACATCAAATACGAAATTTGAAACTGGACCGGTCTGATCCGAATATAGGAATGTACTGTAATGAGGGGACTGTTACTAAACGTGGACCTATATTGCCCATTTCCAATACCAAAAATCCTGCAGACGAAACACAAATTTGAGTGATATTTTATCAACCTACTTCAATTCGATCTGAAAATAGACTGATTGTCACAGGCGGATGGAGGGAGAGACAGGCAGTCGGTCATCGCATAGAATTTTATGCTAGTCAAGAATATAACTTTGTGGGGTCTAAAATGTATATTTCGAGGTGTCACAAACAGAATGACAAACTTAATATACCCACCATACCATGGAGGAGGGTATAAAATAGTTATTTTTACCAAAATCTGGTGAGATCCCTGAAAAATAACTCGACCATTGCAAAGGAGAGAAAAAATATCGCTTTTCAATTATTTTAATTTTTTTATTTTGATTTTTTCTGGTCTATGTCCGATATAACTTGGGACTGAACATAATTTGTCAACTATTGATCAGTTTTTCCGACATGAACCATCTTTAAAAAAAATGTATAAATACATGAATGATAAAGAACAATAATATGGAGGCTGTACGACAACATGGACCGATGTAGCCTATTTTTGCAAAGGCCATATCGCACTAAATCGGTAGCTTTTTTTTGGGGCCACTAAACGTCAATAATTTTTTTTTTTAAATAACAAATAACAAATTATATCGAAATGCATATGGATTCGTAAACTGATTAGTAACGAGTATTAGTGCTGGATATTCATATATTTTCCACTTTTATGAATCTACTTAGAGTTTTATTTTTATGTGTTCGAAAATTATAACTATGATCGAAATAAGTATGAAATCCATAATATGATGGAAGTTTCAAACATGAGTTTCAGTATTTCGCAACCAGCAACGGTCCACATTTTTATATATATCACATATAGCCGTCTAGCCCCTTGAAAAATTTGTTTTTGTTTTCATCCTCACTATTTTTACATATTCTCATGCTCAATTAATCACAGCTTTTTATCACAACTTGTTTTCTTTTTTACGTGACTTACATTAGACCTTGTTTTCTTCTGGCAGCCTACAACTTCTGAAATCACAACAATTAAGCACCGCAGAGCAAAAATCATGACTTTACGTCTTTTTAGTTTATTTCCGTTTGGTGGCAGCCTAAAAGCGCACTTTAAAAGCTTTTCATTTATTTTATGAAGTCAACTTATCAGCGTTAGTTTCCTTTAGCACTCTATTTACCTCCTTCCTTTGCCGTCTTCTTCTTCTTTTGTGCATTAGCAGAGCAATGTAATTTGTGGTCAAATGTGTGTGTGTGTGTGTGTGCGGCAGGTAGATGAGGAGAAGAAGGCATTGAGACCCATAAAAATTATTTATGTAAAGTGTGCGTGTGTGTGCGACATAGCTGCATGGAGCAGAAAAACGCCAAGTGCTAATGAAAAGATAAGCTTTATGACATTTAAAAAAAGTTAAAAATTGCATAATTTGTTTAGCCAGCGAGCTACCGTGTTTCGCTTTCATTCGGGAATTTGTGAATTATCACAGTTAGCGGCTGGCTGAGTGACGACTCTTGCCTCGTCATCATCGCTGCCGTATAAGCTTTAAAGTGGAAGGCAATAATTTGGCATTTTATGAGCAAACTAAGTCACTCGACGCCCGCGAATGGGGTAATATTGTGTGGATGGAGTTCATTTTAATTAACGGTAAGTAACCGAATATAATAATATAACCGCTAAACAGCCAACAAAGCAAAGGCTGGAGGCAGGCAGGCAGTCAGGTGTGTTGGTTGGTTGGTAGGTAATTCGCCAAAGGCAACAATGAAATGGAACAGTTAATGTATTAGCTTTAATTACCAAACAAATTGTTATCTTTATGGCACCGGCACCACCTCAACAGAGGTGCACTAAAACTAAGTGGATTTGGCATAAAAAGTAAGGGTATGGAAATGTATTTTCCAAACGTTGGAACAATGGGAAAAATTACGATTCGGGCTAATAGGGAATTGAGAAAAATGGAATTTTGAGATCAAAGCTTTATGGCAGACCTTTTTATATCCCCCACCATAATATGGAGGGTATATTAACTTTGTCATTCCGTTTGTAACTCCTCGAAATATTCATGTCTGACCCAACAAAGTATATATATTCTTGATCTGCGTAAAATTCTAAGTCGATATAGCGATGTCCGTCTTTCGGACTGTCTCTCCGTCTGTCTGTCTCTGTTGTAATCACCCTATCTTTCGAACGAATTGGGATAGAAGGCTAAAATTCTGCACACATGTTTATTTTTCCAGAAGGCAGGTTAAGTTCGTAAATGGGCCATGTAGGTCCACGTTTTCATATAGCCCCCATATAACGGTACCTCCCGATATTCGGTATTTTGATGATTTTAGCGACATTATTCACCGGTATTGTTTCAATTTTGGTATTTGAAATTCGCAATGGATAATACAGCCTATGACATAAAATTGTCTGTGCAGGTACACGTTTTCGGTACCTCCCTATTAGCGGTACTTTGATTATAAATCGGAAATGTTTCAAATTTGGTATTTGATGTTCGAAATGGATACTACAGCCTATGACAGAAAATTATCTGGGCAGGTCCACGTCTTCGTATAGCCCCCATATAACGGCACCTCCCTATATTCGGTATTTTCATGGTTTTATCTCCATTATTCACCGGAATTGTTTCAAATTACGTATTTAGAGTTCGTAATGGGAACTACAGTCTGTGACAGAAAAATGTTTATGCAGGTCCAGGTCTTCGTATATCTCCCATATATCAGTACCTCCCTATATTCGGTATTTTGACGAGTTTAGGTACAATACCCACCGAAATTGTTTGAGATATCGTATTTGACGTAAGTAATGGATGCTACAGCCTGTGGCAGCCTATCAGGCAGGTAGCAGCCTGTCTATGCTGGTCCAGGACTTCGCCTAGCTACGATATAACGGTACCTCCATATATACCATATTTTGATGATTTTAGCTACATTATTCACCGTTTATTTCAAGTTTCGAATTTGAATATGGTAATGGCTTATGACAAACAATGCCTATGTAGGTCCACGTCGTATAGACCCCAATATAACGGCTATATTCGGTATTTTTAAAAATTTTAAAGAATTTTTTAAGGATTTTATTTTTTAAAAATTTCCAAATTCGTTCCAAATTGTGGAGGGTATTGAAAGTTCAACCCGGCCGAACTTACTGCTGGTCTACGTCGTTTAGACCCCAATACAACGGCTGTATTCTGTATTTTTTAAATTTTAACAGAATTTTTTAGGATTTTTTTTAAATTTCCAAATTTGTTCCAAATGGTGGAGGTTATTAAAAGTTCGGTCCGGCCAAACTTACTGTTTTTAACTTGTTATTTTTGGATTTAATTTTGGATCATATAAACCTAAAATTAACATTTTTCGGCCAGAAAATGTTCCTCCCACTGTGCCAGTTTGTTATGTACCTTGAAATGATGAGAACATGAAATAACACTTTCCCCCCAAAAAAATCCTTTCCATTAAAAAGCCCACATTCATCCATCCACACACTCAAACACCCACACAAATGCACGGCGGTCTCACAAATAAATAAACCATATTTTTAGGCATTAAGCGGGCATCTAGTGAAAAACTCATTTAATTTCGGTGTCATAGCATACATTTAGGCTGTATGGATGGATTTGTGCGGTTAATTAGTATTATTTTGTTGTAGATTAAAATGTTAATAAAAACGTGCAATAAATTAAATTATGCATTAACGCGAGGGGAATATATGGTGTAATCTGTAAGTGCTTAGCTTTGTCGTTGTTGTTGTATTAAAAATACATTGTTTATGTAACGGATTAGTGATGGAAAATTAACGATGACTGTCAAAATGGGGATAACATAGACAAGGGGTGTGGGAAGAAAAATATTGTTTTGATACAAATTTAAAACGTATTTGTTTTCGTTTTATTTAAGTATTTTATATAAAATTTGAAAGTGAAAAATGTGTTCTGAGGGAGATAAGACTCATAAAATGTGAATTTTCTTATGTGGAAATCTGAGGAACGAGTATCTAAACTTACACGTCTGACAATCATCTTTTTAAGTGAAGTGCTTAGGGTATGTAGCGAGGCTCTCTTCGGCTACAACGGACGTAGTTGGTAGAGGATGATATTATGACCTCAGTGATGACCTGTACGAATTCTATTTCGTCCTGCATGATAGGCTGGAGGTTATAAGAGCTGTTGCTTAAAACTCCGGCCCCTTACGAACCTAATATAATTATTTGGGGCTAATTTAGTTGGAAACTAAGTTAGGAACTGACACGAGACTAGAGGGTGTTTGGTTCCACGCCCATTTGAAAATATTTCAGTAACAGACTTATTCATCCCTCAACGCCTGGGCAAAATAGAAGAAGCTACAATCATGAAATTTTGCATGTGAGTCAATATTGGACTGTAGGAGTGAGGCAAGGATGTACTTATGGAAATTAAAATTAAAATTTTTTCTTTGTATTTGAAAAACGGATAGAATTACAATTCTGAAATTCGAAATGAAGATTGCTTATGGGGGGTAGGATAGGGATATATTTTTTGGAGATTTGAATTATAAGTGTACTAAAAGTACTACAAAGCGCACTAAATTTAGTACCATTTAATATTATGCGAGAAAGACAGGGTGAGATTAAAAAAATGCAATGCAAAATCAGACTGCTGTCATTTATAAGCCACTCGTCCGACAGCTGTTAAAATTATTTCAGTGACAGTTCATTGTATTGTTAACAAGCGCACAAAAATATTTTGGTGAGAATTTTCCAGAAAAATAGTTATTCGTGATGGAATTCAAGCGTAAAGTTGTGACTTTATTTGGCTGGAAAACCACAGGTGGCACTACAGCATTAAAATGTGTAAAAATCTTCTGTGTCTCGTACCATCGCACTATTTCCCACATTTTTTGCGTCCATTCAATGAAATTAAAAACAAAAATGTAAAAATTATGTGTATGTGTTGTGGTGGGTATAAAATCCAATTTTTACAACTTTCCTTTAAAAGCTAACACATTGTATTTCTAAGAAAACTTAAATCAAACACTCTCTTGTAAAACATTAATTAATCTCTTTGAACGGGATTCATCTACAATTCTATTGAGGTTTCAACAGCATAACAACTCAAACCAATTTTTCTTTTGCTCCTAGGAAATCCAAGGTTTCAGTTTTTCCACAGAACTCTTCTTGTTGGTTTCTTCATTATTTCATTTGGATTTGGTTTAAAAATTTTTTTAAACAATTTTTCCAGGAAGCTGTTATTGAATATGACAGGCTTGGAAAATACATGTACTTGCTTTCGCTTTTCATCCCTGATTAAAAATTTAGCAAGCCATCTTTGGGGACATGTTTTTTGCATAACAAAAATATAATGTCTTATAGGGAATAATAGAACAAGTGTTCACACACAAATACACTCACGCATACTCTCACACCCGAAAATTACCATTCCGTTTATACGGCCTAATGCCATTACGGATGCTAATTCCAAGAAAGGAGAGGGTAAAGAAATTGGGAATATGGTAAGTTTTGGAATTTAAAAATAAACACAAGTTAAAAAGTATTAGTCGGGTTTGCACACAGATGAATACCAATGTTCGACTATATAAATATATTTTAACTCCTGTTATGATTATTCAAATTAGATCTCTATGAAGTAGGTTATGCAGGAATGGGCGGAATTGTCCATTTCGTATCGAACCTAAATAAATATGATATAAATATTGAGACGTGCTAGGTTTGGACTATATTGGTTGCTTCCTTCAATGAGACATTTGATAACATTCAATAAATATTAAAATTTGCGTCAGATACCAGATAGTCGACCGAAGTATTCTATTTCCATATTTCTTCTAAAACAGATAAAAATATTGGTATGGGAAAAATTATAAGAAAATCGAACATTTTATTATATTTATTAACAATTTTATGCGAAATCATAAATTCCAGATTCATCCCAGTTCTCTATATTTATGTGGGGGAGGTACTAGAAAAAATGGTCCAATATCTACCATCTTCACAGCAGATCTTTTGTTAGTAGAAATAATGGGATATGTGAAATATGAAAATAATGCTTATTTCGGATTTTATAATCGTTTTGGTTATTCAAAACATTGCTTATTTGTAGGAGAGGTACAAGAAGAAATTACCATATCTCTACCATCTTTTTAACAGATCTTGTGTTTATAGAAATATTGAGATTTGTCAAATCTAAATGGGATCTGATGTTAATTTCGCGTTTTGTTAGCTTCTCGGGTATTCAAAATATTTACCCTCTGTGGGGGTAGAATTGGACCGATATTTTCCGTCTTCGCACCAGACCATCAGCTAATAAAAAATTGTGATCTGTAAAATATGAAGAGAACTGGATACTTATTTCAGATTTCATAATCGTTTTGGTTATTCAAAGAGTTGACCCCTTGTGGGGGAGGTACCAGAAGAAAGGGTTCGGTCTCTATAGTCGTTATAACAGATCTTGTGTTTAAATATTGAGATTTGTCAAATCTAAATGGAATCTGATGTTAATTTCGCGTTTTGTTAGCTTCTCGGGTATTCAAAATTTTTACCCTCTGTGGGGGTAGAATTGGACCAATACATTCCATCTTCACACCAGACCTTGGGTTAATAAAAATATTCTGATGTTTGTAATTTGAAGATAATCGGACTCTTACATCACATTTTATAAGAGTTGTAATTATTCAAAATGTTGACCCGTGGGGTGGGGGGGGGGGGTACTGGATGCAGTGGACCGATATTGTCCATTTTCGCACCTGACCTAGCACTGATGAAAATATTAGGATTTGCAAAGTTGGAGAAAGTTCGGATTATCTCTTCTATTTTTGTGCAGTAAATTATTTTCTTTGAAAATGTTGACATTTTGTGGGGGAGGTACCAGAAGAAGTGGACCGATATTGCACATCTCCGAACTCGATCTATGTTTGATAATCATATTACGATGTACCAAGTTTGGATCAAATCGAATATTCCTTCGAGAGTTATCGTGCAAACCAACTAGACTGTCAGATGGATGGATGGCGCGCATCGCTAGATCGACTCCAGATGTTCTGAAACAGATTTGGTCCAAAGAGATCCAGAGTCTAAAAACGTTATTTCGATGAAGCACGTTTTGGCTGTATCAAATATAGCCATATGGCTGAGGGCATAACAATTGGAAATAGGTAGGAGCCCTCTTACAGTTCGTGAGAGGCATATTTCCCAATTAGTAGCTATAAAATCTCCTGGTCTTCTCAAGGATGGAAACAACTTTGGGTATTCTTCATAGTTTCCAACTAGATTTTTATTTGAAATGTCTGAGAATAGTTCTCAAATGTGGCTCTTTCCATGCTCATTGTAGGATATAACTCTCCGTAATGACCAGGGGTATTCGATCATTTTCTTAAATATCGAAACTCATCATTTCGGAACCGGACTAGGAACAAGCCTAGATCTTGATTATTAAAAGTAATAATCATATTGATGTATAGTATCCCCTTGTAGTTCTTTATAACGTCAAAAATAGTTCTTATTTAATAACCCCATAATAACACCCGATAAAATATTACTAACTGAATATGTGTTGAAAGAACAAAATATTTATACTTTGAAAATATTTCACTTTGTGTTTTCTTTTTGGCTTAAGACTACATCCTCTTGCCCTCATCCATCCAAAAGAAAATTGGATAAAACTCATCCTGAAAGTAAACTCAGAGCAAGAAAGAAAAGGAATACACAGCCTACTTCCAAAAGATATCAAAAGAAAAGGAATGTCAAAAATGCCAACCTTTTGGGAAATAAACTCCTCTCATAAATAAATACTGGAAAATAGATTTTCTTTTTTTCCCACTCCAAAAAAGTAAAGAATCTCTATTACATAATACGTTTGTGTGTGTGTGTTGCTCACCCATACACATGTAAAATGCATGAGTGTAAACGAGCAAATATGTCAGTATGTTTGCCTGCCTGTTTGTTTGTTGGTTGGTTGGCCATTAAAGTATGATATATTAATATTTAAATATTGATATATTCATATACTAAATATTTAGGCCCAGCTGTTTGTTATGATACCAAAAGCAATATATACACACACACATAAAAATATACCTACATACGTGTAAATTGCTTACATATCCAAATGCAAATTTTGGGAATATATTGCATAAGCTTGGTATATATGCTGTGTGCATCGGCATCACATTTCTATTAGCAATAAAGCCAAAGTGGCTGAAATAACAACTGAACTGAGTGACTTAAGCCCTAGGAAAAAAATTTCGGAAATAAAATGAAAAAAATTGAAAATTCAATTTCCATTTACGCGGACTAAGGGCAAGTGTCAAATAAAAGAATTTCATTGCATATTATATTCGAATAGGTTACAGTGTTTTTCTGGAGCAATATTTTCGGGATATTGCAACAAATATGTCAGCTGATTTGGGGTAGGTCAGGATTGTTGCAAAACCAACAAAAGTCGGGCCTGGCCGACTATATGATACCCTACACCGCTATACATATTTAATATCACTTCGTGAAGGATTATATTAAAACTCGTAAAGAAAGTCCTAAAGTCGGGCGGGGCCGATTTTATGATACACTACACCACTTTGCTAATTTAGTTGAGCTCCACATAACAATTAAAAGTTTTTATGTGAGAATTCAATCATACACCCTATGATTATAATTATAATTTAAAATTCAAAGGACTAAATATGCCGAAGCATTTGTATCTTTTAAATTCGGACTTGTATTGCCCATTTGGTGCAAAATTAATTTGAAATATATATATGGGATCTACATCCAAATCTGAATCGATCTCGATAAAATTTGGCAAAGATATTTCTGAGCTGTATTTGATATATTTCCCAGAATATCGTTGTTACGGAGTGCATATTACGGTTGTGGGTAACAAATATAACAAATCGGATGAATAATATATATGGAAGCTATAGATATATATCTGAACCGATCTTCACCAAATTTTGACATATAATACCTTCTGGAATCAATTCGGTCATATGTGCCAAATTCCATCCCATTTGGGCAAATATTAGACGTTTGGTGCACAATAAAATGTAAATCGGACGAAGTTATATATGGAAGCTATATTTATTCAAATCTGCACCGATCTCGATAAAATTTAGCAAAGGTATTTCTGAGCTGTATTTGATATATTTCCCTGAATATCGTTGTTACGGAGTGCATATACGGCTGTGGAGGACAAAAATAACAAATCGGATGAACAATTTATATGGGAGCTGTAGCTATAACTGAACCGATTTCGAATTTCAAATTTGGCATACTTATTTTCAGGCCTAATTTGGTTGTATGTGCAAAATTCTATACTATTAGGAGTGATATTACGCGTTTGGTGCACAATAAAAGGCAAATCCGACGAAGATATATATGGGAGCTATATCTAAATTTTTACCGATTATCTCCATTTCAATAGGGTTCGTCCTTGGGCCAAACAAATGTTGTTTGGAAAATTTCATCTCAATCGGATAATAAATGCGACCTGCATTTTGTTCACAAGAATATATGGACAGACGGACGGACGGACGGACGGAAAGACGGACTGACATGCATAAATCAACTCAGAAAGTGATTCTATGCAGATCATCAAAAAGATCTATGGGTCTATCTCGTTTCCTTTTGCCTGTTACAAACAAATGCACAAAGACATAATACCCTGACCACCTTGTGGTGTAGGGTATAAACATATACATCGGAACCGAGTTTCGCAACATGGAAACGTACGCCCCGAAATTCACTCCATTTGGTCTGATATATTAGCATTATTTGCACAGTAAACCTGAAATCGGATTAAGGATATATATAACGATTAGCCGATAAAATTTGGAAATCGGATGAAGATATACATGGGAGCTATATCTAAATCTGAACCGACCTTGATAAAATTTGGCAGAGGAACTTCTGGCCTGTATCTGATATATGGTACCAAATATCATTGCTGTGAAGTGCTTATTACGCATGTGATGGACTTAAATACCAAATCGTTTATATAGCAAAGGGAACGCAAAACTCAGAACTATAACAACTAAAAGTGACCTAACTTCGGCAGGGCCTAACTTTTAATACCCTCCTCCATTTGCAAGGAACTCAAGTTCCACATTTATAGAAAAATTTCGTAGAAATATACAATTTAAATGAAAACCGTTATATATAGGCTCTACGAGGATGAGGATGCAAAATTTTTTCGATTCCGAACTTTAAATGCCAAATTTAAAACAATTCCGGTCTATAATGTCTCTAAAGTGATATTAATACCGAATATTGAGAGGAACCGTTATATGGGAACTATATGAAGACGCTGACCTGCATACGCAAATTTCTGTCATAGCCTGTAGTACCGATTCCGAACTTTAAATACCAAATTTGAAACAAATCCGTTGAATAATGTTGCAAATATGATGAAAATACCGAAAAGGGGAGGTTCGGCTATATAGGGGCTATATGAAGATGAGGAAATTTTTTGTTATAGGTTGAGATATCCACTAAGGTCGTTCAATATTAAATATGAAATAATCCCGTGAATAATGTTCATCAAATATCATAAAAAAACCGAATGTTGGGAGGTACCGTAATATGGAGCTTTACGGAAACGCGGATCGGCATGGGCCATTTACGAACTTAGCCTACCTGCCGGCAAAATACACATTTTAGCTTTCTACCTGAATTCGTTCGAAAGATAGCTTGATTACAACAGACAGACATCTACTTAGAATTTTACGCTGATCAAGAATATATCCACTTTGTTGGACCTGACAGGAGTATTTTGAGGAGTTACAAACGGAAAAGAATGGTCCACAATTCATTTAAAAAGTGGACACGTCCATATACCCCCTATTTCAAGTATTTTAATCATATTTTCCATTAAATTTCGACCAATTTTGGTATTATGGGATTTCGAAAATTTCAACGTAGGTCCATGTATCCCTACTTTCCTATAATTATAGTCGCTCAGTGCCATAATCTGTGTTTTTTTAAAAAAAAACTTAATTTATTCCCAAAAATATCTCATCCTTTCAAAACAACGTCAACTGAAGCTTAACTTCATCTGCCATTTTTTTGGTTTTTTTCCCGTCCATTTATTTCAATATTTTGTAATCTATATTTTTAGCCTCATTGTTTGTTCGATTTTTTTTAGCCATTAAACATTCATAAATTTAGCTTTATATTCGCATATCGAAAATAAACATATATGCATATATGTATGCAGTTGTGTCAATACACTATGTGTCCTACTTTTAACAAAGACCAACAATAAAAAATCCTCACAAAAAACGATTGCATGAACGAACGCGTGTTTGTTTAGTGAATGGATGCCGCGGCATTAGTTTGTCAAATATGACCTATTTTCCGTTGGTGATGCATCACAAAAGATTTTAATCATTTTAAGTTCTTTTAAAAAGTGAGGTGATGATTTTTTTAGATATCTTTTGGCATAGCAATTGTTGTTGACAATAGTTGGAAAATTTTTGTTTTTAATGGTTTCGTCGTAGGGCGATAAAAGTCCACTATCGAAGACTCTTATCGCTCAAAAGGAATCTAAAGGCAAAGGATGTAGATTTAGTCAGGCAATGCAAAAGATAATTCACATCAAAGCGGCGCAGCTCATAGCTGGATTTCTTCTAGGTAAAATGTCCTCCTTGCAGACCCCATACGAATAAATGTAGCCGAACAATCCTTGTTTAAACCTGGTTTTAAGTACTCGCACATGCCTTATTCAGGAAAAATTTGGTAGTGATATATTCGGCATTATTAGTAATGCCAGTTACATACCCTGTTCATTAACGGAAAATACGAAATAATGACAGTTTGGTTGGTACTTACTTCCTGTGACATATACTTGTGAAACTATGTACTTTTCCAAGTAGTTACCGGCGCCAAAATGTACAAAATAGGATATTACTTGGTAATGTGATTTTGATAGCTGCTTGCTGGAGTATTTCTCTTGCGATCATTAATATATTCAGTGGGAGGATCAATGGGTCCATCATCATCAAAGTAATTGGTAATTTTTAGACATTTTCGCATATTGGGTAAAGAGTTTTGGAATTTTTTTTTTGTCGACTTATGCACAAAGAACTTAAAATATCACATTTTTAGAAAACCTGCCCAATACAGGGGCTCATTCAAAAAAGTAGACCCAGTTAAAATAGTTTTTATTTTTAGGACTTAAACTGAAACAACTGAGAGTCTGTAATGTAAACCACAACTGATTTGATGGAAAATCGGCAACATAACCTGCAAAATACCAAAATCAAGAGCAAAAGTTATCCCAAAATATCCTGATAAAATAATTACTAAACATTTAGGTTCCAATTCTGAAAGCGGCCTTAGAAAATTTCCTTAGCTTGTTTCGGAAAAACTCAAATTGATGAATAAAAATATGTCCACAAAGATATATTTAAATAAGAAAAAATGCCTTTAGTCCTTCCGGGCTTACCATTTGATACTCTACAACACTATAATATATTGGAAAACTCCTTTAGGTCCAAGCCTATTTTGGTCATTTTTTTAATAACGTCATACAGTTCTGCAAGAATGATACCTTTGGTTTTGGCATTTAACCTATATTTACTACTCCATGTACAATTTCGTGGATATAGAGTGATAAAAATTAATTAAAGACCGACTCAACCCGGCAAGATAAGAAGATCAGTGAGGTTCTAGGCCCAAATTCATAATACCCCCAACACATAATGTTGTTGGGTATACTTCAAAAATCTGTGCTGATAATACTTTTGAAAGAAAGAAAAAAACAAGTAAAAAAGCAACGTGATAGGCCGGGTCGAACTTTGAATACCCTTCACCCATTGGAACGAGTTAGGAAATTAAAAAAAAAAAAAAACAGTAAGGAAAGCTCAAAAGTCGGGCGGAGCCGACTATATGATACCCTACACCACTATGCAGCTCTACTAAAGCTCTCGTAAAAAGGTTTATACAGGGCATTTCAGAGCTCTATGAGATATTTGGTACAAAATCAAAATCTATCTAATTCTATCGTGCATTTTACGAACTATAGCTATCTCTGAATCGGGTTTCTCCAAATTTGACGTATTAGCTTCTAGACTGAATTCGGTCTTATGTACGGAAATTCATGCCATTTGGGCTGATATAGGCCATTTGATGCACAATTAACACGGATGAAGATATATATGGGAGCTATAGCTATATCTGAACCGATTTTTACTAAAATTGGTGTACTTGCTTCTAAGCTGGTTTCGGTCGGATTTGCCAAAATTGATGCTATTACGGCTATTTGGTGGTCAATCACCCGAAATCGGATGAAGATATATATGGGAGCTATATCCAAATCTGAACCGATTTCGGTAAAATTACAAACAACTATTTCTGTGCTCCATCTAATATCTGGTACCAAATATCACGGTTGTGGAGTGCATAGTAGGAATGTGAGGAACTTAAAGATCAAATCGGATGAAAGATATATATGGGAGCTATAGCTATATCTGAACCGATTTTCTCCAAATTTGATATACTTGCTTCTAGGCCGAACTCGGTTGGGTGTGCCAAAATTCAGGTAATTTGGACTGATAGTGGACATTTGGTGCACATTTAACCCGAAATCGGATGAAGATATATATGGGAGCTATATCTAAATTTGATCCGATTCTCACCAATTTCAATAGGGTTCGTCCTTGGGCCAAAAAAATATTGTTTGGAAAATTTCATCTCAATGTCAGCCGACGGACTGACATGCATAAATTGACTCAGAAAGTAATTTTTTGAAGATCCTCAAAAGCAACCATGGGTGTTTCTCAAATACATAATACCCTTACAACGATATTGTGTAGGGTATAAAAATACCACGCTGGCGTTAAACGGCTGAAAATAACTTAGCCGAAAGCGGTCCATTCCCCCTTAAGATGTCAATAAGGATTCTATATTGGCGTCCAATTTCTACTAAATAGCAACTTAAGGTCTTTTGGTCCTACAATAAATTCCGCTTACACTCCTCTCTCTGATCTCTAATCCAAGTTATATAGACAGTTCAGATTCAGTCCTCGACTTAAATGCCTTATCAGATACCATGAGATAAGTAATGTCTAAGTGCTTGTACTTTTGGCGACAGGATCACAACGGGAGTACACGTGGTGCAACAGTTACCTCTAACGACTTCCAAGCTCCGGTAATGGTATAACTGTCTTAATTTTCCAGGCTATCGGAATAATGTAGAATGCTGAAAATGATTTCAGATGCCTGGAAGGCAGGAAGGCCAGGTAGGTTTTTCTATGATTTCGTACACTTCCCTTCATATCAAGAATGGGCAGTTCGCGTTTAGTCATAGTACCATCAAACTGCACTTCTCAACATTCGGTATTTGAACATTTTCGGCCACAATACCGAATTCCCATTAGGTAGAATTTGTCTTGGCAGAAAAGTTTCCATTTAGGTCCAGTAGTTGTTACAGCCTTAATAGTAGCATATCTCCACTATTTTCTTTAACGGCACACGTTGAGGTTTGGACCCAATTTTTGGCATTTTGGAGATATCTCTCAGAATTTTCTAAGAAAGTGGTCAAAATTCGCTTCTTTATGGGTAAACTATCTGCTAGTAGCTTCCACGTAAGGGTACCTGAAAAGTGTTTTTAAATCCCCAAAATTTCTGAATTATTTAATGTTCGGCCCGGCCGAGCTTAGCTCCTTTTTTCTCTTCAATTACACCCTTATCCATATGGCTAACCCTGGTATATATCAATTAATACGGCCAAAACGTACGAAATAACGGCCAAAACGTACGAAATAACGGCCAAAACGTTCGAATATATGGACAATTGCATCTCTTATAAAATGTGATGTAAGAGTCCGATTGTCTTTAAATTAAACGCATCACATTATTTTTATTAACCAAAACTCTGCAGTGAAGATACATTCCCCACAAAGGTCCAAACTTTTGCATATCCATCAAGCTCATAAAACGCGAAATTAACATTCGATTCCATTCTCATATCAACATTTCTATCAACATAACATCTGTTATAAAGATGGTAGAGATCGGAACCTTCCTTCTGGTACCTTCCCCACAAAGAGTCAAAATTTGAATAGCCAAAACCATTATAAAATCCCAAATATGCATCCGGTTCTCTTCATATATCACATATCCTATTACTTCTGTTAACACAAGATCTGCTGTGAAGATGGGATATATCGGTCCTCCCCCACAAAGTGCCAACATTTTCAATATCTCTGAAGCTCATAAAACGCAAAATTTACATCCGATTCCATTCAGACTTGGTACCTTCTTCATAGAGGGCCAAACAAATAAACAAGCATTGCTTAAGGGTATAAATCTGTCGACAAAACCGATTGATATTTTTAACTTTTTTTTAAGTTGATTTAATTACACCGACTCTATTAGCCGAACTGGCCATAACCCCGATATCGTAACATTTTGTTCTACACGAAAATGAGAGTAGATTGCGCAAACCCCATTATTTTGAAATTCAAATTAAAAAAGCCATGGTGTCCTCCATTATCACTATAATTGCCCAATCCCATATTTGGAAACATTCACAATGACCTACATTAAACATAAAGAAAAAAAATATTGGCAAATATCAGGCAGATTTCAACCTACACAACAACGTTTCGTGTGAGTAAGGGGGCATGTGCAATTTAGTTGTCCCATTTTCCTCTTCTATTTTTTTTGGCAACCTTTATCAATGTAACGAATAAAATTTATGCTAAGACAATTTTGCCACAACAATATAATAAAGAAGCTTTATTCTATTTTGGCGGGGGCATTCAAAACAACAACAAAAAAACCTGAATACAAAATTTAATAATAGCATAACAATATCAATGGCAATCAGCTAAGAGAACCACAAAGAAATTGTTACAGAATTGGAAAAAAATATTCCACTAGCTAAACAATGGCGTTGTTGGCGTAGCAGTGTAGTGGGAGGGGTATTTGATGAAGCCCCACACACAAAAAACTTGTATCGAATCCTGCAAAAGATTGCAAAGAGAGAAAAAATTCATTTACATTTTTATAGATGTTTATTAACAACCTTGTTTGGTTTTGATAACTTTTTTAGTGCCAAGACAATTTTTTCTTGTGTGGCTGTGGTCCGCCGCCGCGCCGCTTCAACTTATTCACGGTGACAAATAACAACAAAGGGAGGCATGACAAAAAAAAAAAGAAAAACAGAAAATACGAAGAAAACATAATAAGTTTAAGCCCATAAAATATTGGACCCAATAGCTGTTGATAACAGCCAATGTTGAAGTGAACAAAGTGATATTATCATAGCTGCACCTATTTTTCTTATAGACGCCACGGCTATCAATGGTAACTAAGAAACATTTTCTTTTGGAATACTTAACGAGGACCGCAAAATGAGGCAGGGAAATGATGTAGTGATAGTTGATAGGAAATTAAAAACTTGAATTGGATTCGGTTGGGTTGGAGAATTCTAATCTGTCGTGATTGAGACAGGTACCCCTTATCGCGATCCCCAAGAAATTGTATTCATTTCGGTTGCTATAATCATATATATCATATCAAGGAATTGAATGGAAATGCGATGGGTCAAATGAACAAGTACGAAAAGGCTATAGTCAGGCGGGACTGGCTATGTGATACACTATAATATGCTGGAAGGACCCCTTTAATCCAATACCATTTTGGTAGATTTTTGGAAATAATGTCATACATTTCTTCAAATATTTTTATGTTTGGGTTTTGAACGGTAGCATTGAGCAACTGTCGTGCTGATTGGTATTAAAAAAATTTCGCACAAAAGTTGTGATCCATTTTAGCAGTTAAATATTATCCGTGGCTATACAGAACTCTAGGCTTCTGCCCTGTCCCTAATTCTAATTTCATGCGAAGTTCAGTGGCAATTTTTCTTTAATTGTGACCTGTAGAGCGATGGAAAAATTAGCAAAATTATGTTTTTGGGTTATTTTAAATCCTAACTATTTTGCGAACATCTTCAAAAACAGTAGCCTAATATTCTGGCCCTATCCCTACCAAAATGCAGAATATCTTGAGGGTCGGTTAATAATTGCCAATTGAGTATGATACCCCCAACATAATACTACATTTTGAAGTTAACCGAGGTGGATATTAGTAAGACCATTCTACAATGGACCCACATACAATTTTTCTGACCAGAACTACTTAAACGTCTCCATATGTAGAGACTAGAAAGCTGTAGTGACCTCAATATCAAATTTTAGTATTTCAGCTCTATTCCTTCATTCGAAACCAACAGAGACCTGAATATTAAAATTAGTACCACTTAATACTTTTTTAAATCTATTCTTCACCCAATATCAAATATAGTACCACTTGGTACATTTCGAAGAACTGTAGTACATATCTCCAACTTTATCCCTTCAACGAAAATCCAATTTAGTACCATTTCGCAATTTTCGTACAATTATAATACACATTTCCAAAACAACCTCCATATCTCCATTTCAGATACAAACAGAGACCTCAATATTATCCCCTCTCCCAATACCAAATATAGAACCATTTAGCACTTTTCGAAAAATTATGTTACACATTTGCACAACCACCACCAGATATAATCCTCTAATACCTCTATATAAATTTTCAGATTTTCGACTCTGTAATTTCCCCTATACTCTCAAGCATTTTCTCTAAACCGAAGACACTAACAGGGACATTCATATCCGATTTCGGGATACCAGCTCTATTCCTTCACCCTTTGCCCAATTTAGTACTTTGCGAACATTTATAGCACACATATCTAAAACCACAGACACCAACAGCTATATCTATATCAAATTTCAAGATTTCAGCAGCATCCCTTCGTCCAATACTGTTGTGCGTTGGTATGAATAAAACCACAACAATTTAATTTTTTTTTTTAAAAAATTAATGTTTAATTTCCAAAAGACAAAATAGAACTCTCTAGAAAATGTAAAAATTATTTTGTTGTCACCAAATACCAAAACTGAAAGTCAAGGCTAACTTGACGAAAAAAGAAAAATACAAAATCAAAGATGACTTGATCACATAAAAATAATATTTTTAAAGTAAATTATTATTGAGTACTTTCCGGCCGCCACAGTACTCCCCCTCCAGCGTTGTCATTCAGCGAAACGAACTTTCTTTGTTACAGATTTTGGATTTTGTCCTTGATTGTTGAATTCATTAGATAATATACACGGTTTCAATCTGTCAATAGAAACTACTTTCTCTTTTCCTTCAACAAGAATCTTGAAAATTTTTCCGTTCCTTGAAACAACTTTATGTGGGCCTGTGTATGGTGGTTGTAACGGTTTCTTCACTGCATCATACCTTAGAAAAACATATTGACATGTTTTCAGTTGATTGTTGATGTAAATTTTGTTACTACTGTGACATCCTGTAACTACTGGCTTTGTACTATTCATCTTGTTCCGGAATAATGTTATCCAATCAGATTCATCTGAAAGCTGCTGTGTGTCAATAATAAGTTCTCCAGGCAAAGCTAAACTACTTCCATAAACCATTTCAGCAGGAGATACATCAGTATCGGTGATAATTCGGGTTCGTAACCCGAGTAGGATGAGCGGTAGTGCACCTACCCAGTCATTACTATTTGTACATCTTATAGCTGATTTTAAAGTTCTGTGCCATCGTTCTACCAATCCATTTGTCTGAGGATGATAAGGTGTTGTGTGTTTCATTCTTGATCCGCATAATTTCGCAAGTTGCCTGAATAATCTGCTCTCAAATTGTTTACCTTGATCCGAAATAATTTCCAATGGCACACCAAATCGTGAAATCCATAGACTGACAAAAGCTGAGGCTACTGTTTCAGCCCTAATGTCTGCCAGAGGAATTGCTTCTGCCCATTTCGTGTACCTGTCAATACAAGTTAAGAGATATCGATAACCTTGACATGGCGTCAATGGTCCAACAATATCTATGTGGATGTGCTTGAAACGTTGAGTTGGTGGTTTGAATTCACCATACTCACTTTTCGTATGACGGTGAACTTTGGATCGCTGGCACTCGATACAACTTCTAGCCCATTCGCTCACATCCTTCTTTAATGACTTCCAGATGTAACGTGACCGAATTAAATTGACTGTACCTTTAACTCCAGGGTGTGACAATCCGTGAATAGTATCAAAAACTAACTTTCGAAATGATGGTGTTACGTAAGGTCTGATGGTAGAGCTTGATACATCACAGTAAATCTCAAATCCTTCATTCTTCATAAGTTTTAGCTGTAGACCGGACATTTTGCCGTTTAATATTGATTGCAATTCTTCATCGGATTGTTGCTCTTTTGCTAGTCCTTTAAAGTCAATGCAATGGGGCGTTCTGATTGTTTGCACACGCGACAATGTATCGGCCACCACATTATTTTTACCACTGATATGGCGTATACCTGTTGTGAACTGCCCAATGTAATCCAGATGTCGAAGTTGTCGTGGAGATGCCTTTTCCGGACGCTGCTTAAAAGCGTATGTTATAGGTTTGTGGTCCGTAAAAATGCAGAACTGACGACCTTCCAAGAAATACTGGAAATGCTTCAAAGTGGAATATATTGCCAGCAATTCACGGTCATATGCACTGTATTTAGCTTGAGCAGGCGACAATTTCTTAGAAAAAAATCCTAGTGGCTTCCACTCACCACTAACATACTGTTGTAGGACACCACCCATGGCAAAATCGGAAGCGTCGACACAAACTGATGTTGGTGCATTTTCGCATGGATAGGATAATAATGTTGCGTCTGCCAACTCTTTCTTGCAATTTTCGAAAGCTTGTGTCCGTTCCTCAGTCCACGTTATATCGCTGTTATCGTTCTTCACATTGGCGTTGTAAATGCTATGTAAAATTGCCTGTGACTTTGCAGCACCTGGTAGAAATCGTCTGTAGAAGTTTATCATACCCAGAAAACGACGAAGATCTTTGACAGTGCTGGGTCTCTTATATGCTTGTATTACCTGAACTCTGCTAGGAAGAGGTCTTAACCCTTCTTTTGTTACGAGATACCCAAGAAATTCCAATTCCGCAACTCCAAAAACACTTTTATCGATGTTGATAGTTAAACCATATTGGCGCAGTTTCTCGAATAATCTTCTAAGATGATTTTGATGTTCTTCCGCACTTACTGATGCCACGAGAATGTCGTCTATATAAACGTAAACGAATTCTAAGTCTCTACATACCTCGTGCATAAATCGTTGGAATGTTTGTGCAGCGTTGCACAATCCAAATGCCATCCTAGTAAATTCAAAATTTCCAATCGGTGTTGCTACTGCTGTCTTTTTTATATCTTCTTCTTCCACTGGTATATGGTGGTAAGCTTTAACCAAATCAATTTTGCTAAAAATTGTCTTACCATCCAGCAATGCACCAAAATCATGAATATGTGGAACTGCGTATCGGTCTGGGACGGTGCGAGCATTTAAACCACGGTAGTCACCGCATGGACGCCACTCACCATTGGATTTCTTCACCATATGTAGCGGACTAGCCCAACTGCTATTTGATGGACGACATATACCAAGACGAATCATTTCCTCGAATTCTTTCTTCACAATTTGTAGTTTTTCAGGTGGAAGACGTCTGGGTTTGCTGAAAACGGGTGGACCTTTCGTAGTTTCGATATGATGCTTAGCTGAATGTTTTGCTCTAGATTTGAAATTAATCTTTGTTAAGTCGTTAAATTCTCGCAGCAATGACGTATAATGAGATGATCTCGAAATGCATTTAATAGCGGAATCCTGTACACTTGCTATAGCACCATTACATTTCCAATTGGTGTGGGGGTCTATAAGAGTATTATTCTTAATATCGATAAGTAGTCCATATTTCCCCAAAAAATCTGATCCAATAATAGGTTTTTGTACATCAGCAATTACGAAGTTCCATTTAAACAATCGATTCATTCCCAAATCTATGGAAAGGGTTTTTGTACCATATGTCCTAATCGGAGTTTGGTTTGCGGCATACAAAACAAGCTGACTGGGAGGTTGATTTCGCATGGATTGCGACACAGGATATACCGTTAAATCTGCCCCTGTATCTACTAAATACCTGGTTTTCGATTTAATGTCTCGAACAAACAGGCGACATATATCTGGGGTACACTCATCCGTCACCAAAGATGGTGCACCATTCAGTTTTCCGAAGTTGGAGGCTTATAATTGCATGGAGCAAGACATTTTCTGGCTTTCTCCCCAAATTTGAAATGATACCAACAATAAGGTTTTGATTTGCTTCCGGAATTTGACCGTCTATTCCTTGATGATGATGACTTGCTACGGCTTCTTGACTTCCTGAAGGAATTTATCTGCGTGCAGAGCGTTTGCAATTTCTTCTCAATTTCCTCTAAACGAGTGCTTGATGGAGAAAAGCTGCACACATCCGATTCACTGCTATCCGCAATCTTATCGGCCATCGTTGATAATTTGTCAAGACTATCTTCACTAACTGACAATATCGCCTTCATTTGTGAAGGAAGACGTTGCATCCACAACTGCTTCAAAATGTCGTTTGAAACCTTACCTTGAGACAAAGACCGCATTTCGGATAATAACTCTGAAGGCTTCTTGTCTCCAAGTTCAACGTTAGTCAAAAGCTTCTTGAGACGCTTCTCCTCTGAATCCGAAAAACTGCTAATAAGTTTTTCCTTAAGCGTGTCGTACATGTTTTCCGCAGGAGGATCGACGATGATGTTTGATACCTTCTCCAAAATACTGCTTTCAATAGATGCGACAATGGTATGGAATTTTGTGGAATCTTGCGTAATACCAGCCATAATGAATTGCGATTCCATTTGTTTAAACCAAAGCAGCGGGTCTGAACGCCAAAATGGTGGAGCTTTCACAGCTACTCGCGAAACTTCCATTGATGGTCCAGAATTTGTAGCGGTGGTTGCCATTAGTAGGTCTGATTTCCGTTCAATTGGCTGTTCTTATTTTTTGTCCGGGGTCACCAATTTGTTGTGCGTTGGTATGAATAAAACCACAACAATTTAATTTTTTTTTTAAAAAAATTAATGTTTAATTTCCAAAAGACAAAATAGAACTCTCTAGAAAATGTAAAAATTATTTTGTTGTCACCAAATACCAAAACTGAAAGTCAAGGCTAACTTGACGAAAAAAGAAAAATACAAAATCAAAGATGACTTGATCACAAAAAAATAATATTTTTAAAGTAAATTATTATTGAGTACTTTCCGGCCGCCACAATACCAAATATAGTACTATTTATTACTTTTCGTACAATTATAGTACACATTGTAAAAACCACCTCCATTCCACATTACCAACAGGGATATTTATATCAAATTTCAGCATTTATCCTAATACCAAATTAGTACTTTTCGTACAAATATAATGCATATTGCTCAAATCTCAAATACATTAGTTCTAAATGTCAGATTAGTAGCCTAAAAATCAATTTTATCTCCATCCCTTCTCCCAATACCAAATATAGTAACATTCAGTAATTGTCGTATAATTACAGTACATATTTCTAAAAACACTATTCTGTGATCCTAATACCAAATTTCAGATTTCAAGCACTGTATGTTCGCCCAATGCGAAATTTTACCAAAGATAGTATTATTTTGTGCTTTTTGTAGACTTGTAGTACACATTTCCAAAACATTTTTAGCACAAAACTTCTACCAAAAGGGACCACAATAAAATATTCCAAAATTTTAGCTTCATCCGTTCACCGTAAACCAAGCTGTTTCAGAAATAGTACAATTTAGTACAGTTTGCACACTTTAGTACACATTTCCAAAACCACCTTCATATATCAGACTTACTTTCCAACTGTTCACATAATAGAAAATGGTAGCATTTTAGTGATTTAGTAAAATTTTAGAAGATTTCGTAACCTTAAAGTTCGAATTTACAAAAAATCTGTGGTATAACTATGCTGCACTTCATCAGTAACTCTCATTCCAAATTTCTAGCTCATTACATTTGTCCAACACAAAGTATTATATTTTTAGTACAACTTACTACTTTTTGTACTTTTTTGGTATGGATTTCAAAAACTCTGCCATATCACTCGCCTAGATACCAAGATTGACCCTCGTGCAAAATCTTCCCTATCAGAATCAATATAACGGTCAACATTCGCCGAGAAATTTTGATATTTTTAACTCAAAAGTTATGGTCCATTTCAGCATCTAAGTATTATCTGTAGACGTCAGCCCTGTCTTAAACTCTGTTTCCAAAATTCCGCGTCGATTAATTTTGACAAGTTTTTCATTTATAAAATCAAGAGTTCAATTAGCTCCAGTTTTTTTGCGATCATTTCCAAAAACAATAGGCTTCTATTTTGTCCCCAACCCCAATTCCATGCCTCATTTGAGTATCGGGCTGCTATTGCGATCAGTAGCGTGAATACACTTTGACATGGACGGAGGGACATCCATAGCTACATATAGGAAGATTTATATATAGGTTCCTATGTCATGTATGAATATTTCGAGGTGTTACATAATTTTTGGCCCTCCACTATATCGAAGGAAATTTAAAAATTTCAAATAAAAACTAATATTTAAATGAAAACCGTTTTATGGGGACTATACGAAGACGTGGACATGTATACGAAATTTTTTTTCATAGACTGTAGTGCCCATTACGAACTTCAAATACGAAATTTGTTACAATTACGGTGAATAATGTCGCTAAAATCATAAAAATACGGATTATCGGGAGGTACCGAAGACGTGGACCCGCACAGACAATTTTCTGTCTTAGGTTGTAGCACCCATTAGGATCTTCCAATAGGTAGTCGAATTTGAAAAAAAAAAAAATAGCCTTCTATCTCAATTCGCTCCAAAGATAGCGTGATTACAACAGACAGACAGACAGACGGACATCGCTAGATCGTCTTAGAATTTTACGCTGATCCAGAATATATATACTTTGTAGGGACTATTATGAACATTTCGAGGAGTTATAAACGGAATGACAAAGTTAATATATTCTCTAAAGAATGGTGGAGGGTATAAAAATCTAAGTACAGGGTTGCCTATATTCGACGGACCCATGTTTTTTTTTTAAATCAAAGAAAAAAATAACAAGAAAAAAAGCTGTAAGTTCGGCCGGGCCGAACTTTTAATACCCTCCACCATTTGGTACAAATTTGGCATTTTCTAATAAATAAAATCCGTTAAAAATTCTGTTAAAATCTTAAGAATACCGAATGCTTATACGACTACGTGGGCCAGCATAGACAACTTTTGTCATAAGTTATTACACTATTTAAATGCGAAACTTGAAGAAAAATCTGTTTATAATCTAGCTAATATCATTAAAATACCGAATATGGGGGGTACCGTTATATGGGGGCTATACGAAGACATGGACCTGCACAGACAATTTTCTGGCATGGGCTGAAGTATCCATTCCGAAATTCACATGCGAAATTTGAAACAATCCCGGTAAATAATGCCGCTAAAATCATCAAAATACCGAATATCGGGGGGTACGGTATATGGGGGCTATATGAAGACGTGGACCTATATGGCCCATTTTCTGTTTTATGCTGCAGTATCTATTACGAACTTCAAACACCAAATTTGGAACGATTTCGCTGAATAATTTCGCTAAAATCATCAAAATACCGAATATCGGGGGGTACCGTTATATGGGGGCTATATGAAGAAGTGGACCTACATGGCTCATTTTTTGACTTAGGATGTAGTATCCATTACGAAGTACAAATACCAAATTTGAAACGATTCCGGTAAACAATGTCGCAAAAATCATAAAAATACCGAATATCGGGGGGTACCGTTATATGGGGGCTACACGAAGACATGGACCTGCACAGATAATTTTCTGTTTTAGGCTGTAGTATTCAATACGAACTTCAAACGCCAAATTTGAAACAATTCCGGCGAATAATGTCGCTAAAATCATAAAAATACTGAATATCGGGAGGTACAGTTATATGGGGGCTATATGATAACTTGGACCTACATGGCCCATTTACGAACTTAACCTGCCTACTGGCAAAATATACATGTGTGCAAAATTTTAGCCTTCTATCTCAATTTGTTCGAAAGATAGCGTGATTACAACAGACAGACAGACAGACAGACGGACAGACAGACAGACAGACACACAGACAGACAGACGGACATGGCTAAATCGTCTTAGAATTTTACGCTGATCAAGAATATATATACTTTGTTGGGTCTGACATGAGTATTTCGAGGAGTTACAAACGGAATGACAAAATTAATATACCCTCCACAGTATGGTGGAGGGTATAAAAATTTTGGCATTAACATTTAATTCGGTCCAAGTAGATTTTTTTACATCAATTTTTGAATATGATATCTCTCAAATGGCCGCCTCTGGCGTTGATGACGTATTGTGCCCTTTTTTCTGCATTTTCCATCGTTTTTGGCAACTTTTCGGCGGGAATAGCGGCTATTTCTTCACGAATGTTGTCCTTGAGCTCTTCTACTGTCCTTGGCTTGTTAACGTAAACCTTTGACTTCAAATATCCCCACAAGAAGAAGTCAGGCGACGTCAAATCGGGCGAACGCTGTGGCCAGTCCAAATCACCACTTTTCGACATCGGCCCGGAAACAAATTCTTCAGAAAATTGATTGTTATGCGACTTGTGTGCGGTGGGGCGCCGTCTTGTTGAAACCAGAACTGCTCATACGCTTTCGACGAATAATTGGCATCACAAAATTGGTCATCATGTCGCGATAGCGACATCCATTTTTATTTTGGAAGAAAAACGGCCCAATGTCCGTTTTCGCACTAACGCCGCACCAAACTGTGACTTTTTCGTCATGAAGAGGCACTTCTTGAATCTCCTGAGAATTTTCAGTGGCGTAAAAACGGCAATTTTGCTTATTTACGGTCTCATTCAATGTGAAATGGGCTTCATCGGACATGATAATTTTGTTCCAAAATTGCTCGTCATCTTCGGCCATTTCGATGACTCTTTGGGCCCATTCCAATCGACGAGGCTTGTCCGCAGGCATCATTCTTTGCGTCAATTGAATTTTGTACGGGAACAAATGCAAATCAATGCGAATAATCCGTTGTAAAGTGGACCGAGCCATGCCCAACTGCTGAGAACGGCGTTTTTGGGATGTTCTTGGGGACCTCTCAACACTGGCTCGTACGGCAGCGATATTCTCGGCCGATCGCCTTGGTCGACTTTAATATGGCCTCTTCGGATTAGAAAGAGCCTTACCCGTCAAAAATTTCTCGTATAAACGCTTAATGGTGTTCTTAGAAGGCACACTTCTCACATTTCTTTTCACAATTGACTTCTTCTGTTGAATGTAAATTTCAACTATTTCAGAGCGCTCGCGTGGCGTGTATTGGTTCATGGTAAAAATCTGCTTGGACTGACGCATCAAACGCGGTATGTCATTAAGCGATGTGACATCTCTGTCAAAAGTTATGGCGTTGCCAGATGGGTCCGTCGAATATGGACAACCCTGTAGTGCTATTCTTACGAATCTTTACATGGTCTAAGAGTTAGAGTCAGAATAGATACCTATTATATTTAGAGATGTTGGCAAAATACTTTGAGGTTGAAATTTTCCAAGAACGCAATATCCTGATATTTCAATTGAACTACAGGTTGAAGTTATAGACATTTTCGTGAAATTTTTCATGGGGTTAAAGTTTGAGGTTGGATATTTTATTTAAATAGTTTCCAAAGTTCCCAAAAAAATATTTTGCTAGCAATAATTATTTTCCATTAATTTTCACACCACCCTCCAATTCAATTCGATTATTTCCACTCTATAAGAGTCTTAACAATAATAAGATGCGAACAATATACGAAAAGATGATGACGACGATGATGCCATATTAAAAACAAACCACAACAATTGTTTTCACATATTCGAAGATTATGCGTATCATATTAAAAAATAACACTGAATATTCAAGAAAAAAAATAAGAAAGGAAAAAAGAATGGCGAACGAACATAACAACGTTGGAGGACCATGGCCACGGACCGCAGGACCATTATCTAGGAGTGTGAGTTGGATTTCAATGGCATGGCTAGAGAATTTCTTTCATTTATGGCAGCGGCACAAGAAGAAGCTGAAGAAGAATATGTGGCTAGATGTGCCGGAGCAGGAGAATGTGCTCGTGAATTTGTGGTATTTTGCATATTATGATTATATTAAAAATATATTGCGAAAAAAATATTTTTCTTAAACACACACACACACACACGTATCCACACTCGTTGATATTGAGAACGCCTTTTACTAGTTGGCATTAACGTTGATGGTTTTGGTTTGGCGTTGGCTTATCGCAAAATAACAATTTTTGAAATGTTTATGATAAACAGTCATATGAGGGCGAGTGTGTGTGTGCGTATACATATGTGTATGTCTGAACGCTTTGTTCCTTGAAGGACTAGAAAGAAAATTGTCTAAAACCAATGAAAATGTCCCTTAAATGGAATGGCAGAAAGAATTTTTTTTAAACTGTTTTTTTTTTTTCTTCCAACTGGTCTCCAAGGGTTTATGAGCCATTTTAATGCAGTAACACTCTCCTTTCTTTCTCCATCCATAGCCCTTTTGGCCGCTTGGAGGAAGCAAATCCGTATAATAGTTAAGTGGAATTTTTATGTTGACATTTTTATTAAAAAAACGTTTTAAAAAATATTTCTCCATAAAACTAAATTGGTTTTTCAACTTTTTAAGAGTGACACACGTATGGGAAAGTAGCAGAAGCAGTATATTGATATGGAACTTAAGACCGGTGGGTGTTCACTAAAAATGAGGAAGAATTTTGAAAAGTTCTTTGAAGGGAATTAAGGTATCTTAGATCATAGGAGGATGATATAGAAATAAAAGAGATTTCAATTGGTTTGTCATTTTATTTGTAACTTCAATTAAAAAATATATGAAAAAATTAGAAACGAATTGCAATAATTTCAGGACTTTGTTCCTGAGAACAGTAGAAGAAAACTCTATAAGTGTTGTGAGATTGTGAAGAAGAAATTAGTGGAATCTTTTTTTAACGCACATATTACCCCCAATTAGGCTTGCGGAACTTTTTGTATTTTAGTCCTCTTCATTTAATGACATTTTGGAGGCACAGTTGGGATAAAACTTGTTTACGGAAATCATGGAATCAAATGTAGTAGGGAGCTAGTCGGTACAGCGGTAACCGTAGCAGAATGGGGCTGAGAGGCTGAAGTCAATAAGTGCAGAGTTTCGGCTTGGTAAAGGAGAGCTGTCGACCGGAAGACACAGTCATGCAGGGTAATACAAATGTGACTTCAATAGCATAAATCTTTCCACGCTCACAATCAGAACTATTGAAAAACAATGTACCAGAGAGAGTAAAAAATTAGAGATAATAAAAAAGTACGACTCTCTGCCCGGCACTGCTTCTAACGTGCATTTCTTACAACTGAAAATTACGAAGTTTTGGGAAATTTAATAGTTTGCTTGAAATATGTTTGTTTCACCCCCTGACCTAATCCCCAATGGGGCGATTGGTCTCTAGCCAATAAAAGTGAATATATATGGAGTTTTGGCTACCGAGAGGTCCGAATGCGAATTAACATTTATAGTGTCATTGAAATGGCCATAGAAAGTCTAATAGGTTAGCAAACCTGCGTTTAACAGCATTTTGGCATCGAGAAAGCTGAAGGATCTCTCCGCAGCAAATTATGAGTAAATAAGAAAATGTAGGCATCGAGAGGGTTGAAAGTTCCCTAGAACGTGAGTTTAACTGAATTTTTCCATTGAGACGAATGAAAGATTTTACGAAGTTGAGGTACCGAGGGGTCCCTCAGTACCGAAATTTAAAGACATTTAACAAAGTAGAAGGCCGAATAGCTCCCTGTAAAGGAGTACCAGTGAATTTTTCATCCCTGAAGGTTAGTTACGAATAATTTAACAGAAAGCATCGGCACCATTAAGCCATCAAGAGCGTCAAACGAAAACATATCATCGAGAGGCTCTAAAGATCTTCAGAATGTGATTATGAGTTGAATGTGCTATGGGAAATGCCGAAGAGTCTCTCCTGAGTGGAGCAAAGGAAAGTAAGTACATCTTTTCACTGAAAGAGCTCAATTGTCTCCCAGAAGTGAAATTTCAGTTACACTGAAATGTTCAATGGTCCAGCTGTTTCTCTATCTTCCTTAACGGCAAGTGTGCACGGTAACTGTCGAAGATAGTATCAGTTACAGTCCAAACTCTGTACATCGTAGTAAAGGGTGTTTTTTAAAGCTAGTGATTTGAAATTTAATTAAAACACATGTCAAATTATACAAAGGGGGCGAAATAATCATGCCACTTATACAGAGAAAAAACGTGTTGAAGAGGGGGAAATGTAACCCCTCCCCCCAATTTAGGTTACTTTGCTATATAAACTTTCAGATCCCCTACCCTATATTTTCCCAATCATTTAGATTCTTTAACCATGGAAGGCCTTAGATTTGAACAGTAACACTCTCTAAAGGTGATAGTATTCGGTTAGTAGATCAAAGCCCAACAAGGGGTTTGGGTTCCGAGCCAAATTTTTTGGTACATTTTACATATAGACATAACCATACCCAAAGGGTCTCAAATTTTTTGCTATTTACTTTGCAAATTTTAAGATAGAGCTTTAAAATCTCTGGTTTACATAGAATCACATGGAAAAAATAATAATTTAGGTCCACGTTCTGGTATAATCCTCATATGAAGGTATCACCCGATTTCAGCTTTTTTCAGGCTCTTTCCCTCATTTTTCAATTGCATTGGCCTCTTCGCAGAAACGTTTCCATGTGGGTCAATATTTCGGAGTAGCACCAATAAAAGGGTACCTCCAAATTTTACCTATTTGGATGTTCTTGACCACATTTTCCAATCGATTTTGTACACGATAAAATTAAATTGTACGAAGTTATAAGTGGAAGCTATATCTATATTTCTGACTTAGAAAAATTTCAATAGCTTTTGTCCAAATAAGCAAACACTTTGTTAAACAAATAATCTGTGCAAAAATCGTCTCTGAATGTGACTTCATGACGATCAAAGCTGCAGATTCTTGAAAAAAAAATATTTAAAAAACCACTAAGAAAAGGCTATAGGCGTGCGGGGAACGTCTTTATGTCCAAATCCATTTTGGAACATTTCATTTTAGAAATAAAGTACTAGAACCCAGGTGTTACCCGTGTTGTTATGTAATCGAAATAAATGTATAAAAGTTGTGATTAATTTTATAGCTAAATACAATCCAATAGTCATCCAAAATTCTCGACTTCTTCCCTGTTCTTAAATCTCTCCTCATATATAGCAGGAAGTCAGGAAAATTTTAAATTTGTTTTGTCCATTTAATCACCTAAATTTACTTCTCCATAACAATAGGTATTAATTCTAACCCTAACCCCACCCCCATGCAAAATTTCGTGAGGATCGGACGATAATTGCAACCTGTATATAATACCCTCAACACAAAATGTTGCCGGGTGTAGAAAAGCTTTAGAAAATATACAATTAAAATTTGTAAGTTAAATTGAAAAAATTGCATGCGATAAAAAATATGACAAAAATTGAAGAAATGAAAAAAAAATATTTACTTTTTTGCTGGCAGATTTTTACCCCATTTGCTTAGGTTCTACCGCTTTCTGGCAAGAGGTCATTGCAAATTAGTGACAATTGTGAAAATTCGCCCAGCGGTTTTCGACTTATAAGAGAATAACTAACATTAATTTCATTTACATATCGATTGTACCTATTTCGCTACATATACGATATGATACGATGTCTTGGCTCAGAAGTCAGGAGTAACCTTTTAATGTATTTGTGATTTCACTGATTACAAATATTCGAGGTTTAGTGGAAATTTTCGTATTTTTTACATAAAAGTTGTGGTCTATTTTTCCCCCTAAATACGGTCCGATGACCATCCAAGTTGGTAGGCTCTTGCCTCCGAGGCTTCTGATTCCGCATCGATTAGTCTATAATTGTTGCCCATTGAGCAACAGCAATATCAATATTTTTTTTCTGTTTTTGGTCTATATATTTTACGATCATCTCCAAAAATAATTAGCATCTATTCTGACCCTAACTCCACCATCATTCTCAATTTCGTAAAGGATCGAGCCATAATTGCGACCTGTAACTTGATTAAATATTACCATGGATAGACGGACAGACGGAGGGAGGGACATACATAGCTAGATCGACTCAGCTCGTCAAGATAGGAAGATCCATATATAGTTTCCTATGTCGAATACCAATATTTCGAGGTGATACATAATTTTTGGCCCAATCAAACTTATACGAGTATCTCTCAGAAAACAGACTGATCTATCTAGTTTGTTCACCAGTATGTTGATAGGTCAGTGAATTATTCAACCTTATATTTACGTAATTGGATCTCCCATCAATTCTTCTTTTATGTATTATATACTATATATTGATATTTTGGGTAAGGAACATCTCCTCTACCACTGGAAATTTGAATGCAATTTAGCCAAACTGCGACTTTCCAATTGTCATTTGAACCACCTTCGACGCCTTAGTGTATATACATAACTACATATCTACTGTCTTTATTATTCCCTTTGAAATATGAAACCCACTCAACTCAAATTACATTAAAATATTTTAACAGTTATTTCACTTATAGCACCCTTTATGATCCGCAAAGTGTTCACTTTAGTTTACAAATAATATAAAATGCACATCAACACCAAAAAAAAGAGCTGCTTCAATTCCCCATTGTCTTACACCCTGTCCACACATACACACTCACACACATCAACACCCATACATAGTATATCAAGGGTATTGCAGCAAAAATTGTTTTTCAAAAAATCCATTACTATTAATATTATGGATGGTAGCAATACTTTTTACAGCCAACTTCCTGTTTTCGAAACTTTTCAACATTTCAGAGTAAAACTTACCTCTGGGTTGTTACGCTTTTTCCTCTGGCTTCCTAAGCATATTTGTAATAAATTTATTTAAGGAGACAAATAGTTTTAACCTCACATCCCCCTTGTCCCACACTTTGTTTTAGTTGGGTATCTAAGCAATACCCCCAGAGTTTTTATGACGTCTTTTATGGTGTCTGTTGCCTGCCTTCCTGCCTGGCTGACTTCGAACAAGTGCCAAACTTTATATGAACACCGGAAATCCGTTTAACACTTTGCAAAATGCCTTTTTTAGACAAAACGCAGGCAGGAACACACACATACATACACGCTTCCTACTTCTGTGTAGAGTAGTCAGATACTGCCGCATATGGACGGTAATAACAAAGTACTCCGTTCTGAAAAGTGTGCCCCATTGTGTCTATCTTCTACTGGTGAGCCCTGTGGTCTGTTACATATGAGGGTGTCAGTCAGTGGCTTTTACAGTTGTTGTCGTCCTCATTGTCTTGCCAAGTGAAATAATGCCCCTTCGTCCTCTCCCCCTCCCCCACCCTCCAATCCCACAATTGCCTGTGCATTGACTTTAGAAATATTCTCCATACGTAAACTGCAGAATAATTTTATTATTATCATAATTTTACAATATTTATGTTACTTCGTTGTTGTTGCTATTTTGTTATTTTTTTGCTGTTGCTTTGTAGTTGTTATTTTGTGTTGGTGGTGGCATAACTATTTTCTTGGCAGCGGAGTTCTTTGGCGAACGAAGTTTTCCAAAGGAATTGTTGGTAGAAAAGTTACTTTATGTCATGACAGAAAGTTTTTCTTTAACTCTAATATGAAAACTTATGCAACAACAATAACAACAACTGTTTCTTGTTTTTGTTTTTAGTTGATATAATTTTCGTTGGAGTTTTTTGTTGTGTTTCGTTATTTTTTTTTTCGTATTTGGTTTATAGCCAAATTCATTGAATATGAATTCAGGTAACGATGTCTGAGCAAAAAAGGAAGGGGACGATTTTTTTTCTGCTAAATATGGGAATAGACTTTTTATTCTCTGTAATACGAAATTAAATGCCCGTTACTTCGAGAAATTAAAGGTTTGTTTAAAATTCAAAGACGGTGAAGCCGTGTCGGGCCTGAGAAAATGTTTAACCAATGTCAAGAGGGTTGAAGAAAAGATGGACTAATGAGACCTGTTCTTGGAAATGATATGAAAGATATACTACTATGCGTAAATTCTAGATGAAATCAGGAACTCTCTCTCCCTCTCTCTCTCTCTCTCTCTCTCTCTCTCTCTCTCTGCGATAGCTGCCGTGAACGTCATTCAAATTTAGGAACATTTTATGGCATGGTTGGATGGATACAAAACTTCGTGAAATAGATTTCGTCCGAATCTATGGTGGTTTAAAAGATTTTGTTAAACAACAAATTTTTTGAAGACATTTTTCTCTTAACCTCTCTTAATAAACATGGTTTTGAAGCACTCCGCGTTGTTTTTAAAAATATTCCTAAAAAATACACTTTATTAAAAAACGAGTAAGGAAAAGTCAAAAGTCGGTCAAAAAAGTCGGTTCGCCCGACTTTATATAGATCTGCCGTAACAAAGAATTCATTTGATACCAAATGTCATTGTTATCAAATGCATATTACGAATGTGATTTGGTGTTACCAAATCGTATGCAACATATATATGGAAGCAATAGCTATATCTGAACCGGTTTTCTCTGAATTCGATGTAATTGCTTTAAGATTGAATTCTGTCGGATGTACCAAAATTGAGGACTTTTGGACAGACATTGGCCACTTGTTGCACAATTGACCCGAAATCGGTTGAAGATATATATGAGACATACAGGATGATATGAAAAAACTGCAACCAAATTCAGACTGCTGTCATTCCTAAGCCACTCGTCCGACAGCTGTTAAAATTATTCCAGTGACAGCTCATTATATTGTTTACAAGCGTACAAAAGAGTTTTGGTGAGTATTTTCCAGAAAAAAGTTATTCGTGATGGAATTCAAGCGTGATAGTGTGATTTCTTTATATTTGGCTGGAAAACCACAAGTGGCTATCGTAAGAGCACTCCAGCATTTAAATGTGAATAAATCTTTTGTGTCGCGTACCATCGCTCGTCAAGGAAGTGGACGGAAGAAAACAGCAACATCAGCAGAAATGGTTGGAAAAGTAAAGAAGTGACTTGATCGAAATCCGCGTCGCAATGGCCGAAAAATGGTTCGTGAGCTGAACATATCGCAATATTCCATTCGGCAAATATTGAAAAATTAACTCGGGATAAATCCATTAAAATTCCAAAAAGTGCAAGAACTTACACCGCAAAAGGATGAAAATAGACTCAAAAGAGCTAAAGAGTTGCTTCGCTTGGCCGAAAGTGGTGAACTGCCGAATTTGGTTTTCTCCGATCAGAAAACATTCGTTGTTCAGCAGGTTGTAAACAAAACAAAAAAAAAAAAAACAATGGTCATGTTTACTTGCCAAAGAGGTCAGCTGAAAATGTGCACCAAAAAAAAAAACAATGGTCATGTTTACTTGCCAAAGAGGTCAGCTGAAAATGTGCACCTTTGGTTGGCCACCAGAACTCAAGTGCCGGCCATGGTGACAGTGTGGACTGCCATAACAGCCGATGGTCACTCTCAGCTCGTATTAATCGACCGTGGCATCAGAATAAATGCCGAATATTATCTCGAAAATATTCTGGAGGGTATACTAAAGCCTTAGGCACGCAAACGTTTTGGCCGCAGACCCTGGACATTCCAACAGGACTCAGCACCTTCGCACTCAGTACGCGCCACCCGAGAATGGTTACAAAATGAGGTTCCTCACTTCATTTTCAAAGCACAATGGACACCAAAACGTCCAGATATCAATCCGTTGGACTATTGTGTCCGGAGTATTTTAGAACGCAAGTTTGGCACTAAAAAATATCAAAGTGTCGATCACCTGAGCAAGCGCTTGACCGGAAATGGCCAAAATACCGCAGAGCAACATGCGGGTAACGTGTGACGGTTTCATTGGCCGTTTGAAGGCCATAATTCGTGCCAAAGGTGACCAATTCGAAAAAATCTAAACTTATTATAAAATTTGATGCTACTTCCGACATTTTGTGCTTTCTTTTTACAAAAAAATGTAATAATTATGGCGTTTGACTTTGTTGCAGTTTTTTTTTTGTCTCACTCTGTATATCCAAATCTGAACAAATCTTGATAAAATTTGATACACTTTTTTGGGCTTGATAGAAGCTGTATCTGATATCTGGTACGAAAAATTATTGTTGTGGAATGCATATTACGCTTGTGAGGGATTTAAAATCCCAAATCGGATGAAACATATATATGGGAGCTATAGCTGAACCGAATCTTCAAATTTGAATTGATCTTCAATTTAATTTGGTTGATTTACTTGCTTCTAGACTTAATTCGGTGGGATGTACCAAAATACAGGTCATTTGGACTTATTTTAGACATTTGGTGCACAATTAACCGGAAATCTGTTGAAGGTATATGGGAGCTATATCTAAATCTGATCCGATTGTCGCCAATTTCAACAGGGTTAGTGCTTGGGCCAAACAAATATTTTTTACAACATTTCATCTCAATATGATAATAAATGAGGCCTGCATTTTGTTTACAAAAATACATGGACAGACGGACTGACATACATAAATCGATTCAGAACGTGATTCTATGAAGGTCCTCAAAAGTAACTAACTAATGCCCAATGATATAATAGCCTTACCACTATGTGGGTATACAAATTCTCGGTGGTTGGCCTTGGTAGAAGCTCCACTCTGCTGCTTGTCCTTGGAGAAATATAAAAAAAAAACAATTTGCTTTTTGGACTTTTAGTTGATGTTCATCTACATAGTTTCGATATTTTGAATTGTCGCTAAATAAGAGATATTGATATTTAACAGTATTAAGTGTGTGTGGTTACCCCAAAACTTGTAACAATTGCTTCAAATCGTTACTGGATGTCGTCTGTTAACACAAAAGTTCTGCAAAAGTGAGCCTTTCGAGAGAGACATTTTGACAGTTTTTTTACTGAGAGCTTGCAAATTCTTGCTGGACAAATTTCTTCTTGCAAACACTTGCAACTCTTATTCTTCTCCTTCCAGTGATGTATATTTGGGCAGAAAGATGTTGCTGAAAAGTCCTGCAGGAAAAGAAACCAGACGTACCTATTGATATTTAATTATAACATTATATTAAACTATATCTTTTTAGCATTGCATACTTTAAGGCGATATCTATATCGAAATGACATTGTTTATACTCAATTACCAAAAATGGATATGTAGCTCCTTGGTTGCATTGCAAATGTTATATAGGGTTTTTTTCAGATTTCAGATAATATAAACTTTCATACATATTGTTATAATCGTTTGGTAATCATATTGGTCCTGCCATCGGAACTCTAGAATTTTAAAATTTTACAAACGAATTTCTGGCCATCTTCATAATAATTTTCAAACGCTCGCACAATGTTCCTTTTGAGGAACGTATATTTTCATTTTCCATTATCTTCATCGTTCCCAGCCTACCCAAATGACTTTTTGTGCTGCTCCTCGTTTTTTTTTCCTGCTGTATTGTTTCATTGCTGTTACTGTTTAGGGAGTCATAACTTTAAGTTGACAATTCATAAACTAAAACGCTAAGGAAGAAAACGGAGAAACGCAAAAGTTGAATAAAATAATAACAAAACTGTGTATGATGTTGGTTGGTTTGCAAAAGAAACTTGGTAGTAGGGAAAAGGCAAAAAAAAAAATGTTAGGTTCATTTTGATCCAAACAAAACGCAAAACGCATTTGTATGCGAACGAACTTTAGAATACTCGTATATAAGTGGAGTTTTGGTTTTTGTATTTTCTTGGGTTACTGCTGCCTGCTGCTCTATGAAATGTAGGACACAACTAGTACAATAACAACAAAAAATATATATTCCATACTTCTGGGTAAATATGTTGGCAGATAAATAGAAATATGACGCTGAAGGGAATCGTGTCCACAGCCAGGGAGTTTTAATGTAATTTCTCTAAAATAAACTTTGCATTATTAAATAATGTGCAGACACGGAGAAAAAAAGAAGGCAGTTTGGCAAGAATGTTGGTAAGGAGTCTTGAGGGGAAAGGGATGATAATTTTTGAAGGATTTTTATTCAATATTTTTTTCAAAGAATGAAGGCAGAATTTTCATGGTAATGTTTTTGGGGCGTGGATTTTATATATTTTTATTTTATTTAAATATATTTTATTTTATTAATTGTCTATTTGATAGATATGGCCACCTTTTGTTGAAAGAGCATGTCCTCCACATTCATTTCTTCAATTCTAGGCAAAAGTTTGGTACAATTTTGTATTGGGTGAAGGAAAAGAGCTGACATCCTGAAATTTGATATTGATGTATCTGTTGGTATCTGGAATTGAGATATGGATGTGATTTTGGAAATGTGTACCACGCAAATCGTCCTAATCGTATTCAATTAATAGATAGTTATTTTTACCAGAAATTTGGTGTTGGGGACGCTGTTCATGAGTAACCTGAACAAATGGAGTTGTTTCCGGAAATGTGTACTATAATTGTACGAAAAGTACTTAATGGTACTATATTTTGGATTGGGTGAAGGGATCGAACTGAAACTCTAAAATTTGATATTTAGATTACTGATGGTATCTATGTTTGAGATTAGACGGTGGATTGGAAATGCGTCCTATATTTGTACAAAATGTACTAAATGGTACTCAATTTGATATTGGGTGAAAGGATAGAGTTGAAATCTTGAAATTTGATATCTTTGAAATTGAGATATGGATGCGATTTTGGAAGTGTGTATTAGAATTGTATGAAGAGTACAAAATGGTACTTCATTTTGTATTGGAAGCAGGGAAAGAACTGAATCGGCATTTTAATGATTTTAGCCAAATTTTTCAATGGAATTATTAGAACTTTTACACAAGGAGTTCTTTAGGAGTACTTTACCCCCTGGAAAAGGTATGTCTACATTGGTCCACGATATCCTATATCCCCCATGTAATGCTACCTCATTCGGTATTTTAATGATTGTAGCCAATTTTTTAATGAAATTGTCTGAAAAGGAGTTCCTTCTAAGTACATTACCCCCTGGAATAGAATTTTCTTTATAGGTCCACGATATCGCAGGCCTTCCTTACCACGGAACCCCCGACATTCGGTATTTTAATGATTTTAGCGACAGTATTGCTCCCGATATTCGGTATTTTGATTATTTAAGCGACATTTCTAGTCGGAATTGTTTCAAATTTGGTATTTGAAGTTCCTAATAAGTAGTATCTATGACTGAAAATTCCTCTTGAAAGACCATGTCTTCTTATAGCCCATATTTTCTTTAAAAACGAATTTTAAAACTGTTGGATTGTGAAGCTTTACCAAATATCAATGAAGTAACCAATTCGTTAGACAATTTGAATTTAATCGACAAAATATCGCATATCTGTAGGTACCACCAAATGGTGCTAAAGAAAAAGTTGGACGTACACAGGCAATATCTAAATCCGTTACAAACTCTCAATACCAAATTTGGAACAATTCTGTTGAAAAATGGGGCTAATCTTATCAAAATGCAGAATATCGGCAGGTACTGTTATTTCGCCGCTACAGGAAACCGTGGATCGATATTCCAGAAGATGAAGAAATATACAGACGAAAGTCGTTAAATCAACTTAGAATTTTATGCTGATCATTAATATATATACTTTATGGGCCATACGAGGAATTTTTAGAGGTGTTATAAACGGAATGACCATTTTGATATAACCTTCTTTTCATGGTGGAGGGTATAAAAATGCCAATAATTTTTGCTTTATTATTTATTTATTCAGTTATTATAAATTTCAAAATCTTCTTTTACAAATTTCTCTCCGTGCCTTAATTTGACTTCTCCTTGTGGCACAATTGCATTTCCTTCGCAGTTTCGTAAGAAAACGTTTTTGCAGTTTTCCTTAAGCCGTCGTCGCAGGAACAGCATTTGTGTAGCCCCTAGAACTCTGAAGTTTCTTAGCAGCAAAAACGAAACTAAATTAAATATGAAACTTATGTATACATTAGGAACGAGGGAGAGGGGCATAAAAATGGTTAAGTAACAAAACATAAACCACTACCGAAGGCAACCGAGGGCCAGGGGGTCCTGGGCAATGATATAACAGAAGGCACGCATATTGTGTGCAGTTATGGTTAGACGGTTCAGTAAAAAACGTTACTTTTAAACCAAGCTGACATTTTTACCGCAACACAATCGACACAACTACACACACACACACGCGTACACAACATCAGCTGTTTCAACAATACTCCGGCACCCACATAAACGGCGGGGTGGGGTTCTTGGCACAGGAATGCCAGCAGAAATTGTGCACAATTGAAAAGGATTTGAAATACGCCCGTATATTTTATGCAATTATATTTTTCTACAATTATTTTTTTGTATTTCGGTATCGTTTCAAATTCCACACGCACACACACAAAAACTCAGAACTGGAATGAGCGCAAGCAACAAAGTCTATACAACAAGTCAAGCCATAACATGGCAATTGTCATGGCGAAAGTTTAAGGAACCCCTTTTTTGCGATGTAACCGACTGGCTGGCATTCGTTGTGTCGCCACAACAATATGGTTGGATGGACAATGTTGGTGTTGCAAAGCTATAGAGGTAAGAGTTGCTAGCTGATAGACAAACAAGCTGGGCCGGGTCGAGAAGCTAACCCTCATATTGAAGGGATGTAGAACCCAGCGAAGAGAAATTTATTTTGACAATACTTAATCAGCTAAAAGGCAATCTTAAAATTTTAGATTCATTGCACCAGCTCATTTTAGTACTCAAAATGGCAGAATTTGTTAATTATTTCTGGGAAAACTTTCAACAAAAAAAAAAAAAAAAAAAGAAGATACATCGAACTAACCAGTTCGATAATGAGTTTTTCCTTTACCGAAAAGAATAATCAAAAAACTTGTACTTTTTGCATCAAAAAGTCTTCCAAATCATTCGTATGATGGTTCCGTATCCATATTTTCTGGAAAAAAAAAACTATTTCTATGTCCTTTAAAAAAAATTGCCAACAATCTATATAAATTCTAGAAACCAACAGTGAATTTAATATCATATTTCAGGATTCAAGCTTTATCCTTTCACTCAACTACAAATTTGGTACCATTTAGTACTTTTTGAACAATCATAGTACGCATTGACAAATCCACCCTTTTCTCTCAAAATTATGTGCCAACAGTTATCCCCATATCAAATTTCAGAGTTCCCACTATATCCTGAGACCCACTTTAAATATGTTACCATATTTTAGGTACAGTTATACAACACATGTCCAAAACCACTTCTTCCTCTCCACCATTGGCACCAATAGTGATCTCTATACCAAATTTAAAATTCCATATCTTTTCCAACACTCAAAGGCACTTTTTGGGGCATTTTGTACTTTTCGTACGTTCATGGTACGTATTTTACGCCTTCTTTCAACTACAATGTTGGTGTTGCAAAGCTATAGAGGTAAGAGTTGCTAGCTGATAGCTTTATAACAAACAAGCAGGGCCGGGTCGTGTTGGTATAGGAATGAAACAAACAAAAAACAAGCGTGAAAAGTAGGAAAACTTCATCATCTAAATTGTCCGCTAACAATCGGGTTTCATATGCGACTGAACATTATTGTCAAAGCTGGCTAGATGGTTGGCTGGTGGTCGTGGAGCCAAAGGGTTTATTATCAACAAAATAGAAGGATTGCAAAACAAATGTTGGCATTTTTGAGTTGCGAGAAGCTAACCCTCATATTGAAGGGAAGTAGAACCCAGCGAAGAGAAATTTATTTTGGCACTACTTAATCAGCTAAAAGACAATCTTAAAATTTTAGATTCATTGCACCAGCTCATTTTAGTACTCAAAATTGCAGAATTTGTTAATTATTTCTGGGAAGACTTTCCAAAAAAAAAAAAAAAAAAAAAAAAGATGCATCGAACTAACAAGTTCGATAATAAGTTTTTCCTTTACCGAAAATAATAATCGAAAAAAATTGTACTTTTTGCATCAAAAAGTCTTCCAAATCAATCGTATGGTGGTTCCGTATCCATATTTTCATGACAAAACTATTTCAATGTCCTTTAAAAAAAATGCCAACAATCTATATAAATCCTAGAAACCAACAGTGAATTCAATATCAAATTTCAGAATTCAATCTTTATCGTTTCACTCAACTACAAATTTAGTACCATTTAGTACTTTTTAAACAATCATAGTACGCATTGACAAATCCACCTTTTTCTCTCAAAACTATGTGCCAACAGTGGTCCCCATATCAAATTTCAGAGTTCCCAATATATCCTGAGACCCACTTTAAATATGTTACCATATTTTTGGTACATTTATACAACACATGTCCAAAACCACCTCCTCCTCTCCACCATTGGCACCAATAGTGATCTCTATACCAAATTTAAAATTCCATTTCTTTTCCAACACTCAAAGGCACTTTCTGGGGCATTTTGTACTTTTCGTACGTTCATAGTACGCATTTTACGTTCATAGTACCCTTCTTCCAACTACAGACACCAATATTGACATCCATATAAAATTTTGCGATGTCAGCTCCATCCATTCACCCAATAACAAATTTTTAGCATTGAGTACTTTTCGTATAATTATATTACGCATTTCCAAAATTTATTACCATTTAGTACAATTTTTAATACAATTGTAGTATATATCTAAAACCAGCTCCTTCTCTAAACCACAGATACCAACAGTAACATCCATATTTAGTACTTTTCGAACAATTATTTCATTTCCAAAACCACCTGCATATCTCATTTCCACATATCAACAGAGATCCCAATATCAAATTAAAGGATTTCAGCCCTACACCTTCAACCAACACCAAATTCAGTACCATTTAGTACTTCTCCTATAACTATAGTACAAAATTTCCAAAACACCTCTTTATCTTAATTCCAGATAACTACATATACCTCAATACCTAATTCAAGTATTCCAGCCCTATAATTTCATCCAACACCAGATTTAGTACTATTTAGTACTATTCCTACAAATATAGTAAGCATTTCCAAAGCATCGCCAAATCTTAATTCAAGATACCAAAAGAGACCCCAAAATCAAATTTTAAGATTCTAGCCCTATAAATTCACCCAACAATACATTTAGTGTCATTTAGTACTTTTCCTACAATTATAGTACAACATTTTCAAAACACCTTTATATCTTAATTTCAGATAGCTACTGATACCCCAATAGCAAATTTAAGTATTCCAGTCATATCCTTTCACCCAACACCACATTTAGTACCATTTAGTAATTTGCGTACAAATAAAGTACTCATTTCCAAACCACCGCCAAATCTCAAACACGGATACCATCAATAATCTCAATATCAAATTTCAGAATTTTATCTTCATCTCTTCACACAATACAAAATTAAGTACCATTTAGTAAGTTTCGTACAACAAGTTTTCGTACACATTTATGAAACCACCTCCATATGTCTACACATGAAAGACAATCCCAAAACCAAATCTCTAATTTCCAACCCTATCTGTTTAACCAATACCAAATATAGTACTATTAAGTACTTTTCGTACACTTGTAGTACACACTACAAAAACCACCTCTTTATCTTAAACCTACCACCCCAACAAAAAATTTCAGTTTCATCCGTTCACCCCAACCATCCTGTTTTAAATTTTGTACCATTTAGTACAGATCGCATACTTCGTACACATTTCCAAAACCACCCTAAAATACCAGACTGACTTTCCAACCTTGATTCTCATACCAAATGTTTTTTTAGCTCTCTCCTATACCCAATGGTTCGAATTTTTAAAAACACCTTGGTTTTTAGCTTCATTTTCCCGTACATTTTAATACTTTTCGTACGCTTTAAGTAAACATTTCCAAAAACCCGGTCTTATCGCATGTCTACGCATCAAGACTAACCCTCGTGCAAAGATTCTGAGCCTGAACGTTGATTCTCGGTTAGGTCAGGTCAAATAACAAATATTGCTGTCTCTCGTTATATGAGGTCTTTTCAAAAACTTGGACCGATTTTAAGCATTTTTATACCCTCCACCATACTATGGAGGGTATATTAACTATGTCATTCCGTTTGTAACTCCTCGAAATACTCATGTCAGACCCAACAAAGTATATATATTCTTGATCAGCGAAAAATTCTAAGTCGATTTAGCCATGTCCGTCTGTCTGTCTGTTGTAATCACGCTATCTTTCGAATGAATTGAGATAGAAGAACTACAATCTGTGACAGAAAATTGTCTATGTAGGTCCAGGTCTTCGTATAGGCCCCATATATCAGTACCTCCCTATATTCGGTATTTTGACGACTTTAGGTACAATACCCATCGAAATAGTTTGAGATGTGGTATTTGAAGTTCGTAATGGATACTACAGCCTGTGACAGATAATTGTCTATGCAGGTGCAGGTCTTCGCACAGCTCCCTATATGCGATTTTTGACGATTTTAGCTACATTATTCACTGTTTATTTCAAGTTTCGAGTTTGAATATGGTAATGGCTTATGACAAACAATGCCTATGTCGTATAGACCCCAATAGACGGCTATATTTGGCGTTTTTTAAATTTTAACAGAATTTTTTAAGAATTTAATTTTTTGCAAATTTTTAAATTCGTTCCAAAAGGTTGAGGGTATTCAAAGTTCGGCCCGGCCGAACTTACTGCTTTTTAACTTGTTGCAGGAATGTTTTCTGCTCTTGAATATTTCAAAATATATAATACAGTAACTTCGGCTTCAAAACGTAGGTAAAATTTTTGAAATATATATCAAAATATGGAAAAATACTTAAAAAATTTTCGAGATATATTTTTTTAAGAGAATACAAAATGCAGTGCTTTAGACAAAATTGATGGAAATGGGATCGAAGCCAAGGAAATAAGGATTAATATCTCTTTATACCTCCTCTAAAAAGTAATTCGTTTGTAATTCATTCCCTTAAGAAGAAATACAGAGAATCTCATTCGCAGATGGTTTTCCGATCAAGTATTCGTCACTTAATCTGCGGCAACACTGCTTACCGTCGTCTTCTTTGTCGACGGAAGAAAAATTCCATCAGCATCATCAAACTCATATTTTTGATATTCTGCCTCCAAAGAGTCATTCGAGACCCGATCTCCTTTCGTCAAATACTTTACTGGGTAGCATTATGAATTTTCCACACCCCCAACTACCACGCAGCACCTCAAAGACGGTCTGGAATTGCGGTTTCCCTTTTTTTTGGGTAGTACTGTAAAATGTGCAAGAGAAAAACCCGCTAGTGAGAAAGATGACGACGACCACCACTAAAACGTAAAATTGTCAAAACGGAATTCTCATTTCCCGCTTAAATGTTGACAAAATAACGGAAAGTCGGTTGAAAATTGTTTGCGTACCAATGTTTTCTAAGCTAAACGCATCAAAGCGACAACTAGATACAGATGTGAGAGCAAGGGGAAGTCAACACAACCTCATCAGCTGAACTATAGCCTCAGTGTGGTGATTTGAGTTAACTCAATTGTTATTAACACATATACCACCATAGAAAAAGAGAAGAAGAACTCACGCACTCACACACATAAAAACAACTCACAAACACAACGGAGAGTATTGCGAACCGGCAGTTGCATCCCTGCAGAAAACGGTGGAGGTATTGATGAACTGCGAGTGGTGCTACACTGATGAAAAAGTCAGTAGTATCAATGGTTGTAGGCGGCGAGTACTGCTTGACTACTCGCAAGTGCTGCACTGTTTTTTTTTTTTTATAATCGCATATATTGGTAACACTGTCAGCATCTGATTATGCTTATTTGGATTTGTGTTTTGTGCATTGTGTGGACTTGCAAGTAAAATATTTGTTTTTTTTTAAGTGAAAAAGAAAAGAAAAAAAAAATATTGTTTTGAAATAAAAATAGCTGAATGAAAACAAAATCTGTCTTTCATTCTTTTAATTATTCGCAATGGCAATGCGAATAATTACGATCGTGCAGTATGTTCAGTTACTTTCTTTCAATGGCGACTGATGCAAAATTCAGCAGTCGCTCACCCCTCACAGAGCGCTGCAAAAGCGAGTACTGATTTTCACACGACAGTCCAGTGTAAAAGTCAGCAGCTCTTACCGTTAACTGGGAAATGAAGAGCGAGTGGTCGGTATCGCTTGGCGAGTACACGAGCAGCACTGCGGTACTACTCTTTTTTTCTGAAGGGATTGTGCAACCAACCAACACACACACATAATGTTTTAAGTCACATTCGGGGTGTTAGCCAAGAAAAGACGGAAAACGGCGAAGGAAATGACAGTGACTGGTAGCAACAACGGAAATGGGTAAAACCATTCAAGAAAGTAACGTTCGTTAAAGCTGCTTGCATGACATTTGCATTTCTTATTAATAACAACAACAAAATGTTGATAATAGTTGCAATAGCCTATGTGAAAAATGTGGGCCAGCAGGACGACTAGCTGGTAGCTGGGTATAGTTAATAAAGGAATTTATAACCTTAAGTTGGAATTAAAGCATATCGAGGTTACCATCTACTCTGAGAAGAAATTGTGAGGTAATTCATGGCCCTTTTTCCACACGAATATTATGGTTGACATTTATAATACGATTGCCTATCGGCGTAAATTTATACTTAATAGTCTCCACCTACCGCCCAGTGGAAAGTCAATGAAATTTTTAACCATATCATAAACAAGTATATTTTCTTTTATTATAATTGTTATGGGTTTTCTGTGCACACATTTGCACGCCATTTTTCGAAGTATTGCAATGAAGTTAGCGATATATGGCTTTCGGGTTTGAATTGTGGCACTTGTGGATAATTGTTGTTATCCGTTTCTTTTAATACACTCCACCATAAAATGGAGGGTATATGAATTTTATAATTCTTGCAAAGGGAACCTGGAAATGATCGTCAAGGATCTCATGATGTGTATTTATTTTTGACGACCATAGAGAACACTACATAAAGTAATGTGCAGTCTATTATGACAAACAGACTTAAACGAATCAAAAAGATTTGATGATGTTGGTCTACGTAACCCTCCGAAATTTGGCTAAATTATTGATCTTGTGTCTGGAATGTCTAATATAGGCTGAATTGGTCTTTATCGGACCACTTATATGTAGAGATCTCATACAACTATCCATCCCGATTTTCGGTAATTTAAAGCTCTCAGCTTCAATCTCTAACTAAATAATCTGCAATTTGTCAGGTAATTGTTTGGCATAATTTCTCACTACAAAAAGGTTTCCAATATTTGCTACGGCCCAACATAGAAGTACCTCATGATTTTCGGTATTTTGAAGTATTTTTCCAAAATTTCCGACGAAATAAGGTAAAATTTGGCATTTAGGGTTCCCATTATGTAAGTTTTCGATTTATGTACACCACTTGTTATAACCTCCATATACGGATTTCTCTGACTTTCTTTATTGCGAAGGCTTCTGGTTCACTAGTGGCATCGGTCGTTTTTAGGTATTTAAAAAAAAACCTAGCGAACTGGCTGTTAATTCATATTTTCGAATCTAAATAACTTTTAACATTAAGTCGCTATTAGTAATCGATGTTTTCTTGAACGAGTGAACCGATTTTGTTTCTGTAAACTACATATAAAGGGCGACGCCAATACAAAGGTTTTTATACCCTTCACCATATATAGTATGGAGGTTATATTAAGTTCATCATTCCGTTTGAAACTCATCGAAATAATAATTTTAGATGTAACAAAGTATGTATATTCTTGATCAGAGTAAAATTCTATGATGGTTTAAGACCTTTCCGTCCATCCACCTTTCCGGCTGCTATCATTATGCAGGAGTCAAAACCAATAAATAACCGAATATATCCCCCATATAACGGCGTCTCCCTATATTCGGTATTTTTTGTGATATCAGCTACATTTTTCAATGGAAATGTCTAAAAAATTTTTCCTAGAAATTCTTTATAAGCACTTTACCCCCTGGAAGAGAAATGTCCATATAGTTTCACGGTATCGTATAGCCGGTAAACAACGGTACCCCCCGATATTCGATATTTTGATAATTTTAGGGATATTATTCACCCGATCTGTTTCAAATTTCGAATTTGAAATTCCAAATGGGTACTGCAGCCTTTGAGAAAAGATTGCGTATGCAGGGCCAGGCATTCGTAAAGGCCCCATACATTAGTAACTCCCTATATTTGGTATTTTGACGATTTTAAGTACAATATTCACCGAAATTGTTTAAAATTTCGTATCCAGTGACATCTGATTATATTGTCTACAAGCATACAAAAGCATTTTTGTGAGAATTTTCCAGAAAAAAAAAAAAATTATTCGTGATGGAATTCAAGCGTGATAGTGTAATTTCTTTATATTTGGCTGGAAAACCACAAGTAGCTATTATTAGAGCACTCCAGCATTTAAATGTGAATAAATCTTTTGTGTCGCGTACCATCGCTCGTAACCGTGGCACTGGTAGCGTAGCCCGACGTCAAGGAAGTGGATGTAAGAAAACAGCAACATCAGCAGAAAAGAATCGAAAAGTAAAGAAGTGTCTTGGTCGAAACCCGCGTCGCAGTGGCTAAAAAATGGCTCGTGAGCTGAACATATCGCAATATTCCATTCGGCAAATATTGAAAAATTAGCTCGGAGTAAAGCCATTGAAATTCCAAAAAGGGCAAGAACTTACACCGCAACAGAAAGAAAATAGACTCAAAAGAGCTAAAGAGTTGCTTCGCTTGGCCGAAAGTGGTGAACTGCCAAATTTGGTTCTCTCCGATGAGAAAACGTTCGTTGTCCAGCAGTTTGTAAACAAAAAAATTATCGTGTTTACTTGCCAAAGAGGTACGCTGAAAATGTGCACCTTCGGTTGGCCAACAGAACTCAGGCACCGGCTATCATCATCACCATGGTGTGGGCCGCCATAACAACCGATGGTCGCTCACCGCTCGTATTAATCGACCGTGGCATCAGAATAAATACCGAAATTTATCGCGAAAAAATTCTGGAGGGTGTATTAACGCCTTGGACACGCAAACATTTTGACCGCAGACTTTGAACATTCCAACAGAACTCAGCACCATCGCACTCAGCACGCGCCACCCAAGAATGATTACAAAATGAGGTTCCTCGCTGCACTTCCAGCGCTCAAAGGCCACCAAATTCTCCGGATACCAATCTGTTGGACTATTGTGTCTGGAGTATTTTGGAAAGCAAGGTTAGCACTAAAAAATACCAAAGTGTCGATCACCTCAAGCAAGCGCTTCGCCGGGAATGGGCCAAAATACCGCAGAGCAACATTTGGGCAGCGTGTGACGGTTTCATTGGCCGTTTGAAGGCCATAATTCGTGCCAAAGGTGACCAATTCGAACAAATCTAAACTTATTCTAAAATTTGATGGTATTTCCGACATTTTTTACTTTCATTCAATAAAATTAAAAATTATGGCGTTTGACTTCATTGTAGTTTTTTTTATCTCAACCGACTTTTGACAATATTTGTTAAACATTTTATAAATTTTATTAAATTAATTTTATTTTAAGTAAAGAAAAGATATATTGTTTCTAAGAAATATAAAAATAAAATATTTAAAGCCTATGAATAACAGAAATAATATTTCATTATAATACAGCAATAAAGATTTAAGCAAATATTAGGTTGGTATTATCTTTATTTGGCTACCAGACAAGCAGACGTTTTTTTTTCAGAGATGTTGAACATTAACGTGAAAAAAATGTGTGGGAGAAATATGTTTAAATTATTTTATTTTTTTTAACTTATCAAAAAATATAAATACCATAAGAGAATCACAAATTATGTATGAAGACGTGCATGTTGCCTTCTGTAGGTGTTTAACTTTCCCTGGTACAATATTCCACCTACGTCCATGAAAATGAAATGATAATATTCTATTATTAAATTGTTAAGAAAATGCAAAATGTTTGCCTTGCATGTGTTTTAAGCTTTAAATAAAAGAAACAATTTGTAATCCACACGTGTAAATTTAGTCAAAAAGTCATTCTAATCCTAGACTGAGACAATATTAACAATGCGTTTGTTTGTTCGTTCGTTTATTTATTTATAAATGTCTATTTAACTAATTTTGCAAAATCCAACAACAATTTATGGTATGGCCTCTAAAATGAAAATGCCTATTGTCGTCTGTGTTGACTTTGGGGATTTTGACTTGAGAGAGAAAGAGAGGCGATTTTTTGTGTGCTGACATTGGCTGTTAGTGACATCAAAGACAGACAGACATTAACGAGTAAATAAGGTTCATAAATATTTTACTAAGGTCAAGGTAAATTGGCTCGAATAAAAAATGAAAATACAACAAAACATGAATAGCTAATCCAACATTTTCAAGTTCAGACGACAAGATGAATTTTCAACATTTCTAATACCACTCAGATTTTGTGATAAAAATTAAGTTTAACTTTTGGTTAAATAGGCATTATGACAGTTAATTTCTTCGAATCGTAGACATACTGGTTTCAAACCAATAAAACTTTTTGCCAAGAGATTCGGATAAGTTATTTATAAGTCTGCAAATATCAATTTTAGGACAAAAAGAACTGAAAAACACATACAGACTTTAATGTAAAGTTTTGCGATTTCGAAGAAAATTAATTTCTCAGTTGCTAAGGACTATGTTGTCCATTGTAAAAAGTGCGAAGGCCAAGTGGGAAGAATAATGCATAAGTAGAGACACCATGGTTTAATGCCCAATTGGTGATTAAATTTTGGATAATAAATCTGCTGGCACACTCATTATGAAATCTGATTTCGAATATTATTTCTTGACCTTATTCCCAAACAAAGAAGTTTGTTTGGAGAATTTGACTCAATTTTGAAACATTTATTATACCCTCCACCTTTGAAGGGAGGGTATATTAACTTTGTCATTCCGTTTGTAACATCCTTAAATATTCTTTGTAGACCCCATAAAGGATATATAATCATAATCAGCATAAAATTCTAAGTAGATTTAACGATGCCCGTCTGTCCGTCTTATGAAATCACTATACAGCCCACATTATTTGACGTAGATCGCCAACATTTAGCAGAGCAATTTGTATTGTGTCTAGGATGATTGGTATAGAAAATGATATACATCGGTCCACGTTTTGGTATAGTCCCTATAAAACCGTACCTCCCGATATTCGGTATTTTGATGATGTTTCCTTTACCCTAAGGTGGAGGGTAATAAAAGTTTTGCCTGGCCGAACTTAATATTTTTTTTACTTGTTTTTAAAATAAAGGTAAAAATAAAACATGCATATAAAAATTTAATTTTTATAAAAAGTGTTATACTGGGTGATATGAAAAAAACTGCAAAAAATTTCAGACTGCTGTCATTTCTAAGCCACTCGTCCGACAGCTTTTAAAATTATTCCAGAGACAGCTCATTATATTTTTTACAAGCGTACAAAAGCACTTCGGTGAGGATTTTCCAGAAAAAGGTTATTCGGAATGGAATTCAAGCGTGATAGTGTGATTTCTCTATATTTGGCTGGAAAACCACAAGTGGCTATGGTTAGAGCACTCCAGTATTTAAATGTGAATAAATCTATTGTGTTTCGTACTATCGCTCGTTACCGTGATACTGGAAGCGTAGCCCGACGACAAGGATGTGGACGGAAGAAAACAGCAACATCAGTAGAAATGGTTCGAAAAGTAAAGAAGTGACTTGATCGAAACCCTCGTCGCAGTGGCCGAAAATGGCTCACGAGCTGAACATATCTCAATATTCCATTGGGCAAATATTGAAAAATGAGCTCGGGGTAAAGCCATTGAAATTCCGAAAAGTTGAAGAACTTACACCGCAACAGAAAGAAAATAGTTGACTCAAAATAGCTAAAGAGTTGCTTCGATTGGCCGAAAGTAGTAAACTGTCGAATTTGCTTTTCTCCGATAAGAAAACATTTGTTGTCCAGCAGTTTGTAAACAAGCAAAATGGTCGTGTTAACTTGGCAAAGAGGTCAGCTGAAAATATGCATCTTCTGTTGGCCACCAGAACGTAAGCGCCGGCCATGGTGATGGTGTGGGTCGCCATGGCAGCCGATGGTCGCTCTCCTCTCGTATTAATCAACCGTGGCATCAAAATAAATTCCGAATATTATCGCGAAAATATTCTGGAGGGTGTATCAAAGCCTTGGGCACGCAAACATTTTGTACGCAGACATTTGGACATTCCAACAAAACTCAGCACCATCGCACTCAGCATGCGCCACCCAAGAATGGTTACAAAATGAGGTTCCTCGCTTCATTTCCAGCGCAGAATGGTCACCAAAATCTCCGGATACCAATCCGTTGGACTATTGTGTCTGCAGTATTTTGGAAAGCCAGGTTGGCACTAATAAATACCAAAGTGTAGATCACCTCAAGCAAGCGCTTTGACGGGAATGGACCAAAATACCACAGAGAAACATTTGGGCTGCGTGTGACGGTTTCGTTGGCCGTTTGAAGGCCATAATTCGTGCCAAAGGTGACCAATTCGAACAAATCTAAACTTATTCTAAAATTTGATGCTATTTCCTATATTTTTTGCTTTCATTCAATAAAATTTAAAAAGAAAAAAACTGTTAAAATTATGGCGTTTGACTTCGTTTCAGTTATTTCATCTCACCCTGTATATATAGTCTTTATCAGCATACAATTCTATATCGATTTAGATGTTCCGAAAAAAATAGAGTAGGTTGACAAGACTTTACTGAGACTTTATTGAGAGTTTTAGGTCTGGACGACATTTGTCCTTGAAAATTGGATAAATATAGGTCGATATTTTGGTACATATGGAAGAAAACAGCAACATCAGCAGAAATGGTTCGAAAATAAAGAATCGACTTTATCGAAACCCGCGTCGCAGTGGCCGAAAAATGGCTCGTGAGCTGAACATATCGCAATATTCCATTCGGCAAATATTGAAAAATGAGCTCGGAGGGATTTTCGGATTTTGGGGTATTTTAGTCACAATTTCAAATCGAATTTGCTGTAAATAAGGAATATGTGTTCTCAGTATGTAAGATGACTCTACCTCCCAAAATTCGGCATTTTCACTGCATTTTAGCTACACTTTCAACCTATTTTTCACAAACTTGGTATTTGGAGTTCGATTGGTTATAAAGATTCATGGTTTCGTATAGGCCCCATATGACAGTATTTCCAGATATTCGGTATTTTGACGGTTTTTGCCACACTTTTCTCCAGAATCATTTCAAATTAGAAATTTGGGATTCGCAGTGGGTTCCTTTTAATACATAATAAGCAACACCTTCTCTGGTAGATAATTGACTGTAAAGATCCACGCCTTCGTATAGCCCCATGTAACTATAGCGCCTTATATTCGGATTTTTTTAAGTTATAGCGGCATATTTCAACGGTTTTTTGATATTTTGAAAATTCCTTCCAAATGGTGGATGGTATTTAAAGTTCGGCCGGCCTTTATTACTTTACATTTTCATTTTGAAGGATATTGACATTTCAAATATTTTGAAAATATTTATTTTGTATCATTTTCTATTTAAATATTTATATTATCGAAAAATAAACAATAAATTCTATTTTTCCGTTGAATATTTTCAAAGCAATTTACTTCACTTCTACGTAGATGTCAAGGCAAGAGAGTTCAAGGTAAATTTTTTCAAAGCTATTCAAAAATACCAATTTAAATAGAATTCTAAAGTTCAAAGTCACTCGTCACTAAATTTTCAAAAATTCTCACAAATCAATAAAAATATGGCACTCGGTGGTATTCCACGAAAAAGTAAAAATATCTACGTCATTTAATAGCATATGACTTAAATATTTACAATGACAATAACAACAACAACAATGAGTAATATGGAATTCCCAGAACGAGAATTGGAAAAAATAAATTTACCCACACGCTCAATTATGACTGGATTGACAAATTGACAAACATAACTTATTGCCTACACGCATAAATAAAAATTTGGAAAAGAGATAATAAATGATAAGATATGAATTTAAAGACATGACTTTAACTTTTTGGCCAATACAGGAAATCAATTATGCAACAATTCCAAAATAACACCTTGAAGTTCCTTTATAAAAAAATTTCAAGGAAAATGTCTCATAAGGCACCTACACCATACCACCCCGGCAAAATGTTACCATTACCAAATAATGTGTTTAATTAATTACTTATTGGCAAAAGTAACTACTTACAAACATGCCTATTCCTTGTATTAAATTGATATGTCATAGAAAGGATGTACTCTCCAAGAGCCAAGTTCAAATATATAATCGTCTATTGCGTCGCACATTACTGTTCTGCTGCTTTTGCCGTCGTTACTCATTACTTGGTAATAAAATTTTATTTTGCTTGCAAATTTTATGGAGACTACATATTATTATACTTTTCACTATACATAGTATGGAGGGTGTATTAAATTTGTCATTCCGTTTGTAACTCATCGAAATAATAATTTTAGACCTAAAAATATAGGGTGAGATAAAAAACTGCAACAAAGTAAAACGCCATAATTTTAATTTTTTTTTTATTTTATTGAATGCAAGCAAAAAACCTCGGAAATAGCATCAAATTTTAGAATAAGTTTAGATTTGTTCGAATCGGTCACCTTCGGCACGAATTATGGCCTTCAAACGTCCAATGAAACCGTCACACGCTGCCCGAATGTTGCTCTGCGGAATTTTGCCCCATTTCCGGCGAAGCGCTTGCTGGAGGTGATCGACACTCTGATATTTTTTAGTGCCAACCTTGCTTTCCAAAATTCTCCAGACAAAATAGTCCAACGGTTTGGTAGCCATAGTGCGCTGGAAATGAAGCGATAAACCTCATTTTGTAACCATTCCAGGGTTGCGCATGCTGAGTGCGATGTTGCTGAGTCCTGTTGGAATGTCCAAGGTCTGCGGCCAAAATGCTTGCGTGCCCAAGGCTTTAATACACCCTCCAGAATATTTTCGCGATAATATTTGGCATTTATTCTGATGCCACGGTCAATTAATACGAGCGGGGAGAGACCCTCGGCTGTTATGGCGGCCTACACCATCACCATCACCATGGCTGGCGCTTGAGTTCTGGTGGCCAACCGAAGGTGCACATTTTCAGCTGCGCTTTGGCAAGTTAACAGATCATTTTGTTTGTTTATCAACTGCTGGACAACAAATGTTTTCTCATTGGAGAAAACCAATTTCGGCAGTTCACCACTTTCGGTCAAACGAAGCAGCTCTTTAGCTCTTTTGAGCCTATTTTATTTCTCTTGCGGTGTAAGTTCTCGCACTTTTTGGAATTTCAATAGCTTTACCCCGAGCTCATTTTTTAATATTGGCGAGCCAGTTTTCGGCCACTGCGACGCGGGTTTCGATCAAGTCGTTTCTTTACATTTCGAACCATTTCTGAAGATGTTGCTGTTTTCTTCCGTCCACTTCCTTGACGTCAGCCTACGCTACCAGTATCAGTATCACGGTAACGAGCGATGGTACGAGACACAAAAGATTTATTCACATTTAAATGCTGGAGTGCTCTAACGATAGCCAATTGTGGTTTTCCAGCCAAATATAAAGAAATCCCACTATCACGCTTGAATTCCATCACGAATAACTTAATTTTCTGGAAAATTCTCGCTAAAATGCTTTTGTATGCTTGTAAACAATATAATGAGCGGTCACTAGCATAATTTTAACATCTGTCAGACGAGTTCTAAGCCTCTCGTTTTACAGCAGTCTTAAGTTGGTTGCAGTTTTTTCGTCTCACCCTGTATATAGGATAACGATATTGCATACCCCCCATACAACGTTTCCTCCGATATTCGGTATTTTGATGATTTTAGTGACAGTATTCACCGGTCTCTTCAAATTTCGTATTTTATGAAGGGTATTTCAATCTATGACGGAAAATTTTCTATGCAGGTCCACGTATTCATATAATGATACCTCCCGATATTCTGTATTTTGATGATTTTGCAGGCGTTTTTAATCGGAATTGTTTCAAGTCTCGTCCTTTAGATGCGTAATGGGTATATCTATGCTGGTCCACGTCTTTGTATAGCTCACATATATCGATTTTCGGTTGAGCAGTATTTTTCGACGGAATTTTATTTTTGAAAATTTTCAAGTTCTTTCCCAATGTTGGAGGGTATAAAAGGTTCGGCCTGATCGAACTTAACAGCTTTTTTACTTGTTTTTTAGGTCATACTGGTAATGAAGGTATGTAGTTGACACTATTTTCGACCTATTGGTAATGTAGAGGGTATTTAGTTGTCATTACTTGATATTGAAAGCATTGAAAGATTCGCACGTTCTTACCGGATTCTTGTTGGAACATCGTAGTATCAAACAATCAAATTGTTATGGAGAAAAAGCTACAGCTGAACTGGCCCATCATCACTTAATAATCTAGAAAACGGCTAATTGTTACTATATCAGCGTCAGTGCAACACCAATCGGAAAAACATTCCCATCAACCACCCGAAGAGGCTACACACCCACGACTTCACCATCAAATTTGTTGTTATGGTCATTTTTATTTACAGAATTTATTATTAGCTTCAAATCAATTTTAATATTTTCCCACATTATTGATTATGACACCTCATTGAGAACGACATTTACTCTTGTTCGTGTTGTTGCAGCGATTCATGGTAATGCCCATAAGACCCCTAAAGACAATATGACATTTGTATTATAAATATTTGAAATTTAATAAATTATAACAAACATGCAGATAAGGAGTAGATAAGAAGACATAGGAGAAAAGTGATTTCAAAACATTTGTTTTGGGACAATTATGTCAAATTATCACACGTTTTGGTGTGAAACGAATATCAACCTGACAATTTGTATTTGCGATAAGAAGGTGACGTTGTTGTGAGGCTTATCAAAAAATTGTTTTTGCTTTTGAGATTATTTAAAAGTCATGATAATGGAAATTAAAAGAACAATAATAGTATAGCATTACTCCAATTGGCTATAATTTTCAATAGGTTTGTAAAGTATATTTTAGCATTGACAATTAATTCATGGAATTTTGTTTGTAAGTCGATAAAGGATAACATAACGCAAATTGATTTAAAGTGTGCTATAACTCAAAAAAATCATTTTTTTCGGAAGATATAAATAATGTTCCGAAAGAATCTTGCATTAATATCATGATAACTAATGAAAGTAAAAACATGAAAATAAGTTCGGTCGTATATAGCTTTTTATTCACTCCACATTATAAAAACTTAGATGAAATGTTTTCAATAATTACAGAAATAATTCAGTAGCTTATAAGTAGAAATAGAATAGAAAAGATAACTGTATAGACGTTACATAGCAAAGTAATCTTAATAGAGGTCACAAGTTTTTCCCTCCACCACATTTTTGGAAATTTTCGGTTTGAGATTCCTGAGAATATTATAGATAACAATACGAGGATAGGAATTAAAAACCAGCAATGGAGTCACCAAAGGTGTGTCTTTGGCTCTTTTTTCAAAATATGCTAAAAACCAATCTTTAACACAGCAACAAAATTATTAGTCATAGAATTAAAATAAAGGTACCAGAATAGATCAAAAGTCGAAATCTTACCAGAGTGCCAGAAATTCATAAATACTTAAAACAAAAAAATTAGGACTAATCAGCACTTCATGTGAGTTTGTGCAAAACTCATCTATTTTACAGTGAAGACGTCATATATATTATTATTCCTTGTCAAATTTCACTATGAGTCATCAAAGAATACAAATTTCTATTTCAATAATATATCAAGAAAATGGCATCAATGTTTCCAAAATAAAACGCAAAAATATTTTTTCAAAGATTTTTTATCGGTTATTTTCGAGTTGACGTCTAAAAGTAACATAAAATTTCGTTTTTGCAGGAAGCTGTTAAAATAAGAAATATTATACACAAAAGTTCACTATTAATCTCAGAATATATTACATATGTAGTTAGAATAGTTTGAAAATTGTGTCCTAGTTTTTTACATTTCCAATCCGAGTCAAAATCTCTCTATGTACTTATTTTTTTTGGGAAAAGTGTCAAATGAAGAATTATTCTAGATCTAATTTCATTGTGAGTCTCTAAACAAAAGAAGTTTTTATATTCAATATTTACCATGAAAAATATTATAAATTTTTGTGAGAAATTCCTTATCTGATAGTCAGTCTGGGTTTAAAAAAAAATCCGAACGTATTTTAAATACCCGTTTGCAGGTCAAAAACCCCGAGGAGTTTCGGGTTCTTTGATTTAACTTTGTTAAAGTCTCTATATCTAAAGTTTTGACAACATGCACACACAAATGGGGGCCCTATAGTTTGGGATATATTTCTTAATATGAAAAAATCTCATGCGATAAAAATATGACAAAAAAATATTCTCTTTTTTATTAGCATATTTTCAAACGATTTTATGACTGTTGCAAATTTGTGTGAATTGTCAAAATCCGTCCAGCCGTTCTTGAGTTATAAGAGGTCTAACTAACATCACCTTCATTGATATATGAGATTGTATATATTTTGCTTTAAATGCGATATCTTGGATATGAGCATCAATGTAACGGTCAGAAGTGAAATTTTCGTGCATTTGTGATTTGACAGGATCAAAAATATTCGCGGTTCAGTGGAAATTTTCCTCCCTAAACTCTAGGCCGATACTAAATTCCGCACCGATTTGTTTATAATTGCGACCTATAAAGCGACTGCAAAATCAGTAAATTGTTCTTTTTTTGGTCCATTTTAGTTTACGATCATCTCTAAAAATAATGGGCTTCAATTCTGGCCCTAGCCCCACTTCCATGCTAAATTTTGTCAGTATCGGGCCATTATTTGCGACTTGTAAAGTGATAATAAATTAACATGGACAGACGGACGGACATACATAGATAGACCGACTCAGATCGGCGACATAAGAAAATTCATATATAATTCCTATGCCGAGGACCATTATTTATAGGCGTTACATAATTTTTGTCAGTATTGTAGGGTATATATAGGTCGTATCGGTCCACTTTTTTGGTATAGCCCCCACATATCACAGCAAATTTGAAAACCTACGATTCAATGATGTCACCGTCCATACCACCATAAGCAATAGAAAACGAAAAGTGCCTGAGCCGTTTAAATAAGTGTTGTTAAAACGATAAAAAGTCTGGTGACCAAAAAAATCGTTGGTACATCTATACTACACCCTATTAGCGACCCTTATTTCAAATTTCAGAAGCCATGCCTTCCCAAATATCAATTAAATCACTTGATACTTTTCATAGTTTTTAGTTAGTACATAAATTTGTTGTACCTTCTAGTAATTTGTGTACTTTAGTACTTTGTAAATGTGTACTATTCAGTTCGAATTTCCAAAAACCCAGCTGTATCTCACCCCTGCCCACCAACATTGACCCATATGCCATATTTAAAGATTTTAGCTGTTCCGTCTTGGTCTTGAATCAGACAGTCACTTACTCACTGAACTATTTTCAAAATATGTACATGTTTCGAAATCAATGCACTAAAATGTCACGAACCAGAACACATACAAAGACCGTTTATGGATATAAACCTAAGTACTGGCGTGACAGAAACAGAATAGGTTCACGTACTCCTGAGGACATCAATGACTAACAAAATGCAAGTTTTCTTAATAACTTTATAGATGATAAACATGATTTAATATCTCTAGAAAACTTTACATATCAAATAACAAGTAAAAAACTGTAAGTTCAGCCCGGTCGAACCTTGAATAGCCTCCACCATTTGGAACTAATTTGACAATTAAAAAAAAAATAAAATGCGTTAAAAATTCTTTTAAAATCGTAAAAATAACGAATGTAGCCATTATATTAGGGTGTATACGACGACTTAGCCAACAAAATATTCAAATGCGAAACTTGAAAAAAAATCGGTGAATAATGTAGCTAAAATCACCAAAATACCGACTACCGGGAGTTACCGTTATATGGGGCCTATACGTGGACCTTCACGGTTAATTTTATGTCTTAGACTGCAGTATCCATTACGAACTTTAAATACCAAATTTGAAACATTTCTGGTAAATAATGTCGCTTAAAAAACAAAAATACCGAATATCGGGAGGTACCGTTATATGGGGGTTATATCAAAACGTGGACCTAAATGGCTCATTTTCAATACCAAAAGTCCTGCAGAAATAATACACATTTAAGTAAATTTTTATCAATCTGCTTCATTTCGTTCGGAAGCTAAAATGATTTCCGCAGACGGACGGACATCGCTAAATCGACTTAGAATTTTATGCTGTGTCGTCTTAAATGTATATTTCGAGGTGTAACAAACGGAATGACAAACTTAATATACCCTCCATACTATAGTGGAGGGTACAAAAATATGTTCGGTTGGGAAATGCATCCAATTTTGGTTTAAATTAATCTCTGTAAGGTCTTTCAGAAAAAGGATTCTTATTCATAAATTTTAGTGCGTTTAGGGCATGTATAGTTCGAATTGTCAACCTTAGCAGACCCCTACACGCCAATATTGACCCACCTACCGAATTTCAAGGTTCTAGGTCAGCCGCCTTGTCAGGACATTCAATCAATCAGTGTAATATTTGCAAATGAAGACGCAAAAAGGCCTATAATTTATGAACTAATATATACACAGAGACCGTTTATACATATAGACCTTGGTACCTACGTGATATTTCATACCAATATTACAGAAATAAAATAGGTTCGCGTACTTTTGAGGGCATCAATGACTAACACAATTCAATTGTTTATACATAAATAGCTGATTAACATGATTTAGAATCCTTTCATATCAAACAAAAAAACCCCATTCGGTCCAGAAATGTGTCCAATTTGGTTTCAAATGAATCTCTATTATTTTTCTCAGAATAAGATTCCCATTCATTGCAAGGTGAAGTATCTCCGACCGCTTTATTCCATTTTATTTCACTCTCAATTTTCTCTAAGCTGTCGAAAAAACAAAAACCAAACATATATATTATACACCTACGAACACGAATTTTCATCAGGTGCTGCTCCCACCCATTTGCCTACACCAACAAAAACCCACCCGAACATCCTCCATTTACCAATATATAACTAGATTATCTTTTCTGATAAATAAAAATCGCCTTCATTTTCCCAAAAAAAAGTTTCAAGCATATGTTACATCATAAACAACCATTTTCCACACACGCATCCACACTTAAATAGATATTTATTCGAAAATTTATTATAACATTCCAGCGGGCAATGACCACGAATATTATTGCTTAAAATTTATGTCTTTTATTGCTCACAAAAAATTTGCAAAAAAAAGAAGCTGAAAAATATTAAAATTCCTTTGCATCCTGTCGAGAGGGAGTGAGAAAGAGAGTGAACATGTGGGTGTTTTAAAATTCCAAAAACAAACATATCACACAACACCGTCCACATACCCTTCTCGTTATCATGAACACAAATCACAATTTGTGGCAGTGCGAATGGGGGCAATTTGAAATAGGAGTTCCCGGCTCATATATTTCACCACATCATCGCGATAACAAATAAATTTAACGCCTTCTCTTATGATTCATTCCTGCGGTCGTTGAAGGAGAGCGACCACAAGAATAGTAATTGATTTTCTTTTTTTTTAGGTCAAGTGAATAAGATTTCCTCGAATGACGACGGTGACGCCGATGCCACCTCCGTCATTCTTCTAAGGCGATTTTCTAACCAACAATAAGCCTTGTTATCAGTACCATTCTCATGTTACCAAAAAACAAACGCCGAACCTATGGAGACCAAAAACGCCAAGCAATTTTGGCCCATATGTTCTGCGAACCAAAACATGCAAATCACTTGAAAAGCACTCAAGTCTAAAATTAAGGATAATCCTTAAGTGTAAGCTCGCAAAGGCCATAAAAACGAGGCTGGCTGGCTGGCAGTATAAAACAAATAAACAAAAGGCCAAACATAGACCATAATGGCCAAGATGGATGAGAAGGAAAATGTAAATAAACGTAAATCGGTTTAAAATCATGTGTCAGAAGAAAACAAAAACAACAACCAACAACACAGACCAAAAATAAACCAAGAAAAACGACATTATAACACCATCGTGATGTCGGCGACAGCAACAAAAAAAAAAAAAAAAAACAACGGCAACAACCTCAGCCAAAAGTAAGCATAACAGATTAAAGGAAGTGATTGTAGGGATGGCAGTGGGGGATATATTAAAGAATTCATAATAAAAAAAATCATTGCTCAAACCAAGTTTTCCTGATAAATACAAAATATTGCGTATTTTTATTCCCATCACCATAAGTAGTATGTAGGGTATATTAAGTTTGTCTTTCCGTTTGTAACTCCTCGAAATATTAATAGTAGACGAAAAAAAGTATATTCTTGATCCGCGTAAAATTCTAAGTTGATTTAGCAATGTCCGTCCGTCTGTTAGTTGTAATCACGCTTTCTCTCGAACAAATTGAGATGGAAGGCTAAAATTTTGTATACATATGTACACGTTTTCGTACAGCTCTCATATAATGGTACCTCTCAATATTCGGTATTATGATGATTTTAGCGACATTATAGACCGAAATTGTTTCAAATTTCGTACTAAAAATTTTAATGGATACTACAGCCTATGACAAAAAATTGAGTTTGCAGGTCCACATCTTTGTATAGCCACAATATAACGATTATTAATATTTGATTATATTAGCGACGTCATTCAACGGAATTGTTTAAAATTTCGTATTTTAAGTTCGTAATGGACACTTCAACTCTTGACAGAAAATCGTCTATGCAGGTCCACGTATTCGTATACCCCACATATAACGGCTTTAATTTAAAAGTCTTCATAACCTTTAATTTTGAAGTTTACCGAGAAGAATATTAGAAAATCCGTTGGATTCACATCGAATATTTCTGTCCAAAACTATTTCAATATCTCCGTATGAAAACTTTAGAAACCAGCATTGCCCTATGTAGAAAATTTCAGAATTTTAGCTCTATCCCTTCACCCTATACCAAATTTAGTAACATTTTGTACGCATATCCAAAACAATCTGCATTTACCTATCCTAGACACAAACAGTGAACAAAAATTAGAATTATTTAGTACTTTTCGAACCTCATCTCAATACTAAATACCAAAAGAGACCTCAATATCGAATTTCGGGATTACAGCTCTATACATTCACTCAATACCAAATGTAGTAACATTTAGTACTTTTCGTATTATTTTAGTTCACATTTACAAAATCATCCCACATTTCAACCCTAGACACCAAGAATTAACCCAACATAAAATTTCAGGATTTCAGCTCTATTTCAATACCAAATATAGTAATTTTGTACTTATATTACAATTATAGTACGCATTTCGAAATCCACCTCCATATCTCAATTTCAGATACCAACAAAAACCTTAATATCAAATTTCAGAAAATTCAGCCTTATTCTTTCACCCATACCAAATTTATTACTATTTAGAACATTTCGTACAAATGTAGGGAGCATATCCAAACCACTTCCACATATAACAACCTCAGTTACCAACAAAAACCTCAATATAAAATTTCCAGGATTCCAGCCTTATTCCTTCACCTAATACCAAATTTAGTACCATTTAGTACTTTCATACAAATGTAGGGAGAATATCCAAAATCCTTTCAAAATATCCGAATTTTATCTTTATCACTTCATCCGATACTAAATTTAGTACTTTTTGTACAATTATAGTCCACATTTTCGAAACCATCTCCGGATGTCCAGACTGCATATGAACAGTGACCCCAATACCAAATTTGAAGCACTATCTATTCTCCCAATACCAAATTTAACCAAATATGGTACTATTAAATACTTATCTTACACTTGTGGCGCATATTTCCAAAACCATCTCTTTACCACAAACCTACCACCAATAGGTGCCCAAAGCAAAATTTCAAAATATCAGCTTTATCCGTTCAACCTAAACCAAACTGTTTCATTTTTAGTACCATTTAGTATACTTCGCACACTTGCTATACATTTACAAAACCACCTTCATATATCAAACTTACTTTGCAATCTTGATTCCCATACCAAATTTCAAGCTCACATAATACCAAATTGTACCATTTTAGGAATTTTCATAACCCTAAAATTCGAATTTCCATTATCCTGCTCTCCATAGGTGACTATTTTTTTTTCCTGCACTCCATATGTGACTCTCCGTTTGTTGAATACAAAATATTAAATTTTTAGAGCATTTTTGCACTATTCCTTCCTTTTTAGTACGAATTTCAATAAAAACCAGCCTTATAACGCATATACGCACTAAGACTTACCTCGTGTAATATTTCAAGATTCTAGATTCAGCCGTTTCGTCTGGTCGTTGATTCACAGATATTTCACTACCTTTTAATATTATAGATGAAGTTCTGTACAGTTATCTTTTTTACTTCGGACTCAAGTGTCAATCGGTAATAAATATTGTTTTTTTCCAATGCTAAAATGTTTAACTTAATATTAACAAATCAAACCCCCTTTAGTTACTCTCACATCGACATCCCTACAAATTGGTTTAATAGCATAAGGAAACACTCACTCACCAACAAACCAACCCTACCCTACCCTACGTTAACATATTTAACTCAACAATACCATAAATCTTTAAGTAAAATACGACACATATGCTAACGACACGAAAAACGCGATCGACCCGCCCCCGACCGCTGTCACACCGAGGCACACAAATCAACTTAACGCCACTCAAACATTCTAAAGGACATTAATATAAAAATTTAAAATTGTGTGTGTGTGTCTGTGTGTTTTTTTTTTGAAAATCCTTCCTAAACCGCCGTTTTATTCAGCAGCAACGTTGGCAGCATGAGTGACGGCTAAAAGTGGCCTGAAATTTAGTGGTGGTTAGTTGGTTTGTTGTTCTTTTCATTAGTTCCACGTATTAGTGGACTAGTTGGCACTCCTTTTGTTAATGCATTTTGGGTGAATGGAAAAGTGTTTGTTTTAATATTCCGCTGGATTTTTCACGCGAATGTTGGTTCTCTATAAAAAAGAGACTAAAGGCATTTAATATCGCTCATTTACTATAAGATGTGTGAATAAGGAGGTACCCTTATATGGCGGCTATACGCAGACCAGGATCTATATAGCTCATTTTGAATTCTTAAAATCCTGCAGACCTTTCACACATTTAAGTATAAATTTTTCAACCTATGCCATTTCTTTTGGGAGCTAGTATGATTTCTATAGACGGACAGACATCGATAAATCGACATAGAATTTTATACTAATCAAAAATATGTATACTTTGTGGGGTCTGAAATTTATATTTCGAAGTGTTACAAACGGAATGACAAACTTAATATACCCTCCATACTATAGTTGAGGGTATAAAACTAGGGGGATGAAAACATATTGCTCATTTTGTTATCTTAAACAATACAATTTTGGACACACGGAATGAACTAGAATTCTGAAATTTGAAATGAGAGTCCCTGATGTAGTGCAGGAAAGATGTACTAAAGCTTTTGAAACCTCGAACTTTAAGATAGCAAAAAGTTCTAACATCCTACTAAGCTATGAGAATCAAGGTTGGGAAGTAATTTTTGATACATGTAGATGGTTTTTTAGTAGAGTTAGTTATTGGGTGAACCAATAGTGCTTAAAATCTGAAATTTGGTATTAGGGTCTCTATTCAAGTGTAGCCTGGACATATGGAGGTGGTTTCGGAAATGTGTACTATAATTGTACGAGAAATACTAAATTGGTTACTTGGTAAGAAATAGAGCTGAAATCCTTAAGTTTGATATTTGAGTCTCTGCTGCTATCTAGAATTGAGATATGGAGGTTGTTTTGGAAATGTGCTCTATAATTGCACGAAAAGTACTAATTAGTACTATATTTGGTATTTGATGAAGGGATAGCGCTAAAATCCTGAAATTTGTTATTTAAATCTCTGATGCTATCTGGAATGGTTTTGGAAATGTGTAGCATATTTGTACTAAAAGTACTGATTTGTACTATATTTGGCATTGGGTGAGGAGATAGAGAAACAATTCTGAAATATTATATTTAGATTACTGATGGTAACTGTGTTTTAAATTTGGCGATGGTTTGGAAAAGCGCCATAAATTTATACGAAAAGTACTAAGTGGTACTAAATTTGGTATTGGGTGCAGGGGCTGAAATCCTCAAATTTTACATTTAAGGCCCTGCTGCTACCTGGAATTGAGATATGTCGGTGGTTTTGTAAGTGTGTACAATAATTTTGCGAAAAGTAATAAATAGTTCTAATTTTTTATTGGGTGAGGGGATACACTGAGATCCTGAAATTTAATATGAACATCACTTTTGTAGTCTGTAGTTGAGATAAGATTCTACTTTCGGAAAGGCGTACTATAAATTTTGCTAAATGATACTAAATTACTGAAATTACTCACTGTTGTTTTTTGAGATTGAGATACGAAGATTGTGGCAAGTGGTATTAAATTGGGTATTGAGCGAAGGTATAGAGTTGGAATCCCGAAATTAGATGAATGCCGCTTTTGGTGTCTTTAGTTGATAGAATTAGCTGGTTTTTAGAAATGCGTACAGTAATTGTACTAAATTTAGCAAAGGGGAAACTTGCAGAGCTGAGATTTGAGATCGACTGTTCGAAAAGTACTAGGTGTTACCAAATAGGGTATGTTGTTAAGGGATAGAGCTGATATTTGATATTGTTGGATAGAAATGAATTTCTGAAATTTAGTAACAAGTTCACTTTTGAAGTCTAGGGTGGAGAGAAGTAGGTGGTTTTGGACATATGCAGTATAACTGTACGAAATGTATGGCGATCAATTTGGTATTGGGTATTAGGATAGATATAATGAACAAATATTAAATTTTGATTACGAAAATTAACTAGCCGAACGAATTTAAAATTTTAAGGTGGACTTGCTGACGCTGACGAAGTTGCCGGCACTTGCTGGTATTGCAATTGCAAGTCACAAGCCGTTAAAATAAATTCTGATAGCACCCACAACAGCTTAAACATGAACCTCATACCGCTGTCAATTTTTTTGGATCCAAACACTTCAGCCAGTTTTTTCATCCGGTTTATTTTTAATTATTTATTGTAATATGTTCTGCCTATTTTTCTCTCATTTTCAAACTTATGGACTTAGTTCCTTTCTTCTTCGACAACAAGTTCCTTATTCAAAGTTTTTATTATTATATTTTACGATTGTCAACTAATTTGCATATGTGTTGTTGTTGTCTCTTGGCAAAGCGTGTTGAGGAGAGTCCTTATAATATTTTTATTAACAATATTAAAGCAAAAAAAAAAAAAAGAAATAGTCCAACGGCTTTATTAAATAAATAAAATAATAAAATAAAAATGAAACGGAGAAACAATCGACATATATTGCCCCCACAAATTGCCGGCTAACTAACTGGAATGACCCAGCAGAATAGCGAAAGTAGCCATAAAGCAATAAAATACGAATTTCACCTTTTTTGTGGCTTTTAATGCAAATTTGCGAAAAACACGCATAGGTTTTGGCAAATGTTAATAAAAATTTTTTGCGTTGAAATATGAGCCGTTATTGTGGCTAATTTGCAAGGTAAGAAAAATGTTTGAATTTGGATATTGATGCTACTGCTGGGGTATGTTTGAAAGAGAAGGAATTAAAATGTTCAAATATGTGGGCATTTTTGGAATGATTGAATGGCTTCGTTAGGGATTGTGAAAATTGTCATGAATTCCGCAAATCTTAGACTTAAAAGAGACTATATAACAACATAATATTTTTTTAAGAATTTTCGAATAATTGAGGCTTATTAAATTGTCAATGAATTCCATGAATGTGGAATTTGAGGTTGATTCTATTTGATTAAGATTAAGCTTCTGCCGCGAAAATTGTCGCGAAATTATTCCAATGCACTCAATTTTGGCTGGATTGTATACGCCATACAGGGTGAGATAAAAAAATGCGACAATATATATTTATATAATTTTTACATTTCTTTCAATTTTACTGAATGAAAGCAAAAAATCTCGGAAATAGCATCAAATTTTAGAATAAGTTTAGCTTTGTTCGGATTGGTCACTTTTGGCACGAATTATGGCTTTCAAACGGCCAATGAAACTGTCACACGCTGCCCGAATGTTGCTCTGCGGTATTTAGGCCCATTCCCGGAGAAGCGCTCGCTTGAGGTGATCGACACTTTGGTATTTTTTAGTGCCAACCTTGCTTTCCAAAGTACTCCAGACACAGTAGTATAACGGATTGGTATCCCGAGATTTTGGTGGCCATTGTTCGCTGGAAATGAAGCGAGGCACCTCATTTTGTAACCATTCTAGGGTGGCGCGTGCTGAGTGCGATGGGCCTGTTGGAATGTCTAAGGTCTACGGCCAAAATGTTTGCGTGCCCAAGGCTTTAATAGACCCTCCAGAATACTTTCGCGATAATATTCTGCGTTTAGCGATAATCGGCTGTTATGGCGGCCCACACCATCACCATGGACGGCGCTTGAGTTCTGGTGGCCAACCGAACGTGCACACATTCAGCTGACCTCTTTGGCAAGTTAACACGATCATTTTGTTTGTTTACAAACTGCTGGACAACGAATGTTTTCTCATCGAAGAAAACCAAATTCGACAGCTCACCACTTTTGGCCAAGCGAAGCAACTCTTTAGCTCTTTTAAGTCTATTTTCTTCCTGATGCGGTGTAAGTTTTGCACTTTTTGAAATTTCAGTGGCTTATTCCCGAGCTCATTTTTCAATATTTGTCGAATGGAATATTGCGATATGTTCAGCTCACGAGCCATTTTTCGGCTACTGCGATGCGGGTTTTGATCAAATCGCTTCTTTACTTTTCGAACCATTTCTGCTGACGTTGCTGTTTTTCTTTTTTGCCCACTTCCTTGACGTAGGGCTACGCTACCAGTATCACGGTAACGAGCGATGGTACGAGACGCAAAAGATTTATTCACATTTATATGCTGGAGTGCTCTAACGATAGCCTCTTGTGGACAAATATAAAGAAATCACACTATCACGCTTAAATTCCCTCACGAATAACTTTTTTTCTGGAAAATGCTCACCAAAATGCTTTTTTTACACTTGTTAACAATATGAGCTGTCACTGGAATAATTTAACAGCTATCGGACGAGTGGCTTAGAAATGACAGCAGTCTGAAGTTGGTTGCCGTTTTCACATCTCACCCTGCATTTAATTGTTTGACAATTTTTGATAATGTTTGTAATACTATATCTTATCATATTGTCAATGAATTCCATGAATATTGTATTTGACGCCGACTATATTTGATTGAGCCAGTTGGAATACCTAAGGTCCTGAAAAGTGAAAGTGGTAAAGCCTAAATGTTGAAAAAAGTTTGATCTTATTTGTCGCGAGCGTATTCCCCTGCATCTAGTTCAAGGCATGATTGTATGGTCCATACCTTAATTCTCGAGAGAACTAATAGATTCTCTGTTAGTGACATTGAAAAAATTTGCCGTGAATTGAAAACAAAGGAGCCTTCACTTCGTTGCCATGCTCTCAAATGTATTAATGATTGCCAATACCATAACGTCATTATTTAAAGGTCATTGCAGTTAAACAATCAAATAACTGATCAGTGCTGAATTGTATAAATATTACTAAAAAATAAAATTCAATTGTTTTCAATATCGGACACTTCTCGTTGAGTGGTGTACTTTGATTAAATTTCTGATAAAAAGAATCAAAATAACAATTTGTTTTGTTCCCCAGTCAGCTATTGAAAAATAGTTTAATATTAGAAATGTAACAAGACGCATTGAAGAAAATTAAACTCCGAGGGAAAAAAATGGCAGATGAGCAGCACCACGAGAATTCAACCACATCACATGGTCCAGACGACGTCAGCAGCACCTCCAATCAACATAACGACCATACCACAACTCTTCACAGCCCAGCCATTTCCATCAACAGCCAAGAGAGTCAACATATACCCACACATTCTCCCAAATTTCTTCAGGCTTCTTCGAGACGTTATGAAAAACAAAAATCCGTAGAGAGTAAAAAATCCTTAAAGATGAAAAAGGATAACGAGGATATGGAAACTACTAGCAGTCATAGCTTTGATCCAGATGCCCCAAATGCACTGCCGGTCTTTGTTATATCACCACCGCCAATTGGTAGGCAATTTTCGACAACAACTGCTGCCTCATCGGAATATCAGAAACCGCCACGTTTTAATTGTGATGAATGTTGCACCATACTATAAAACGGAATAAAATGTTGAAAATATTGTTGTGTGTTTTGCAAAGAGTTTTCTTTTGATGACAGTTTTCATTTTATGAACATGGTAAGTTGGAATTTTGCATACTAGCTTCTAGATTCAATTCGGTCGTATGTGCCAAATTCCATCCCATTTGGGCAAATATTAGACGTTTGGTGTACAATAAAAGGTAAATCGGACGATGTTATATATGGGAGCTATATCCAAATCTGAACCGATCTCGATAAAATTTTATAAAGGTATCTCTGAGCTGCATTTGATATATTTCCCCAAATATTGTTGTCACAGAGTGCATATAACGGCTGCGGTGGACAAAAATAACAAATCGGATGAACAATATATATGGGAGCTATAGCTATATCTGAACCGATTTTGATCAAATTTGGCATACTTATTTTCAGGTTGTATGTGCAAAATTCCATACTATTCAGGCTGATATTACACGTGTCGTGCACAATAAAAGGCAAATCGGACGACGATATATATTGGAGCTATATCTAAATTTTTACCGATTATCTCCAATTTCAATAGGGTTCGTCCTTGGGCCAAACAAATGTTGTTTGAAAAATTTCATCTCAATCGGATAATAAATGCGATCTGCATTTTGTTCACAAGTATACATGGACAGACGGACGTACAGACGGACTGACATGCATAAATCAACTCAGAAAGTGATTCTATGGAAATCCTCAAAGTAACTATCGCTCCCTCGCTTCCTTCTCCATGTTACTAACAAATGCACAAAGACATAATACCCTTGCCACTATGTGGTGTAGGGTATAAAAATATTTATTGGAGCAATAGGAAAAATTCGGTTGATCTATAGCTAAATCTGAACTGATTTTCACCCTAATTTGAAGCACTTGCTTTTGGGCTGAATTCCATCGGAAGTGCCAAAATTCAGGTCATTTGGACTGATATTGGTCATTTGGTGCACAAACCTGAAACGGGATAATAATATTTATGGGAGCTATATCCAAATCTGACCGGTCTTGGCAAAATTTTAGGCACTTAGTTCTGAGCTGTTTTTGATATCTTGGACCAAAGATCATTGTTGTCGAGTGCATATTACGTCACATTTGTAATATGCACTCCACAACAAATGGGATGAAACATATACAGGGTCAGATGAAAAAACTGCAACCAAATTCAGACTGCTGTCATTTCTAAGCCACTCGTCCGACAGCTGTTAAAATTATTTCAGTAACAGCTCATTATATTGTTTACAAGCGTACAAAAGCATTTTGATGAGAATTTTCCAGAAAAAAAGCTATTCGTGATGGAATTCAAGCGTGATAGTGTGATTTTTTTATATTCGGCTGGAAAACCACAAAAAACCGAAAAATTGATCGTGAGCTGAACATATCGCAATATTCTGTTCGGCAAATATTGAAAAATGAGCCAAAAAGTGCAAGAACTTACACCGCAACAGAAAGAAAATAGACTGAAAATACCTAAAGAGTTGTTTCGCTTAGCAGAAAGAGGAGAACTTCCGAATTTCGTTTCTCCGAAGAGAAAACATTCATTGTCCAGCAGTTTGTGAACAAACAAAATTATCGTGTTTACTTGCCAAAGAGATAAGCTGAAAATGTGCACCTCCGGTTGGCCACCAAAAATCAAGCGCCGGCCATGGTGATGGTGTGGGCCGCCATAACAGCCGATGGTCGCTCTCCGCTCGTATTAATCGACTGTGGCATATGCATAAATTCTGAATATTATCGCGAAAATATTCTGGAGAGTGTATTAAAGCCATGGGCCTGCAAACATTTTGGCCGCAGGCCTTGGACATTCCAACAGGACTCAACACAATCACACTCAGCACGCGCTTCCCAAGAATGGTTACAAAACGAGGTTCCTCGCTTCTCCGCCAAAATCTCCGCATACCAACCCGTTGGACTATTGTCACTGGAGTATTTTGGAAAGCCAGGTTGGCACTAAAAAATACCAAAGTGTCGATCACCTCAAGCAAGCGCTTCGCCGGGAATGGGCCAAATACCGCAGAGCAACATTCGGACAGCGTGTGACGGTTTCATTGGCCGTTTGAAGGTCATAATTTGTGCCAAAGGTGATCAATTCGAATAAATCTAAATCTTATTCTAAAATTTGATGCTATTTCCGACATTTCATTCAATGAAATTAGAAGAAAAATATATATATAACCAGCTAAGAAAGTCTTAAAGTCGGGCGGGGCCGACTTTATGATACCCTACACCACTTTACTAATATGGTAGAGCTACACATAACAATTAAAAGTTTTTATCAGAGAATTCAATCATACAAGCTATGATTATAATTATAATTTAAAGTTCAAAGGACTAAATATGCCAAAGCATTTGCATCTTTTAAATTCGGACTTGTATTGCCCATTTGGTGCAAAATTAATTTGAAATCAGATAAAGATATATATGGGAACTATATCCAAATCTGAACCGATCTCGATAAAATATAGCAAAGATATTTTTGAGCTGTATTTGATATATTTCCCTGAATATCGTTGTTACGGAGTGCATATTACGGCTGCGCAGGACAAAAATAACAAATCGGATGAACAATATATATGGGAGCTATAGCTATATCTGAACCGATCTTCACCAAATTTGGCATACTACCTTCTAGACTAAATTCGGTCGTATGTGCCAAATTCCATCCCATTTGGACAAATATTAGACGTTTGGTGCACAATAAAATGTAAATCGGACGAAGTTATATATGGGAGCTATATCCAAATCTGAACCGATCTGGATAAAATTTAGCAAAGGTATTTCTGAGCTGCATTTTATATACCTCCCCAAATATTGTTGTTACAGAGTGCATATTACGGCTGCGGAGGACAAATATTACAAATCGGTTGAACAATGTATGTGGGAGATATAGCTATATCTGAATCGATTTCGATCAAATTTGGCATACTTTTTTTCAGGCCTAATTTGGTTGTATGTGCAAAATTCCATACTATTCGGGCTGATATTACAGGTTCGGTGCACAATAAAAAGCAAATCAGAAAAAGATATATGTGGGAGCTATATCTAATTTTTCACCGATTATATCCAATTTCAATAGAGTTCGTCCTTGGGCCAAAAAAATGTTGTTTGGAAAATTTCATCTCAATCGAATAATAAATGCGACCTGCATTTTGTTCATGGTTCATTCAATACATGGACAGACGGACGGACTGACATGCATAAATCAACTCAGAAAGTGATTCTATGGAGATCCTCAAAAGTAACTATGGGTCTATCTCGCTTCCTTCTTCATGCTACAAACAAATGCACAAAGACATAATACCCTTACCACTATGTGGTGTAGGGTATAAAAATATTTATTGGAGCAATAGGAAAAATTCGGTTGATCTATAGCTATATCTAAATTGATTTTCACCATAATTTGAAGTATATGCTTTTGGGCAGAATTCCATTGGAAGTGCCAAAATTCAGGTCATTTGGACTGATACTGATCATTTGGTGCACAATAAACTTGAAACGGGATAATAATATTTATGGGAGCTTTATCCCAATCTGAAACGATCTTGACAAAATTTTAGGCACTTAGTTCTGATCTGTATCTGATATCTGGCACCAAAAATCATTGTTGTGGAGTGCATATTACGTCACATTCGTAATGTGCGTAACATATACAGGGTCAGATGAAAAAAATGCAACCAAATTCAGACTGCTGTCATTTTTAAGCCACTTGTCTGACAGCTGTTAAATTTTTTCCAGTGACAGTTCATTATATTGTTTACAAGCGTACAAAAGCATTTTGGTGAGAATTTTCCAGAAAAAAAGTTATTCGTAATGGAATTCCAGCGTGATAGTGCGATTTCTTTATATTTGGCTGGAAAACCACAAGTGGCTATCGTTAGAGCTCTCCAGCATTTAAATGTGAAAAAATTTTTTTGTCTCGTACCATCGCTCGTACCGTGATACTGGTAGCGTAGCCCGACGTCAAGGAAGTGGACGGAAGAAAACAGGAACAGCAGAGTTCGAAAAGTAAAGAAGCGACTTGATCGAAACCCGCGTCGCAGTGGGAGAAAAATGGCTCGTGAGCTGAACATATCGCAATATTAAATTCGGCAAATATTGAAAAATGAGATCGGGGTAAAGCCATTGAAAATCCAAAAAGTCCAAGAACTTACACCGCAACAGAAAGAAAATAGGCTCAAATGAGCTAAAGAGTTGCTTCGCTTGCCCGAAAGTTGTGAACTGCTGAATTTGGTTTTCTCCGATGAGAAAACATTCGCTATCCAGTAGTTTGTAAACAAATAAAATGATCGTGTTTACTTGCCAAAGTGGTCAGCTGAAAATGTGCACCTTCGGTTGGCCACCAGAACTCAAGCGCTGGCCATGGTGATGGTGTAGGCCGCCATAACAACCGATGGTCGCTCTCCACTCGTATTAATCGACCGTGGCATATGAATAAATGCTGAATATTATCGAGAAAATATTCTGGATTGTTTATTAAAGCCTTGGGCACGCAAAAATTTTGACCTTGGACATTCCACAAGGACTCAGCACCATCGCACTCAGCACGCGCCACCCAAAAATGGTTACAAACAGAGGTTCCTCGCTTCATTTCCAGCGCTTGCACCAAAATCTCCAGATACCAATCCGTTGAACTATTGTCACTGGAGTATTTTGGAAAGCAAGGTTGGCACTAAAAAATACCAAAGTGTCGATCACCTCAAGCAAGCGCTTCGCCGGGAATGGGCCAAATACCGCAGAGCAACATTCGGGCAGCGTGTGACGGTTTCATTGGCCGTTTGAAGGTCATAATTCGTGACTAATTCGAACAAATCTAAACTTCTTCTAAAATTTGATGATATTTCCGACATTTTTTGCTTTCATTCAATAAAATTAAAAAAAGTATATATAAAAGCAACAATAAAGGAATTAAGCCTGACCATTTTGCAAGAACAAAATACTATGGTATCCCGAACGAACAAGCTAACACTATTCTAAAAAAAATTAAAAATATGGCGTTTGACTTTGTTGCAGTTTTTTTATCTCACCCGTATATCTTCACCAGATTTCGTTTTAATTGTGCAACAAATGGCCAATATCAGTCAGCCTAGAAGCAAGTACATAAAATTTGGTGAAAATCGGTTCAGATGTAGCTATAGCTCACATATATATGTTTCATCCGAATTGGTGTTTACGTCCCTCACATGCGTAATATGCACTCCACAACCATGATCTTTGGTACCAGCTATCAGATACAGCTCAGAAATATGTGCCTAAAATGTTGTCAAGAGCGTTTCAGATTTGAATATACCTCCCATGTATATCTTCTCCGATTTCAGGTTTGTTTGCACCGAATGGCTAATATCAGCCAAGATTGACTGAATTTTGGCACTTCCGTCGGAGTTTTGCCCACAAGCAAGTACTTCAAATTTTCGTGAAAATCGGTTCAAATATAGATATATATCCCATATATTTTTTAATAATATGCACTTTTTAATAATATGTGCTCCACAGCCGTGATGTTTGATACCGGACATCAGATACAGCTCTAAAATACCTCTGGCAAATTTTATCGAGATCGGTTCAGATGTTTATATATAGCTTCGATAAACATCTTCATCCGATTTTACGTTTATTGTTCACCATATATGTAATTTCATTTGTAATTCGATGCATTTTATTTGTAATTCGTAAACTTGCTTATGAAGTTCAAATTATTATTCTTTTTGTATTTCGAATTTTTCGATTTGTGCTTTCAGTTACTCCATTTGAAATTCCCAAAAAATTCTCAAATTGATTGTAGTGAATTACAAATTAAATTGTTGAATTTCACCTCAAATGTTACGAACTGCAAATGCAATTCTGGAAATAAAAATAAAATATTGCGAACCACATCTGAAATAGTTGTACTTCTAACCGGTCGCTTAATAATACTGCCGTGTTTTGCTATTTCTCGAAAAAATTTCAAAAACAACCATTCTCTGGTTTCAGATAAGATTTTTAAAAAAATCTCCTACTTTCAAAGATAAACTATAATCGTTCTTATCGCCCTGGTAATATAATATCTTAGTATCATGTAACTGTATTTGTATGTATAGCATACGTATGTATGTTTGTAACTAACAAATGATTTCAATTCCGTTTCATAATCTAAATGTACAATAAATACACTTGATGAGTTGTTAATGATATTAATAGAAAACAAAAAAATCACACTAAGCCAAAAATACCCACAGTCATAATTAGCTATACGGAACGCACACACACACAATTCATGTGAGCATACCATTCGTACTAAACGCGTTGAGAACAGATAACCATTTTTTTTTTTTCAAAAGAACGCTTATCGAATTTTAATTCAAGTACCTTCGCAACTTGTAGATAAATTCAAAATAAAGCAGTGCTGTTGTGAACAGAACGGCAAAAAATAACAATTCATTTTGTGCAAAACATCAGTAACACATTTGTATTTAAATTGACAACATCACCGGCGACGGTGAAGGGAGCGAGCGACAGAGAGAGAAGGCGCGTAATAAAGATAAAGAGCAAAAGACTTTGAATCAAAGGAACAAAAATGACACATGGTCACCATTTTGGCGGAGGACATCATCATCACCACCACCACGGCGGTATGTCCCATCACCATCATCACCACCACCACCACATGGGACATCATCACCATGGCCACCACCACCATCATCCCCACCACGGATTATTTCATCACCATCGGCATCATCACCGCCGACCGATATTTATTGTCCCAATCCACACCACACCTAGTCGGGTACCGCCTCCAGCTACTCTCGTCGTCGAGGATGATCGTAAACGCGAAGAATGTTGTTGTTGTACAATTATGTAAAATGCTATTGGAAATGGTTAATAAATTTTCTCGCAATGAAGAAATGTGCGCAATCAAATGTAAATTGTTTTTAATTTCTTATGTATAAAATTTTTAACGTTTCTAAATTTTCAATATTGAGCCGGGGCTGCACCAAAATCAAGGAAATTTTTACGGAATTCCTTTGTAACAATCCAGAATGATATATACTTTGATGCGACCTTAACTTCCTCATCGGAGAAATCAGTTTTAGTACATTTGTAGTCAATTCGACATTTTTGTTTTTCTGGCCGCTGTGTTGGCTGGATATCTATCAAAGGGCCAATCTGCTTTAGTTCAAGCTTGGCACATCGAAATTTTTATACCCTATATGACTACAGAAGATAGATATAATTTGATACAGCCAAAACGTGTCTCATCGAAATAACTGTTGTAGAATCTAGGTCTCTTTGGACCAAATCCGTTTCAGGAAATTTGGAGTCGTCCGTCCGTCTGTCTGGCTGGGTGATGCGCACGATAACTCTCCAAGGACTTATCCAATTTGATCCAAACTTGCTACCCATATTATTTTTATCAAACTTAGATCGAGTTCGGAGATGGGCAATATCGTATCACAACTTTATCTAATGCAAAAACGGATACTATCGGCCCACTTTATCAAGTACCTCCCACACAAACGGTCAAATTTTTGAATAACCATAAACCACTTAAAATGCGGAAGTAGTGATCTACTTGTAAAATTCGACAAATGACTCATCTCTAGATACACCGAAGGGAATAACAATTAGAGACTTTCTCTTTCGATGTACACTTCTGAGAAGATTTGGGGTATATAAGGTAATGTTCGAAAAATCCAGAATTCGGTGAGTTGTGTCACAAATTTGTCAACGAAATTGTTTGCAATTTGGGAATATAAGCTCGTAATTAGTAGTTTGTCGCTTGGCGGAAAATTATCTACATTATCACTAAACTCAGACCAATTCCCGATAATCATCTCCATTGGCAGATCGCTCGGTTTCATAAAATCTGAACGTCGCACTTTCCTTGACCATGGAAATGCCCACTGGCCACAATTCAGAGAGTTCGCCAACCTTCACTTCAGAGAACTGTCCAACCTTTCTGATGTTCCGGTAGTGGAAAGGATTTTCCGGGACATCATCAAAGCTGCCGCCGCTCTATACATGTCTGCTTGTCGAATAACCGAAATAAGATAAAATTTTACAGCGGGACTAGCCATAGACAAACACTATTGATGACAGTGAAGTCAACAAGTTGGCTAGACCATTTAAAGTGTTGCAACATTGGGACCGATATAAGTAAACTGAGGGTAAACGTTAAGTCGGAAAAAAAGGAAAAGGGTGATAAAACTACAGTCACTTTTAAAGACCTAACAATGACCGATCCGAAGAGATGTGCTGGCCATTTAAATCGCCAATTTGTAGCCCGAGAGTAATTGGGCAAAGTGAAGAATATTATTTGGTACTTAAAGTTTGTAACGGGTCCTAGCTACAGTAGCAGAACATTATCTATATACGGGGTGAGATGAAAAAACTGCAACCAAATTCAGACTGCTGTCATTTCTAAGCCAATCGTCCGACAGCTGTTAAAATTATTCCAGTGACAGCTCATTATATTGTTTACAATCGTACAAAAGCATTTTGGTGAGAATTTTCCAGAAAAAAAGTTATTCGTGATGGAATTCAAGCGTGATAATGTGATTTCTTTATATTTGGCTGGAAAACCACAAGTGACTTTCGTTAGAGCACTCCAGCATTTAAATGTGAATAAATATTTTGTGTCTCGTACCATCGATCGTTACCGTGATACTGATACTGATAGCGTAGCTCGACGTCAAGGAAGTGCACGGAAGAAAACAGCAGGATCAGCAGAAATGATTCGAAATGTAAAGATGCGACTTCATAGAAACCCGCGTCGCAGGGCCGAAAAATGGCCGGTGAACTGAACATATCGCAATATTCCATTTGGCAAATATTGAAAAATGAGCCACTGAAATTCCAAAAAGTGCAAGAACTTATGCCGCAACAGAAAGAAAATAGACTCAAAAGAGCTACAGAGTTGCTTCGCTTGGCAGAAAGTGGTGAACTGCCGAATTTGCTTTTCTCCGATGAGAAAATATTCGTTGTCCAGCAGTTTGTAAACAAACAAATTGATGGTGTTTACTTGCCAAAGAGGTCAGCTGAAAATATGCACCTTTGGTTGGCCACCATAACTCAAGCGCCGGCCATGGTGATAGTGTGGACCGCCATAACAGCCGGTAGTGGCTCTCCGCTCGTATTAAACGACCGTGGCATCAGAATAAATGCCAAATATTATCGCGAAAATATTATGGAGGGTTTATTAACGCCTTGGGCACGCAAGAATTTTGGCCGCAGACCTTGGACATTCGATCGCACACAGCACCCGCCACCCAAAAATAGTTACAAAATGAGGTTCCTCACTTCATTTCAAGCGCACAATGGCCACCAAAATCTCCGGATACCAATCCGTTGTACTATTGTGTCTGGAGTATTTTGGAAAGCAAGGTTGGCACTAAAAAATACCAAAGTGTCGATCACCTCAAGCAAGCCCATCGCCGGGAATGGGCCAAAATACCGCAGAGCAACATTCGGGCAGCGTGAGACGGTTTCATCGGCCGTTTGAATGCCATAATTCATGCCAAAGGTGACCATTGCAAACAAATCTAAACTTATTTTAAGATTTGATTCTATTTCCGACATTTTTGCATTCCTTCAATAAAATAAAAAAAATAAATAAAAGTATGGCGTTTGACTTTGTTGCAGTTTTTTTTATCTCACCCAGTATAGTCGGCCTCGCCCGACTTATGACTTCTCCTTACTGGTTCCCAGCTTTTGGTATGGCTCCCATATAAGGTTCCGCCCAATTTATTGCATTTTTAAATTTTAATTGCATTCTTCAGCAGATCGCATTTGCATTTGTGGATTAAAGTGAAACTTCTTTGAATCCAGATACTCTTATTAAAATTGAATTTTTTCCTAATAGTAAAGGGCTTTAAAAATTTGCCGAACTTTTTTTTTACCTGTTATTTTCATAATTTCATTCTTGCAATACCATATTTTCGTTTTTCGTTTATAATCATAACATAATCATGTATTAAAGCGGAATCTTAGATTTTTAATGCTCTCACAATGGTTTGTGCTTTGTTGCTTTTTCGAAAATAAACAAATCTCGATCTAACTTCGTACAACCAGCCCACATACGCTACAATCTTGAAATCAAATCTCTGTAAGTTGTACCAACGGATGTAACGTGTGTGCTTCGTGCTATAGGGGAGGGTATAAAAACTAGATTTTTAACTAATATCCAAAAATAAACAATTTGGTTTAATTGAATTTCCATTTTTTTCTTGTTTCTTCTTTATTTGTACTGTTCTCTAATAAATTCCGTTATAATTTCACATAGTAAAATAGTTATAAAAATTAAACTATATAAATTCCACTTCAGTCCAATGACAAGACTCTGACTTTAACATAATTTTCACGTTAAACACAAAGTCCACAAATTCACAATGAACTGTTTCGCTTCCGATCTTTTCACATTAGAGTACAACAGCAAACAACTCTTCGTGGCCCATGGGGATGGTGTCCATGATGACCATGATGATGGTGTGGAGGTGGCCCATGGTGGTGTGGAGGTGGCCCATGATGATGTGGTGGTGGTGGTCCGTGACCATGACCGTGTCCTCCTCCATGTCCTCCGTGTGGTGGTGGTGGCATATTTTCGTTTTGTTTTTTAGTTAATTATTTAATTAATACGTGTACACCCTTGAAATGCAAATGGGAAACTAATCGAACTATTTATGATTTTTAGGCGTTAAGTTTAACACATTCTGTGTTCTTGTTTTTTTTTTTTTTTTTTTTTTTGGTTTGTTTTTATTTTATCAACTAGTTCCCCCCATTAATGGGTTCAGATAGACCCCAGTCTATCTTATCTAATCTACGGCGTTGAGTTTGGTTAATAAAAACAACAACAACAATTTGGCATTACCGTCGATGGCTGAACTAAAGGTGACTGAGCACTGACTCGGTGCAGGTAAACAATTGGCTAACACCAAAACAGTAAAGCTTCAATGTGACTCACTTGCTTTACAACATCAACTTTATTTGTTTCTTGGATGACTTTCATATTTATGTGATGCGTATCTCCAAGGTAGTGTACTAGCAATTATTTAATTGTGTTGTATTGCAAAAAAAAAATACTATCATATCGGAAAATGAATACTTTAACCGAAACACAAATGGAGTTTATTGACTTATGTGAGGGATTTGTTTTTCCAATATAAAATTGATTCATACAATTTATTTGAATCTTGGTACAACAACTCGGAACAGAAGACTTAAACGAACATATAATTAAAATCATGTAGAAACAAGTAAGCAAAGGCCATAATCCTGCGGGGCCGACCATGTGATACCCTACAATACTACAATATGTTAGAAGCCCCCTTATGTCAAAATCCCTTGTTGAAGATATCCCTTTTGAAATTATATCACAGAGCACTGCCCAGATATTACCCTTAGCATTTTGACCACGGACATTTGCCCAATATTTACGCACTCCGTCGTGCTGGGGGTTGTTGTGGTCCATTTTACATCTAAGTATAATCCAATGGTCATCCAAAATGCTAGAATTCTTCCTTGTCCTTAACTCTCTTCACAGGCGTGTCGATTGGCTTCAATTGTGTGATCGGAAAAACATTTATGTTTTTGGTTAATTTGAACCCCTAAATATTTTGCAATCATCTCCAAAATTTAGACTCATCTATATGATTTTCTTGTGTACCAAGTTCGCCTTTTATGTATTTCGGATATCGCCTGTAAGTAATACCGGTATTTTTCACACAAAAACTGTGGTCCATTCTACCCGCTGTCCTAAACTCTAACTTCATGCTAGATTTCGTGTCCTTTGGTTTCAATTTTAAAAAATTAAAAATTTCTCAAAATACTGCAAAATCTATATTTAAACCATTATTGAAAACTTTTTATGCGATTTTTTTAGATTTGTCAAAATGCAGCCATTCTTGAGATATAAACATTCTAGCTAACGTCCCCTTCCTTTGAATATATGCATTGTACATATTTCGCTATATATATCTGATATATTTATTATCGGCATCTACGTAATGGTCAGAATTGGCCTGTTCGTCTATTTGTGATATCGCCTGAATTAAAAATATTCGCGGTTCAATGGAAAATTTGATTTTATCTAAGACAAATGTTATGGTCTATGTCACCCACTAAATATTACCCGATAACCATCCAAATTCGAAGGCTTCTGCCCAGCCCTAAGCTCTAGCCTCATGCAAACTTCCACGTCGATTGGTCCATAATTGCGACCTGTAAAGCAACTGCAAAATCAGGAAGTTTTTCAGTTTTTGGTCCATTTTAACAACAAATAAATATTATGCGATAATCTTCAAAAGCAATAGGCTTCTATTCTGAACATAACCCCACATCCCTGCAAAATTTCGTGAAGATCGGGCCATAATTACGACCTGTAGAGGGTTTACAAATTAACATAGACAGACGGACGGACGGACATACATAGCTAAATCGACTTAGCTCAGCGAGATAGGAAGACCCATATACACTTTCATATGTGGGAAACCAATATTTCTAGGTGTGTCATAACTTTTGGCGCAAACAAACTTATAATACCCCCAACACGTAGTGTTGTAGGGTATAAAAAGATTGACTTTCATCAAAAAAAAAAAATGAAAATTGAAAATTTTATGAAGCGTTCCATTCCGTTGATAAATATGGCTTTTCTAATAGCTACAATTATTACAAACTCTGGACCTCCGAATATATCTCATATAAACTCATATACATAAGAGACTTGGCAGGACCGAGCAGCAAACGAATTAGCCAAACTGGATCTTTTTTAATAACTTCCAACCAAATTTACACTTTCCTAAATTTGTCTATAAGCATACAGGTCCAGCCTTTGAGCGGAATAGGATACAACTTTAATTAGGAACTTGCAATTAAAACATGTTAAAAAATATCTGTCGGTTTTGCCTACAGATGTATACTTTCAGGCACTGTCCGTTTATTTAAATATATTTCGACTTGCGTAATTATTATTCAAACGGCTGACCCTTTAAGGGGGGAGGAGCGAGCCAATGTTTTCCATTTTGTATGTGACCTAAGTCTGATATAAATGTGGCAGATTTGGGCTATATCGACTACTTCATTCACCTTTACATGAGAAATGTAATAATTTTTGGAAAAATAACAAATATGGGTTGACCGCAGTATTCTACTTCATCTAATACTAAAAAATATTAAGGTAGGCATCCTAAACAAAGTCGAAATAATTTTTAAATTTTATTGAAAGAAAACAGAAAATGAAATGAAAATGCCGTCACACGCTGCCCGAATGTTGCTCTGTGGTATTTTGGTCCATTCCCGGCGAAGCGCTTGCTTGAGGTGATCGACACTTTGGTATTTTTTAGTGCCAACCTTGCTTTCCCAAATTCTCCAGACACTATACAAACGGATTGGTATCGGAGATTTTGGTGGCCATTGTGCGCTGGAAATGAAGCGAGAAACCTCATTTTGTAACCAATCTTGTGTGGCGCGTGCTAAGTGCGATGGTGTTGAGTCCTGTTGGAACGTCCAAGGTCTGCGGCCAAAATGTTTGCGTGCCCAAGGCTTTAACCCTCCGTAATATTTTTGCGATAATATTCGGAATTTATTCTGATGCCACGGTGGATATATACGAGCTGAGAGCGACCATCGGCTGTTATGGCGGCCCACATCATCACCATGGCCGGCGCTTGAGTTTTAGTGGCCAACCGAAGGAGCACATTTTCAGCTAACCTTTCAATGGCATTACCCCGAGCTCATTTTTCATTATTTGCCGAATGGAATATTGCGATATGTTCAGCTCACAAGCAGTTTTTCGGCCATTGCGACGCGGGTTTCGATCAAGCCGCTTCTTTACTTTTCGAACCATTTCTGCTGATGTTACAGTTTTTTTCCGTTCACTTCCTTGACGTCGGGTTACGCTACTAGTATCACGGTAACGAGCGTAGTGCGAGACACAAAAGATTTATGCATATTTTAATGCTGGAGTGCTCTAACGATAGCCACTTGTGATTTTCCAATCGAATGTAAAGAAATCACACTATCACGCTTGAATTCCATCACGAATAACTTTTTTTCTCGAATATTCTCTCCAAAATGCTTTTGTACGCTTGTAAACAATATAATGAGCTGTCACTGAAATAATTTTAACAGCTGTCGGACGAGTGGCTTAGAAATGACAGCAGTCTATATTTGGTTGCAGTTTTTTATCTCACTCTGTATAGTAAATTTCATTGAAAATATGGCTAAAGGCCATAAAATACCTAAAACTTTAGAAGTTTTTCTGAACTGATTTAGTACTAAACTCTATATTTTGGGGGTTTTCACATCCTTACACTCTAATTTGTTGGGAAGGTAGCTTTGTTGGGAAGGTAGCTTGGGAAGGTATACTTAAAAGGAACCCAAGATACTTAAATTCAACTAAATTTCTTGGAAAATTGAGGCAAGAGTTGCTGTTCCACGTTCTGGGAACCGTGTAAAGGACGAATTGAAAAATATGGAAAAGACGGTCGAAATAACAATAATCAGGAGATATCTTCATCTAAGGGGATTCAAAAATGTAGACCTATAGTATAGCAAGTAGTATTTGTACCAGATAAGCACTCCAAATTTTGCTAAATTGAGTGGAAAATCTGATTAAAGATTAAAAAATATTAACAAACAAAGCAACCTGCCACATTTTGTAAACCAACCTATAAAATTTCAAAGCTAAATACTAACTGATGCAAATTTTAACTCAAAATATTCGGGTCCCTAGGTGTTTGGGGTTTAAGGCTATATAAAGGCCTGATAAAATTTGGCCCAAGAACTCACAACTCGTTTTAGTTTTTTGATCGGCAAACCAAATACTACAAAATCCCAAAATTTCCAACACCTCAGATTGGCAAAATTATTTTTTTTTTTTTGATCAGAGACTCAAAATAGACTTTGATCTACAATATTTGGTCCTTTTACATTAACCACAAAAATTAAGCATTAACGGGGATTTTGACTCAGATTAAACACGTGTGAAATCAAATTTTAATATGCATATGTCGCAAGTAACTTTCTTAAGAACGAGTTCAACTATTTGTTGTATAGCGCACGATTTCCTATAGCGCATATATAACGATAAAAAATATACAAAAAAAATATAGAAAATACTATCGATATTCGGTATTTTGATAATCCTAGTCACATTTACCCACGAAATTATTTCAAATGTGATATTAAAAAAGATTTGGTAGATGACAATCCTTGTTTTTTTTTTTTTTTGAAAAGTTTAACAGCATTATTCAAACTGGTATTTGTAGTTTAAAGTTTGAGTTCAGATACTTTTATATAAAATTGTTTCCTTACTCAATTGTGGAGGGTACTAAAAGTTTTCACTTTACAACTCTACTTCATTATCTACTCGATTTTCTTTGTTATTGTTTTTTTTATCTTTAGGATCTCAATAGTACAAAAATGTATTTAAGAATAAAACTTCTGGTTATCACAGCAATTATATTTATCGTGGATGCATGGGAGGACCGTGGTGTGGGGGTCCATGATGCGGAGGTCCGTGATGAGGTGGACCATGGTGTGGTGGTCCATGATGAGGTGGGCCATGATGGTGTGGAGGTCCATGATGATGCGGAGGGCCATGATGGTGTGGAGGTCCATGATGATGCGGAGGTCCATGGTGGCAAGGCGGTCTCATATGTGGCGGGCCATGATGTGGTGGACAATGTGCACAATGATAATCCATATTTAATAGAACTGTAGATTGTATTCTACTCTCTCGTACAAGTTCTTATTTGATACTGTTTGTGATAGGGGCAAGTACGTGCATTTTTATACAAATCATTATCGCATGGCGTCAAAGAGATAAGCAACAGAAAAACAATATAAATTTGAAGTAGCTACATGACACATTTGACAAATAAAATTTTGTTTGATGAGATATGAAGTTCTATATAGTTTTTCTAAGATCGTTTGAAGTTTTTGGGGGTTTTTTGTTGTAAAGGATTTTTTCATATATTGGTTAATAAATGATTCATTGTCGTAGTTAATATGCATATTACAATTTGGCTTATGCATAGAGGAATGTCGAGCCCAAAATCGATATCTAATCGTTGTTATTTGTTGGCAATAAATAGTTGACAGTTTAGGGATGGCTTACATATAATAAAAATAATGATTAAAAGAAAAACAAGTAAAAAACATAAAGTTCAGTCGGGCCGGGCTTAGGGTAAAGGAAATATTTTTAAATAAAATTATCTGAATTCAAGCGCGTTTCACTTAGACCCATAATGAACTACAAAGAACCCATAATGAACTACAAATACTAATTTTTATCAAAATGTCGAATATAATGAGGGGCTATACCAAAATGTGGACCTATTCAGACTTCTGTCATTTCTAAGCCACTCGTCCGACAGCTATTAAAATTATTCCAGTGAAAGCTCATTATATTGTTTACAAGCGTACAAAACCATTTTGGTGAGAATTTTCCAAAAAAAGTTATTCGTGATGGAATTCAAGCGTGATAGTGTGATTTCTTTATATTTGGCTGGAAAACCACAAGTGGCTATCGTTGGAACACTCCAGCATTTAAATGTGAATAAATCTTTTATGTCTTGTATCATCGCTCCTTACCGTGATACTGGTAGCGTCAAGGCCGACGTCAAGAAAGTGGACGAAAGAAAACAGCCACATCAGCAGAAATTGTTCGAAAAGTAAAGAAGCGACTTGATCGAAACCCGTGTCGCGGTAGCCGAAAAATGGCTCGTGAGCTGAAACTATCGCCAAAATTTCGTTCGGCAAAAATTGAAAAATGAGCTCGGGGTAAAGCCATTGAAATTCCAAAAAAGTGCAAGAACTTTCACCGCAACAGAAAAAAAAATAGATTCAAAAGAGCTAAAGAGAAAGAGGTGCTTCGCTTTGACGAAAGTGGTGAACTGCCGAAATTGGTTTTCTCCGATGAGAAAACATTCGTTGTCCAGCAGTTTGTAAACAATAAAATGATCGTGTTTACTTGCCAAAGAGGTCAGCTGAAAATGTGCACCTTCAGTTGGCCACCAGAACTCAAGCACCGGCCATGGTGACGGTGTGGACCGAGGGCCGCCATAACAGCCGATGGTCGCTCTCCTCTCGTATTAATCGACCGTTGTATCAGAATAAATGCCGAATATTATCGCGAAAATATTCTGGAGGGTGTATTAAAGCCTTGGGCACCCAAAACATTTTGGCCGCAGATCTTGGATATTCCAACAAAACTCAGCACCACCCAAGACTGGTTACAAAATTTTCATTTCTAGTGCATAATGGCCACCAAAATCTTCGGATGCCAATCCGTTGGACTATTGTGTCTAGAGTATTTTGGAAAGCAAGGTTGGCACTAAAAAATACCAAAATGTCAATCACCTCAAGCAAGCACTTCGCCGAAATGGTTAAAAATACCGCAGCAGCATTCGGGCAGCGTGTGACAGTTTTATTGGCCGTTTGAAGCCCATAATTCGTGCCCAAGGAAACCAATTCGAACAAATCTAAACTTATTCTAAAATTTGAAGCTATTTCCGAAATTCTTTGCTTTTATTCAATAAAATTAAAAAAAATTTAAAAATTATGGCATTTGACTTTCTTACAGTTTTTTTGTGGAACTCTGTTCCGATATATATTTTCTAGTATAATCCTTCTCGAAGTGATGTCATGCATCGTTATTTGGAATAAAGGATTAAAGTGTCTGCGTCAAATTTAGTGAAAATAGTTTCAGAATTGGATATGCCTCCCATACATTAGTTCCAGAGCCAGTGGTGAACTCTATTCCCATAGGTGAGCCAGTGGTGAACTCTATTTCCATAGGTGAGCCAGTGGTGAACTCTATTCCTATAGGTGAGCCAGTGGTGAACCCTATTCCCATAGGTGAGCCAGTGGTGAACCCTATTCCCATAGGTGAGCCAGTGGTGAACCCTATTCCCATAGGTGAGCCAGTGGTGAACCCTATTCCCATAGGTGAGCCAGTGGTGAACCCTATTCCCATAGGTGAGCCAGTGGTGAACCCTATTCCCATAGGTGAGCCAGTGGTGAACCCTATTCCCATAGGTGAGCCAGTGGTGAACCCTATTCCCATAGGTGAGCCAGTGGTGAACCCCATTCCCATAAGCGAGCCACTGGCCACTTTCAGTAGCTGAGCCATTCCAAATTTTACCCAAATTGGAGGAAGAACCAGTGAATTAAATAAATATTATTTATTTTATATATAAAAAAATATTTTTAATTTATTTATTTTATTATTTTGTTTACACACTTTTCATTCATAAATAAATATATTGAACACAAAAAAAAATAATTAAATAAGGGACCAATTACTTAATGTCTATTTGGAAATTTTAAAATCATCTCTAGCCGCGGTGATGATGATGGTGGTGTGGAGGTCCGTGATGATGATGATGGTGAGGCCCGTGGGGATCATGGTGTGGTGGTCCATGGTGATGGTGATGTGGAGGACCATGGTGGTGCGGAGGTTCATGGTGGTGTGGTGGCCCATGATGGTGTGGTGGCCCATGGTGGTGTGGTGGCCCATGGTGATGTGGTGGTCCATGGTGATGGTGGCAAGGTGGCCTCAAATGTAGTGGTCCATGGTAGGGTGGACAGTGCATGCAGTAGGATCCGTGATGGTGCATTGTAATTTTTTACTTTTTCAACTTTAAAACTTCTTTCAAACTTTTCTTCTCTAACGACTGAGTTGTTTAAACGTTCCACCAATTCTGATCGATATTTGTCGTTATAACAAGTATTTATATTAAAACGCTTAATTTGCCGATAAGTTATCAATTTTTCACATTCTAAAAACGCAGTAAGAATAAAGAGAATATGTTATTTCTAGATAAGAATTGGCGATACCAATGACAAAAAAAAATCTATTGATTTTAAAAGATAAGAAGACTTTATAGTGTAAATCCACAGACAGGGAGGAGAGAAGTAGTAGGAGGCTTTACGTTTTGTTGATAGATAACTCAAATACTGGTAATTTTTTATTTCATTGATGAAATTTTAGCAAACTATTTGACTTTGAACATGCATGTCTAACTGCTTGGGCCTCGTCCAATGGGGATTTTTCCTAAGTTAGAAAAAATCCCCCGTTTCTGGAATAGACTTTCAAGACTTTAAAAAAATCGTGGATAAGTTTATAATTTAATATTTTTTTTTAATTTCGACCATTTGTGATCCAAACCAGGTTGGCCGATATTTTCCAGGTTCACAGTTGATCCTGATGAAAATTAAGGACAAATTTAACATGACTCGAGTGCTTCATTATTCTACATTTCGCCCAGTTGGTTAGAATGTTACTAAATGCAATGGTCCAATAATTCCCATTTTTTCATCTGACCAGAAAGAGGTTTGATTTTTATACCCTCCACCATAGTATAGAGGGTATATTAAATTTGTAACACCTCAAAATATACATTTTAGACCCCACAAAGTATATATATTCTTGATCAGCATAAAATTCTATGTCGATTTAGAGATGTCCGCCCGTCTGTCCGTCTGTGCAAATCGCTCTAGCTTCCGAACAAACTGTAGTAGGTCGATAAAATTTCACTGAAAAGTGTATTATATCTGCAGGACTTTTGGTATTGAAAATGGACCCAGTGTGGACCATTAAACGGTACCTTCCGATATTCAGTATTTTGATGATTGTAGCGACAATATTCACCGGAATTTTTTCAAATTTAGTATTTGAAATTTGTAATGGATACTACAGCCTAAGACAGAAAGAAAAATAGCCCCCATATAACGGTACCTCCCGATATTCGGTATTGTGATGATTTTAGCGACAATATTCACCCGAATTGTTTCAAAGTTGGTATTTGTAATGGATACTACAGCACAAGACAGAAAAGTTTATCTGCAGGTCTACGTCTTCGTGTAGCCACCATATAACTGTACCTTCCGATATTCGGTATTTTTATGATTTTAGCGACATTTTTCACTGAAATTGTTTCAAATTTGGTATTTGAAGTTCGTAATGCATATGAAATCTATGAAAGAAGATTGTCTGTGCAGATCCACGTCTTCTTATAGCCCCCATATAGCGGTACCTCCCGATATTCGGTATTTTGATGATTTTAGCGACATTATACATCAAAATTGTTTCAAATTTAGTAGTTGAAGTTCATTTTGGATACTACAGTCTACGACAGAAAATGGTCTATGCAGGTCCACGTCTTCATATAGCCCCCATATAACGGCGCCTCCCGATATTCGGTAGTTTGATAATTTTAGCGACACTATTCATCGGAATTGTTTCGAATTTGGTTTTAGAAGTTCGTAACGGATACTACAGCCTATGACAAAAAATTGTCTCTGCAGGTCCATGTCTACCTATAGCCCAAGATAACGGTACCTCCCGATATTTGATATTTTGTTGATTTTAGCGACATTATTCACCGGAATTGTTTCATATTTGGTATTAGAAGTTCGCAGTGAATACTACAACCTAAGGCAGAAATGTGTCTGTGCAGATCCATGTCTTCCTATGGCACCCATATAACGTTACCTCCCGATAATCGGTATTTTCATGATTTTTGCGACATTATTAACCGGAATTGTTTCAAAGTTGGTGTTAGAAGTTCGTAACGGATACTACAGCCTAAGACAGAAAAATGTATGCGCAGATCCACGTCTTCCTATAGCCGCCGTAATGGATACTACAGCCTAAGACTGAAAAATGTCGGGGCAGGTCCACGTTTTGGTATAATAGTACCTAGAAATATTCGGTATTTTGATGATTTTAGCTACATTATTCACCGATTTTTTCAAGTTTCTCATTTGAATATTGTAATGACTTATGACAAAAGTTGCCCATGCAGGCCCACGTCGTCGTATATACCCTAATATAATGGCTACATTTGGTATTTTTAAGATTAAAACAGAATTTTTAACGGATTTTATCTTTTTGAAAATTGCCAAATTCGTTCCAAATGGTGGAGGGTATTAGAAGTTCATCCCGGCCAATTTGTGGGACAACCAAAAGCTATAGTTTCCATGTTCTCAGTTGATCCCTGTAGAAAATTAAGGATAAGTTTCCCATTTCTCGAGTGTTTTATTATTATTTATTATTCCACATTTTACCTCTTTGATTGCAGGGTGTGGAACAAAATTATCAATTTTTTTTTTCATCTAACCAGGATATTGATTTTTTTTAATTAAATCGAAATACTGAACTTGACTGACAACCATTTTTGAAAAAATAATTTAAGAAATATCTCCATTTTTATATTTTTAGGTATTTGGAAATCACTTCCTAATATTAGCTCTTAATTATTGCCTTATTATGCTGCAGCCCAATTCCATATTCTACCACCCATTGAAATTCCCACCAAAGTGCATTCATGAGTGAAATAAAATTTTGGCAATTTTAATCTGAAACTAAAATTTATATGTAAAAATATTCCGATCGAAACTTTTTAATACCGTTAGTATTTTCTTATTTTTTCCATAATTATATTCATTTTCTTGGCTGTTCCTTTGTTTACAACAAAAACTCTAGTTGCCACAAGATGCATGTGTGTTGTCTTAACTGGTACTTGTGTCAGACGCTCAAGCTATCAACGTAAAAGGATGTGAAAAATTGTTTGTTGCTGTTGTTCAGAAGATCAACTCTTAAGTATGGCAGTAAAGGAACTGGAGGACTTTTCACACGAGTTACAGCTACTATAACTATAATTTAGCTACTCGTGTGCCATGCAACACTACACAGAAGCTGCTGCAGTTGCAGCCAACACCCGTAGTAGCTAGCAGACGACAGCTCTAAATAGTAGCTCTTGAAAGAAAATGGTGGTTTTTTAGTTTAACAACATCGACAGGTATTCAGAGCAGTGCAGCATTTATGTTGCAGTGTGTGAGAGAACCCAGCAAACATTTTTACAACATTACCCTAGTCCGGAGGCACTATGCATTTTAAGCAGTTCAGATGTACGAAGGCAATACGAAGGTACCGCCTTCGCCTTGGGGGCAATACGAAGACGTGGACCTGCACATACAATTTTGTGTTATAGTTTGTAGTATCCATTGCGAACTTCAAATATAAAGAAATCACATTATCACGCTTGAATTCTATCACGAATAACTTTTTTGGAAATTTTCTCAGGGTTTCAGTGTTTTAGGACGATCTAGTGAAGTTTGAGTTTTGAAATTTTGTGTTTGGATCCCTGTTGGGGGTATTATAATTGTACGAAAAGTACTGAATGGTACTATATTTGGGATTGGGTGCAGGGATAGAGATAAAATTCTGAATTTTGATATTTAAATTACGGATGGTATCTGTATTTGTACGAAAAGTTTTTACTGGCACTAAATTTGTTGTTGTGTTAATTTATAGGGCTGGAATATTCAAATTTATTAATGAGGTCTTTGGTGGTATCTAGTATTGAGATAAGGAGTTGATTTTGGAAAAGTGAACAATAATTGTACGAAAAGTACTAAGTTTAGCATTGGGCGAAGGGATAGCTCTGGAATCCTCAAATTTAATATTAAGGTCTCTGTTGGTATCAGGAATTGAGGTATGGAGGTGATTTTGGATATTTACGAAAAGTACTAAATGGTACTAAATATGGTCTTGGAAGAAGAAGGAAAGTGTAAAATTATACAAAATTTGTCGTTGAGTGAAAGGACAGAGCCGAAATTCTGAAATTTTACGTTGATGGTCACTGTTAGTATCTACGGTTTACATATGAGGACCAAAAATACCCCTTTCTGGAATCACTTGATGGTTAAAAACTTCGACCAAAATAAGCCTCGTGTATTTATCTGCTATATTGCCGAATATACTATATTTCGTAAATCGACGGATTCCAGGGAATCTAAACCAGAGAATTAAAAAAAAGGCGGGGGGGGGGGGGGGGGGGGGGGGGAATCTTGCCTTGAAACGCCGATATACGTGTCTTCACCCTACTATGGAGGATATATTAAGTTTGTCATTCCATTTGTTACTCCTCGAAAAAATCATCATAAGATTCTGAGTTGATTTAGCCATTACTATCCCAATCAAATTCATTTAGATCTTTAGAACTATTGGTATTGAAAATGGGCTATAAAGGTCCATATTTTGGTATAGCTCCCATATAACTACATTGGTAGGATTAAAGTGTTTGAAGAGGTTTTACCTCACTTTTTCTGTATTTGCTGTAAACTGGCAGTTTGTATTGCCAGTAGGTAGAACCGATTCTTGCACAAAACTGTTCATATAAACCCAAGTTTTGGTATGGTCGCCATATAACTGTAACTCCAGATATTCGGCATTTGATGTTGCCAGCAGGTACTATCTTCTCTGATATAAAATTATCCACAGGGGTCCAAATGTTCGTTGATATGTGTGGTATATAAGTTAACACCAGACATAATCAAATTCAACATTAGCAACCCAAAGAATTCATCAACCAAAGTATAAGCGTGTCATTTTGCTGACACTGCAGTTCCCACCGAAACACTGACAACAACATCCAACAGGCAGACAGCAACATTCCATCGCCAACACGAGCAGGTGTCCAGTATCATCTGGGTGCATGAATCCAAAGTATAAGTTAGGGTAGTTTTATTTCATTATTCACTTTGTAGTCCGGAACCTTAACCAATAAAGACGTGATTGCTTGCAGTAAGCAGCAATCACAAATTTTTAAAAAAATAAATAAATTAACATTGAATTAATTGGCGCCCGAGAGCAGGGACCTGTTTTTAAACAGGTACTCGAAACCCGAAGAAAGGATTTCCGACAAAAGTCAAGCCTTCAGGTGGCGCCCCAGTAACTTAATTGTGAAAAGGACGTAACGTTATGTTACAGCCCCTAAAGCCCGCGACGCGGATCACTAGATTACGGTAGTTTACAAATAAAAATTTTAAAAAAGTGAAAGTAAAATAAAAACATTGATACAAGAATTGTGAAAAATGAAAAACTATTAAAGAAAATAAAAAAAACTCCTGAAAAATTAAAAAACAAAGTAAATTAAATTAAATAAAAAGTGAGAATTTAAAAAAAAAATAAATAAAAAAAAGTATCAAAATAAAGGAAATTTTAAAAAAGTGAAAGTAAAATAAAAACATTGATACAAGAATTGTGAAAAATGAAAAACTATTAAAGAAAATAAAAAAAACTCCTGAAAAATTAAAAAACAAAGTAAATTAAATTAAATAAAAAGTGAGAATGTAAAAAAAAATAAAAAAAAAAGTATCAAAATAAAGGAAATTAAAATGATAATTACAAAATGAAAACTTAAAAAAAAAAAAAAAACTTGTGAAAACTTAAATGCAAAGTAAATTAAATGAAGTGAGAAATAAAAGAGAAACAATTGTGAGAAATTATAAAAAAAAAAAAAAAAGAGATAAAAAATAAAGCAATTTAAATAAGTTTGAATGAATATAAATAAAAATAAAGTTAAGACAGAAATAAAAATTAAAATAAAAAAATTGTTTGAACAATATTAAATATTTTAACAATTTATAAATAAAAGTGAAAAAAATCGGACACAACAAAACTTTGAAAACTTTGAAAGGACTAAGAAAAACGATCATCTCATCTCATCTCATCTCATCTGTACTAGAAGGATGCTACTCCAGACTCTAATGATGCTGCTATTGTAAGAATAACTTTAAGAATTCAAATTAAGAACAAATTTAGTTCCTAACATTTTATAGTTATAGTTATTTGTTACCTATGAAATTTTTTTTTTTTTTTTGTTCCCAATACTGATAAATAACGTAACTTTGATAGCTCCACCTTTCCTTTTGATAAAGAGAAAAAATGTTAGAATCAGTGGATGATATTGCCGCAAAATTAAATAGAATTACGATAAATCCATCTTCAAATAACATGGAGACTCAAACAAGGGCAAACACCCTTACATCAGGTAGTTCAGCACTCACGGACAGACAAATAAATGAAATCACACGAATGATTACAAACCTTTTGGCCGGACGAGACGAAACGTTTGACGATGGTAGTGACATACCGGTAGGAACAGTCTCCTCGAGACTGGAGGAACTGGACAAAGTTCCAGATATAGTGAAATCCTTGAGGGAATTTTCGGGAAAACCCGGAGAATTCAGCTCTTGGAGGAAATCAGTCGAAAGGGTGATTGATTTATACTCATCACTTCGTGGTACCGGGAAATACTACGCAATTTTGCATACAATTCGTACGAAAATTATAGGTGAGGCCGATACTGCTTTAGAATCCTATAGGACTCCATTGGATTGGGCCAAAATACGCAAATGTCTGATGGTGCACTACGCGGATAAACGAGATATAGGTACACTAGAGTACCAAATGAATGTTTTGTGTCAGGGGCACAGAGGTGTCACAGAGTTCTATCAGGACGTCTATCAAACACTATCTCTAATTTTGGATAAGGTTTCCTGCCTGGAATTGGACGACGGTAGTCTCAGAGCCATGACGAATACATATCGAGAGAAGGCACTTGATACCTTCATAAGAGGCCTGAACGGCGACCTTCCTAGGCTGCTCAGTGTCAAGGGTCCTACATCTCTACCAGAGGCTCTACATCTTTGTTTGAAGCTAGACAATATGGCATTTCGGAGAGATTATGCCCAGAAGGGAGGCCATAGACAGGAACCATTGAGGATGTCAACTGGTTCGAAATTTTACCCAGAATTGGCAAATATTCCGACTCATAGGCCTAGAGTATCCCCAGCTTTTCCATTTCCGAACAATTTGAATATGCAGAATCAGCGTCCTCAGTTTGGGGGACAACCATTTGTTCATCGTCCTCAGCAATTCTTTCAACGAAATCAGATGGGAGGACACCAAATCACTCGTCCTTATACGGGAACCCAGAATTTTCCTCAGAACCAATTTAGGCAATTTCCCTCACAATTTTACAATAACCAGAGTAAGCCAGAACCCATGGATATTGACAGGTCAATACAAGTAAGACCCCAACAGAACCAGAATTTTAAAAGACCTGCCCAGTTTTCGGTACAGACTCCTATGAATAAGATTCAGCGTAATTTTCATGTAAACGTGGATAATCAATACCCAGATATTGAGAACCAATCCCCAAATATCGACGATTACCGAGACAACAGTGACTATCAGCCAGTAGACGAAAATGACACAGGGAATTACGGACAACAGGATATAATACCGGACGATTACCAGGAACGTAACCCCGATGACATTCCAGCCAACTTCATAGATATGAATTTTTTAGATTAAACTGTTCCTCGTTGCCATACTTTCAAGTCAAAACGAGGGACGGGAAGACATTAGACTTTTTATTGGATACAGGAAGCAGTAAAAATTATATAAGACCAACTTTGGTCCTGAGACCCAAGTTGAATGACAATAGGTTTAGCGTAAAATCTGTAGGCGGCGATGTGGAAGTTTCACACCACACTCTTCTTAACATGTTCGGCGTCAATGACGTCCCACTAAAATTCTTCCTTCTACCTGGTTTGGTATCTTTCGACGGGATTTTGGGGAATGACAGCTTGAAGGAATTATCGGCAGTAATTCATACTTCCGAAGATTATTTCCAAGTAAGAGGTGGCAAGAAAATTGCCATTAGACAGAGAATATCCCAGAATGTTAATAGTCTGGAGCTGGAGGCTGATCATCTATCATTAAGTCAGAGGAGTTCTCTCAATAATATTGCAAGGCAGCACCGGAACCTGTTCTCAGATCCGGATGAGAGATTAACATACACCTCTGTTGTGGTTGGAGAAATCCGAACTGAAAACGAATCTCCAATCTATACGCGAAGTTATCCTTACCCAATGGCATTAAAAGATGTCGTGGAGGAAGAGATTCGTCGTCTCCTTCGGGATGGCATCATAAGACCATCCAGATCCCCGTACAACTCCCCTATTTGGGTAGTGCCCAAAAAGGAGGACAGTTCTGGTCGAAAAAATATCGTTTGGTCGTTGACTTTAGAAAGCTCAACGCCGTCACCATACCGGATAAATATCCGATTCCCGAGGTGACGGAAGTCCTATCTAACCTAGGGGGGAATCAATATTTTACGGTCATTGATCTTAAAAGCGGTTTCCATCAAATACCCCTACGGGAGGAGGATAGACAGAAAACCGCATTCTCAATCAACAATGGCAAGTACGAGTTCACGAGACTGCCATTTGGCCTGAGGAACGCGCCAGCAATATTTCAGCGAACGCTGGACGATATACTCAGAGAATTGATTGGAAAAATCTGTTTTGTTTACATCGATGATATTATCATCTTTGGCAAGGACGAGAAGTCACACGCCGAGAACATAAAGAAAGTTTTCCAAACACTAGAGTCCGCTAATATGAAGATCCAGTTGGACAAGTGTTCATTCTTTAAACAAGAAGTGGAATTTTTGGGATTTATTGTGTCGAGGGATGGTATAAAAACCAACCCAAAGAAAGTGGAAGCCATTCTTAATTTCCCGATTCCTAAGACACTTAAGGAACTTCGTTCTTTCCTTGGCCTCTCGGGCTACTATCGAAGGTTCGTAAGGGGATATGCCGATGTAGCAAAGCCGCTAACATCGCTCCTCAGAGGGGAGGAAGGCAGAATTCCAAAGACAGCTTCCAGTCAAATTCCGGTGACATTAGATGTTTCCGCCGTAGAAGCTTTCAACGAGCTAAGAAATGCATTGGTTTCAAACGATGTGATACTTGCGTATCCAGATTTCAGAGAAGATTTTGACCTAACGACGGATGCCTCCAGTGTCGCTCTTGGAGCAGTGTTGAGTCAAAAGGGAAGACCAATTGCATTCATTTCAAGAACTCTGGATGAAACAGAGGAGCATTACGCCACAAATGAGAGGGAAATGTTGGCCATCATATGGGCCCTCACTACCTTGAGGAATTATCTATACGGATCGAAGAAAGTTATAATTTATACCGACCACCAACCCCTCACTTACGCCATTAGTAACAAAAATAGCAATATGAAGATGAAACGCTGGAAATGTACTCTGGAGGAATATAATTACGAATTGCGGTACAAACCCGGAAGACAGAATGTCGTAGCAGATGCTCTGTCTAGAACGGTACAGAAGGACAATAATGCTATTACTCCGATTAATTCACTGACTCCCACACAGCATAGTGCGGAGAGCTCACCAGAGACCCTTATACCCAGTGTTGAGTCACCCATTAATGTTTTCAAGAACCAGCTTCTCATAAGTGTGGATGACACATCAACGTACCAGTTCAATGTTGTTTTCCCAAGCATCCACCGACACACAATTACTGAACCACATTATGACGAACGAAAACTTCAAACAATCTTGAAGAGGTATTTGAACCCGTCTGTAATTAACGGAATCAAGGCACCCGAACAAATAATGGGAAAAATTCAGAACATTTATCCACTCCATTTTAGCCAGTACAAATGCAGGTTTACTCAGAAGGTAGTAGAAGATATATTATCAGAAAATGACCAGGAAAGAATAATTATTGATACCCACAATAGAGCCCATAGGAACGACAGAGAGAACAAAACACAGATTTTGGAAAATTATTATTTTCCGGGGATGTCGTAAAAAATAAAGCGAATTATAAAACTGTGCACGACGTGTAAGAAAAACAAATACGAGAGACATCCCAATGAACCTTACCTTTGTGAGACGCCTATTCCAAATTACCCAGGTCATACTATTCATATTGATATATTCTCTACAGATAGGAAATTAGTTCTGACCTCCATTGACAAATTCTCAAAGTAAAGTGAAATACTAGACGGAAGATCTACTGAGGCTATTAGAAGACCACTGAGGGAATTATTATTCTCTTACGGAGTTCCGAAGAATGTGGTAATGGACAACGAACCGTCTCTAAATTCCAGTTCGATATTATTCATGATGAAGGACGAATTAGGAATAAATATTTTTACGACCCCATCCTATAGGAGCGAGGCTAACGGACAGATAGAACGCTTTCATTCTACCCTCGCTGAGATAATGAGATGTTTGAAAAGTGATGGAACATCCAGGAATTTTGAGGAATTACTGGAGAGGGCTGTTAATGAATACAATCACTCGATTCACTCCACGGTGAATAGAAGACCTGTTGATTTGTATTTTGGACGCACAATTGACTTTTCTCCACAAAACATAGAGACTACCAGACGGAATATTGTTGACAAACTCAGACAGAAACAGGCCAACGACTTGACGTATCATAACAAAAAGAAACGACCAGTTAAGGATTATATTCCCGGACAATTAATTTATGTAAGCAACAACAAAAGGTTAGGAACGAAACTAAGCGACCGTTACAAAGAGGAAATAGTTAAGGAAAACCGGAATACCACCGTTTTGACCGAAAGCGGAAGGGCTATTCACAAAAGCCATATTAGAAATTAATAAAATCCTAAATTTTACAGATTGTTTCCTGGAAACGCCCTGGCTGACTTCAGCATCCTCGACTACTCGAACGCAAGACTCATTTCAATTCATAATGGAATAGCAAGGAAACAGAACGGGACATTTAAAGTAATTCATTCAATAGATCTTGAACAGTATGAAAACCTCACTCGTGAAACCGAACACATTCTAGACAAATTCGTGAACCTAGACCATCCTCTCCGTCCATTTATGAAGCAACAATTAATTGACATCAATGGACTATTAGACCGTCTGATGCCGCACAGAGAGAAAAGATCGATAGACTTCATAGGAAGTGCTTGGAAGTGGATTGCAGGCAGTCCAGATAGTCATGATTTTCAGATCCTAGAACAGAAAATTGGCAATATTTTGGAAAATAACAATAGACAGCTGATAATAAACCAATTAATTTCGGAAAGAATAACCGAAATAACTAATAAGACGAATGAAATAATAAAAAGGGAAGGGTGGAACGATGAAGTAGTATTCAAAATCGAAAGAAAACTTAATTTTATTGAAAAAGAGTTACAAAACGTAGAGTTTGCAATACAGTGGGCTAAAGCTAATATCGTCAATTCATTTCTGCTTTCTAAAATCGAAATCGACTGTTTTTGAAAAATATAATATTCCTACTTATTCGATAGATGAACTATTAACTTTTGGATCCGTAAAAATTGTTACAAATAAACGAGAAATTTTGTACATCCTTAGTATCCCTGTAACTCAAGAAGAAGTTTGTAAAGTATATTTCATAAAACCTATAAAAACTGGAGATGTAATTGATAAAATTGAATACGAAAAAATTTTGGAATGTAATAAAGAATTATTTGGAATAAAAACAGAATGTAAAAGTAATTACGACATAACAATTTGTAATAGAGATAAGCTTATTTCATTAAGAAATGATAATTGTATAACTAATTTGTTCAAAAGTAGAGTAGGGAAATGCACCCAAATAAACAACGAACACATATCAACAATTGAAGAGATCGGATCGGACTTGCTCTTGCTGAACCAATATCAAGGCGCTATCAGTGTAGACAACGAGCAGATTTTTTTAAACGGGACTTATCTCATCAAACATTTCAACGTCACTATAAGAATCGATGGCCACAGTTACAGTTCAAGAGGAATAAGTGCCAATAAACCTCTTCCCGCCTTTTTGCAACCAAAAGGTCCAAAAGACAAATTAGAAGAAGTAATATCATTGGAGCTGCTTAAACAGTTGAACGTAAAGAACATCGAACGAATACGATCTATGGAAACCAAAGGTACCTTAGCAGTCGGCATCGGTTGTGTTTCTGCAATAATCCTTACAACTATAACAATAATATCACTGAGAAGAAAATATGCAAAAAACTCCGAAAATAATAATCTGAAAATCGAAGATGCCCCAGGAGATGAAATAGAGATTGCGGAAGTAAATTTACCTACAACTTCGAAAGAAACTAAAACATCCAGCATTTACAATATTCATTCATTTTGAACAATCGGGACGATTGTATTTAAGAGGGGAGGAGTTAACACCAGACATATTCAAATTCAACATTAGCAACCCAAAGAATTCATCAACCAAAGTATAAGCGTGTCATTTTGCTGACACTGCAGTTCCCACCGAAACACTGACAACAACATCCAACAGGCAGACAGCAACATTCCATCGCCAACACGAGCAGGTGTCCAGTATCATCTGGGTGCATGAATCCAAAGTATAAGTTAGGGTAGTTTTATTTCATTATTCACTTTGTAGTCCGGAACCTTAACCAATAAAGACGTGATTGCTTGCAGTAAGCAGCAATCACAAATTTTTAAAAAAATAAATAAATTAACATTGAATTAATTTATATACAAATAGTTGGTTCGAACTCAACTATTACATCCTACGCCACACTGTCGTACAGGGTCTTATATCATTGCTGTTTGTTTTCAATATACAGAATGAAACGATGTATGTCTTTATGCGATTCCGCGGTTATTGTTTCATTTAAATTCCTAACATAACCGCTTAAATTGTAAAAGGTACCTCTACTAAATAGACTTTGAGTCGTAGGGTATTATTTTTTATTAACATTTCAGGGCGTTTCGAATCCTTACCAATATACCTACTTCAGTCCTTCCCAAATTATTTGCTATGCAAACAATTTGTATGCATGCATCTTGGGCGCTCTTTTGAACAAAACCTGTCTGCCTTGCATAAATGCAACATTTTGTCAAACCAAACCAAGCCAAGCGTATTTTACACATATATTCACCGGATGCATAACTATATGCCCACATAGCCAAACACACCCACGCACATACATACTCAAATATGGCTGTGTGTTGATTCACTTACAAAAGCACCCATCACTGCCACATATTTTGTTCGAATTACTGGCACATGAGTTGCAAGTTGACAGCAAGTTATTTTGCCCTCCCCCCCCCAACCTTAGCACAAAATCATAGAGAGGAACCTACAATAAACAAACACGCACCCACACACATTCCATAAAGTACATAGCACATATGTTCACATATGTATGTTAGTGTGTAGGTTTCAATATTTTTAATAATATTGTGTGTCTATATATGTGTGTTACTCCTGTGCATGTGTATGTTTGTGTAGTAAGTTACTAATTAAACTTTAATTATGTTTTTGTACGCCTCTTTATTCATTTGAAAGGATGCCAAGGTAATGCAAGTGGCAGTCAGCCTTTTACAACGCCCATGTAATTGTTATTAGTTGAAATTATGTATATGGCGAGCAATGTGTGGTTGTTGTCAAAATGTTTCCTAAACTATTTTTAAGAAATATCGGTGGGGTACTGGCTGGTGGTAGACTTGTTGTACCAAATCGAATGGAATTTGGAATCGATCTATGTTATAGAATAGCTATGTAATGGAGAATTTGGCTTTCACATATTTTGAAGGTTTTGTCCACATTTTCTGCCGGGAGTACCTATAACTATCAATAGGTCCACGTTGTGGTAAAGTCCCATATAAAACCAGTAAAGAAAGTCCTAAAGTCGGACGGGGCCGACTTTATGATACCCTACACCACGTTGCTAATTTAGTAGAGCTCCACATAACAATTAAAAGCTATGATTATAATTATAATTTAAAGTTCAAAGGACAAAATATGCCGAAGCATTTGTATCTTTTATATTCGGACATGTATTGCCCATTTGGTGCAAAATTTATTTTAAAACAAATAAAGAGCTATATCCAAATCTGAACCGATCTCGATAAAATTTAGCAAAGGTATTTCTGAGCTGTATTTGATATATTTCCCTGAATATCGTTGTTACGGAGTGCATATTATGGCAGTGGGTAACAAATACAACAAATCGGATGAACAATATATAGGGGAACAATAGACCGATCTTTACCAAATTTGGCATACTACCTTCTCAATTCGGTCGTATGTGCCAAATTCCATCCCATTTAGTCAAATATTAGACGTTTGGTGCACAATAAAAGGTAAATCGGACGGAGTTATATATGGGAGCTATATCCAAATCTGAACCGATCTAGATAAAATTTAGCTAGCAAATATTGTTGTTACAGAGTGCATATTACGGCTGCTATAATTATATCTGAACCGATTTCGATCAAATTTGGCATACATATTTGCAGGCCTAATTTGGTCGAAAGTGCAAAATTCCATACTATTCGGGCTGATATTACATGTTTGGTGCACAATAAAAGGAAAATCGGACGAAGATATATATGGGAGCTATATCTAAATTTTTACCGATTATCTCCAATTTTAATAAGGTTCGTCCTTGTGCCAAACAAATGTTTTTTGGAAAATTTCATCTCAATCGGATAATAAATGCGGCCTGCATTTCGTTCACAAGAACACAAGGACAGACGGACGGACAGACAGACGGACTGACTTGCATAAATCAATTCAGAAAGTGATTCTATGGAGATCCTCAAAAGTAACTATGGGTCTATCTCGCTTCCGTCTCCATCTTACAAACAAATGCACAAAGACATAATACCCTTACCACTATGTGATGTAGGGTATAATTATTCGTGATGGAATTCAAGCGTGATAGTGTGATTTCTTTATATTGGCTTGAAAATCACAAGTGGCTATCGTTAGAGCACTTCAGCATTTAAATGTGAATAAATCTGTTGTGTCTCGTACCATCGGTCGTTACCGTGATACGACGTCAAGGAAGTTGATGGAAGGAACCAGCAACATCGGCAGAGATGGTTCGAAAAGTAAAGAAGTGACTTGATCGAAACCCGGGTCGCAGTAGCCAAAAAAATGGCTCGTGAGCTGAACATATAGCAATATTCGATTCGCAAATATTGAAGAAGGAGCTCGGGGTAAAGCCATTGAAATTCCAAAAAGGGCAAGAACTTACACCGCAACGGAAAGAAAATAGACTCAAAGAGCTAAAAAGTTGCTTCGCTTGGACGAAAGTGGTGAACTGCCGAATTTTGGTTTTCTTCGATGAGAAAACATTCGTTGTCCAGCAGGTTGTAAACAAACAAAATAATCGTATTTACTTGTAAAAGAGGATAGCTCAAAAAATGTACCTTCGGTTGAACATCAGAACTCAAGCGCCGGTCATGGTAATGGTGTGGGCCGCCATAACAGCCGATGATCGCTCTCCGCTCGTATTCGACCGTGGCATTAGAGTAAACGCCTAATATTATCAGGAACATATTCTGGAGGGTATATTAAAGCCTATGGCACGCAAACATTTAGGACGCAGACCTTGAACATTCCAAGAGGACTCAGCACGCGCCACCCAAGAATGGTTACAAAATGAGGTTCCTCACTTCATTTCACACATTAGAAACCATTGTGTCCCACAAATACCAATTTTTATACATATTCGTGGGAAAATGTCGAAAAATCATCAAAATGTTGAATATCCGGAGGTACCGTTATACAAAAACGATACAATATTTCGGCAACGGAGCTAGAACCCATTAGGACACAAAAATACCAATTTTTAGACAAATCCGCGAATAAATATGTCAAAAATCATCAAAATACAGATATTCGGTATATGGGAGCTATACCAAAACGTGGACCTATACATACAGTGTTTCTTCACTGCAGCCAGAACCCATTATGACCAACAAATACAAATGTTTAGACAAATCCATAAACAATGAGACAAATACCATAAAAATACCGCTTATCGGGAGGTACCATTACATGGGGGCTATACCAAATTGTAAACCTTTACATGCAATGTTTTGCCACCGGAGCTAGAACCCATTTTGACCAACAAATACCAATTTTAGACAAATCCGTCAAAAAAGATGTGGCAAAAATCATCAAAATACCGAATATCGGGAGGTACCATTATATGGGAGCTGTATGAAAACGTGGACCTATACATACAATGTTTCGCCACCGCAGTCAGAACCCATTATGACCAACAAAAACCAATTTTTGGATAAATCCGTGAAAAAATCAAAATATCGCATATTGGGAGGTGCCATTATATGGGGACTACACCAAATCGTGGACCTATACATGCAATGTTTTGCTACCGAAGCTAGAACCCATTATGACCAACAAATACAAATTTTTAGACAAATCTGTGAAAAAAAAATGTTTCGAAAATCATCAAAATTCCGAATATCGGAATGTACTGTTATGTGGGGACTATACCAAAACGTTGTCGGATAATACCAACCATCCTAGAGACAATACAAATTATTTTGCTAAATTTTGACGCTCTACGTCAAATCGTGTATCGTGATTTCAACAGACAGACGGACAGACAGAAGGACATCGTTAAATCGACTTAGCATTTTATACTGATTATGAATATATATGTTTTATGGGGTCTACGACGAATATTTAGGGATTTTACAAACGGAATGACAAAGTTAATATACCTTCCTTTCCAAGGTGGAGGGTATAAGAAGATTTAAAAATTATGGCGTTTAACTTTATTGCAGGTTTTTTATCTCATCCTGTATATATTTTCCATCCAATTTTTTATATTTTTTATTTGTTATATGATGCTCTACTAAATATGTAAAGAGGTTAGGGTATCATAAATTTGGTCCGCCTGACTTTGAAACTTTCTTTACCTTTTTTTTGCTAAAAATGTTAAAACTTTCCAATTCCAAGATTTTGTCTCCAAGTGTTTTTATAAATTCGAAGAATGATTAAACAAGCCATTAAATTTATTATTTTAAAAATATTGTTTACTTTTTCATGCATTTATGAAAGCTCCTTCCACCTATGAGCCAGGCAAAATCAAATCTAAATTTTTAATGAATTACTTTGCTAATACCATTAAACTGTTGGCAACAGTGGAAAAGTTACAACGTTTAGGTGGAGAAACAGAATTTCATATTTGCTTGTCTCTGTGCTGTTCTGCCGTTCGAACATGTAATTAAATGTTGGAAAACTTATTAATGTTGAATTCTAGTAGTATGTGGAGAACAACAACAAGGAATAGAGAGACTGAAGGCTGACATAATTATTAGTTTGTACATAATTATGTAATTTCCTGGAATTATTATAATAACAATCAATTACGAAATACCATACAAAATTGCAAAGCGAGGACATTGTCATTTGATTGAAGGCCCCTTTTTTCAATTTCTTTAACATTGGCGCTAAAGTTTATGTAGGGAAATTATACATATCCATAGTAAAATATTATGTACGTAATTAAGGAAAATTTTGCTAAAAAGTTAGATATATTTAAAAATTTGACAAAACTCCACCTTCTTAAGTTTTCCACGTTACCAGACTTAGGCTGTATGAAATATTTACGGTATTTTAATCCTTTTATCCCTATTTCCATCTTTGTATTTCGTTAATATGGGTATTAATACGGAGAAGTTCAGAATTTCAAATAAATAGCCGTAAATGTTATACCCTCCTCCATATAGGGACTTAACTTATTGCCCAATCGGCTATCTTCAAAATTCCTTAAATTATGAAGTCTCCTTATTAAATTAAAGAGTTAATGTAAAATGCTACAAACCATAGAATAAGGAGGGACTGCTGAAATAGGGCTATGCCCTATATATATATATATATATATTATACACCAAGTTGGTTCAAAATTGGAACCAAAAATCTTCGAAATATCGAAAATAAGGAGGTTACGTCAACATAACAACACCTAAACCTGTTAGTACTACAAATACTTATGTCAAATTTCTCTCATATATACTGAAAATTGTAACTTCTGTTTTGTCTGTCTTTCAAAAGATACAGGTTCTATTCCCTATGAGACCTTCGACGAATATTTCTAAGTGTTTAAATGAGAAAGGAAATTGAGAGATTTTTATACCCACCACCAAAAAAGGTATGGAGGGTATATTAAGTTCGTCATTCCGTTTGTAACTCATCGAAATAAACATTTTAGACCCAACAAAGTATATATATTCTTGATCAGCGTAAAATTCTAAGACGATTTAGCCCTGGCCGTCCGTCTGTCCGATTCAGCCCTGTCCGTTTGCACAGAACAGTCCCTTTTTCACAGGCAGGTCAAGTTCGAAGATGGGCTATATCGGTCCACGATATCGTATAGCCCCCATGTAACGGTACCCCGCGATATTCGGTATTTTGATGATTTTACCCACATTTTTCAACGGAATTGTCTGAAAATCCACACAAGGAGTTCCTTGTGGGATTAAATAAATAAATATCGTATATCCCCCATATAAAGGTACCTCCCGATATTCGGTATATTATTTTGACCCACATTTTTCATCGGAATTGTCTGAAAATCCACACAAGGAGTTCCTTGTGGGTACTTTATACCTCGGCAGAGAATTATCTATATAGATCCACGATATTGTATAGCCCTCATATAACGGTAACCCCGATATTCGGTATTTTGATGATTTTAGCCACATTTTTCAACGGAATGGTCACAAGGGGTTCTTTGTGAGCACTTTACCCCCCGACAGAGAATTCTCTATATAGGTTAACGATAACGTGTAGCTCCCATATAACGGTACCCCGCGATATTCGGTATTTTGATGATTTTAGCCACATTTTCCAATCGTATTGTCTGAAAATCCACACACGGTGTTACTTGTGAGTACTTTACACGCAGACATAGATTTGTCTTTATAGGTCCACAATATCGTATATCCCCCCATATATCGGCACCTTCCTATATTAGATATTTTAAAGATTTTAAAAGAATTTTTATTGGATTTTATTTTTTTGAAAATTTTCTAATTCGCTCCAAATGGTGGAGGGTATTCAAAGTTCGGCCCGGCCGAACTTACTGCTTTTTTACTAGTTTTATATACCTTCGGTCACTGTCCACCATATATGTATTATCAGCCCAAATTGTATAGTTTCTGTCATATTCAACCGAATTTTTCAGTGTGGTAAAACTCGGTCCAGCTCGGTCTATTGCTCAAATAAATATTTTGAATATAATTCTTATGGAAATCATGTAATGTATTATGCAGCAATATTATTTAGTGCCATAAACCTCCATCAAATTTGTTGAAAGTCGATTCAGAGTTGGATAAAGTTCCCAAATTGTGACTACGATACACATTCAAATAAGGTTCATGTTTGGTATGTTCTACTTCACACAAATTACCAATATAAACATTTTTTGTTACGGGAGCTGTACTGAATACGCATAGTGGAGTAGGGTATCATATAGTCGGCCTCGCCCGACTTTTCACCTTTCCTTGCTGGTTTAATTCTACGAAGACGTAGACCTGCACAGACAATTTTCTTTCAAGGCTGTAATAGACATTACGAACTTCAAACACCAAATTTTAAAGAATTCAGGTGAATAATGTCGCTAAAATCATCAAAATACCGAATATCGGGAAGGTACCGTTATATGAGGGCTATTCGCAGACGATTTTCTGTCGGAGGCTGTAGTATCGATTACGAACTTCAAATAACAAATATGAAACAATTCCGGTGAATAATGTCGCTTTAATCACCATCGTACCGAAAATAGGGAGATGCCATGGTAATGGTACTATTTATGGGGGCTATAACAAAACGGGGACCTACATGGCCCTTTTTCAATACCAAAAGTCCAACAGACAGAATATTCATTTGAGTAAAATTTTTTTAACCTACTTCATTTCGTTTGGAAGCTGGAGTAATTTTCACAGACGGACGGACATCGCTAAATCGACATAGAATTTTATGCTGATCAGGAATATATGTACTTTGTACGATCTAAAATGTAGATTTCGATGTGTCACAAACGGAATGACAAACTTAATATACCCTCCATACAATGGTGGAGAGTATAAAAAACAATAAGAATATATGTTTAAATTTGTAGAATAGTTAAAACATCTTAGCCACACCTTTAAATATAAGTTTTCCTTAAGGTTTTCCAATAATATTGCGTCAATGCAAAAATTTCAAATACAAGTCTAAAAATATTAAGCTATTTCGTTTTAAAACCCCAAATCCACAAAAACTATTTACCTACTTAAATTTTGCCAATTTTTTTGTGTTTGGCTATAAAGCAAACATTTGCTCAAGACTGAAAGATAAACAATTTTATAATTTATATTTATCATAAATTAACGATAATACACTGCTGCTGCTGCTTGCTTGCCGCGGGCATTCCAGAAAATAACTGGGACGAAAAATAAATAATATTACTCATACTCGACAATTTTCATCACCTACACCCCAAAAGTATGCTTCAATAATAAACAAATGTCAATGCTTCAATCAAAACGCACCAAGCAACCCACACACAACCAGATGTACATACATGTGTATGTATGTACATGTTTAAGTGTCACCTTAAATTTTACTGCAAATAACCCGAAGTTCGACTGTCCACATTAAAGTTCCTTGGCAATGGTGTATACACATGTATTGCAGCAAGTGTATGGCTGCGAGTGTGTGTGCCTGTCCCTGCATGTATATGTTTCGGGTTATTTTCTCATTTTCAGCAAACAGCTGGCAAAATAATAGTATCAAACCATAAAACGGCTGACTGGGCTGTTTTGACAAAAAACGAACGAGCGAAACACGCACCGACACACGCACACACATACCCCTCGTAAACCAGCCAGCCAGCCAGCAGCAAAGCATCGACTACGAAACAAATTAAAAGAGGAAACATACAAAAAGCGAACGTATAAAATACAAACAGACATGCACACACAAACTTTTATAAAACACGAAACGAAGGAATAGGGATAAAAAAGTCCTTCAATATCGACGATGACGAAAAATAACACAACAACAACAACAACAAAAACAAGCAGCAGAAAAGCTACAGCGAAGACAAAAAAAACTGAGAAAAACTAAACGAATTTCGATTTGAAACGAAGAGAACGAAGAAAACCAAAACATGGAAACAGGCATACGTACTCACATACTACACACACTGTGGTCCTATAGAAGTAACGAATAAACGAATAAAACGAACGAATAGAAATGAAGAAGGATAGGGAAAACAAAACAGGACATAAGGACATGTTGATTTTGGTGGGAACAGTTTTCGATTGTCATAGAAATGAGAGAAATTGAGAGAGAACGGGAGAAACACGAAAAGTCACAAGGGAGAGTTTTATTTTGGGAACAGTTATTTTCGTTTCTCTGTCGTTTACAAAGCACCATGGGAGAGAGAACAATGAGAGCCAAAAGTCTAGGGATGTAAGACCAGCATATACTAGCGCCAAATTTTATTACAGCGGCAAATTTTGAAACCAAAAGTTTTCGTTGAGCGAGAGAACACCTCATTTGAGTTATTTGTTGTTTTGCGAGAAAACAAAAGAGATTTTGGCTCTTCTCGGCTTTTCACTTGAGTTTCGGGTTTTCCCTGTCATTTAATATTTCATGACACTTTCGGAATTTCCCTTAACTTACATTATTTTAGTATTTTACCATAGTTCCTAGAATCAACAATCAACAAGCATTAAACATCATCGTCCATACAAAATAACAAGCATTTAATAAATGGGGAAAGTCCGATTTCCTTGTGAAATTCCCAGCTGTAATAAATTGTTATAAATTAAGGCGCAATATCCTTGAATGGGGAAATTTATTCAATAATTTGATGTACATTTTTTGTAGTAACTATTCGGAAAGTTTTGCAACAGGTTTTCCCAAGGTATGGGCCAAGTACATTAAAAGTGAGGTGTTTGAAAAGAGATTGTGATTGTCTTCAAAACGAAAAAGTTTGTCAATGACAATTTGTTGGGGCAAAACCCCAATAAATAATTATGATTCATTAAATAAGGATAGATTTTTAAGGAGGACATATCTGTGGGGTATATATGTCCTTTGCATGGACAGAGTTTATATTTTCATCGTAGATTAATTTTTTAATTTCAGCATAAGGAAATACAGCAGCTTATAAAGAAATTAAGGCAATATTGTTGTGAAAAATTATTAGTCTCCTGTTAAGTTCTCGAATTTCAAATTTATCTATTTCGAATTTATCTAGAAATTATTAATCCTCGGTTTCAAGGAAAATGTTTTCGATATTGAATCCAGCGCAAATATGACATAAAATATTATGATGTTTAAAATTGTGGGATTCAGGTTCAAATATTTGGCATTCTGTGGAGAAGGTATCAAAAAGACTGAACATAATTGAACATATTGTTATCGTCAAAATATAATTTATTTATCATCAAAATAATTTCAGTAAAAATATTGGCATGTGTGAATTCGGGGAATTCGAAAATAAACTTCCTAATTTATTCCACTAAAGACTATTAAAAATTGTATAATTTGTAAAGGGGGTATTGAGAAAACCCAGAGTAATATTTTTCATTTCTGCACTTAAACCTAAGATTTAACACGGTCGTAGTCTTTGTTCACATTATATGGCATTGGACATTTTTTAAAAATTTAAACGTCTGCTGAGAGTTACCATGAGTGCCCTGATTTACTCCATCTTTTACATTTTATGAGAGTAAATATACCCTCATATAAGAGGGTACATATATCATTTGATACGACCAAAATGTGCCTCATCGAAGTCTCTTTGGACCAAATCCGATTCAGGACATTTGAAGTCGATCTAGGGGCATCCGCCCGTCCGTCCGCCTGTCTCTCTGAACAATACGGCGTGAACGATTAGTCTCGAAGCGAGTATTATTATCAAACTTAGATCAAGTTCGATGATGGGTAATATCGACAAACTGCTTATGGTGCCTTTCCCACAGAAGTTCACAATTTTCATTGAAAACAATTGACTTCATGGTAAGAGAAATAATCCTCCAATTTTATTCAAACTTTGCAAATCCTAATACTTGTATCAGTGCTAGTTCAGGTACGAAAATGGACAATATCTGGTCGCTCCATCACTGCACAAAGGTTCGTCATTCTTGTATATCTCTTACACAATTTAAAATATGAAATCTTCATAGAATTTCTACCAATTCTATATATGAAAATAAGATAGGATGGACCACTCCTTCTGGTACCAATCCCACAACGGCTCAAACTTTTGAAAAAATATAATTTCATAAAATGAGAAATAAGCATCCCATACCTTGGCATATCCCAATATTTTGACCAACGCAAAATCCTCCTGGTATCTACCTCGTAAATAGGATGTGTAGTTTCAATTTGTATGGCAGGGAAAATAACTGTCTGCAAAGACTCTATTTTGCCAAATTTAATATAACCTCTATTTTATGGTGTGGGTTACAGAATATAGAGTGTATCGAATTTGTAATTCCGTTTGCGAAATTTGAAATATTCTTCGGACACTCCATAAGTTATATAAAATTATGATCGGGTGGAGGTCGTATTATTAAAAAGAGAACTTTAAAGTTTTGTTCACAGACATTGACATTTTTCATAGGATTTTTGATATTGAAAATTAAAGGTATAGGTATAACATCCATTTTATTGTACCTCTTAATCATTGGAATTTTAAAGGTCTAGGCTTAATTTTTAAACTAAATCGAGGGTAATCCAACATTTCAGTTTCTCAGAAGTTAATTAGACTTCATTAGGAAAAGCTGTGATCTGATATTTTCGGTATTCTCTTAAAAAAATGCAATGTAGATTATGACCTCATACAACAGAGTTCCAATTTTTATGTCATTCTGTTTGTAACTATTCGAAATAGTCATGTCAGACACAACAAAGTATACAGGGTATGATAAAAAAAAAACTGCAACAAAGTCAAACGTCACAAGCTTTACATTTTTTTTTAATTCTATTAAACGGAAGCAAAAAATGTCGAAAATAGCATCAAATTTTAGAATAAGTTTAGATTTGTTCGAATTGGTCACCCTTAGCATGAATTATGGCCTTCAAACGGCCAATGCAACCATCATATGCTGGCCGAATGTTTCTCTGCGGTATTTTGTCCCATTCCCGGCCAAGCGCTTGCTTCAGATGATCGACACTTTGGTATTTTTAGTGTCAAACTTGCTTTCCAAAATTCTCCAGACACAATAGTCCGGAGATTTTGGGGGCCATTGTGCTCTGGAAATGAAGCGGGGAACCTCATTTTTCAACCATTCTTGGGTGGCGCCTGCTGAGTGAGATGGTGCTGAGTCCTGTTGAAATTTCCAAGGTCTGCGGCCAAAATGTTTGCGTGCCCAAGGTTTTAATACACCCTCCAGAATATTTTCGCGATAATATACGGCATTTATTCTGATGCCACGGTCGATTAGTACGAGTACGACCCACACCATCACCATGGCCGGCGCTTGAGTTCTGGAGGCCAACCTCCGACTTCTTTGGCATGTAAACACGATAATTTTGTTTGTTTACAAACTGCTGGACAATGAATGTTTTCTCATCGGAGAAAACCAAATTTGGCAGTTCACCACTTTCAGCTAATCTTCTATGGCTATACTCCCAGCTCATTTTTCAATATTTGCCGAATGGAACGAGCCATTTTTCGGCCAATGCGACGCGGGTCTCGATCAGGTCGCTTCTTTACTTTTCGAACCATTTCTGCTGATGTTGTTGTTTCCCACTCTGTTCACTTTCTTGACGTCGGGCTACGCTACCAGTATCACGATACGAGACACAAACGATTTATTCACAATTAAATGCTGGAGTGACCTAAAGATAGCCACTTGAGGTTTTTCAGCCAAATATAAAGAAATTACACTATCAAGCTTGAATTCCATCACCAATAACTTTTTTTTCTGGAAAAATGCTTTTATACGCTTGTAAACAATATTGAGCTGTCACTGGAAATTTTAACCGCTGTCGGACGAGTGGCTTAGATATAACAGCAGTCTGGTTGCATTTTTTTCATCTAACCTAGTATAGCAAGTTGTAAAGAATCCCTGACTTGTTCTGTAAGTTATGACAGATAAAGGTATTTCAAATTGGTACCCTATCAATATAGGGTAAGGTAACAGGATGGGTTCGCAGATATATATCATCTTCATAACACATCTAGTTTTAGCAAAAAGGTCTGTATGTGGCAAATTTATAGAGAATAGGATGTTTATTTCGCTTTCTTTCAGCGTTTTGTTTTTCCGAATCTTGAATCCTATATGGGGAAGGTATCAGAAGAAATGGTGCGATATCTTCCATCTTTAAAACAGAAATTTTGTTGATGGAAATATTAAGAAATTATATTGATGGAAATACCAAGACTGAATAGAATCGGATATTCATTTTACGTTTTGTGAGCTTCATGGATATTTAAAATTTAGACGCTTTGTGGGGGAGGTACCAGAAGAAGTGGACCGATGTTTCCCATCTACACAGAATATCTTGTGTTAGTAGAAATAATGGGATGTTTGAAATATGTAGAGAACCGGATGCTTATTTCGGATCGTATAATCGTTTTGATAATTCAAATCGTTGACCCTTTGTAGGGAAGGTGCCAGAAGAAGTGGTCCGATCTCTACCATCAATATAACAGACCTTGTGTTTTGGTAGAAATATTGAGATGGGTTAAGTCTGAATGGAATCGGGTGTTAATTTCGCGTTTTTTAAGCTTTATGGGTATTCAAAATGTTGACCCTTCGTGGAGGAGATAATTAATGGAATGGGCCGATATTGTCTATTTTTGCACCTGACCTAGCATTGATGCAAATATTACGATTTTCAAAGTTGGAACAAATGGGATTATCGTTTCTCTATCGGTGCAGTAACATATTTTTTTGTTAAAAATTTCGAATTTTTGTGGGGGAGGAGTGCACCGATTTTGCCCATATCCGAACTCGATCTAAGTTTGACAATAATGTTACGAGTTTGTATCAAATCGGATGCTCCCTTCGAAAGTTATCGTGAGCACCAGCCAGCTAGATAGACAGGCGGACCATCCGGATATCGCTAGATCGACACCAAAAGTGCTGAAACAGATTTGGCCCAAAGAGACCTAGGGTCCTAACCCGTCATTTCAATGAGGAACATTGTGGCCGTATCAAATGATACTCTCTTTAGCCATATGGCTGAGGGTATAACAAGCTCTTCATAATTAGTCTACTGTTTAAATCGTTCATATCTAAAACATTTTCCATTGTTTAAATTTTTCTTCCCCAAAAAACATGGTCCATTTCGATTCATGCATTTCAGCCATAACAGCAGTAGCAGCGGCAGCAGCACATGTGAAACAATTTAATCCATTTAACTTTTCTATTCTATTTGCCATATTCGCTTTGTTAGTTTTTGGATGTTCCATTTATGTCGTGTTGCGTTTCCAGCCATTAATCATCTACAGATGACCACAAAACTAATTTTGTCGCCAAAACTCTTTGTTCTGCCTCCGCCTCAATTTCTAGGGAGGGGATTTACATCAATTTCAACGCCTGCAACATGAGGGGGGAGGGGGAGAAAAACAAAAATTGTATTTTCATTTTTCTCTTGGCCTTATTTTCATTTGCAATGTTTGGGAATGTTTTTTGTATGCACGAGTTGTGTGGGATGTTCATTGGAAAAACATAGAAATATATTGTACGCAAAGGAATGTGAGTAGAAATGTGTTTTTCTGTATAATGAGAAGCTTTCTAAGGACTTCTTTCTAAGTCAGAGTCTCTTTTACATTTTGATTTGTAATATTGGTATTGCTTTTCCAATATAACGAGTCCTTCTTGTCATCGGCCACAATTGGCCAGCCAATTCCCAGAGATTTTATTTCCAATAACAATAACGCAAAAAAACCTCAGCAATATATCTCCATAAGGCACCTCATTATCCTGTTCTCTGCAATAGCCAATATTATTATTTCAAATTTATCTTGCATTTCCACCAACACTTCACATTAATTGGCCATACATCTATCGATGGCGAATTAATGTTTACTCCAAGCACAATCACACCTTGTTATCCTCACACACACACACACTCGCATATATAGTCACATAAATAATTTATACTGGCCTGTAACACTTTCCCAAATCCCATTAACCTTGGCATAATGATGTACACTTGGCATAAATCACGTTTAATTCCGCCATCAACAATAAATAACGCGCCAGAATTGTCAATTTAATGCATTGATATTGAATTTTTAAGAGTGAATTTATATATTGATGGTTGTGATCTGTGTGCGGATGTTGGTTGGTGTGTGAGTGTTTTTTTTTTTTTTTTCTGGTGGCCATTAAAAAAATTGTTTACGCCTAAAAAACACATACATACAAATGAATAATATAATACCTGTAAACAAACTTACAAACGTGTGAAAAAGCAAATACATATTCAATTGCAATGATATGGACATAAACACACACACACACTTCTAAATGACCCAATAGGACAATTATTGGTAAATATAATAAGGACTCAATATATGATTACAATGAATTCCATTCGACCGGGCCTTATTGACGTCCTGTCTTTTTCGATATTGTGGTCCTCAGTCGTCCTGTGCTTTTGAGTTTGAGTCATCCTGGACTTTAAGTCATACTGGCCTTTCAGACGTCCGGGCCCTTCAAAAGTCATATCGTTCTAGTCGTCCCCACATTTCAGCCGTCCTGGCATTACAGTCGTCCTGACATTGTAGTCTTCATTTACTTTTAGTCGTCTTGGTCTTTTTGTCATCCTGTCATTTCAGTTGCCCTTTCCTTTCTGTCGCCTTTGTTTTTTAATAGTCTTTCAGTCGCCCGTCTTAGCATTTTAGTCGTTCTTTCAGTCATTGTGGCCTTTCAGTCATCCGGAACCTTCAGATGTTCTAGCGTTTTAGTCGTCCATACCTATCAGCCGTCCCAAACTTTCAGTTGTCCTTAGTCGTCCTGATTTTTCCGCCGTCTTGGCCTTTCAGTCGTCCTTACTCTCCAGTTGTTCCGGCCTTTTAACCGTCGCCCCGGCCTCTTAGTCATCTTGGACTCTAAGTCATTCTGGTCTTTCGATCGTCATTGTTTTTCAGTCGTTCCGTCTTTTTAGCAGTCCTGGCTTTTTAGTCATTCTGTAATTCTATGTAATGCTGACCCTTCAGTCGTCATGGTCTTTCGTCATCTTTACCGTTGCCCTGGCCTTTCAGCTATCATGGACTTTTACTCAAGCTGTCCTGGCCTTTCTGATGTTCAGATCTTTTCGTTATCCCTGGCTTTTCCATCGCCCTGACCTTTCGGTTAAGCTGACCTTTCAGTCTTCTTGACCGTTAAGGTGTCTAACCTTTTTTTCCGTACCCTTTTAACAATCCTGGATTTTCAGATGTCCTGGCATTTTGTCCGTTTGTCGTCTTCGCCCTTTAGTCGTCCTCGCCTTTAGTTGTATTTTTCCTGTTGACGATCTCGTCTTTTAGTCTCCCTGGTCCTTCAGAAGTCCTAGCCTTTCAATCCTTTTGGTCTTTCCGATCATCCTGGTCTTTTAGATGTCCTAGCATTTCAGTCGTCTTAGGGAATCATTCGTTCTGATATTTTAGTCGTCCTAGCCTTTTGTCCTTTTGTCGTCCTCGAAATTTAGTCGCCCTGGTCCTTAAGACGACCTGACCTTTCTGTTGTCCTGGGGATTCACTCATTCTGTCCTTTTAGTTGTCCTGGCCTTCCTGTCCTCCTGGTATTTCAGTCCTCCTGAACTTTTAGTCGTCCTTATCCTTCAGTCGTCTTCTCCTTACGGTCGTCCTGGTCCTTCAGGTGAGTGCGGACAAACCTTTATTTTTAAGCTCTTTTATAAAGACCCATTGTCCCTTCATCTTGATATACAGATAGTTTTCAGCTTATCACTAAAGGCTCTCTGGCTCTCCTGCTCTTCTAAGAAAAGACTCTCTGGTCCGGCCATAGAGAGACTACTTGGCTGGCCCATCAGCTTGTCTGTAGATCGACTGGATGCTCCGCCTTTGGAAACACCTCGGTCCGCTCTTAAGCTCGTCTGTAGTGATCCATGGCCCCAGTTCGTCTGTGAAGACTCCAAGCCCTTCCGCTCGTCTATGGAGATTCCCTGGACTTATTTGTGGAGACTTCTGGGAGAGTTTCTTTCCCCACAACTCGCCTATTGAATCTCTGGGTCTTAAGCTCGTCTTTGGAGACTCCATGGCGCCTAAGCCCATCAGTTCGTTTATGGAGGCCTCGTCGAGTATATACGTTCCATGGTCTTTTAGCTCCCTTATGCTGGATTTCTGACCCTTCAGGTAGTATATATCGATTCTCTGACCTTTCAGCTCGTCTATACCGACACTATGACCCGTCAGTCTCCTCTGGAGACTCCATTTTCCTTTCATCAATTCAGATTTCTAGCCTTCTATTCGCTCCCTCCATCTCCCCCTTTGGGCCTCCTTGCGTCCTCAGTTCGTGTAAGGTTCATCCCTATTTTCCGCTCGTCTTTATAAAGATTTAGACTTGTCTATATACACCCCATGGTGTATATAGACACTTTGAACTTTGGAGACTCCAACTCGCCATTGGGGACTCCGTGGCACCTTAGCTCGTTTATGGAGACTCCAGTGCTCTTTTACTCATCCATGGACAGTCCCTGTCTCTTAAGTTCGTCTATGAGGTCTTTTCTTCTTCTCGTCTATTTAAACCACATGTAGGTCCATGTCGCTTAGGAAGATCATCTATAATTTTAGTTCGCCCATGAATATTCTCATGTCCCTCATATCGTCTTTGTCGACTTTCTGCTACTGAAGCATGTCAATGGAGACTTTCTGGTCCTCCTCAATATAGAATTCCTGTCTTATCTCAACTAAGATGTCTTTCTGGACCTTCCTGTCCACTTTATAGACTCCATGGCCCATCATCTGACCCTTTGGCTCTTAGCCCTTACATAAAAAGTTTCTTTCTCAAAATCCCAATTTCCAACTGGGTCATCCTATAAATGCAATAGTGTTATCGCCTATGTATTAAGGTAAATACACATGTATTTGTGTGTGTGTATAATAACACCATAAATATGTATATAATGTGTTATTAATTGTGCCATTTGTAGCACTCACAAATTGTTTCATTTCATTGGGACTTCAGTGTATTCGATTCTATATATGAAGTACTTGCGCTAGTGGGATTTGTTCGCTTTGCGGAATTTGTTAACATGTTCTTTTTTTTGGGTTTGATTTTCGTTTTGGCAAAGGTGTGTTATTGAAATCCTATATTCAAAAGGACATACACATGAACGTGTATATGAATTTGGCTTGTGTTTTTTTTTTTTTTTCAGGTCATAAATTTCCCCGCTTATTGTGGCCTATGTGAATAGCGGCTCTATGGCCCAGCTCTCTGGTGAGCCATGATTCTAGATGTTTATTCGTTAATGAAAGTCAATGATCCTTAAGGAATTCATGAGTCATTATTTGTGTGCGAATGTGTATTGGCAACAATTTGATATGGGAAATTGTTATTTTATGGATGTTCAATGAAGCCTCAATAAGTGTAGTGTGAAATAAATCAGTGGAAGTTTATTTAATAAGATTAAATTTTGTATTGAAAAGCAATGAAATAAATTGTATATGTAGGAGAAAAAGATAGAAATAGATAGACAGACACATCTCAAGAACTGTTTGTAGGACCCAAATTTGATGAGGTGATGATGTGTTCAATACACTATGCAGTCAATGAAATTTGGAAAAAACTTAAAACTAATCTTCTTATATCACTTTTAACAAATATTGAAAATTGATGCCTTAAAGTCTAGTATTTTTAGACAATTTATATCAAATTTTTATTACTATACAGGGTGAGATAAAACAAGTAAAAAAGCAGTACGTTCTGACGGGCCGAACTTTGAACACCCTCCGCCGTTTGGAACGAATTAGCAAATTTTCAAAAAAAAAAAACCAATGAAGAAAGTCTTAAAGTCGGGCGGGGCCGACTTTATGATACCCTACACCACTAATTAAGTAGAGCTCCACATAACAATTAAAAGTTTTTATGGGAGAATTCAATCATACACGCTATGATTATAATTATAATTTAAAGTTCAAAAGATTAAATATGCAGAGCAAGCACCAATAATTTGAAATCGGGTAAAGATATATATGGGAGCTATATCCAAATCTGAACCGATCTTCACCAAATTTGACATACTAGCTTCTAGACTCAATTCGGTCGTAAGTGCCAAATTTCATCCAATTTGGACAAATATTAGACGTTTGGTGCACAATAAAAGGTAAATCGGACGAAGTTATATAAGGGAGCTATATCCAAATCTGAACCGATCTCGATAAAATTTAGCAAATGTATTTCTGAGCTGTATTTGATATATTTCCCCAAATATTGTTGTAGTGCATATTACGGCTGCGGTGGACAAATATAACAAATCGGATGAACAATATATATGGGAGCTATAGCTATATCTGAACCGATTTCGATCAAATTTGGCATACATATTTTCGGGCCTAATTTGGGTGTATATGCAAAATTCCATACTATTAGGGCTGATATTACACGTTTGGTGCACAATAAAAGGCAAATCGGACGAAGATATATATGGGAGCTATATCTAAATTTTGACCGATTATCTCCAATTTCAATAGGGTTCGTCCTTGGGCCAAACAAAAGATCTTTGCAAAATTTCATCTGGATCCGGCAATAAATGCGACCTGTACTTTGTTTACAAAAATACATGGACGGACGGACAGACGGACGGACAGACGGACGGACGGACGGACATGCATAAATCGACTCAGAATGTGATTCTATGCAGATCATCAAAAGGAACTATGGGTCTTTCTCGTTTCCTTCTGCCTGTTACAAACAAATGCACAAAGACATAATACCCTGACCACCTTGTGGTGTAGGGTATAATGAAATCCATTACAAATTCTTTCAAAATCTTAAAAATATCGAATATCATAAGGTGCCGATATCTTGGCGTGATATACAATATTGTAGACCTATACAGACAAATCTACGTCTGGGAGTAAAGTACTCACAATGAACTTTTTGTGTGGAATTTCAGACAATTCCAATGGAAAATATGGTTAAATTCATCAAAATACCGAATATCGGGGGTACCGTTATATGGGGGCTATACGATATCGTGGACCACTATAGACAATTATCTTGCAGGGAGCAAAATACCCAGAAGGAACCCCTAATGTGGAATTTCAGACAATTCCATTGACAAATGTGGGTAAAACCATCAAAATACCGAATAGCGGGCGGTACCGTTATATGGGGCGTATACGATATCGTGGACCTATATAGACAATTCTCTTTCAGGGGGTAAAGTGCTCACAAAGAACTCCTTGTGTAGAATTTCAGACAACTCTGTTGAAAATTGTGGCTAAAATCATCAAACTACCGAATATCGGGGTACCGCTATATGGGCGCTATACGATATCGTGGACCGATATAGTCCATCTTCGAACTTGGCCTGCCTGCAGACAAAAGACAGATCTGTGCAAAATGTTAGCTTCCTATCTTTATTCGTTTCGACTGTAGCGTGATTTCAACAGACGGACGGACTGGGCTAAATCGTCTTAGAATTTTACGCTGATCAAGAATATATATACTTTGTTGGGTCTAAAATGATTATTTCGATGAGTTACAAACGGAATTACAAACTTAATATACCCGCCATAAAATGTATGGTGAAGGGTATAAAAATTGCAACAAAGTCAAAACCCCATAATTTTTACATTTTTTTTTTAATTTTCTTGAATGACAGCAAAAAATGTCGGATATAACATCAAATTTTAGAATAAGTTTAGATTTGTTGGAATTGGCCACCGTTGGCATGAATTATGGCCTTCAAACGGCCAATGAAACCGTCACACGCTGCCCGAATGTTGCTCTGCGGTATTTTGGCCCATTCTCGGCAGAGCGCTTGCTTGAGGTGATCGAAACTTTTGTATTTTTTAGCTCCAACCTTGCCTTCCAAAATACTCCAGATTCAATAGTCCAACCGGTTGGTATCCGGAGATTTTGGTAGCCATTTTGCACTGGACATGAAGAGAGGAACCACATTTTGTAACCATTCTTGGTTGTTGGAATGTCCAAGGTCTGCGGCGATTATATTCGGCATTTATTCTGATGCCATGGTCGATTAATATGAGCGGAGAGTGACCATCGGCTGTTGTGGTGGCCCACACCATCACAATGGCCGGCGCTTAAGTTCTGGTGGCCAACCGAAGGTGCATATTTCCAGCTGACCTCTTTGGCTGTTATGGCGGCCCACACCATCAGCATGGCCGGCGCTTGAGTTCTGGTGGCCAACCAAAGGTGCACATTTTCAGCTGATCTCTTTGGCAAGTAAACACAATCATTTGATTTGTTTACAAACTGCTGGGCAACGAATGGAGAAAACCAAATTCGTTAGCTCACCACTTTCGGCCAAGCGAATCAAATCTTTAGCTCTTTTGAGTCTATTTTCTTCCTGTTGCGATATAAGTTCCTACACTTTTTCGAATTTCAATGGCTTAACCCCGAGCTCATTTTTCAATATTTGCCGAATGGAATATTGCGATATGTTCTGCTCACGAGTCGCTTCTTTATTTTTCAAACCATTTCCACTGATATTGCTGTTTTCTTCCGTCCACTTCTTTGACGTCAGGCTACGAGCGATGGTACGAGACACAAAAGATTTATTGGCATTTAAATGCTGGAGTGCTCTAACGATCGCCACTTGTGGTTTTCCAGCCAAATATAAAGAAATCACACTATCACGCTTGAATTCCATTACGAATAACTTTTTTCTAGAAAATTCTCACCAAAATGCTTTTGTACGCTTGTAAACAATATAATGATCTGTCGCTGGAATAATTTTAACAGCTGTCGGACCAGTGGCTTAGAAATGACAGCAGGTTGAAGTTGTTTGCAGTTTTTTCATATCACCCTGTATTAGTTAGGTATGTATATTATCGTACCTGTAGTAGCTTCTAAAACCAATACCTTTTAAAATTTGTCATTAGTACAATATCTATGTAAGTACCTATGCATCATTAGCATCAACAAGTACTCACAGGATTCTAAAACTAATAAAAAATTAAATCACTTCCTAAAAATTCCCCTAGCGATTTATGTATATGTATGTATGCTACAGCTATCAAATTCAATTGATTTTTCCCTGATCGCATGACTTGTATTTAATTAACATTACCAGGCTCAAATCTACCTCCATACATACTCATTGTAAAGTGACACAAAAGCACCTAACATTGTTTATCTACCGTAATTTTTGACAACAATTTTCCATGCGTAATTTAATATAAATAAAAACATAAATTCAATAATAAAGATTACAACACACATACACATAGAACAATCAAAATGATAAAATGAACAATAAACAACAACAATAATAAAAATAAATTTAGCTGCAGAACAATGACAACAAATGACAGTAAAACCACCAAATATTATTATTTTACAATGTCACACACGCACACGCTGAGATTAAAATCTCCAACCAATCGACCTTAAATATTAAATCACTTGTCAATGTTTTGTTTTTTTTTTTTCAAATACCTAACCGAAATAAGGGCAATAATGTCAAAAATGACAAACTTACATACGGAGGGGTATTTACGCAAAATTAAAAAAAAAAACAGATAAGAGAATTCATTTTTAACGGCTGTTGCTTTCAAATGGCTGAGATAAAAAGTAATAAAAAATAAATAGCATGCGATATATTTTTATTGACATGAAAAAAGTCGAGATAACACTACGACTCCTAAAGGTATGCTTTGAAATTAAAAAGTTCAAGTGATATGAGTTTATGGCAAAGCTATTGAATCTTAAACTTTTTAGTAAGATAAGTGTATTAATGCTATCATTTTATGATTAAATACATAACAAAGGTTCTCCTTCCTCTTGATAGTATAGTTTAAAAATTATACCTTTTTATACCCTACAGCACTATGGTTGATTGGGCCAAAAATTGTGTTACACCTCATATGCACTTGGTCCCCGACATAGGAGACCATATATGGATCTTCCTATTTCGAGCTGAGTCAATCTATCTATGTATGTCAGTCCGCCTGACCGTCTGTCTGTGTTAATTTGTAATCGCACTACAGGTCGCAATTATGACCCAATCCTCACGAAATTAAAAATGGAGGTGGGGTTTGGGTCAGAGTAGAAGCCTTTTGTTTTTGGAAATGATTTAAAACAAAAACGAACAAAAACAGAAAAATTTCCTGGTTTTGCAGCTGCTCTACAGGTCGCAATTATAGACCAATCGGAATTTAGCATGGAACGGAATTAAGCAAAAGCATAATATTTTGTTTGGCCATCGGATAATATACAGCGGGAAAAATAGACCATAACTTTTATTTAAAAAATAAGAAAATGTCCACTAATTTGTAATTGCGCTACAGGTCGCAATTATGGCCCGATCCTCACGAAATTGAAAATGGAGGCGGGGTTTGGGTCAGAATAGAAGCCTATTGTTTTTGGAAATGATTTAAAAAAAAAAAAAAAAAACGACCAAAAACAGAAAAATTTCCTGGTTTTGCAGCTGCTCTACAGGTCGCAATTATAGACCAATCGGAATTTAGCATGGAACGGAATTAAGCAAAAGCATAATATTTTGTTTGGCCATCGGATAATATACAGCGGGAAAAATAGACCATAACTTTTATTTAAAAAATAAGAAAATGTCCACTAATTTGTAATTGCGCTACAGGTCGCAATTATGGCCCGATCCTCACGAAATTGAAAATGGAGGCGGGGTTTGGGTCAGAATAGAAGCCTATTGTTTTTGGAAATGATTTAAAAAAAAAAAAAAACGACCAAAAACAGAAAAATTTCCTGGTTTTGCAGCTGCTCTACAGGTCGCAATTATAGACCAATCGGAATATAGCATGGAACTAGAGTTTGAGACTGGGCAAAAGGATAGTATTTTGTTTGGCCATCGAATAATATACAGCGGGTAAAATAGACCATAACTTTTATTTAAAAAATAAGAAAATGTCCACTAAACCGCGAATATTTTTTTAACCCGGCCAAATAACAAAAACATTAAAGGTTCACTTCTGACCATTACAGTGATGCTGATAGCCAAGATGTCGGATATATATATAGCAAAATAGGTACAATAAATATATAAAGGAATATATCTTAGTCATTCTGCTTATATGTCAGGAACGGCTGGACTAACTTTTACAATTTGCATCATTTCGAAATGGTCTCCTGCGAGAAAAGGATAAATTTATTTTCAAATCTTTTATCGCATTCATATGCCTGTTCATATATTGATAGAAATATTGGGATATGCCAAATTTGAAAATGATTGAATGTTCATTTCGCGTTTTATGAGATTCGTGGTTGTTCGAAATGTGGACCCTTTAAAGTGAGATATCCCAGAAGGACCGGATTGATATCTATCATCTTCACGCCAGCTCTTATGCTAGTAAAAATATTAAGATGTGTGAAATTTGAAGAGAATTGTTTGCTAATTTTGTGCGCGTTTTGTTATTCAAAATGTTGATCCCTTTTTGGGGGAGGTACCAGATGGGTTAGACCGATAGATCTCATCTTCACATCAAATGGGTTGTGTGGAGTTTAAAGCGAATCGGATGATATGGACGGCTTGTTATATAAAATGTTGATTCCTTTGTGTGTGAGGTACCGGAAGGAGTGTAAATATCTCATCCCCATACTTTCTACAAGAGTTATCGTGCGCACCAGCCAGATAGACAGACGGACGGACCTGACGACTTGACTCCAAAAGTTCCGAAATGTATTTTGCCCAAAAAACTTGGGTATAAAGCCGTTATTCCGATGAGGCACGCCTTGGCCGTATCAAATGATTTATACTCTATGTAGCCATATGGCTGAGGGTAAGCGATATGGTGAAAATTATTTTCAATTTGATTATGCAGCTCCAAGCGAAAGATCCAATCGGCTATCGCAATTTGAAAGATTTCTTGTGTCAGCAATCTATTTTCAAGTTCAGCACCATATCGGTTATTTAGGACACATAGAATACATCTGAAAATTCTTAATATCAAGCTAAATTTACTATTTTTACGAACCAGGGGCTGGATTCTTGTTCTATGAAAAAATGAAATGAAAAATATTTTCTCTAAAAAAAATTTCGTTCGACATTTCTTTCCTTACAATTGTTTTCATTTACATTTTCATAGAACTAGAATTGAGGCCCAGAAGGAGTGAGCCGTCTTGAAAATATGGCATGGCTAGATGGAATCCAACTATCCTGAATCGAATCTCGCACAAATATCAAAGGCGTATAACACCATAACATCAATGACGATCTATCAATGATGTAGGATCTATCAATTGAAAAAGGCGTTAATTTCTGCCTAGCCGACCTTCTTATACCTTCCATCATCGGAAATTAAAAAAAAGAAAAAATGTCCAAATGCATCAGTCCAACTTGTTCTATAAGACATTCCAAATACAGTCGGTCGATACCAAATACTATCGTCTGTGACATGCTTAAGTGTTCCCTACGCCATTTTTGGACTTTTTGAGACATGGACTTAGTAGTCATCCATGGATTCTCGGTATGGTATTTCTGAATTATTGATATGTCCTAGACGCAAATTTTGGGAAAGTTTTGGAATATTGTTTTAAAAACTAAAAAAAAAATATATATAAAAAAATCAAGCAACAAATCAAAATTATTAAATTATTTCTAAATGAGGACGTGAACCTGCATAAGGAATTTTTTGTCATAGGCTGTTGTACCTCCGACTCCGAGCTTCAAATGCGAAATTTGAAAATTAACAAGTTAAAAAGCAGTAAGTTCGGCCGGGCCGAACTTTGAATACCCTCCACCATTTGGAACGAATTTGGAAATTTTCAAAAAATAAAGTCCATAAAAAATTGTGTTAAAGTTTTAAAAATACCGAATATAGCCGTTATATTGGGGTCTATACAACGTGGACCTACATAGGCCTTGTTTGTCATAAGCCATTACCATATTGAAATTCAAAACTTGCAATAAATGGTGAATAATGTAGCTAAAATCATCAGAATATCGTACATAGGGAGGTTCCGTTATATCGGAGCTGTGCGAAGACCTGGATCAGTATAGACAATTTTCTATCACAGGCTATAGCATCCATTACGAACGTCAAATACGAAATCTCAAAAAATTTCGGTGGGTATTGTACCTACCAAATATAGGGAGGTACTGATATATGGGGCCTATACGAAGACCTGTACCTGCATAGACAATTTTCTGGCACAGACTGTAGTTTAGATTACGAACTCTAAATACGTAATTCGGAACAATTCCGTTAAATAATGACGCTAAAATCGTCGAAATACCGAATATAAGGAGGTACCGTTATATGGGGGCTATACGAAGACGTGGACCTGCAAAGACAATTTTCTGTCATACGCTGTATTATTCATTTCGAACTTCAAATGCCAAAGTTGAAACAATTCCGGTGAATAATGTCGCTAAAATCATCAAAATACCGAATATCGGGAGGTACTTATATATGGGGGCTATATGAAAACGTGGATCTACATGGCCCATTTACGAACTTAACCTGCCTACTGGAAAAATAAACATGTGTGCATAATTTTAGCCATCTATCTCAATTCATTCGAAAGATAGCGTGATTACAACAGACAGACGGACAGACAGACAGACGGTCAGACAGACAGACGGACATCGCTTAATCGACTTAGAATTTTACGCTGATCAAGAATATATATACTTTGTTGGGTCTGACATGAGTATTTCGAGGAGTTACAAACGGAATGACAAAGTTAATATACCCTCCATTGCATGGTGGAGAGTATAAAAATTCGAAATGACGACGTGAACCTGCATGAGGAATTTTTTGTCATAGGCTATAGTACAGACTCCAACCTTCAAATGCGAAATTTGAAACTATTCCGCTTAATAACGTGGCCAACATCATCAAAATACCGAATAAAGGGAGCTGGAGTTATATGTAGACTATACGAAGATGTGGACGTGCATCACGTCATGTCGTCAATATCAAGAAAATGCCGAATATTTGTAAGTACCGTTATATGGGGGCTATACCAAAAAAGGAAAGCCGACATGGCCCAGTTACGAACTTAGCTTAACTACTGACAAAATACACATATGTGCAAAAGTTTAGTTTTCTGCCTCAATTCGTTGCAAAGATATCGTGATTACAGCAGACAAACGGATATCGCCAAATGGACTTAGAATTTTACGCCGACAGGATATCGCCAAATCGACCTAGAATTTTACACCGTCAATACTCATTTCGAGGAATGACAAGTTAATATACCCTACATAGTATGGTGGAGAAGACGGACAACTTTGATAGATCGACTATTCTCGTGAAGACATTATGATCGGCATACTACATGGTGGATCAATATTTCATGGTCTTACAAAATGCTGGGTCAATATGAACTCAAACTCTCCCCATAGTGGTATAGAGTAAAAATAATACCAAACATATAATATTTTTTCAATCTCAAATACCTAGGCTCAAAATCTCCAACTATTTCACAAATTTCCTTTGAATTCCATTTTCCTTTTTGCCAATAATATTTACACAAAAAATTACATTTGAATTACCAGGTTTCTATGGCTTTAAACAAATTTTCTTATTGGCACCTGTAAATCCCCCAGCAAAAAATAACTTGGAATATTTCTTTGTGTTTGTTTACAGTTTAGCATAATATCATCAACAGTCTGCCCAACACACAGACACAATCACACACACACACACATACTCGAACAAACCTTTGCTACGACCCTAAATCACCTAAGGTCCTGCCTGGATATTTGCATTTGCATTTCAATTCGAAGTGTGGTATTTAAGGATTGTTATATTCACAAATATTCACAAAACAAATCACAGTCAAAGCACTTTACGGGATATAACCCTCTCCCTGTCTCTGATGGCTGTGCTATCCATCCTCCTTCTCTTTGTCTTCTTCCGACCAAAGAAAAGCATTTATGGCTTATGAATTTCAAGTAAAACTCTGCTACAACAAGGGAAATTCCATAAACGAAGATACTTCTTTGGCGTCTTCTTTAGTTTTTGCTTCGTGGCAAATGCATTTTGAATGTGTGCTACGCTTGTCGTGTATGTATGTCTATCTCTACTACCATGTTGTATGTATGTGTGTGTGTGCATTGCCTATTCAAGTGTTTGAATTTCTATTCTTCTATGAAAATATTCTAAAATCTTCTCTTTACATTCTTCATTCATACACAAACACAGACACCGGGACACCGACACACACCCAAGTGGAAGCAAACACAATTACAGAAAAAACACCCGAAACGATTTCATATTCCTACCCCCGCTATATCCTTCCATCATTCATCCCGCAATCCACATTGTAGGTCTGCCAGTATGTATTGGTATTTTGCATAAATTTATGCTTATTGAATTTATAGATTTTCTTCCGATTCGGTATTATTTTTCATGATTTCATGGGTTTGTCTGCCGATGAAAGTTCGAAGTGTGGATGTATGTGTGTGTGCGAGCGTGTGTATTTCATACAAATACCATGCAAAATATTTGAGCTGTTTGGAAACCAACGAGGGTTGGTTGGGTGATTGGAAATGATAAGAAATTGGTGAGGATTGTGGTCTTGAAAGACTTTTTCCCCAAATGTCAGTGATCATCGTAATATGTGACCAGAAATTGTGATTCGAATAATTTACAGACAGTGAATATTCTGAAAAAGTACTATTTTACCACTCATTTTTTAAAAATAGAGTTTTAAGAAAAAAAATTTCCTACTAGCAAATGCCCGCTTCTTCGTCAGCGAAGAGACCACTTTAAAACTTTGGATTCGTTCCAATAGTTCATGCCAGTTTTTTTTGGAGCTTATAATGCACAATTTCATCATCACCATCATATCGTACTAAATTTTCAGACTTTACAATTTTAATACAAATTTTTCTTTTTCGGAAAGAATAATAGAAAACGTTCGCCTTTAACACCGAGAAGTCTAAACAAATCTTTCATTTTAAAGTTTACCGAGGATGATATTAGCAGAAATAGAACCACATGCAATTTTCCTGTCCAGGCTATTTCAACGTCTTCATATGCAAGCCCTAGATATCCACAATGACTCAAACTCAAATTTTGGATTCCCGCCCCATCCCTTCACCCAATAGCAAATTTAGTAACATTTGGTACGCATATCCAAAACAATCTACATCTCTCCATACTAGACACCAACAGTGATTTAAAATTAGTACTATTTACTACTTTATTTCCAAAACCACCTACATATCTCAATACCAGACCTCAATATAAAATTTCAGGATTCCAGCTCTATATTTTCACTCTATACTCTAATTAATACAACTTAGTACTTTTTGTATAAATTTAGTAATAATTTCCAAAACCTCTTTCATATCTAAATTCCAGATACCAAGGATTCCAGATATCAGGATTTCATTCTCTCAAATACACAACAGTGACATCAATATTAAATTTCAAGATTTCAGATATATTCCTTCACCTAACACCAAATTTAATACTATTTGGTACTTTTCGTACAATAATATTACATATTTCCAATTCATCTACTGATATCAATTCCAGATAGCAAGGAGACCACAATATCAAATTTTGGGATTCCAATGCTAAATGTAGTACCATTTAGCACTTTTCGTAGAAATATAGAATGCATTTTCAAAACAACCTCCATATCTTAATTCAACATAGCACCAGAGACCTCAACATCAAATTTAAGGATTCTAGTCCTATTTCTTCACCCAATACCAAATTTAGTACTTTTCGTACAATTATGGGACACATTTTCAAATCAACACCAAATCTAAATTCCAGATACCAACCGAGACCTCAATAATGAATTTTGAAATAATAGCTCTACTATACCTTCACTTAAATACCCAATGTAGTACCACTTTGTACTTTAGTACAATTATACATACATTCCCAAAACCACCTCTTTATCTCAATTCCAAATACCAAGAGAGACCTCAACATCAAATTTTGGGATTCCAGCTCTATCCCTTCGCCCAATACCCAATTTAGTACCACTTAGTACTTTTCGTACGATTTTAGTACACATTTTTAAAATTACTTCCATGTCTTAGTTTGAGGATTCCACCAATATCCCTTCACTCAATACCAAATTTAGTACAATTTAGTACTTTTCCGGTAAAAAAGAACGCATTTTCAAAACCACCGTGAAATTTCAAAAACAGATACCATCGATAATATAGATATCATATTTCAGAATTTTACCTTTCACCCAATACCAAATATGGTTCAGTACTTTCCGTTAAAATTTTGTACACCTTTCCGAAACCACCTCCATGAACAGCCACCCTAATACCAAATTTCAAATTGCAGGCACTATCTTATCACCCAACACCAAAATGTACCAAATATAGTACCATTTAGTTCTTCAATTATAGTACTATTTAGTACTTTCCGTGCACTTGTAGCTCACATTTGCAATCCAATTCTTAGTCGCAAACCTACCACCAACAGGACCCCCAATAAAATTCCAGCTTCATCCGTTCACCCTAAGCCAAATTGTGCCAAATTGAGTACCATTTAGTACAATTCGCACTTTTAGTACACATTTCCAAAATCACGTTCAGATACCAAACATTAACTCCGATAGCGTACTTCAAATTTCAGAATTTTATCTCTGTCGTTTTTCCCAACTGTAAATACCTCTATATGTCCAGGCTACTCATGAACAATGACCCTGATACTAAATTTCAGATTTTAAGCACCATATGTTCACCCAATACGGAAATATACCAAATATAGTACTCTTTAGTACTTTTCCCGCACTTGTAGTACATATTTCCGAAAACCACCTCCTTATCACAACCCTACCTCTAGTGGGGAGGCCAATACAAAACAATCAAAGTTTTAGCCCCTCCGTTTACCTGAAACCAAATGGTCCAAATTTAGTAACATTAAGTACAGTTCCTACCAAAAAAGGACGCATTCGAAAATCACCTTTAAATATCTAACTTGATTCTCAACCAAATGTCAAGATTTTAGGTCTATCCGTTCACCTAATTTCAAATAGTACCAATTTAGAAGTTATATACCATTTTAGAACTTTTCATAATCTTAGAATTTTCAAAAACCCTTTGGAGCATCTATCCTGCACTTTATTAGTGACTCTCGTTCAAAATTCAGAATCCTAGCTCACTCCGTAAAGTATTCAATTCTTAGTACATTTTAGTACCATTTGTATTCTATTAGTACGAATTTCCAAGTACTATTATTATCCGTTTTAGCAGAAACGCAGCCCTATCACACGCCTACGCACCAAGGCTAAATTTCAAGATTCTAGCTTCAGTCGTTTCATCTGCGTGTTGATTCTCGATCAGTCAGTCAGATCGTTCGCTACTCTTTTTTATATGCAACCTATATAGTAATAAGCCTGAAGGTATAAAGACTGCAGTACATTTAAATATTTCAACGTAATCTTGTAAGCTACTTAGTTTTAATATTGAAACCCATCAATATTCACCACAATATTGTGGGCATAACGAATATTTCGAAGTGTTACAAAAAAAAAAATAAATAAAAAAATAAATAATTTTATCTTCATCTTAAAAAAACGGTTCAATTTCAAAATTCCCCACAATTTCCATACCTCTTCCACATCAAACAAACAATCTATCCATAAATATTTTTTTTATATGTATGTATATATTCCATTTCATTTTTTAACTGAACACTTACACATACACAAATATTATTCTGTCCGATTATTTGCTGGTGCGATTGTTAGTGAGTTTAGTGCAGCCACAAATATTATTATTTTGCCTTAAATGTATTTTCTGGAGCCTTACACAATGATATCTTTCAGAGCATTCAAAGCCACTGTTGGTATTTTTCTATCGTTGTTCGAATTCCCCTTTCGCCGCACTCCTCCCTCTCTCCTCCTCACCCACCAACCGTCATCATTGTGGAAGATTATTCAATAGACAAATTATGAGTCATAAACACTCGCTGTGAGGCTTTGGCTCTATAGATTTCCTGTTTTTTCCAATTCGGGGGAAAAAAACATTTTCAGAAAATACTGCAACCAACAGACAATATTTATTGTTGAAAAAATTCGAATCTCCAAAAAAGAAACCGAAAATGGAAGACCCACCATCACGTTATTGAGAAGGGGAGGGAGGGACAAAAATACATTTAAAAGTTATTTGTTTGTATTAAAAATAGATTTTCTGATTTATGGCTTGGAAGAACTGAAGATATTGTTAAAGGATAACATATTCAATGCTGGTACGTTCCTCTTTTTCCTTAATGTAATGGTTTTAGCCGATTTTGTGGGGAATTTATTATTCTCGATGTTAATTTAATTTGTCGGGGAGTGATGGTAATTGAAATTGTATTTCGTGGGCGAATTGGGGAGCCATTAAAGGTGAAAGGAATGTTTTTCAGTGACTCCTTTATTAACTGACGATTGGTGTGCTGTTGGGCCTTACAAAATATCCCTTTAAGACACCTACTATGGGGGATAAGTGCTATCACCGCTGGTAGATAAAATTATCCACCTTTGAGGATAAAATCCTGGTTGGCGAAAATCCGGGTTGGTGGATAATATTACCTATGCTGGTGGATACAATTCTCTACGTTGGTGGATAAAATAATTGGATAAAAAAATTATGGATAAAATCCACTCTGGTGCAAGAAATCCAGGTTGATGGAAAAAACCTAACCCAAAAAATCCGTCCGTCCGTCCATGTATCCTTGTGAACAAAATTCAGGTTGCATTTATTATCCGATTGAGATGAAATTTTCCAAACAATATTTGTTGGCAAAGGACGAACCCTATTGAAATTGGTGATAATCGGATCAGATTTAGATAGATAGAGAACTATCTATATCTTCAACTGATTTCGAGTTAATTGTGCACCAAATGGCCAATATCAGTCCAAATAAACTATTATATCCGAAAAAAATCAGACTAGAAGCAAGTACATTAAATTCGGAGAAAATCGGTTCTATAGCTTCCATATATATGTTTTATCCGATTTGGTATTTAAGTCCCTCACATTCGTAATATACATTCTACAACAAAGATCTTTGGTACCGGACATCAGATGTTGCACGAAAGTATCAAATTATGTGAAGATCGGTTCACATTTGGATACAGCTCCCATACATATCCTCAACCGATTTCGGGTTAATTGTGCACTAAATGGCCAATATCAGACCAAATAACCTAAATTTTTGGCATATCTGACCGGATTCAGACTAGAAGCAAGTACATTTAATTCGGAGAAAATAGGTTCAGATATAGCAATATCTGCCATATAAATGATTCATCCGATTTGGTGTTTAAGTCCCTCAAATTCATTATATGCATTGGAAAACAAACAGGATATTTTATATAGAGTTCGGAAATACTTCTGCATAAAACTTCCAGAAGGTCAGTTAAGATTTGGTTATTGGTCTCATATATATCTTCAAACGATTTCAGGTTAATTGTGCACCAAATGGCTAATATCTGTCCAAAAGTCTTGAATTCTGGAACTTCCGACCGAATTCAGTCTAGAAGAAAGTACATCGAATTCGGAGAAAATCGGTTCAGATATAACTAAAGCTCCCACATTTATGTTTCATCCGATTTGGCGCTTAAGTCTCTCACATTCGTGATACGAATTCGACAACAGTGATATTTGGTACCAGATATAGAAATCGGAAATACCTTTGCTAAATTTTATCGAGAATGGCTTAGATTTGGATATAGCTCTTATATATCCTTAATCCGATTTCAGATTTATTGTGCAAATAATGGATAATGAAGTGAATTTCGGAACGTACGTTTCTATTTTGTGGCAACTCGGCTCCGATATATATTTTTATACCCTCCACCACAATATGGAGGGTATATTAAGTTTGTCATTATAACACCTCGAAATATACATTTTATACCCCACAAAGTATCAATATTCTTGAACAGCATAAAATTCTATGTCAAATTAGCGATATCCGCCCGTCTGTGGATATCACTCTAGCTTCCGAACGAATTGAAGTAGATTGATAAAATTTTACACAAATGTATATTATGTCTGCAGGACTTAAAAATGGGCCACGTAGGTCCACGTCTTCGTATAGCCCCCATATAACGGTACCTCCCAATATTCGGTATTTTGATGATTTCACCCACAATATTTATCGGATTTTTTTTTAATTTGGTATTTGATGTTCGCAATGGATGCTACAGCCTAAGACAGAACATTGTCTGTGCAGGTACACGTCTTCGTATAGCCGCCATATAAAGGTACTCCCGATATTCGGTATATTGATGATTTTAGCGGCATTATTCACCGGAATTGTTTCAAATTTGGTATTTGAAGTTCGTAATTTATACTAAAGCTTAAGACAGAAAATTGTCTATGCAGGTCTACGTCTAATTTTGATGACGGTACGGTACCATCTTAAATTCGGTATTTTTATGATTTATTTATCGGAATAGAAAACGGCATATGCAGGTCCACGTCATCCTATAGAGCCAATATAACAGTAATTCCCTAACTATTAGGTATTTTTATGATTTTTTAACAGTATTTTGTAAATTTCCAAATTGTTTCCAAATGGTGAACGTTATTTAAAGTTCTGCCGGTTGCTGCTTTTTTATTTGCTAAAAATTTAGAATATCCATAACTTTAGGAACATTTGTCCTGGCTAAATATTACGGAGAAACTACAATCCAATCCTTCAAAAATATTCAGAATTTCAAAAGAGTGAGTCCTTGGAAATTATTAAAAAAACATCCACACCTTGTGGACGTTTTTTCCGAAAAGTCCTTCAAATATATTTTTAAAAATCCACGATTGTTGGTCCTTCCAAATAATTCTCTGAAAAAGCATTGTGGATTGTAGTTTCTTCCTTCAAAAATATTCCGAACTTTATGTTAGCGAGTCTCTTAAAATTATTTCAAAAACAAGAAAGCAAAGGCTATAGTCGTGCGGGGCCGACTATGTTATACCCTACAACACTACAATATGTTAGAAGCTCCCTTATGTCCAAATCCATATTGCAAGATTTCGTTTTTGAAATTAGGATTTTGACAAGGGATATTTGCCCAACATTTATTCACTCCGTCGGGCTGTTAGTTGTTGTAGTCCACTTTACAGATAAATACAATCCAATGGCTATCCAAAATGCTAGAATTCTTCCCTGTCCTTAACTCTCTTCACAGGCGTGTCGATTGGCTTCAATTGTGTGATCGGAAAAACATTTCTGTTTTTGGTTACTTTGAACCCCTAAATATTTTGCAATCATCTCCAAAAGCAAGAAGCCCCTCTGTATCTCCAAATTTAGACCCATCTATATGATTTGCTTATCTACAATATTTGGCTCTATTCGTCAACGAAATCAGCATAAAAAAGCCAGAAGTTCGCCTTTTGTGTATTTCAGAAGATATCGCCTTGGCTTGGTTTCTATTTATGACCTTTATAACGGCTGCAAAATGAGAAACATTTTTAGTTGTTGGTCCATTTCAACCCCTAAATATATTGAGGACATCTTGGAAAACAATAGGCCTAGCACTTCTGAGCCTAACCCTACCCTCGTGAAAATGTTCGTGAGGATCGGATGATAATTGCAAATCAGTATATAATAATAACCCCAACCTGTGTTGTAAGCTGAAAAAATATTACAAAATATACTCTTCAATATTATAAGTCAAATTAAAAAAAAATCGTATGCGATAAAAAATATGAAATATGAAAAAATGTCACAAAATACTACAAAATCTATATTAACACCATTATTGGCATCTTTTTACGCGATTTTTTATACTTATTTCTTTTATGCCAAGAGGGCATTCTGAATTGACAAAATTTGTCAAAATCGGTCCAGCTATTCTTGAAATATAAGCATTCTAACTAACATCCCCTTCCTTTGTATATGCACATTGTATATATTTCGCTATATATAACCGATATATTTACTATTGGAATCTACGTAACGGTCAGAATTGACCTGTTCGTCTATTTGTGATTTCGCCGGGATTAAAAATATTCGTGGTTTAATGGAAAATTTGACTTTTATTTAATACAAAAGTTGTGGCCTATTTCCCCACTAAATATTACCCGATGACCATCAAAATTGGAAGGCTTCTGCTCAGCCCTAAGCTCTAGCCCCATGCTAACTTCCGCTCTGATTGGTCTATAATTGCGACCTGTAGAGCAACTGAAAAATCAGGATTTTTTCCGTTTTTGGACCATTTCAACCCCTAAATATCATGCAATTATCTCCAAAATAAATAGTTTTCTATTCTGACCCTAGCCCCACCTCCATTCTAAATATCGTGAAGATTGGACCATAATTGCGACCTGTAGAGTGATTACAAATTAACATGGACAGACGGACATATATAGCTAGATCGACTCAGCTCGGCGATCTAGGAAGATCCATATATACCTTCCTATGTGGATACCAATATTTCGTGGTGTTACATAATTTTTGGCCCAATCAAACTTATAATACCCCCAACACATAGTGTTGTAGGGTATAACAATCACAGCCGGTGGACATTATTTTTGTTTTCCTAAAATACATTAAGAATGTAAAATCCGCTGGTCCCCTTAAATCATATTTTAAAAATCCATCGAAATTATTCTTAAAATATCGCTGATTCCAAGCCTCTCGGTCCTTTAAAATATTCAGAATTTAGGATAATTGCTCCTGATAAAATCCTTTTAAATTTTCTTATCAATTGTTGGGCCATTGACCCTTAAAAAAGCTGAATTTATTGTCCGTTGGTCCTTTTAATTAATTTTTAAAAATCAACTGGTAGACTCTTCTCCTTGCAGATTTCCATTAAAATCCCAGAAATGACTGGTAGTGCTTGAAAAATAATATTTAAAGAATTTATGATCGGTGGAACATGGGTCCTTGAAAATTTGTTTTTAAAAATTCATTATTGTTGGATCCTTGAAAAAAATTTCATTAAAAATCCATAATCACTGGGTCCTTAAAAATATCCATAAATGCATTTTAGTCCTTGCAATGTTAGTCCTTGAAAAATATATTTCGAATTTTCTCTCCTTTGGTCCTTGCACGATAATTCATCTGTTTGCCATAGCATTTACAACATCAAAGAAAACTTACTCACACATGTCCATCCTACAGCTAGATGTAATAATATTTTGAAATATCTAACCATAACCACAACAAATCGGATACTATTGAATTGAATTCCGAGAAAAGTTCTCCCAACTTTACCATTCTAATCAGATTACCAATTAAATGTTGAATAAGCTCACAAAGATCCAAGTACTCTTTGTTTGTTACCTATCTGATTTTTTTCTTTCCTTCGAACTGATGTTAGATAATTGTTAATTACAACATACACACACACACACACATAAATACACTCGAAGTAAATATTATGCCTACATAAAGAACCTTGAACTTTCGAATACATTCATAACACACATCCGCATACAAATTTATTTATACTCCAATAATTTTTACCCCTTCCATAATTTTGTTACATGCCGAACGAAAACCATATGCAATTTTCCCAAAGTCATGATTAACTGTCGTCTCCATGGCAAGACAAAAAATGTTAAACTAAGTAATGCGATAAAGGAAAGGAAAATAGAAGAGGAAAACATTTTTGTTTGAGTATCCTTTTGAATTCAAACATGAAATATTTTGAATAAATTTTCAGAGAAAGAGAGAAATAAACCGAAAACTCAAAGTCAAAATAGTAGATTTCTGCATCAATCATTCTGCAAATAGGCAGTGACTTACTTAATGCATGGATAGTGATTCTGAGTTGGAACTTTTATAATTAACCACTTCATAATTTAAGTTAGTTGGTGATATTTATACCCTACATCACAAGGTGGTCAGGATATTATGTCTTTGTGCATTTGTTTGCAACAGGCAAAAGAAAACGAGATAGACCCCTAGTTCCTTTTGATGATCTGCATGGAATCACATTCTGAGTCGATTAATGCATGTCCGACCGTCCGTCTGTCCGTCTGTCCGTCTGTCCGTCTGTCCATGTTTTTTGTAAAAAAAGTACAGTTCGCATTTATTGCCCTATCCAGATGAAATTTTGCACAAATCATTTGTTTGGCCCAAGGACGAACCCTATTGAAATTCGAGATACTCGGTAAAAATTTAGATATAGCTCCCATATATATCTTCGTCCGACTTGAATTTTATTGTGCACCAAACGTGTAATATTAGCCCGAATAGTATAGAATTTTTTACATACAACCAAATTAGGCCTGAAAATAAGTATGCCAAATTTGATCGAAATCGGTTCAGATATAGCTATAGCTCCTATATATATTGTTCATCCGATTTGTTGTATTTGTTACCCACAGCCGTAATATGCACTCTGAAACAACAATATTTTGGGGATATATATCAAATACAGCTGAGAAATACATTTATAAATTTAATCGAGATCGGGTCAGATTTGGATATAGCTCTCATATATAACTTCGTCCGATTTGCCTTTTATTGTGCGAAAAACTAATATTTGCCCAAATGGGATGGAATTTGGCACATACGACCGAATTGAGTCTAGAAGCTAGTATGCCAAATTTGGTGAAGATCGGTTCAGATATAGCTATAGCACCCATATATATTGTTCATCCGATTTGTTGTATTTGTTACCCACAGCCGTAATATGCACTCCGTAACAACGATATTCAGGGAAATATATCAAATACAGTTCAGGAATATCTTTGCAAAATTTTATCGAGATCGGTTCAGATTTGGATATAGCTCCCATATATATCTTTATCTGATTTCAAATTAATTTTGCACCAAATGGGAGCAATACAAGTCCGAATCTAAAAGATACAAATGCTTCGGCATATTTAGTCCTTTGAATTTTAAATTATAATTATAATCATAGAGTATATGATTGAATTCTCGCATAAAATTGTTATGTGGAGCTCAACTAAATTAGCAAAGTGGTGTAGGGTATCATAAAATCGGCCCCGCCCGACTTTAGGACTTTCTTTACTGGTTTTACTTTTAATTTGGTAATGAGCGAAATCTAAAGCAGATGAATCAAGGTTGTCATATTGTGGTAGGATTTTATATGTCAATGCAGATAACTTGGACAAAATCTAATAAAATAGTTTCGCTAATTAGGAATTTAAATTCGTAATATAATAGATGTTATTAAAAGAGTTTTATATTCTTATAAAATCTTTATTTTTCACTTTTCTCAATAAAGCAAACATTTCTGTTCCAAGAAAAACTCCCATCTTTTTCCTGAATCATTGCTTGCCAATTTAAAGCAGCAAAAACCAACATCTACTTAGTTAAGTTAGAATTATATAGCTTAAAAATTAAATCATGACTAGCCACATTAATTTCCAACATGAGATTCTTCTTCGTCTTCGCCTTCTATTCAATAATTCAACGACTGCAACTCAACTCCCACAGAAAAGCGGACCACCTTTTCAAAATACAACACACCAAATTATTATGTTGCATGCTGCAGTTGAACTCTAATGGCATTGCTGGCTAAGTTTGAGTGTTGGTGTGTGTATGCCATGCAACTGAATGATGTATAGTCATCATTATAGTGTAGAACTGAAGTATAATATGTTGTTATAATGACGATGATTCTCAAGAAAATATTCTACCGACATAAGTATCTAGCAAAGCTAGCTAGCTACCTTTCTATATTGTATATCAACTATCTTAAGTTGCGAACACACACATATGAGCGAATACAGAAGAGTTTAACACACTAGTGGGAAAAGTAAACATTTTAAATATTTTCCTGAGATATAGAAATTAGTTTTCATTTTACATTAAATTTGTCATTCTGTTGGTAACCACATTAGCCACATTCTTCCACCAATTTTTCTAAAAATTCGTATTTATTCGTTCGTTGTGGGTTCTAGTTTCATTGACGGAATATTTTTTATAAAAAGGTCTACGTTGCATCCATTTAAGGGTACCTCTCCAAATTTGATATGTTGATGATTATTGTCATATTTTTCCACGGGTTTGTCTAAATTTTGTTGTTCATAATGGGTTTCAGCATCGGTGACAGAACATTGGTTATACAGTTCCACTTTCTCTTGTAGCCCCCATATAACAGTACTTCCCGATATTCCATATTTTGATAGTTTTAGCCACAATTGTATATATGGAGACTATACGATAACGTGGACCTACAATAGTATCTCCCGATATTAGGTATTTGGATTGTTTCAGCCGCATTTTCCACGGATTTGTCTAAAAATTGTTTTTGTAGTTCGTAATGGGTTCTAGGTTCAGTCTCAGAACATTGACTATCTATGTCCACGTTTTTCTATAGCAAAAATATGACGTTGCCTTCGGATATTCGACATTTCGAAAATTGGTATTTTTACTTCGTAAGGGGTTCTACAATCGGTGTCAAAACATTGTCAATATTGGTCAATGGTTTCCATACAATGGTTCGGTATTATATATATACAGGTGAAAAACTGCAACCAACTTCAGACTGCTGTCAGTTCTAAGCGACTCGTTCGACAGCTGTTAAAATTATTCCAATAACAGCTCATTATATTGTTTACAAGCGTACAAAAGCATTTTGGTGAGAATTTTTCAAAAAAAAAGTTATTCGTGATGGAATTTAAGCGTGGTTGTGTGATTTCTTTTTATTTGGCTGGAAAACCACAAGTGGCTATCGTTAGAGCACTCCAGTATTTAAATGTGAATAAATCTTTTGTGACTCGTGCCATCGCTCGTTACCATGACACTGGTAGCGTAGCCCGACGTCAAAGAAGTGGACGGAAGAAAACTGCAACATCAGCAGAAATGGTTCGAAATGTAAAGAAGCAACTTGATCGAAACCCGCGTCGCAGTGGCCAAAAAAGTGCTTGTGAGCTGAACACATCGCAATATTCACTTCGGCAAATATTCAAAAATGAGCTTGGCGTAAAGCCATAGAAATTCCAAAACGTGCAAGAATTTACACCGCGACAGAAAGAAAATAGACTCAAAAGAACTAAAGAGTTGCTTTCCTTGGCTGAAAGTGGTGAACTGTCGAATTTGGTTTTCTCCGATGAAAACATTTGTTGTCCAGCAGTTTGTAAACAAAAAAAATGATCGTGTTTACTTGCCAGAAAGTTCAGCTGAGAATGTGCACCTTCGGTTGGCCACCAGAACTCAAGCGCCGGCCATGGTGATTGTGTGTGCCGCCATAACAGCCGATGGTCGCTCTCCGGTCATATTTATCGACCATGGCATCAGAATAAATGCCGAATATTATCGCGAAAATATTCTGGAGGGTGTATCAAAGCTTTGGGCACGCAAACATTTTGGCCGCAGACTTTGGACATTGCAGTAGGACTCAGAACCATCGCACTCAGCACGCGCTACCCGAGAATGGTTAGAAAATGAGGTTCCTCGCTTCATTTCCAGCGCACAATGACCACCAAAATTTCCGGATACCAATCCGTTGGGTTATAGTGTCTGGAGTATTTTGAGAAGCAAGGTTTGCACTAAAAAAAATGTCGATCACCAGTAAGCGCTTCGCCGGGAATGGCCAAAATGCTGCAGAGCAACATTCGGGCAACATGTGACGGTGAAATATTAGAACAAATCTACACTTATTCTAAAATTTCATGCTATTTCCGACATTTCTTGCTTTCGTTCAATAAAATTAAAAAATAAAATTAAAAAAAAATTGACTTTGATTCAGTTTTTTTTTATCTCACCCTGTAGGTCCAAACTGTACCTACTCTAAAGCCATGATACTACTTCACATAAATTTCCAATATGAACTTTTTTTGTTACGAGATCTCTACTAAATACGCATAGTGGTGTAGGGTATCATATAGTGCACCCCCCCCCGGCTACTGACCTTTCCTTACTGGTTTTTTATTAAGCCATGTCCGTCCGTCTGTCTTTGTATTGTAATCACGCTATAGTCAAAACAAACTAACATAGGAAGCTAGAAACGGATCAGCCTTTCGTCTGCAGACAGGTCAAGTTCGAAGATGAGGTATATCGGTACATGATATAGTACAGCCCCTTATAATGGTACCGCCAATATTCGGTTCTTAGCCTTATTGTCGATGGAATTGTGGAAAATTCTACTCAAGAAGTATTATGTGAGTACTTTACCCCCTGAATGAGTGTAGCCTATAGAGGTCCACGATATCGTGTATCACCCTTACAACGGTACCATCGTAATTTCGGTATTTTGATGATTTTATCCACATTTTTCATCGGAATTGTCTGAAAATTCACACAAGGGGTCCCTTGTGAGTACTTTATCTTCTAGAAGAGAATTGTCTATAAAGGTCTAAGTTATCGTATAGGCCCCATTTGAAGGTACCCCGATATTCGGTGTTTTGATGATTTTCGCTACATTTTTCAATCGAATTTTCTTAAAATCCACACAGCGGTTCCCTCTGAGTACTTTACAACTTAGAAGAGTATTATCTGAATTGGTCTACGTTTTCGCATAGCGCTCACATAAGTTACTCCCATGAGGTATTTTCATGAGTTTTGCGACACTTTTCACCGGAATTGTGTGAAAGTGCAGCCTATGATACTATTTACTTATGCAGGACGACGTCTTCTTATAGCCACAATATAACGGTTTTCATTTGGAAGATATTTTTCGACGGAGTTTTTTGAAAATTTTCAAGTTTTTTCCAAATGGTGGAGGATATAAAAGGTTCGGCCGGACCTTTTTACTTGTTTTTAATAATTTTTCAAAAAATGCGGTGGTAAATTGACATGAAATACCCAAAGTGGACTAAATTTATGAATATTAGTCTGAATTTCCCTAACCCACAGCTACATACCAGCATTGACTCATATTTTCTCAGTCAGTCACTAACCCATAGTCCCTTTGTTCCTTTAGCTCCTCGTCTCTATAGCTCTCTAGGGAAAGGTATAAAAAGGTTCAGCTCCATTATTCACTTTTAAATGCAACATTTCCCTTTCCATCTCTTCTGGAATCGCTCATATCTCCATAAACTTCTCTAATTTCAACAAAAGAATCACTTGTTAGTTGTGCCAACAACAACAACAACTAAAACTAACATTATCTTTAAGGATACTCGCCGAGTAGTAGTAGTAGTTGTGGCGGTGGTTGTTGTGGCAATCTTATGTTTCCTACAATGAAAGAAAACAAAAAAAAAAAAAAAAAACACAAAACTACTGCCGAAGAAGACTAGCTGCTAAAGAAGACGAAGACAAGAAGACTTACCGAGCTAGAAAAATTTATATATTTTGAAATTTTAGGTTTGATTTAGCCAAGGATTACAGGTCTCATTAAATGAGAAATTATGTCTAGACGGATTAGGGTAGGATAGGTGGAGGGTAAAACTTGTAGCAATGCGAATGAAGAGGACGATGATGATGATGGTGATGACGAAGCTAAAGCTGAATCACAAGTATACTTGGAAAACTAGAAATGTGAGTAAAGCAAACAAGTTAACAATGAGGAAATGTTTGAAGTGCGGCTGCTGCAGCAAGCAGTTGCTGCTGCTAGTGGTTGGAGTGGTGGGCCATAATATATGGGGCACTTGTATTAATTCAAGTGTAATTAAGCTTTTCCATGTGAGTGGTAAAGAAAATGAAAATTGAAATATAAATACCAAGAATCCAAAAAACAACACACTCACACATACATATAAACTCGGTGGTTATCTCCAGATGAGAATGCTATGGAATGAGATACATACACATGCATTTCAAAAATTATGTCTAAACAAAACCCGTGTATGTTACAATTATGCAAAGCAAAACAACAACACAAACACCACCACACAACAGCATGTCCTTGTAACCGAGTAGTTGAAGGATTCTTTTGTTCTGTCGCAAGTGCAAATGAAAGCTAAAATGAAAAATAAGCCACTATAAACACCTGTACAAATTTATGAAGTGTTTTTGTGCGTGTGTGTGTGTGTGCTTCTAAAGAAGTCACTCGAGAAGACACTTTGCCCTCAAAAAAAGTGAGTAATGGAAATTTGCTGGGATATTAACATGAAATGTAAGTTAGCAGGTTTATGTTCTAAGAAGATGAGTTTCCTTAGCTAATTACTTATGTACGTCAATGTGTCAATGGGATGTGTGTCGTATACGTAATGTTTAATGTTTGTTTACACATAAATTATACGCATACATTGTGGAGGCCCAGGATTTTTTGTCTTCTTTTTGTAAATTAAAAAATATGTAAAGAAAGGAAGTGAATTGTTAAATTCTGCTAGATACATTTAGCTGGAAATTATTTGAAATTAAAAATATATGCAGAAAAATATGTGAATTCTTGATATCTGTTGTGGGCAAGGACATGAAAATTAGTTTAAATATTTTAGATTTAAATAATTTTTTTTCAAGTGATAAAATTACTTTGCTTTTCGAGACAAGGGGTATTAAGGGTATCGCGTCTAATAAAAAGAAACTAGTTGTAAATGAATAATAGAGTAAATGGACAATTTGGAAGACTTACTCAAAAAAAGTATGAAATCTTAATTCGGGTTTCCAGATGATATATTCCCTCATTTGGCCATACTGTGACGCGTTAAGGTAAGCTCAGCTGTTTGCAGGGTTTTGGTAATTGATGTGATATAATGAATGTAAAATATAAGAAGGCGATGTAACTAATATTTCCGTAATACCTATTTTTTTGGAGGAAGTGCCAAAGTAATGTCAAGACAAAAGACAATTTTTATGAAATTTTGAGTTCACAGCCCAAACTTTTTATTGAGTCTTAACTATATAAAGGGGCTTTATCTGATTTTGACAGTTTTTGGTATTTTAAGTTTTTGCTATGTAGAAACCATACTACAAAATCGATTAAAATGACATTAAGTTCGGGCAGCCCAAACTTCTAATACCCTCCACCATTGGGAAAAGAAAACATTTTATGCAAAAGTGTCTGGATTAAAACGAGTTTCATTTTAAACTACAAACTACAGTAAGAACGGTAAGAAAATTATTAGAGCCGGGGGCCATACGGGAGCCCATATAGACAATTTTATACTAAAACGATTGTAATCTATTCGTTCTGTGACTAGCATGACTAGGACCAACATGGACAATGTTTTGAAGCCGGAGTGAAGTACAAATACTAAATTTCACAAAATTCTATTAGAAGATGTGGCTTAAATCGTCGAAATAACGAATATCCGATGGAATCGTTATATGTGCGCTATGGGAAAACGTTATTTAATGTTCTGCCACCGGAGCTATAACCCAAAATGAACTACAAATACCAATTTTTAGACAAATCCGTGGAAAAAAGTGACTAATACCATCAAAATCCCGAATATTGGGAGGTACTCTTATATGGGGGCTATACGAAAATGTGGACCTATGCAACCAATGTTCTGTCACCGAAAGTGGAATCCATTACAAACAACAAATACCATTTTGTAGATAAGCCCGTGGAAAAATGTGGCAAAAATCATCCAAATACCGAATATTTGGAGGTACCTCTATGTGGGGGCTATACAAAGAAAAAACAAAAATTTTTAGATAAGCCCGTGGAAAACTCTGAAAAAATCATCAAAATACCGAAAATCCGAAGGTACGGTTATGCGGGGGCTATACGAAAACGCAGACCTATATGTACAATATTCCGCCATTACAAATACCAATTTTTAGACAAATTGGTGGAAATACAGGGTTGCCCATATTCGACGGACCCACCTGGCAACGCCATAACTTTTGACAGAGATGTCACATCGCTTAATGACATACCGCGTTTGAAGCGTCAGTCCAAGCAGATTTTTACCATGAACCAATACACGCCACGCGAGCGCTTTGAAATAGTTGAAATTTACATTCAACAGAAGAAGTCAATTGTGAAAAAAAAAAAATGTGAGAAGTGCGCCTTCTAAGAACACCATTAAGCGTTTATACGAGAAATTTTAGACTGGTAAGGCTCTTTCTAATCCGAAGAGGCCATATAAAAGTCGACCAAGGCGTACGAGCTAGTGTTGAGAGGTCCCCAAGAACATCCCAAAAACGCCGTTCTCAGCAGTTAGGCATGGCTCGGTCCACTTTACCACGGATTATTCGCATTGATTTGCATTTGTTGCGGTACAAAATTCAATTGACGCAAATAATGTTGCCTGCGGACAAGCCTCGTCGATTGGAATGGGCCCAAAGGTCCGTCGAATATGGGCAACCCTGTATGTTACTAAAACTATCAAAATTCCGAATATCAGGAAGTACCGGTATATGGGGCTTATCCAAAAACGTATACCGATATATCTCATTTTCAATACCAACTATCCTAGACACAATAGAATTTTATGCTGATCATGAATATTTATACTTTATGGGTTTTATGACGAATATTTAGAGGTGTAACAAACGAAATGACAAAATTAATACACCCTCTATTCTAAGAGTAATGCTATACAAATATAAATTTGGAACCAGGTTTTGGCCTTAGAATCCGAAACGCCTTTAGGATATTTATCTATAAATCGACAGATTGTTGAACAGTGAAATTTTAAGAAAATTTGGCACGAGGTCGTAAACTGTGCGAAGTTTAAAAAAATAAAATAAAAATGGAATGGAATATTTGGTTCGGTTTTTTAAATGCCAACGCACATGTCTTCTATTGTCAGCTCTAGGTCCATAACCAACTGAACTTTTCCCTAATAATTGGAGAAAAATTGTAGCACAGAGTTTTAAAGGGGTTTTAAGGGTATAAGAAATGTTCCTAAAAATATTTGAAAAAATTATGAAAATTTTAAACAGAAACAATTCGGCCGGTATATCACAAATGAATGCTTCAATGTTTTCTTCCAATGCGTTAAATGAAGCGAGCTCGTTTGCATAGACATGGGCTTTAACAAAGTCCCACAAATAGTGTAAAGAGCTTACCAACAAATAATGAGTTTTTTCTGGCAAATTGACCAAAAATATCCACCTGGGCTAATACCTTGGCTACGCTGGTGCATGGTAGATGTTTATTTGCTTGGCATTGAGCAAATATAATTTTTGAACGACCTATAACATACTTTTGTGGTTCCGTTTATCTGCAAAATTCGTGAAGATTTGTTCGAATTTTTCTCTGGAAAATAAAAACGTGAAAGGTTTTAGTATTCAACCTCTCATTTTTGAATTGATGTCCCTTATACCATATTTTTATATGAAATGATTATGTATATTTCAATCTGAAATCACTCATATATCTGTCGGCATCATCCAATATTTACAATAATGCATGCGAGTTCGATAGACGTGAACCTCCTTAGCTTTAGATTTTTTTTTTTAATTTGCTCTGTAATTAAATTTCCAATTATTCGTTTGTCACTTTTTTCTTGGCAAATCGAAGTATTTGAATGCAACAAAGAAAAAGTGTCGATGGCCCAGATTGTTGCTATACTTCAATATTTTTTCTTATTTCATGACATTTACACCAAGCTGACTGAATGCAAAACGCCCAACAAATGTCTAGACAGACAACATATTTGGCATTATAATTAAAATACTTTTCCAATTTTCTTCATTTTTTTTTTTTTTTGGCTTTTTAATATGTCGTATGTAGATCGTCTGTGATTTGGTGATTTGCACATTTAGTTGTTATTGTATTTTGGAGAAACTTTCACAGCTAAAAATATTTGAAGTGACCATTCAATAGATTTTATTTAGAATATTAACTGTATGTTTGATGTTGATCACAAAAAAAAAAGAATTATTGAACTAATTTTAATCATTTTTTTTTTCAATTTTAAATATTATTTAAATATTTCAAATGTTTGAACAAACTTTTTCTATTATAATTTTTTTAATAAAAATAGATCCATAATCACCTAATAATCCCTTTTTATCATAGAAACTGAAAACAAATATAAAATTACAATCCTTCATACCCATTGGAATTCTTTCATTAAAAAAAATCATAAGTTGTAGTTTGACGCTGAATTCTTTAAGAACCGAAGTTAGAGAGCTCTGGCCAAAAAAAAAAAAAAACTTTTCTAAATAATTGGGCACTATTGTGTGAATCCTAAAAGAACTTGGTTTCATGAAACAATTTTCCACTTTTTCCGCTGAGATTTTCTTTGGAATATAATTTACCGGAGGTACAATACCATGAAAGTCCGTGAAAGTCCATTCGTTCCGAGGTATAATTCCATGGAATTCATTCAATGCATTCGTTTCGAGATTAGCAAATTTTTGGGCTTCTAGTGTAATTCTTAAGTTGAGTAATGAAATTTCAATATTCTAACATATTTACAATTCTCCCTCCACATCTTAATTTCAGTTATTTTCTTTCTCAAAAATTCCTTTAAATTTTATATTCCAACAGCCTGCAATAAACGAACGAATATGTATTCTTACGAAAAGGACATAAAACGAAATAATGAACACACGTACGTTAATAAGTCAATGTGAATGCAGCAATTACCTTTTCGTGTTTTCAATTCTTTACGGTCTCTTGATTCCATTATTAACCAGACAGACAGACAAGCAGTCAGGCAGCCATTCAACCAGCCAGCCGGAGCAATTGTTAAGGTGCGTGGAAATCCGTAATTGGCTCAATTTCAGTTCATAATGGAAAGATGTATATACGAGTATATGAAATTAAATTGAATCTTAAGTGTTAAGTGATAGCCACTTGGTGCCTATAATAATTTTAAGGTGAAGCGTCTTGCTTTAGAGTTGATACAGACCGAAACATGAGCACAGGTTTTTAATGAGAGAATAATTGGTCCTTAAGGGTGCTTCATATTTTATGTAATTTTAGTAAGGATCTCTTAGAAATAGATTGACAATACAGAGTTATTCAATGAGTTCATTGATTCAGAAATATTTTTTTAATGCCCTCAGCATCCGGGGATGTATTATATGATATGAAAAAAAGTGTGCCTCATCGTATTAATGGATTTATACTCCATGTCTCTTTCAATGAAACACGTTTCAGGGCATTTCAAGTCATTCTAGCCATAACGCTTTTTCGTCTGTCATCTGACTCCTTGTGGACCGGTCTTACTCCTTACCTCGAAGGGAGTATTCGAGTTGGTCGAAAAACAATAATTTTTCTAGGATTGAGTTCGAATATGAGACACATTATTTAAATCCTTCCTAAAAAGGTTCTAAATTTTCGAAATATTTTTAAGCTGTGAAAATAGTGACATTTTTTATCAGTCTTAAAATATTAGTTCCTTGCTACTGGTACTACCTCCACAAAAAATTAACATTTTGAATAAATCAATTTGCTTATACCAATATTTTCACCACAACTAGAGCTAGGTTAAAAATGGGATATATATCGATTATACCCCTCTGAAACCTGACAAGAATATGGAATTTATGATTTTGCATAAGATTGGATATAAATTTTCGATTTTCTTGTAATTTTGGCCATACCAATACTTTTATCTGTATTAGATGAAATATGAAAATGGAATACTTCGGTCGACTATATCTGGCCCCTAAAGCACTTTTTAATATTTTCTAAAAATTATCACATATATCATATATAGTGAAGGAAGTAATCAATATGGTCCAAGCCTGGCACGACGCAAAATTTATATAACATATAAACAGGTCAGAATATAAGCCAATATTTTTTGAAAATATTTGAAAGTATTTAGTGTTGAAGTGTACCAAAAACATAGAATTGATTTTGCAGTCGCTGGTCATTTAAGAGCAATCAAAACGGAATTTCATATGAGGTTAGGAACAGATCAAAAGCCTCGCCTTGGAAAAACTTGGAAATCTACAAGAATTTATTAGAATCTTTGAGGACGTTCCAATATATTATACAGGGTGAGATGAAAAAAACGGCAACCAATTTCAGACAGAATTGTTTACAAGCGTACAAAAGCATTTTGGTGAGAATTTTCCAGGAAAAAAGTTATTCGCGATGGAATTCAATCTTGATAGTCTGATTTTTTTATATTATGAAGGAAAACCACATGTGGCTATCGTTTGAGCACTCCAGAATTTAAATGTGAATAAATCTTTTTTGTCTCGTACCATAGCTCATTACCGTGAAATTGGTAGCGTAGCTCGATGTCAAGCAAGTGGACAGAAGAAAACAGAAACATCATCAAAAATGGTTTGAAAAGTAAAAAACGCGACTTGATCGAAACCCGCGCCACAGTGCCCGAAAAATGCCTCGTGAGCTGAATATATCGCAATATTCCATTCGGTAAATATTGAAAAATGAGCTCGGGGTAAAGCCGTAGAAATTCCAAACCGTGCCAGAACTTACACCGCATCAGGAAGAAATTAGACTCAAAAGAGCTAAAGAGTTGCTTCGCTTGGACCAAAGTGGAATATGGCCGAATTTGGTTTTCCCCGATGAGAAAACATTCGGTGTCCAGAAGTTTGTAAACAAACAAAGTCAGCTAAAAATGTGCACCTTCGGTTGGCCACCTCAAGCACCGGCCATGGTGAGGGCCGCCATAACAGCCGATGGTCGCTCTCCGCTCGTAATAATTGACCGTGGCATCAGAATAAATGCCAAATATTATTGCGAAAATATTCTGTAGAGTGTATTAAAGCTTTGGACACGCAAACATTTTGGCCGCAGACCTTATACATTCCAACAAGACTCAGCACCCAAGAATGGTTACAAAATAAGGTTCCTCGCTTCATTTTCGGAGAACAATGGACACCAAAATCTCCGGATACCAATCCGTTGGGCTATTTTGTCTGGAGTATTTTGGAATGCAAGGTTGACACTAAAAGGCAAGCGCTTCGCCGTTAATGGGTCATAATTCCGCAGAGTAACATTCGGGCAGCGTGTGGCGGTTTCATTGGTCGTTTGAAGGCTATCATTCGTGCCATAGGTGACCAATTCGAACAAATCTAAACTTATTCTAAAATTTGATGCTATTTATTTTATTCAAAAAAAGAAACAGTAAAAGAAAGTCTTAAAGTCAGGCGGGGCCGACTTTATGATACTCTACACCACTTTGCTAATTTTGTAGAATTAAAAGTTTTTATGGGAAAATTCAATCATACACGATATGATTATAATTATAATTTAAAGTTCAAAGGACTAGATATGTCGAAGCATTTGTATCTTTTAAATTCGGACTTGTATTGCCCATTTTGTGCACAATTAATTTGAAATCGGATAAAAATATATATGGGAGCTATATCCAAATCGGAAAACTCGATAAAATTTGGTAAAGATATTTCTGAGCTGTATTTGAGATATTTCCTTGAATATCGTTGTTACGGAGTGCATATTACGGCTGTGGGCAACAAATCGGATGAACAGTATATATGGGAGCTATAGCTATATCTGAACCGATCTTCACCAAATTTGACATACTACCTTCTAGACTCAAGTGCCAAATTTCATCCCATTTGGGCAAATATTAAACGTTTGGTGCACAATCAAAGGTAAATCGGACGAAGTTATATATGGGAGCTATATCCAAATCTGAACCGATCTCGATAAAATTTAGCAAATGTATTTCTGAGCTATATTTGATATATTTCCCCAAATATTTTTGTTACAGAGTGCATATTACGGCTGCGGAGGACTAAAATAACAAATCGGATGAACAATATATATGGGTTCTTTAGCTATATCTGAACCGATTTTGATCAAATTTGGCATACTTATTTTCAGGTCCAATCTGATCGTACGTGCAAAATTCCATACTATTCGGACTGATATTACACGTTTGGTGTACAATAAAAGGCAAATCGGACGAAGATATATATGGGAGCTATATCTAAATTTTGACCGATTATCTCCAGTTTCAATAGGGTTCGTCCTTGGGCCAAACAAATGATTTGTGCAAAATTTCATCTGGATAGGGCAATAAATGCGATATGTACTTTGTTTACAAAAATACATGGACAGACGGACCGACGGACAGACGGACATGCAGAAATCGACTCAGAATGTGATTCTATGCAGATCATCAAGAGGAACTATGGGTCTATCTCGTTTCCTTTTGCCTGTTACAAACAAATGCACAAATACATAATACCCTGACCACCTTGTGGTGTAGGTTATAAAAATGTAAAAGTCATGGCGTTTGACTTTGTTGCAGTTTTTTTATCTTCTCCTGTATTCACCGGAATTGTTTTAATTTTCGTATATAAAGCTCGGAACAGTGACTACAGCCTATGGCACAAATTAATTATGCAAGACCACGTCTTGGTATAGCCCCCATATAACGGTTTTCATTTGAGCGGTATTTACCGACGGATTTTTTTGTTGAAATTTCCAAGTTTCTTCCAGATAGTGGAGTGTATAAAAATTTCGACCCGGCCGAACTTAGCTGCTTTCTTAGTTGTTAATATTTGCTGTTCCTTAAACCTTTTGCATAGTACAAATCGTACCTTAATTCACACTTCTTTAATGCATATGAGTTCATCTATATATATTATCTTAGGCTAAGGATGCATATATGTCGTCAAACTGACTTATACTTTCCAATTGTTTAATGTACGGTCCCTTATTAAGAGCACATGATATTATCAATATTGTGCAAATCGTTTTTTAATTGTCCAACAAAAGTCGAAGTTTTCATCTAACGAGCATTAGAACCACTTGGTATTCTTACTTATATGCTAATATGATTGAATATTTTATTACTCCCAGTGCCAGGTCAATACTACTGTCATTGTATTGCCCATGCATACTTCAGTATACTATTTATACATTACTTTACTCAACTATGCAACACTTGACTCAAGTCTTTTCCTCAAGTCAATGTAGTGTAAAGAATGCAAATTTTATCAACCCATTCTACGTACGCCCTTCTCCCTCTCTCTCCCCAAGGATTGTTGTCAAGTTATTTGCACACAAAGAAAAAGGACCAAGAGAAAGAAAAAAACAGCAAAACAAGAAGGGCCATCTTGAAGTAGAAATTTTCTATGAAAAATCACACTTTATGCAAATTTTGCCAAGACCAATACGACAACAGCAACTGATTTTCATTTAAAATCGAAGCCAATGGTAAATGATGCCCGAAAATTCGTTAAAGCAACTTTTGTGCACTTCATTTAACATAAATGCGAAACGAATTGAAGACAAATCGATGAAAGAGAACCAAAAAAAAAAAAAAAAAAAAATCTGAGAAATACTCACATACATTATGTGGGGATTTGTAGCCAAATACCCACCACTGCCCCACCCTTCTTTCCCCACACCATACTGCTGAGAAAATAACAATTTTCGAAAACAAACAGTTACACGGTGTTTTCGATTATTTGCTTGAAATACGCATAATTTTATATCAAATGCGTTAAGGACCATGTCCTTAAGTTCTTGTCGTAGTCAGATGGTGGCACAGCTAGGGTGTTGCTAGAAAACGTTTATGGGGCCAAATGTAAGAATGTTCACACAACTGAACCATGGCCGTAGTTTAGTTGAAATTGCCCATAAATAACAATAATTAAATTTACATAATTGATACTTAGCCATAACATATGAGAGTGCGCCCATGTTTGAGAGTGTAGTTAAGTGTTTGTTCAATGAAAATCTAGGATATTTTTTTAAATCTGAATTTATATCACCTCCAAACGTTGGGCGCCATATTTCAGGTTTTTTTTACCCTCCACCATAGTATGGAGGGTATATCAAGTTTGTCGTTCCGTTTGTAAAACCTCGAAATATACATTTTAGACCCCACAAAGTATATATATTCTGGATCAGCATAAAATTCTATGTCGAATTAGCGATGGCCTTCTATCTGTCTGTCCGCCTGTGGAAATCACTCTAGCTTCGGAACGAATTGAAGTAGATTGATAAAATTTTGCTCAAATGTGTATTATGTCTGCAAGACTTTTGGTATTGAAAATGGACCATGTAGGTCCACGTCTTCGTATAACCCCCTTATAATGATATCTCCCGATATTCGATATTTTGATTCTTTTAAAGACATTATTTACCGGATTGGTTTCAAATTTGGCATTTGAAGTTCGTAATAGATACTACAGTCTAAGGCAGAAAATGGGCCATGTAGGTCCACGTCATCGTATAGCCCCATATAATGGTTCCTCCCGATATGGGGTATTTTGATGAATTTAGCGACATTATTCACCGGAATTGTTTCAAATTTGGTATTTGAAGTTCGTAATGGATACTACAGCCTATTACAGAAAATTGTCTGTGCAGGTCCACGTCTTCATTTAGCCCCCATACAACTGTTCCTCCGAAATTCGGTATCTTTATGATTTTAACGATATTATTCACCGGAATTGTTTCAAATTTGGTAGTTGGAGTTCGTAATAGATACTTCAGTCTAACACAGAAAATGGTCCATATAGGTCCACGTTTTCGTATAGAAGCCATATAACGGTACATCCCGATATTCTGTATTTTGATGGTTTTAGCGACACTATTTGCCGGAACTATTTCAAATTTGATATTTGATGTTCTTACTGGGTACTACAGTCTCAGACAGAAAATGGGCCATGAACGTCCACGTCTTCGTATAACGCCCATATAACGGAACCCCCCGATATTCGGTATTTTGATGATTTTAGCGACATTATTTACCGGAATTATAACAAATTTTGTATTTGAAGTTCGTAATGGATACTACAGCCTATGTCAGAAAATTGTCTATGCAAGTCCACGTTTTATAGCCTCCATGGTACCTCCCTATATTCGGTATTCTGATGATTTAAGGTACATTTTATTCAGATATTTTTCAAGTTCGCATATGAATATTGCAATAGCTTATGACCAAAGCTGTCCTCGTCGTCGTATAGACCCTAGTATATGGCTTCATTCGGTATCTTTACTATTTTACAGAATTTTATTGTCTTGAAAATTGCCAAATATGTACCAAATGGTGGAAGGTATTCAATGGTCGGCCCGGCCGAACTTACAGCTTTTTTACTTGTTTTTGACATTCTTTCGATTAAATCAACCTCTTTGGAACCTATGTGAAATACGTTTTCCCCCATATTCAGGCAACTAGGCCGCCTTGTTAACCCAATACCTTAACCATAAAATAAAGCCAACAAACATTTACAACAATCATTTAATATTGATGAAATTATGTGATTGTGTGTGTGCTTCTGCATAAATAAACATTTACACAAAATGACTTTCTTTCAGCCAATTTTCACACGTGTCCCATTGACACACCGATAAAAGAAGCCTGCCTGTGGTCTATAACACTACAACTGCCAATGCCTCCTTTTTCTATGGCCCAAGACCAAAAACAAAAACTCTAGGCGTTTTTGTGCAAATTTACTTTGAATATCGTTATTTTTATCGGCCATTAACAGTTGCTTTGATTGTAAAGGTGTTTTGTTTGCATAAATTGTCCTCGAAATTGTCTAAATATTATATTAAGTGTAGATGTGTGTGTGTGAGAGTTTGTGTAAATGTCGCTCCAGGAAATATGGGCGTTGTCGACACATTTCAATGAAGTTAAATTTCATATTGGCAGTTAAAATAATACGCCTTTATTGGACATACAAATTTTATGTTTTATGGTGGTATGCGAAAATATGTATGTATATGTGAGTGTGTTTTGAGTTTAAATTAATTGTGGTTTCATAAAATTTAAGAAAATATATAAGGAATTTACTTTTTACCAATGTCATGATATTCGAATAAGTCATCGCAATCAGAGATAAGTATTGTGAGGCCTAAGTGTGATTTGAAAAGTAAAAACTACATTAAGTTCGGCTGAGCTGAACTGTTTTTACCTTTAGTCAAATAGGCTACATTCAAGATCCTTGAAATTTGAAAGTGCTGTTTTAAGAGGGTGTTGAATATTTTCTTAATTTGAGTTAGTGAGTGAGTGTGAGTTAATCTACCGAAAGGGAGCGAAAATCCTAAACTAGAGCGGTTTGTTTGCAAATTAAGACCGACACCTTTAAAATACTCAACATCTCCAACTACCGTTTATGGTGGTTAGTCCAAAAAACGGATCTACATTCAAGATTTTTAGAATGGGAATGAACGACCCACGGAGGAATCGAAAAAAAAAACAATTAAAGCTGATATCATAGGAAAATTCAGACCAAAACCTTAAAAATGCTGAGAATCATTTTGTCCAGTAATATGGGGGTTATACGTGAATACGGGATTTCTGACGAATAGCTGTTAGAAATGAAAAGACAAAGTAAACAATTTAAAATTTGTTCCAAAAACAGCTGTCAAAGGTTTATGTACTATACCATTAAATGAAATGTACTCACATAGATTAATAGAGATAGTGCAAAGGGTACGCATAATTCGGAGTTGATATGGTTATATACTCTACCTGCATCTTAGGAGTAACATATATAGGGTGAACTAAAAAAACTGCAACAAAAGAAAACGCCATAATTTTTACATTTTTTAAATTTTATTGAATGACAATAAAAAATGTCGGGAATAGCATCAAATTTAAGCATAAGTTTAGATTTGTTCGAATTGGTCACCTTTGGCACGAATTATGGCCTTCAAACGGCCAATGAAGCCGTCACAGGCGGCCTGAATGTTGCTCTTCGATATTTTGGACAATTCCCAGCGAAGCGCTTGTTTGAGGTGATCGACACTTTGGTATTTTTTAGTGTCAACCTTACTTTCCAAAATACTCCAGACACAATAGTCCAACGGATTGGTATCCGGAGATTTTGGTGGCCATTGTGCGCTGGAAATGAAGCGAGGAACCTCATTTTGTAACCATTCTTGGGTGGCTAGTGTTGAACCTTGTCGGAATTTTCAAGGTCTGCGGCCACAATGTTTGCATGCACAAGGCTTTAATAAACCCTTCACAATATTTTCGCGATAATATTCGGTATTTATTCTGATGCCATGGTCGATTAATAAGAGCAGGAGCGACCATCGGCTATTATGACGGCCCACACCATCACCATGGCCGCCGCTGGTGGCCAGCCGAAGGTGCACATTTTCAGCTGACCTCTTTGGCATGTAAGCGCGATCATTTTGTTTGTTTACAAACTGTTGGACAACGAATGTTTTCTCATCGGAGAAAACCAAATTCGGCAGTTTACCACTTTCGGCCAAGCGAAGCAACTCCTTAGCTCCGTTTTAGTCTATTTTCTTTCTGTTGCGTTGTAAGTTCTTGCACTTTTTGGAATTTCAATGGCTTTACCCCGATCTCATTTTTCAATATTTGTTGAATGGAATATTGTGATATGTTCAGCTCATGTGCCATTTTTTGGCCACTACGGCGCGTGTTTTTTGGGTCGATCAAGTCGTTTCTTTATTTTTTGAACCATTTCTGCTGATGTTGCTGTCTTCTTCCGTCCACTTCCTTGGCGTATGGCTACACTACCAGTACCTCGGTAACGAGCGATGGTACGAGACACAAAAGATTTATTCAGATTTAAATGCTGGAGTGCTCTAACGATAGCCATTTGTGGTTTTCCAGCCAAATATAAATAAATCACACTATCACTCTTGAACTCCATCACGAATAACTTTTTTCTGGAAAATTATCACCAAAAATGCTTTTGTACGCTTTTAAACATAAATCGGTCTAGAATGTGATTCTCTGAAGATCAAAAAATTCTAGAATGTGATTCTATGAAGATCATAAAATTCTCATCAAAAGGGCTTTTGTTCGCTTGTAAACATAATTCGGTCTAGAATGTGATTCTATGAAGATCATCAAGAGGAAGTATGTGTCTGTCTCTGGGTATAAAAAGTTTACAGTTTGAGAAGAAGTTAACAGTAAAATTTAAAAATTGAATCATAAAAATATTACGATGAGAAAAAATTTCAATTAAATCAAATTTGACCCTTCGTAGATGAGGTACTTATGAGAATAAGGTTACTTATCCTAAGGATAAACAAGTACAATAGCTATAAGTTCGGCCGGGCTAAACTTTGAACACCTCCACCAATTGGAACGAATTTGGCAATTTTCAAAATAAATAAAGTCCGTAGCCATTATTTTAGGGTTTATACGACGACGTTGACCTGAAAAAAATTTTGTCATAAGCCATTACAACATTCAAATACCGAATATTGGGAGGAACCATTCTATGGGGTCTATACCAAAACGTAAGCCTGCACAGTAAATTTTCTGTCATAGACCGAAGTATCCATTACGAACTTCAAATGCCGAATTTAAAACAATTCCGGTGAATAATGATGCTAAAATCATCAAAATACCGAATATTAAGAGGTTATATGAGGGCTATACGAAGACGTGGATCTCCGTGGACAATTTTCTTTTACAGCCTGTGGTATTCGTTACGAACTTCAAATAACAAATTTGAAACAATTTAGGGGGATAATATCGCTTAAATCACCGAAATACCGAAAAAAGGAATGTACCAATATATTGAGGCAATACTAAAATGTGTTTTCAATACTTAAAATTCTGCAGATATAATATACATTTAAGAAAAAAAATATCAACCTACTTCATTTCTTTCGGAAGCTAGAGTGAGTTTCACAAACTGAGAGACTGACGGACATCGCTAAATCAACATAGAATTTTATGCTGATCAAGAATATATGTATGTTTTTTGTGGGGTCGAAAATGTATATTTCAAGGTGTTACGAACGAAATGACAAACTTAATATACCCTCCATGCTATTGTGGTTTGTGAAAAGATTCCAGAAATGGACAGTTGTGATGAAAAATATAGACTCAAATATTTCATACGAGAGGTCAGACTTTAAATGTCCTGAAACAGATCTCGTATGAGGTCTAAAGCCATTGACATTATGGGAAACCCATTGGCCATATCAAATAATTTTTACGAAATTATATAAATATAATAAGATGGAAAATGATGCAGTATATGTCTATATAATCTCTACTACCTGAATTTTAAAAGCTCCTAATCCAGTCTGTTCTCTCATGTGATCACATAAACTCGAGAAAACTAACTTCTTACTGTAGATCCAAACCCTCACCCACCCACCTCTTCCTTTCCACCTTGCAACCATTCACACAGAACGAAGTTCCATTCAATTTCTCTCCTCTTCTAACAAAAGAATCAAAAGATTTATATTTCCATTCATTCGAATGCCTGTCTAGACATATTTCCATATATCAGATAGTTTTAATCAAATATCTAAACGAAAACATTAAAATAATTTCTTGGCCAGAATGCAGAAAACTTGGCACTGCACACCAAACAAAAAAACTAATCTGTATTTGCATCTCCAGTATGGCAAACGGTGACCATATAATTATAGAGAAAAAAGCAACTTCTTCACATTACCAACTACAAATCCAATACAACGAAAGAAATTCAACATTGATTTTCGGCCAAGATATGGCTAAGAATATATTTAAATAAAAGACGAAAGAAATGAAGAAGTGACAACCTCCTATAGGAGAACCGCATTATAAATTGAATGAGAATGAAAAAAGAAAACCACAGGAAACCCCTCGATGAGACATGTGATGAATATTTTATATTTTGTGGTAGTATGAAGAAAATCTGTGATATTTACTAGGATCTATTACAGCAGGAATGGTTTTAGGAAGAAGACTTTCAGCCTGGCCGTGCACTTAGTTCCAGGCATGGATAAAGACGCCATTGGCCAAGTAACGCGCCATGGCTCGTTGTTTGCATATGTCAGCATTGCAAGTATTTGACAGCTATCCACGATGTTTTTGCTATAACTTACACAAAGTCTAATTTGATGTTAAGAACATGCCAGGATAATGTAAGCACACTAACACTCACTCAAATACACATACATAGGTATATAAAACGGTAAGGAGTCAAACGTCAAGCGTGACTGCTTAAAAAGGGTCGTATGTTCAGTGTGGAAAGAAAGAACAAAGACTATAGGACCTTATATCGAAGATATTTGGGAAAAGATTTTTGAAGAATGACGTAATAGACGAAAATGTGTATTTTTCGAGATTATATATGGAGACGTAGGTATATGTGTATTTTGCAGAGCAATTTCGAAGGAATTCTAAAATTAATTTATGAAGCCTATTTTTAAAGTACTATCAGGGCTATAGCAAGGATTTTTTGAGGGCTTTCGTCTAGGAATTATCACGGTGGCATTTTTAAAAGATTATTAAAAAGAAAAATATCAAAAGATGGCAGGGCCACGCACCTGAGTTTTTAGAGTAAATTTTGGAAGAGTTTTCTAAGAACTGTCTATTTAGCCTTGGTATAGACCCCATATAACTGTACCGCAAGATATTCGGTATTTTGATGATTTGTGTCACACTTTTTTCCGGAATGGTTTAAAGTTTGATATTTGGAGTTCGTAATGTATACTACCTTCAATGATAGAAAATGTCCTATACAGGTCAATATCTTAATATAATGGCAGATAATTGACTGGGGATGTCCACGTTTTCGTACATTTCCATATAAATATAACACTAGATATTTGGAAATTTTACTTATTTTTTCAGGGCAGTAAAATCCAAAACCTTGAATATTTACTGTACAGTTTTAAAATCCGTGCATTCTTAAAGATTTTTTAAGGATAATTTGTAAGGACCATTTCGAGCTAGAAACGCGGAGCTCCAGAGTTTTTAGTGTGTTTATTCCTTACACCACATAGCGGTAAGGGTTGATAGATCCATACTTACTTTTGAGGATCTTCATAGAATCACTTTCTGCCCGCCCGTTTGTCCATGTATTCTTATGAACAAAATGCAAGTCGGATTTATTATCTGAGTAAAATGAAATTTTCCAAACAATTTTTGCTTGACCCAAGTTCCCATATATCTTCGACCGATTTCGGGTTAATTGTGCACCAAACGGTCAATATCAGTTCAAATGACCAGAATTTTGCACATCTCACCGAATTCAGTCTAGAAGCAAGTACATCCAATTAGGTGAAAATCGGTTCAGATTTAGCTAAAGCTCCCATATAAATGTTTGAGATTTAAGTCCCTCACATTATTTATATGAATCCTTCTCGAAGGGATCATGCACTCCATAGCAATGTTATTTGGTATAAAAGAGTAAAATGTCTCCGTCAAAATTTCGTAAAAAACGTTTCAGAATTGGATATGCCTCCCATATATTAGTTCCCTCTGAAAACAAACTATAACTATTCTAAAGCCAAATGTTGATAGGTTGTATGATCTACTTCAAATAAATTATTTTGTTGCGGGAGCTCTACTAAATATGCATAGTGGTGTATGGTATCATATAGTCGGCCTTCCCGACTTTTGTCTTTTCCTTACTGGTTTTATTATGTAGTTGTTAAAAAGCCTTTCAAGTCTGCAATTATGGATTTTAAGGGAGCTGAAATTATGGTTTCTTAAATTATATTTTTTAGGACTATAAGATCGTGGATTTTCAAAGCATAGTTCATTAAAGGTCATCTAGAGCTGAAATCGTGAGTTTTTCTAGGTTAGTTCCTAAGAGCCTATCTAGAGGATTTCAAATCAATATTCATGATATGAAATTTTGATAAGATAGAATATTTTTTTAACAACGATATCATTTTAAGAAGTCTATCGGATTTTTTCAATTGGTAATTTTTAAAGGATTCTTTCAATGGTTTACCAGGAAGATATTCAAGATTTACAATAGTCCATTAATAATTAGAGGGATAATTAAGAATTTTGAAATGACAATTTTTTGAGGAAAATAATATTTTCTAAAATGTTAAATAGGATTAAAATCGGAATATTTTTATAGTCTTTTAGGAAAGAGATCGTTGATTTATAAAGGCACGTTTTAAAGTTTAAATGTTTCTTATTATATTTTTAAAAGGTCTAATAAAAAGGCCTCTGAGATTTTTGTTAGTGGATTTAGAAAGGATAAGTTTAAAAAACTTACAGGTTAAAACGTTAAAAAAATCGAACATTTTAAGGTGGATTTTTTAAAGGTCTATAAAATCCAGAATTGGGGATTTTTCAGAATATTTTTATGGTATGTCAAATCTGTAATAACGGATTTTTAAAAATATATTCAAAAAAAAAAAAAAAAAAAAAAAATAATAATCGAGCATTAATTGTAGATTAACATTGTGTATTTTAATCGGATCAGAACGAGTAACACTCCTGAATCTTAGAAAAAAATAGTTAGAGTCAATATCACATTTTTTTAAAAACGGAATTTTAAAGCCTATAGTTGTGGATTTTAACGAGTATTTAAAGCTATATTTTCCAAGGGACTTTCGTGGATTCATAGTGATACTCTATAGGGATTAATAGAGTCAATATCACGTTTTTCCAAAAGAGTAATATTTTAAGGGCTATAATTATGGATTTTAAAGGGAATTTTTGAGAGAATTTCTAATGAACATTCAGAGGTAAAACCATAAATTTTTGAAGGTATTTATTAAAGGACTCAGAAATCAGGCAATTTTTAAAGGAATGTTTAAAGAGACTAGACAGTGTAATAATTTTGATACTTTGGCGGTACTTTTTTTATGGATTATTGAAATTTTTAATAGTAAAGTGACTTTTTGTGGGTTAAAATTGTAATTATTATTGATATTTTCAAAAATTTTGCTACACTCCTGAATTGTAGGACATTTAAAAGATGCGAATCTAAATCGGATTTTAAAGTAGTATATTACAAAATACAGTCATAGTTTTTATCAAGGCGTATTGAGGGTTATTTATGAGAGATGTTTTCTTGTTTTTTTGTAACGATTTAAGGACTATTAAAAGAGCATTAGAGCAATAACAATTTTCCGGGTTATTTTTGAGGACTTGTTAAAGATATTGTGGATTTTACAGGAATTTATGAATCACTTTCATAGACATAATTGTGAATTTTCATTTATTTTAATCGGCCTCTACAATTATAATCGCCGATTTTTATGGAATTTGTTAAAAAGGACTATCGTTTCCCTTACCGTGACTCCTGGAAAGATTAAACTAGCTTTTGGATTTGGATGAATTTTTAAAAGTTCATATAGTTCATCCGACCTACCCAATTGATTTTTATTTCATTAATTACAGAAAAAATATTTCCATTAGAGGCCTCAGAACCGAATTAATCACATATAAGGGTCAATGTAATTACAACCAACTAAATTTCTTTTAATTTAATCAATTACCGAACATCTCGTACCTATATTTTTCCATCGAGGAGGAAGGTTCCAATCAACCATTACAACTATAACTTTAAGATATTAACATTTTCTGGAACTTTTCCACACCAGTTCCTGCTGAATTTTACTTCGGTTTTACCAAAATTACCCACCTCAAAATACAACACCATCAACTATTCTGACAAACTTTATATAAAAAAAGAAAAAAAAACTCCACCTTTACCATATCAAAAGCTTAGCGTCAATGTTACGCCAAAGGTTCTACTTCAAAAGATATACTTCCTTTAGAATTCAATTTATTTGCATTTAAAGCAGGCTGGCTAACAACAAAACTGAAATGAAGCAATCGTTAAATTCCTGTCCGCCTTGCTAGACATTGAGGTTCCCCGAGGGAATATGCTGTTTGCAATTGGCAAGAGGGGCAACTATTGCTCGAACAAACATTCTGCGATATATCCCCTTAAACAAGAGGTCAATGCAAAATTAAACATACAAACACCATTATACAAACACACACATATACTCGTACGCACGCACACAATCAAGGTTGTGTTTGTTATACGAGGAAGAAACACCGTGTGGTAGACGACAGACATTGCCTCCATGGAAAGTAATGACAAATGCAAGACCGGAAAATGGTTTTCTGTTCTGGCAAAGACGGGAGGAAGACAAACACACACACACACACACCGTGAGACACTTTATTTAAACCCAAACGCCAAATGCCTGTCACACGTCCTCTCCTGTTGACTGCATTAAAATGGCATGTGTAACTGTCTGGCTGGCTGTCTGTCCGTCTCTTCGTATGGTCTCACGGCCGGCTTACGTTGTGCTTGGCTCTGGGTTAGACAAAAATGCCAATACACCCAAAGGCATAACAATTTTTCCGTCTTACGGCTAAAACAATGCCAAGAAATTTGCTGTTACGTTTGAAATTTGAATATGTCGAAGGACACACACTCACATACAGACATCACGTATAGGACATTCCGACAAACACATACATACAATGCCTCTAAACAAATATTATGTTGAGACGCCTCATAAAACAAATGTCGCCTTAAAGGTTGTAGTCGTCCAGAAGCGAGGCGAACCGAACCTAAGGTATACTGCTGGGCAAACATGTTTGTTCCTTGCCTTGCCTGGGGGGACCAGGGGCAAACCAATCAATATTAATGGTTTGCTGAAAAGCGGAAAAATAAAGCAATTTTTAACGGTTGTATAATTTGAATGGGCGTTTCTTTTTGTTTAGTTTTTTTTAGGTGGTCTTAAACATTTTAACGTTTAAAATACCATGCAATGTTTGAATAGGCAAGTTGCTTTGTATGTTGGTAGGCGAGTTGCATTGTTTTACTTATAAAGAAATTAATGGTAAAATATTGATAAAAAAGCAAGAAACGCACAAAATGCCTAAGCTACTAGCCGCTGGCCTGAAACCTGAAAATTTTTGTGAAATATTGAATATATGTTGGTTGCGTTCATTTCACAAAAATTTTCAGATTTTAGGCTAGCAGCTAGTGGCTTAGGCATTTTGTGCGTTTCTTGTTTTTTTTTTTTTTTTTTTTGGAAATCCGGAGTAAATTAAGCCTTGAGGTTTTGTGAAATATACTGAGTACTCGTACCAAAAATCAAGTCAAAATCGAAAATATTTCAGAATTCCGTCTGCGTCGTACCCATAAAATTAGTGAAAATCTTTTTTGGTTTTATATCATCCTCCAAAGTATGGAGGGTATATAAGGTTTGTTATTCCGATTATAATTTCTCGAAATGAGCATTTTAGATATCACAATAAATATATGTCTCTTTGATCAGCATAAGATTCTGTATTGATGTAGTCATATCCGTCCATCTGTGGAAATCATTTTAGAAATACGTTTTTAAAAGCTTACTCAAATGCATTTTAAGTCTACACAAATTTTGGCATGGAAAATGGGAAATATTGATTAACAATTTAGTATGGCTCCCATATAAAATATGGTTCGATTTAATTTTGTATGCCCTCCACGAAATATACAGACTACACATATTCTTAATCAGCATAAAATTCTACGTCGATTTAGCGATGTCCGTCTGTGAAAATCATTTTAGCTTCAGAACGAATTGAATTGGGTTGATAATAGTCAGATGTGTGTTTGCTCTGCAGGACTTTTGGTATTGAAAATGAGCTATATAGGTCCACTTTTAGGTATAGCCTCCATATAACGGTACATCCTTTTAACCGGTATTTTGATTAGCTACATTATTCACCGGAATTGTTTTAAATTTCGTATTTGAAGTTCGTTGTGGGTGCTACAACCTGTGACAGAAAATTGCCTATACCTCCCTATATTTGGTAGTTTGATGTCTTAGTGACATTTTTCAACGGAATTGTTTCAAGTTTCATATTTGAATACCATAACGGCTATGACAAAAATTGCCTATGCAAATCCACATTTTCGTATGGACCCCAATATAACGGTAACCTCCTATATTCAGTATTTTTATGACTCTAGTAGTATTTTTAACGTTTTTTATACCCTACACTACGTACAGGTAAGGGTATTTGTTTGTAACAGGGAGAAGGAAGCGAGATAGACCCATAGTTACTTTTGAGGAGCTTCATAGCATCATTTTCTGAGTCGATGTATGCATGTCAGTCCGTCCGTCCATCCATGTATTCCTGTGAACAAAATGCAGGTATTATCCGATTGAGATGAAATTTTCTAAACAATATTTGTTTGACCCAAGGACGAACCCTATTAAAATTGGTGACAATAGCTCCCATATATCTTCTACCAATTTCGGGAAAATTGTTCACCAAGTGCCCAATATGAATTCAAATGATCTGAATTTCTGCACATCTAATCGAATTCAGTCCAGTAAAAAGTACATCAAATTTAGTGAAAATCGGTTCAGATGTAGCTATAGCTCCCATGTCTATATATTTCATCCGATTTGGTGTTTAAGTCCTTAACATGCTTAATAAGCACTTCACAACAATGATATTTGGTACCAGATATCAGATACATCCCAGAAATTTTATCAAGGTCGGCTCAGATTTGGATATATAACTTCCATATATAACTTCAACCGGTTTCGGGTCAATAGCGCACCAAATGGCCAACATCAGTCCAAAAGTGGTGGATTTTGGTACATCCGACCCAATTCAGTCTAGAAGCAAATACATCGAATTCGGAGAAAATCGGTTCAGCTATAGCTCCCATATATAGGTTTCATCCGATTTGGTGTTTAAGTCCACCACATTCGTAATATCCATTTGACAACAATGATATTTGGTACCAGATATCTTATAGAGCTTGGAAATACCTTTGGCAATTTGCAAATTCTTTCTATTTGGTGGCGGGTATTCAAAGTTCGTCCCGGCCTAACTTACTGCTATTTTACTTGTATTGTTTGATTATTTTGTGTGACTATTGGAGGGGTTTTACTTGCCATCTTCTGATGTTTATTTGAGAACACCAATGTACTTAGCCTATGCTTCGTACATTAATTGGTGTTTAATGATTTTTATGTTTATCTCGAAACCCTTCGTATTTTCATATCCAGGGTCTGCTCACTTTGTGTCGCTGATGTAATTTGAATCTGTAAATATTTTTTTCTTAATCAGCCTCTCCAGGAAACATTTTTTAATATTCAAATTCTTTTACTTAAAGTATTTTACGATTACTTTTGAGGCCCTTTTTATATGCTTACTTCCAAGAATTTTAATGGGAACACTTCCTGGAATTTTTAGGAATTTTCGAAGCCTTTTTTAGGAAGACACCAGGATTTTTTTATCGTATTACATAGGTCATACTCAAAAGGCATCCACGTTGAGTTTTTATGAGATTTTTGAGACCCCCAACAAAGAAAAGGAGACTATTAAGGAGACTCTAAAGTGATTTTTTAGGTGGATTTCAAAAGGCAAACATGTGGTTTTTATTTTTTTTTTAATTAAAAAAATCCATTTGGTAGACTTATGAAGAGGCCCCAAATAAGTCTACCAAATGGATTTTTTACAGAATACAGGCCTAAAATTTCTTTAATACAACGCACAGAAAAATTGTCGTTTTTCATAATTGTCGGTTCCTTTTTATAGCTATAAAACGTTTTAAGCGGAGTTTTTAAAGATTTTTTGAGACATCTTCATAAGGATACCATGTGGATTTTATAGAGAATTCTGAGCTCTTTTTCATAAGAATGTAGATTTAAAAAAAAAAAAACTTTCAGGCCTTTTTAAAAGGCAACCAAGGATATTTTTTTTAATTTTTGAGACTCCTCCATTGGTCTGCCAAGTGAATTGTTTGAGAAATTCTTGAACCCCTTTATAATACTGTCATGCTGGAGACCTTAGGCGCTCTTTTCATACATCTTTTTATTAATTTAAGGGATTGTCTTATAAGGTTCGCATGTTGTGTTTTGGAAAAATCGGTGCTCTCTTAATAAGTAACCACGCGGATTTTTCAATAAATTTTCCGTGACTAGGGGCTAGAGCCAGAATAGAATCCTATTGCTTTTGGAGATGATCGCATTATATTTAGGGGTTGAAATGGACTAAAAACTGAAAAATTTCCTGATTTTGAAGTTGCTCTACAGGTCGCAATTATAGACCAATCGACGCGGAAGTTAACATGGGGCTAGAGCTTAGGGCTGAACAGAAGTCTTTCAATTTTGATGGTTATCGGGCAATATTTAGTGGGTAAAATGGACCATAACATTTGTGTTATATAAAAGTCAAATTTTTCATTAAACCTCGAATATTTTTAATCCCGGCTAAATCTTGACATAAATGTATAAAATCTAAAAAAATCGCAGAAAATATGCCAATAAAGATGTTAATATAGATTTTGTAGTATTTTGTGACATTTTTTTATTGCTTCATATTTTTTATCGCATGCGATTTTTCTTTTTTTGAAGTATAGATTTTGTAATATTTTTCACCTTACAACACAGGTTGAGATTTTTATATATAGACTGTAATTATCTTTAGGGATATGCTCAGAAGGGATAGGACTATTGTTTTCAAAGATGTCCGCAATATATTAGGGGTTGAAATGGACCATCAACTAAAAATGTTCCTGATTTTCAGCCGTTACCAAGGTCACAAATAGAAACCAAAGGACACGAAATCTCGCTCGAATGGTCCACTACTTTTGAGTGAAAAAATACCAACATTTCCATTCTGCCGAAACGCTAAAAATAACTTACATGCGATATCCAAAATACACAAAAAGGCGAAAATCTGTCTTTTTATGCTTATTTCGTTGACGAATATAGATGAGTCCACATTTGGCGATACAGAGGGTCTCCTTGCTTTTTGAGAAAAGCGTTAAGGACAGGGAAGAATTCTAGCATTTTGGATGACCAATCGATTATATTTAAATTAAATAAAAATTATTTCCATTTCCAACAGGAAAACATTTTGGTCTTAAAGGACTCAAACTTATGCGTTTTATTATTATTATTTTTTCAATTTTATATACACATGTTCTTCAACAACAATACAATAAATTGCTAATGAGTTCCATACGTGTATGCAGAACAATTTCAAATAAATCCACAAAATGACAACTGATTTTTTTCCTTGGACACCAACACTCATTCCGACGAAGTCTCTCTACGTAGATTTGATGGGGAATACGTGTTGGAGTATTGAAGGTATGAGGTTCTGTTGTAAAGTGACAATATCTTAAAGCCATAAATAACCACAAATATCCGGTACATGACACATAGTATCAACAGCAACAACAATGGCAAAACAAAAGACATTTATATATATATATATATATATGTTTGTATGCTAATGAAACATGCATCGGGTAGACGGAGAGAGAGAGACATACATACAATATACACATATGTGCCTGGTTATTTAGGTATATCTATGTATGTGTATATAAATACATCAATTCGGACATATATTTGAACAAACATTAACACACAGTGTCAAAAACACATGGTCATTGCTCTATTGCGAGCCGTTAAGGCTTACTAAATAAGAAAAAAAATAAACGTATTTTCGGGAAATACAGGGTGAGATAAAAAACAAGTAAGCAAAGGCTATAGTCGCGCGGGGCCAACCATGAGATACCCTGAAACACTACAATATCTTAGCCGCCCCCTTATATCCAAATCGATTTTGGAAGGTTTTGCTTTTGAAATTATGTCACCAGGGATATTTGCCCAATATTTACGCACTCCGTCGTGCTTTTAGTTGTGTGGTCCACCTTAAAGCTAAATATAATCCAATGGTCATCAAAAATGCTAGAATTCTTCGCTGTCCTTAACTCTCTTCTCGGGCGTGTCGACTGTCTTCAATTGTGTGATCAGGAATTTTTTTCTGTTTTTGGTTCATTTGAAACCCTAAATATTTTGCGATCATCTTCAAAAGCATCTCCTCTTTATCTCCATATTGAGGCTCATCTATATGATTTGCTTGTCTACGATATTTGACTATATTCGTCAACGAATTCAGCATAAAAAAGCCAGAAGTTCGCCTTTTGTGTATTTCGGATATCGCCTGTAAGTAATGCTGGTATTCTTTCACACAAAATTAGTGGTCCATTGTACCCGTTGTCCTAAACTCTAACTTTATGCGAGATTTCGTGTCCTCTGGTTTCTATTTGTGACATTTATAACGGCTTCTAGCCCAACCCTACCCTTGTGAAATTTTTCGTGAGGATCGGACGATATTTGCAATCCTTATATAATGAATTCAACCTGTGTTGTAAGGTGAAAAAATATTAAAAAATATTATAAGTCAAAAATGTCACAAAATACTACAAAATCTATATTAACATCAGTATTGGCATATTTTTCTGCGATTTTTTTAAATTTTATACTTTTATGTCAAGAGGGCATTCTGAATTGACAAAATTTGTCAAAATCGGTCCAGCCATTCTTGAGATATAAGCATTATAGCTATCATCCCCTTTCTTTGTATATATACATATTTCGCTATATATATATCGGATATATTTACTATCGGCATGTAAGTAACGGTAAGAATTTACCTGTTCGTCTATTTGTGATTTCGCCGGGATTAAAATTATTCGCGGTTTAATAGCAAATTTGACTTTTATTTAACTCAAACGTCATAGCCTTTTTCACCCACTAAATATTACCCGATGACCATCAAAATTGGAAGGCCCTAAGCTCTAGCCCCATGATAACTTCCGCGCCAATTGGTCTATAATTGCGACCTGTAGAGCAACTGCAAAATCAGGATTTTTCAGTTTTTGGTCCATTTCAAACCCTAAATATTATGCGATCATCTCCGAAAGAAATAGGGTTCTATTCTGAACCTAGGCTCACCTCCATTCTTAATTTCGTGAAGATCGGGCCATAATTGCGACCTGTAGAGTTATTACAAATTAACATGGACAGACGGAAAGCAAAAAATTTCGGAAATAGCTTCAAATTTTAGAATAAGTTCCGATTTGTTCGAATTGGTCACCTTTGGCACGAATTGTGGCCTTCAAACGACCATTGAAACCGTCACAAGCTTCCCAAATGTTGCTCTGCCGAATTCTAGCTCATCCCCGACAAAGCGCTTGCTTGAGGTGATCGACACTTTGGTATTTTTTAGTACCAACCTAGCTTTCCAAAATACTCCAGACACAATAGTCAAACGGATTAGTATCCGGAGATTTTGGTGGCCATAATGTATAATGTCGAAGGTCTGCGGCCAAAATGTTGGCGTGCCCAAGGCTTTAATACACCCTCCAGAATATTTTCGCGATAATATTCGGCATTTATTCTGATGCCATGGTCGATTAATACGAGCAGAGAGCGACCATCGGCTGTTATGGCGGCCCACACCATCACCATGGCCGGCGCTTGAGTTCTGGTGGCCAACCGAAGGTGTACATTTTCAGCTGAGCTCTTTGGCAAGTAAACACGATCATTTTGTTTGTTTACAAACTGCTGGACAACAAATGTTTTCTCATCGGAGGAAACCAAATTCGGCAGTTCACCACTTTCGGCCAAGCGAAGCAACTCTTTAGCTCTTTTGAGTCTATTTTCTTTCTGTTGCGGTATAAGTTCCTGCACTTGCAATTGGAATTTCAATGGCTTTACCCCGAGCTCATTTTTCAATATTTGCCGAATGGAATATTGCGATATGTTCAGTTCACGAGCCATTTTTGGCCACTGCGACGCGGGTTTCGGTCAAGTCGCTTCTTTACTTTTCGAGCCTTTTCTGCTGATGTTGCTGTTTTCTTCCGTCCTCTTCCTTGACGTCGGGCTATGCTACCAGTATCACGGTAACGAGCGATGGTACGAGACACAAAACATTTATTCACATTCAAATGCTGCAGTGCTCTAATGATAGTCACTTGTGGTTTTCCAGCCAAGTATTAAGAAATAACACTATCACGCTTGAATTCCATCACGATTAACTTTTTTTCTGGAAAATTCTCCCCAAAGTGTTTTTGTATGCTTGTAACAATATAATGAGCTGTCACTGGAATAATTTGAACAGCTGTCGGACAAGTGGCTTAGAAATGACAGCAGCCTGAAATTGGTTGCAGTTTTTTCATCTCACCCTGTACTAATGGATTTCTCTCTCATTTAAACGGGGTTTCGAAACATTTGTTTAAATGAAAATTTTCAAATTTATATTTCAGATCTTTGGGTCTCTATAGTATCTAAAATTTAAATACGCCAAATGAAATGTTAAGCTCCATTCAAATATCCCTACATTTTCCGCCTGTCCACAAAATCTGATAACAATGTTAACATTTCGCCAAACAAAGAACCACAGACGTCTATCGTAGCTGCTATTTTTTTTTTTTTTGTCTTTCATTTTCAAACATCATTTGTTCCCCTTTGTCGTATTTAAATGCAATTTAAATTTATTTCGTCCTATTGGTGGAAAATTCCAGACCATTTTTTTCGTTTCATGCAAATACCCCAAGGATTTGGATTTACCAATAATGGAAAAGGTACAGGCTTCACACGTACACACACAGGTATTATAGTCGTTGGGTTTAGGCAGCATTTCTATGTTTGTGGTGGTGGTGGTGGCATTAATGCATCATTATGGTGAAACATGGCGACAAGGCACCCAAGGCGAAAAGCATGACAAAAGGAAAAAGTTTGTTTCTTTCTTTTGGATAAAATTAAAAGTCCATGAAAATCAAAACACATTTTTGGTACAATTATCAAAATACCCACGGGATCAAGGCAGGAACCAGCAAACTCACACACACACACAAACACAGAGACACAGTCATGAATGAACGACATTCTTGGGGTGTGGGGTTTTATTAGGGACTCTCTGTGTTTGTGACGTTCTGGGCCAAAAATGTCACAATGCATGACTGAATGAACGAATGGCAAGATGAATGAATGTTTTGAACTCCGTTTTTTTCAAACTTTTCTTCTTCTTTCCAACTGTGTACCTGTTCTCGGGTACACATTCATACATCAGTTGAATACCATGTTATTAAGCATGATTTGTCCCACATTGTTGTCACCAGCAAAAGGCCGGATGATGGAAATAGTGCTACCCGTATATGGGGCATTCCATGAGGACTGAAGCACACAAAAGGTAAGTTTTTCTTCGAAGGTGTCTTAAATGGATCTTTTGAATGAAATATCCGATTTCAGCAATGCTGTTGTGGCACACAAAGGTGCCTCTCAAATAAGGCTGGCAACAATAGTCAATAGTTTGAATAGATTTTATAAACATCAGCAACGGTTTTCTTTGGTAACATGGGTCGTACACGTTTTGAAAACAGCAGTATGCCTAGTGACACCAGGGAAATACGAAATTTTATTTTTTTTAACACTTTCGAAGCCTAACATATTTTTTTTTCAAATCGAAAGTTTTTTTCCACGGTTTTCTAAACAATTTTTGGAGTATCAGTTAGTTTTGCCGACAGGTGTCTGGCCTCAATGTCTGTTTATATTATATATTTATTTTGAATTGTTTAATGACCCTAAACATCACCTAAATCTGATATGTGTAATAATTTGTTGAAAATGATAAAATATGAAAGAGAGATACTAGGCATAGAGGACCCAAGTATACCACATTATCAAATACTGATAAAATTATTGGGATCAGAAAAAATGTTAACAAAAGTTTATACTTATTTCCAAGTTTATGCGAAGATTATATTCTTTTGTGGTGGAGGTACCAGAAGGATAAATTCCATACTCACATCTGATCTTTGATTGAGAGAAACAGAATCGCTGATTTGTTCGGAAGGGTGAGTTGAATCTATCATCTTTATGCCAAAACTTCTGTTGGAAGAAATATTGGGGTGTGTGATATTTGAAGAGAATCTCATACCTAATTTGATTTTATAAGACTGTTTCGATACTCATATTTTTGAATCCTTTGTGGGAGAGGTACCGGTAGGAGTGGTCCGGTATATTCCATCTTCATACTAGATCATGTGTTGATAGAAACATTAAGATGTTCCGAGTTTAAAAGTATCTGGATGTTCATTTCGCGTTTTATGAGCTTCATGCTTATTCATAATTTTGACCCGTTGTGGAAGTAATGATACGTTCTATAGGATCTGTATACAAAATCTTGTGTTGGTGAGGATATTGAGATGCACGAAATTTATAATAATTCCAAAGTTTGACCCTTCGTAGGAGAGGTATTAGAAGGAATGGGCCGATATTGTCCATTTTCGTATTTGACATGAAGGAGTTGATCAATATTGACCATATCTGAACTCGATCTAAGTTTGATAAAAATATAACGATGTACCAATTTTGAATTAAATCGGATACTCCCTTCTGGAGTCGAGAAGAATGGACGGACACCCAAGATCGATTCTAAATGTTCTGAAACGCAAAAAAAACCTAGGGTCTTGATTCTATAAGGGTCTGCGGAAAGTTTTAAGAGGATTTCAATAATAAATATGAATTCTAAAGTAAAGTAAATTAAATTTAATTACATAAAGTTTGATTTCATGTATTCGTTTTAACAACAGCAAAGCGCTCAGTAATACCAAAGAAATAAGACACAATTTTAAAGCCTCTTCCTAGAAACCGTAATTGGATTTTTACAAAGACTTTCAAGCCTTCTTCGCTATTATTGTATCAAGGGTAGTATACGTTTTGACAGCATTAATACGCCAAGTGGTAGTGGAAGAATTCTTGAAATCCTTCCAGAATCTCTCTTGATAGAAGAAAAAAATCCTTTTTGGACTCATTTTAAAAAAAATATTGTGGTAGGATTCTCAAAACATTCCAGACCCTCTTCGTAGACGAAAACTTCCTTTTTAGGCTCTTTAAAAAAAAATAATGAGGTAGGGTGCTCAAGAATTTTTGAGGACATTTAATGTGGCTTTCTAGTTCAGGGGAAGATTTTTTTAAAGAATTTAGGGTCTCTCTGCATAGAAATAACGTGTGAATTTAAAGGAAATTTTGAGAATCTTTTTATAATGCTACCGCTGTTTTTTTCAATTTTAAGTCCCACTTCAAAAGGATAACAAGTTTATTTCTTATATAATTTGCAAGGTATTCTTCAAAAATGGATTTCTGTTAAAGAATTGTTAAGGTTCTGTTTAAAAGGTTACCACGGAGATTCTCAATAGATTTTCAAGGTCATTTCGGTGAGCTACCAACAATATTTTTATGATAAATTTTAGAGTCCTCTTCAGGAGGATAATGTGAACTTTAAAAAAAATTTTGCCCACTTTACAATGGAGATTTAAAAAAAAAGTTTGGTCCGTATCAACAAGCTTACACTTAGATCGAAAAAATGAGCACTCTTTAAAAGGCTATTACGGATATGAATTCTTAGGCTCCTTTATAAGCATTCGTACTGAGGCATCCAAATTGATATTTAGGGAATTTTTGGGACCCACTTTATAAGGCTACCTTCTGGATGTATAAGGACTTTAGAGGTATTTTTCAAAGGAAACTGTTGTGAATTATTTTAAAGCCTTTTTAAGGTCAATTCATGGACTTCCTCGTAAATTATTTAAAATTTTTAGCGCCCTCCTGATAAGCTACCACATGGATTTTATAATGAATTCTGGGCTCCATTTTTATAAAACTACCACAAGAATGTTTTATCGAATAATTTAAGTCCCTTTTTCTAAGCCTACCACCTGGAGTTACTGGTGTTATTAAGGCCCTATTCATAATGTTACTAAGTGAATTTTTTAAAGAAGGAAAATTGGGCCTTTCTTCATAAGGATAGTTCATGGACAGTTTTTAAAGAATTTTTAGAACCCCTTTCTAAGGCTACTAGGTAGATTTTTATACCATACAATGCTATATGTTGGGGATATTATAAGTTTTATAAGACCCAAAAGTTTGTAACACCTTGAAATGTTGGTCCTAGGCCTATGATGTTATATATATCCCCGAGATAAGTCGAATAATTTTCAGGTCAACTAATAACTTATTTATATCGGAAAAATATCAGACTTATTCCCATAGGAAACCTAGGAGAAGTTTTGAACATCTATATAAGATATTTTTTGGCATATGTTCGATACAGGCCAGGTTATTATTTGATATACACTTCATTTGTGGTCCATTTTTTGTAAAGCATTTTTAATATAAGTAAGGAGGCGGCTCTATCTCATTAAAAATCAACAAATTAAAAAGGTTTTAATTAATATAATAGAACAAAAATTCCAGTACTGTGTCGCACAGTGTAATTTAAATTATATTTTTCTTGTGAGGGAGATTTTTTGAGGGCACCCGCAAAAATCTGTTGTGCTTTCGAATAAATTTTGAAATTAAGTTACGATTGTTTTTTATCTATGTCGTTGAGCGCCATTAAACCATTGCATTACATATAAATGGACTGTTCTGTGGAGATTCATAGCTTTTATTTATAAACAATTCTATTATTAAAAAAATCGTTTTTGCTTTTGGTATCCCTCTTTTGGAATTGCCCATATCTCAATACAAATATTTAGCAGCAATTGCCAGATCCGAAGCCAAAACACTAACCTCTAACGACAAAGCCTTGGGATAAATGTTGCGGGTGATTAATGATGTTAATGTTGCTGGTCCTATTGCCACTCTATTGTATGTGAACTTTTCCAAACACCCGCAATAATAATGTGAACAAGCATAGTAAGGGAGAGTAAAAGTCGCAACACCACCATTGAGATCTAAAGATGCTTTTTGGCCATGACTTAATTTCGTAAGAATTATGTTATTTTTCCCGCTTAAGAAAATTTACAAAGGCCCAAAAATAGTTTCGGGCATCAAACACTGACCACGTTTAAAGGGGAAATAGTTAGTGGTAATGTCCAAGAAATTTTTACAAAGTACTTTCAATGTTGCCATTAATTTTTCAAGAGAAATTAAACAGAGTTTTGTAAAGTTTTATACACATTTTCGTGCAACATTGAAGATTTCAGAGAGAAATTGCATTACCAAGAGAGGAAGAGAGAGAGGGAGTGAAGGATTTCAATGTAAAATACTTAAAATGATTCATACACCTCGCTTCATTGTGACATATTTAGCTCTCTCAAGAACAACAGGAGCCCCAATGAAACACTTTCAAGCTTAATCAACATTTGCTTTTTGGGGGTTAAAATTTCCCATAATTTTACTTATGTCAGGCTGTACCCCCCTCTTTACCGTCCACAAACATGCAGTAATGAAGAAATTGTTTCCAAGCTATAACTCTGCCCTGTTGCCCCAAATGGAGAAAGTTTCAATGATTAATGAGCCACACTTTATTAGACATTGAAATGAATGAAGTGTGGTAATGTCCTTTTGTGTGAGTCCTTTTTTCCGGTTGCCTTTGTTCTGCTTGTTTTTATAAATTGAAAGTGAAATTGTGTGGTAAACTGTAAACAGGAAATGAGCGATTTAAACTGGGTGATCAATAGATTTAAATTGACATCAATTAAACTCATTGTTTAACAAAATGACAGAAAAGGAGAGAGATTGATGGTTGCATTTGTTGATGTAGGAGTTGCAAAATAAACAAAAAAACAACAACGGCAACGGTAAAGGTAGATATACAGATTAAATAAACAAATATGCTGCTAAAGCAAATATATCTCCAACCTTTAGACCTCTAGATCTTCATTACAAACCCCACACGTTAAATATTTGTGTATAGACCTGCTTGAACTCAGTCCCCTCTCTAGATTCTGTGGCCCTTCAGCTCTCTCTAAATTCTGTGGACCTATCAGCTCGGCGACACGGGTCTACAACGGATCCTATACCCTCATTCTCGATTTTATGGACTTCTTCTCTAATTCTTTCATATATTCTCTCCCTTCCGAATTAGTCTATAAAGACATCCAAGCCTTCAGTTAACCGATATCATTTAAGTCGCTCCATATAGATTCTCGGCGTTTAACTGACCTATAAGGACTACTTAGGCCTTCGGATGGTCTATATATACTCTTTAGGCCTTCAGCTCGTCTAAGTAGAACCCCTAGGCTTTAACTTTTCTTAACAGACACACTGGCCTTTAAATCGTCAGAACCTAAATTTCATGTAACAACTCGTTTAACTAGCCTACCACTCGTCTGAAGATAGTTCCTGATTTGCCACTCGTCCAAACATAGTTCCTGGCCACCAACTCGTCTTGATAGTCTTTCTGGGCGGCCAGCTCATCTATAGAGACTCTCTAGCCACTCAGATGGTCTATAGCCATCAGCAAACCTTCCGCTAGTCTAAAGAGGCCAACTGAAATAAAGATCGTCTAAAAGGCCTTTAATTCATTTAAAAAGACAATTTGACCTTCTTGCGGACAGCTGTTCATCTGAAGAGGCAATCTGAACTTCACGCCATCTACAGATGGCACCAGGTCACTTCCAGCTCGAATACCTAGCCCAGCTGACTTTCCCACGTGCTTATAAACCTTCTTTATTGGCTTCCAGAACTTTAGTTTGTTAAAATAGTCTCCCTAACCCGACCGCTTGTCTGTACAGTCGTCGTCTATTTTGACTACCATATCCTCCAGCTCGTCAATTTTTGCTCCCAGACACTTCTGTCCGTCAATAAGGATTCCCTATTTTCAGATTACCTATAAAACAAACTATATTCTTTTTTCGCCTGTCAAAATATATTTCCAAACCCATACAATAAATAACACCAAAATGGCTTGCCTTCCCAAAACATTCTTTGAGATTTATACGATTGCTTTCGACTTCATGTGCCATCATTCGCAGCGCAGCTAATACCAGCTATCTTCAGATTTTTATATGTAATCCATTTTAATTTCAAAACCAAATAAAATAAATTACAATGACTTGTAGAAGTCATACGATTTTCATTACAATTAACCCATAAAAGTAAATCCGTGTTGTGTATTTGTGTGTGTGTCGAGAGAGAAAATCGCAAGAGAGAATGCTATTCATTTAGGCAAAGTACTGTCATATGGAGGACATAAATATAACGTTAATGGCTTACTTTCGAGTGAGTGAAGCAGAGGAAATGAAAACATTAGACAAGGAAAGCTTTTTTATTTGATGAGAAGTTCAGTAAATATTTAAGGTGGAAATATATAAATGTCCTAAATTTTAGGGCTACCTTAACACCTCCTTTTTAGGATCTACTCGACAATATGAGCTATATCATATACTACCCAAAAATATTTAATATCCTCATATATTATAATAGTGTATTAATTTATACAATACTTTTGTAGTGTAAATGCCTAAAAGTATGCTATAAAATTGCAAAATATGACGCTACTTGACATATAAATTTAAACCAATGTGTAAGTTAGCCTCTAAAGTGGAGGGTATATCAAATATCGGTCCCAGACCTCCATCTGGAAGAGATGGTATCACGTTATCCATACTATTATTAAAATAACTACCGAATGTCCTTACATTATATTAGAATCGCATCTTCTTTCCCACAGCCCTATTAAAATTATAAAAAATATAAATAAATACAAAACAACTCGTTTGTTACAATTTGTTTTTGTTTAGCTTAACGAGTATTTGATGATGCCGTTAGGAATTAAATATTAATATACCCAAGCAGCATAGTGTGCAAGTGTATGTGTGTGTGTGTGTGTATTTCCAGGGGATTTTATGCAAAATTATACCCTACGCATAACCATACTATTAAATAAATATATATGTGTATGTACATACACAAAAAAAAACACAACAAATAAGCTACATTTACACTCTTTTTTTTAAACTAACCCCTCCATGCCTACCCTAGGTTTGGGGATAACACCAATGGGAATATTCCATGTTTTTTTTTTCTTATTTAAGTGAAAATAAAGACAGTGCTTGCTATAATCAAGACAGGCCATTACCATTATGCCACGGGCAAGGACAATAACACCATCGAGGAGGATGGATGCTGTGTGTTTTGTTGTTGTTGTTTTTTTCGTTCAGGGTGTCTTATGTACTTTTAGCTAATATATGCAAAATAAATATGTGCATACAAGGTTTGGAAAATGTTTTCTTTTTTTTTCATTTTGTAGTGACTTTGGTTTTATAGTTTTTTTCTTGTTGTAGTTGTTCGTGTAGCTATCCCTTCTACTTATACAGGCCATTAAAGCAAATAATATACAATGGAAATGATTAAGTTTTCCGGTTGTTAGCACACAGATTACAAAAAACCTATTTCTATAAATAACCCTAAACTAAAACGAGAGAGATTGCGGGGATAACAGTGGCCTTTAATTATAGAGATATATAAGGAGACAGTGGTTATTAAATTTTAAAATTTTTTGAAATTGTGAAATTTGATTTATGACGTGTTGAAATATTATTTAACCTTAACTTTGATTACTAACCCATTATTTCGTCACTCGCCGTAAATGGGTATTCCTTGGCAACAAATAAATTGACAACACAGCTATACTGAACTAGGTCATAAAAACATAATTCCAAGATATTTAGAGGTAAAGTAAATTCACTGCAATTAATTTCTGGAAGCAATATTTTAGTCTGCCAAAAGAAAATGTAAAAGTCTATATTCAAAATTAACTAATGATATAAATTTAAAAGAAAAATAATTTAAATATATTACTAAAAAAATATTTAAAAACAAAAAACCTGCTTTGGTTCATTATTACTCTGAATAAAATTTTAAGGTTTTACAGCTAAAGCGAACCAAGTCAAAAAAATAAATAAATTGTTCATTATATGACTAAATATAGTTGATGTTCCGCTTGTAATAAGCAACTGATGTTGATAGCTTTGGAAAAGGCAATGTTTTTTGAATTCGAAAGTACAGAAATAGTGCTCATCAGATGGCACTTCTGTATTCAGTGAGACTCGAGCTAGCTGTGCTGCTTTTAAGTGAAGTTCCTTTTGCCAAATTAAATTTGTATTTTCGTCTTCATCGAATTTTATTTTCATGTTAAGTTCATCACATATTCGAAAGGTATCCTTATTCGGAGACTTAAAATGTAAATTGAATTTCGTTTTGCGGAAGTCGTAAGACCCTTCTGATTTGTGTATGATTTTCCACTGTTACAGGGAAGCTTACGTATATTGTACTTCCGCTTTGCCGGATTCATTCGTCTATTCAAAGAAAATATTTTACTGCACAGAAAGAAAATGAACAACGTGATTGTTCTCCAACTTTGCACATCCAGTGGTCCATTCCATCAAGTACCTCCCCCACAAAGTTTAAAAATTTTGAATAATTATAACTTTTACAAAATGTGATGAAAATTTCGGATTGTGTTCAAATTACACAGATCAGAATATTTTTATTATTTAGGTCTGCTGTGAGTATGGAATATATCGCTCCACTACCTCTGGTACCATCCCCACAAAGGGTCAACATTTTGAATATCTATGAAGCTCATAAGACGCGAAATTATTCGATTCCATTCAGATTGGGTACATTTTAAAATTTTCTTCAACACAAGATCTGTTAGCAAATAAGGTTTCCACTTCACGTTAGAGTCATATGTAAAGAGTTTTTTTTTTATATTTTCATATGAACACTTTTGTAGCAGAATCGCTATGAAGAAGAAATGATTTGATGCGCCTTAAAGTATGTTATAAACATTTTTAACATAAATGTAGAAAAGGTTGCTTTACATATGAATCGAATATTAGGTATATCCTAGGTTTAAGTAAGAATATTTATTTTATGTAAACAAAAATTAAAACTTTTTGTGTCCAAAGAATCATTGACCTTGTTCAGATAAAAGTATTAAAAATTGTGACCCTTTGTGAATGAGGTACCAGAAGGGGTTCACAGATATATATATCATACGCACAACAGCCATTGTATTAGCACATATGTTTGTATTTGTGAAATTTGACGAGAGTTGGATGCTTATTTCGCTTTCTATGAGCCTTTTTTGGGGAGTTACCAGAAGGATTGGACCGATATATTCCATATAAAGAGAAATTGATGCTTGATGGTAATTCAAAAATTTTACCCTTTGTGGGGAGGTACCAGAAGGACTTGATGGAGTGGACCGATATTATTCATTTTTGCAGCTGACCTAGAACTGATGCAAATGTTTGGATTTGCAAAGTTGGAATAAAATCGGATTATTGTTTATCTTTCTGTGCAGAAAATATTTTTTTTTTTTGAAAATTTTGTCCTTTGGTGTATTCCATCTTTGCAGTATGTGGAAATTGAAGACAATCGGACTCTTAAATCATATTTTATAAGAGTTGTAATTATTCAAAATTTCCAATCTTTGTGGGAGAGGTACTTGATGGAGTGGACCGATATGGTTCATTTTCGCACCTGACCTAGCACTCATGCAAATATTAGAATTTGCAAGGTTGGGGCAAAATCGGATTATAATTTTTCTTTCAGTGGAAAAAATATATATTTTTTTTTGAAAATTTCTACCTTTTGTGGGGGAGGTACCAGAAGGTGTGGATCGATACATTTCACCTTCACACCAGACCTTGGGTTAATAAAATTATTGGGATGTGTGAAATTTGAAGACAATCGGACTCTAACATCACATTTTATAAGAGTTTTAATTATTCTAAATGTTGACCCTTTGTGGGGAGGTACCTGATGGAGTGAACCGATATTGTCCATTTTTGCACCTGACCTAGTACTGACGCAAATATTACGATTTGCAAAGTTGGAACAAAATCGGATAATCCTTTATATTTCTGTGCAATAAAATTCATTGAAAATTTCAACATTTTTATGGGAGGTAGATCGATATTGCCCATCTCCGAACTCGATCTAAGTTTGACAATAATATTTCAATGTACCAACTTTGGATCAAATCGGATACTTCCTTCGAGAGTTATCGTGCGCACCAACCAGACAGACGGACAGATAGACGGACGGACATCGCTAGATCAAATGTAAATGTCCTGAAACGGATTTGGTCCAAAGAGACCAAGGGTCTAAAACCGTTATTTCGTTGAGGCAGATTTTGGCAGTATCAAATGATATATACCCCCTGTAGCCATATGGCTAAGGGGGTATATAACAAGAATATATGAATGTGAATGACAGTGAATGATATTCCAAGAAACTTTCGAAACGTCTATAGAATTTCTGATCAATAAACAAATGTTAGATCAATTGCCGGAAGAATTAAATGCCAACGACTTAATGAACTGCAATTTCAAATAGTTCTGATTGATATTCATTTCCACAATCTATTTGATTCAAATTTAAATTGAAGCTGTTGAAAACGAGATCATCCCCAATACTATGATACTACTAATACGGTACCACAAGATATTCGATATTTTAATGGTCTTGGAGATATATTGTAACCAATCGGTCTTTTGTATTGTTAACAATCAAAGAATACCTTGTACAAGCTTGGAGAGGATCCATTCCGACACATGTTTTCTTCATGATTCGGGGTACCATAAATGTGACACCTTTTTATACCCTCAGCCATATGGCTACAGAGGGTATTTATCATTTGATACGGTCAAAACGTGCCTAGTCGAAATAACGGTTTTAGACCCTAGGTCTCTTTGGACCAAATCCGTTTCAAAACATTTGGAGTCGATCTAGCGATGTCCGTCCGTCTGTCTGTCTGTCTGGCTGGTGCGCACGATAACTCTCGAAAGGAGTATCGGAGAAGGTCGAAATTTTGAATAATTACAACTCTTATAAAATGTGATATAAGAGCCCGATTGTCTTCAAATTTCACACATGCCAATATTTATGATAACCCAAGGTCTGATGTTAAGATGGAATATATCGGTCCATTCCTTCTGGTACCTCCCCCACAAATGGTCGAAATTTAAAAAAAAAATATTTTTTGCACATAGAGAGAAACGATAATCCGATTTTGCTTAAACTTTGCAGGTCTTAACATTTGCGTCAGTACTAGGTCATGTGTAAAAATGGACAATATAGGTCCACTCCTTCTGGTACCTACCCCACAAAGGGTCAACATTTTAAATAATTACAAATCTCATAAAATGTGATGTAAGAGTCCGATTGTCTTCAAATTTCACACATCCCAATATTTATATTAACCCAAGGTCTGGTGTTTAGATGGAAGACATCGGTCTACTCCTTCTGGTACCTCCCACACAAAGGGTCAAAATTTAGAGTATCCATGAAGCTCGTAAAACGCAAAATTAACATCCAATTCTATTCATAGTTGGAGCTTCTCAATATTTTCATCGACACAAGATCTGTTATAAAGATAGTAGAGATCGGACAATTTTTTCTGGTACCTCCCCACATAGAGTTCAAGATTTTTAAAAACAAAACGCTCAAGGAATTCGAGAAAAAAACATCCAAATGCATCCATCCATCTCCAAATTTCCCACATACAGACATTATTTCTAACACAAGATCTGTTGTGATGAAAATAAACATCTGCCAACTTATAACTGTCATAACTTGCGAAAAAAGTCGGCGATTCTTTGCTATATCTAAATATTTATCTTCACCAGTATTCTGATATGAATATGTAATTTGTCGAAATTTATGATTTCGCATAAAATTGGATACGGATGTATTAGATGAATGGAATACTTCGGTCCGCTATATCTATTTTTTCGATTTTCCGAAAATGTGCACATATCTCATATAAAGTACAAGAAGTAGTCGATATAGTCCAAATCCGTTACGTTCATAACTCAAGGCTGGGGATATACATCTGTCGGCAAAACCGACTGATACTATTTTAGTTGTTTACCTGTATTTCCCAGTTGTGAATAAGAATATATTGTATTCCCTTTGTGGGGCTAATTGAGACAAATAGCTCTCCTGGAAAATGTCTCCGTCTGTCAAATATTTACTTTTGTTATTCAGCTGAATATTAAATCACGTAGACCACTGTAGTGTAAATAAATACCTAATTTTCTTTCGGTTCATAGACATATAATTTCCACCCATTGTCCTCATAGTTCCTGTTGAACTTCATTTTGCATCTTGGCTCGTTTGCTTCAAACCAAAACAAACCAACAAAGACCCGAAGGAAAAGGACAAACAGGACAATAAGTAAAATAAAATAACACTTTTTTGTGCGAAAGAAAAATCCATTTAGTTTTAATACCACTACACAGCCACTCAAGCGTTACTCAACAGAAGCGGTTGTCATCGTCTACGGCATCATCATCATCAGCATCCTCCTCAGTGGCAAGAGTGGCAAACACCACCAAAAGCTCTGGCAACTGTCTCCTATTTCTGCAACATTTACCATGGTCCTTGGCGGAAGCACCCCAAACGGAGGGATTGTCTATTAAAAAGTTGTATATAAGCAAATGATATTGCAGCAGAGATTTTGTTGCTGCTCTCATCCGGGCATAACTCCAATAAGGATACATTCTACATAAGAGAGAAGAAAAAAAAACACCAACAGGACGAACTGTTGCATATTGCAATAACAACATTACCGGCTACACGTTCAATGTCACATGACATGGCACTCTCTGAAAGCAGACAGCTTTGGCTGGGCGACAAGCATCATGTCTTGCAACACTTTCCAATGTGGTGGTTGGTTGTTATTGTTTTTGTCTTTCCGTTACAATGCTTCACATTTTTGTTGGGATCCTGTCTGAACTGTTGTTATCCTTATATATTTTTTTGCTTTTTATAGCCATCGTATAATGCAACAATATGCTAAATTTGTTTAACCATACTCAAGTTCCTATGAGTGTTATATTTCGTTAGGTTCTCCTCTTTTTTTCCTATTTCCAAGGTCTTCTCTATTAGTTGCGGCCTCACGGGTTGTTATTCCATATACCTCGCCGCTGGAATAACCCAGGGAAGACGTGGCAACTTCCTATAGCCACTTTAGCCATTTGAACATATGGTGCCATAGTAAAAGACATAATTGCGTGAGATTTCTTGTTGTTGTTGCTGTTTTTTTTTTTTTTTTTTGCAACAACACACTCACACACTTACATTCACATGGTGTAAGTTACATGGACACCATTGCATATTTGCCCTGTTTACTACCACGTCATCGTGATGCAGCAGCAGCACCATAACTGGCTACAGCATCTTTATTGTCTGGTCTAGTCCTAGCCTGGTGTTTCTTTCCTTAAGGGTTTGTTGGTTTTGCATACTCCATGGCTTTTCTATAATCGTTTTTTCGTTATGGCAGTAGTGTGCTCTTTTTGCGACACATTATTTGGATGCGCATTTGGAGTTCGTGTCAGGTTTTCTTTTTTGTCCAAGTGCAATAGTCGTTCATCCTCATCTACAAATGAGGCGTATATATTAGCATTCTAAGAGGATATGTAGTATTTCGCCATATCCTCTACATTGGGAATGGAGGTGAATTGGGTACACTGAATTGATTTTGGAACATAGTTACTTTGGATGATCTCCGTAGAATCACTTTCTGAGTTGATTTAGGCATGTCATACCGTTTATCCGTCCGTCTGTCTGTCCATTTACTTTTGTGAACAAAATGAAGGTCGCATTTATTATCCGATTGAGATGAAATTTTCCAAACAATATTTATTTGGCCCACTGACGAACTCTATTGAAATTTGTGAGAATCGGTTCAAATTTAGATATAGCTCCCACATATATCCTCAATAGGCTTCGGTTAATTGTGCACCAAATGGCCAATAATAGCCCAAAAAATCGGTTCGGGTATAGCTCCCATATATATGTTTCATCCGATTGAGATGACATTTTCCAAACAATATTTATTAGGCCCACGGACGGACTCTATTGAAATTTTTAAGAATCGGTTCAAATTTAGATATAGCTCCCGCATATATCCTCAACATGTTTCGGTTAATTGTGCATCAAATGGCCAACAATAGCCCAAAAAATCGGTTCGGGTATAGCTCCCATATATATGTTTCATACGGTTTGGTGTTTAAGTCCCTCACATTCGTAATATGTACCCCACAACATATTTGATACCAGATATCATGTACAGACCAGAATTAACTCTGCCAAATTTTATAAACGTAGGTTCAAATTTGGATATAGCTCCCATATATACCTTTATCCGATTTCAGGTTTATTGTGCACCAAATGGCTAATATCAGTCCAAATGAACTGAATTTTGGCACTTCTAACCGAATTCTCTCCTGAAGTAAATACCTAAAATTTTGGTGCAAATCGGTTCCGATTTGTGGTTTTAAGTCCCTCACATGTGTAATATGCAATCCACAACAATTAGCTTTGGTACTAGATATAAGATACAGCTCGAAAATAAGTGCCTAAAATTTTGTCAAGATCCGTTCAGATTTGGATATAGCTTCGATATACATCTTCCAGATTGGATTCATCTTCACCATATATGTAATATCAGTCCAAATTTGATAAATATCTTTATATTTAACCGAATTTTCCACTCAGTGAATCTATGTCCGGTATATCTATTGCTCCAATGAATATTTTTTAATACAATCCTCATCGATGTAATATCATGCACTATACAACAATGGTTTTTGGTACAATTTGTTGAAAATGTATTAATAGTCTAAAACCCAGTGCTAAGTTAGGTCAGGAAGTTGCCCTCCCCGTTTTTCTATCGACTCCCCCAAAGAGGTAGAGTTATTTTGGCAAATCATCATTTTTATACCTTCCACCTTGGAAAGGAGGGTGTATTAACTTTGTCATTTCGTTTGTAACATCCCTAAATATTCGTCGCAGACCCCATAATGTATATATATTCATAATCAGCATAAAATTCTAAGACGATTTAACGATGTTCGTCTGTCTGTCCGTCTGTCTGTCCGTCTGTCTGTCCGTCTGTCTGTCTGTTGAAATCACGATAAAGCCCACATTATTTGACGTAGAGCGTCAAAATTTAGCTGAATATTTTGTATTATGTCTAGGATGGTTGGTATTAAAAATGAGATATATCGGTATTTTGGTGATTTTTGCCACATTTTTCCATCGTTTTGGTATAGCCCCCATATAACGGTACCTCCCGATGTTCGGTATTTTGATGATTTTTACCACATTTTTTCACGGATTTGTCTGAAAATTGGTATTTGTAGGTCATAATGGGTCCTAGTTTGTGCGCCGAAACATTATATGTATAGGATCACGCTTTGGTATAGCCGATATTCGGTAGTTTGATGGTTTTTGTCACATTTTATCACGGATTTGTCTAAAAATTGGAATTTGTTGCTCATAATGAATTCTAGCTCCGTTGGCGAAATATTGTTTGTATAGGTCCACTTTTTTGTATAGCCCTATATAGCGGCACCTTCCGATATTCTTTATTTTGATGATTTTGGCCACATTTTCCCACGAATATGTCTAAAAATTGGCATTTGTGGATGATAATTGGTTGTAGTGTTTCAATTACCCTAAGGTGGAGGGTATTAAGAATTCCGCCCGGCCGAACTTAATGTTTTTTACTTGTTTAAACAAATTGAAATATGGCACGATTTTCTCGGAATTTTAGTCAGTGTTGCTGAACCAAAACGATGAATGGGATCCGGCATTCGAAAGTTATCGTGAGAAAGGCCACATAGACGGACATCGCTAGATCGACTCCAAATATCCTCTAGCAAATGCACCTCCTTCTCTCGACCCTAAATACCCACATTGACATCGATACCAAATTTCAGAATTCCATCTCTAGTACATTTTGTGGAATTTTACATTTTTTGTACGTTCATAGTACACATTTCCCAAACCACCTCCAACAACAGTGACATCTATATCTAATTTCACGATTTTAGCTCTATCCCTTCACACAATACCAAATTGACTATCATTTCACTAATAAACAAACGTTGTTTTTATAAAAACAACAATAAGAGGATTAAGCCTGACCATTTTGCAACTAAAAAAATACTATGGCATCCCGAACAAACAATCCAACGTTGTTCTATTATTTATTTATTTTCGTAGAGTAAAGTACTCATTTTTAATACAATTTCCATCAAAAGTGAGCTTAATATCAACTTTCAGGATTTCAGCTCTGTAAGCCCTCATTAACAAATTAAGTACCATTTAGTACAATTATAGTACGCATATCTTACCACATACATCAATTGTGACATCTACATTAAAGTTCAGGATCGCAGCTTTATCATTTCGAAACTTAGTTGAATTTAGGACTTTTCGTACAATTATAGTACATATTTCCAAGAACATCCATATATCTTAAGCACAGATACCAACAGTGACATCTATATTAAATTTGAGAATTCCAGCCCTATCCCTTTACTCAATGCCAGACATATATCTAAACCACCGCCAAATCTCAAACCATCATTAATCTTATATAAAATTTTAGAATTGTATATCTTTCCCTTCACCCAAAAACCAAATATAGTACCACTTAGTATTTTTCGTACAATTATCGCACACACTTTCAAAACCACCATCATACCTCATTCACAGATACCAACAGAGACCTCAATATCAAATTTCGGGATTCCAGCTCTATCCCTTCACCCACTACCAAATTTCGAAAAATTTAATACTATTCGTTCAAACCATATCTCAAAGCAATATTCATCTAAATATCAAATTTCACAAATGTATCTCCATCCCTTCATCCAATACCAAACATAGTATCACTCAGTACTTTTCGTACAATTATAGTACGCTATGTCCGAAACTTACTCCATATGTCAAGGCTACAAACACCAAATTTCAGACCCCAACATCAAATTTCAGATTTCTGGTACTATCTGATCACACAATTCGAAATTGTACGAAATATTGTACTATTTAGTAATTTTAGTGCACTTGTTGTACACATTTCCAAGACCACCTATTTATCACAAACCAATCGCCAAAAGGGACCTTATTACAGAATTTCAAAATTCCAGCTTCATCCGATCACTTTAAACCAAACTGTTCCAAATTAGGTACCAGATCAGTTCACACACTATGTACCCATATCCAAACCCGCCTTCATATATCAAACTTTCTTTCCAGCTTTTAGAAGTTTTTTTTATCATTTTAGAATTTTTCGTATCCTTAAAGTTCGAAATTCAAAACCCCAGCCTTATCACATGCCTACGCACCAAATGCTAAATTTCAAGATTCACCTGTTTCGTTTGGCCTTTCATTCTCGGTCAGTCAGTCTACTCTATTAGATATATAGATGATGCTAGAGGCTTATAAACCCTTATTAGAGCTAATTTAACACCCAATAGTGGTCCGATGAAAATATTTTGATGATTTTCGAAACAAAATCTAACCAAACTAGCTATGAGTAGGTCCATCAAAATTTTTATCAATCTCTATTCACGTTTTAACAACATCACTGTATAACATACATAAGGATTTGTGATTGTCGGAAATTATTTTCTAATCGAGGCTTGTATATTGAAATATTTAAGGACGTAATTTACCCTCGCAAATAATGCTCAATATAGGTCCAGATTTCGAAATATCCCCCACATAAATGTGGACCCGTCATTGGTATTTTGAGAATCGTATTGCCATTTGTCAGCATTGGTATTGCGCTCTTGTAACGACTATCGACCGAAGTATTCAGACATTTAAAATATGTTATGTTATCGATCATGTAACTCTAAGCCCGCAAATTTAGGGCTTCGAGCCCACGGATTTGAGTACTATTCAACTTTTCCAAAGTGGAGGATAAAAAAGTTGTATTTTTATTTGTTTTACGATTTTCCGAATTTTATTTTCATAAACATTTGTTTTAGAATATTTAAAATATTTATGCGTTCTCTCATTTACTTTTAGGGTCCTTTTCAATCCATACGTTCTATACTTTCACATTTATTCTCAAATACATACGCACACATCTATCTGCATACGATGCTAATCCTCGTGTATGGGAATTTTGCATATGTTTAAATCCCCTGGCATGCAGTTCGTCCCGATTTACATAAGGGATCCCATGTCAACAATGTCAAGCTAATCTCAAATGGTTATTTTCATATGAATGAATGTTGTCGTTTTTTTCTTTTTTTGTTACATTTGCTTTTTTTACTTTGTTTTCCGCTTCGTATATGTGTCTGTCCGTCTGTTTGTAAGTTTATTTGACGGGAAATGTGTTTCATTTGTATTTTTTTGTGTTTGTATGGAGGAAATGTTTCAACAAAATGTTAAACTTTTTTCGGGATTAGAACACATTTAATGAAAAGGAAAACATTTGGCCGCATTAAACGCTTTTCCTTTTATTTGTTTAAAAAGTGATTTGAACAATTTTACATTTTTCTTGTTGTGATTCAATTAAAATTGTTAACCATTTTAGAATTCTAATATTAGAATGCGTTGGAGGGGATATTGGTAAGTAGTAGCGGCAGCTTAATGCGTTAATTGAAAAGTTCAATATTGACTTGTAATCTTGATGGCTAAATGGCAGGGATGGTATTTTAACTTAGCTTATTAACCCAGGAAAAGTTGGTAAGCACATGTGCCACTATCAGAATTACCAGCTATGACCACTACATACCCTCTGTATTTCCAATGGGTTAAAATAGTTAAAACTGCGTAATTAGAAATGAGAATTAGACGTCATAGAGCATCGGCAGCTTTATATGGTTATATTGAGGAAACATATATTTTGGCTTTGGTTATCTAGGTCAGGTTCCGATATGAAGCCTTAATTTTTGTATAAACCTTAATTTGTATGCCCTTGCTTTTATAGTATGAAGGGCATGTTATGTTTGTCTTTCCGTCTCTCACTCAAAGAAATAATCACTTGTGACCCTATAGAGCATATATTCTTAATCAGCGTAGAATTCTATCTGGGGTATTCACTTTAATTTTTAGGAAAACGTCCTAGACGATTAAAAAACAAGTAAGCAAAGGCTACAGTCGAGCGGGGCCGACCGTTGAATACCCTACAACACTATAATAAACCACACAGTTTATATAGGCGAGATACTCGAAAGAACTCCACAAGATATTGTGACAAATAATAAAAGAAAACCATCAGGTTTCGTTCTCTAATTTTCGAATAATAGCAACTTGAACTAATTTCCTCATTTCCAATTTATTGGTAGATGTTGCACGTAAATGATCTTCCTAGATCTGGAACCAATATTTCCCAAAGACCTATAATCTCTCAGAAGTGGCAAAAGATTAACATTTATTATTGGTTTTTGACTGAAGCGCATCTATATGAGATACAGACATTTGACTATATTCTTCAACGAAATTGTCATAAGTGCATCTTTCCTGTATTTGTGAATTCTCCAAAAAGTCGCTGGAGTGGACATTTTCGTATTTTGTCTACAAAAGTTGGCAAACTATTTCACATATTGAATACTTTTGGATGGCCATCCAAAACTGCTTGGCTTTTGCAATGCCCGGTAACCCCCATTCAAATGTGCGTGAGGATCGGGCGATAATTACGACCTGCTGACAATTTTGCAGTTTTTTTTGGTCCTTTCCAACCCAAATATATGGCGATCATCTCCAAAAAGAGACACTCATTTGATCCCCATGCTAAATTTCGTTAGGATCGGGCCATAAATGCGATCTGTATATGATATCCTGATATCCTAACTACTTAGTTTTGTTAGCTGTAAAAATATTACCAAATGTTTAATTCAAAATGAAAATATGTCAAAAATGTGACAAAATTGAAAAAAATATGAGAATATTTTACAAAACCAATATTTTCATCTTTAGAGAGATATATTTATGCGATTTTTTTAGACGTTTTTTCTTTCCTGCCAAGAGGCCATTCTGAATTAATGAGAACTGTCGAAATCAGTTCAGCCGTTCTGGACATAAAAGAGATCTTTCAAGCATATCTTCTTTGATAGACATATATATCGCACATATTTTGCTATATATCCGATTTGTTGGATGTTAACATCAATGTAAAGATCAGAAGTAACCTTGTCATGGCTTTGTGATTTCGCCGGGATTTAAAATATTCACGGTTTAATGAAAAATTTTGATTTTTTTCAACATAAAAGATATGGTCTATTTTATCCGCTAAATATTATCCGATGAACACCCAAATTGGTAGGCTTTTTCCCCGCCCTAAACTCTAGCTACATGCGAAATTTCGCGTCGATTGGTCTAAAATTGCGACCTGTATAGCTATACATGCAAAATCCTACATTTTTTCAGTATTTGGTCCATTTCAACCCCTAAACAGTTGGCGATCATCTCCAAAAGAAATAGGCTTCTATTCTGAGCCTAACCCCACCTTCGTGCAAAATTTCGTAAGGATCGGGCCATAATTGCGACCTGTAGCGTGATTACAAATTAACATGGACAGACGGACGGACGGACGGACATACATAGCTAGATTGACTCAGCTCGGCGAGCTAGGAAGATCCATATATACTTTCCTATGTGGGAAACCAATATTTCGATGTGTTACATAAATTCTGGCCCAATCAAACTTATAATACCCCCAACACATAGTGTTGTAGGGTATAAATATTTGAAAATGGGAGATTTTTTTTTGATGTCCCACATGAAGGCACCGCTCGATTTCAAGACGAGATAGGCTTAAAATTCGACTTATGATCAGAGTATCAGAGTTTTATGGGATTGGTATTTCGATCTTGAAGCCTTTTTGAACGGAATTTCTCATTGATAACTTAAACAGAATTATCTACAATTTAATTAAAAAATTTGAAATCGGTCTGCATTTGCACGAACTTGGACAAATTTGAGAACATTTTGCAACAGAAATGGCTATAATTTGGTATCTGGTGTTCTTACTGAGTAGATCAAATCTGACAAAACACTCAGAACAAAAAAAAAAAAAAAAAAAAAACAAGTAAAATCGACGTTAAGCTTGTTCGGGTCAAACTTTTAATGTCCTGCACCTTGTGAAAACTTGACTTATGACCACATGGTCTTCACTCAAAATCCCTCAACTTCAAAGATCCGTTATATGAAGGTCATTCTTATATCAAATACTCTTTTAAATCCAGAAATAACCCGAAAAGTTAAATTACTGCTGATTTGAATAGAAATTAAGTGAGAGACTCCCATGAGATATCGGGAATTTACAAAAAGTTGAATCTACATGGAATATTTTTTGCATGGAATATACCTATTCAGAATCCACAATACCCAAAGACAGGTAATCTAATTCTAAATTAAGAATAGGACCTTTTAAGGATTTGAACCTTCTATAAAGTCATTTCGGGGGTCCTGGCCACCACTATATGTCCCACTATGTCGCGAGTTTATAATAATAGGAGCTAGCAATGGTGGATGAATCTGGGTACAAGTATTTATTGTTGGCTTACAATGTCGAGGACCAAACACTAGGTAGTTATATCCACGTTTTCAGTAGCCTCATATAACGGCATTTTCAGAAATTCGGTAGTTTGTTGACTTAAGTCACATTTTCTAATGGATTTTTTTTTTAATTTCGGTATTTAAGGTGCAGATTTTACCTTCTGTGTCAGAACATAGTCTCCATTGTATATGGTAGATCCACGTTTTGCTTTAGTCATCATTTTAACGCTACCTCAAGTTATTCGTTATTTTGATGATTTTAGCAGCATTTTCAACGGAAGTGTGATAGTATTGTATAGGACAAACGGAATGATCCAGAATTCTGAAATTTAAAATAATAAATAAAATTCGAACTTTAAGGTTACGAAAAGTTCTAAAATGGAACTAAACTTCTAAAATGAGACCATTTAGTATTATGTGAACGAATAGAGCTGGAATGAGAATCAAGTTTGATACGAAGATAGAATCCAGTATTGCGAACTGTACTAAATGTGGAACAGTTTGGTTTAGGGTGAACGGATGAAGATGGGATTTGAAAATTTTAAATTAGGGTCCTGTTTGCAGTTGGTTTGTCATAAAGAGAGGATTTTGGAAATGTGTACTAACAGTACACGAAAAGGACTAATACTACTATGTATATTTGGTATAGTTAAGTATTGGGTGAAAGATAGAACTTAAACTCTCTAATTTGGTGTTAGGGGCGCTGTTCAGATGTAGCCTGAACATATGGCGGTGGTTTCGGAAATGTCTAGTCTACTAGTACGAAAAATACGAAGTAGTTCTAAATTTGGTAATGAGTGAAGAAATAGAGCAGAAATCCTTAATTTTGGAAATGTAGTATTCTTGTACGAAAAGTATGAAGTTGTGCTAAATTTTTTATTGAGTGAAGAAATAGAGCTGAAATCCTGAATTTTGATATGGATATCAATGTTGGTGCCTGTGATGGAGGGAAGGAGCTGGTTTTGAATATGCGTACTATAATTGTCCTAAATGGTACTAAATTTGCAAATGGGGGAAATTAAGTAGCTGAATGCTGAAATTTGAAAGTAAGGTCACTGTTGGTATATGAGGTTTAGATATGGAGATTGTTTTGAAAAGGCGTACTATAATTGCTCAAAAAGTACTAAATAGTACTACATTTAGGGATAGAGCTGAAATCTTGAAATCTTCAAATATCAAATTTCAAATTTGATATAGTCGGCCCCTCCCGAATTCTGACTTTTCCTTACTGCCTTTTTTGTTGTGTTGCATTGAGTTGCGTACCGAAATCCAGTTAATTTTAGAAACTATTATCAGTAACAATTATTTATTGCTTAAATCATTGATCCATTTTTTTTTTTTTTTAATTGTTGTCATATCATGTTTTTAAATATGTTTATGCATTATATTTCGAAAATTTATTTTTGAATAAACCGTAACTAAATAAACATAATCAAAACTAAACTAACAATGTTTTTTTGTGTTTTCTTCACTGTTTATATTTTGTACAAATTTTTGGGTATAAATATCAGAAATTTTATGTACAACTTCAGAAGCTAAACTTAAGCAGAGTTTTCTCTCCAACAAATTGAAAAAAAAATGAAAATTTTGGCATTTGCCGTATTCGTTATTTTCCTTCATAGCCCATTTATTAATGGTGATAAGGTAAGTTATTGATTATTTTAAGGTAATCTCTATAATTCATTACTTTTCTCGCACTTTCAGACCTTCACGATCCCAGCTGACAAAAGGGCCGCTCTAGAGGCTATCATAGACCAATGCCGCGAACAAGTAAACCTCTCACCGGAAATGCTAAACAAAATACGCCACTGCAAACATGGAAATGTTGATGTTGAAGAAAATGTGAAATGCTTCTACGAATGCACTCTGAGTAAAGTGGGATTTTTCATTGACGGTGTTATTCAACCAACAAAAATTGCAAAAGTTTTGGGACCAATTATTGGCATGGACAAACTCAATGACATCATGGCGAAGTGTAATAATCTGACAACAGGTGGCAGTATATGCGATACGGTTTTTAACAAATACGATTGCTATTGCAAGAATCGTGTGGAGGTTGATTAAATTAATGCAATGTTTTTGTGAAAATCGAAGAATCTGTTGTAAATGAATCCATGAACATTTTAATAAATTCAAGTGCATATTTTAAAATGGAAGTGTCGATAATATATTGAATTTCAAAAGTCATATGCAAAGTGACTTTTTCCACGATTATCTTAAGGATTTCTATAGCATTCCTTAAGACACTCCTACAATTTTTAACTTAAAAAATATGTTTATTGTATTTATTTTTATATGATTGTAGCATGAAAACATATCGTTCCCTTAAGTTTAACAATCATTGGGAGAGTCTAAAAGTATGCTATTAAAATACTAAATATAAAATGTGAAATGTCACTTTACATATGACTCTAGCGTGTTGTGTAAACTAGCTTTGAAGACATAAACTAATGGCAATTTTTGTGTGGTTTGTTATAACGATTACATAATTATGTTTAGAAAATATTGCATTTTTGAACGAAAGTTCATATTTTATAAATGCGTAATAGAAGTTTATGTAGGTATGATCATGGCAAACAAATAGAGTAAAAACAACTAGAAAGTCAGTTTGATTGGGCTGAAATTTTATTATTCTCCACTATTTGAACAGTAACACATTTAAAAATATGACTATAACTGCCGATTACGAATATACCAAATTTAAAATTATTGAAATACCAAATTCGGAGAGTAACAGTTTAAATACCGAATATAGAAAACTACCATTAAAAGGGGCTTAAAGTAGACGTGGACCTGTATGGACCAAATTTAAAATAATTCCTTTAAAAAATTGACAAAAATCCTCAAAATGCCGAATATCGAGTAGTACATTTATGAAGGGACCATACCAAAATTTGGATCTATTAGAACAGTTCTTCGAAAAGACTGTCCATACATACTATGAACACAATCTGCAATCATTTCGACTGTAAATTTCTTAAGAACTGTTAAACCCATATATATATATATGGTTTATTCTGAGATTTGTAGTGAAATTTGGCGTAGATTATTTCTACCTTTGACACTTTGAGTCAATAACGAAATTTTATGCCACATTCATGCATCACCTCGAAAAAAGGCCGAGGAAAAATTTATCAATTTATCACGTCAGTCCTCGTTTTCGTATAGTCCCCATACAACGGTACTTCTCAATTTAATTATGTATAATATAAGGTATGTTGATGATTTCAACGACACTATAAACCGGAAGCGTTTAAAATTTCGAATATAAAGTTGGTAACTGGAACTACCGCCTCTGGTAAAAAATTGCATACGCAAATCCACGTCTTCGTATAGCCACAATATAACGGTACTTCCCTATATTCGGAATTTTAATGATTTTAGCTGCATTATTCACCGAATTTTTCTATTCAAGTTACGCATTTGAATATACGTCGTCGTAAAGACCCTAATATAACGACTACATTCGGTATTTTTAAAATTTTAGCAGAATTTTTTATCTAGGGGTTGAAATGGACCAAAAACTGAAAAATTTCTTGATTTTGTTTTTGCTCTATAGGTCACAATTATAGACCAATCGAAGCGAAAGTTAGCATGGGGCTAGAGCTTTGGGCTGGGCAGAAGCCTTCCAATTTTGATGGTCATCGGGTAACATTTAGTGGTGGAAATAGACCGTAGCATTTGTGATAAATAAAAGTCAAATTTTCCATTAAACCGCGAATATTTTTAAAGCCGGCGAAATCACAAATAGACGAACAGGTCAATTTTGACCGTAAAGTAGATGTCGATAGTAAAAATACAATGTATATATACAAAGGAAGGGGGTGTTAGCTAGAATGCTTATATCTCTAGAATGGCTGGAGCGATTTTGACTAATTTTGTAAAATTAGAATGCCCTTTTGGCATAAAAATATAAAATCTAAAAAAATCGAATAAAAAGATACCCATAAAGGTGTTAATATAGATTTTGTAGTATTTTGTGACATTTTTTTTTATCGCATGCGACTTTTTCAATTTGACTTATAATATTGAAGTGTGTATTTTGTAATATTTTTGCACTTTACAACACAGGTTGGGGTTATTATTTATATACAGATTGCAATTATCGTTCGATCCTCGCGAAATTTTTGACAAAGGTAGGGTTAGGCTCAGAAGGGCTTCGAAAATGTCCGCAATATATTTAGGGGTTGAAATGGACCAGCAACTCAAAATGTTCCTGATTTTGCAGCCGTTATAAAGGTCACAAATAGAAACAAAAGGACACGAAATCTTGCATGAAGTAAGAATTTGAGACAGCTGGTAGAATGGACCACTACTTTTGTATGAACAAATACCAACATTACTTACATGTGATATCCGAAATACACAATAGGCGAACTTCTAGCTTTTTTATGCTGATTTCGTTATATATATTTCGAATATAGCCAAATTGCTTTTGGAGATGATCGCAAAATATTTAGGGGTTCAAAAATGTCCCTGGTCAAAATGCTAAGGGTAATATCTGGGCAGTGCTCCGTGACATAATTTCAAAAGCGAAATCTTCCAAAATGGATTTGGACATGAGGGGGATTCTCACATATTGTAGTGTTGTAGGGTATCACATGGTCGGCCCCGCACGACTATAGCCTTTGCTTACTTGTTTTATAATCTGATGGATTTTCCTGTCGTTATTTTATATTTGCACAGCATTTTTTATTTATTATAACAAAATAAGCTAATACATATTGTATAAGTTAGATACTTTGCCCCTCAACTTCCCTTGCTCGATCAATCACGGATGCTGATTGGCGCACAGGCATCTCCTCTACAACTCCCCTGGCGGAGACCGTAGTGAGCGGATCGTCGCTGGGCATTGGTTGTTGTCGGTAACCTCACCTTGTTACACATGCTCTCATTGGAAGTAGTTGTAGTTGTATTAGTAGACAGACATGAGATCCTCTGCGATCACCTAGAACCTCTGCGTTCACTTGTCTTTAGTCTTTGAAGCGAAACCCAACACGGCCACTGTCGCCAACACCATATTTGAAAAGAGGTAATACTTATTGTTGAAAAAACACACCAAAAGCAATTCAATAAACCAGCAAATTTTGCATGAAAAGAAATTAATTCTATTTGTTTGTTTTATTTCTTATTGTTTCTTTTCCCCCATTACTCTACATAAACATTTGGTCGCATCGAGCCGGATTTGCCAAGTTGAGAAGTTTGCCTGGATATTAATTGCTGTTTTTTGTTCTCTTTTACAAAGGAATCAACTCAAAACACACATCCCCCCTCATAAATCGCACCACCGCATCAACATCATTATTTTATTCATCATCATCAACATCAAAAAAGGTACGTAAGTTCAGTTAATTTTGTTTTGTGAGCTTAGAGTGCTTTATTTTTTGAAAAAACAAGTGAAAAAGTGTTAGTTTTTGTTTGCTTCGCGGTACTGGTCGCCTTTGTTTTACCCTTAGTCGCGGTATCTTTAAATTTACAGTCCACAACAATTTTGTTTTGCTAAAAAATCTATTAAATATTCCTTTAAATCGGGGCTTATTCGCATTATTTTCCATTTTCTCGCGAAATAATCGAATTTCCCGTTTGTGTTTAATAATTCACATTTATCAAAAAGAAATATATTTCTGTTAAAAAATAATCTACCGCTGTAGTGTGCATAATTTTGTGTTTGGTTATTGCAATATTCCCCACACATTTCTGCATTGCCGAGTGATCTGTTTTCTATCTCTCTATTACTCTGAACGAGAATAAAATCACCGCATTGCAAGTGCCGCTTTTTCTAATTAACATACAAACATACCAACATTGCTAAATCCCCCCGTACCTCGCCCCAACACACACTGTTTGGTCATTTTCGTTGGTCTGTTTGTCTTGCCATTGCAATAACAATAATCCCTAAAATTCCAAGCGCCTTTTTCTAGCGTCAGTCTACTAACCAACAACTATAACAACAACTTATTTATTTCTCCAACTCTCACTGTTGGTTCGTCGTCGTTGGTTAGTTCGTAACGAGGCAGTTGCTTACCCACACACACTGAGCGCTCTGCTGACGCTGCTTGTGTTTTATTTTCTTTTGTGCGATATCCGTTGCGATCATTGTCGTCGGTCAGCTCGTAGTGTGGTAGATAACCCACCCCCGTCACCGTTCGACCATCAAACACTGCTTGTGTTTTATTCTTCTTTGTGCGGTATTCGTTATTCACCACTGCACAGTGGGTTCAAGTAGAAAAAATTGTGAATTATAAAAAATAAAATTTTGAAAAATAATTTTTATTTTGTTTTTGATAATTGTTGATAAAGAAGTGTTTTTGGACTTTTTTAATTTTTGTCACCCTATATTCGGCATATTATATGTACTTTTTATTGTGCTCTTGTGCAAGGAAAATATCGATATTTTAGAAATTTTCTTAAAAGTTTTGCTCATTTTAAAGAAATTATTAGTACGCGTGTACATATCAATATTTGTCATTTGGAAATACGTGCACCCTACACTCGGCACACACCGACAATTTATAATTTTTTCTTATTTTTCGAATTTTTTCAATATTGATTGATAAATATCTCCAATTTAAATATATTTGATTATTACTTGGATATTTTTATACGCTTTACTTGCCTTTTCCTCATACATTTGTTTTTAATAGCCTTTTTGTTCTTTTTTTTGCTATTTCTTTGGTAAAATTTGGGAAGTTATTCAATTTTCTTTCCACCGAATTAGTTTTCCTTTGCGATTTTCAAATATTTGCCTTTTACTTTGAAACTTTTTTCGCTTTTACAGTTATTTGGGTGTTTTTAATAAGACTTTGCGTCATTTTCTTCACTTTATTTGAATATTTTCATAGCATTTCTTGAAATCGAACTCCGAAACCATGTCTGCAACTCCACTAACTCAATTTATTCGGGCCTCCGATAATGTAGTAAAATTTGCTGCTGCTTTTAAATTGATTAAAGCAGAAACTCACACGGTTTTCAATTTAGAAATTCGAAACACCGAACTTCAGGACTTGTGGTACAAGGTCAAGGATACTTATGAAAAGTATCTTGATTATTTGATAACCGTTGAGGGCACTACCTCAGACGGAATTGCTTCTGCTGATGAGAAATATCAGTCCACTAGAGAAAACTACGTTGAATGTTTGTCGGAAATAACTGAAATGTTGCAGAAACTAAGGTCTGCAAAAACACCTCCTTCCACACCATCAGAAATTCGTGTTAGTACCCCCCAGAATGTCCAAAATCAGGTTTCTGTGGCGCGGTCATGCAATAGGTCGAATACTTCACAGTCAGGTACTACAAATCCAAACAATGTACTGAATAATAGTTTGCCGCCTTTATCCAATATGGCTTATCCAGATATTCAGAGTACTTCTGATATCTCAGTTTCGAATTGGAGTTTACCGCCTTGTGGTTCCGACACCATGCATAACCTTAATTTACCGCCGTGCGATATAGATGATTTCCACGGAGATTTTTTGTCGTGGCCCACATTCCGGGATCTATTTTCTGCCATGTTTATAAATAATTCCCGATTAACTGATATTGAGAGGTTGTGTCATTTGATTAAGAAAACTCAAGGTGAGGCTAGGGAAATTGTGTCGAAGTTTCCACTCACGCATAAAAGTTTTGTTCTGGCTTGGAAAGCTCTTAGGGATGCTTATGACAACAAAAGAATTCTAGTCAATAGTCATTTAAAAATTCTGTTCGATCTTCCATCATTAGCTAATGAAACGAGTTCAGGTCTTAAGACTTTACAAAGGGGCATTAACGGTTGTTTATCTGCCATGTCAGTCTATGACATTGTCACGGATCATTGGGATCCCATTTTAGTTTTTATTTGTATTCAGCGTCTGCCAAAACTTACGGTGACACTCTGGGAACAGAGTCTCACAGATAAGTCTTCCTTATCGTCATGGGCTCAGCTCGATTCGTTCCTTACGGAGAGAATTCAGACGCTTGCCTGTTTGCGGGACATAAAAGGTATAGATTCATCAAAATCCCCAAACAAACGCAACGTTAAGGTACATGTGGCGAAAACTTCTCCTGATACAGTAAAATCTTATCCAAAACATCGTTGTGTTGTATGCCCTAATCAAAATCATGCGCTCTACTCTTGTCATCGTTTCAAAAAGATGTCTTTCGATCAAAAAATTACTGTTGTAAAAAAGTATGGCTTGTGTTTCAATTGTTTGTCAAGAGGTCATTCTGTTAGTAATTGTCCCAGTGCACATAGCTGCTATGTATGCCATGAAAAACATCATACGCTTATGCATAAACCTAAGCGTTCGACACCTACAAATAGTTCCTCCTCAAATGTGACGCCCACAGTCCGAGTCCCAAGAACTGCTTCCAATTCTATTCTAGATAATGTTGCCTCTACATCCACTGGTGCCAATCCGACTGTAGTAAACCGTCAAGTGTTTCATACATCACATAACTCGCGAGTCCTTCTCGGTACCGCCATTGTAAATATTGTTCACGGAGGAAATTCTTATCCTGTTCGAGCCCTCATTGACCCTGCGTCTGAGGCTAGTTTTATAACTGAGCACCTTCAAACTAGATTGAAATTATCGTCTCGATCCACTCTTGCAACCATTTCTGGTGTAAATGGTTCGTCTTCCGTTACCTCTAGGAAAAACTGTCGAATTTGTATAAGCTCTCGCTTAAGTGCTTCAGTTTTGTTGAAAACAGATGCTTTTGTTCTCCCCAAGATTTCTAGTAATCTTCCATCCTTTGCTGTTGACCCTGTTTTATCTCGTTCTTTGCCAAATCTCCTGTTGGCTGATCCAAATATTTTTGATTGTCGTTCGGTAGATATGTTGTTGGGTGCGGACTTATATCCGCAAATATTGTTGCCTGGGGTACAACAAAATATATTAGGCTCTCTATTGGCGCAAAATACCGTCTTTGGTTGGATCCTCTCGGGTCCAATTCCCTCCTCACCATTGCAGGTCTTTACGACCACTTTGAGCTTCAGTGAGGAAGACAGTCTCAATAAAACCATTCTGCGTTTTGGGGAATTTGAGGAGGTTCCCAAACGCAAATTACTTTCGTCATCAGACAAGTTGTGCGAGGACAATTTCCGGTCCACAACTACAAGAAACTCGAAGCGTCGTTACGTTGTCCCACTTCCCATACGTTCTGAATTCCCTCACAGCCTGAAAATTGGTGATTCGCCTCAGAATGTTCTGAGTCCATTTTTTAGGAATGAAAATCCGCTTCAACGCAAACTTCCTTGTAGGCGCCTCCCTTTTTGCTCGGCCAGAACCTATTGTTGAAGAATCGCTATTGAATTTAGCCAATCGATATAGAAAACTGAAGGCATAGTTTTGTTCAGGTTTGCATTAGGTGGAAAGAAGAGTAATAGTTTAGTTTGAACTTTAGTCGAGATACATCCCGATAATTATGGTAAGGTTCGCGTTGCATGCGTCCGAATGCACAGGGTATTATTCGGCGACCAGTCGTCTAGTTAGTCGTGTTACATAATTAAGTCTGTTGTTTGCGAAAATTACCTCGTTTGGTTGGGTAATTTCAGGCCCGTCAATTTGTAATTGCCGCGGTATAGATATCTAATTATATGAATTAAAATGATTTGAATAAAATGCTCACAAATAAACTGAACTTACGTCCTTGTAAATCTTATTTTACATATTTATATATAACATAATTCCTTTGAGCTTTAATTAGTTGATACACATGCATGTATATCAAGGTGGGCGGCAATGTATAAGTTAGATACTTTGCCCCTCAACTTCCCTTGCTCGATCAATCACGGATGCTGATTGGCGCACAGGCATCTCCTCTACAACTCCCCTGGCGGAGACCGTAGTGAGCGGATCGTCGCTGGGCATTGGTTGTTGTCGGTAACCTCACCTTGTTACACATGCTCTCATTGGAAGTAGTTGTAGTTGTATTAGTAGACAGACATGAGATCCTCTGCGATCACCTAGAACCTCTGCGTTCACTTGTCTTTAGTCTTTGAAGCGAAACCCAACACGGCCACTGTCGCCAACACCATATTTGAAAAGAGGTAATACTTATTGTTGAAAAAACACACCAAAAGCAATTCAATAAACCAGCAAATTTTGCATGAAAAGAAATTAATTCTATTTGTTTGTTTTATTTCTTATTGTTTCTTTTCCCCCATTACTCTACATAAACACATATACTAAGAGCTAGTGTAAAATTATTCACTTTCTCATCAATTTTTTGAAATTTTGATTCCACACATTTGATAAAACATTTCGAGTTATTTTGAATATTTTTCACATTGCACTTGTGGGGATCTCTAAGTAAGTCCTTCGAGAACTTTTCCAATTTTAGGCATTCATTCGGGTATGGTTTCACGGATTCCATACTGGATGGTATGATAACCTTAGAAGACTGAAAAATAAGGGAAATTTCATTGTATTTGATAGAGAACACATGAACCTCAAATATATACCTACAACCCCAGAATTTGCCAGAATTATCTCGCCAAAAATCAATAGCGCTATGACTGCCGCCGCCATCATCAAAAGAACTGCGAACGCGATTAACAAACTTCACACGAAGTACCTACATTTCTGTGTAATTTTATGTTATACCACTAAAAAGTATGTCCAGAGAAAAAGCTTTAATAAGTTTTTGTGGTTTTTAATTATTTTTAATTATATCGATATAATATCATAACTCTGAACAAAAAACAAGCCTCATTATGTTTTTATTTCCTCTCTAAAAAAGTTCTATGTAATTGATATAACTCGCGACAACTTTATTACTACTAATGATAATAATAGCTTAATTTTTCTATTAATAAAATTATTTGTTAATTATTACAATTTTTTTGTGATGATTTTTATTGGGCATAGAGTGGATTTTATTAACAAAAAGTTAATGAGAAAAAAACTTTAAATGTTATTCCATGGAAAAATTATAAATGAATACCTAGCAGCTAATGATACTCGTATTTTCAAAGTAGGCTCTCTATAGGCATATTAAACAACATTAAAATATTTATAAGTTATATAATTTGAATATTAATATTTCCGCTCTGTTAGCCATTATAGATTTAGCGGAAAGAAATGTGTATACTTTAACGTCGTTAGTCATCAAATTTTTTAGAAACGTCAAAATATTGAGAACATATGCCGATTTCAAGTATTTTTTAGTTATTTTGTTGTCATATTTTCCATTAGAAACTATTATCAAGTAAAAAATCTGTAAGTTTGGCCAGGCCGATCTTTGAATACCCTCCACCATTTGGAAAGATTTTGGCAATTTTCAAAAAATAAAATCCGTTAAAAACCCTGTTAAAATCTTAAAAATACCGAATGTAGCCGTTATATTTGGGTCTATACGATGACGTGGACCTGCGTAGGCAGGCCAAAAACGTGAACAACTAAAAAAGCTGTAACTTCGTGCTGACCGATCTTTGAATACCCTCCACCATTTGGAACGATTTTGGCAATTTTCAAAAAACTAAAATCCGTTAAAAATTCTGTTAATATCTTAAAAATACCGAATGTAGCCGTTATATTAGGGTCTGAACGACGACGTGGATCTGCATAAGCAACTTTTGTCATAAGCCATTACAATATTCTAATGCGAAACTTGAATAAAAAATTCGGTGAATAATGTAGCTAAAAAATCATAAAAATTCCGAATACAGGGAGGTACTATTATGTGGACCTGCAGAGACAATTTTCTGCCTTAGGCTGCAGTATTCATTACGAAGTTCAAATACAAAATTTGAAACAATTCCGATTAATAATGCCTCTAAAATCATCAAAATACCAAATATAGGGAGGTACCGTTATATGGGGGCTATAAGAGGATGACGACCTGCACAAACAATTTTCTGTCATAGGCTGTAGTATCCATTACGAACTTCAAGTACCAAATTTCAAACAATTTCGGTGAACAATGCCGCTAAAATTATCAAAATACCGAAAATAGAGAGGTACCGTTATATGGGGCTTTTCGAAGGCGTGGACCTGCACGGACAATTTTCTGTCATAGGCTGTAGTATCCATTACGAACTTCAAGTACCAAATTTCAAACAATTTCGGTGAACAATGCCGCTAAAATCATCAAAATACCGAATATCGGAAGGTGCTGATATATGGGGGCTATACGAAGGCGTGGACCTGCACGGACAATTTTCTGCCATAGGCTGAAATATCTATTACGAACTTTAAATACCAAATTTGAAACAATTTCGGTAAATAATGTTGCTAAACTCATCAAAATACCGAATATCGGGAGGTACCGTTATATGGGGGCTATAGGAAGACGTGGACTTGCACAGAAAATTGTCTGTCATAGGCTGTAGTATCCATTGCGAACTTCAAACACCAAATTTGAAACAATTCCGATGAATAATGCCGCTAAAATCATCAAAATACCGAATATCGGGGGGTACCGTTATATGACGCCTATACGAAGACGTGGACCTGTACGGACAATTTGGTGTCATAGGCTGTAGTATCCATTACGAACTTCATCGGGAGGTTCCGTTATATCGGGGCTATACCAAAACGTGGGCCTACATGTCCCATTTTCAATACCAAAAGTCCTGTAGACATAATATAAGTTTGAGTAAAATGTTATCAACCTACTTAATTTCGTTCGGAAGCTAGAGTGATTTCCATAGACGGGCATCGCTAAATCGACATAGAATTTTATGCTGATCAAGAATATATATACTTTGTGGGGTCTAAAATGTTTATTTCGAGGTGTTGCAAATGGAATGACAAACTTAATATACCCTGCATACTATGGTAGAGGGTATACATTGGGAGGGAGGCACATAGTAATTTTACCGTAGCAGTGACACATACAAATATTCATATTTTTTAGAAAAATGTCTGACTTCATAATTTAAGCAATATCTGCATGTTCCTTGTGATAACATTCGAACATCATAAAAGCTGTCTCACATTGATCACTGCCCTTCACTTTGCCACATTTTTCCATTATGGCCTTTAGTTTTGCCTCACCCACACTTGGTGCCATTTTCTCCATAACCACCGAGGTCTGTAGAACACCATCAACCAAAACACCTGCCTTGGTGAGAAAACAATTGGCATAACATTTGACATTTTTATTAGCCTTTGAGAATTCTCCCTTTGAAAATTCCACTGCTTGTTCCGTGGTGATCTTTTCCTGGGCAATACAATCGCTGGCAATTCCAGCAGCACGAGCTTTCTGATCATCAGGAATTTTGAGGGGCTGCAAAAAGGGAGAGAATTTGAGAAATGTTTAATATAATCAGGTTGTTTGATATCTTACCACAAGTCCAGTGATTAGATTGGCGGAATATATTACCAGGAAGGTGACAAGAATGGACTTCATTTTTTACCGAATTTTTAAGAGATTTGTTAGCTGTAAACGTCCTTGGTGATATTTTAGCTGAAGTGCATACTGTCTTTCGCATTTATAGAAGTATTTCGCTAATGGATTTTAAATTAGGGCAATCATGCAGAAACCAAATAAAAAATCAATTTACTAAATCGCTATGGATAATGCAAAAGTTTGGGTGCATTATAAGAGCAATGATCTGAGCTACAATGACATTTATCAAATTCATCTTAATTATATTAAAAGTGCCTTACATCCTGCACCATGAACAATTAAAAACATTGGGAAATATGTCTGAATGTCCTTGTTTCAACAATTCTTGAAGATATTCTAAAATTCCAAACAATCCTATGCGCCGGAATGGCTACGTAAAGCCCCTAAATATAGGATTGCTGTATTATAATGGATATATCGTAATACGGACCCGATTAGCATACTTTGTTGTACAATATAAGGTGCCCATTAAAAAGTCTACATAGTAAATTGTTAATAAATATTAAAAAAACAGGGGAGGAGTCTTTAAAATATCTAAAATAAGACAGGGATGTAAACATACAGGGTGAGATAAAAAAAAAACTGAAACAAAGTCAAACGCCATAATCTTTTTTTTTTAAATTTTATTGAATGAAAGCAAAAAATGTCGGAAATAGCATCAAATCTTAGAATTAGTTTAGATTTGTTCGAATTGGCCAGTTTTGAAACGAATTATGGCCTTCAAACGGCTAATGAAACCGTCACACGCTGCCCGAATGTTGGTCTGCGGTATTTTGGCCCATTACAGGCGAAGCGCTTGCTTGAGGTGATCGACCCTTTGGTATTTTTTAGTGCCCACTTTGCTTTCCAAAATACTCCAGACACAATAGTTCAACGGATTGGTATCCGGAGATTTTGGTGGTCATTTTGCGCTGGAAATGAAGCGAGGAACCTCATTTTGTAACCATTGTTGGGTGGCGCGTGCGGGGTGCGATGGTGCTGAGTCCTGTTGGAATTTCCAAGGTATGCGGCCAAAATGTTTGCGTGCCCAAGGCTTTAATACACCCTCCAGAATATCTTCGCAATGATATTTCTGCCTTTATTCTGATGCCACTGTCGATTAATAAGAACGGAGAATGACCATCGGCTGTTATGGCGGCACACACCATCACCATGGCCGGCGCTTGATTTCTGGTGGCCAACCTAAGTTGCACATTTTAGCTGACCTCTTTGGCAAGTAAACCCGATCATTTTGTTTGTTTACAAACTGCTGGACAACGAATGTTTTCTCATCGGACAAAACCAAATTCGGCAGTTCACCACTTTCGGCCAAGCGATACAACTCTTTAGCTCTTTTTAGTCTATTTTCTTTCTGTTATGGTGTAAGCTCTTGCACTTTTCGGAATTTTAATGGCTTTATCCCGAGCTCATTTTTCAATATTTGCCCAATGGAATATTTGCGATATGTTCAGCTCACGAGCCATTTTTCGGCCACTGCGACGCGTGTTTCGATCAAGTCGCTTCTTTACTTTTCGTACCATTTCTGCTGATGTTGCTGTTTTCTTCCGTCCACTTCCTTGACGTCGGGCTACGCTACCAGTATCACAGTAACGAGCGATGTTATGAGACGCAAACGATTTATTCACATTTAAATGCTGGAGTGCTCTTCCGATATCCACTTGTGGTTTTCCAGCCAAATATAAAGAAATCACACTATCACGCCTAAATTCCATCACGAATAACTTTTTTTCTGGAAAATTCTCAGCAAAATGCTTTTGTACACTTGTAAAAAATATAATGAGCTGTCACTGGAATAATTTTAACAGCTGTCGGACGAGTGGCTTAGAAATGACAGCATTCTGAATTGGTTGGTTGCAGTTTTTTCATCTCACCCTGTACATATTGTAAATGTCATAAATAAATGAATTTTAATTATTTTATCGGTGGTTTAAGTGAATATCTGCATGCAATTAAAAATCAATAAAATGGTCATTATTTCAAAAACCCATTTGAGCCACAATATGATGTAGGTAATTTGAAAACATGCAATGTTGGTTAAGTGCAAAAGTGATCCACAGTCAGATGAAATTAATAGGCGTTGCGAGTTAGGAAGTTATTTTGCTACTTTTACCGTCTTCTTTTTAAATTCCAGATACATGACGATAGTCTTCTGTGGGAACTTTTACAGTGATCCTTCAAAAATATTTGTCTAGATACTGATCGAATAAAAGAGATTTATACCCATTTGCCCATTTTCTTTTTTTTTCCTTAGTTCCTCGTAAGATTTGAATCAAAGTTAAAATAAACAGATAGCAAATACAGCTTATACATTTTTTTAAACAATAGATAAAATTAGTTGAATTTAGATTTTAGTTACTAAATTGCTAGTTGACAACCACTCTAAAACTTTAATTAAAAATTATGAAAATACAGAACAATTAAATATTTCAATAAACAGCATTTACGTGAGAGTCACATTTCATTATCACACAACTTTACCAGAAACAATTAGTGAAAGATTAACGTGTTATTTATATGATAATTTTTTATTTAAATTCTAACGTGTTAAATTCTAAAAAAAAAATATTAAATTAGTAGCTGCAGTATTTAATTGATTTGTATTAACATTTAATACAATAGTGTATTTCACAGCAAGTAGGCAATTAAAAATAAACACTTCATAGCTGCATCAAATCGGATGTGGTGTATAATGTGAAGATTAAAACAGAAAATATCAGATACATGAGCAATTGAAAATAACGGATAGTTTGTTGGGGCTACGCTAACTTTTTTCACGCTTATGGTCCTAAAATCAATTAAAAACTGAACAAAATCCACACTTATGATACTAAAAAATTTTGGAAGAAATCTTGTAAATATCCCTACATATTTGTAAAAAAAAAATTATTAAAAAGTCAACGCTCAATCCAGGCTCATGATGCTTAAAGTCCATGGAAGAAATTTTAGAAAAAAAAAAAATAAAATCCATGTTTTGGCACAAAATCTTTGCACAATTCATGCTTATGGTATTAAACGTTTTTGAAGAAATGTATGGAAAATCTACTCGCGCGAAAAGTTCCTGGGAAGCCTTTGCAAACCATTCTTTAAAAAATGCACGCGTTGATTTGAAAAAACCTTGGGAAAAATCCAACTGGACAATTTTTATTAAAAATTGTTTATAGATCTGTCCTTGTCCTTGTACATTTTCTTTTACATCTACATTTATATAAATCTTAATGTCCTCGGATTTTTTTTAAATCCACGTTTATAGATCTTGATGTCCTTGGACATTTTTTTAAATCCACGTTAATATACGTCTTGATGTCCTTAGACAATTTTTTTTAAATCCACGTTTATATACGTCTTGATGTCCTTGGACTATTTTTAAGTCCTCGTTTATAGGACTTGATGTCCTTGGACAATTTTTTTTTAATCCACGTTTTTTGGATTTGATGTCCTCGGGCAATTTTTTTCAAACCCACGTTTATAGGATTTGATGTCCTTCATGATTTTGTCAAACCGACGTTAATAGGTCTTTAAATTGTTAGAAAAAATTTTACTTATTTGGTTAAAAAATTCTTTAAAAAATGCACGTTTATAGGTCCTTAAGTTCTTGAAAAAATATATTTAAAAATCAACGTTTATAAGTTTTTAAGTCCTTGGAAAAAAAACCTTAAAAATTCACGTTTATAGGTTTTTATGTCCTTGGAAAAAATTCCTTAAAAAATCCACGTTTATAGGTCTTTAAGTTATTGGAAAAAATTCTTTAAAAAATCCACGTTTACAAGTCTTTTAGTCCTTGGAAAAAAATCTCTAAAAATTCCACGTTTATAGGTCTTTAAGTCCTTGGAAAAAATCTTTAAAAAATCCACGTTTACAGGTCTTTTAATCCTTGGAAAAAAATCTTTAAAAAATCCACGTCTACAGGTCTTTAAGTCCTTGGAAAAAATTCTTTAAAAAATCCACGTCTATAGGTCTTTAAGTCCTTGGAAAAAATTCTTTAAAAAATCCAAGTTTATAGGTCTTTAAGTCCTTGGAAAAATTTATTTAAAAATCTACGTTTATAGGTTTTTAAGTCCTTGGAAAAAATCTTTAAAAAATCCACGTTTATAGGGAAAAATCCTCGCTTATAGGTCTTGAGGTGTTCGGAAAAAATCTGTAAAAAAACCAAATTTATGGTTTGACACGTCCTTGAAAAAATTCTTTAACAAACCCATGCTTATGGAAGAAAAATATGTCAAAAATCCACTCTTATGGTTTTAGAAGTCCTTGAAGAAAAATATTTCAAAAATTCACGCTTATGGTTTTAGAAGTCCTTGAAGAAAAATATTTTAAAAATCCATTCTTTTGGTCTTAGAAGTCCTTGAAGAAAAATATTGCAAAAATCCTCGCATAAGGTTTTAGAAGTCCTTGGGAAAAATATTTTAATAATCTTCGCTCATGAAACTAGAAGTTCTTAGAAAAAAAAAATTCTTTAAAAATCCACGCTTATTGTTATAGAAACTCTTGATTTTTTTTTAATTCAGACTTAGTCCTTGGAAATAATTTTGCAGATCTACATCTTTTCACCTTCACTTTCAATTAAATAAAATTTCGTGTGTGCTTATTTTTTAATTTCTTAAAAAATTTATTATTTGAATACTGAAAAAATCCGGCTTTACACTTAAGCCTCAAAAGAAGGCAGCATGTTCCCTGTAGTAGCACTGATACAACACAAATGCAGTTTCACAATTATCACTGCCCTTAAGGCTATTACATTTCGACATTATGACATCCAATTTATCCTGGCCAACATTGGGACCTAATTTTTCCGACAGCACAGCCGGTTGGACAACACCATCGACAAGAAAGCCGGCCTTTTCCAAGAAGCAGTTACCAAAGCATTTGGCATTCTTGTCCAAACCCTCAAATTGACCCTTTATCAATGCCTTGGCAGCATCGGTGGTGCTCTTTTCCGTTTCCAAACACTCGGCACTGTATTTCAAGGCCTTTAGTTTTTGTTCTTCGGTTAGGTTGAGGTGCTAAAAGAAAAACGTATTTTAATGTCAAAAAAAATATTTTTTTCGCTCAGTCCATCTTACCTGCTGTCCATAGGCAATACCGCAAACGATGAGGGCCACAAAAGCAACGGCAAACTTCATTGCTGAGATATTAGTTAGCTTTTAATTATAATTTAAAGTATTTGTTCTAAACGCCAACGCGATACTGCTTAGGAAGTTCCAGTTTGTTTCGGCTATTTATATTCATTTCATGTTTTGCATTGCGTCGCTGCATGCGGTACAAGCCATTAAAATTTAAATACGATACTTTTGTTAACTAAAATATCATGCATTTTTATGATACCCATGGTCGTCAAATTAGTCATTCCTACTTGTTGTTTTTTTTTTTTTTTCAAACATGTGTATTAATAATTTTAGCTACCACTGTATTTTGGTTTCGGTTGTTATATAACTGGTTTTAGTTGCCGGCATTTGGCAACAACAAATTTTGTGCAAAACTGCAACAGAGCCATGTCGCTAGGTTTCGGTTTTTGTTAAAATATGACATTATTAATGATTGACAATTCAGATTAAAGGTTTTGAGGAAATCACTGCATGTTAGTTTTGACACTTGGGGGAATCGTATTTTACAATTTACCTAATGTGTTGAAAGGTACACAAATTTAATAATTGCATTTGTAGATTTTGATATATTTTTTTAAAACATGATAATTTTATTTATCTAGACCTAATTTTATTAGAAAAAAACTAAAAATATTTAGAGAATATCTAGACGGTTTTGCGATAGGTATAGATACTCGACCTAAAGCCGTTATATGTCATTTGTGGGAGAGCTACCAGAGGAAATAGACAGATATATAATTAAATTGAAAAAGTTGAATAGAAATATTAAAATGAGCAAAGTTAGAAGGAAACCGGGCCCACCCTTTGCTTCGTAGAAGAAAAAAACCTGTTTGTAATATAGATATGTCATGGGATGTAAGTACCTTAAAGCAGCAATAGCGAATCAGTATTTGCTATTGCTTTTAATAAAATTATATATAGTTAAATATTTTTTTCAATAATTCCATTGAAAACTCCGACTAAATTCAGTAAGGAAAGGTCGGGCGGGGTAGACTATGTGATATCCTACACCACTATGCGTATTTATTAGGGCTCCCGTAACAAAAAAAAAATTATATTGGGAATTTATGTGAAGTAGATCGTACCAACTATGAACCATATTTGAATGCGTATCATGGCTTTGGAGTAGTCACAGTTTGGAAACTATATCGAACTCTGAATCGATTTTTAACAAATTGGGAGAAGGTTTTGCACCTCTAGTAACAAATAGCATTGCTGTATTGTGAATGACATGACCTCGATAAGAATTAAATTAAACCAGTAAGGAAAGTTCAAAAGTCGGGCGGGGCCGACTATATGATACCCTACACCACTATGCATATTTAGTAGAGCTCTCGTAAAAAGGTTTATACAGGGCATTTCAGAGCTCTATGTGATATTTGGTACAAAATCAAAATCTATCGTGCATTTTACGTACTATAGCTATCTTTGAACCGGGTTTCTCCAAATTTGACGTATTAGCTTCTAGACTGAATTCGGTCTTATGTACGAAAATTCAGGTGATTTGGGCTGATATTGGCCATTTGTTGCACAATTAACACGAAATCGGATGAAGATATATATAGGAGGTATATCCAAATCGGAACAGATTTTAATAAAATTAAAATCAACTATTTTTGGGCTTTATCTGATATTTGGTACCAAATATCATTCCTGTGGAGTGCATATTACGAATGTGAGGGACTTAAAGACCAAATCGGACGAAAGATATATAGTGGAGCTATAGCTATATCTGAACCGATTTTTACTAAAATTGGTGTACTTGCTTCTAAGCTGGTTTCGGTCGGATTTGCCAAAATTGATGATATTACGGCCATTTGGTGGTCAATCACCCGAAATCGGATGAAGATATATATGGGAGCTATATCCAAATCTGAACCGATTTCGATAAAATTTAAAACAGCTATTTCTGTGCTCCATCTAATTCCTGGTACCAAATATCACGGTTGTGGAGTGCATAGTAGGAATGTGAGGGACTTAAAGATCAAATCGGATGAAAGATATATATGGGAGCTATAGCTATATCTGAACCGATTTTCTCCAAATTTGATATACTTGCTTCTAGGCCGAACTCGGTTGGGTGTGCCAAAATTCAGGTAATTTGGACTGATAGTGGACATTTGGTGCACATTTAACCCGAAATAGGATGAATATATATGTGGGAGCTATATCCAAATCTGAACCGATTTCGATAAAATTTAAAACAGCTATTCCTGTGCTCCATCTAATACCTGGTACCAAATATCACGGTTGTGGACTGCATAGTAGGAATGTGAGGAACTTAAAGGTCAAATCGGATGAAAGATATATATGAGAGCTATAGCTATATCTGAACCGATTTTCAAATTTGATATACCTACTTCTAGGCCGAACTCGGTTGGGTGTGCCAAAATTCAGGTAATTTGGACTGATAGTGGACATTTGGTGCACATTTAACCCGAAATCGGATGAAGATATATATGGGAGCTATATCTAAATTTGATCCGATTCTCACCAATTTCAATAGGGTTCGTCCTTGGGCCAAAAATATATTGTTTGGAAAATTTCATCTCAATCGGATAATAAATGCGACCTGCATTTTGTTCACAAGAATACATGGACAGACGGACGGACGGACGGACTGACATGCATAAATCGACTCAGAAAGTGATTCTATGAAGGTTCTCAAAAGTAACTATGGGTCTATTTCGGTTCCTTCTCCATGTTACAAACAAATGCACAAAGACATAATTCCCTTACCACTATGTGGTGTAGGGTATAAATATTTATTGGAACTATAGATATACCGGACATAGTTTCACCAAATGGAAAAATTCGGTTATGTTTGGTTCGGTTCGGAATATGAAAAAATCTATCCAATTTGGGCTAATATTACATGTATGGTGGATAATAACCGAAAAATCAAATAAAGATGTGCATCGAAGGTACATAAAAATCTGAAGCCATTTCGATACAATTTGACAGTGATGTTTTCGTGCTGTATCTGATATCTGGTACCAAAGATAATAGTTTTGGGGTGGATGAGGAACTTAAAACCCCAAATCGGATGAAATATATGTATGGGATCAACAGCTTTATCTGAACCGATTTTCACCAAATTTGAAGTAATTGTTTCTAGGACGAATTCAGTCGGAATTTCTAAGCAATTTATCCATATATCGGATAAAGATATGTATGGGAGCTATATCCAAATCTAACCTGACCTCGATAAAAATTGACAGAAGCATTTTTAAGCTATATAAGTTATCTGGTACCAAACATCATTCTAGTGGAGTGCATATTATGCATGTGAAGGACTTTAACACCAAATCGGATGAAACATAGATATGGGATGTGGTTGCTTCTAGCCTGAATTCGGCCAGATTTGACAAAATCCAGGTAATTTGGTGCACAATTAATCTGAGATCGATTGAAGATATATGTGGGAGCTATATCTAAATTTGGACCGATTCTCACAAATAGGGTTCGTCCTTGGGTCAAGCAAATGATTTGTGGAAATTTAACAAATTTAACAAATTTAAGGCTATGCAGGACCCGTCATCATTTAATACGTGCCTCATCGAAATAACGGGTTTAGGTCCTAGGGCTCTTTGAACCAAATCCATTTCAGAAAATTTAAAGTCGACCTATTGATGTCCGTCCGTCCGCCTGTCTGTCTGGCTGGATGCAAGATAACTCTCAAAGGGTGTGTCCGATTTGGTACAAACTTGGTACATCGTAGTATTGTTGTCAAATTAATATAGAGTTCAGAGATGGGTAATATCGGTCCACACCTTCTGGTATCTCCAACACAAAAGCTCAAAATCTTCAAAGAAAATAATATACCGAATAGGACACGAACGGTTTACCCAATTTTGTACAAACTTTGCAAGTTTGCATCGGTGTTATGTCAGGTGCAAAAATGGACAATATCGGTCCTTTCCACCATATACTTCCCACACAAATGGTCAACATTTGGAATAACTATAACTCTTATAAAATACGAAATAAGCATCCAATTGTCTTCAAATGTCGCACTTCAAAATATATCTACTAGCAGAAGATCTGATGTGAAGATGGAATACATCTTGTACATATACAAAAAAAGTCGATATTTTCAAAAAATATTTTTAATAACCAAAACGATTATAAAATCTAAAATAAGCATCCGGTTCTCTTCATATTTCACACATTCAATAATTTCTACAAACACAATATCTGCTGTGAAGATGGGATGAATACCCATGAAGCTCATTAAACCGAAATTACCATTCGATTCCATTCTGACTTGGCACATCTAAATTTTTCTATGAATACAAGGTCTATTATAATGATGGTAGAGATCGGATCAGTCCTTCTGGTACCTCTCCCACAAAGGATCAACATTTTGAATATCCATGAAACTGATAAAAAGCTAAGTTCACATCCGATTCCATTCAAAAGGGTCACAATCTCTTATCTGTCATAAATTGCGAAACAATTCAGAGATTTTTTACAACTTGCTATATCTTAATATTTCTCTGCTTCAATAGTTTTAAGGCTATGATGCCATAGCCATAGACAAAGCAATATCAAAATTTCTAAAATTTGTAATTAAAGTAATATAAAACAAGTAAGCAAAGACTACAGTCGAGCGGGGCCGACCGTTGAATACCCTACAACACTATAATAAACGATACAGTTTATATAGGCGAGATACTCGAAAGATTTCCACAAGATATTGTGACAAATAATAAAAGAAAACCATCAGGTTTCGTTCTCTAATTCTCGAATAATAACAACTTAAATATGAGATACAGACATTTGACTATATTCTTCAACGAAACCAGCGTTAACGAAATAGTCAGAAGTGCGTCTTTCCTGTATTTGTGAATTCTCCAAAAAGTCACTGGGATGAACATTTTCGTATTTTGTCTATGATTGGCAAAATATTTCACACATTGAATATTTTTGGATGGCCATCCAAAACTGCTTGGCTATTGCAATGTCCGATAACCCCCATACAAATGTGCGTGAGGATCGGGCGATAATTACGACCTGCTGACAATTTTGCAGTTTTTTGGTCCATTTCAACCCCTAAATATATTGCGATCATCTCCAAAAAGAGTAGGCTTCTATTCTGACCCTCATCTTATACCCATGCAAAATTTCGTAAAGATCGGACCATAAATGCGATATGTATATGATATCCTGATATCCTAACTACTTAGTTTTGTTAGCTGTAGAAATATTACCAAATGTTTAATTCAAAATGAAAATATGCCAAAAATATGTTTCCTGCCAAGAGGCCATTCTGAATTAATGAGAACTGTCGAAATCAGTTCAGCCGTTCTCGACATATAAGAGATCTTTCAAGCATATCTTCTTTGATAGACATATATATGGCACATATTTCGCTATATATCCGATTTGTTGGATGTTAACATCAATGAAGAGGTCAGAAGTAACCTTGTCATGGCTTTGTGATTTCGCCAGGATTAAAAATATTCGCGGTTTAATGAAAAATTTTGATTTTTTTCAACACAAAAGATATGGTCTATTTTACCCGCTAAATATTATCCGATGACCACCCAAATTGGTAGGCTTCTTCCCCGCCCTAAACTCTAGCTGCATGCTAAATTCCGCGTCGATTAGTCTATAATTGCGACCTGTATAGCTACTGCAAAATCCGACATTTTTTCAGTATTTGGTCCATTTCAACCCCTAAACATTTGGCGACCATCTCCAAAAGAAATAGGCTTCTATTTTGACCCAAACCCCACCTTCGTGCAAAATTTCGTAATGATCGGGCCATAATTGCGACCTGTAGCGTGATTACAAATTTACATGGACAGACGGACAGACGGACGGACGGACATACATAGCTAGATCGACTCAGCTCGGCGAGCTAGGAAGATCCATATATACTTTCCTATATGGGAAACCAATATTTCGAGGTGTTACATAAATTCTGGCCCAATCAAACTTATAATACCCTCAACACATAGTGTTGTAGGGTATAAAAACGTCTTGCTTGTCGGAATATTGAGTTCGCTAAGTTAATATTATATTCACTTGTTATTCTTAAACACAACATTCAAATTTTAGAAAAAAAATCAAAGAGCCCACTTTTATTACACTAACAACTGACAGCGAATCGTAGTTAAAACATTAAATACACTACTCCACACTGATCTATAAATCAAAACCAAGAATTTACAATTGAGAATATTTCTCTCAATTACAAAGAAAAATGTTAATTAAAATAGAAAATAAAAAGACAATTTATGTAGACAGTTTAATTTCATGTGCATTCATTAGTTTCGCAATTCAACATCAGTTTTACACTACACCAACTAAGCAAAAGGGCTTAAAAGCAGACATACTTACATCACTTCGGCACTGGCAGTTGGTTGGTTACTTTACACCGAAAGGGAGAATTACAAAGTTGTAAAAATGTTGAAGAATTTTTTTTCCTAAAATTAAATTTCAAGTTCAATTCTTCTCTGTGTTAATTGTATGTTAATTAATGGCAATAAAAGCTAAATTTAAACTTGCCACGATAAAAGCACAATAAGATAATGAATGACGATATTCAACCTCAATCATGGTCAATATTACAAGTCATAATATTTAATTGTAAATTAACTGAATTTTCATTGATGGTATTGTTTTTGTTGATTTTTTTTTTTTTTTTAAAAAACTGTGACTGAAGTATTAAATTAAAAAAAAAAGTAATGTTACATGAAATATGACTAAAAACAGGTGAGGTTGGCTACCATGAATACACAGTTTACGTTGTTAAGGGAATACAGCTTCAAAATAACAATTTTGGTAAAAACTTTAATTGAATGGGTATTAATAACTCTTATTCTATCTTACCTCAATAAATAGAAGGACAAGTTCCGCACTCTGCTAAAATCATCAAAATACCAGAAAACGTGGACCTGCACAGACAACTTTCTGTCACATGCTGTAGTAGTCGCTAAAATCATCAAAATACCGAATATCGGGAGGTACCGTTGTAAGAGGGCAGATCTTTACGAACTTCAAATACCAAATTTTAAACAATTCCGGTGAATAATGTCGCTAAAATCATCGAAATAGAGAATATTGGGAGGTTGCGTTACATGGCGGCTATACCAAGACGTGGACCGAAATATCTCATTTTCAATACCAACCATCCTAGACATAATACAAATTGTTCTGCTAAATTTGGAAGCTCCACGTCAAATAATGTGGGCTGTATCGCGATTTCAACAGACAGACAGACGCCCGTCTGAGAATTTTAAATCGACTTAGAATTTTACGCTGATCATGAATATATATGCTTTATGGGATCCACGACAAATATTTAAGGATGTTACAAAAGGAATGACAAGGTGGATGGTGTAAAACATTTACTAGGGCTAAAGTCGTGCTTTATATGAATTTTGTAAAAAAAAAAATCTCCAACAAACATTATTTTAGATGGATAACGATAAAGACTTAAATATTGTTATACCCTACACCACATAGTGGTAAGGGTATTATGTCTTTGTTCATTTGTTTGTCACATGGAGAACGAGGCGAGATAAACCCATAGCTATATTTGAAGATCTTCATCACAGATGCACAAAACAGTACGTTTGCTGTGGTCTCAGTCGTTGATGAGACTTCAACGAATGTAGACATGAATGGGGGATGCATGCTTTGTTGCTCCGTTAACATAAAGAAAACAAATTATAAATAGCTTTTGTAGAAAAATATAAATAAATGTAGTTTATATTTAATGTTTTTTGGTAATTTGCTAAAATAAGATTAAAATTCTTGTTACAAAACGTCCAAAACAAGAAGGTAGATATTTTTTACGCGCTTTTTGGTTTCTCTCACACACAAAAGCGCAATGTTCATTTTGTGCATCTATGATCTTCATAGAATCACTTTCTGAGTCAATTTATGCTTCTCAGTCCGTCCGTTCGTCCGTCTGTCCATGTATTTTTGTGAACAAAATGCATGTCGCATTTATTATCCGATTAAGATGAAATTTTCCAAACAATATTTGTTTGGCCCAAGGACGAACCCTTTTGAAATTTGTGATAATCGGATCAGATTTAAATATTGCTTCCATATATCTCCAACAGATTTCGAGTTAATTGTGCACAAAATGGCTAATATAAGTCCACATGACCTGAATTTTGTCACATCCAACCAAATTCATTGCAGAAGCAAGTAGATCAAATTTGGGGAAAATCGGTTTAGATATAACCATAGCTCTCACATATTTGGTGTTTATGTTCCTCATATTCGTGATATGCATTCGACAACAATGATATTTGGTACCAGACATCAGATACCAGCCCAGAAATACCTCTGCCAATTATTATAAAGATCGGTTCAGATTTGGATGTAGCTGCCATATATCTTCAACCAATTTCTGGTTAATTGTGCACCAAATGGCCAATATCAGCCCAAATGACCTGAATTTTTGTACATCCAACAGAATTCAGTCTAGAAGCAAGTAGATCCAATTTGAAATTCGGTTGAGATATAGCTATAACTCCCACGTATATGTTTCATCCGTTTGGTGTTGAAGTCCCCCACATTCATAATATGCACCCCACAAGAATGATATTTGGTACCAGATACCAGATACAGCCCAGAAATAAATCTAAAAAATTTTATCAAGATCGGTTCAGATGTGGATATATATCTTCAACCATATATTATCTTCAACCGATTTCGGGTTAATTGTGCCAGCAAATGATCAATATGAGTCCAAATGACCTGAATTTTGGCACATCCGACCAAATTCAGTTAAGGTGAAAATCGATTCAGATATATATAACTCCCATATATATATATATATATATATATATATATATATATATATATATATATATATATATATATATATATATATATATATATATATATATCATCCGATTTGGTGTTTAAGTCCCCCACATGCGTGATATGCCTTCGACTACAATGAAATTTGTTATTAGATATCTTATAGAGCTCGAAAAGACATTTGCCTAATTTTATCGATTTGGATATAGCTCCCATATAAATCCTTAGTCCGATTTCTGGTTTATTGTGCCATTACTTGTATAATATCAGTCCAAATGGAGTGTATTTCGGGACATATATTTCCGATACATATTTTTTAATATAATGCTTCTTGAAGTCGTATCATGCACTCCATAGCAATATTATTTGGTAAAAGATTAAAATGTTTACGTCAAATTTAGTGAAAATCGATTTAGATTTAGATATGCCTTCCATATAGTCGTTCCCTTTGCAACCAAATTATGACTCCTCTACAGCCAAAGGTTTATAGGAGGTATGATCTGCTTCAAATATATTGATTTGTTATGGGAGCTTTACAAAATATGCATAGTTGTGTAGGGTATCATATAGTCGATGATTTTAGCGACATTATTCTCCGGTATTGTTTCAAATTTTGTATTTGAAGTTCGAAATTGATACTACATCTTAAGACAGAAAATTATCTGTGCAGGTCCACGTCTTCGTATAGCCCCCATATAACGGGGGCGGAGTAGTTTCAAATTATGTATTTAGAGTTCGTAATGGAAACAACAGTCTGTTACAGAAAATAATTTATGCAGGTCTAGGTCTTCGTATAGGCCTCATATATCAATACCTCCCTATATTCCGTATTTTGACGATTTTAGGTATAATACTCATCGAAATTGTTTGAATATCGGATTTGATTTTTGGTTCGTAATGGATGCTGCAGCCTGTGACAGAAAGTTGTCTATGCAGGTCCAGGTCTAAACAATGTCATCAATGAACATAAATCCCTATTTAAATTTTATGTGATTTTTATATGATCTCTTATGTCCATATCCCATAGTATTTTTTTTACTTGGGTTTGACTGTATTTTACATTTCATACCCATTTTTCACCGGCCGACTTTTGAATTGTTTTAAGAAAAAACAAAGATGTTTGTAATTATATTAAACAAATTGATTGATTGTGTGATACTTATGTTTTTTGGCAATTACTAAGCGTGGTAGCTGCCTCTGCATGAGATACAATAATAATAGTTGTTGTTGTTTTTTATTCACTTTTTAGTTACTTTTGCCATTAATTTGAATTTGAGTTCAATATACCTTAATGTGAAAAAACAACGATAGCAGACACTTCGTGGCAGTAATTATTTTATATTGAGGCATCTAATCTTCAACTACTTGGAATGGAATACTTAATTGAATGAAGATTGCAAATCAGCTTCCCACAAATATACGCGTCTGTTACGATAATTTTTATACCCTTAGCCTTATAGCATCAGAAGATAGTGCTGACTGAGACGCACTATTTGTTATTTTATCGGGAATTTATGTGAAGTAGGTCATACGAACAATGATTGTTATTGGATGCGTAATTTGTCTTTAGATCAGTTATAATTTGGAAACAAAACGAACTAACATATGGGATTTTCACTAAATTTGACGGAGACATTTGTATCTCTTGACTTTGAGAATGTTTAAATTGAAACATATATTTCGGAGTGATATTAGCCATTTGGTGCACAATAATCTTAAAATCGGATAAAGATATATATGAGAGCCATGTTAAACAGATCTCGATAAAGTTTGGCAAAGGTATTTTTCGGCTGTGGACGAAGATACATTTGAGAGCTACATCTAAATTTTGACCGATTATCTCCAATTTCCAAGGGGTTCTTCCTTAGGCCAAACAAATAATTTGTGGAAAATTTCATATCGATCGGGCAATAAATGCGACCTGTACTTGGTTTACAAAAATACATGGACGGACTGACACGCATAAATCGACTCAAGATGTGATTCTATGCAGATCATCAAAGGGAACTCTGGGTCTATCTCGCGTAACAGAAAAATGCACAAAGACGTAATACCCTGACCCTAATGTGGTGTAGGGTATAATGACCACTATATGCTTCTACACCACGTAGGGTATGGAGGGTATAAAAAGGTAGAAATTCCGTTTGTAACTCCGCAAAATAATTTTAGTTCTAAAAAGTTATATATAGTCTTGATAAGTGTAAAATTCTAAGGCGATTCAGCCCTGTCCGTTCGTCTGCTGTAATCACGCTAGAGTCAAAACGAATTAAAGTAGGATGCTAAATTTTTGCACAGATCAGTCCTTTGTTCGCAGGCAGGTGAAGTTCAAAGATTGGCTATATCGGTCCACGATATCGTATGGCCGCATATAACGGTACCCCCCGATATTCGGTATTTCGATGTTTTTAGCCACATTTTTCTATGGAATTTTCCAAAATTCTACGCAAGGAGTTCTTTTTGGGTACTTTACCGCCTGTAAGAGAATTGTCTATAAAGGGCCTCGATATCCCCCATATAATGGTACCTCCCGATATTAGGTATTTTGATGATTTTAGCCACATTTTTCAATGGAGTTGGCTCAAAGTCCACACAGGGAGTTCTCGGTTTACCCCCTGGAAGAGAATTGCTTATATAGATCTACGATATTCTATAGCCCCCATATAACTGTACCCCCAATATTCGGTATTTTGAATGAAATCCACATAAGGAGTCCCTTCCGAATACTTTACCCCCTGGAAGAAAATTGTCTATATAGGTCCACGATATCGTATATCCCAACTATTGCGGTTTCTCCAAATATTCGGTATTTTCGTGATTGTAGCCAAATTTTTCAATGGAATTGTTTTAAAACAAAAGGAGTTCCTTTTGATTTTTGTCACAGGTCGAAGATATTGCTGTACCAAACGTAGACCTATACATATTGATCATTGCTTGCTTCTATAGATTCTAAATCTCCAACAGCAAGAGATCCTTTTCACTAACAACTCAGCTAAACTTCTTACATTTATATATTTTTTTGTTTACATTTTATTAACTATTTTCAAATTATCACAAAAAATCACTTAATAAGCAGCCTTGGCAGCATGGAAACATTGGAAGATTTTGTAACCGGTTTCGCAACGATCTTCAGCCTTGATGCCCTTGCATTTCTCCAAAACAGCCTTGGCCTTCTCCTCACCAACCAAACCGCCCAATTTGGCAATCACAACATCGTCTTGGAGTTCATCATTTTTCAAGGTACCGGCACGTTCAAAGAAACATGTGCCCAAACACTTGAAGGCCTTGGAGGGATTTTCAACATCCTTGTTGCGGAATTTCACAACATCTTCTTCGGGGACATTTTCCTGTTTGGCACACTCCTCGATGTGTTCTCTGGCCTTGACTTTTTGCTCCTCGGACAATTCGAGGGGCTACAAAGAAGAAAGGAATTTGAAAATTAACAGAGTCCGTTTAAAAAAAAAAAAATAAAAATCTTAAAACTTACATTGGCCAAAGCACTGGCAACCAAGCAAACAACAGCCAAGGTAATGAAAGCCTTCATGATGATTACTTTGAGGGAGTTGGTTTTCTTTTGAAACGCTTGCTTCGAAGGTGTAAAAATGTGTGATGCTGATTCTCCTTTACTTGGGGCTTTTTATAACTAGAAGTTTGCTGAATATGATTATTGTTTAATTTCTTTAGTGTGAGAGTTGAGAACACACACAGTTCACACAACTATGTGTGTGTATATCGATCGCCAACAGAAACTACAAAAAATACACATATCAACAACTTCAGTAAACACTTATGTTGTATAAGGGTCAATAAAATTTTGGCAACCGGTTTGGCCTACAACATCAATAAAAATTGAAGAAATAAGTTGTCAAATTGAATAGTTAATTGCCTTCGTTTTGTGGCGCATTACCATTTTATGGTAATTACTGTCCGAAATTAAAGTGATGATGGTAAAAAAGGGTAGTCTCATTATAAATCTTTTGCTACGATATTGCTTGAGCTTTGTTCTAGAATTTTAAGAATATCACTTTTTGGTTTAGTTCATCGAAGACTAAAAAATAATTTTTGAAGTATGTATCCCACAATGATCTTGTAGGACCTTACTATTTTTCAAAATTTAGCAAATATTTGCTGGAATAAAACACGTGACATTTTTTTTTTAATTTAAAAATTATTCCAAATTTTAGAGTTGCAGTTTTTCCCGTCCGCTCCATACATTGGAAGGCATACCTTGGCGGCTGTTTGTTTTGTGAGAATTTGCGATTAATAAACCTTACCTTATTCCCAAGACATATTATCTTGAACTTTACTCTTTTATACCCTCCACCATAGTTATTATTAAATTATTCCGTTTGTAAGACCTCTAAACGTACTTAATAGGACTACGGTATCTCTTAACATTCGGTATTTTGATGATTTTATATACATTATTTCCTCCAATTTCGAATTTGAAGTTCCTAATGGGTTCTGCATACTGTAACAAAAAATTGTCTATGCAGGTCCAGGTCTTCGTAAAAACCCTAAATATCGGTAGCTCAGTATTTTTAAGATTTTAAGGAATTCTACTTTATATTTTTTTTATTTAGTTTTGTTTTTTATCCGATTTCGTGATAAAGTCCCTCTAACGCATTATATGCACGTCACAACAATCATATTTGATATCGGATATCAGATACAGCTCAGAAATACCTCTGTCACATTTTATCAGATATACATCTTTATCCGATTCTACGGTTATTGTCCACAGGATACAGGATGAGATGAAAAAACTGCAAACAATTTCAGACTGTTATCATTTCTAAGCTACTTGTCCGACAGATGTTAAATTATTCCAGTGACAGCTAAGTTTATTTTTTACAAGCGTAAAAAGCATTTTGGTGAGAATTTTCCAGAAAAAAAATTATTCATGATGGAATTCAAGCGTGATAGTGTGATTTCTTTATATTTGGCTGGAAAATCACAAGTGGCAAGTTAGAGCACTCCACAATTTAAATGCGAATAAATCTTTTGTGTCTCGTACCATCGCTCCTTACCGTGATATTGGTAACGTAGACCGACGTCAAGGAAGTGGACGGAAGAAAGCAGCAACATCAGCAGAAATAGTTCGAAAAGTAAAGAAGCGACTTGACCAAAGCCCGCATCGCAGTGGCCGAAAAAATGGCTCGTAATCTGAACATATTGAATATTGCAAAATGAGCTCGGGGTAAAGTCATTGAAACTCCAAAAAGTGCAAGAACTTACACCGCAACAGAAAAAAATATACTCAAAAGAGCTAAAGAGTTGCTTAGCTTGGCCGGAAGTGGTGAACTGCCGAATTTGGTTTTCTCTGATGCGAAAACATTCGTTGTCCAGCATTTTATAAACAAACAAAATTATCGTGTTCACTTGCCAAAGAGGTCAGCTGAAAATGTGCACTTTCGGTTGGCCACCAGAACTCAAGCGCCGGACATGGTGATGGTTGTCGCTCTCCGCTCAAATTAATCGACCGTGGCATCAGAATAAATGCCGAATATTATCGCGAAAATATTCTGGTGGATGCGTTAAAGCCCGCAAAACATTTTGGGCGCAGACCTTGGACATTCCAATAGGACTCAGCACCATCGCACTCAGCACGCACCACCCAAGAATGGTTACAAAATGAGGTTCCTCGCTTCAAAAATCTCCAGATACCAATACGTTCGACTATTGTATCTGGAGTATTTAGGAAAGCAATGTTGGTACTGAAAAATACCCAAGTGTCAATCACCTCAAGCAAGTGCTTCGCCGGGAATGGGCCAAAATACCGCCGTTGGCCGTTTGAAGGCCATATATCCGATATTTTGCTTTCATTCAGTTGCAGTTTTTTATCTCACCCCATATAAAGAGAACCTGATGCTTATTTCGGATTTTATAATCGTTTTGAATACTCATCATATTATAAAAGTTATAATTATTCAAAACATTGACCCCTTGTGGGAGAGGCACATGATGGAGTGTACCTATATTATCCATTTTTTGCACCTGACATAGGACTGATGCATATATATGGATTTGCTAAGTTGGAGCAAATCGGATTAATGCTTCTCTTTCTGTGCAGAAAATATTTTTTTTTTAAATTTTGACATTTTATGGGGGAGGTACCAGAAGGAGTGGACCGATATTACCCATCTCCGAACTCGATCTAAGTTTGATAATAATATTACGATATACCAAGTTTGGACCAAATCGGATACTCCCTTCGCTAGATGGGCTCCAAATGTCCTGAAACGGATTTGGTCCAAAGAGACCAAGGGTCGACTAGACACGTTTTGACCATATCGAATGATATATAGCCTCTCTAGCCATATGACTGAGGGTATAAAAAGACTCTTCTAGCACTCGGCCAAGATTTTTATCACCCCCTAAGATGGCACAACGCTCCCACCAATATCGTCGATTTTTAACTACCGTTAACGAAGCCAGTTCAAAGGGCAAAGTACATTCGAACTCGAACTCATCACACATGCCCATTATGGTGCCACTAATTTAAACAAATGTTAATATATACCTGCGCATACATAATTCCCCAAACGCTAAACAACAACAATGAATCGGCACATTTGCTACCGTTTAAGCGCCAGACAGTCAGACATTTCCATAAAAAGGTAATGCATCAAAATTGGATGGCAATTAAGTATTCAGATTGACATCAAATTTCATTAACTATTGTCTATGTTTTGAGGCAAGAAACCGGTTATTTAGTTAAATTGGTGAGAGAAGGTGTTAAAGTAGAACGAAGTTGTTGATGTGCTTTATGTTGTCTGGGGATTTGATAAATCCCACCTACAGACAAACACGTTTAGGGGTCGTGATATCTGCCGGCATCACGTCCATTATTGACACAGAGAGAAAATGAAATGAATGGTCTCAAATAATTGGTTTCACCAAAAAATTCCAGTTATAAAAAGCCATAGCTTTTGGGCAAACAGCATCAGACAACTTCCCAACCTCTCTAACAAACGTTTCAAAAACAAACTCTTAGAAAACCATTTTGAAGGCTTTCATTACATTAGCTGTTGTTTGCTTGGTTGCCTCTGCTTTGGCCTCTGTAAGTATTTTATAGATAGTTTTCTAAGGATCACTTTTTTACACCCTAATTGTCTTTTCTTTATAGCCCCTCGAATTGTCCGAGGAACAAAAAGTCAAGGCCAGAGAACACATCGAAGAGTGTGCCAAACAGGAAAATGTCCCCGAAGAAGATGTTTTGAAATTCCGCAACAAGGATGTTGAAAATCCCTCCAAGGCCTTCAAGTGTTTGGGTACATGTTTCATTGAACGTGCCGGTACCTTGAAAAATGATGAACTCCAAGACGATGTTGTCATTGCCAAATTGGGCGGTTTGGTTGGTGAGGAGAAGGCCAAGGCAGTTTTGGAGAAATGCAAGGGCATCAAGGCCGAAGATCGTTGCGAAACCGGTTACAAAATCTTCCAATGTTTCCATGCTGCCAATGCTGCTTACTAAGAATGTCTATTAATTTATTGCAATAATAAATTTTATAAAAAAAAAACAAATATGTATTCTTTTATTTTTCGGAAGAAAGAGCCAGAGAAGGTGTTAGATATTCTATCATTCTTTTTCTCAATATTGGGGTACAACAAGGGGATACTACGGTTTAAAATATACATGAGGAATACTTTTTCGTATTAATTTGCAAATTCCATATCTCAATCGTAGACACCAAAAGTCTTGCAGTTTCGGCTCTCAACCAGTAACCAATTAAGTACCACTTAGTTCTTTTCGAATAATTATAGTACACATTTTCAAAACCATACCTGAATTCCAGTTACCAAGAGATACCTCAATATCAAATTTGTGGATTTCAGTCCTTCATACAATACCAAATTTAGTACCCTTTAGTACTTCTCGTACAGTAACTATAGGACGCATTCCCAAACCTCCACCAAATCCCAAAAACACAGATACCATCAGTAATCTAAATTTCGAACATCAGAATTTTATCTCTATCCCTTCATCCAATACAAAATATAGCACTATTCAGTACTTTTTGTACCAAAATAGTACACATTTCCAAAACCACCGCCATATGTTCAGGCAACACATAAACAGCGACTCAATCCAAAATTTCAGATTTCATACACTATCAGACTATTCAGACAATGCCAAATTATACCCATACTATTATACCCATACTATTTAGTACTTTTCGTGCAGCTGCAGTACAAATTTTCTCATCTTTATCACGAACCTTCCACCAACAGGGAGGCAAATATTGTTATGGCAAAATTCCAACTTCATATGTTTACCCAAATCCAAACTGTTCCAAATTATCTCTCATTCCGTTAGTCCTATACTGACCCTCTTGCAGAATTTCAAGATTTTAGCTTCAGCGTTTAATCTGGGCGTTGATTCCCAGTCCTTCAATTATTTCTTTAATCTCTTATGTGTATGTACAGGGTAAGATGAAAAAACTGCAACTTCAGACTGCTGTCATTTCTAAACCACTCGTCCGACAGCTGTTAAAATTATTCCAGTGACTGCTCATTATATTGTTTACAAGCGTACAAAAGCTTTTTGGGTGAGAATTTTCCAGAAAAAAGTTATTTGTGATGGAATTCAAGCGTGATAGTGTGATTTCTTTATAGTTGGCAGGAAAACCACAAGTGGCTATCGTTAGAGCATTCCAGCATTTAAATGTGAATAAATCTTTTGCGTCTCGTACCATCGCTTGTTGCCGTGATACTTGTGGCGTAGCCCAACGTCAAGGAAGTGGACGGAAGAAACCAGCAAAATCAGCAGAAATGGTTCGAAAACTAAAGAAGCGACTTAATCGAAAACCGCTACGCAGTGACCGAAAACTGGCTCGTGAGCTTATCTGGCAGTTTGTAAACAATCAAAATGATCGTGTTTACTTGCCAAAGAGGTCAGCTGAAAATGTGCACCTTCGGAGGCGGAAGCGGAGGCCATGGTTATGGTGTGGGCCGCCATAACCGCCGATGGTGGCTCTCCGCTCGTATTGATTGACAGTGGCATCAGAATAAATGCCGAATATTATCGCGAAAAAATTCTGGAGGGTGTATTAAAGCCTTGACCTTGGACATTCCAACAAGACTTAGCACCATCGCACTCAGCATGCGCCACCCAAGAACAGTTGCAAAATGAGGTTCCCCGCTTCAATATCCACCAAAATCTCCGGATACCAAACTCTTGGACTATTGTGTCTTGAGTATTTTGGAAAGCAAGGCAAAAAATACCAAAGTGTCGATCACCTAAAGAAAGCGCTTCGCCGGGAATGGGCCAAAATACCGCAGAGCAACATTCGGGCAGCATGTGACGGTTTCATTTGTCGTTTGAAGCCCATAATTCGTGCTAAAGGTGACCAATTCCTACAAATCTAAACTTATTCTAAAATTATATGCTATTTCCGATAGTTTTTGCTTTCATTCAATATAATTTAAAAAACATGTAAAAATGATGGCATTTGACTTTGTTGCAATTATTTTTTATCTCACTCTGTATATATAAGAAATTAAGAGATATGTTCATAGAAAATCTAATTGTTTGGAGGTAGCTGCAATTCTGATACTTTATCTTCAGTTCCAAGTAGCACTTTAAAAAAATATATATAGCCTAAGTTACTTTTAGGTGATGTTGTAGTATATTTCAAGGAAATCTGTTTAGCGGTTATTAAAAATAAATTAAAAAAACAACAAGAAGCGTACAGACATTTTCCTCTTGTATAGATATAGATGATTTAAAGCGTCATACCGCAAAGAAGGGTAAACACCGTTCTAAAACTCTTATAAAAATTTACTAAAATGTATTAATGCTAAATGCTTATTGACTCAATTGTCTCTGATTTCAAATTTAAGTATATTATTTTGCCTTGCAAAATTAAAATAATTCCGGATAATCCTGTTCAGAAATATATTATATCCATTACTTGAAAATGTTGACTTCAGTCATGTACATATTTTTTTAAACCCAACCTACAACAAAGTCTTGATTTCTCCTACACCATCCGTCTGATTAAAAACCATCTGAAACCTCTGTCTCTATTTCTAATGTTTATTATTTATTATAATGATTTGTTTGTACTATGCCCCCAGGTTAAATGTAAATTTTGCCGATAACCGGTTTTTTGTTTACCGCACATAGATCTCCGCTAAATGAGAGCTTGTAATAGAAACTGACATGTGTGTGAACTCTAGGCCATGTTACATTATCCATCATTTGATTACAATTTCAACACCCAGCAAACCACAACTTTCTTTCACTACAGGCACACACACATACACATGCACACTCACTCAATTTATTGACGTATTCATATCATATTTCAAATAGTGCAACCTCCTCAAGCTATCATTCTACTGTTCATCTGTGCAGCAATTATAAATTTTCCACTAATTTCGCTGATCAAATCTCAATGACTTTGGGATCTACATTCACGATGTGATTACAGTCGGTCTGTCTCGCTGTTAGACATAAAGCATTTAGTTTGAGATCACGTTTGAAATTTGTTACAGTCATCGGCATTATGTACGAGCTTGTGGCCTGCAGCAAATGATGGCTGAGGTGTTTTTTGTTTTGTTTGTTTGTGGTTTTATTTGTTCTTGTTTCGAGTTCGCGTGTCGCTGAGATTTATGACTGAAAACAAATAAAAGAAAACCGGTTACCGGCAAAATTAATTTACCGGGGGCAAAGTACAGGCCCAAACCATAACAAACAATAAAAAATTTTAAGAGACTTAGACAAAAACACACATACACACATATGTATTGGCGGTAAGTTCGAGACGAACATTCAACAACTATTAAATTGGTAAAAAAAAATACAAAATTTGGTTCGTAGGCTTCGCGGCACCAGATGTTAGTTAGAAGGGGGAATGGGAATAATTTTTTTAAAATATATGCAAAAATTATAATTAGAGAAATTAAAGATATGTACATATATAAATGCAGTTAGTTTAGTAATTCTGATTTAGGGGATTTTTATCACTAATTTGAATATTGTACTTCGACTGGGGTAAATTATTGCCTATTATTTTGTTGGAGTTCCGTGTTGTTGGGAAAGTGGGGAATATAAAAATTGTTAGCTTTGCTGTTAACTGTTGTATCTCGAATAAAACCTCCATAATTTGGGTAAAAAAATAGTTTTCTTGGAAACAAAAACAAAAATACGGGTTATATGTGTTCGTCCGATTTTCAACACATTTTTACAATAATATTTTAGACTTTATTCCAAAATCCAATTCCCTTTAGAAATAATTAATCAGCAACGACAAAAATTGAAGGTTTGGCAGATGCCACCGCAGGCTTTAACTGATTATTTGTTGCCATGCTCAAAAAATTATACATGTCAATTGAAGGGTACTCTAATGTGTCTGCACCTTTTTTGGTTTATATGATCATTTTCTACAAGTATAGTCACGATGCGACGATGGTTTCTGACTAGTAAGATTTCAAATTAACAGCTACAAATGGTGATAGGACCTTCGGAAAACTTAAAATTGACCGAACTTTATATTGGAGCTTGAATGCCGACCGAGAACCCAAAAGGTGTAACAACCAATTCGGAGTTTTTTTATGAAACCTTTAAAATGCCGAAAGTCAATAGACACCACTGCCAGGTAGTGCCAGTACTATATCGAAAAGTTTCAATAGAGATCGTTTATATCTTTAAGAACCGGAAACGTCAAATTATATCTCCTTTGGCTGTAAAGTGCTTCGAAGCTTTAAAAATACTGTAATCGGGATAATAATGAGGCATGTATATTGATTTTAATAGTCAAATGAATAATGACCTAGATTTTTATGCTAATCAAGAAGGCATACAATTTTGAGAGGCCTCAGAAGAATATTTGGAAATGTTGAAGCCTGAATGAATCATACATTATATTCGCCATCTAATAGTAGAGTCGGGGAACATGACCAGCTGATTTTAACACTTCCATAGTAGAAGTGAATCACATGCCTTTACCTTTTTGGTTTCGGATATTTACGATTCTTTAAACAGAAATTCGCAGATCCATTGGACTTCATCAGACAAGCCTACGAAACAAATATCAGAATTCTAGGTCTAATAGCAAACCTCTCAAAAACTCTAACGCAGAAAGTGTGATTTTTATATACATATATATTTTGGCAACACTGCTTTAAATAGACTACGTTTTCTGACTAGTAAGATCTACACAGTAGATTCCGCACAGTACAGACGGTTATGCTGCAATTGAGGTGTTGGAAGGAAATATGCAAGTATTTATTAGTAAGATACCGACCGAAATGTTAGAAGAAGTATGCTTAAATTGGACCTAGCGGATTGACAGTTTTTTTCTTCATAATACTATGTATTGTGGAGGCCCTATCAAGTAATAATTTTAGACCTAACAACGTATTTATATTCTTGAGTAAAATTTATAGACATTTTAGCCCTGTCGGTCTGTTGTAATCACGCTAGAGTTTTTAGATATGATGCTAAAATATTGCACAGATTGGACTTTTGTCTGAAGGCAGGTCAGGTTCGAAGATGGGTTATATTGGTCCACGATATGGGATAGCCCCCCTATATCGGTACCTCCTGATATTTGGTATTTTGATGATTTTAACCAAATTTTTCGGTGGAATTATCTGAAAACCCACATGAGGATTTCTTTTTGTTTACTTTATCCCCTGGAAGAGAATTGTTTATATAGGTCCACGATATCGTATAGCCCCCATGCAACACTACTCCCTCATATTTGGTATTTTGATGATTATATCATCATTATTTACCGGTATTGTTTTAAATTTCGCATTTGAAGTTCGTAATCGATACAATAATCTAAGACAAAAAATTGTTTGTGCAGGACCATGTCTTCGTATAGCAACCATACACCTCCTGATATTCGGTATTTTGATGATTTTAGACACATTATTCACCAAAATTGTTTCAAATTTCCTATTGGAAGCTCGTAATGGTTACTACAATCCATGACGGAAAATTTTCTATGTAGGTTCATATCCTCATGATAATATTAGCGACATTATTCACCGGAATTGTTTCAATTTTTGAAATTAGAAATCGGTGCCACTCTATGAAAAAATACTTATTGAGGTCCACATCTTCTTATAGCCCCCAAATAACGGTTTGCATTTAAACCGTATTTTTTATGAATTTATTTTAAAATTTTCCAAGTTCCTTCCAAATGGTGTAGGGTATTAAAAGTTCGGTCCGGTCTGAGCTTAGGTGCTTTTTACTTGTTATTTATTGAAATTGTTGATAATCGTAATATATAAATTTTAAATATTCTCCCATAAAAATCTTCGCCTAATTTCAAACATATTTTGCCTCATATGTGTAGTATAGGTCCAAACAGAATGGAATGGCCTAGAAGCAATTATGTAAAATTTGGTGAGTATCTTTTCAGAGATAGCTACAGCTTCCATATATACATGATGACATAAAAAACTGCATAAAAGTTATTGAATGAATGTCGGAAATACAATTAAATTTTAGAATAAGCTTAGATTTTTTCGAATTGGTCACCTTTGGCACGAATTATGGCCTTCAAACAATATTCACACACTGCCCGAATATTGCTCTGCTTTAGCCCATTCCCTGCTTTAGCCATTGGTATTTTTTAGTGCCAACCTTGGTTTCCAAAATACTCCAGACACAATAGTCCAACGGATTGGTATCCGAGATTTTGGTGGCCATTGCGCGCTGGAAATGAAGCGAGTAACGTCATTTTGTAACCATTCGTGGGTGGCGCGTGCTGAGTGCGATGGTGCTGAGTACTGTTGGAATGTCCAAGGTTTGCGGCCAAAATTTTTGCGAGCCCTAGGCTTTAATACACCCTCTAGAATATTTGATACCACGGTCGATTAAAACGAGCGGAGAGCGACGGCGGCCCACACCATCACCATGGCCGGCGCTTGAGTTCTGTTGGACAACCGAAGGTGCAAATTCTCAACTGACCTCTTTGGCAAGTAAACACGATCATTTTGTTTGTTTACAAACTGCCGAACAGCGAATGTCTTCTCATCGGAAAAAACTAAATTCAACAGTTCACCAATTTTGGCCAAGCGAAGCAACTCTTTAGCTCTTTTGAGTCCAATTTCTTTCTGATGCGGTGTAAATTCTTGCACTTTTTGGAATTTCAATGGCTTTACCCCAAGCTCATTTTTCAATGTTTGCCGAACGGAATATTGCGATATGTTCAGCTCACGAGCCATTTTTCGGCCGCTGAGACGCGGGTTTCGATCAAGTAGCTTCTTTAGTTTTCGAACCATTTCTGCTGATGTTGCTGATTTCTTCCGTCCACTTCCTTGACGTCGGGCTCCGCTACCAGTATCACGGTAACGAGCGATGGTACGAGACACAAAACATTTGTTCACATTTAAATGCTGGAGTGCTCTAACTCTATGTGGCTCTATAGCCACTTGCGGTTTTCCAGCCAAATATAAAGAAATCACACTATCACGCTCGAATTCCGTCACAAATATTTTTTTCTGGAAAATTCTCAGCAAAATGCTTTTGTACGCTTGTAAAAAATATAATGAGCTGTCATTGGAATAATTTTAACAGCTGTCGGACGAGTGGCTAAGAAATGATATCAATCCGAAATTGGTTGCAGTGTTTTCACCTCACCCTGTATGGTTCGATGACCATCCCAATTGGTAGGCTTCGGTTCAGCCCTAAACTCTAACTCCATGCAAAATTCCGTTTTTGGTCCATTTCAACCCCTAAATATTTTGCGATCATCTCCAAAAACAATAGGGTTCTATTCTGACCCTAATCCCAACTCTTCTTCAATTTCTTGAGGATTAGGCCATAATTACGACCTGTAGCTTTATTAAAAAATTAACATGGATAGACTGACGGACATAAAAAGCTTGATCGACTCAGCTCGGCGCGATAGGAAGATCCATATATACTTTCCTATGTTGGAAACCAATATTTCGAGGTTTTACATAATATTTGGCCCAATCAAACTTGTAATAATACATTTGCTTGAAGTGACTCTTAAGACAAAATTTCAAAATCCTGCCTCTATTTCTTCCCGTTTGGTACTTCTCACCGTTTTAGTCAGGTATTTAGTCCGAATAATGAATTTAAAGATATCTTCTGCTACAACAGCTTTATGCGTTTGAAAATAATTTTGTATCCTAAAGCTACAATAATATATAATACTGAATTGACCAGCAAATTATGAATTCGTTAGACGAAAATACGCTTCAAATTTCAGATATGAGCTTTAATTTTGTAATAATTGTAATTGCGATTTAAAGGAAAAACTACTAAGTTCCAGCTCTTAAATTGCAGAGAGCAAAGTCATCAACTACCATAACTAATATTCCTCACCGTGACAAAGTCGGGTATTATGAAAAAACAGTACAATTCCAAAAGCATTGGACACCTAGGGTTTAAATGTGGAAAATGGGGTTCTTAAGAGCCCCAAATAGGAGCGTAGCTTACTAAAAATCCCATAATTTTATAATATCTGATTCCTCAGATTCCCATTAATCTATGATTCAAGCTAAGGCATTATCCATAACCACAGCGTGAAGAACGACTTCACATGCCTGGCTAAATTCGAAGATTTAGGGCACTTGTACCACCGCTGTAGTAGTCTTTGAAAGACCTACTAGTGGTTGGACCCCAAATAACCCGGACAGGTGACCCACGAACAAATAGCCAAAGAAACCCAACCCAATCTTAAAATTTTCCCCAAACAGAAATGACATGCATAAAATCACTTTTGTCTCTGTTGAAATTCTATACATGATTGTTCACAGAACAATAATAATAGATCACAAAGTAATAAAAACAATTAAATATTCAATTTGGTAGTATTCAATTATTGTTTACAATGTGCACAAAAAACAAACCGGTTAACAAATTATTGTAGCTTGAATTTGTTAATCTGATCTGTTGTCTGATAAACTATTCCTACAGACAAACAAATCACTCCAACGTGCATTTGAGAGAGAGAGAGCATGCTGCCATAACTATTACTGTGCAAAAAAAAAATGAATCTAAGATTTCGCAATAGTGTTCTCGCAAGACTTCTAGATATAAAAGGCGGCGAATTTCAGACAGATAGCATCAAACAATTCGCAACTTGCAAAGCAAACGTTTCAAAAGAACAGAAACTCCTACGTAATCACATCATGAAGGCCTTCGCTACTTTGGCTGTTATTGTTTGCTTGGCTGCTTTGGCTACTGTAAGTTTTTAAATGCATTTATGGGAGTTAAGGACCTCATTTTAATGTCAATATATTTTTCATACATTTACAGTCCCTGGAATTGACCGATGAACAAAAAGCCAAGGCTAAGGTCCACATTGAAGAGTGTGCCAAACAGGAAAATGTTCCCGAGGAAGATGTTGTGAAATTCCGCAATAAGGATATTGAAAACCCCTCTAAGGCCTTCAAGTGCTTGGGCACATGTTTCTTTGAACGCGCTGGTACCTTGAAAAATGATGAACTCCAAGACGATGTTGTCATCGCCAAATTGGGCAGCTTGATTGGTGAAGAGAAGGCCAAGAGCATTTTGGAGAAATGCAAAGGCATCAAGGCTGAAGATCGCTGTGAGACCGGTTACAAGACCTTCCAATGTTTCCATGCCGCCAATGCTGCTTACTAAAAATGTGAAGGACTAATTATTTCAATAAAAGTTATAATTGTTTAAAAAAAATTTTTAATATTTCAAATGGAATTTCCACCCAATCCCAGTAACCAGTTTAAAACTCATATATAACTCTAGAAAGGGAAATAGGGTTCACGTCTACGAATATCTTACATACAACCGTACCTCACTTTTTCAGTATTAGTTATTCAACGGAATTGTTCTAAATTTCGTATTTGAAGGTAATAATGGGTACTACAACCTATGACAAACCAGTAAAGAAAGTCCTAAAGTCGGGCGGGGCCGATTTTATGATACCCTACACCACTTTGCTAATTTAGTTGAGCTCCACTTAAAAAATAAAAGTTTTTTATGGGAGAATTCAATCATACACGCTATGATTATAATTATAATTTAAAGTTCAAAGGACTAAATATGCCGAAGCATTTGTATCTTTTAAATTCGGACTTGTATTGCCCATTTGGTGCGAAATTAATTTGAAATCGGATAAAAATATATATGGGAACTATATCCAAATCTGAACCGATCTCGATAAAATTTGGCAAAGATATTTCTGAGCTGTATTTGATATATTTCCCTGAATATCATTGTTACGGAGTGCATATTACGGCTGTGGGTAACAAATACATTAAATCGGATGAACAATATATATGGGAGCTATAACTATATCTGAACCGATCTTCACCAAATTTGGCATACTAACTTCTAGACTAAATTCGGTCCTATGTGCCAAATTCCATCCCATTTGGACAACTATTAGTTTGGTGCACAATAAATGGTAAATCGGACGAAGTTATATATGGGAGCTATATCCAAATCTGAACCGATCTCGATAAAATTTAGCAAATATATTTCTGAGCTGTAATTTGATATATTTCCCCAAATATTGTTGTTACAGAGTGCATATTACGGCTGCGGAGGACAAAAATAACAAATCGGATGAACAATATATATCGGAGCTATAGCTATATCTGAACCGATTTCGATCAAATTTGGCATACTTATTTCTAGGCCTAATGTATGTAGTTGTATGTGCAAAATTCCATGCTATTCGGGCTGATATTACACGTTTGGTGCACAATTAAAGGCAAATCGGACGAACATATATATGGGAGCTATATCTAAATTTTTACCGATTATCTCCAATTTCAATAGGGTTCGTCCTTGGGCCAAACAAATGATCTGTACAAAATTTCATCTAGATCGGGCAATAAATGCGACCTGTACTTTGTTTACAAAAATACATCGACAGACGTACGGACGGACATGCATAAATCGACTCAGAATGTGATTCTATGCAGATCATCAAAAGGAACTATGGGTCTGTCTCGTTTCCTTTTGCCTGTTACAAACAAATGCACAAAGACATAATACCCTGACCACCTTGTGGTGTAGGGTATAAAAAGAATACTGCAAAACTTATAAAAACCGAATATACGGAGTTACCATTATATTGGGGCCTACACGAAGATGTTTACTTGAAATTACTCGGTCAATTCATGGCTTAAAATTAAGAAATATAAGTTTTCATTTACTTCATTCATTACTTGATATAAATTCGGACACTTGATAGTCCACGATAAACCTTTACAGAATAATTTAAAAAAATCCATGATAGAATATGATATACTTTTCGAAATATCAAAAAAATAACGATTATTATTGTCGAAAAAAATATCCCTAAAGCATACAAGATAGACTTTTAGTGGTGTTGCGGTGTGTAAAAATTTAGAAAATATTCAATTCAAAATTGAAAAGAATCGCATGCGGTAAAAAGTCCGACAAAAACTGAAAAAATGTAACAAAATAAATTCATTTTTTTATTCGTGTATTTTTTCTGGCAATAGATCATTCCGTATTGATGGGATTTGTGAAAATCGTCCCAGCGATTTTTGACTTATAAGCAGAATAAATGAAATATATTTCTTTTACATATATATTGTATCTATTTTGCTATAAATCCGACTTCTTGGCTATCAGCATCACGTTAATGGTCAGAAGTGGCCTTTTAATGTATGTCATGTCATGTGGCTGGAAAATTTTCTGTTTTTGGTCCATTTCAACCCCTAAATATTTTGGAATCATCTCCAAAACCAATAGAGTACTATTCTGACCCTTACCCCATCTCCATTTTCAATTTCGTGCGGATCGGGCGACCTGTGACCTGTAGCATGATTACAAAATAACTTAGACAGACGGACATACATAGCTAGATCGACTCATTTCATTGAGATAGGAATATCAATATATAGGTTCCACTGTGGGAAACCAATATTTCGAGGTGTTACATAATTTTTGGCTCAATCAAACTTGTAATACCCCAAACACATACTGTCGTAGGGTGTAAAAAGCCTCTATTAATTGTCTGATTATTTTATAAAAAAAATATTACTGGTCAATAGGTTTCATAAAATATTTTTAAAAAAATCCACGACTATTATTCATGTAAATCTTCAAATATATTTTTAAAATGTCGATATATCTTTAGAAAATATTAAAAAAAATGGTCGGAAAAACTTATTAGGAATAGGAATATTATTTTCAAAAAAAATCCCTGATTTCTTCTGTCATTGATCTTCAGTGGATATTAAAAAAAATCCTTGATTACTGCTCTGATAAACATTTATAAAATATTTAAAAAAACCAAGATTTCTATCGTAATGTAATTATTTTTAAATATAAAAAATCCTTCCAAATTATTAAAAAAAAACACGTTTGCTTTTTTATACGCTAAGAGTATTCACAATCATTTGTCTGTTTTGATCACAATTATGTATTTTACCATTTAGAATTTTAAAATCTGATTAGAGACCAATATTTCCACTATAATTTACATTTTTCATTATCACCCAATTATAGGTCAAATTTAAATTAATTCACAAACATCATTTTTTCATCTCGAAGGTAGAAAACAAGATTTATTATGAGTGGACACGTTTCGATCAGCTAAAAATTTCCCCCAGACACATAATGCGTCACAATTCAAAAACATTAATTATTCAATTTTGAGAGTATGTTTGGCGAAATGTTTATTCTTTTATGATGTAGTCCAAACGGCTTAGCAAATTTTATTGATCACTTCAAGGTGTAAATGTAAATTGATGTCGTTGATGTGGGTTCTGCTTGCTACTCGGTTGTCTGCTTATGATTAGAAAGCCAGACAAACACACCTGTCAAACCATCGCTGTCTGGGGAGAATTATGTTGGTTTCACAATCCACTCTAAGCAACTAGTTCTTGTTATAAAAGGCCGCGAATATCAGGGCAATAGCATCAAACAATTTTTGACTTTCAAAGCAAAAGTTTCGTAGAAAATTATAAAACAAGAAATCATTATGAAGGCTTTCATTACCTTGGCTGTTGTGTGCTTGGTTGCCTGTGCTTTGGCCAATGTAAGTTTTGAAAGAAATAAAAATCGAAGGATAATTTTGCCAACACTACTCTTTTAATTTGTTTTACTTATAGCCCCTGGAATTGTCCGAGGAACAAATAGTCAAGGCCAGACAACACATCGAGGAGTGCGCCAAACAGGAAAATGTCCCCGAAGAAGATGTTGTGAAATTCCGCAACAAGGATGTTGAAAATCCCTCCAAGGCCTTCAAGTGTTTGGGCACATGTTTCTTTGAACGTGCCGGTACCTTGAAAAATGATGAACTCCAAGATGATGTTGTGATTGCCAAATTGGGCGGTTTGGTTGGTGAAGAGAAGGCCAAGGAAGTTTTGGAGAAATGCAAGGGTATCAAGGCTGAAGATCGTTGTGAAACCGGTTACAAAATCTTCCAATGTTTCCATGCTGCCAAGGCTGCTTACTAAGGATGTAATTGAGGAATGAGATGATTATTATTGGAAAAGAACGGAATAAAAAAAAATAAAATCTTAAATTTAAGATTTACAAAAAGTCAACTGTTTTTTCAATTTTACAAATCAATTTTCTGAAAAAGAAACCACGAATGGGGGTAATATATTATTGTGACTAGATGCTCATCTCTTCCACTGCACATTTGACTTATTTCACCCTTATCCTATTTAAACCAATTACCTTCTTATTAAAAATTTATATATTTACCAGAACGAACTAAAATCTCAGACATCCTTTTGTGCAATTTTTCGCATTACCTCGCAGACAGTGTAAAATTCCAACGGCATCTTATCTTACTTAAAAATTCTACATGAGATTATTAAAACTAAAAAATAATGATAAAATTTTATACAATTCGTCATAGCGACAGTCAGAAAGCTTATTTAATTCATTTTTGTTTTCGAAATACAGTCAGACATGACTAAAACAAACGTTTTGAAAGAAATTGTTTTTTTCTTCCATCATATTTGCTGGCATGTTCAAACATGCTGTTCTATGGTAAGAAATTAATTATCTATCCTAGCTATCCCTAAAGATATATAATTTGTTTTTAATGACAAAAAGTTGAATTGGCGCCCAATGCAAAACATGGAAACTTAATGGGCCGAAAATATGGATCTAACTCGACTTACATAATTTTATGTAAGCATACTTAGGAGAAGTTGTGCAATGTCAAAACAAAGTAAAATACGTATTGGTTTGGCGCCCAACGGTCCATACTTTTGGTAGGTATGCACTTTGGGCACATATGGAGATTGGTTACGGATTCGAAAAATTTACCCAGAACTATTTACATAAAAAATGTGATGAATGACAATGAACTTTTATTTGTGATTGTTGTTTCGCCCTAAGCGGATCTCTCTGTCTACTTGTTTGAAAACTGCAGGGAGGTACCAAAAAAATAAAACTATTGTACATTTTCGAAAATATTGTTTTTTAATTCCCAACGGTTTGTCCGATAAATCTTCAAACAATATTATTATTTTTTTTTTAATTATAGGCATGAAAAAAAATTAAAGGAATTTTTAAGAACTCCCCCCATAATTTGTCTGATAAATTTTAAGAAAAACATGTAAAGAAAGTCCTAAAGTCGGACGGGGCCCACTTTATGATACCCTACACCACTTTGCTAATTTAGTAGAGCTCCGCATAACAATTAAAAGTTTTTATGGGAGAATTCAATCATACACGCTATGATTATAATTATAATTTAAAGTTCAAGGACTAAATATGCCGAAGCATTTGTTTCTTTTAAATTCGGACTTGTATTGCCCATTTCATATGGGAGCTATATCCAAATCTGAAACGACCTCCATAAAATTTGGCAAAAATATTTCTGAGCTGTATTTGAAATATTTCCCTGAATATCGTTGTTACGGATTGCATATTACGGCTGTGGGTAAAAAATACAACAAATCGAATGAACAATATATATGGGAGCTATAGTTATATCTGAACCGATTTCGATAAAATTTGGCATACTTATTTTCAGGACTAATTTGGTTGTATGTGGAAGATTCCATACTATTCGGGCTGATATTACACGTTTGATGCACAATAAAAACTAAAATCGGACGAAGATATATATGGGAGCTATATCTAATTTTTTTACGGATTATCTCCAATTTCAACAACAATTTAAATGTTGTTTGGAAAATTTCATCTCAATCGGATAATAAATGCGACCTGCATTTTGTTCAGAAAAATACATGGACAAACAGACGGACGGACAAACGGACTGACATGCATAAATCAACTCAGAAAGTGATTCTATGGAGATGGAAACAAATGCACAAAGACATAATACCCTTACCACTATGTGGTGTAGGGTATGAAGACTGCAATAAAGTCAAACGGCATAATTTTTACATTTTTTTTTAATTTCATTGAATGAAAGCAAAAAAGGTCGGAAATAGCATCAAATTCTAGAAAAGTTTAATTTTTTTTGAATTGGTCAGCTTTGGCACGAATTAGACCTTCAAACGGCCAATGAAACCATCACACGCTGCCCAAATATTGTTCTACAGTATTTTGGTTCATTCCCGGCGGAGCGCTTGCTTGAGGTAATCTACACTTTGGTATTTTTTAGTGCCAACCTTGCTTTTCAAAATACTTCAGAAACAATACTCCAACGGATTGGCATCCGGAGATTTTGGTGGCCATTGTGCGCGAGGAACCCCATTTCGTAACCATTCTTGGGTTGCGCGTGCTGACTGCGACGCTGCTGAGTCCTGTTGGAACGTCAAAGATCTCCAGAATATTTTCGCGATAGTATTCGCCATTTATTCTGATGGCACGGTGGATTAATACGAGCGGAGAGCGTCCATCATCTGTTATGGCGGCCCACACCATCACCATGGCCGGCGCTTGAGTTCTGGTAGCCAACCGAAGGTGCACATTTTCAGCTGACCTCTTTGGCAAGTAAATACGAACATTTCGTTTGTTTACAAACTGCTGGACAACGAATGTTTTGTCATCGGAGAAATCCAAATGCGGCAGTTCACCACTTTTGGCCAAGCGAAACAACTCTTTAGCTCTTTTGAGTCTATTTTCTTTTTGTTGCTGTGTAAGTTCTTGCACTTTTTGGAATTTCAATGGCTTTACCACGAGCTAATTTTTCAATATTTGCCTAATGGAATATTGCGATATGTTCAGCTCACGAGCCCTTTTTCGGCCACTGCGACGCCGGTTTTGTTCAAGTCGTTTCTTTACTTTTCGAACCATTTCTGCTAATGTTGCTGTTTTCTTGCGTCCACTTCCTTGACATCGGGCTACGCTAGCAGTATCACGGCAATGAGCGATGGTACGAGACACAAAAGATTTATTCACATCTAAATGCTGGAGTGCTCTCACGATTGCCACATGTGGCTTTCCAGCCAAATATAAAGAAATCACACTATTGCCCTCGAATTCCATCACGAATGATTTTTATCTGAAAAATTCTCACCAAAATTTATTTGTACGCTTGTAAACAATATAATGAGCTGTCACCGGAATAATTTTAACAGCTGTCGAAAGAGTGGCTTAGAAATGTCAGCAGTCTGAATTCGGTTGCAGTTTTTTTTTCATTTCATCCTGTATTACATTTCATAAAAAGCATGAAGCCATAAAATGGCGCCCAATGTTGGAAAGAAGTGTTCATATGTGTATATTAGTGATTATAATGAAAATGGCGTCTAATGGTTGGTCAGAAAACTTTTGTCAAAACCTATTTAGGCTTATATTAATGTATTCAAAGCAGTAAGGACTTGTACAAGTATTGAAAAATTGTAGGCCAAAATGGCGCCCAACTGTGAACAAAATTAACAAATTATTTGAACAATGTAAGGCCAAAAAAAATGAAATTTTACCTAACAGACTATAATTCACCTGCATCCAACTCCATATAGGAACACAAACCATGTGTATTCAAATTTTATAGACTTACTGTAAGTTTCGAAAGAGTTTTGGGCGCCCAACGATTTATAGTCATGTTTTAATTAATTCTTTTCTGTTACCCCTATGTTTCACTTCAGGACGATTGGTTAGGTTCTATATAATGTCATCTTGCTCACTATATCCACATTCTACTGTACATTTTAGTGTGTAAAATGACTTTCTCCGCTGAGTTTCACTAATATCCGCCAAATAAGCAACAGAAAAAAAAAACTCTATTAATGCAACTGTGTCCCCATCCATGCCCCGCATTGTTTTCTTAAATGTCCTTTTTGGAAAAAAGAAAATTACAAACTTCCATTATTTTCTTGCAGCACTAATACTTTGCTCATTGCTTCTTGACAAACTTCTTTGGATGTCGTTTTTTAGGTCTGTTTGTTTCTTTCTTTCTTTCTTAAAACTAAAGTTTATATTGAAGTTTTCTGTTTTCAGTTTTTAGCTTAGCTTCAGAAACTAGGAGAACAACAGCAAAGCAATCCCTATGACGAGAACAGGAGCGTCAACAGTAGTAATGCTAAGAAAAGTAACAGATGAAAGTAGCAATGGTAAAAGACGAAAAAATAACAACACATCCCAACGAAGGAATGAAATCCAACAAGTATAACAAAAAAAAAAAAAGAGATGCAAAAAAAACAACAACTCAAACTTTACGAATCCTATTATTTCTACATAGTTGTAATCTTATTATCCACGAGTTGACAGCAAAATGACATTTGTAGAAGACGACAAAAATGTAGAAAGCCAAAATGCGAAGCGAAAGCCATGCATTGCAAGAATACCCACAGAGAGATAGAAAGAAAGAGAAACCGAAAACAAAAGGAACTTTTCAAATCCAACCACGACAAACTGAAATGAAATGAAAACAACATCAAAATCAAATATAAAACTCCATTTGTCGTTGGGGAGCGGGTGTGCGGGAGGTGGCGGTTCTGGGAAATCAAATTGCCTGACAAGGGTGCTGGAATGCGAACGACTTTAAAGGGAAGGGCTGGGTAATGTTGGCACAACACAGATAAGCTGCTGATGAGGTTTATTAAAAAGACAACAGACACTCACTCACTCTGTCGTTCGCTCGCTCCTTCACTCGTTCACTGATGGAGTTTAATATCCATCAAAAAATATTCAACCATAACGGAAATGTTGCTGGAAAACTAATTAAAAAAATATTGCGGTTTGAAAAATGTCAACTTGTTTAAGAAATTTTTGGTGCCGCAATATTGCATGACTCGAGCAGGGATGTACTAAAAATGTCTTGGCTCTCCATTAAAATGTCTATCACTATTAATGGAAGCGGAAATACGGATGTTCTAGTCACTCGTGATTATTTCACTTTTAAGATACATTTAAATTTAAAAATAACGCACAAAATATGCAAAAATACAAGTTATCTATTTATTAAAACACTTTGACAAAATATGGGGGCTACCGTAGGTACCGCTATATGGACCAGCAGGCAGAAACAGACCTACCAAGAACCCCAAATGTAAAATTTTATCTGAATTGGCAGAAACCTTCAAAATAGAGAAAATCTGGAGGTACCGTTATGTGGGGGCTATACCTAAGCGTTTACCAATATAGCCCATTTTCAATACCAATCAGCCTGCATATAATATAAGCAATTGTGCACCAAATTCCGAAGCTCTATTTTAACTAATGTACACTCTATCTTGACTTCAACTGATAGACTGACAGACCTACAGACGGACATCTATAAATCGCCTTATAATTTGGAGTCACCGACGAATATTTCGAGGTGACAGATTTAATATAACCTCTTTTGTACGTAGTAAGAGTGCATAAAATCCTATATCAAGAGAGAGAAAGCAAAAAATGTCGGAAATAGCATCAAATTTTAGAATAAGTTTAGATTTATTCTAATTGGTTACCTTTGGCACGAATCATGGCCTTCAATGAAAATGTCACACGCTGCCTGAATGTTACTCTGCGGTATTTTTGCCCAATCCCGGCGAAGCGCTTGCTTGAGGTGATCGACACTTTGGTGTTTTTTAGTGCCAACCTTGCTTCCAAAATACTCCAGACACAATAGTCCAACGGATTGGCATCAGGAGATTTTGATGGCCATTGTGCGCTGAAAACGAAGCGAGGAACTTTATTTTGTAACCGTTCTAGGGTGGCGTGCCCAAGGCTTTAATACACCCTCAAGAATATTTTCACGATAATATTCGGCATTTATTCTGATGCCGCGGTCGATTAACACGAGCGGAGAGCGACCATCGGCTGTTATGGCGGCCCACACCATCACCATGACCGGCGATTGAGTTCTGGTGGCCAACTGAAGGTGCACATTTTCACCTATACCTCTGCCAAATTTTATCATGATCGGTTCAGATTTGGATATAGGTTCCATATATATCTTCAATTGATTTCGGGTTAAGTGTGCACGAAATTACCAATATCTGCCAAAAAAAGTCCTGATTTTGGTACATCCGACCGAATTCAGTCTAGAAATTAGTACATCAAATTTGGACAACATCGGTTCAGATATAGCTATAGGTCCCATATATATGTTTCATCCGATTTCGTGTTTAAGTCCCTCAGATATTTCGTACCAGATATCCTATAAAGCTCGGAAATACCTTTGCCAAATTTTATCGAGAACGGCTAAGTTTTGGATATAGCTCCTACATATATCCTTAATCCGATTTCAGGTTTATTGTGCAAATAATGGCTAATATCAGCCCAAATTGAGTGAATTTCGTTTCCATTTTGTGTAACTCGGCTCCGATATACATATTTTTTAATATAATCCTTCTCCAATTGATACCATACACTCTATAGCTAACTATAACTGCCCTAAAGCCAAATATTGATTGGTGGTATGATCTACTTGAAACGCTTTCTTTTTTTACGGGACCTTTACTAAATATGCATAGTGGTGTAGGGTATCATATAGTCGGCCCGCCCGACTTTTGAGTTTTCCTTACTAGTTCTTTGTCTAGAAAATTTAATTCCTAATCCCTGTTTCCCTTTCAAAACACTTATTATTTTAGAACCAGCCTCAAGTTTGTAAGGTTATGTTTCGATAAGATTAGCAGACATTGGATTTTTATACCCTTCGCCGTACTGTGGTACAGGTATTATTTGCAGAAAATGAGAATCATACTCTCAGTCGATTTATGTATGTCCGTCAATCTGTCCATGCATTTTTGTGAACAAAGTACAGGTCACATTTATTATCTGATTGATATTTCTTCACGTCAAGAATGAACCGTAGTGAAATTGGTGATAATCCGTCAAAAGTTAGATATAGCTCCCATATAGATCTTCGTCGATTTTAATTTTATTCTTCGCCATATGTGCAATATTCGTCCAAATAGGATGTATTTCGGGACATACGACCGAATTCAGTCTGAAAAAAAGTAAATCAAATTCGGAGAACATCGGTTCAGATATAGCTATAGCTCCCACATATCCGTTTCATTCGATTTGGCGTGATGGATTTATCACATTCTCAATATTCGCTCCACAACATTGGTACTTGCTACCAGACATCGAATAGAGCTCAGAAATACCTCTGACAAATTTTGACATCAGATCAGATTTGAATATAGCTTCCATATACAATCCGATTTCATGTTTTTTTTTTTTTTTTCTACACCAAATATGTATTATCAGCCGAAATGAATTAAACCTAGAAGCAAATATAATAAATTTAATGGAAATCGGCTAAGTTATAGCTATAGCTCTAATATATACGTGTTTTAATGTAAACCTTATCAAAGTCATATCATGAACTCTATAGAAATGGTATTTTGAACATTTTTGACTAAAACTCGTGGAGATTTTAAAGATTTCCTGGACTTTTAACCTCATTTTGGAATATTAAAGAATAGTTCTTCAAGAACTTGGTGGCAAAAAAATAATGTTTTGCTTGATGCGATTCTTTACGTTTCTAGCCAAAACTCTTGTATTTTTCAAAAATATTCGTTAAACATAAACTGACAAACATTCAAAAGACATGTCATATTCTTTTGTAAGTCTACGATTTTTTTTGTTTATCCATAATAAAAATGTTAAAAATATTGAAACGCAATATTTTAGGTGCTGTTGACACCTTAAAGTATTATAATCCATAAAAGAAAAAATAAGAGACTTCTCATACAATTGGTACATCAAATTTTTGAAAACATTCACCACAGCCAATAATCCACGAAGAAAAGTAGTGCTCGTCGTATCATTAACCTGTATGTACTCCATTAAAATTTGACATGCGTCTGGTCGGCTGAACGGTAACAACAATAACGACACCAAAAAAGCCATTAGTTATCTGAAGTTCTTACCACAAAAAAAATGTAAATTGATTTCAATTGTTTTTGAATCGAATAACAATTATTGATAGTGGGAAAGTTCGTGGTGTTTCATATTGATTTTTAGGCACACCTCCACGGCTGTCAGATTTTTTTCCTTTTTTTTGAAATCTTAATTTGGCAAAAACTTTTTAAGAAGAGAATGAATCTTTTGCTGAGCATAATTTGCCTAGGGGCTGAATTTAGAATTTGCACAAAATTTCGATGGGATATAAAATATCGGTTTGCGAATTGAAGTACCACAGAATATTTCCAACTCTTGTAGCAAACATTTGCAGATTTTAATATTTCGTAAATATCATAATAATGAAGACTTTTATTACTTTGGCAGTGGTGTGCTTGATCGCATCTGTTTTGGCTACAGTAAGTGAATAAAATTTTTATTTTCTTAAAAAAAAAAACTTATTGTAGTGACCAAGTTCTATATATAACAGACGTAATACAAATTTGTCTAAAATTCATAATTCTCTAAGGCAGACTATCCCAAAAAGGTTTTTTATTAAAATGTTAAATAATTAATTTCTCCTTCATATTCTCTCCCTCCCTCCCTTTAATTCTACAGCCCGTTGAATTGAACGAAGACCAAAAAGCCAAGGCTAAGGTCCACTTCGAGGAATGCATTAAACAGGAAAATATCACCGAAGAAGAGGCCACCAAGTTACGCAACAAAGACTTTGCCAATCCTTCACACAATTTGAAATGTTTCGGCACCTGTTTCTTTGAAAAGGTCGGCACTCTGAAGGATAGTGTCATCCAAGAAGATGTTGTCCTCAAGACATTGGGCTCTATTATTGGTGAGGAAAAAACCAAAAAGGCTTTGGACAAATGCCGTGACATCAAGGGAGAAGATCGTTGTGATACTGGTTTCCAACTCTATCAATGTTTCGAAGCAGCCAAGGCTGAAATGGTGGAGGCTTGAAAGGGATGCTGGGCATGATTAGATTTAAATTGTATTTAAGAAATGGTATTATCGATCAAATAAATGAAAAAAGGAAATCAATGAAGAAGTTTGAAATTTGGCATAGAGGTAGATGTCGGTGGTTAGGTGGTTATTAGGGCGGATATTTAGAACTAAAAAGTACTGAAACTAATATATTGGGTTAAAATTCAGTACTTTTAAAGAAAGAATCTTGAAAGTTCGAAAATAGATTAATACCGAAACTCGAACTAAAAACGCTAAAACAAAAACCTGTGGTTTGGAACTAACTTTCAAGCATTCCAAAGCAAAGTCCAAAAAGTACTAAACATTGTACAGTTACAATTTGAATTCAGGAATTCGATTGGAATTGTACAAAGGAAAACATTTCTGAGCAATTTGATTTAAAAAACAAGTAATCAAAGGCTACAGTCGAGCGGGGCCGACCGTTGAATACCCTACAACACTATAATTAACCATACAGTTTATATAGGCGAAATACTCGAAAGAATTCCAAAAGATATTGTGAAAAATAATAAAAGAAAACCATCAGGTTTCGTTCTCTAATTTTCGAATAATAGCAACTTAAACTAATTTGCTCATTTCCAATTTATTGGCAGATGTTGCACGTAAATGGTCTTTCTAGATCTGGAACCAATATTTCCCAAAGACCTATAATCTCTCAGAAGTGGCAAAATATTAACATTTATTATTAGTTTTTGACTGAAACGCATCTATATGAAATACAGACATTTGACTATATTCTTCCACGAAATCAGCGTTAACGAAATAGTCAGAAGTGCGTCTTTCCTGTATTTGTGAATTCTCCAGAGTCACTGGAATGGACATTTTCGTATTTTGTCTACAAAAGTTGGCAAACTATTTCACACATTGAATATTTTTGGATGGCCATCCGAAACTGCTTGGCTTTTGCAATGTGCGGTAACCCCCATTCAAATGTGCGTGAGGACCGGGCGATAATTACGACCTCCTGACAATTTTGCAGTTTTTTGGTCCATTTTAACACCTAAATGTATGGCGATCAGAGTAGACTTCTATTCTGACCCTCATCTTATCCCCATGCGAAATTTCGTAAGGATCGGGCCATAAATGCGATCTCTATATGATATCCTGATATCCTAACTACTTAGTTTTGTTAGCTGTAGAAATATTACCAAATGTTTAATTCAAAATGAAGAGATGCCAAAAATATGACAAAATTCAAAAAATATGAGAAAATGTTACAAAATCAATATTTTCATATTTAGAGAGATATTTTTATGCGAGGCCATTCTGAATTAATGAGAACTGTCGAAATCAGTTCAGCCGTTCTCGACATATATGAGATCTTTCAAGCATATCTTCTTTGATAGACATATATATCGCACATATTTTGCTATATATCCGATTTGTTCGATCTTAACATCAATGTAAAGATCAGGAGTAACCTTGTCATGGCTTTTTGATTTCGCCGGGATATAAAATATTCGCGGTTTAATGAAAAATTTTGAATTTTTTCACCAAAAAAGATATGGTCTATTTTACCGTAAATATTATCCGATGACCACCCAAATTGGTAGGCTTCTTCCCCGCCCTAAACTCTAGCTACATGCGAAATTCCGCGTGGATTGGTCTATAATTGCGACCTGTATAGCTACTGCAAAATCCGACATTTTTTCAGTATTTGGTCCATTTCAACACCTAAACATATGGCGATCATCTCCAAAATAAATAGGCTTCTATTCTGACCCTAACCCCACCTCCATTTTCAATTTCGTGAGGATCGGTTCATAATTGCGACCTTTAGCTTGATTACAAATTAACATGGACAGACGGACAGACGGACGGACGGACATACATAGCTAGATCGACTCAGCTCGGCGAGCTATGAAGATCCATATATAATTTCCTATGTGGGAAACCAATATTTCGAGGTGTTACATAAATTCTGGCCCAATCAAACTTATAATACCCCCAACACATAGTGTTGTAGGGTATAAAAATCGTAAAAAAATTTTAAAAATCTTAAAAATAGTATTTTTGGCTCTAAAAACGTGCCAAAACATAATGTAAAGTGACACTTTTGAAATTTAGTACTAAGAGGTACTAAATATATATATTTTTTAGAGTTACAATTTTGAAATATAAATCTTTGGGTACTAAAAAGGAACAAATATCATTAAATGAGACGAAATTGAGCTGAAATCATAAAAGTTGACATAGGGATAGGGAGAGATAAAGCGTAATTTTTGGTCATTTGTACATAAAGGGGACGAAAAGTATTGAAGGGTGCAACATTTTTATTGCGCATTAGAAATTGAACGAAATAAAGGAATTTTTTATATTTGTACTTTGAAGGTAGAGATATTCGTACTTAAATAGTACATCAAAAATTTCTAAAAGAGAAGATTTTTGGAAATCGTACTTCAGGGTATGACAAGTACAAAAAGACATATCATTGCGATTGGGCACTTGGAAAATGCTTCAGCTTTAGAAAAATGACAACCAATAATGTTAAGAAGGGTCCAAAACAAACTGTTTCAAATATAGTGCCATTTAGTACAGATAGTATAAATATTCAAAACCACTTTCATATATCACAGCATATTTCAAGTTTTTTGCTCTATCCGTTCACATAATACCACGTGGTACCATTTTAGAAGTTTAGTATCATTTTATAACTCTTCGTAACCTAAAAATCTAATTTCCAAAAAAAAAAAAAAAAAAACGTTGATAAATCTGTTTATCTGCACTCCACCAGTGACTCTCATTCCAAATTTGAGAATTCTAGTTCATTCCGTTTGCCCAATACCAAGTATTCATTTGTTAGTATATTTTAGTACTTTTCGTAACCTTTTAGTACTAATTTTGACCAAGGTTGTCCCTTGTGCAAAACCACCAAGGTTGTCCTTTGTGCAAAATTTCAAGATTCTACCTTCATCTTTTATGTCTAGGCGCCAATTCTAGATCAGTCAGTTATTTTACTATTTTTTATAACCTGCCGTCTGTTGTAATCGCGCTAGAGTCAAAATGTATTAAGATAGGAAGTTAAAATTTCACACAGATCAGTCTTTTGTCTACAGGCAGGTCAAATTCGAAAAAGGGCTATATCGGTCCACGATATCGTAAAGCCCCCATATAACGGCACCCACCGATATTCGGTATTTGGATGACTTTAGCCACATTTTTCAATGAAATTGTCTGAAATCCTATACAATGAGTTCATTGTGAGTACTTTACCACCTGAAAAAGAATTGGATATATAGGTCCACGATATCGTCCCATTAATATCCCATAAAAGGGTACCTCCCGATATTGATATTTTTATGATATCATCCACATTTTTCAATGAACTTGTCTCAAAATCCACACAAGGAGTACCTTCTGAGTGCTTTACCACCTGAAAGAGAATATCCTATGTGGGTGTATATAAGTATCGTTTATCCCCCATATAACGGTACCTCCCAATATTCGGTATTTTGATGATTGTAGCCACATTTTTCAAAAGAATTGTCTGAAATTCCACAGAAGAAATTCCTTCTGAGTACTTTTCTCCCTGGAAGAGAATTTCTATATGGGTTTCTATAGGTCAGGGCAACTCCCTGTACTCGGTATTTTTTAGATTGTACACACATTTTTCAATTGAATTGTCCGAAAAACCACTCCAGGAGTTCCTTCTGAGTTGAGTACTACAACCTATGACGGAAAATTGTCTATACAGGTCCATATTTTCGTATAGTCCACATATAACGGAACATCCATTTATTCGGCATTATTCATCGGAATTGTTTCAAATTTGTTTATATTAGCGACATTATTCAATGGAATTGTTTCAAATGGCGTATTTAAAACTCGGGATCGGTACTATAGCCTATGACAAAAAATTACTTTTGCAGAACCACATCATCGAATAGCCCCCGTATAAAGGTTTTCCTTTGAGTGGGATTTTTTGACGGATTTTTTCGAAATTTTTCAATTTCCCTCAACATATTAGAAAGCCGAACTTACCTGTTTTTTTTTTTTTTAATTTTTTTAATTAAAAAATCTCAAAATCCTCATTCCGCAAACTTTCTAGTCTCGTATAAACAAAGCAAATTACTCGATATAGTCCGAAATTGGCATATTATAATATTTATATCGGACATTGGCATTATTAGGCCATTCCTTCTAGTACTTCCCCCAAAATAATATTGTCTCCTTAGTCCAAAAATCTTAAAAAATTCATTTTAAATTTCCACCAATCCTGCTGTCCTCCATTCGGCTTAGTTCGGTTTCTGCGGCATTTTTCGATCAAAGGGACAGTATTTAAGCTCCTATTGTTATATAGGGCAAATATATTTCAAATTTACCCCTTTTTTCAATTTTGTTATTAATTTTAAGCAATTATGTATCCAAATAAAATATTCTTCATGTTGACCAATATTTCGAATTAAATTCGGCTTCAGAACAAATATTCGTTTTTTTTTTTGTTCCTCCTTTGCTAAATTAAATGGCAATTCCTTCAAAATTGCCCTGTCCGTATAGATATCCCCATTTCATTTTGTCACTTTGGCTCTATTTCGCCATTACATCCGGAATTAGTTCCGCACGTCTGCTTATCTTCGTGTTGTTGTATATTGTCCCATTTCTATAAATTTCTTTGGATCGTCCATTTCATTTGTTATTGCTTTTCGATATGTTCGCCTAAGAAGAAAAAACACTCCGACATACATTCAAAATCGAATGGCAATTTTTGTGAACATTTTCCTTCCTCGGCCATTATGAAATTTGTATATACGTATGTGTGGGTGTTTTTTTGGGGGGTAAAATTCAACCTTAATAAAATGGATACCCTTTGGCTGGCATCGAGAAGAGCAAAAAAAAAACATTTGACTTTATTAAAAATTTATAGGTCTACTAAACTGTGTGACATTTTTTTTTTTTTTTTTGGTATTTTCAAAAAAAGGGAATACGACAAACAATGTTTCGTTTAAACCATGGAATGTATAAAAGAAAAACACATCGTGTGGAACAACAACAACAATAACTTACCAATGTACGTTGATAGTTGGTTGAGGCCTTTTTGTTTTTGCTGTTGTTGCCGTTTAATGGACTCAAAAATAGATAAGCAATTGATGAGGGTCTTACAAATATATGGGATTTAAGTTAAGTTTTTTCTTTTTATTTTAAATGCTCGGAGAGGACAAAGTGAAATGGTTATTTAAAGCTTAGGACATTATTTTTAAACTTGTCCACGTTTTATACACCTCAATATCAGATAAGAGAATTACATGGGTTGAATTGCAGATCATAGATGGGCAAATATAAACTAGATCCAAATAAAATTAAATCTCATTTTATTCGAAAAAATTTTCTTTTGGCAATTTCGCAATCATTCAACACTTCCGCAATGCAATGCAGCAGAATTGTTCTTTCATTTTTGACTTTAATGGTGGTTTTCCCGTTGCCATCGCCATCAATAAACGTGATGATGACTTCTTTTTAATATTTATTTTCTTGCAGTAGTCGTTATTGAACACAGCGCCATAAACTATGCAATGGATTTTTTTTCACAATTTAACAACTACAAGAACCTACTACTTCAAAGTACTGTACACACACAGCAGCAGCAGCAGCAGTAACAGCAACAACAACAAGCACTTCATTGCATTTTACAATCAATTTACAATGTCGACGATGACTACTACCGGTCATTTGGTCGGTTTAATGACACTATCGACAGTAAATGGTACGAACAGCAACAAACGAACAAATGACAAGAACAACGACAACATGAACGTTCGTTGCTGCAATTGCTTGGCATTGCTTGTTGTTTTTTTTCTGTGTCTCCTAGCTGGCTGTTGTTGTAGTTGGCACTTTATGCTGTTAGTCTTGTTAACAAGTAAACATTGTAAATTACGACAGAGACGCGACAAGATTAAGATCGAACATCTCATAAAATATGCACATAAGTGGTAGCAGACGGAGAGCCAGCATCGACGAAAAGACCTGGAACAAAAAAAGTGCACGTCATACATACATCAATACCATCCAATTGACAAGAACAGTAACGAACGACATCTTAACGTCAACAATGAAGTCATCAATTCTGACAGCATGATATCAATTTACTACATACATACGTTTTTTTCCGTTCCAAGTTATATATCTTTATTTTTTCTTCAATATAGTTTTTATTGAGACATTAAAATATATAGTTTTTGGATTATTGAAGTGCTTTTACGATTGTTGATAGATAATATTCTCCATCAGGGAGGCTGATGTTAATAATCGATAAAGAAGAAATATAATTTGGTAGTTAATTTATTTTGGCAAATAAATTTAGTTTTAAATCTAAGAAATCAATTCTTTCAATAATTGTAGGAGACATCCAGTGCATATATATTTTTTTAATTTTAACAGAAAAAAGGTGTAATTTTTGGCAACACAGTTAAGAAAGTTTATAGCGCTTCTTTTATTTTATGGAGAGTTTAATCGATTCACTGTTCGGGCTGTTGTGACAAAATTTCTGTCTAATTGAACCACCAACACGCTTACGTAGAGCGTGTGTCGGCCAGTGTGAATGATGATCATCAATTATCGATTTGTCGATAATTGGGCCTTTATTACTCAAGAACGTGGACGATTTTGCGGAAGAATTTAGGTGTGATTCTTTTCGAAATACAACAGGTGCACGAATTGAAGTCAACCGCCTACTGCAAAGCAGAATTTTTGGTGAATGGGCTCTTGGAAAGTAAGCCGATGATACACTTTTTTATGGAAAAATTTTCTTTAGCAACGAGACTCATTTTTGGCTCAATGTAAAAGCTACCAATGCATTCACAGTCACAATTTGGTCCATATCGTACGATGTATCGATTTTAAAGTATTATTTGTGGGGCTATGTTATAGCTCATGTCTTAACCGAAGAGACCGCTTCCATTATTATTATTATTATTATTATTATTATTATTATTATTATTATTATTATTATTATTATTATATTATTATTATTATATTATTATTATATTATTATTATTATTATTATTATTATATTATTATTATTATTATTATTATTATTATTATTATTATTATTATTATTATTATTATTATTATTATTATATTATTATTATTATTATTATTATTATTATTATTATTATTATTATTATTATTATTATTATTATTATTATATTATTATTATTATTATTATTATTATTATTATTATTATTAGTATTATTATTATTATTATTATTATTATTATTATTATTATTATTATTATTATTATTATTATTATTATTATTATTATTATTATTATTATTATTATTATTATTATTATTATTATTATTATTATTATTATTATTATTATTATTATTATTATTATTATATTATTATTATTATTATTATTATTATTATTATTATTATTATTATTATTATATTATTATTATTATTATTATTATTATTATTATTATTATTATTATATTATTATTATTATTATTATTATTATTATTATTATTATTATTATTATTATTATTATTATTATTATTATTATTATATTATTATTATTATTATTATTATTATTATTATTATATTATTATTATTATTATTATTATTATTATTATTATTATATTATTATTATTATTATTATTATTATTATATTATTATTATTATTATTATTATTATATTATTATTATTATTATTATTATTATTATTATTATTATTATTATTATTATTATTATTATTATATTATTATTATTATTATTATTATTATTATTGTTATTATTATTATTATTATTATTATTGTTATTATTATTATTATTATTATTATTATTATTATTATTATTATTATTATTATTATTATTATTATTATTATTATTATTATTATTTTTATTATTATTATTATTATTATTATTATTATTATTATTATCTGTTATTTTTTTATTTTATTTATTTATTAATTAATTTTTTTTTTTTTTTTTGAAGAACTTTCATATAGCTTTTAAAAAATCACACTATAGAAGAAACGACAAAATTTATATCGCAGAGAAGGTAAGCTCCCCTTCTTCTAAATATTTTTGAAATTTTCGTATTAAGATTCCTTAACATTCTTGTATTATAGGTATATATGTATATATATTTGACAATATTACTGATAACAATACGAGTAATATTTTGGTAAAAAAGTTTTACCCTCAAGTAAGGCATCAACGGGGTCACTTTCAACTTTGAGAATTCTCAGAATTCACTTTGAGAATTCTAAATTCTAAAATTCATAATTGTTTAAAATTCCTAATCACTTTCTCACATAATAATGAGGAATGACACTGTAAATATTAGAACTTTAAAGTCCTAAACATAGTGCATACTTTTAGGATTAAATTTTAAATTGATTTAACCCTTATTTTTAGCTGTTAACTAACGAAATTATCCGACGGAGGTAGGGTCAATTGGTTTTCCCTCTACTAATTATTTCATCAGCCTAATGCCTGCTGGGAGTATGAATCATTTGAAACAGTAAAAAAATCAGTTCTCCGAATTAAGGTGTTTTCATTTGTTAGGAAATTCGTTACAGGACATTTGCAGTCGATATAGACATGTCCAGCCGTTGTTGCGTTTAATTAATGATCATGAAAAAATCGAACGACATATCCGATATGGCACAAAGAATCCCTCTTCTTACATCTCAATGTTTCTTCCAATATGAGAGCTATTATGGAGATACGATATATCAGTTTACTTATTCAGTTATCTACCCCACAATTGTCCTTTTGTAGAAATTTCGAATCTTCTATAAGACGAACAAATTCCACGACTAAGTCCAAATTTTCACATCTTATATTTTCATAAGAAAAGAGGTCAGGTGCCTAAATGGAAAACCTCAATTCAGTCTGTCCGTTTGTCTGTCTGGCTGTCTGCGCACCAGCACGATAACTCACGAAATGAGTATCCAATTTAGTCCAACTTTGGTACATCGTAATATTATTATCAAACTTAAATCGATTTCAAAGATGCGCAATTTCGGTCCACTCCTTTCGGTGACTCACCCACAAAAGGACGAAATTTTCAAAACATTAACCATTAACCCACAGTCTGGGGTGAAGATCAAATATGTCGGTGCACTCCTTCTGGTACCTCTCACACATAGGGTCAAAATTTTGAATAACCATGAGGCTCATAAAACGCGAAATTAACATCCGATTCCATTCAGACTTGGCACATCTCAATGCTTCCATCAACACAACATTTGATATAAAGATGGTAGAGATCTTACCATTTATTCTAGTATCTCCCCCACAAAGGGTCAATGTTTTGAGTAACCAAAACGATTATAATATCCGAAATAAGCATCTTTTCATATTTCACACATCTCATTATTTCAACTAATACAAGATCTGGTGTAAAGATGGGATGTATCGGTCTACTCCTTCCGGTACCACCTCAACCAAGGGTAAACATTTTGAACTCCCATGAAGCTTAAAAAAGCGATATTAACATTCGATTCCATTCAGGCCAGGTAAATCTCAATATTAAAATCAACACAATATCTGTTATAAAGATGGTGGATTTCGGATCACAAGGGGTTCAAGGGTTTGAAAAAAAACGATAGGCTCAAATAAAGCGAAATAAGCATACAACTCTCTTTAAATTTTACACACACAGACATTTTTGCTAACACAAGATCTGTTATGAAGATTATATAACTGCGAACCTTTTCTGGTGCCTCACCCACAACCGGTCGCAATTTTTATGAAAATGTAATACTTCAGTCAACAATATCTGGTACCTAACGAACATTTCTATATTCTCTAAAAATTATCACATATCTCATATAAAGTGAAGAATGTAACCAATATAGTCCAATCCTGACACGTAGCAAAGTTCATATCATATTTATTTAGGTCCGATACGATATTGATAATATTTGTCCAAAACAGAACTATATAGTACTATAGTACAATATAGTACTTTCGAATTGCTAGATTTTTATTGAGAATATTCAATTTTTACTATAGTTCTCTCGGATATCAATTCATCCCATCTAATACATATACAACCCACTTTCCTTAATCAGGCATAGTTCATAATTGAAACCAATTTCACAATCATCCTTGCCCTCCAATTTCTTGCATTTTTCCAAAATTTTCTCGGCCTTGGTCTTGTCGTTGATCATGACGGGTAGGACTTCACGTAAAAATTTCTCATTGGGTTTGTTGTTTTGAAATATGTTCGCTTCATGCAAATAACAGAGGCAATAGCATTGCAGATTTTTCGGGGTATTGGCAGCCGTGGTGGTGGGGGTGAACAAATCATGATCCATAATCAATTTGACTTGGTCATCGGTGAGTTTATTGGCAGCGATGCATTTTTTGCGGATGGCTTTCACACGTTCTTCGGGGTCCTGGGCATCGATCTATGGGGAGAAGGGGAAATAAATAAAAATGCTTATATTTAGGAATAAATGTTGAAAGGTTGGACACCTACGGGTTTAATTTTCCAACAATTTATAATAACCACAACCATGCCAATTATTAGCAACAATTTGGTGTTGGAAAATGTTGTTTTTGCCGACATTTTTCGTTGCAAAGATTAACAGCTGAATTGATGATGACAGCGTAGTTTGTTGTATGTCACTTTTGACACTAATGGCTGACCAACATGACATTTTATATTGAAAACCACACACATCAGTTCCACGAAATGGTGGAAAAAAACAATTTGTCCACCTAGATTTAATTATATTAATTTAAGGCATGCCTCGGCAATGAGTTGCAAGAATAAGGTTAATTTTTGTAATTTATTTTCAATTTTTGTTAAATTTTATAGGTTATCAAAGTGATCACCCAACCACAACACACCCAACCCTATAATTTTCGTATTTAAGTTCGAAAGCAAACACCAAAGCTATGATTATTTCTCACAACTTGCAACAATGAAGTCTGCAAATTTTCTAACTGGAATTTTGGTAATGGTTGTATTTGTGGGCCACCTCCACATATCTGAGGTAAATTAGAAATTTAAAAATTCTCTACAATTCATTGAATTAAATTTTCATACTTTTAGGCCCTAACCGATGAAGAGGCCGAGTTCGTCATACAACACGCCATAGTCCAGTGTGCCAACCTCACAAAGGTCAACCTCCAAGAAGCCGTACATTTTCTACCCATCAATACAAAACTTATGGATAATTTTTCCCATGATATGAAATGTTACCTTTTGTGTTTCTATCGAAAAATCAATCTAATTGACTTTAAGGATCATCCCAAGCACGATGACTTCGCACTTTTCATGGAATCCCGTTTCGAAGAGAATAAGGCTAAAGTTCAACCGGCCCTAAAGAAATGCTTGGCCATCCAGCACAAGGATCCGTGTGAAGAGATCTATGAATTTGAATTGTGTATGGTAAAAAATGTTCAAGGATAACAGGTGATCTTTTGGAATTTTGATAATAAATAAAGGCATGGAATTTGGAAATAAATAAAGACATATTTGTGCTATTTAAAAACTGACAAGTAAAAAAGCTGTAAGTTCGACCGTACCGAACTTTGGAGGGTATCCATTAGCAACGAATTTGGCAATTTTCATTAAAAAAAATCCGTTAAAAATTCTGTTAAAATCCTTAAAATTCCGAATATAGTCACTGTATTGGGGTTCATACAAAAATGGGGTACAAACAAAGACCTGCATAGTTAACATTTGCCATAGGCACTTACAATATTCAAATACGAAACTTCCGGTGAATAATATAGCTAAAATCATCAAAATACGGAATATTGGGAGACACCGTTATATGGGGGCTATACGAAGACGTGGAGCTGTTCAGTCAATTTTCTGTCATAGGCTGTAGTATCCATTAGGAACTTCAAATACCAATTTTGAAACAAATCCGGTGAATAATGTCGCTAAAATCATCAAAGTATCGAGTATCGGGAGCTACTGTTATATGGGGGCTATATGTGGACCTGCATACGATTTTTTTGTCATAGACTGTAGTACCCCTTGCAACCTTCAAATACCAAAATAGAAACAATTCCGGCGAATAATGTCGCTAAAATCATCAAAATACCAAATATCTGGAGGTATCGTTAAAAGGGGGCTGTACGAAGACGTGGGCCTGCACAGACAATTTTCCGTGTTAGGCTGAAGAAATTCAAATACAAATTTTAAACAATTCTGGTAAATATTGTCGCTTAAATCACCAAAATGCCAAAAATAGGGAAGTACCGTTATATGGGGGCTATATCAAACCATCGACCTACATGACCCATTTTCAATACATTTGAGTAAAGCGGGAGTGAGCCGATTAGTTCCATATTCACATCAAACCCTTGATTGAGAAAAATATGTTAATATACAAAGTTTGAAAAGAATTGCCGACTTGTTTCGCATATTATGAGAGATATAAGTATTACAAACCGTGAACAATTGTGGGATAGACACCAGAATGGTTAATCCGATATCTCTCATTTTAACATCGGTACTTAAAAATAATGGGATATATGAAATTTGAAGAGAATCTATTGCTTATTTCGCATTTTATGGGAGATATAGTTATTCAAAAATTTGACCCGTTGTGGAGGAGGAACCAGTAGGTGTGATCCGAAATGTTCCATCTGCATACCAGGTCTTATGTTAACAGATATGTTGATATGTGCCAAGTTTGAAAGGAATCGGATGCTCATTTCCCCCGTTGTGGAAGAGGTAACAGATGGAGTGGTCTGTTCTATCCGTTCCTCATACCAAATCTTGCGTGGGTAGAAATATTAAGATGTCCGAAATTTAAATAGAATTCTTATTTTACATTTTATAAGAATTGTAATTATTCCGAATCTTGGCCCTTTTTGTAGGAGGTATTATAGAGAGTGGGCCGATATAAATCACTTTCGCACCTGACCTGGCGATCCTTTCTTGTTCTAAGAGGTTGATAACTTTCTGTGAAAATTTTGATTTTTTTGTGGGGATGTACTAGATGGAATGGACCGATACCGCCCATCACCGAACTCGATTTAAATTTGGCAATAATATTACGATGTACCAAATTGGATACTCCCTTAAAGAGTTACAGTGAGCACCAGAGAGGCAGATGGCCATTCGAGTCCAAATGTCCTGAATCGGAAAATGGCCATATAAAGTGATATATACCATCTGTAGTCATAGCCAGCGTCACATTGGCCGAAAATCGCTCGTGAGCTGAACATATCGCAATATTCCATTCGGCAAATATTTACCAACGAGTTCGGGGTTAAGCCGTTGAAATTCCAAAAAGTGCAGGAACTTACACCGCAACAGAAAGAAAAGACTCAAAAGAGCTAAGGAGTTGCTTCGCTTGGCCGAAAGTGCTGAACTGCCGAATTTGGTTTTCTCCGATCAGAAAATATTCGTTGTCCATCAGTTTGTAAACAAACAAAATGATCGGGTTTACATAACAGCCGATGGTCGCTCTCCGCTCGTATTAATCGACCGTGGCATCAGAATAAGTATCGAATATTATCGCGAAAATATTCTGGAGGGTGTATTAAAGCATTGGACACGCAAACATTTTGGTCGCAGACCTTGGACATTCCAACAGGACTCAGCACCATCGCACTCAGCACGCGCCATCCAAGAATGTTTACAAATTGAGGTTCTTCGCTTCATTTTCAGCGCATAATGGCCACCAAAATCTCTGGATACCAATCCGTTGGACTATTGTGTCTGAAGTATTTTGGAAAGCAAGGTTGGCACTAAAAAATACCAAAGTGTCGATCACCTCAAGCAGACCTTGGGCTAGTGATTGTAAAAGTAATTTGAAGATAACCGGATGGTTATTTCGGATTTCATGATCGTTTTGGTTTTTCAAAACTTTGACCCTTTATGGGGGAAGTACCAGAAGAAATGGTCCGAATTCCACCATTTTTATAACAGATCTTGTGTTGATGGAAATATTGAGATGTACCAAGTCTGAATGGAATCGGATGGTAATTTCGGGTTTTATGAGCTTCATCGATATTTAACATTTTGACGACCCTTTGTGGGGGAGGTGCCAGAAGGAGTGGACCGGTATATCTGCCTTCACGCCAGATCTTGTGTTTTTTATTAACATTATTAATTAATTATTATGTTAATATAAATCTGAAGACAATCGGACACCGATTTCCCATTTTATAAGAATTATAATTATTCCAAATGTTGACTCTCTCTCTCTCTCTCTCTTTGGTGGGGTATTTGATGGAGTGGACCCATATTGTCCATTTTCGCACCCGACCTAGTACCGAACAAAATATTAGGATTTGCAAAGTTCGCACAAAATTATTTTTATATTATTAAATTATTTTCTGTGGAGATTTTGACCTTTTTCGGGGGATGTGCCAGAAGGGTATTGTCCCTCTCCTATATTGCCCATCTCCGAACTCGATCTAAGTTTAATAATATTATTATGATGTGCCAAATTTGGACTTAATCGGATACTGCCATCGACTGTTTTCGTGCCCTCCAGCCAGACAGGAGAACGGACACCCATAGGTCGAAATAAAATATCCTGAATCGGAAAATGGCCATATATAATGACATATACCCTCTTTAGCCATGTGGCTGAGCGAAATTAGAACATTTTAGTATGGTAAAGGGTCCTAAAAATTGAATCCATTGCATTGGTGGGTGAAAGTCCTCAAATTTGATATTGAGATATCTGCTGCTATCTGGAATTGAGATATGGAGGTGGATTTGGTAAATATGTACCATAATTGAACGAAATGTACTAAATTGGACTTAATTTGATATTGGGTGACGGGATAGGGAAGGAATCCTGAAATCTGATATGGATGTTACTCTTGGCCTGCGTTTGACATTTAGCGGCGGTATTGAAAATACGTCCTATATTTGTACAAAAAGTACTAAATTGTACTTTTTGGTTTGGTATTTTGGTATTGTATTTTTTGGAATATGGTATTGAGTGAAGGGGTAAGGATGAAATCCTCAAAAATAGCTGTTGCTATCTGGATTTGAGATATGGAGGTGGTTTTGGAAATATGTTCCATAATTGTCCGAAATGTACCAAACAGTACTACATTTGGTATTGGGTGAAGGAATAGAGCTGAAATCCTGAAATTTGTTATAGATTTTAATGTTGGTCTGTATTTGAGATTTGGCGGCGTTCTACTTTTATACAAAAATTACTAAATTGTGCTAAACTTGGTATTGGGAGAAGGGATGGAATCCTCAAATTTGATATTGAGATCTCTTTTACTGCCTGGAAATGAGATGTGGAGGGGGTTTTGGAAAATTTGGTATTGGGTGAAGGTATTGAGGTCACTTTTGAGTATTAATATGAACAGGAGGAACGAATCTAAAATTGTATTATGGACTTTTCGCTGACGAAGTAGGGGGCACTTGCTAGTATGCTGATATCGGATTCACTACTGGTAAGATGGGTTGAAAGATTGGAAGTATTTTTACAAGATGTGGAAGTAATTTTAGAAATAGTACGAAAAGTACTAAATGATACTAAACTTGGTAGTTAGGGAGGAATCATTTTTTGTACCGTAGGGTTGGTATATGGAGGTGAATTTGGAAATATGTACTAAAAAGGTACAAAAACTACTAAATTTATTATTTGAGGATAGATTTGAGAATTCCGATTGAGATTAAATTTTGCAAACAACATTTGTTTGGCTCAAGGACGAACCCTATTGAAATTGGAGATAATCGGTAAAAATTTAGATATAGCTCCCATATATATCTTTGTCCGATTTGCCTTTTATTGTGCACCAAACGTGTAATATCAGCCCGAATAGTATGGAATTTTGCACATACAACCAAATTAGGCCTGAAAATAAGTATGCCAAATTTTATCGAAATCGGTTCAGATATAGCTATAACTCCCATATATATTTTTCATTCGATTTGTTATTTTTGTCCTCCGCATACGTAATATGCACTCTGTAACAACAATATTTGGGGAAATATATCAAATGCAGCTCAAAAATACCTTTGCTAAATTTTATCGAGATCGGTTCAGATTTGGATATAGCTCCCATATATAAGTTCGTCCGATTTACCATTTATTTTGCACCAAACGTCTAATATTTGTCCAAATGGAATGGAATTTGGCACATACGACCGAATTTAGTCTAGAAGGTAGTATGCCAAATTTGGTGAAGATCGGTTCAGATATAGTTATAGCTCCCATATATATTGTTCATCCGATTTATTGTATTTGTTACCCACAGCCGTAATATGCACTCCGTAACAACGTTATTCAGGGAAATATATCAAATACAGCTCAGAAATATCTTTGCTAAATTTTATCGAGATCGGTTCAGATTTGGATATAGTTCCCATATATATTTTTATTCGATTTCAAATTAATTTCGCACCACATGGGCAGTACAAGTCCGAATTTAAAAGATACAAATGCTTCGGCATATTTAGTCCTTTGAATTTTAAATTATAATTATAATCATAGCGTGTATGATTGAATTCTCCCATTCTTTTAATTCTCCCAAAAACTTTTAATTATTAAGTGGAGCTCAACTAAATTAGCAAAGTGGTGTAGGGTATCATAAAATCGGCCCCGCCCGACTTTTTGACTTTCTTTACTGGTTTTTATTAACATTATTAATTAATTATTATGTTAATAAAAATTATCGGACACTGATTTTCCATTTTATAAAAATTATAATTATTCTAAATGTTGACACTCTCTTTGGTGAAATACTTGATGGAGTGGATCGATATTGTCCATTTTCGCACCTAACCTAGTACCGAACAAAATATTAGGATTTGCAAAGATTTCACAATATTGAATGATCCTTTATTAAAATATTTTCTGTGGAGATTTTGACCTTTTTGGGGGGATGTGCCAGATGGGTATTGACCATCTCCGAACTTAATCTAAGTTTAATAATAATATTATAATGTTCCAAATTTGGACTTAATCGGATACTGCTTTTGACTGTTTTCGTGCGCTCCAGCCAGACAGGTGGAAGGACACCCCTAGATCGACACAAAATGTCCTGAATCGGAAAATTGCCATATATAATGACATATACCCTCTTTAGCCATGTGGCTAAGCGAAATTAGAAGATTTTAGTATGGTAAAGGGTTCTAAAAATTTAATCAATTGCATTGGTGGGTGAAAGTCCTCAAATTTGATATTGAGATCTCTCCTGCTATCTGGAATTGAGATATGGAGGTGGTTTTTGTAAATATGTATCATAATTTTACGAAATGTACTAAATTGTACTTAATTTTATATTGAGGCTTCTACTGCTATTTGGAATGGAGATATGGTGGTTGATTTGGACATTTGTAATATAAGTGTACAAAAAGTACTAAATTTTGGTATTGGGTGAAGGGATAGGGAGTGAATGTTCAAATTGAGGTTCTGTTGCGATTTGGAATTGAGTGTGGAGGTGGATCTAGAAAATTTGGTATTGGGTGAAGGAATAGGTCTGAAGTTCTTAAATTTGATATGGATGACACTGTTGGTGCCTGTGGTTGAGGAAAGGAGCTGGATTTGGATATATGCACTATACTTGCACTAAATGGTACTGAATTAGGTAAAGAGGGAAACAAAGATCTAAAATCTTTAAATTTGATATTAATGGCAACCTTGGTATCTGAGGTTGAGACATGGAGATTGTTTTGAAAATGCGTACTTTAATTTTATGAAAAGAACTAGATGTTACTAAATTAGAACTGGGTGAGGGGTTAGAGCTGAAATTTGTTGAGAGAAGGAGGTGGGTTTGGAAATTCGTACCATGAACACACGAAAAGTGTAAAATGTCGTAAAATATGGCGTTGGGTGTAATTGTTGGTATATAGGGAGAATAAGGAGATGACTTTGGGAAATTTATTATACTTCAAGGCTTCCACCCTAATATGTTGGTATCGGGCTTAAAAAACACCCTATATAATGTTTATGTCATTTAGTTAACTTTTCGTGTATTTCGGGACATATAACAGAGGTATTTAAAAATAATTTTGTAGAATATTTTGACGTGCTTAGCTCCCGTTTTAAGGGAGTTTTTTTAATCACATTTTAAAAAAGGACAAATATACCCCTTGATTGTTGAAGGTTACTTTTTTCTACCATAATAATTTCAATGATATTGCCAAAGACTGCAAATATCTATACTATAAATAATTTAAGAAATTTTAATCCAAAAATCTGGAAAAATGTGGTAGGAGGGATTTCTATCAGCCCCCACTTCAATGTGTTAATTCCAACCACTTTGAAATTGAAATAGAAAGCTCTTCAAAATATCCTTTCATTCATCATTTTCTTTAACTTTTATTTCCAAAATTTCATTTAATTTTCTCACATTCTCATCCTTGAACATTTTTCAACATGCACAATTCAAATTTATAAACTTCTTCGCATGGATCTTTATCGTCAATGTCCAAGCATTTAGCCAATGCTGGCTTAATTCTGTCCTTATTCGATACAAAACGTTTCTCCATAAAACTGGCAAATGCTTCATGATTTGGATGATCATCATAGGTGATTAGGTCCATTTTCCGATAGAAACACAAGAGGAAACATTTCATGTCATGCGTATAGTTTTCCATTAGACTTGATTTTTCCGGCATAAAATGCTCAGCTTGTTGGGGTGGAACATTTGTATCGTGGGCGCACGTTAGAACGGAGAATTTTACAACAGCCCTGATCTCAGGTTCTACAGTTGCCTAGAAAAATTAACGAAAATCATCAAAAGGTATTTATTTGGTATATGGAAATTCGCAATTCACCTCAGTTGTGTGCTGCCAGCCCAAATAGAGTCCCAATAATAATAGCCCACTAAGAAAATTATAAGTTTTCATTGTTGCAAGTTATGGTAAATAATCATAGCTTTGTTTTCTGTACCACGGCTTAAATAATAAAATTATAGGTTTGAAGTGCTACGGTTTGGTGATTTTACTGACAAGCGTTGACACATTAATAAGAGTTAATAATTTTTGAAACTAAATTCGAACAATTTAACTATTTTGTTACAATTTAACACCATCGCGTTTGATTTAATTTTAGCCAATGTGTATTGATAAATTATGTTTGATGACATTTTGTATTTTCAGATGAGAAGAAGAAAGAACTGTTTCGATATACGTCAATGATGTAAAAAAATCGGCCATTTTTATACCCTCAGCCATATGGCTACAGAGGGTATATATCATTTGATACGGTCAAAACGTGCCTAGTCGAAATAATGGTTTTAGACCCTAGGTCTCTTTGGACCAAATCCGTTTCAGAACATTTGGAGTCGATCTACCGATGTCCGTCCGTCCGTCTGTCTGTCTGTCTGGCTGGCTGGTGCGAACGACCACTCTCGAAGGGAGTATCCGATTTGATAGAAACTTGGTACATCGTAATATTTTTGTCAAACTTAGATCGAGTTGGGAGTGGGCAATATCGGTCCACTCCTTCTGGTACCTCCCACACAAAATGTCAAAATTTTCAAAGAAAATAATTTATTGCACAGAAAGAGAAAGGATAATCCGATTTTGCTCGAACTTTGCGAATCCTAATATTTTCATCAGTGGCAGGTCAGGTGCGAAAATGGACAACATCGGTCCACTCCATCAAGTACCTCCCCCACAAAGGGTCAAAATTTTGAATAATTACAACTCCTATAAAATGTGATGTAAGGATCCGATTGTCTTCAAATTTCACACATCCCAATAATTTTATTAGCCCTAGGTCTGATGTGAAAATGGAATGTATCGGTCCACTTCTTCGGGTAACTCCCCCACAAAAGGTCGAAATTTTCAAAAACAATAAAATATATATATATTCTTTTTCTGTACATAAAGAGAAGCAATAATCCGATTTTGCTCAAACTTTGCAAATCCTTATATTTGCATCAGTTCTAGGTTAAGTGCGAAAATGGACAATATCGGTCCACTCCATCAAGTACCTTCCCCACAAAGGGTCAACATTTTGAATAATTACAACTCTTAAAATAATGTGATGTAAGAGTCCGATTGTCTTGAAATTTCACATATCCCAATATTTTTATTGACCCAAGGTCTGGTGTTAAGAGGGAATACATCGGTCCACTCCTTTTGGTACCTCCCCCACAAAAGGTCGAAATTTTCAAAAAATATATATAAAATATATTTTTTGCACAGAAAGAGAAACGGTTACACGATTTTGCTCTTACTTTACAAGTCCTAATATTTGCGTCAGTGCTAAAAAGGACAGTACCGGTCCACTCCATCAAGTACCTCCCCCACAAATGGTCAACATTTTGAATAATTATAACTGTTATAAAATGTGATGTAAGGATCCGAACGTCTTCAAATTTCACACATTCCAATATTTTTTAAAAACCAGGATCTTCTGTTAACATGGAATGTATCGGTCCACTCCTTCTGGTACCTCCACCACAAAGTGTCGAAATTTTGAATACCCATGAAGCTCATAAAACGCCACATTAAGATCCAATTCCATTTAGACTTGGCACATCTCAATATTTCTATCAACAAGAGATCTGTTATAAAGGTGGTATAGATCGAACCATTAAGAGTTCAAGATTTTGAAAAACAAAACGCCCAAATAAAGCGAAATAAGCATCCAAATCTCTTCAAATTTCACAATTTTTTTTTTTTTTGCTAACACAAGATCTGTTATGAAGTTGATATATATCTGCGAACCCCTTCTGGTACCTCACCAACAAAGGGTCACAATTTTCAATAATTTCATCTGTCATAACTTTCGAAACAATTTAGCAATATTTACTTTTTGCTATGCTCAAATATGCTCAAATTCAATAAGAAGCTTGATATGAATATGACATTTATCGGAATTTATGATTTCGTATAAAATTGGACATAAATATCCTTTCTTGTAATTTAGTCCAATATTTCGCTCAATATTTTTTATTTGTGTCAAATGAAGTATAAAAATTGAATATTTCGGTAGACTCTATATAGTACATCACGCACATTTTAACATTTTCTAAAAATTATTACAAATCTCATGAAAAGTGAAAAGTGAGTCAATATAATCCATACCAGGAACGTTGGAATATTTATATCATATTTTTGTGTCTGATACAAAATGGACAATATTGGCCCATTCCTTTGGAACCGGCCCCATAGAGGGTCAATCGTTTGAATAATTGTAACACTAGTCAAATATATTTCGATTATTTAATCGAACATAGGCTGAGGGTATATATCTGTCGGCAATACCGACTGATACTTTTTAACTTGTTAGGTTTTCTTTCTGAATGAAAGCTGGAAATGAAATAAGCTGAAAAATATGAATCCATTAAGGAGAGATTTTAAATTAAAACAAGAGTAGGCAGACTTAAAGAAGAAGAATTTACCTTGTTTCAAAATCTAAATTTTGACTGTGGGCAAAAATATTTTTATACCCTCAGAGTATATACCATCTGTACAATCGAAATTCGAAATAATCCAGATTTTTCTTCAAATTTCATCCGCCTTGTGTTAGGTCCTGTGTTAGCCCATTTTGGTATCATTCCCAAAAGGATTAAAATAATCAATTAAAATCATAGGACACACCAATTAGGTTCCAGCATGCGAAGCTACACTAGAGTCAACAGCTGCTTTACACGGAGGCCATTGCTCCATTGTGTTCTTCATGGGAAGAATTAGTGGTGATAGGAAAGATATGAAGCCATTTGGTATTTAATGGTCCTAGATAACTTACATCGATGAGGGCCTTTTTGAAGCGGCTCAAATAATATCTCTTAGGTGGTTCATCAGTCTAATAAGTAAAATCGATCCATGCAGTCCACAATTGACGCGTTCCAATATTCTATTACGCTTAAGTCAGTTACAAATATGGACAATACCAGCCTAGTCCTTTCCGTTTTAGTAAAAATCAAGAATCCCAATAGGGTTGTAATTTTTATACCCTACAACACAGTTTGATTGGGCCAAAAATTATGTAACACCTCGAAATATTTGTTTCCCACACAGGAAAGTATATATGGATCTTCCTATCTCGCTGAGCTGAGTCGATCTAGCTATGTATGTCCGTCCGTCTGTCCGTCCATGTTAATTTGTAATCAAGCTGTAGTCGCAATTATGGCCCGATCTGCACGAAATTGAATATGGAGGTGGGGTTAGGGTCAGAATAGAACCCTATTGCTTTTGGAGATGATCGGATAGCATTTAGGATTTGAAATGGACCAAAAACTGAAAATTTCCTGATTTTGCAGTTACTCGACAGGACGCAATTATGAACCAATCGAAGCGGAAGTTAGCATGGGACTAGAGCTTCGGGCTGGGCAGAAGCCTTCCAATTTTGGTGGTCATCGCGTAATATTTTGTGGGTGAAATAGACCATAACACTTCTTTTAAATAAAATCAAATTTTATATTAAACCGCGAATATTTTTAATCCCGGCGAAATCACAAATAAGCGAACAGGTCAATTCTAACCGTAACGTAAATGCCGATAGTAAATATATCGGATATATATAGCGAAATATATACAATGTATAAATACAAAAGGAGGGGAAATTCAGAATGCCCTCTTGGCATAAAACTATAAAATCTAAAAAAATCGCATAAAAAGATGCTAATAATGATATTAATATAGAATTTGCATTATTTAGTGACATATTTTTATTTTATCATATTTTTTATCGCATGCGATTTTTTAATTTGACTTATAATATTGAAGTGTATATTTTATAATATTTTTTCACCTTACAACACAGGTTGGGGTTATTATATACAGATTGCAATTATCGTCCGATCCTCACGAAAATTTTCATAAGGGTAGGGTAAGACTCAGAAGGGCTAGGTCTATTGTTTTGAAAGATGTCCGCAATATATTTAGGGGTTAAAATGGACCAACAACTCAAAATGTTCCTGATTTGGCTGCCGTTATAAAGGTCACAAATAGAAACGAATGAACTCGAAATCTCGCATGAAGTTAGAGTTAAGGACTGCGGGTAGAATAGACCACTACTTTTGTGTGTAAACATTACTTACAGACGATATCCGAAATACACAAAAGGCGAACTTCTGTTTTTTTTCTGATTTCGTTGACGAATATGGCCAAATATCGTAGATAAGCATATCATATAGATTATTCAAAATTTGGAGATACAGAGGGGCCTCTTACTTTTGCAAAATATTTCGGAGTTCAAATGAACCAAAAGCAGAAAAAATCCTGATTACACAATTGAAGCCAATTGACACGTCTGAGAAGAGAGTTAAAGACAAAAAAGAAGTCTAGCCTTTCGGATGACCATTGGATTATATTTAGCTGTAAAATGGACCACACAACTAAAAGCACGACAGTTTGCGTATATATTGGGCAAATGTCACTGGTGACACATTTTCAAAAGCGAAATCTTTAAAAATAGATTTGGACATAAGGGGGCTTCTAACATATTGTAGTTAAAGCACAACTAAAGCCTTTGCTTACTTGTTTTACCATTAGGTTCTGTGTTAGTCCATTTTGGTACCACCCCAAAAAATTAAAGTGGATGGGAAGCTGCACTAGAGCCAACAGCTGCTTTACTCAGAGACCATTGGTCCATTGTGTCGATCATGGGAAGCAATAGCGGTTAGAGGAAATTTGGAAAGATTTTGGCAATTTTCAAAAAAAAAATCCGTAAGAATTCTGTTAAAATCTTAAAACACCGAATGTAGCCGTTATATTGGGGTCTATACGACGACGTGGACCTGCGTAGGCAACTTTTGCCATAAACCATTACAATATTCAAATGCGAAACTTGAATACAATAATTCGGTGAATAATGTAGCTAAAATGATCACAATTCCGAACATTACCAACTTCGAATACGACATCTCAAACAATTTCGACGAGTATTGTACCTATAATCGTCAAAATTCCGAATATAGGGAGGTAATGATATATGGCGCCTATACGAAAACCTCGACCTGCATAGACAATTTTCGGTCACAGACTATAGTTTCCATTACGAACTCTAAATACGTAATTTGAAACTGCTACGGTGAATAATCAAAATACCGAATACCGAGCAGATTCCCATAAAATTCGAAATGATCCGGAATTTTCTTCAAACTTTGCACATCCAGTTATTTTTCAACATTAAGGAAATAAATAAAGAGAGAAAAGAGAAGGCCCAGTAACATGAGAGTTTATCTAGCCATGATATGCTTGCAGCAAACCTATGGATGACAATGAGATCTACATCTGAGAAAAACTTTAGAATTTTCATTTCCCACTTTCCGAACAACGTATGTCTCCTGCTTGATAATATGGGACATCTGTATAGTAGATATCTACCTTTTTATGGTCTCCACATAGTCTACTGTAGTCAGAACCACTGTTATCCCACCTTGAGGTCAGATATCTGACCCTGCAGTGGTCAGCCAATATGACCACCGAAATTTTTAGATTAAGCCCACTAATTGATAGAGGAGAGCAGTCCTTTCTCGCTAGATGGCCCTATATACCTTACAAACAGTTTCCAAACGTCATCTTCTACCAGCTTCTTTGATAAGAACATTTTTGAAGCGGCTAACATAACGTCTTATAGATGGTTAGGCAGTCTCATCATAAGACATACGTGAAATCGACGCATGCAGTCCACAATCGAGGCATTGCAATATTTCTAATAGCTAGGTGAGAAAATGGCCAAAAAATACGGGTCTTTTCCGTAAGGAAGGGAACTTTTTGTAAAAAATCTGTATATCCACTGTACGATAATTTGTCGCATTTATGTTTCTACGTCCTAGTCAATTAAAGTGGACTTTTTTTGGATGTTAAAAATATTATTCAAAGACTTTCCAGGAGCGCCCCTATCGTGAATTTAAACCCAATATTGTGGAATTTTAAGGAAAAAAGGAACTATTGCCTTAAAATCTTGGATTTTTATGCACTCAGCCTATATCATTTGATACGGCCAAAAATGCTTTATAAAAATAATGGTTTTAGACCCTAGGTCTCTTTCGACCAAATCCGTTTCAGGATATTTGTAGTCGATCTAAGCATGTCCGTCCGTCTATCTATCCTGCATCTTGCTGGCTGGTGCGCTCGATAACTCTCGATGGGAGTATCCTATTTAGTCCAAACTTGGTACATCGTAATATTATTATCAAACTTAGATCGAGTTCGGAGATGTACAATATCGGTTCACTGCTCCTGTTTCTTTAAAAAAAAGGAAAGGATCGTCCAAGTTTGCTCTAACTTTGCAAATAATAATATTTGTGTCAGTCATGCGAAAGTGGACAATATCGGTCAACTCCATCAAGAACTTCCCCCACAAAGGGTCAAAATTTGGGGAGTCCAATTTCTACCAACACAAGATCTTAATATTTACACCAGACTTGTGCCAGATACGAAATCGACAATATTCTATGGGTAATAGAAGGAATTCTTAAAATTTGAAAAAATTGGGCGGGGCCGACCACCTACCCTACACCACTTTGCTAATTTTGTAGAGCTCCACATAACAATTAAAAGATTTTGTGGGAGAATTTAATCATACACGCTATGATTATAATTATAATTTAAAGTTCAAAAAGTGCCGAAGCATTTGTATCTTTAAAATTCGGGCTTTTATTACCCACTTGGTGCAAAATTAATTTGAAATCAGATAAAGATATATATGGGAGCTATATTCAAATCTAAACCGATCTCGATAAAATTTGGCAAAGATATTTCTGAGCTGTATTTGATATATTTCCCCGAATATCGTTGTTACGGGGTGCATATTGCGACTGTGGGTAACAAAAATCGGTTGAACAATATATATATTGGAGCTATAGTTATATCTAAACTGATCTTCACCAAATTTGGCATACCAGCTTCTAGACTCAATTCGTCGCATGTGCCAAATTCCATCCCATTTGGTCGAATATTTTAGACGTTTGGTGTACAATAAGTAGTAAATCGGACGAAGTTATACATGGGAGCTATATCCAAATCTGAACCGATCTCGATAAAATTTAGCAAAGGTATTTCTGAGCTGTATTTCATATATTTTCCCAAATATTGTTGTTACAGAGTGCATATTACGCCTGCGGAGGAAAAAAATAACAAATCGGATGTACAATATATATGGGAGCTATAGCTATATCTGAACCGATTTCGATCAAATTTGGCATACCTTTTTTAGGCCTAATTTGGTTGTACGTGCAAAATTCCATACTATTCGGACTGATATTACACGTTATATATGGGAGCTATATCTAAATTTTGACCGATTATCTCCAATTTCAATAGGGTTCGTTCATCTCAATCGGATAATAAATGCGACCTGCATTTTGTTCACATGAATACATGGACAGACGGACTGACATGCATAAATCAACCCAGAAAGTGATATGGAGATCCTCAAAAGTAACTATGGGTCTACCTCGCTTCCTTCTCCATGTGACAATCAAATGCACAAAGACATAATACACTTACCACCATGTGGTGTAGGGTATAAAAACTTAAAAATGATTGGCTGTGCTTATAAATGAAGATACTAACCCAATTAGCAATTCTTTACCACCCCCAGACTTTATGAGTTTCAGAAAGGTACCATTTAATCAAAATGTGTTATAGTTATTGTGAGTAAACTAGTTGTGGGCATGAGGGTTAAAAAAATATTTATTACAAACCCTTCTTTATGGAAAGCAAAAGTCTCCACTATTTCCTTGTCAAATTGTAAATAATAAGAATAAGCGCAACTGAGTAAAGCATATCTTTAGGGGTAGATTTTAAATACATCAATTTAGTATAGTATACCAAATTGTGAATGTTTCCAGTTTGGTAGGAAAATACTAGAACCCTAAAGCCGGAGATCAATAATATGTATATTGAATTTAATTTTATTTTATTTTGACATTACTTTTACTTTGTTCAAGAAAAGAAGCTCCGTATGTAAGAAAGAAGAATTTTAGTATTTGGGCACAAGAAACACGCGATCAAACACTGAAAAGTTAATGCAACCAAAATTAGGGTGCCCAGAGGCCTTATTGCGAAACAGATCAAAGAGTTGACATTTTGTTATCTGGCTATGTTGAAAGAACTATTGTCAAAAAAATTAAGAGGATGATACTGACAATATTTGGTTTCAACAGGACGGTGCTACGTGCCATACAGCCGAGGCTACACTCGATTTATTGGGCCCTAGTTTTGAAGATCGCATTATCAGCAGAGCTGATGTCGGTTAGCCACTTCGGGGCTGCGACTTCACACCGTTGGACTCTTATTGTGGCGTATCGTCAAAGATAGGTGTTACGCCGATAATCCAGAGACAATTGACGTTTTAACAGATAATATTCGTGAAGCCTTTATCGGAATACAGATGCATACATAAAAAATTGAACCGATCGTGTAGACTACTGATAGGCCAGCCGAGGCTGTCATTTGAATGAACTTCCTTTCAATTGTTAACCGAAATAACTATTCATAAAATCTGCCTTTAACGCTTCTTAAAAATAAATAAATAAAAAAAATACCGGTCGAAAAATACCGCTAAAATGAAAACCTTTATAAGGGGGCTATACGAAGACGTGGTGCTGAATAAGTAATTCCGGCGAATAATGTCGCTAATATCATCAAAATACCAAATAAAGGTAGGTACTGTTGTATACTATACTAAGACGTGGACCTGCATAGACAATTTACAGCCATACGTTGTAGTACCCTATACGAACTTCAAAAACGAAATTTAACGCAATTCCGGTAAATTATGTTGCGAAAATTCTCTTCCAGGGAGCAAATTACTCACAAAGAACTCCTTGTGTAGAATTTCAGACATTTCCATTAAAAAATGTGTCGAAAATCATGAAAATGCCGAATATCGGGGTGTACAGTTATATGGGGGCCATTTGATATCGTCAACCGATATAGCCCATCTTCGAACTTGACCTGCCTGCACACAAAAGACTGATCTATGCGAAATTGTATCTTTCTATCTCAATGTATCTCGCGATTACAACAGACGGACAGCTCTAAATCGCCTTAGAATTTTACGCTGATCATGAATATATATACTTTGTTGAGTCCAAAACTATTATTTCGATGAGTTACAAACGGGATGACGAACTTAATATACCCTCCATACTATATATGGTGGAGGGTATAAAAATAAACAAATAAAAAACAAGTAAGCAAAGGCTATAGTCGTGCGGGGCCGACCATGTGATACCCTACAACACTACAATATGTTAGAAGCACCCTTATGTCCAAGTCCATTTTGGAAGATTTCGCTTTTGAAATTTTGTCATGGAGCACTGCCCAGATATTGCCCTTACCATTTTGACCAGGGACATTTGCGCACTCCGTTGTTTTTTTTTTCACACAAAAGTAGTAGTCCATTCTACCCGCTGTCCTTTGGTTTATATTTGCGACCTTATAACGGCTGCAAAATCAGGAACATTTTTAGTGGTTGGTCCATTTCAACCCCTAAATATATTGCGGTCAACTTTGAAAACAACAGCTCTTCTGAGCCTAACTTTACCCTTGTGAAAGTTTTCGTGAAGATTGGACGATAATTGCAAACTGTATATAATAACCCCAACCCGTGTTGTAAGGTGAACACATTTTACAAAATGTACATATCAATATTATAAGTCAAATTGAAAAAATCGCATGCGATAAAAAATATGAAAAAATAAAAATATGTCACAAAATGCTACAAAATCTATAATAACACCATTATTGGCACATTTTTATGCGATTTTTTTAAATTTTATTCTCTTATGCCAAGAGGGAATTCTAAATTGACAAAATTTGTCAAATTCGGTCCAGCCATTCTTGAGATATAAGCATTTTAGCTAACATCCCCTTCCTTTGTATATACACATTGAACATATTTCGCTATATATAACCGATATATTTACTATCGGCATCTAAGTAACGGTCAGGATTGACCTGTTCGTCTATTTGTGATTTCGTTGAGATTAAAAATATTCGCGGTTGAATGGAAAATTTGATTTTATTTAACACCAGTGTCATGGCCTTTTCACCCACTAAATATTACCCGATTACCATCAAAATTGGAAGACTTCTGCCCAGCCATAAGCTTTAGCCACATGCTATCTTCCGCGTCGATTGGTCTATAACTGCAAAATCAGAAAATTTATCAGTATTTGGTCCATTTCAACCCCTAAATATTATGAGATCATCTCCAAAAGAAATAGGGTTCTATTCTGACCCTAGCCCCTCCTCCATTCTAAATTTCGTGAAGATCGGGCCATAATTGCGACCTGTAGAGTGATTACAAATTAACATGGACAGACGGACAGACGGACGGACGGACATACATGGCTAGATCGACTCAGCTCGGCGAGATATGGGAAACCAATATTTCGAGGTGTTACATAATTTTTGGCCCAATCAAACTTATAATACCCCCAACACATACTGTTGTTGGGTATAATAAAAAAAAATAATTTGCAAAACCTGTAGGTTCATTATTTAATCTCAGTTCAGAGAAGGTTTCATAAGATTTCCACCTTAATATTCATCCGGTATGCTGGAATTTATTATATCAGCTTCACTAAGATGTGGATAAAATTTAGCACATCATGTTATTTATTTTAGACTTAGATGTGATATGGACAACATTAGCGGCGGCCTTTCGTTAGCTCCGCCACAAAAGGTCCGGATTAAATATTACTTCATTTTATAAATGTATAAACGGGAATTCATTGTTTTGGACTTTTTTCTTACATAGTTTTAGCATTGTGCTTAATTTTTGCCGAGTCGCTTAGGGAGTGTATACTAGACTGCTGGACTTTCAAATACATAAATAATTTCATAATGATATGTGGTTTCATATTAAATTGGATATATTTTACTATAATTAAATTAACCATTTTAAATTAATTAACCATTTTTTTTTCAACAATAAGACTGATTTTCATGTAGAATAATTATATTATTTTTTTCGCCAAAAAATAACATGTTCTGTAATTTAATTTAATTAAATAATTTAATTCCTATTATTTTCCATTGTCATTGTCAGTAGGTATTTAAACAGAATGATTTGGCTTGAATATTATCATTAAATTTCACAACTTGCAACAATGAAAGTTCTAATTTACCAAATTGGTCTATTGGCCATAATATTGGCCACTGTGGAATTAACACAGGTAAGGATGATATATTCCAAATCACACAATTTCTAAAAAAAATGTATCCCTTATAAAACTTCCAGGCCATGGACAGCAAAGAACTGGAAGAAAAGGCCAAAAAGATTGGCGCAGAGTGCGTCAAGGAATCGGGCATCAGTGGCGATGAGAGTAATCTCATTATGGCCGATGATTTGGAAAAGATCGATGAGAAGAAATTCACCGATAAAATGAAATGTTACATGTTGTGTTTCTACAAGAAGTTGGGAATTGTCAATGCTGATGGCAAACCGAATGTGGCACCCTTGATTGCCTTCATGGAGGAGCGTTATGACCACAATAAGGCTAAGGTCAAACCGGCCATTACCAAATGTGGCAGCATCAAGGACGCCAATCAATGCGAACAGGTGTTCAAATTTGAACGTTGCATTGCACAGGCGATTGAAGGCTGAGGACAGCGGCATTAAAAGTGAATTGAAAATATCGCAAGCAATTTTAAAATTAGATTTTTTAGCACATATTAATTATAATGGTATAATTTGGAAAATAATTCGGAAATTTTTGGAAAAACTTTTAAATAAAATTGTCTAACAAAATTCGAAAAAAAGTCTTTGTAATACAAGCATTGATAGATCAACAAATTTGATTCTATATAGATTGGGTGTCACTAAGGTTGATGCAATAGATATAAAACAAGTAATAAATTATCCGTCAGTTTTAAGAAGAAAATATTATTTCTCAAAAATGTGAAATAATTGTCCGTCATTCTTCAAGATCTAATGTCAAAATGAAACATACAGCGTGAGATGAAAACACTACAGAATGCTGGCATTTCTAAGCCACTCGTCCGGCAGCTGATAGCTCATTATATTATTTACAACGTTCAAAAGCATTTTGGTGAGAATTTTCCGGAAAAAAGTAATTCGTGATGGAATTCAAGCGTGATAGTGTGATTTCTTTATTTTTGGCTATTAAACCACAAGTGGCTATCGGAAGAAAACAGCAACATCAGCAGAAATCGTTCGAACAGTAAAGAAGCGACTTGATCGAAACCCGCGTCGCAGTAGCCGAAAAATGGCTCGTGAGCTGAACATATCGCAATATTCCATTCGGCAAATATTGAAAAATGAGCTCGGGGTAAAACCATTGAAATTCCAAAAAATGCAAGAACTTACACCGCAACCGCAACAGAAAGAAAATAGACTCAAAAGAGCTAAAGAGTTGCTTGGCTTGGCCGAAAGTGGTGAACTGCCTAATTTGGATTTCTCGGTCTCCGATGAGAAAACATTCGTTGTCCAGCAGTTTGTAAACAAACAACATCATCATGTTTACTTGCCACAGTGGTCAGATGAAAATGTGCACCTTCGGTTTGCCACCAGAAATCAAGCGCCGGTCATGGTCGCTCTCCGCTCGTATTGCGAAAGTATTCTGGAGGATGCATTAAAGCCTTGGGCAAGCAAACAGTTTGCCAAAGACCTTGAACATTCCAACAGGACTCAGCACCATCGCATTCAGCACGCGCCACCCAAGAATGGTTACAAAATGAGGTTCCTCGCTTCATTTCCAGCGCACAATGGCCACCAAAATCTCTGGATACCAATTGATGGACTATTGTGTCTGGATTATTTTGGAAAGCAAGGTTGGCACTAAAAAATACTTAAGTGTCGATCACCTCAAACAAGCTCTTCGCCGGGAATGGACTGAAATACCGCAGGGCAACATTCGGGCAGCGTGTGACGGTTTCATTGTGCGTTTGAAGACCATAATTCGTGCCTAAGGTTACCAATTCGAACAGTTCTAAAATTTTATGCTATTTCCGAAATTATTTGCTTACGTTCAGAAAAATTAAAAAAATGTAAAAATTATGGCGTTTGACTGTTTGTTTTTTATCGCACCCTTTGTACTGTACACGAAAAGTACTAAATTGTACCAGATTTGATATAAAATGTTAATGAAGAGCTAGAATTCCGAATGTTTGGGATGTTGAGTTACCACTGTGAGTGTGTAGCTATTAGATATATACGAAAAGTAAAAAGTACTGGATTTGGTATTTTTGGATGAATTGTATGATGTAGACAATGGAATTGTATGATGTAGACAATGTTTTGTTTGTTTTTTTTTTTTTTTATAGTACTCGGAATGTACTAATAGATTGTAGAAACTGTGGGTGTGTACACCCTACACCACATAGTTTTAAAGGTATTGTGTCTTTGATTGTAAAGTGGAGAAGGAAGCGAGATCAACCAATAGTTACTTCAGAAAATCTTCATAGAATAACTTTCTGAGTCGGTGCATATGCACGGAGTGAGTATGTCCGTCCCTCCGTCTGTCCATTTATTTTCGAGAACAAAATCCAGGTCGCAATTATTATCCGATTGAGATGTCATTTTCCAAATAATATTTGTTTGGCCCAAGGATAAACCCTGTTGAAATTGATTAGAATCGGTTCAAATTTAGATATAGCTCCCATATATATTTTCATCCGATTTCGGGTTAATTGTGCACCAAATGACCAATATCAGTCCAAATGATCTGAATTTTGGCACATCAGACCAATGCTATCCTAGAAACAAGAACATCGAATTTGATGGAAAACTGTTCAGATATAACTATGGCTTCCATATATATGTTTCATCCGATATGGGGTTTTAGGTCCCTCACATGCATAATATGAACTCCACAACAATGATATTTGAAACCAGATATTGAAACACCTTTATTTGTGTTTTTCGTAGTTTCTGCGTTGGGCGTCAATGAACAGATTTGCTTCGCAAATTGTACATGAATAAAGCAGCGCTGCTCAAGAAAAATATCTCTCTCCAGTCAAATTTCTCTTTGCTTATTTAAATCAAGAACAAAACAGTGTTAATTCTTTTTTATTTATACAAATATTTTTACCCATTTGCTTTATAAATTATTTAGGAAAGCATTTATGTTTAAAAATAATTAAATGGAATTGTAAAATATAAAGAAAAACAAAATGTTAATTTTCTCTTAAATTATCTCTTTTTTCGGCCCTTGTTCTAGAACACGGTTTTGAGCAGGGCTGAATACAGACACACCAAGATACAAGTATTTTCTTTGTTAACGCTCACATCAATCTTATCTGATGGTTACGATGTAACAGTTAGAATGGAGATCGTTGTATGAGTACTACTTTATTCTTGCTCCAATGTAACATTATAGAATGTAGATCGCTGTATGAGTGATTTATTGAAATTCATTCTTACTTAGGTTCTATGTTTGAGAAGCGAAACTGTCGTCTAGAACGCAGTTATTTAATAACGTAATAGCTAAGTTGTTTGTAATAGTACTAATTTGAATAGAATTCAAGGTTGCATAATTTGGGTTTATATATAAATATATAAAAAAAACTCCAGAAATACATTTGCCAAATTCCATCGATATCGATTCAGATTTGGATATAGCTTCGACCCAAATTGTTAAATTGTTATATCAACCCAAATTGGATAGATTTTTGCTCATTCAACTCAATTTACTCTGGAAGCAAAGGCAACATTTATTGAATATAGAACAATCTTCGAAAAAAACATTTCATTCTTTTTTTTTTTTTTTTTTGAATTGTATGTGTTTTTTTAAAAACCCGCCTACAGCACTTAAAAAATTCCCCTTTAAATCTACAAATTAGGAGTAATCACTATATGGAGCCGGATTTGTATGAAAATTGTGGCCGGAATCTCGGAAATGCCGAAAGTAAAATGGATTAAATGTTTTGACATGGCATTTAGAAATTCAGTAGTACATGGCGTGTTACGGCCGTGCTATGGCTCCGAAGACTACAACTAAGATGTACTACATTCTCTGATATGGTATTTGGAAAAGGTAAGTTAAAATTTCGTTTCTTGGGGTACTTAAAGATGTAAAGTGATGTCTTATGGTGCTTGTCTGTAGAGTAAGTTCTTATATTTGGAATGTGGGTTGTTGCTTATGCCCTCTGTATATAATTTCTGGAAGTGATTTTCGGAATTAAAAATTTTTCCGGTCGTATGAAAATTTTGAAATTTTGGCTCATGGCTCATTTCACTTTCTGAATATCAAATGATTGGTCTATAAAAGTGACTTCATAATCAGCAAAATGGTCCGTTTTTGGTTCAGTTCACCCCTTTAGAATTTGGCTATCATCTTCCCCAACGATAGGCATCTTTTATGACCTAACGGACGGACACACCTAGCTTTATCGACTCAGCTCAGATCGAAGGTCTAGGACTATAATTTTGTATCACTCTTTTTGACCCAAGCCAACTTATAATACCCCAACACATAAAGTGGTTCAAGTCAAAGCCTATATCAATTCATAACAAATTCTCTAATTAACAATGTAATCTTTGTGAACTATCACCGTCTGGAGTTCCAGACAAATAAATCTCAGCGACAAATAAAAAAGCGGATGAAATAAGAAAACGTAAAAATTTTTTGTAACTCGAGTAGAACCATATAAAAAAAGTTCATTACAAATTGGCTAGCTTTCCAAATACAATTTATTGAACACCCCAGCATATCAATTATGCTGTACACCATGTAATTAATTGAAAATATTTTTTACAACGAAACTCCACATCAATTTTGGTATTTAAACAGCGTGAATTTGCTGAAATGTCATCATTCATACATTTTCACAACTTACAACAATGAAAGCTGTCATTGGTCTCTTTGCTCTATTAGCCACATTGATGGCCCTTGTCGAATTAACACAGGTAAGGGAGATCACAATGGATTTGAAATCATAGTGGAATATTTTCAACATTAATAATTCAAAATTATTTTCAGGCCATGGACAAAAAAGAACTCGAGGAAAAGGTTAAAAAACTTGGAGCCGAATGCGCCAAGGAAGTGGGAATTAGTGACGATGAAATGAAACTTTTCATAGCCAATCAATCGAAGGCAATCGATGAAAGGAAATTTACGGATAAAATGAAATGTTACATGCTGTGCTGGTACAAGAAAATCGGAATTTTCGATGCTGATGGTAAACCAAAAATTGCCGAAATTATCAAGTTTTTCGAAGAGCGTTATCACAGCAAAAAGGATAAGGTGAAGCCGGCTTTGAATAAATGCGCCTCGATAAAGGAGGATAATATGTGTGAGCATGTCTTCAAATTTGAGAGGTGTGTTGCCAAAGCTATTGAGGGATAAGCAGGAAGGCGCTGTGTTGGATGTATGGTGGATGAGAGGATAAGTGGAAGGATAAAGGACCTCAGTAATGTTCATTTAAGTAAGGGCATATTTTTGTGTAAAACATAAAAAAGCGCTTTGTATCATTTTTTTCTGAACTATATGAAGTCAAAATCGAAAATAAATAAATTTTTTATAAGAATTTAATTTGTTTTACTAGAAATGATATTAATTCATTTTTATTATTATTATTTTTTTTTTTGAGTGGACCAAATTTTTCTGTCTAATATCTGCATATATAAAACAAGTAAAAAAGCTATAAGTTCGGTCGGGCCGAACTTTGAGTACCCTCCACCATTTGGTGCAAATTTGTAAATTTTCAAAAAAAGAAACAGTAAAGAAGGCCTTAAAGTCGGGCGGAGCCGACTTTATGATACCCTACACCACTTTGCTAATTTAGTAGAACTCCGCAAAACAATTAAAAGTTTTTATGAGATAATTCACTCATACACGCTATGATTATAATTATAATTTAAAGTTCAAAGGACTAAATATGCCGAAGCATTTGTATCTTTTAAATTCGGACTTGTATTGCCCATTTGGTGCACAATTAATTTGAAATCGGATAAAGATATATATATATGGGAGCTATATCCAAATCGGAACCGATCTCGATAAAATTTGGCAAAGATATTTCTGAGCTGTATTTGATATATTTCCCTGAATAACGTTGTTACGAAGTGCATATAATGGCTGTGGGTAACAAATATAACAAATCGGATGAACAGTATATATGGGAGCTATAGCTATATCTGAACCGATCTTCACCAAATTTGACATACTAGCTTCTACTTTCAATTCGGTCGTAAGTGCCAAATTCCATCCCATTTGGACGCATATCAGACGTTTCGTGCACAATAAAATGTAAATCGGACGAAGTTATATATGGGAGCTATATCCAAATCTGAACCGATCTCGATAAAATTTAGCAAATGTATTTCTGAGCTGTATCTAATATATTTCCTCAAAATTTTGTTGTTACAGAGTGCATATTACGGCTGCGGGGGGACAAAAATAACAAATCGGATGAACAATATATATGGGTGCTATACCTATATCTGAACCGATTTCGATCAAATTTGGCATACTTATTTTCAGGCCTAATTTGGTTGTATGTGCAAAATTCCATACTATTCGGGCTGATATTACACGTTTGGTGGCTAATTAAAGGCAAATCGGACGGAGATATATATGGGAGCTATATCTAAATTTTGACCGATTATCTCCAATTTCAATAGGGTTCGTCCTTGGGCCACACAAATGATTTGTACAAAATTTCAACTGGATAGGGCAATAAATGCGAACTGTACTTTGTTTACAAAAATACATGGACAGACGGACAGACGGACAGACGGACGGACGGACATGCATAAATCGACTCAGAATGTGAATCTTAAAAATATCGAATGTAGCCGTATATTAGGTTCTATACGACGACGTGGACCAGCATAGGCAACTTTTGTGACAAGCTATTACAATATTCAAATGCGAAAGTTGAAAAAAATCTGTTTATAATGTAGCTTAAATCATCAAAATACCGAATATAGGGAGGTACAGACAATTTTCTGGTGTAGGCTGTAGTATCCATTACGAACTTCAAATAGAAAATGTGAAATAATTCCGGTAAAAAATGTCGCTAAAATTATTAAAATACCGAATATCGGGGGTTCCGTTATATAGGGGCTATACGAAGACTTGGACCTGAACAAACATTTTCTGTCAATTTCCGGTCATAGGCTCTAGCATTTATTACGAAATTCAAATACCAAATTTGAAATAGTTCCGGTAAATAATGTCGGCAACAACCTTCAAAGTACCGAATATCGGGGGTACCCTTATATGTGGGCTATTAAAAGACGTGGACCTGCATAGAAAATTTTCTGTCATATTCCGTAGTATTAGTTATGAATTTCAAATACCAAATATGAAATAGTTCCGGTAAATAATGTCGCTAAAATCATCAAAATATAGAATATCGGGGGCTACCGTTATATGGGAGCTATTAGAAGACGTGGATCTGCAAAAACAATTTTCTGTCATAGGCTCTAGCATTTATTACGAAATTCAAATACCAAATTTGAAATAGTTCCGGTAAATAATCTCGCTAAAATCATCAAAATAAATCAAAATGTATATTATATCTGCAGGATTTTTGCTATTGAAAATAGGCCATGCAGGTCCACGTTTTCGTATAGCCCCCATATAACGGTACCTCTCTATATTCGGTATTTTGATGATTTTAGCGACGTTATTTACCGGAATTGTTTCAAATTTGGTATTTGACGTTCGTAATGGATACTACAGCCTATGGTAGAAAAGTGTCTGTGCAGGCCCACATAACAGTACCTCCCAATACTCGGTATTTTGAGGATTTTAGCGCCATTATTCACCGGAATTGTTTTCAATTACGTATTTAGAGTTCGTAATGGGAACTACAGTCTGTTACAGAAAATTGTCTGTGCAGGTCCACGTCTTCGTATAGGCCCCATACATCAGTACCTCCCTATATTCGGTATTTTGACGAGTTTAGGTACAATACCTACCGAAATTGTTTGAGATGTCGTATTTGAAGTTCGTAATGGATACTACAGCTTGTGACAGAAAATTGTTTATGCTGGTCCAGGTCTTCGCACAGCTCCGATATAACGGTACCAACAGATATTTGGTATTTTGATGATTTTTGCTACATTTTGCACCGTTTATTTCAAGTTTCGAATTTGAATATGGTAATGGCTTATGACAAACAATGCCTATGTAGGTCCACGTCGTATAGACCCCAATATAACGGCTATATTTGATATTTTTAAATTTTTAACAGTATTTTTAAGGATTTTATTTTTTGAAAATTTTCCAATTCGTTCCAAATGGTGGAGGGTATTCAAAGTTCGGCACGGCCGAACTTACTCCTTTTTAATTTGTTTTTAAATGTGATAGTATTTGGTTAGTTGCCTTTATATATGAGACCCTAAGCATATACAAAGGGTGCCAAATGTTTTGCTCCATACTTCTTAAAATTTCAGATAGAAATTTTGAAATTTAATAGAGACCTCTTGGTTCAAATCTGCGTCATATTGGTCCATATTTTTATATCCCCCGAATATTGGGGTTATTTCCGGTTTCATGTATTTTTGACATATTAGCCATATTTCTCAACTATTTCAGGAACTTTTCGAATTTTGAGTCATTAGAAAGTAGATACTCTCCTTACAAAAAACTCTCAAGATGGGCAAACTTTTTGGTGTAGCCCTCGAAAAGAGATACCGCCCGAGTTCAGATATTTCGTAGATCTTGGTCACGTTTTTAATTGATTTTGTTTTTATCTGAGATATCAGTTTCCCACTTCCCATTTCTTAAAAAAAAAAAACTTTTTAAAAACTGTAGGTCAATATTTTGGAGTAGCTTTCATATGAAGGTACCCCCTGATTTTTAGCTATTTAGAGGATAATGGCTAAATTTTCCAAACGATTTAACTAAAATTTGATTTGCATTTTCGTTTAGAATAGGTGTTTTCTTTGGGAAATTCCTTTTTACTTTATTCCATATTTTACAAATAAATCGGAAAATTTTCGTATTTTCCGATCAGAGTATGAACAAACTCTTTCTACAAACGCTGAGTCCACTATTTGTTGTAGTCCTCATTAGATTTCAGCTATTTCGAGAGTTTTAGCCACATTGATTTGACCCTTGTTTTGTATTTTGGTTTATCAGGGAGTAGAACATCTTCCAACAAAGGTCACAATTTTGAAGTAGCCCTCATATGGGATTACCTCCTGATTTTAGCTATTTAGAGGAAATTGACAACATTTTTCAAAAAATTTGGCTGAAAATTGAGTTTTTGTTTCACTGAGAGTAAACTGCCTATCTGCCAAAGTATTTATTTAGGTATAGTCTCCATATAACAATACCGCCCAAGTTCACTTTCCCAAGCGATATTAATTGAAGTGGGATTTTTAAAATGCATGTGAGGGTATTAAGTCATCATCAGGCTATTTATACCCTACACCACATAGTGGTAAGGGTATTATGTCTTTGTGCATTTGTTTGTAACATGGAGAAGGAAACGAGATAGACCCATAGTTACTTTTGAGAACCTTCATAGAATCACTTTCTGAGTCGATTTATGCATGTCAGTCCGTCTGTCCGTCCGTCCGTGCGTCCGTCTGTCCATGTATTCTTGTGAACAAAATGCAGGTCGCATTTATTATCCGATTGAGATGAAATTTTCCAAACAATATTTTTTTGGCCCAAGGACGAACCCTATTGAAATTGGTGAGAATCGGATCAAATTTAGGTATAGCTCCCATATATATCTTAATCAGATTTCGGGTTAAATGTGCACCAAATGTCTACTATCAGTCCAAATTACCTGAATTTTGGCACACCCAACCGAGTTCGGCCTAGAAGCAAGTATATTAAATTTGGAGAAAATCGGTTCAGATATAGCTATAGCCCTCATATATATCTTTCATCCGATTTGTTCTTTAAGTCCCTCACATTCATACTATGCACTCCACAACCGTGATATTTGGTACCAGGTATTAGATGGAGCACAGAAATAGCTGTTTTAAATTTTATCGGAATCGGTTCAGATTTGGATATAGCTCCCATATATATCTTCATCCGATTTCGGGTTAATTGACCACCAAATGGCCAATATCAACCCAAATGGCACGAATTTTGGCACATGTGACCGAGATTAGCCTTAAAGCAAATACAACAAATTGGTTCAGAAACAGCTATAGCTCCCATATATATGTTTTATCCCATTTGGTGTTTAAGCCTCTCACATTCGTAATATGCACTCCACAAGAATGATATTTGGTACCAGATATAAGATACAGTCCAGAAATAGCTGTTTGTAATTTTATCGAAATCGGTTCAGATTTGGATATAGCTCCCATATATGTCTTCATCCGATTTCGGGTTAATTGTGCACCAAATGGCCGATATAAGTCCAAATGAACTGAATTTGAGTACATCGGACCAAATTCAGCCTAGAAGCAAGTATATCAAATTTAGTGAAAATCGGTTCAGATATAGATATAGCAATCATATGTATGTTTCATCCGATTTAGTGTTTTAGTCCCTTACATTCGTAATATTCACTCCACAACCGTGATATTTGGTACCAGATATTAGATGGAGCACAGGAATAGCTGCTTTAAATTTTATCGAAATCGGTTCAGATTTGGATATAGCTCCCATATATATCTTCATCCGATTTCGGGTGACTGACCACCAAATGGCCGTAATAGCATCAATTTTGGCAAATCCGACCGAAACCAGCTTAGAAGCAAGTACACAAATTTAAGTAAAAATCGGTTCAGATATAGCTATAGCTCCCATATATATCTTTCATCCGATTTAAGTCCCTCACATTCGTAAAATGCACTCCACAGGAATGATATTTGGTACCAGATATCAGATAAAGCCAAAAATAGTTGATTTTAATTTTATTAAAATCTGTTCCGATTTGGATATACCTCCCATATATATCTTCATCCGATTTCATGTTAATTGTGCATCAAATGTCCAATATCAGCCCAAATCACCTGAATTTTGGTACATATGACCGAATTCAGTCTAGAAGCTAATACGTCAAATTTGGAGAAACCCGGTTCAGAGATAGCTATAGTTCGTAAAATGCACGATAGAATTAGATAGATTTTGATTTTGTACCAAATATCTCATAGAGCTCTGAAATGCCCTGTATAAACCTTTTTACGAGAGCTCTACTAAATATGCATAGTGGTGTAGGGTATCATATAGTCGACCCCGCCCGACTTATGAGCTTTCCTTACTGGTTTACCTTATGTTATGACCATCAAATAGCAGTACCTCATAAGAGAAACTTTCTCAAAAGTTCGGCCTTAAGCCCCAAATCGTTTTCGGGGTTTGATCTACCAACCGAATGCCATCACCTGCACTTAGAATTTTTCAACCCCAGATAGGCTGTTGCACAGTTATTAACTTTGTTTGGCCACTAAACGTAGTTACGTAAGCACTCATTCGTAATATTCTAGTTGTCATAAAACTATTTTTTATTTCGTACGTACTTTTTATTTTGAGATATAAATCCCCTGATATAATATTTTGTCAATGATTAAACTTTTAAAAAACATTTTTATTAAAATCACTTCAATTGAATGATTTGTCAAATTTTCCTATTTAAAGCGCTTGCATTCGCCGCTAAACCCTTATTAAGTCTCACAATTTGCAATAATGCAGATACAATTTTCCAAATATTGTTTATCGCTTATTCTGTTAAGCTATTTGCAACTGTCTCAGGTAATTTCAAATCAAACTCTTAATTCATTTATAAAAAAAATAATTAAACATTTAATATTTACATTTTTAGTCTACTATTTTGGAGGAAGCTGTCATAGAATATATACAATCGTTGGTCCAAATCTGTGGCAATGAAAGTGGTCTGAGCGAGCAAGACATCCATTTAATTGCCAGTGATCAAGTGGATGATTTGTATAGAGCACCAATTTCGGATAATTTTAAATGTTTCTTGCATTGTTTTTATCTAAAACTGAATTTATTTGATGAAAATGGTCAACCCATAGTAAGTGAATATTTCAAGGAGTACATTGGAGATCATTTCTCTGTCAGTGAAGATAAGGCCGCAGCAGCAATGGAGAAATGTGCCGCCATCCGGGATGAAAATAAATGTGAAAATGTTATTAAAGTGGAATTGTGTATTATGGATGTGGTTAATTATAAATATTGAAATTAAGTTGAAGAACCATTGATATTTTGAGAAAAATAAATGCTTATAAAAAACAAGTTAAAAAGTATCAATCGGTTTTGCCGAAAGATGAATACTCTCAGCCAAAGTTCGATTAGTCAAATATATTTTGACTTCTGTGATGATAATTCCAATTGTTTCCAATTGTGGAGTAGGTTCCGAAGGAATGCGCCAGTGTGATTCATTTCGTATCAGACCTAAATCAATGTAATATAACTATTGCGACGTGTCAGGTATGCGCTGTATTGGTTACTTCGTACACTTTATATGAGATAATTTTTAGAAAATGTTAAAATGTGCATGAGGTGCCAGATATAGTCGACCGAAATATTCCATTTCCAGTCTTCATCTAATTCAGATATAAATATTGGTATGGGCAAAATTACAAGGAAATCGAACATTTATATCCAATTTTATGCGAAATCAATAATTCCATTTTCATCTCAGGTTTCTGGTTGAGAGAAATATTTAGATATATATATGTAAAGAATGTTTCGATAACAGATAAAACTATTGGTGAGGCATCAGAATGGGTTGGCAGCTATATGCAGGGTGAGATGAAAAAAATGCAACCAACTTCAGACTGTTGACATTTCTAAGCCACTCGTCTGACAGCTGTTAAAATTATTCCAGTGACAGCTCATTATATTGTTTACAAGCGAACAAAAGCATTTCGGCATTTTCCAGGAAAAAAGTCATTCGTGATGAAATTCAAGCGTGAAAGTGTGATTTCTTTATATTTGGCTGGAAAACCACAAGTGGCTATCGTTATAGAACTCCAGCATTTAAATGTAAATAAATCTTTTGTGTTCGTAACCGTAGCTACACTACCAGTAGCCCGACGTCAAGGGAGTGGACGGAAGAAAAACAGCAATATCAGCAAAATTGGTTCGACAGTAAAGAAGCGACTTGATCGAAACCCGCGTCGCAGTGACCGAAAAATGGCGCATGAGCTTAACAGATCGCTAATACTCCATTCGGCAAATATTGAAAAATAAGCTCAGCGTAAAGCCATTCAAATTCCAAAAAGTGCAAGAACTTACACCACAACAGAAAGAAAATAGACTCAAAAGAGCTAAAGAGTTATTTCGCTTGGCCGAAAGTGGTGAACTGTCGAATTTGGGTTTCTCCGATGAGAAAACATACGTGGTCCAGCAGTTTGTAAACAAACAAAATGATCGGGTTTACTTGCCAAAGATGTCAGCTGAAAATGAGCACCTACGGTTGGCCACCAGAACTCAAGCGCCGGCCATGGTGATGGTGTGGGCCGCCATAACAGCCGATGGTCGCTCTCCGCTCGTATTAATCGACCGTGGCATCAGAACAAATACCGAATATTATGGCGAAAATATTCTGGAGGGTGTATTAAAGCCTTGGGCACGCAAACATTTTGGCCACAGACCATGGACATTCCAACAGGACTCAGCACCATCGCACTCAGCATGCGCCACCCAAGAATGGTTACAAAATGAGATTCCTGGCTTCATTTCTAGCGCTCAATGGCCACTAAAATCTCCGGATACCAATCCGTTGGACTATTGTGTTTGGAATATTTTGAAAAGCAAGGTTGATACTAAGAAAAACCAAAGTGTCGATCACCTCAAGCAAGCGCGGTTTATGAGCTTCATGGATATTCGGAATTCTGTGCCTTTGTGGTGGAGATACCAGCAGGAGTGGACCGATAAAAATAATGGGATATGTGAAGTTTGAGGAGAACAGGATGCTTATTTCGGATTTTATAATTGTATTGGTTATTGAAAACTTTGACCCTTTGTGGGGGAGGTACTAGATGAAATGTTCCGATCACTACTCTTCATAGCATATCTTGTGCTGATAGAAGTATTGAGATGTACATGTAATTTCGTTTTATGAGCTTTATGGATATTCGAAATTCTGACCCTTTGTGGGGTGAAACCCGAAGGAGTGGAACGATATATCCCGTCTTAACATTTATCTTGTGCTAGTAAAAATAATGGGATATGTGAAATTTGAAGAGAACGAAATGCTTATTTCGGATCTTATAATCGTTTTGATTATTCAAAACATTTTCCCTTTGTGGAGGAGGTACCAGATGGAATGGTTCGATCTTTACCATTTTTATAACAGATCTTGTGCTGATAGAAATATTGAGCTGTGCCAAGTCTGGAATGGAATCGGATGTTAACTTCACGTTTTATGAGCTTTATGTATATTGAAAATGTCACTTTTGTGGGGAAGGTACTAGAAGGAGTGGACCGATATATTTCATCCTCACACCAGACCTTGGGTTAATAAAAATATAGTTATAAACGTAATTTCAACACAATCATACTCGTAAATCACACGTTATAAGAGCTATAATTATTCAAAATTTTGACCCTTTGTGCAGGAGTTGCCACAAAGAATGGTTTGATATTTACCATCATTATATCTGTTCTTGTGTTGGTAGAAATATTGAGATTTGCCATGTCTGAATGGAATCCAATGATAACTTCGCGTTTTATGAGCTTCATAGCTATTCAAAATTTCTGTGGGGGAGTGAGTCCCATCTTCAAAGCAAATCTTGTGTTAGTAGAAATAATGGGATGTATGAAATGTAAAGATGAGCAGATGCTTATTTCGGATTTTATCGGATTTTATGTGGGGGAGGTACAAGAAGGTATGGTTCGATCTCTATCATCTTTATAACAGATATTGTGTTGATAGAAACATTTAGATGTGCCAAATATAAATGGAATCGGATGGTAACATCGCCTTTTATGAGCTTCATGGATATTCGAAATTCTGACCCTTTGTGGGGGAGGTACAAGAAAAAAGCGGATGTATATCACATTCCTCCTGTGTTGTTGGAATTATTAGAATGTGTCACGAATTGGATTATGATTATTATGCGCATCATTTTTTTTTTTTTAATTTTGACCTCTTGTGGTGGAGATACCCGAAGGAATTGTCCGTTCTAAACGTTATTGATACCAATTCTTGTGTTGGTAAAAGAATTCGGATGTATGAAATTTAAAAATCATGGGCCACTTATTTCACATTTTATAATAGAGACGATTATTCCAAATGTTTACCCTTTGAGGGGAAGGTATCTTAAAGAGTGAATCTGTATATCCCGTCTCCACACTATATATTTTGTTGATAAAAATTGCCCATCTCCGAACTCGGTCTATGTTTAATGATAATATTACGATGTAAAAAGTTTGGACCAAATCTGATACTCCCTTCGAGAGTGCACCAGCCAGCCAGACAGATGGTCGGACGGACGTAGCTAGATCGACTAAAACCGTTTTTTCGATGAAGCACGTTTTGGCCATATCAAATGATATATACCCTCTCAAGCCATATGACTGGGGGTATAACAAGCCATATGGCTGAGAGTATACAAATATACAAGGGCTGGGTTCACATCTTTCGAGATAACATTCGAATCGCAATATAAAACCAGTAAAGAAAGTCTTAAAGTCGGGCGGGGCCGACTTTATGATACCCTACACCACTTTGCTAATTTAGCAGAGCTCCGCATAACAATTAAAAGTTTTTATGGGAGAATTCAATCATACACGCTATGATTACATTTATAATTTAAAGTTCAAAGGCCCAAATATGCCGAAGCATTTTTATCTTTTAAATTCGGACTTGTATTGCCCATTTGGTGCACAATTAATTTGAAATCGGATAAAGATATATATATATGGGAGCTATATCCAAATCGGAACCGATCTCGATAAAATTTGGCAAAGATATTTCTGAGCTGTATTTGATATATTTCCCTGAATATCGTTGTTACGAAGTGCATATTACGGCTGTGGGTAACAAATATAACAAATCGGATGAACAGTATATATGGAAGCTATAGCTATATTTGAACCGATCTTCACCAAATTTGACATACTAGCTTCTAGACTCAATTCGGTCATAAGTGCCAAATTTCATCCCATTTGGGCAAATATTAGACGTTTGGTGCACAATAAAATGTAAATCGGACGAAGTTATATATGGGAGCTACATCCAAATCTGAACCGATCTCGATAAAATGAAGCAAATGTATTTCTGAGCTGTATTTGATATATTTCCCTAAATATTGTTGTTACAGAGTGCATATTACGGCTGCGGAGGACTAAAATAACAAATCGGATTAACAATATATATGGGAGCTATAGCTATATCTGAACCGATTTCGATCAAATTTGGCATACTTATTTTCAGGCCTAATTTGGATGTATGTGCGAAATTCCATACTATTCGGGGTGGTATTACACGTTTGGTGCACAATAAAAGGCAAATCGGACGAAGATATATATGGGAGCTATATCTAAAGTTTTACCGATTATCTCCAATTTCAATAGGGTTCGTCCTTGGGCCAAACAAATGATTTGTGCAAAATTTCATCTGGATAGTGCAATAAATGCGTGCTGCACTTTGTTTACAAAAATACATGGACAGAATCTTCTCCTTCCTTTTTAAATCCTGGGAAAATTCTATATTTTCGTCTTTGGACATTTTGGTATGGTCGAACTTCAAACCATATTACAGTTCACAGCGTTTCAACTTAGTTGCTCAACTAAGTGAAAAGTTTTTAACCCTAAAACACCTGCATATCCGCATTCTTACTTTATATTTCCCTCTTCATACTTTTTTTCAAACCGCTCTAAGCAGGAAAACTTTTACTTTTTGCAATTATTCACAGAATAACATTTAATCAAACTCTATTATTAAAATTTATGCCAAAAGTCAAAAAGCATTTTTGTGTAGGCGTGTCTCTTCCGACTTGTATTAGAGCAAACCAAAAAAAGTTGTTTACACAACAAATCTGTCATAATTCCCCAAAGTAAAAATTGTTTTTAATTTGTTTGTTTAAAAATGGGATGACAGATTAAAAGAGAATAACAGATGAAGAACCCATTTTACAAATCAAAACCTCTTTTATTGTCAGAGAGTGGCAGAGAACCCTAAAAGTATTTAAACAAAAATTTTCGCATATTTCTGTTGGAGACACTTCATTTGAATAGCATAACTTCACACAAATCAAATCTATAAACACAAGGATATGCAATTGTAGACAAAACAAATTAATAAATCCTCAAGGATTTGCAAATTCCCACACACACACACTATAACTCTTACAAAAGCATACCTCAAACCCACCTCAAACCAAACTTATAATGTTTTTAGAGAGGCTGTAGTCGGCAAACATAGACACAGTCCCCATTGAATTGAACTGAAATGCATGAAAACTTTTTCATTTCCCCCCCGAAAAAAAAAGTAATTTCGAACATGAATAATGGCCAGGTTTGCATGGATGTTCCTGTTCCAGTTCACTGGAGAATACAAAAATCTGTACATACAATTTTTTTGTTCGGCCTAACATCGATTGTGTGTCAAAAGTTTTCCTGAAATTTTGCCAAACGAAAGGATGACTTGAGAAAAACCCAAAATCCAATTAACAAATCATTAAACTTTCATTAAACGCAAAGTCGGCTTAACAAACCATTTTACACAAATGGCACATCCCTTATTCTCAGTCATTTGAATGTGTGTGTATATATATACATATGTATGTCGTCGATGTAATAGCCATCCACAACTCGCATGGACCTTGTGCAGTTAACAAACGTATTTGGGATTTGTATATGCGTGCGTTAAAAAAATTGTACTCTTAATCATAGGATACCTTCCGAATGTTCGCCGTTTTTCGGTTAACTTAAAAGTATAGGTCAGTTGGTTCATGGTTTGGCAAGGTTTGATGTAATTTACATTTGCGTGCGAAAACTGTGGTTCGTCAGTTCTATAACATATCTTGGGATTGAGAGTAAATGGGATTTTTAAATATTTGAAAGTGGAACATAGGCAGTTATGCGGCATGCTTGTGTTAAAAATTTGTTATGAGGTGTAACAAATGGAAAAGCAGTAAATACGGTCGAGCCAAAGTTTGAAGTAGTAATCTGCAATTTTTATACCCTCCACCATGGGTAGGAGGGTATATTAACTTTGTCATTCCGTTTGTAACACCTCTAAATATTCGTCGTAGACCCCATAAAGTATATATATTCATAATCAGCATAAAATTCTAAGACGATTTAGCGATGTCCGTCTGTCTGTCTGTCTGTCCGTCTGTCTGTCTGTCTGTCTGTCCGTCTGTCTGTCTGTTGAAATCACGATAGAGCCCACATTATTTGACGTAGACCTTTGAAATTTGGCACAAGTGTGTGTATTGTCCCTAGGATGGTTGGTATTGAAAATGAGATATATCGGTCCACGTTCTGGTATAGTCCCCATATAACGGTACCTCCCGATATTCGGTATTTTGATGATTTATGCCACATTTTTTCACGGATTTATCTGAAAATTGGTATTTGTAGGTCATGACGGGTCCCTGAGCGTGGGGCAAAACATTGCATGTATAGGTCCACGTTTTGGTATAGCCCCCATATAAGGGTACCTACCGATATTCGGTATTTTGATAATTTGTGCCACATTTTTTCACGGATTTGTCTGAAAATTGGTATTTGTAGGTCATGACGGGTCCCTGAGCGTGTGGCAAAACATTGCATGTATAGGTCCACGTTTTGGTATAGCCCCCATATAACGGTACCTACCGATATTCGGTATTTTGATGATTTATGCCACATTTTTTCACGGATTTGTCTGAAAATTGGTATTTGTAGGTCACAACGGATCCCTGAGCGTGTAGCAAAACATTGCATGTATAGGTCCACGTTCTGGTATAGTCCCCATATAACGGTACCTCCCGATATTCGGTATTTTGATGATTTATGCCACATTTTTTCACTGATTTGTGTAAAAGTTGGTATTTGTGGGTCATAATGGGTCCTAGCTCGTGTGGCGAAACATTGTAATTATAGGTGCACGTGTTGGTGTAGCCCCTATATAACGGTACCTCCCGATATTCGCATTTTAATGTTTTTTGCCACATTTTTTCTAATGTTCTTTTACCCTAGGGTGGAGGGTATTAAAAGTTTGGCCCGGCCGAACTTAATGTTTTTTTACTTGTTTTATAAATAAAATGAAAAATTTCAAAAAAAAAAAAAACAGTGGAGAAAGTCTTAAAGTCGGTCGGGGCCGACTTTATGATACCCTACACCACTTTGCTAATTTAGTTGAGCTCCACATAACAATTAAAGGTTTTTATGGAAGAATTCAATCATACAAGCTATGATATATAATTTAAAGTTCAAAGGACAAAATATGCCGAAGCATTTGTATCATTTAAATTTGGACTTGTGTTGCCCATTTGGTGCACAAATAATTTAAAATCGGATAAAAGCATTTGTATCTTTTAAATTCGGACTTGTATTGCCCATTTGGTGCAAAATTAATTTGAAATCAGATAAAGATATATATGGGAGCTATATCCAAATCTGAACCGATCTGTATAAAATTTAGGTATTTCTGAGCTATTAAAAGTTTGGCCCGGCCGAACTTAATGTTTTTTTACTTGTTTTATAAATAAAATGAAAAATTTCAAAAAAAAAAAAAAAAAACAGTGGAGAAAGTCTTAAAGTCGGTCGGGGCCGACTTTATGATACCCTACACCACTTTGCTAATTTAGTTGAGCTCCACATAACAATTAAAGGTTTTTATGGAAGAATTCAATCATACAAGCTATGATATATAATTTAAAGTTCAAAGGACAAAATATGCCGAAGCATTTGTATCATTTAAATTTGGACTTGTGTTGCCCATTTGGTGCACAAATAATTTAAAATCGGATAAAAGCATTTGTATCTTTTAAATTCGGACTTGTATTGCCCATTTGGTGCAAAATTAATTTGAAATCAGATAAAGATATATATGGGAGCTATATCCAAATCTGAACCGATCTGTATAAAATTTAGGTATTTCTGAGCTGAATATCGTTGTTACGGAGTACATATTACGGCTTTGGGTAACAAATACAAAAAAATCGGATGAACAATATATATTGGAGCTATAGCTATATCTGAAATTTGGCATACTACCTTCTAGACTCAATTCGGTCATATGTGCCAAATTCCATCCCATTTGGGCAAATATTAGACGTTTGGTGCACAATAAAATGTAAATCGGACGAAGGTATATATGGGAACTATATCCAAATCTGAAGCGATCACGATAAAATTTAGCATAGGTATTTCTGAGCTGCATTTGATATATTTCACCAAATATTGTTGTTACAAAGTGCATGATACGGCTGCGGAGGACTAAAATAACAAATCGGATGAACAATATATATTGGAGCTATAGCTATATCTGAACCGATTTCGATCAAATTTGGCATACTTATTTTCAGGCCTAATTTGGGTGTATATGCAAAATTCCATACAATTCGGACTGATATTACACGTTTGGTGCACAATAAAAGGTAAATCGGGCGAAGATATATTTGGGTGCTATATCTAAATTTTGACCGATTATCTCCAATTTCAATAGGGTTCGTCCTTGGGCCAAACAAATGTTGTTTGGAAAATTTCATCTCAATCGGATAATAAATTGCGACCTGCATTTTGTTTACAAAAATACATGGACAGACGGACGGACAGAAGGACTAACATGCATAAATCAATTCAGAAAGTGATTCTATGCAGATTGTCAGAAGGAACTATGGGTCTATCTCGTTTCCTTTTGCCTGTTACAAACAAATGCACAAAACATAATACCCTGTCCACGTTGTGGTGTAGGGTATAAATACCAAAACGTGGGCCTGCACAGACAATTTTCTGTCATTGGCTGTAGTATCCATTACGGACTTCAAATAACTAATTTGAAACAATTCCGTTGGATAATGTCGCTTAAAGTACCAAAATACCGAATACCGGGAGATACCGTTATATGGGGCTATACCAAGACGTGGACCTACATGGTCCTGCAGATATAATATATATTTAAGTAAAATTTTATCAACCTACTTCATTTCGTTCGGAAACTAGAGTGATTTCCACAGACGGTAACACGGATAGATGGATAGGCGGACAGGCATCGCTAAACCAACATAGAATTTTATGCTGATCAAGAATATATATACTATGTGTGGTTTAAAATGTATATTTTGAGGTGTTACAGACGGAATGACAATCTTAATACTATCGTGGATGGTGGAGGGTATAAAAAAAGAAATGTAAATTACCATCAACCATATACGAAGACGTGGACCGGTATATGCAATTTTCTGTCATAGGCTGCAGTACTCATTAGGAACTTAAAATACGAAATTTGATACAATTCCCCGGTGAATGATGTCGCTAAAATCATCAAAATGCCGAATATAGGGATACGGTGGTTTTACGAAGACGTGGACTTGTTTGAGAAATTTTCTGTCATTGGATGTGCGGCTCGCTGTTCCGCAGGGTTTTGGCACGCTAACCCGCAGGAGATTCGGATCGCTGGTTCACACTACCTTCGGGCCGTTGCACTGTATCATAGCTCAAATATTGGTACTGAATTAGGGGTAGTCATAAACCGCAGTGCTAGCTAGAATAGTTTCCTTGGCATTGTAGATAGTACAAATAGCTAAAACCAATCATACCCGTGAGCTGCCGAAGCCGGACGAGATCCGACTCATCTGCGAATACCTAGACATCGGCAACCGGACCTAACATTAGCAAGCCGCCGAACCCGAACGAGCTCCGATCCATCTGCAAAGGCCTAAAACTCGGACCTCGAGCATATTTACTCTGAACTGCCGAACCCGGACAAATTGGGTTCCATTTGCCAAAGCCTAGACATCGGCTGCCGAACATACCTTCAGTGAACTGCTGAACCCGAACGTGTGCCTATCAATCTGAGAAAGCCTAGACATCGACTTCCGAGCTACCAGAACGAGTCCCGATCCGTTTTAGAAGACCCGGACCGCTGCTCCCGATTATCTCTGCAGTGAACTGCTAACAGTTATGCCACGACTCCCCAACCCGCCTACGTAGACCAGAAAATCAACATCCCGAACGCCAACGGCACTATATTGTAATTCGTGATTATATTCAACTCGTCGACTCCCGGCGACCATAAGTTAACAATTACCTTCAAATCGTCAACATCCCGATCGCTGATGTCACGTCGAACGTGAATATCATAATTCCAGATCTTCCTCACTTTGATGTTGGATGGTCACCCACCCGATCACCTTCGAATCGTCGGCTGATCACACTTCAAATCTATCACCCGTAAACAAACCGACATGGCTATATCATAGTTTCCGATTGTCCAAGAATCCTTCTCCCTTTGAATGTCGACCATAAAATGTGCTGCTTTGGTCCTTGAAAACCATTCTCTATTAAGCCAAGCTTGGAACTTCTTCGGACATTTCCTTAAAAATCCATATTTGGGGTTTCGTGATCCATGAAAATATTCGGTTAGTCCTTAATAAAAAAATATTTTTCAAGGAGCACCCACGATTGCGGTAAAAGTATTTTATTGGTCCTTGGGAAAATATTAGGGTACTTAAATAAAATATTCTTTCGATCCATGAACATATTTTCTTTAAAAATTATGTGTGAACCTGAATTGATGCTTAACAAGTAAGCAAAGGCTATAGTCGTGCGGGACCGACCATGTGATACCCTACAACACTACAATATGTTAGAAGCCCCCTTATGTCCAAATCCATTTTGGAAGATTTCGCTTTTGAAATTATGTGACGAAGCACTGCCCAGATATTACCCTTAGCATTTTGACCAGGGACATTTGCCCAATATTTACGCACTCCGTCGTATTTTGCGATAATCTCCAAAAGCAAGAGGCTCCTCTGCATCTCCAAATTTAGACTCTTCTATACGATCTTCTTGTCTACGATATTTGGCTATATTCGTCAAAGAAATCAGCAAAAAAAAGGCAGAAGTTCGCATTTTGTGTATTTCGGCTATCGCCTGTAAGTAATGTTGGTATTTTTCAGACAAAAGTAGTGGTCCATTCTACACGCTGTCCTAAACTCTCTTTATGACCTTTATAACGGCTGCAAAATCAGGAAAATTTTTAGTTGTTGGTCCATTTCAACCCCTAAATATATTGCGGACATCTTTGAAAACAATAGGCCTAGCCCTTATGAGCCTAACCCTACCTTTTTCGTGAGGATCGGACGATAATTGCAATCTGTATATAAAATCCCAAACCTGTGTTGTAAGGTGGAAAAATATTACAAAATGTACACCTTAACATTATAAGTCAAATTGAAAAAATCGCATGCGATAAAAAATATGAAAAAATAAAAAAATGTCACAAAATACTAAAAAATCTATATTAAGACCCTATTTGACTTATTTTTATGCGATTTTTTTAGATTTTATACTTTTATGTCAAGAGGGCATTCTGAATTGACAAATATTGTCAAAATCGCTCCAGCCATTCTAGAGATATAAGCATTCTAGCTAACATCCCCTTCCTTTGCATATATACATTGTATATATTTCGCTATATATATCCGATATTTTTACTATCGGCATCTACGTAACGGTCAGAATTGACCTGTTCGTCTATTTCTGATTTCGCCGGGACTAAAAATATTCGCGGTATAATGGAAATTTGACTTTTATTTATCACAAATATTATAGTCTTTTTCACCCACTAAATATTACCCGATGACCATCAACATCGAAAGGCTTCTGCCCAGCCCGAAGATTTAGCCCCATGCTAATTTCCGTGTCGATTGGTCCATAATTGCGACCTGTAGAGCAACTGCAAAATCATGAAATTTTTCAGTTTTTGGTCCATTTCGACCCCTAAATATTGTGCGATCATCTCCAAAAGAAATAGGGTTCTATTCTGACCTTATCCCCACCTCCATTCTAAATTTCGTGAAGATCGGGCCATAATTGCGACCTGTAGAGTGATTACAAATTAACATGGACAGACGGACAGACGGACAGACGGACGGACGGACATACATAGCTAGATCGACTCAGCTCGCCGAGACAGGAAGATCCATATATACTTTCCTATGTGGGAAATCAATATTTCGAGGTGTTACATAATTTTTGGCCCAATCAAACTTATAATACCCCCAACACAAAGTGTTGTAGGGTATAAAAACCACCCAAATATATTTTTGGTCCTATTTTTTTTTTTTTTTTAAATTCAACGTTTCCTTTGGTGTCTGAAAAATGTTATTTTGGTCCTGAGGAAAATATACGACTGGTCCCAAAAAAATATTTATTTGGATTTTTGATGAACCAAAATTGATGGAAATTCTTACACGTTTTGGCATGGACTCCATAAAACGATTCCGCTCAATTGCTGGAATGTCTGAAATTCTTATAGATTTCAACAACTCAGCATGAAATCGATTCAAAAAAAGGTATTTTTACGATCTTGTCCATTTTTCAGAACAGAATAATTTATAATTGACCCCGTTTTGTAATTGTTTTTATGTGACATTCATAGCTTTCACTAGGTATATAAAATATCTAAAAACTATGTTAACTTCGACGGACCTACATTTTTATATTCTACCATCCCAATAAATTGGAAGCTCTATTACATGGGTATATTTTCCGACACCTGTGTTAAAAATTTTTTCAAGAGAAGATAATCTTCCCATTATTAACATGAAACATCCCAATGCAACTGGCTTGGTAAATTCGAAACCTTTAAAATTCCAAAAATCAGGAATTATATGGGGGATAGAAAATGGGACCTATATAATAATATTTGCAAGATAATAATAGATAAGAGAACCCAAAATATTAAATTACTGCTGATTTTATGTGACCGATAAGTTCAAAATACCGAAAATTCAAGCTATATCCAATGAATTACCAAATGTTATGGCTTGAGGGGCTATATTTAAGTAAAGGGCCACAAATTAGTAGTTGCTTGAGAATATTCTCCACTTTGAGAATTTTTTTACCACCATTTATGGCATCATTAACATTTGGAACTTCCATACGAATTATGAGTATTAAATCTCAGCCACCGAATTTTACTAAAATTTTAAGAAAATTCTTTAAATTTTCTACGCGTATTCAAATCAAAGAAGGTTGCGTGTATTTGTACACACCCCCTCAAGCTCTCTTTCTCTCTCATTCTCTACGCGGCAGTGTAGCAACCCCGTTTTAGCATCGCCTTATTTATTTTACTATTTAATATCCTTTTGATATGAGTGCTAGAGAAAGGTTTTTCTGTGTTCTCATTGCTGTTGACTTAAGAAATCGTATTTGTTTTTAATTTACTTAACAAGCCAGTAACCAGTAACGTTATTTGCAAGTACACACACAAACGAGCGGATAGGCAGACCGACAAACAAAAATAAAAACAAATGTCCAGAAAATGCTTTAAATTACAACACAAGTCACAAAAATATGGTACTTCAAGTCGATATTTTGAGAAATGAGCGAAGTGAAAAAAGAGGTATAATGATGATAACATTGTTTATTTAGATGCGAAGTGGTTGTGACGTAAAATTCACTGGTTCCGCATTTTAAAAGCTTCCTCTTTTCCTGGAAGTTTATAAAAAAAAGTCAAATTGACAGCTACCTACACGGAACGCAATTTCTACAAATAAAGTACATTAAATTGTAAGCTGCAGGGTTTTGATATTTTACAGCATAAAATGCAACAAAGTCATACGCCATAATTCTTACATTTTTTTAAATTTTATTGAATGAAAGCAAAAAAATGTCGGAAATAGAATAAAATTTTAGAATAAGTTTAGATTTATTCGAATTGGTCACATTTGGCACGAATTATGGCCTTCAAACGGCCAATAAAACCTTGACACGATGCCCGAATGTTTCTCTGCGGTATTTTAGCCCATTCCCGGCGAAGCGCTTGCTTGAGGTGATCGACACTTTGGTATTTTTAGTGCCAGCCTTGCTTTCCAAGATGCTCCAGACACAATAGCCATTCTGCGATGGAAATGAAGCGAGAAAACTCATTTTGTAACCATTCATCGGTGACGCGTGCTTAGTGCGATGGTACTGAGTCCTGTTGGAAAGTCAAAGGTCTGCGGCCAAAATGTTTGCGTGCCCAAGGCTTTAATACACCCTCCAGAATATTTTCGCGATAATATTCAGAATTTATTTTGATGCCACGGTCGATTAATACGAGAGGAGAGCGACCATCAGCTATTGAGGCGGTCCACACCATCACCATGGCCGGCGCTTGAGTTCTGGTGGCCAACCGAAAGTGAGCATTTGCAGCTGACCTCTTTGGCAAGTAAACACGATTATTTCGTTTGTTTACAAACTGCTGGACAATGAATGTTTTCTCATCGGAGAAAACCAAATTCGGCAGTTCACCACTTTTGGCCAAGCAAAGCAACTCTTTAGCTCATTTGAGTCTATTTTCTTTTAGTTGCGGTGTAAGTTTTTGCACTCTTTTGAATTTCAATTACTGTACCCCGAGCTCATTTTTCAATATTTGCCGAATGAAATGTTGCGATATGTTCAGCTAACGAGCCATTTTTCAGCCACTATGACGCGGGTTTCGATCAAGTCGCTCTTGTAGTTTTCGAACCATTTCTGCTAATGTTGCTGTTTTCTTTCGTCCACTTCCTTGATGTCGGGCTACGCTACCAGTATCACGGTAACGAGCGATAGTACGAGACACAAAATATTTATTCACATTTATGCTGCTTGAGAGATCTAACGATAATCACTTGTGGTTTTCCAGCCTAATATAAAGAAATCACTATCACACTTGAACTCCATCACGAATAACTTTTTTTTCTGGAAAATTCTAAGCGAAATGCTTTTGTACGCTTGTAAACAATATAATGAGCTGTCACTGGAATAATTTTAGCAGCTGTTGGACAAGTGGCTTAGAAATGACAGTAGTCTGAAGTTGGTTGCAGTATTTTCATATCACCCTGTATATCGCAGCTATTAATAAATCTAGTCCGATTTGATAGAGGTATTTTTGAGCTCCATAAGTTATCTGGTACCAAATATCGTTCTTGCGGAGTGCATATTACGCGTGTGTGGTACTTTAAACAACAAATGAGAAGAAACATACATATGGGAGCTATAGCTATATGGAACCGATTTGCTCAAATCTGATGTACTTGCTTCTAGACTTAATTCGGTCTGATGTGCCAAAATTCAGGTCATTTGGACTGATGTTGGCCATTTGGTGCACAATTAACTTTCTGGTTAAAGATAAATTTTCACCGTCAAATATGTCAATAGGATTCGTCCTTTGGCCAAAAAAATATTGTTTGGAAAATTTTATCTCAATCGGATAAAAAATGCGACTTGCATTTTGTTCACATGGACAGACGGACGGGCGGACCGACTGACATGCATTAATCGACTCAAAGAGTGATTCTATAAGGATCCTATGGGTCTATCTTGTTTCCTTCTCATGTTACAAACAAATGCACGAAGACATAATACCCTTATCACTATGTGGTGTAGAGTATAAAATCTGTACCGCTCAAATTCTGGATCTAGGTACTTACATATACACATATTTTCAAAAATGGTTACTCCAAAATAGTGAACGGATTATAATTATCTACTTCTTTACTTGTTCATTACAATTTTGAAATCTTCTCTATTCTTTCTCTCAGTGCATTAACTTTTCTTTATCATCGCCATCGCGTTTGGGGGTGACAATTTAAACAAACATTTCATAAAAAACCAAAATCTTTCCGGAGAGTAGTTAAAATAAAGCTGAATGACAATTAAAGTGCCATGACACAACAGTGTAGTTAACAATTTTTGGGTGAGGGTGAGGCTATGAACATCATCACAAAAATGGAAAGATTAAAGAACTAGAAGTAAGTTTTATCAGGAATGATTATATGGGCTTATAAGGTTTAAGGTTTATTTTATTGAGCATTTTTTCATAGCTATATCTGAATCGATTTTCAACTTGATCTACTTGCTTTTAGACTAAATTCGTTCGGATGTGCCAACATTCAGGTCATTTGGATTGATATAGGCCATTTGGTGCACCATTAATCCGAAATCGATTACATTCAAATTTAAACCGATTTTCATCTAAATCAGATAATAAATGCGACCTGCATTTTGTTCATGGACAGACGGACGAACATACAGACTTACTGACATGTATCGTCAAAAGTAACTATGGGTCTATCTCGCTTCCCTCTCAGTGTTACAAAACAAATGCACAAAAACAAATACTCTCAACCCTAGATTATAAAAATAAAGCCTTCCTTTTTTCACAAAGTTAAGACTTTTTCCGCATTTGTCGCATATTTTCTAATAATTTTATTTGTTGCATAGACTGTCTGGTTTGTGAAAAACTCAAAATGGATTTAATAGTACTCGTTTTTGATATAAAAAAGATCCCAAAAAATCGTGTTTTTACGCAACTATATAAACTTTTTAGTGACTATATAGGCTTGACCACGTATACAGTCCACCACACACATATATGTTATTTATATATATTTATATTATATTTTTTTTTGTCTGAAAATCGAGTGTATGTTTGGCTGTGAGCCAAACCAAGCACCGCCAAAATAAAATGTTGCCAATATCCTCCCCATTCAATTTTTGCGTATTAAAATTCGTTCAACATTGCCCAATAACGTAACGGCCACTCTTTGTATATTTTCGACGAAGAATGACAAAAATTATGACAGCATGACAATCGTGTTCTGTTTAAACAGCTCTATTTTGCGTTGCAATGAAAGAGGTAACCCCAAAGAAGCCTCAAACCCTCAAGAGGCCTATTTAAGGCTTATCTACAGCAACCCTTTTTGGTTGGACTTGTGATAAGACATGTAGAGTAATACCCTCCCCCCTCCAAATACTTCTCTTGTTTTTGTTTTAACGATTAAAGAAAATTGGGTGACGTATAAATAAATATAACAAGTAAAAAAGTATGATACAAATTTGGCAATTTTCAAAAAGAAAAAATCCATTAAAAATTCTGTTAAAATCTTAAAAATACCGAATATAGCCGTATATTAGGGTATATACGACGACGTGGACCTGCATAGGCAACTTTTGTTAAAAGCTATTATAATATTAAAATGAAAAAAATCTGTTTATAATGTAGCTAAAATAAATAAAATACCGCATATAGGGAGATCCCATACGTGGACCAGCAAAGACAATTTTCTGACATTGGCTGTAGTATCCGTTACGAACTTAAAATACCAATTTTGAAAGAATTCCGGTAAAAAAAGTCGCTAAAAACATCAAAATACCGAATATCGGTGGGTACCGTTATATGGGGGCTATACGAAGACGTGGACCTGTGGTGTCCATTACGAACTTCAAATATATACGAAGACGTGGGCCTACATAGCCCATAGCCCATAGCCCAAAAGTCCGGCAGACATAATACACATTTGGGTAAATTTTTATCAACTTACTTCATTTCGTTAGGAAGCTATAGTGATTTCCACAGACGGACGGACGGATAGACGGACGGACATTTATAAATCGACATAGAATTTTATGCTGATCAAGAATATATATATACTTTGTGGGGTCTAAAATGTATATTTCGAGGTGTTACAAACGGAATGGCAAACTTAATATACCCTCCATACTATGGTGGAGGGTATAAAAATATACCTACCGAAAATCTGCCAATTACAGACCCGATAACTATGAAATCAAAACCGATCTAACTAATTCAGGGATTAAAAATGCGAAATCCAAATTATTAATTTTCAATTGCCACAGATTCCACACATTATTCAAGGCCTTACTTCTTTCAAGGAATTACAATTTTATATTACAAAATTAACTACAAATTGGCCAGTTTTAGATTGGTACAGTAATACAAGACAGAGTTTTTTGAGTTACGAAGTAAAATTAATAATGAAAATAATATCACATCTCTTTTTTCTTTGATACTGCTAAAATAATTATATAAAAATAAGAAAAAAAAAAAAACAAACAATAAATGATTAAAAATATTTTTTAATTTAAATATAAAATCCAATTTATATCATTTTCCCGGTAACCCATCTACACTACACACACTAATACCACGAAACAATGTTCTTTTATACATTTCCCTACACATGTTTAAAAAAACAGCGAAAATGTTAAAAATATTTACTCCCGAGTAATGAAATAGTAATTTTAATTGAGTTTCATTTTCAACGTTCCAGCATCCGTCGTCATCTCTGATGGCAACTAACAAAAGCTAGAGTTTAGGGAAATTAAAATAAAAACTAAAATGCTTTCCATACAAATTTAAAATGAAAATGCACACATTTCGAAACACTTACAGCGATGGGTCGCAAATGAAAAAAAAAATCTCCTGCTAAATGAGAATTAAATGTAAAAGAGAAGCAACGAGAAGCAAAGAAATTCCCCAACATAAAGTAGATGAAATAGAATTTTTAGTGTTATTAAAAATTAAATTTCACATTAAGGGATTTGGGGCGATATTGCAAAAGCGGGCAAGTGTTTAATTTTGAGAGGGTCGCATTTTTTGCCTAGAGATAAAAAAAGGGGAAAATGAGAAAAATTAAGGAAAATTTAGTATAATTGTGCAAAATTTGTCAGAGAGGGTGTGTGTGGAAAAGGGATTTTATGTCTGGGGATTTTTGTAGGAATTAATTGTTAAGCCGAGATGTTTTATTTTTATACCCTTCACCATACATAGTTTGAACGATGTATTATGTTCATCCGTTTGTAACTCATCGAAGTAATAATATAAGACCTAACAGAGTAAACATATTCTTGACCAGCGTAAAATTCTAAGACGATTTAGCCCTGCTCGTCCGTCCTTCCTTCTGTTATAATGACGTTAGAGTCAAAACGAATTAAGGTAGGAAGCTAAAATTTTGCACAGATCAGTCTTTTGAGTGCAGGCAGGTCAAGTTCGATGATGGGCTATATCGGTCCACGATTTTGTTTACCCCCCATATAACGATACCCCCGACATTCGGTATTTTGACGTTTTCAGCCACATTTTGCAATGGTATTGTGGGGAATTCTACACAAGGAGTTGCATCTGAGTTCCTTACCCTCTAAAAGAATATTGTCTATATAGGTTCACGATATCGTATATCCCCTATATAACGAAACCTGTCGATATTCGGTATTTTGCGTACTTTAACCCCTGGAAAATAATTGTCAATATAGGTACACGATATCGTATAGCTAACATATAACGGTACCCCGATATTCTGTGTCTTGACGATTTTAGGTACAATATTCACCGGAATTGTCGAAATTTCGTATTCGCAATTCGTAACGAGTACTACAGTCTGAGGCAGAAAATTGTCGATGCAGGTCCAGGGCTTGATATAGCCCCCATACAACCCTGCCTCCCTATTTTCGTTATTTTGGTCATTTTAGCGGGATTATTCACCTGAAATGTTTCAAATTTGGTATTTGAATTTCGTAATGGATACTGCAGCCTATGACAGAAAATTCGGTACTTTGATTATTTTAGCGACATTATTCACTGGAATCGTATATATAACGATACCTCCCGATATTCGGTTTTTTGATGTTTGTAGGGACATAATTCATGGGAAATTTCGTTTTTGAAGCTCGCAGTGGGTACTACAACCTATGACAAAAATTGCGTATAAAGGTCCACGTTTTGCTATAGCCCCCATATAACGCTGCCTCCCGATATTCGGTATTTTGATGATTTTAGAGACATTGTATACATGAATTGTTTCAAAGTTGGTATTTGAAGTTCGTAATGGATAATATAGCCTATGACAGAAGATTGTCCCTTCAAGTCCACGTCTTCGTATATCCCCCATATAAAGGTACCTCACGATATTCGGTATTTTGATGATTGGAACTACATTATTCACTTTTTTTTCAAGTTTCACATTTTAATATTGTAGTGGCTTATGACAAAAGGTGCCTATGCAGGTCCACGTCGTCTTGTATACCCTATACTACGGCTACATTCGGTAGTTTTAAGATTTTAACAAGGTTTTAACGAATTTTTTTTTCTTTGGAAATTGGCAAATTTGTCCAAATAGTGGAGGGTATTCAAAGTTCGGCCTGGCCGAACTTACAGCTTTTTTACTTGCTTTGTTTTTTTTTCTTTTTCTTTGGAAATTTTTCAAGTTCCTTAAAAATGGTGGAGGTTATAAAAAGTTCGACAAGTCGAACTTAGCTGCATTTTTACTTGTTTGTTTTCTTATTTCCGAAAAATTACTAAGGAGTCCTGTAAAAGTCCTTCCTCCTCAGAGAAACCCTTTGGAGATGTTCTTTTTACAAGAGGCATGTGTTATATATTCCATCTAGCGAATACCTTTACAGAACCTTTTAACCAAGTCCAAGTATCTAGGGAAGACCTTTAAAACGGCTTTAAACCAAGTTCCATTGAAGGCGGCCTTCAATCCTTAGAAGGCCTGTGCATTTAGAAAATGTTTTCTGTCTATTAAATCTCTCTTTACTGCAGAAGACTGCTCGAAATTCTTCTATTTATAAAAATCCCCGAAAACTTTATTTTGTAGATACTTAGTATTTTTCTCTCCAAAATATAAAGATTTTTTTTTAAACTTTTAATCTATGCAAATTTTTATTCGATTTCAAACTTTAAGAAACAATTTCCGGCTGAGGATTCTCTTTTCTTAATTCACCAAAAATAAATTTAAATTTTGACATATTGAAAAAAAACTTTTTTCTCGGAACACTACGGCTAAGCCTCCAATAGAATTAACATTCATTCCGTCTTACGGCTAGACAATAGGCAGACACAAAAGGCGGAAAAGAACACAAGAAACGGAAATATAAACGGAAAAAACATGAATGAAGTTAGTTTAACAACAAACAAACAACATTAAGACTCCACCCTAATCGAATAAATCTATTTGGAAGTTCCAAAAACCCCTAGAACAATACCGCACTTAGTGGAGAGAGAGAGGCAGCAGAACATAACGTCCATCTCCTTCCCCCTTCTACTGCAACATGTCTTTACAACAGAATACACGAAAAACAGGAAGCTGTCGTTGTTATATTCCCATTTTGTTTTTTTTTCCTTCTAAAGAAGAATTACCGCCGCCAATAGGCAAAAGTCCAGCAGAGCCACAACGAAGACAAAAAGGATAAAAAGGAAAGGAGAAAAAGAGAAAGGAAAGAGGAAAAAGCTCACACAAAACCATTGATAAAAATTAAATTAAACAGATTGACACATTGTCACCCGAATACAATGGCTAATGTCGTGGTCGAAGATAAAGTGCTGGCAGACTAAATATCAGGACGATGAATGGTAGTACCACAGGACTTGTGACAAACTGGACATCACCCCGGCCACATAAATGTGGTTGCTTGTGGGTGTTTCAAAGGAGAAGAAATTGCTGCGAATTGATGCTGCTGAATGCCGGAAGAGCAACAAAAACAAAATCAAAGAAAGGTTTTTCTTTTGTTGTTCGCTTTCCATTGAAAAGCAAAGAAAACAGACCATCCAACCGACCGACCTATCAATGACTGCTTTTTAATAAATTAATGTTGGCCATTCAATAAAACGCATGTTATCAATCATTTAGGACAACATCAACAACAGCAAGAAAATCACTTAGATATGGGTATTTTTAGTTTTTACGTTGCATTGTCTCTTGCCTTTAGAAAAATAACTCCCCCCGTTGTTTTTGTTGCGGATGTTTTTATTCTCCCATGTGTTTTAGAAATGGGGTCTGCTAAGTATTTTAATATAATGATATCATTAAGTAAATTAAGAGATATTTTTTTTATACCACAATAGGCCGATGAAAGAGATAGGAAAACTAATTTATGATGAAATGTAATGATTTGATTCGCAAGGTATCCAAAAATAAAGGTTAGTCGAAGCATAAAATACAAAAAATTTAAGCGAAAACTGGGCTACATTTGTATAACCTCAGGCATGTGAAAACTTTATTATGCTTTCAGCCATATGGCTACATAGGGTATTTGTCATGTGATACTGCCAAAACGTGACTCATCGAAATAGTGGTTCTAGGCCCAGGATTGTAGCCAAACTTTGTAATGAAATTTTCTGAAAATTCACACAAGGAGTTTCTTCTGAGTACTTTACCCCCTGGAAGAGTATTGTCTATATAAGTCCACGATATCGTATATATCGTATTTATTTATATAATTTTATTTTGTATTTTGATAATTTTAGCTACATTTTTCAATGGAGTTGTATAAAAATAACACAAGATGTTCTTTCTAAGCACTTTACCCCCTGGAATAGTATTGTCCACTATTTCATATAGCCCCCATACAACGGTACCCCCCGATATTCGGTATTTTGGCAAAATTAAGAACATTCTACACCGAAATTGTTTCAAATTTCGTATTTGAAGTTCGTAATGGGTACTACAGTCTATGATAGAAATTTGTCTATGCAGGTCCACGTTCTCGTATAGCCCCCATCAAACGGTACCTTCCTATATTCCATATTTTGATCATTTTAGGCACAATGTTCATTGAAATTGTTTTGAAAATTCTTATTTAAAGCTCGTTACTAGATTTTATGACAGAAAATTATCTTTGCTGGTCCAGGTCTTCGTATAGCCCCCATATAATGGTACCTCCCGATATTCCGAATTTTGATGATTTTACCGACGTTATTTAGCAAAATTGTTTCATATTTCGTAGTTGGACTTCTACAGCCTATGACAAAAAATGGATACTAAAGTCTATGACAGAAAATTGTCTATGCTGGTCCAGGTCTTCGTATAGCCCCATACAGCGATACCTCCCTATATTCGGTATTTTGACGATTTTACGTACAATATTCACCGGATTTTTTAAAATTTCGTATTTGAAGTTCCAAATAAGTACTACAGCCTGTGACATGAAATGTTCTATGTAGGTCCAGGTCTTCGTATAGCCCCCATATAACGGTTCCACCCTATATTCCGTATATTGACGATTTTAGGTACAATATTCATTACAATTGTTTCAAATTTCGTATTTGAAGTTCGTAGTGGGTACTACAGCCTATCATAGAAAATTGTATGTGCAGGTATACTCCCCATATAACTGCTATTTTTGGCATTTTTAATATTTCAATAGAATTTTTAAGGGATTTAATTTTTTTTTTTTGGAAATTTTTAAATTCGTTTTAAATGATTGAGAGTATTCAAAGTACGGCCCCACGTATAATCTCTCGATATTCGGTATTTTGATGATTTTTGCCACATTTTTCTACCCATTTGTCTAAAAATTGACATTTGTCGGTCATAATGGGATCTAGCTCGTGTGACGAAACTTTCTATGTAAAGTTCCTCGTTTTGGTATAGCACCTATATAACTGTACTTACCAATATTCGGTAGTTTGATGTTTTTTGTCACATTTTTTTTTCACGCATTTGTCTAAAAATTTACATTTGTTATTCATATTGAGTTCTAGCCCGGTTGCAGAATATTAAAAATTAGTTCCACGTTTTCCTATAGAGCACATTTAACGATACCCACCCATATTTGGGGAAATATATCAAATGCAGCTCAGAAATACCTTTGCTAAATTTTATCGAGATCGGTTCAGATTTGGATATAGCTCCCATATATAACTTCGTCCGATTTACTTTTTATTGTGCACCAAACGTCCAATATTTTCCCAAATATGATGAAATTAGGCACTTACGACCGAATTGAGTCTAGAAGCTAGTATGTGAAATTAGGTGAAGATCGGTTCAGATATAGCTATAGCTCCCACATATATATTGTTCATCCGATTTGTTATATTTGTTATATTTGTTACCCACAGCCGGAATATGCACTCCGTAACATCGATATTGAGGGAAATATATGAAATACAGCTCAGAAATATCTTTGCCAAATTTTATCAAGATCGGTTCGGATTTGGATATAGCTCCCATATATATCTTTATCCGATTTCAAATTAATTGTGCACCAAATGGACAATACAAGTCCGAATTTAAAAGATACAAATGCTTCGGCATTCTTAGTTATAATCATAGCGTGTATGATTGAATTCTCTCATAAAAACTTTTAATTGTTATACGGAGCTCTACTAAATTAGCAAAGTGGTGTAGGGAATCATAAAGTCAGTCACGCCCGTCTTTAAGACTTTCTTTACTGGTTTTATTTTTTCATATTTTTTATCGCATGCGATTTTTATACCCTACAACACTATGTGTTGGGGGTATTATAAGTTTGATTGGGCCAAAAATTATGTAACACCTCGAAATATTGGTTTCCCACATAGGAAAGTATATATGGATCTTCCTATCTCACCGAGCTGAGTCGATCTAGCTATGTATGTCCGTCCGTCCGTCTGTCCATGTTAATTTGTAATCACTCTACAGGTCGCAATTATGGCCCGATCTTCACGAAATTTAGAATGGAGGTGGGCCTAGGGTCAGAATAGAACCCTATTTCTTTTGGAGATGTTCGGATAATATTTAGGGGTTGAAATGGACCAAAAACTGAAAAATTCCTGATTTTGCAGTTGGGATGTAGTTAGAATGCTTATATCTCGAGAATGGCTGGACCGATTTTGACAAATTTTGTCAATTCAGATTGCCCTCTTGACATAAAGGAATAAAATCTAAAGAAATCGCATAAAAATAAGTCAAAAATTATGCTAATATAGTTTTTGTAGTATTATGTGACCTTTTTTAATTTTTTCATATTTTTATCGCATGCGATTTTTCTGATTTGACTTATAATAATGAGGAATACATTTTGTAATATTTTTTCACCTTACAACACAGGTCTGGGATATTATATACAGATTGTAATTATCGTCCGATCCTCACGAAAAGGGTAGGGTTAGGCTCAGAAGGGCTAGGCCTATTGTTTTCAAAGATGTCCGCAATATATTTAGGGGTTGAAATGGACCAACAACTAAAAATGTTCCTGATTTTGCAGCCGTTATAAAGGTCATAAATAGAAACCAAAGGACACGAAATCTCGCATGAAGTTAAAGTTTAGGACAGCGGGTAGAATGGACCACTACTTTTGTCCGAAAAATTCCAACATTACTTACAGGCGATAGCCGAAATACACAAAATGCGAACTTCTGCCTTTTTTTGATGATAGCCAAATATCCTAGACAAGCAAATCATATAGATGAGTCTAAATTTGAAATACAGAGGGACCTCTTGCTTTTGGAGATAATCGCACAATATTCAAAAACAGGGAAAATTTCCTGATCAAACAATTGAAGCCAATCGACACGCCTGAGAAGAAAGTTAGGGGCAGGGAAGAAGTCTAGCATTATGTATGGCCATTGGATTACATTTAGCTGTAAAATGTACCACTACAACTAACAGCACGACGAAGTTCGTAAATATTGGTTAAATGTCCCTCGTCAAAATGCTAGTAATATCTGGGCAGTGCTCCGTGACATAATTTCAATAGCGAAATCTTCCAAAATGGATTTGGGCATAAGGGGGCTTCTAACATATTGTAGTGTTGTAGGGTATCACATGGTCGGCCCCGCACGACTATAGCCTTTGCTTACTTGTTTATGCTAATTTCGTTGACAAATATAACCAAATATCGTAGACAAGCAATTCATATAGATGAGTCTAAATTTAAAGATACAGGGGCCTCTTGCTTTTGTAGATGAAACAACGTAAACAATTTCCTTATCACACAATTGAAGCCAATCGACACGCCTGAGAAAAGAGTGGAAAGGGATGAATTCTAGCATTTTGGATGACTATTGGATTATATTTAGCTGTAATATCGACTACAACAACTAACAGCACGACGGAGTGCATAAATATTGGGCAAATAACTAGGGACATTCCAAATCCTAATTTCAAAATCTTCCAAAATTGATTCGGACATAAGGGGCTTCCAACATATTGTAGTGTTGTAGGGTATAACAAAGTCGGCCTCGCAAGACTATAGCCTGTGCTTACTTGTTTAAAATTTCGTATTATAAGTCCGAGATAGGTACTACCTCTGACATGAAATGATCTATAGCCCCCATATAATGGTTCCTCCCTATATTTCGTATTTTGACGATTTTAGGTACAATATTCATTGGAATTGTTTCAAATTTCGTATTTGAAGTTCCTAATGGGTGCTACAGTCTATGACAGAAAATTGTCTATGCATGTCCAGGTCTTCGTATAGCCCCCTTATAACGCTATAGACCCCAATATAACTGCTATATTTACTTTTTTTTAAGATTTTAATAGAACTTTTAAAAGATTTTATTATTTTTTTTTTTTTTTTGAAAATTTTTAAATTCGTTCCAAATAGTTGAGTGTATTCAAAGTTCAGGCCGGTTGAATTTTTTGGTTTTTCACTTGTTTTTGAAATTCAGAATAATTCTTACATTAAATTTAATGGGAGATTTTAACTCGGAAAAAAGCAAAGACATAATTTCCATTTTTAGTACAAAAAAATTTAATTTAATTTTCAAAAAATCTACTGTACCAAGATGTATAATTTCTTCTGAGGTTTATAGTGAAATTTGTTGTACAATATTTTATCTTTTGACTGCTTCTGCCTAATGCTAAATTTCATGTTACTTTCAGGTGTCAAATCGAAAAAATTCCGAAGAAAAATTGATCAACAAAAAATGTTGATGCAAATATTTTTTGGTATACAATGAAAATAAAGATTTCTTTTCGTTTGTGACTCGTTGTAAAATTTGATTGTTTTTGAAGTCATTCTTCTACAATAATGACAAAAAAATTGTGGATTATTTTAACTTTCTACGATCCCGTTAAAAATGGTTTTTTAACCATATTTTAAAAACTGGCCGTTTGTTGTTTTGCTTGAGGGCTACAATTTTTGACTAAAATATTCTTCGCATTTTTATTTACAATATTGCCGAAGACACTATATACCAAAATTGCACGGATTTCGAAGAATCTTGCTCCAAATGTTTTCAAATTTCTTGGATATATTTGCATTATTTCATTATTTTTGGACTTTGGATAACGCTGATGGTATGTTGCTGTCACTACTCTAAGTAGCACTGAAAGTGACAGATGCGCTTACCAATTTTTGCAGTTATGGGTTTTAGTTTCACGATAATTATTTGAAAATCTTGTAACCATAATTTTCGTTTATATTCTTAAACATTTTCCCAACTTAAGCCACTTACGAACTTAAACTTTTATCCCGAGTGCACAAACTCTTACATATGCATATTGTACCTTCTTCCTTGCCGTATTACATTTAAATATATTATCCAACATTGTTGGCCGCTAATGAATGTACGTGGAAGACACACACACACTCACGTTGCATATTTTTAATAAAATGAAGCGCTTCATTTAATAAAGAAAAGAGGTGAGTAACAAGAACCCATTAATTATAAGTTTTTTTTTTCTCTCTCCCTCTCAGTTACATCCTGCATTGAGCAGCCAAGGAAATGTGGAAAGAGTGGCAAACGAAGAGAAGCAGCCAACGGCTTTATGGTTTGTTCCTGTTGCATTCAAGTCTGGTGTTATCGCGTCGCTGTTGTTTCACCATCATTAACGATGCTCTTCTGACACTAAATCAACAGCAGCCGCAGCAGTAGCAGCAGAAGAAGAGTTACACTTAAGAAAAAGTAGGAGGCTGATGATACCACACATGCCAAATGGAGGGCGGTGTGGGCGTTTATTGCAGTAAGAGAATGGGCGTTTCTCATATTATCCTTTGGTATTATTTTCTTGAAAAACTTTATCGTGTGCATTCAGCAGCACACTCACACTCCCACACACATACATCGTTGCATTGCATTGGTCGTTGGGTTGTTTGTTGCCTCTGCCTCTGAGTGGCTTGTCGTTAAAGGCTGTTTTGTATGAAAAGGGTTCGAGTTTAATAAATTTCCATAAAAACATTAAGTCATTCATTGTAATTAGTGCAACAGTAAATTTATAATTATAAATTATGCATATTGTTGTTGTTGTTGTCCTTGCTGTCGTTATTATTCATTATGCCGCCATCCATTTATTTTGTTGTTGTTGCTATTGTTTGCATATCAAGTCTGCCATTTTTTCCGCCATTGCCTCTCAAGTAGCTGCATATGTTATGTGTTTTAGATGTCATTATCTCCGCAAATAAATTAAAATTAATGACAAATTAAATTTTAATAGCAAAAGTAATAGCTTCGTTTAGTTGAGTGAAGTAAGTTAAACTGTAATAGTTTTCAAAGATGGAAAATACAGTAGGTATTAATTAATTAAATTTTTACTGGCTGACAATAACTAAAGTATAAATAATACATATGCCATTGATAAAAACATACCTAAGTAAGGAATACATAAAGAAAAAAATATTAGTAAATGAGAATGCCGCTACTATTTACAAATCGTGTTTTATTATGGGCATTATCAGGTATTATATTTTTCAAGTGGAATTTTACCCAGTAACATTTTGGCGGACACATCATTGCAGTAACTCCTATTAGAAATAATTACCATTTTACTAGTCATTATTTGCCAGTCATTACAAGGGTTTCGGAACCACAGTCCGAGTAGGACCATTTTGTAGACGTCGGAGTCTTGGTTGAAAAAATAACTGGCCTCCGATTGCAGGTAGCAATATCTATAATTTCAATTCAAACTTAAACAAGTAAAAAAACATTAAGTTCGGCCGGGCCAAACTTTTAATACCCTCCACCTTAGGGTAAAAGAAACATTAGAAGAAATGTGGCAAAAACCATTAAAATGCCGATTATGGGGAGGTACCGTTATATGGGGCTATACCATAACGTGGACCTATAAATACAATGTTTCGCCACCGGAGCTGGAACCCATTATGACCCACAAATACCAATTTTTAGACAAATCAGTGAAAAAATGTGGCAAAAACCATCAAAATACCGAATATCGGGAGATACCGTTATATGGGGGCTATATCAAATCATGGACCCATGCATGCAATGTTTCGCCACCGAAGCAGGAACCAATTATGACCAACAAATACCAATTTTCGAACAAATCCCTGAAATAATGTGGCAAAAATCATCAAATTACCGAATATCGGGAGGTACCGTTATATGGGGGCTATAACAAAACGTGGACCTATAATTACAATGTTTCGCCACCGGAGCTGGAACCCATTATGACCAACAAATACCGATTTTCAGATAAATCCGTGAAAAAATGTGGCAAAAATCATCAAATTACCGAATATCTGGAGGTACCGTTATATGGAGGCTATACCAAATTATGAACCCATACATGCAATTTTCCGCCACCGGAGCTGGAAACCATTATGACCCACAAATACCAATTTTTAGACAAATCCGTGAAAAAATGTGGTAAAAAAAACTAAAATACTAAATATCGGGAGGTACCTTTATATGGGGGCTATACCACAACGTGGACCTATACATGCAATGTTTTGCCACACGCTCAGGGACCCGCTATGACCTACAAATACCAATTTTAAGACAAATCCGTGAAAAAATGTGGCATTAATCATCAAAATACCGAATATCGGGAGGTACCGTTATATGGGGACTATACCAGAACGTGGACCGATATATCTCATTTTCAATACCAACCATCCTAGACACAATGCAAATAGCTCTGCTAAATTTTGGAGCTCTACGTCAAATAATGTGGGCTGTATCGTGATTTCAACAGACAGACAGACGGACAGACAGACAGACGGACAGACGGACAGACAGACAGACAGACGGACATCGTTAAATCGACTTAGAATTTTATGCTGATTATGAATATATATACTTTATGGGGTCTAAAACGAATATTTAGGGATGTTACAAACGGAATGACAAAGTTAATATACCCTTCTTTCCAAGGTGGAGGGTATAAAAATCACCAAAAAAAAACAAGGAAGAGAGGGAAGAACGTTCGGGCGGAATATTTAGTAGAGCTCCCGTAACAAAAAAGTTTATATTGGGAATTTATGTGAAGTAGAATATCAACTACGAACCATATTTGAACGCGTATAAAACATAAAGTTCTGCCGGTTCTAACTTTTAATATCCTCCACCACCATAATGTGGCTCAGGCCGTTGTATGGGGGCCATACCAAAGCGGGAACCTCCTAGACAATTTTATACTTCAAGCATTGTCATCTACCAAATCTTCTTAAATACCAAATTTGAAACAATTTCGTGGGTAAATGTGACAAGGATAATCAAAATACCGAGTATCGGTGGGTATCGTTATATGTGCGCCATATGTGCTAAGTTGTCAATGTTCTGCCGCCGGAGCTAGAACCTAGAAAAATAATCAAAACACTGAATGTCCGGAGGAACCATTATGTGGGAGCCATACGAAGACGTGAACCTATACATACCATGATCTACCACAGGAGTTAGAACCCATTACAAAAATACCATTTGGACAAATCCGTAGAAAAACGAGGGAAAAGTCATCAAAATACCGAATATTGGGAGGTACCTTTATATGGCGGCTATACAAAAACATGGCCCCATACATACAATGTTTGGCCATCGGAGTTAAACCCATTACTACCTACAAATATCAATTTTTATAAAAATATTTTTCATCCCAGACACAATGTAAATTGTTCTGCCAAATTTTGAAGCTCGACGTCAAATTATGTGAGCTGCATCGTAATTTCAGCAGACAGACGGACATCGTTAAATTGACTTAGAATTTTATGTTGATTAGGAAAATATTTCCTTTATGGAGTCTACAACGAATATTTAGGGTTGTTACAAACGGAATGACCCCTATTTTCAAGGTGGAGAGTATAAAAATAAATATCGGAGCCCAGCACCACCAAATGGAATGTTAAATGTTAAAATAATCTATCAAATTTGTGCTAATATTACATATATGGTGGACAATAACCGTGAAATCGGATGAAGATACACATGGAAGCTATATTCAAATCTAAGATTTGGCAGAGGTATTTCTGAGCTGTATCTGATATCCGATTCCATTTGATAATTTTTTGAAGTGCATATTACGAATATGTGGGAACACAAAATCAGACGCAACATATTTATGGGAGCTGTAGTTATATCAGAAACGACTTTCACCAAATATGAAGTACTTGCTTCTAGGCAGAATTCGGTCGTATGTGTCGAAAACCACTCCATTTGGGCTAATATTAGCTATTTGGTGAATAATAAACCAAGTTACTGACTATTCGAAGGTGATCCGAAATTCAGAAATTACGATGTTAGTGTTCGAATTGATGTCGGCATTCAGGATGTTGATGATTTAGCGGTAATCGGTAACTTTGATAAAAAGTCCTCGGGGCTGACTAGCGTTAGATAATCAGGGTTTACGATTTTGGTGTTCGGAATTTTGATGTTCAAGTCATTTGAGACGAATTGGGAACGGCAGTTCACTGTGAAGATATTCGGGAGCAGATTCACTACCAGTGTTTGAGGTACGACATGGTACAAAAACCGAAGTTCCTATAGAACAATGATTCAAAAACCCCTGTAGAACAACGAGCCGAAGCTCCTGTGTAAATATATTACTGTTGTTGGTAAATGTACCAGAAGTGAATTTCGTACCCATTTTGTGGTGCCTAAATATTAATGTTTTCCATGCAAAATGGACAAATATATCAGAAAAATAACCATCTCAGAGGGGGCCGAGTCCGAGGGACCCCAATTTAGTGTATTTCCAAATATAAGTATATGAAAAATAGGCTAAACGGAAAACAAGGCAAAATTTTGCAAAAAAAAAAAAAATAAATCGTTATATAAAGGTTATACCAAAACAGGAGCCAATTAGGAATTTTCTATATATGGTTGACGTAGGTAATCCAAGTCCAAAATACTAAAGTATCGCTAATACGACCGGAAAATTCGTTTAAAACATCATATCTGAACAGATTTGAAGATGTTTTTGTTTTAAGGGTTAGGGTTTTTGCGGAAACACCTAATTTCCAAATAATGGTATTTCTTGAAAAAACTGCTTTAAATGTGACTTTACCTTTGTGTGTATAGGTCCATATCAAAAACTGTAGCAATATAATTCATTTTCAATACCAATGATTTTGGGAGTTATTCAACGCTGTTTATAAAATATCAAACCTCTATGTCAACTATAGCTTTAAATACTGAAGATGTAAAATATCTTAAAACTAAGTTCTTATAACTCAAATTCCTTTTCCCAGATTGGCCATTAGCTTGAGTAATACACCTTATCTCACAGCAGAAAAATTCAAGGAAAATATTTTTATGTCTAAACACCAACAGCGAAATTTGTTGGGGCACAGCACAAGAAATCTGCAGAAAAAATGTATGTTTGTCGTATTTTTTATCTCTACTCCACAAGTACTTTTATTTTATAATTTATGACTTATTCCAAAAACTGATATGACAATTTCCGACAAACACATACACACACTTCCACAATGGCAACAACATATTTCAGCTGATAAGAACCCTTTTTTTGCATATCAAGGTGCAGATGTTACCCCTAAAACATAAACAACTTGTCTTAATGTAGGAGATACTTCATCCTCACGATTACAGGTGTGTACGGTTGTGTGTGTGATTTTTCCAAAGTATGTCAAAATCACATGTGGATGTTAAAGGATATTTGTCTGCGTGTGTGTGCACCTTTGGCATCGTTATTATTTCTTTAATTGTTTGTCGTTGTAATTTGTCATCTTTGAACTTTCGAGTGTGTGTGTGTGGGAGTATGAGTTTGAATTTGTAATGTCGTAAGTGTGGAAGTAATGTGGTTGAGTGAATCTTTCCTTTACTTATATGTGTGTGTTGGTGTAAATATTTTTCTGTTTATCAAAATCTGTGTCTGTGTGTGTGTTTATTTTTGAGTTTAAGCAAAAGTTTACAAATGCTTTATGTCAATTTATTATGTTGCATGATAAATGTTATTAAATTTAACAAACATACACATATATGAGTACATAAATGTAAGAGTATTTAGGTACCTCTGGGTAAAGTTTTCAAGCAATTATTTAACTAATTAAGTATTTAAATTTACATACTAACATATATTCGTATGGCTTTATACCAAGAGAGTATTTTGCTTTACCTTATTTTTGAACATTTCCTATTGACAAAACTCAGTATTCGCTTAGGGAAGTCAGTTATTTCTTCACACATTTCATATGGAAAAAGCTGTATTGAAATAAAATGTAAAAAAATATCAAAATAATCAAATCGGAACTCACTGTGCGCAGTATAAAGAATATCTGGGAATCATTTCACATTTTATGAGAGTTAAAATTACTAAAAATTGCTAAACTTTGTTGGAGAGGTTAGCGACACAATGGGCGGATATGTTTAATGGACTCCTTTACAAAATATTTTTTATACCCTCCATACAGGGCATATTAAGTTTGTCACTCCGTCTTTAATACCACGAAATTTACATTTTAGACCCCACAAAGTATTTATATTCTTGATCGGTATAAAATTCTATGTCGATTCAGCTATGCCCGTCCGTCTGCTCCTCAGTCCATCCGTGAAAATCACTCTAGCTTCCAAACGAAATGAAAAAGTTTGAATTTTACTCAAATGAATATTATGTCTGCAGGACATTTGGTATTGAAAATGGGCCATATAGGTTAATGTCTTCGAATAGCCTCCATATAACGGTACCGCCGATATTCTGTACTTTGATGATTTTAGCGACATTATTTATAGGAATTGTTTCAAATTTGGAATTTAAAGTTCGTAATGGATACTACAGCCTATGAGAGAAAATTGTCTGTGCAGGTCCACGTCTTCGAATAGCCCAGAAAATCTGTGCTTCGAATAGCCCAGAAAATCTGTGAATACAATTTCTGGGACCTGTAATCGTGGATTGGCTAAGAATGTTTCCGCAAGCACCAATAAGTGGGGATATTTAAAGAATATATTTCCAAGGACCATGAGAATTTAAAAAAAAAAGATTCAAAGACCTCACAAACTTGGATTTTTAAAAAAATATTTTTCAGGAACTTCAGATACAGATAAAAACCAGTAAAGAATGTCCTAAAGTCGGGCGGGGCCGATTTTATGATACCCTACACCACTAATTTAGTTGAGCTCCACATAACAATTAAAAGTTTTTATGGGAGAATTCAATCATACACCCTATGATTATAATTATAATTTAAAATTCAAAGTAATAAATATGGCGAAGCATTTGTATCTTTCAAATTCGGACTTGTATTGCCCATTTGGTGCAAAATTAATTTGAAATTAGATAAATATATATATGGGAGATATATCCAAATCTGAACCGATCTCGATAAAATTTAGTAAAGATATTTCTGAGCTGCATTTGATTTATTTCTCTACTCAATTCGGTCGTATGTGCCAAATTTCATCGCATTTAAGCAAATATTATACAACATTTGGTGCACAATAAAAGGTAAATCGGACGAAGTTATATATGGGAGCTATATCCAAATCTGAACCGATCTCGATAAAATTTAGCAAATGTATTTCTGAGCTGTATTTGATATATTTCCCCAAATATTGTTGTTACAGAGTGCATATTACGGCTGCGGAGGACAAAAATAACAAATCGGGTGAATAATATATATGGGAGCTATAACTATATCTGAACCGATTTCGATCAAATTTGGCACACTTATTTTCATGCCTAATTTGGTTGTATGTGCAAAATTCCATACTATTCGGGCTGATATTACACGTTTGTTGCACAATACAAAGCAAATCGGACGAAGATATATATGGGAGCTGTAAGAGGCGAGAAAAGAATACGACCGAATGGTTTGGCTGTTGCTTCAATTCTATTTTGGATCCGGCTCGAAGGACCAATGGGTGAGAAAAGAAACACGACCGATTAGTTTTGTTGCTATTTCAATTCTTAGTATTTGGCTCGAAGTACCAAATATAAATAGTGAAAAAAGAAAGAACAACCTTATTCTTTGGATGTAGTTTCAATTCTAATTTTATTTAAAGAATATGTTTCTTACGTACTATTGAAACTAATCTAACTTAACCTAGTCGCAGCCACACAATTGTTCTTATCTATTCTAATATTGAATGGAGAACATTGCAGGGCTACTTGTCATTTCATTCAAGTGGTCTTGCACATCTACTGAGCGCATCGATATCTGTGCGTGTGGGTCATAACCTTTATTATCTCACGCATTATCGTATGCGTCAGCGCACAAGATCACCGAATTCTTCACATGTCATGTTTTATGGCGGCTGGGAAATATTTAATTTTAGAACATTTATTTTTTATTGCTACATTTTCCCAGCGCCTCAATCGCACTCAAAAGTATGTACAAAGTATTTTTTACATTTTCCCGAGCGGCTTAAATGTGTATGTTAATAGTGGACTGTATTTTTATAAAGTTGAATAAATGTATACTATAAAATATTTAAATATAAAAATATGAAAAGAAAACTAACTATATATGTTCAAACAATATAAATATTCAATTAAGTAACTGCTTCCAGGAAACGACTTCATTTCTTTGTCCAGTCCTTCTTGCCAATGCCACCACCTTTATCTGCCGGCTTCATTCTCCATACCGCATTCATAGTCCATCGATGCAGACCGCCATCATTCACGTCGGAAAGGATTACCATTGGCTCCATGGTACGCTCTGCTTTCTCGTGTTCTGTTTTTACGGCCATCGATGATTTCCTATTGGTTTCTCTAAGGCAATACCGTTCAAGAACCGGAACCAGAGAACTTTGTTCGGCTTTACCCATTTCTTCGTTGTATTCTTTTTCATATTCGTTGGAAATGAAGGGACCTTCTGTACGTAGAGGCTTTCCTTCTTTTTCCTCTTCTGCTATGTTTTCTTTTCCTCTAGAATCGTTGTCGTAATCAACATCCCCGTATCCGCCGAACATGTTGAGGCCTTCTGCACTTGAATCCATTCGTTCTTCACCGAGTGCTTCATTGCTCAGGGTGGATTCTTCTTCTTCTTTCCGTTCCTCAAAATGAGGACTTGCCGGCGGGAACAATTTCACAATATTTACTTCTAAGCAAGAAATCTGCTTTAGTTGAGCAGCATCATGTTTTATTCTTAAATTTTCCACTTGTTTAGACAGGTCATCTTTCTCTTGTTCATCTTTGGCCCGCAGGTTTTCTTCAGATTTGGCGAGCAGATATTTTTCGTGGGCCTTCGCATTTCTCAATATCGTTTCACTTTTTTTCACTTCGATTATTAGTTGAGAACGCAATTCGATTGCTTGTCCCTGCAGAGATTGTAAATTATTTTCATAGGCTTGCATTTGTTCGTGCAAACCATCTTCCAATTCTCTGTCGTAATCTTCCTTTGTTTCCACATAGTTGAGTTGTCTGTTTTCTTCCACTTGCTCTTCCCAAGTTAAATGGTCATATTTCAGCGAGAGTATCCATCGTGATGGAGGTTTCATCGAATCTTCGATTTCTTCATCGATGTCCAAGTCTGTGTAATTGCGACTCCGGGTTGCTAAAAGCTTCATTGCTGATAACATACACATATCCACATCACAGGACAATGCCTTCATATGGGTTGGAAAGTATTTGTGGTGTACCCTCAAGTACCGTCGTAACTGGTAATATGTATACCAGTACCTTCCATGCCGCGACGTGTTTCACCTTTTCAAAGGCTGATGTCGAAGTTAATAACTGGAAATAGTGTACCAGAGTGGTGATATCTTCTTCAATTTTTTTATTTCTTTTTAATTTAAATGTTTTAGATGGGACTATTTGTCCTCTTTTAAAAACTTTTTATATTGCCTTCTTGGCTTTTTCTATTTTTTTTTTTTTTGTAATTTGTTTCTTTTTTATTTTGGACTTTTGATGTCCTCTTTTCAAATTTGTATTTTTTTTTTGTTTTATTGGGACTTTTGTTGTCCTCTTTTCGTTGTTTTTTTTTTTTTTTTTTTTAATTTGCCCCGTGGGTCTTTTTTTTTAAATGTATATGTTTAAATTTTGCCCTTATGGCTCTTTATAATTTTATCCCTCAACGGATTTTTATTGGTAGCTATTCTCCTCTTTTTTTTTGAAGAATAGCTACTTCTGCTTGTAGTGAGTCTCTTACCACTGGTGGGGGAAAACTCCTACTATTTTCGTTTTGTGGTCGCTAATTCGTTTCACTTTGACAAAAGTGAAGGCTCGATTGACCAAGAAAAGAATACGACCGAATGGTTTGGCTGTTGCTTCAATTCTATTTTGGATTCGGCTCGAAGGACCAATGAGTGAGAAAGGAAAACCAACCGAATGGTTTGGCTGTTGATTCAATTCTAATTTTATTTAAAGAATATGTTTCTTACGTACTATTGAAACTAATCTAACTTAACCTAGTCGCAGCCACACAATTGTTCTTATCTATTCTAATATTGAATGGAGAACATTGCAGGGCTGCTTGTCATTTCATTCTAATGGTCTTGTGCATCTACTGAGCGCATCGATATCTGTGCGTGTGGGTCATAACCTTTATTATCTGACACATTATCGTATGCGTCAGCGCACAAGATCACCGAATTGTTCACATGTGTTATTTTAAAATTAAATATTTAATTTTAGAACATTTATTTTTTATTGCTACATTTTCCCAGCTCCTCAATCGCACTCAAAAGTATGTACGAAGTATTTTGTACAGGAGCTATATTTAATTTTTTACCGATTATCTCCAATTTCAATAGGGTTCGTCCGTTTGGAAAATTTCATCTCAATCGGATAATAAATGCGACCTGCATTTTGTTCACAAGAATACATGGACAGACGGACGGACAGACGGACTGACATGCATAAATCAACTCAGAAAGTGATTCTATGCAGATCTTCAAAAGGAACTATGGGTCTATCTCTTTTCCTTTTGCCTGTTACAAAGAAATGCACAATGACATAATACCCTGACCACCTTGTGGTGTAGGATATAAAAATATTTCTAAAGGACCTTACACACGTGGTTTTTTTAATAATATTTTTTAACGAACTTTGAGACGTAGATTTTTTAAACAATATTTTTTCAAGGACTATTGAAACATGGATTTTTTAGAAAAAAAAAATTCATTTCACAAATATAGATTTCCAAAAAATATTATTTAAGGTCATCACAAATGTGAATTTAAAAACATATATTTTTTAAGGACCTCACAAATACGTATTTTTTTTTAAATATTTTTTCAAGCACATGACAAAAATAGATTTTTAAAAAAAATATTTTTTCAAAGACTTCACATCGTGATTTTTTAAAAAAACATTTTTAGGGACCTGCAAACATGGATTAAAAAAAATACGACCTCGCAGATGAGAATTTATTAAATAAATATTTTTCAAGGACCTTTTTAAGGAGTTCAAACAACGGACCCTACACGTACATTTTTAAAAAAATTTTTAAGGATCTTAGTGACGTGGATTTATAAAAAGATTCTTCCAGGGACTTCACATAGGTAGATTTTGTTAAAAAATATTTTCAAAGGACCTTAGAGACGTAGATTTTTTGAACACAATATTTTTGAAGGAGCTTAGAGATTTGGATTTTTTAAAAAATATTTTTGAAGGAGCTTAGAGATGTAGATTTTTTAAAAAAATATTTTTGAATGAGCTTAAAGACCTGGATTTTCTAAAAAATATTTTTTAAGGAGCTTAGAGACGTGGATTTTTTAAAAAATATTTTCGAAGGAGCTTAGAGTCGTGGATTTCTTAAACTTTATTTGTGAAGGAGCTTAGAGTCGTGGATTTCTTAAAATATATTTTTGAAGGAGCTTAGAGTCGTGGATTTCTTAAACTTTATTTTTGAAGGAGCTTAGAGTCGTGGATTTCTTAAACTTTATTTTTGAAGGAGCTTAGAGTCGTGGATTTCTTAAAATATATTTTTGAAGGAGCTTAGAGTCGTGGATTTCTTAAACTTTATTTTTGAAGGAGCTTAGAGTCGTGGATTTCTTAAAATATATTTTTGAAGGAGCTTAGAGTCGTGGATTTCTTAAAATATATTTTTGAAGGAGCTTAGAGTCGTGGATTTCTTAAAATATATTTTTGAAGGAGCTTAGAGTCGTGGATTTCTTAAAATATATTTTTGAAGGAGCTTAGAGTCGTGGATTTCTTAAAATATATTTTTGAAGGAGCTTAGAGTCGTGGATTTCTTAAAATATATTTTTGAAGGAGCTTAGAGTCGTGGATTTCTTAAAATATATTTTTGAAGGAGCTTAGAGATGTAGATTTTTTAAAAAAATATTTTTGAATGAGCTTAAAGACCTGGATTTTCTAAAAAATATTTTTGAAGGAGCTTAGAGACGTGGATTTTTTAAAAAATATTTTCGAAGGAGCTTAGAGTCGTGGATTTCTTAAACTTTATTTTTGAAGGAGCTTAGAGTCGTGGATTTCTTAAAATATATTTTTGAAGGAGCTTAGAGTCGTGGATTTCTTAAACTTTATTTTTGAAGGAGCTTAGAGTCGTGGATTTCTTAAAATATATTTTTGAAGGAGCTTAGAGTCGTGGATTTCTTAAAATATATTTTTGAAGGAGCTTAGAGTCGTGGATTTCTTAAACTTTATTTTTGAAGGAGCTTAGAGTCGTGGATTTCTTAAAATATATTTTTGAAGGAGCTTAGAGTCGTGGATTTCTTAAAATATATTTTTGAAGGAGCTTAGAGTCGTGGATTTCTTAAAATATATTTTTGAAGGAGCTTAGAGTCGTGGATTTCTTAAAATATATTTTTGAAGGAGCTTAGAGTCGAGGATTTCTTAAAATATATTTTTGAAGGAGCTTAGAGTCGTGGATTTCTTAAAATATATTTTTGAAGGAGCTTAGAGTCGTGGATTTCTTAAAATATATTTTTGAAGGAGCTTAGAGTCGTGGATTTCTTAAAATATATTTTTGAAGGAGCTTAGAGTCGTGGATTTCTTAAAATATATTTTTGAAGGAGCTTTATTTAGTTGTTACTTTTTATACCCTACAACACTATGTGTTGGGGGTATTATAAGATTGATGGGCCAGAATTTATGTAACACCTCGAAATATTGGTTTCCCATATAGGAAAGTATATATGGATCTTCCTAGCTCGCCGAGCTGAGTCGATCTAGCTATGTATGTCCGTCCGTCCGTCTGTCCATGTTAATTTGTAATCACTTTACAGGTCGCAATTATGGTCCGATCTTCACGAAATTTAAAATAGAGGTGGGGCTAGGGTCAGAATAGAACCCTATTTCTTTTGGTGATGATCGCCAAATGTTTAGGGGTTGAAATGGACCAAATACTGAAAAATATCGGATTTTGCAGTAGCTATACAGGTCGCAATTATAGACCAATCGACGCGGAATATTGTATGCAGAGTTTAGGGCGGGGAAGAAGGCTACCAATTTGGACGGTCATCGGATAATATTTAGCGGGTAAAATAGACCATATCTTTTGTGTTGAAAAAATTCAAAATTTTTCATTAAACCGCCAATATTTTAAATCCCGGCGAAATCACAAAACCATGACAAGGTTACTTCTGACCTTTACATTGATGTTAACATCCAACAAATCGGATATATAGCATATAGCATATAGCAAAATATGTGCGATATATGTGTCTATCAAAGACGATATGCTTGAAAGATCTTTTATATGTCGAGAACGGCTGAACTGATTTCGACAGTTCTCATTAATTCAGAATGGCCTCTTGGCAGGAAACATAAACGTCTAAAAAAATCGCATAAAAATACCTCTCTAAAGATGAAAATATTGATTTTGTAAAATTTTCTCATATTTTTTCAATTTTGTCATATTTTTGGCATATTTTTATTTTGAATTAAAAATTTGTAATATTTCTACAGCTAACAAAACTAAGTAGTTAGGATATCAGGATATCATATACAGATCGCATTTATGGCCCGATCCTTACGAAATTTTGCATGTGGATAAGATGGGGGTCAGAATAGAAGCCTACTCTTTTTGGAGATGGTCGCCATATATTTAGGGGTTGAAATGGACCAAAAAAACTGCAAAACTGTCAGCAGGTCATAATTATCGCTCGATCCTCATGCACATTTTAATGGGGGTTACCGGGCATTGCAAAAGCCAAGCAGTTTTGGATGGCCATCCAAAAATATTCTATGTGCGAAATAGTTTGCCAACTTTTGTAGACGCTGATTTCGTTGAAGAATATAGTCAAATGTCTGTATCTCATATAGATGCGTTTCAGTCAAAAACCAATAATAAATGTTAATCTTTTGCCACTTCTGAGAGATTATAGGTCTTTGGGAAATATTGGTTCCAGATCTAGGAAGACCATTTAAGTGCAACATCTACCAATAAATTGGAAATGAGCAAATTAGTTTAAGTTGCTATTATTCGAAAATTAGAGAACGAAACCTGATGGTTTTCTTTTATTATTTGTCACAATATCTTGTGGAATCCTTTCAAGTATCTCGTCTATATAAACTGTATCGTCTATTATAGTGTTGTAGGTTATTCAACGGTCGGCCCCGCTCGACTGTAGCCTTTGCTTACTTGTTTCTATTTATTTTATCCAATTTTTCGATTATCAACGACAATCATCTTCAGGGATATCAGCTTTATTTTCGAGGAAAACATTTATTAGAATATAACCTCGAAGTCCAACTGAAATATTTTTTCAAGGACCTTAGAGATGTGGATTTTTAAAACAATATTTTTTCAAAGATGTTGGTTACGTGGATTTTCTAAAAAATTAAATCTTCAAAGACCTTGGGGACGGACATTTTTAAAGTATTTTTTTAGGGAACTTAAATACATGAATTTAAAAAAAAAATAAGGACCTGGAAATATTTTTTAGTACTATGAACATGAAATTTTTGTCCGATCTCATACAAATCTTGCACAAAATTTATAAATATGCAATGTGAAAATGGAATTTATAGGTCCAATTCCTTTGACCCCTCCTTATAAAATTTTAATATTTACAAAAATTCACATACCTTATAGAAAGGTATCCCATGTAGTTTGAAGCATTGTCACGAGAGGCTTTAATAAGTACTTGGTAAATACTCAAGCGAGACTACAAAAGGATATGCAAGGATTCTAAGGATATATAAGGAAACCTAGATAAGTACTCAGGATGTCGGTATACTTTTAGGCTTATCACTTACAGAAGTTAATGAAGTACCGTTCCAGGACTTGTTTGACTGTCCCTCCCAATTCTAAAAAGCTTAGGAACTACAGCAGTCGGGCATATTTTCCAATGTTTTCATTTTCTTATCGTGGAGTGCATCAGAATTTGTTTAAATTTCCGGTCTAACTTAATTCCATGTTTACTTGTTAAGATTTCATTGGACCTTCAATGAGCAATCTGCATAGATAAACTCATTTCTTTATGAAATTAGCTTAAATTCTACGAACTTTAAATTTTAATTTTATATATTACGCCCATATATTTTTAAGCAAAGTTTCATAACATATCTTTTGTTTGGATTCGATGTGAATATTGCGGGAATAAGGTTTTTCGTCAAGTTTCCCAAACATTTTCAAATTTCGTTTTCATCAAACGTTTATAGTTTATTTACGTGTTTGGGATTACGGCGAACAGCCTTCAATGACTTCTAGCTCTTCTGTGTGTGTGTGTCAACATTTTCCCAGGAGTATGAGTTGGGTGTCGTTTAACGTGGCTTATTTAAATATCGCGTTATTATAATGATCACACATTATATAATATACGACCGTAATGTTGTCAAATAGTTTTTCGCGTGTTCTTAATATTTTTAGGGTTTTTATTTATTTTTTATTTATTGTTTTCAACTTTCCATCAGCTACTGGCTGTCGTCGTCGTCATTTTCTTCATCCAACTTAACCTAACCCAAAAAAAGTTTGGTTATCGTTTTTATGGCCTGATTATAAACTCATATAAAAAACGAACAAAGAAAATGTGACAAAAAACCCCAAGCGGAGGAATAGTGGCAATAGTAAAAGAAAACATCAAAAACAGCAAATATCTATTGTTACATATTTATTAAATATTAGTACATCATAAAAATGAAAATAAATAAAATAAAATATTAAATCATTTTATTACCGCCATAAACACATCATGCATTTCATTATTGTTATTATTATTGTTGTTACGATTATTAGCTCGCTGATATTGCGAATGGGCTATGGATGTGAAGAAGGTAACTCCTCATTCCAAACTGGAAAATGTCGTTCAGTTCCATTTTTATTGTTTTATAGTTACATATTTTATACACAAATTTTCTCCATTTTTATTGCCAACAAATATTATTTGTATGACAGACTAGTTGAGTTATGGAGAAGTTGAAACTCTGGCAAAATGGTACCTCCGAGTATTGCCTCGATGACACGTGTAATATCCTCGAATTATGTTAATAACTCGCCCAACAATCAAATGACAGATGGCAAATTGAAAAAATATACTTTTATTGCTACTTTGAGAAAGAAAATTTATGGATTTTTCTTGGAAATACATAAATGTTTTTTTGGAAAATATGGCAATAAAAAATTTGTGATGATGTAATAGAAAAAATTTAAATGCTGTTCTCATAATTAAATAATGTCCACTACACAAAAATATAATCTTTTTAAAAATATTAGGAACTATTTGATCTTCTGTAGATCTTCAGTGGTCTGGAGACATCCTACAGCCTCTTGTTGATGAAAAGTTTTTTTTAAAAGACATCTTATAGCAAAAACGACTTACAAAAGGACCTCTAGCGAAAGAATATCTAAAGGAAGATTTTTTTAGAAAAGTGATAAAATAATGAAACAAATATAAGGCGCTCTCTACGTAGTACACCTTTTGTTGAAAAACAACATTTTTTTTAACAAATCTAGTTTTGTAAAAACTGCCGAATAATTGTAAAATCTTTTCTGGAAGTGGGTATTTATACCTTGATTCCGGTAAAGTATTTTTCTCCTGGATTCTTGACCCCCAAAACCAGTATTCGCAATATGGACAATATGAGTATTAGTTAAAAGCTAATGAATATTTATCTCCAACAAATGGATACATTATGGGGTTATTTCTGAATTTGGGACTTACATCTAAATCGCGATCTTAGACTTGATTTTTATACCCTCCACCTTGGAAAGGAGGGTATATTAACTTTGTCATTCCGTTTGTAACATCCTTAAATATTCGTCGTAAACCTCATTCATAATCAGCATAAAATTCTAAGTCGATTTAACGATGTCCGTCTGTCTGTCTGTTGAAATCACGATACAGCCCACATTATTTGACGTAGAGCGCCAAAATTTAGCAGAGCAATTGGCATTGTGTCTAGGATGGTTGGTATTGAAAATGAGATATATCGGTCCACGTTCTGGTATAGTCCCCATATAACGGTACCTCCCGATATTCGGTATTTTGATGATTTATGCCACATTTTTTCACGGATTTGTCTGAAAATTGGTATTTTTAGGTCATAACGGGTCCCTGTACGTGTGGCAAAACATTGCATGTATAGGTCCACGTTTTGGTATAGCCCCCATATAATGGTACCTCCCGATATTCGATATTTTGATTATCTTTGCCACATTTTTTTAACGGATTTGTCTAAAAATTGAAATTTGTAGGTCATAATGGGTTCCAGCTCCGGTGGCGAAACATTGCATGTATGGGTCCATGATTTGGTATAGCCCCCATATAAGGTTACCTCCCGATATTCGGTATTTTGATGGTTTTTGCCACATTTTTTTCACGCATTTGTCTAAAAATTGGTATTTGTGAGTCATAATGGGTCCTAGTTCGTGTGGCGAAACATTGTATGTATAGGTCTACGTTTTGGTATAGTCCCCATATAACGGTACCTCCCAATATTCGGTATTTTGATGATTTTTGACACATTTTTTCACGAATTTCACTGAAAATTTGGTAGTTGTAGATCATAATGGGTCCTGGTTCGTGTGGCGAAACATTGTATGTATAGGTCCACGTTTTGGTATAGTCCCCATATAACGGTACCTCCCAATATTCGGTAATTTGATGATTTTTGCCACATTTTTTTCACGCATTTGTCTGAAAATTGTTATTTGTAGGTCATAATGGGTTCTAGCTCCGTTAGCGGAACCTTGCATGTGTAGGTCCATGATTTAATGTTTTTTTTACTTGCTTAATAACAAGTAATGTTTAATTTAGCCGAGTCGAACTTATTATGCTCTCCACAATTTGAAAAAGTACCTCATGTAAAAATATGTCCGTAAATGAAAAGTGAAGTATTCGGGCAATGCGACACCTCTGTTAATAGGAACATCCAACAATTCTGTAAAAAACTTGACTATAATCATCCAAATAACGAACATCGGGAAAATAAGGGCTATAGAAAAACCTTGAGTTCTACATAAGCAGAAGAACCCATTACGGAATCCAAATGCTGAACTTTTAATAGTTCCTTTAGAAAATCTGGCTAAAACCGTCAAAATATTGAAAATTATATGGGTCCCATTGGAGAAAGTGACCCTCTATTCTGCCACAGGGGCTATAACATATTATAAACTCTAAATAACGAAATTTAAACTTTTCCGTTTTTCCGCTAAACCCGATAAAATATCGAATACCGGATGTACCTTTATATGGGGACTATAGGTAAACATGGACCTATATAGGCAATAATGTGCCACATTAGGTAGAACCCATTACAAACACTAAAATCTACATTTCAAACTATTCCGTAAAAAAGTGTGGCTATATCGGGAGTTGCATTTATATGGTGGTTATACGAAAAAGTGGATCAGTTCTGTCACATGAGGTAGATCCTACTACGAACTCTGAATATGGGATTTTAAACTATTCCGTTAGAGAGTGTAGCTAAAATAGTCAAAATGTCGAATATGGGGAGGTACATTTATAAGAGGGCTACACGAAAACGTTGAGCGAACTAGATTTGACTGCAGACAAAAGACATCTCTATGCATAATTTTATCTTCCTATAACACTCCGTTTGGACTTCCGCGTAATTACAACTGGACGGACAGACGGAGGGACGGACATGCCTAAATCGATTTGGGATTTTACTCTGATTAAAAATATATATATACTTTGTGGGCCTTAAATGACTATTTCGATGAGTTACAAACGGAATGACAAACTTAATATAGCCTCCATACTATGTATGTGGAGGGATCAACATTTCCAAGCCCCGGCGAAGGGCGGCTTCTCAAAAAAGTATAAAATTTAGAAAACTTGGCTCGATTTCCAGGTACAACGAACCTTATCTCTTATCTAGGAACGATAATAACATATATTTTAGCATTTTGGAAAGGTTAGAGTGTAAGCTATAATTAAGCAAATATTTTATGGACTAATATAATCGGGCCATTTTCGACCTTTTGGGAATTTTTTAAAAGATCTGGGTCCAAAAAAAAAAAAAAAAAAAAAAATCGATAATTTTGATATAACACTGAATGTAGAGAAATCTTAATCGGCCCTAGATAAATCTTTGGACACACTTTTTCTAAGCTTTTTTACCAAACACACGGTCTAAAAACTAAAATCCATGTATGAGCCCCGGAGCTATTCAAACAACATACAGGATCGTTAAAAGTCTGTCTGTGTGAATTATAACAATTAAAAAGTCATTTAATTCGGTCAGGCCCAACATCTGATTGGGAAGGGTATCAGAGGTTATGGGGAATTGAAAACATTGATCCCTTAACAAATTAGAAAACTTTCGTCGATCTTTTAACTGATATATAACCTCAGAAATTGACAATATATATTTATATAGCCTTTTCGAAACATATATATCAGGTCTTAATATACGAAGTTTGTAGTATGGCATAACTGGAAATAATCTCGCATTTTATGAGAGTTATGATTAATAAGAAGTAAAAAAGAGGTAAGTTCGGTTGGGCAGAACTTTGAATACCCTCCACACTTCAAAAAAAAAAAAAATCCGTTAAAAATGCTGTTAAAATCATAAAAATATCGAATAGAGCCGTTATATTAGGTTCTATACGAAGACGTAAACCTGCATATACGAAGACCTCAACCTGTATAGATAATTTTCTTTCACAAGTAAGATATTTCAAACAATTTCGGTGAATACTGTACCTAAAACCATCACAATACCGAATATCGGGAGGTACCGTTATATTCGGTCTATACGAACACCCGGACCTGCACAGACAATTTTTGTCATAGGCTGTAGTATCCATTACGAACATCAAATACCAAATTTGGAACAATTCCGTTGAATAATGTCGCTAAAAAAGGTACTGTTATTTGGGGGCTATACGAGGGCGTGAATCTGCACGGACAATTTTCTGTCATAGGCTGTAGTATCCATTACGAAGTTCAAGTAGCAAATTTGAAACATTTCTGGTAAATAATGTAGCTAAAATCATCAAAGTACCGAATATCGGGAGATACCGTTATATGGGGGCTATAACAAAACGTGGACCTACATGGCCCATTTTCAATACCAAAAGTTCTGCAGACATTATATACCTTTGAGTAAAATGTTATCAACCTACTCCATTTCGTTCGGGAGCTAGAGCGGTTCAATATGAAACAAGTAAAAAAGCAGTAAGTTCGGCTGGGCCGAACTTTTAATACCCTCCACCATTTGGAACGAATTAGAAAATTTTCAAAATAATAGAATCCAATAAAAATTCTTTTAAAATCTTTAAAATATCTAATATAGGAAGGTGCCGATATTTGGGGGGATATACGATGTTGTGGACCTATAAAGACAAATCTATGTCTGTGTGTAAAGTACTCACAAGGAACTCCTTGTATGGATTTTCAGATAATTTCATTGGAAAAGTGGCTAAAATCATCAAAATACCGAATATAGGGGAGTACCGTTATACGGGGGATATACGATATTGTGGACCTATATAGACAATTCCGTTTCAGGGGTAAAGTGCTCACAAAGAACTCCGTGTGTGGATTTTCAGACAATTCCGATGAAAAATGTGGGTCAAATCATAAAATACTGAATATCGGGAGGTACCGTTACATGGGGCATATACGATATCGTGGACCTGTATAGACAATTCTCTCTCTGGGGGTGAAGTACTCACAAGGAACTACTTGTGTTGATTTTAAGACAATTCCATTGAAAAGCGTGGCTAAGTTATATGGGGGATATACGATATCGTGGACCTATATAGACAATTCTTTTTGGGGAGGTAAAATGCCCACAAGGGACTCCTTTTGTGGAATTTCAGACAATTCCATTGAAAAATGTGGCTAAAATCATCAAAATACCGAATATCGGGAGTACCGTTACATGGGGGCTATACGATATTGTGGACCTATATAGATAATTCTCTGCCGAGGTATAAAGTACCCACAAGGAACTCCTTGTGTGGATTTTTAGACAATTCCGTTGAAAAATGTGGGTAAAATCATCAAAATACCGAATATCGGGGGTACCGTTATATGGGGGCTATACGATATTGTGGACCTATATAGCCCGTCTTCGAACTTGACCTGCCTGCAGACAAAAGAGAGATCTGTGCAAAATTTTACCTTCCTATCTTAATTCGTTTAGACTGTAGCGTGATTACAACAGACGGACAGACGGACGGGCAGGGCTAAATCGTCTTAGAATTTTACGCTTATCAAGAATATATATACTTTGTTGGGTCTAAAATGATTATTTCGATGAGTTACAAACGGAATGACAAAGTTAATATACCCTCCATACCTTTTTTGGTGGAGGCTATAAAAATCCATTCAATTTGGGCTGATATTACATAAAAATCTGAACCGACCTCGATAAAATTTGGCAGATGTATTTTCGAGCAGTATCAAATATCCTTGTTGTGGAGTGCATATTACACATGTGAGGGACTTTAACACCAAATCGGATGAAACATATATACGGAAGCTATAGCTATATCTAACAGATTTTCACAAACATTTGAAGTACTTGCTGCAGGGCTGAATTCCATTGGAAATTACAAAATGCAGTCCATTTGAGCTGATATTAACAATTTGGTGCACCAATAAACCTGAAATCGAATGAAGGTATGTAAAGGAAATCTGGCATTTTTTCAGTCTTTGGTTCATTTCAACCCCTAAATATTATGCGATCATCTCTAAAAGAAATAGGGTTCTATTCTGGCCCTTGCCCCACCTACATTCTAAATTTCATGCTACCTGTAGAGTGATTACAAATTAACATGGACAGACGGACGGACGGACATACATAGCTACATCGACCCAGCTCGGAGAGATAGGAAACCAATATTTCTTGGTGTTACATAATTTTTGGCCCAATCAAACTTATTGGGGGTATTACATAGTGTTGTAGGGATTATAAAAATATAGATGGGAGCTATAGCTATATCTGAACCGATTTTCACCAAATTTCATATACTTGCTGAGTTCGGTCGGATGTTTCAAAAATACAGGTAATCTGGCCATTTGGTGCACATTTAACACAAAATTGGTCGAATATATATATGGGAGCTATATCTAAATTTGAACGGATTCGCACCAGTTACAATAGGTTTTATCCTTGGGCCAAACAAATATTGTCGGATAATAAATGCGACCTGCCTTTTCTTCACAAAAATACATTGACATACGGACTGACATGCATAAATCGACTCTGAAAGTGCTTCTATGAAGATCGACAAAAGTAAATGGGTCTATCTCACTTCCTTCTTCATGTTATAGACAAATGCACAAAGGCATAATACCCTTACCACTATGTGATGGGCGCTTTAACAATAGAAAACAATAATAATAACCAGTAAAGATAGACTTAAAGTCGGGCGGGCCGACTTTATGATACCCTACACCACTTTGCTAATTTAGTAGAGCTAGTAGAGAATGAGAGAATTCAATCATACACCCTATGATTATAATTATAATTTATAGTTCAAATGACTAAATATGCCGAAGCATTTGTATCTTTTTAATTCGGACTTGTATTGCCCATTTGGTGCACAATTAATTTGAAATCGGATAAAGATATATATGGGAGCTATATCCAAATCGGAACCGATCTCCATAAAATTTCGCAAAGATATTTCTGAGCTGTATTTGATATATTTCCCTAAATAAGATGAACAATATATATGGGAGCTATAGCTATATCTGAACTGATTTCGATCAAATTCGGCATACTTATTTTTAGACCTAAATTGTTGTTATTGTATGTGCAAAATTCCATACTATTCGGTCTGATATTACACGTTTGATATTACAAATCGGACGAAGATATATATGGGAGCTATATCTAAATTTTTACCGATTTTCTCCAATTTCAATAGGGTTTGTCCTTGGGCTAACAAATGATTTGTGCAAAATTTCATCTGGATAGGGTAATAATTGCGAACTGTATTTTGTTTACATAAAAAACATGGACAGACGGACGGACGGACATGCATAAATCGACTCAGAATGTGATTCTATGCAGATCATCAAAAGGAACTATAGGTCTATCTCGTTTTCTTTTGCCTGTTGCAAACAAATTCACAAAGACATAATACCCTGACCACCTTGTGGTGTAGGGTATAAAAATAGAAGATCTTCTGTAGTTGGTTTATTAGGACTCCGGTCGACCTTTTATACAGGCATCCTATTGAAAGAAAACTACATCTAGTTTACGAATATAAATCTATTCACATTTAAGAGTTACAAAAATTCCTTCCACCTATCTTTAATAGCGATACAAATTCATAAATTAATGACTTGATTCTTCAGTTCATTAACCCAATGATTTGTTTGCTCCATAAAACATAATATTATCTCTTACAACTTCGAACGCAACATACCCAGTTCTTGTAAATAAGACAATTATAGAAAATTCTTACGAAAAAAGAGACTGTCATATGTCACCAAAGTAAAGTAATTTCCAGCTCAAACTTTCTGGCATGAATACGGAGGATAAAAATTTGGCCTATTCCGCACGATTCGGGCGAATGTCTTTGCTGGCAAAAAAAAAAGTTGAACTATATTCTGACTAAACTGGCGACAGTATTGATAATTTATGTTAGTCTAGTTAAGTTTGTTGTTTACGTGCCAAAAACTCTATTTTGTTTTAGCTTCGAACGTAAGGAACGAAAAACTAGGTAGGAGTCCATGGCAATATGAAATAAAGGTAAAATGTGGCAGTTGAAACATTGTTGAACATACAACGTAGTAATCATTTGTTAACTGAGGCTCTCCGCCAGTTCAACAAGAAAATATAGATGTCCTTTTCTCGCTCCCCCTCTCTCCTTTGTGTTCTCCTCATTGTGTCTTAGGTTTTTTTCTGTGTTTCACTAATAAAAATCCAAGATATGCCATGTAACTGAATTATACAAAAATACAATGCGATATTTTTTCGGTTTAATTGTGTGTAAGTGCTGGTGTATGTGTGTGTTTGTTTGGTATATAGAATAAACAGTAATAAATTCATAATGTCAACTGTCAACAGGCAATATATTTTCATGTTCAGGTAATATAGATTTTTAAGATACTCTTCCCCATTCCAGTGGCCCCCCATATTTCTCCCAGCCATAGACATAAATGTTTTCGATGAAACAATAAAGTATAAATAAAACTTGGAAATGTGTATGAACTTTGATATAGAGGACAAATACAAATACACAACGTGAAAAACTAAATGTCACATAAAAAACCTGTGTGAATGTTACGGAGTCAAAAAGGTGTTTACGACTCATATAATTCATATAACGATGTCATAAATTTTTGCCAATTCCATTGGCAATGATTATTAAGATATGATTTTATTTGTTGGCACAGAGGTGAAAGGTCAAACGGCAGATCTTAAAAAAATAAAAGCTAAGTGACAAAATATTTTAGGTTTTCAAAATTTTTTCAATCCCCAGTAAATAATCTAAATATCAAATTTCACATTTTTGTCTCTATGCCTACCATACCGAATACCAAAGATAGTACCTACTCATTACTTGTTATCCAATTACAGTAGACATTTCTGAAATCACCTCCATACGTTCAGGCCACACATGAACCGCAACCTTAACACAAAATTTCACATTTCCAACACTATCTATTCAACCAATACCAAATTGTACCAAATATGGTTCTATTTGTATTGTACTTGTAATACGTACTTCCAAACCCACCTCTTCATCAGAAACCTACCATCAACAGGAACCCCAATGTCAACATTCCAAATTACCAGCTTCTACCGTTCACCCAAAACGAAACTTAGTACCATTTTGTACTTTTCAAACAATTATAGTACGCATTTTAAAAATCTTAAAAACAGATACCAAACATCAAATTTCAGAATTTTATCTCTACCCTCACCCAAAACGGCAACAAAGTCAAACGCCATAATTTTTACATTTTATATACCCTACAACATTATGTGTTGGGGGTATTATAAGTTTGATTGGGCCAAAAATTATGTAATACCTCGAAATATTGGATTCCCACATAGGAAAGTATATATGGATCTTGCTATCTCGCCGAGCTGAGTCGATCTAGCTATGTATGTCCGTCCGTCCGTCTGTCCATGTTAATTTGTAATTACTCTACAGGTCGCAATTATGGTCCGATCCTCACGAAATTGAAAGTGGAGGTGGGGTTATGGTCAGAATAGAACCCTTTGTTTTTAGGAGATGATCGCATAATATTTAGGGGTTGAAATGGACCAAAAACTGAAAATTTTCCTGATTTTGCAGTTGCTCTACAGTTTCCAATTAGGGACCAATCGAAGCGTAAGTTAGCATGGGGCTAGAGCTTAGGACTGGGCAGATGTATTCCAATTTTGATGGTTATCGGGTAATATTTAGTGGGTGAAATAGACCACAACATTTGTGTTAAATAAAAGTCAAATTTTCCAGTAAACCGCGAATATTTATAATCCCGAGGAGATCACAAATAGACGAACAGGTCAATTCTGACAATTACGTCGATGCCGATAATAAATATATAGGATATATAAAGCGAAATATATACAATGTATATATACAAAGGAAAGGAATGTTAGATGGAATGCTTATATCTCAAGAATGGCTGGACCGATTTTGACAAATGTTGTCAATTCAGAATGCCCTCCTGGCATAAAAGTATAAAATCTAAAAAAATCGCAGCATGATGTTAATTTAGATTTTGTAGTATTTTGTTATATTTTCATATTTTTTATCGCATGCGATTTTTTCAATTTGACTTATAATATTTTGTAATATTTTTTCACCTTACAACACAGGTTGGGGATATTATATAAGTATTGCAAATATCGTCCGATCCTCACGAAAACTTTCACAAGGGTAGGGTAAGGCTCAGAAGAGATAGACCTATTGGTTTGAAAGATGTCCGCAATATATTTGGGGGTTGAAATGGACCAACAACTAAAAATGTTCCTGATTTTGCAGCCGTTATGAGGTCATAAACTTAGAGTTTAGGACAGCTTGTAAAATGGACCACTATTTTGCGTGAAAAATTTCAACATTACTTAAAGATGAAATACACAAAAGGCGAACTTCTGGCTTTTTTATGCTGATTTCGTTGACGAATCCAGCCAAATATCGTATAGATGAGTCTAAATTTAGAGATACAGAGGGCCCTCTTGCTTTTGGAGATGATCGTTCAAATCAAATGAACCAAAAACAGAAAACAATTTCTTGATCTCACAATTGAAGCCAATTGACACGCCTGAGAAGAGAGTTAAGGACAGGGAAGGATTCCAGCATTTTTGATGGAAAATGGACCACAACAACTAACAACATGACGAAGTGCTTAAATATTTGGCAAATGTCCCTGGTTAGGTCAGTGCTCCGTGACATAATTTCAAAAGAGATATCTTTCAAAATCGATTTGAATATAAGGAGGCTTCTAACATATTGTAGTGTTGTAGGGTATCACATGGTCGGCCCCGCACGGCTATAACCTTTGCTTACTTGTTTTTAATTGTATTGAATGAAATCAAAAAATTTCGGAAATAGCATCAAGTTTTAGAATAATTTCATTCTTGGGTGGTGCGTGCTGAGTGCGATGGTTCTGAGTCCTGCTGGAATGTCCAAGGTCTGTGGCCAAAATGTTTTCGTGCCCAATGCTTTAATACACCCTCCAGAATATTTTCGCGATAATATTCGGCATTTATTCTGATGCCACGGTCGATTAATACGAGCGGAGATCGTAAACACGATAATTTTGTTTGTTTACAAACTGCTGGACAACGAATGTTTTCTCATCGCAGAAAACCAAATTCGGCAGTTCGTCACTTTCGGACAAGCGAACCAACTCTTTAGCTCTTTTGAGTCTATTTTCTTTCTATTGTGGTGTAAGTTCTTGCACTTTTTGGAATTTCAATGGCTTTACCCCGAACTCATTTTGCAATATTTGCCGAATGGAATATTGCGATAAGTTCAGCTCACGAGCCATTTTTTTGGCCACTGCGACGCGGGTTTCGATCAAGTCGCTTCTTTACTTTTCGAACCATTTCTGCTAATGTTGCTGTTTTCTTCCGTCCACTTCCTTGACGTCGGGCTACGCTACCAGTATCACAGTAACGAGCGATGGCACGAGACACAAAAGAATTATTCATATTTAAGTGTTGGAGTGCTCTAATGATAACCACTTGTTGCTTTCCAGGCAAATAGAAAGAAATCACACTATCACGTTTGAATTCCATCACGAATAACTTTTTTTCTGGAAAATTCTCATCAAAATGCTTTTGTACGCTTGTAAACAATATAATGAGCTGTCACTGGAATAATTTTAATAATTGTCGGTCGTGTGGATTAGAAATTACAGCAGTGTGAAGTTGGATGCAGTTTTTTTCAATCTTACCCTGTATAATACCTTACTGTACTTTTCGTACAGTTGTACTACACATTTCCGAAATCACCTCCATGTATCCACATTTCAGATTTAAAAGAATATCTGTTCACCTAATACCAAATTTTACCAAATATAGTACTATTAAGTACTTTTCGGGCACATGTAGTACACATTTCTAAAACCACCTCTTTATCACAAACCTACCATCCCCAATACCAAGATTCCAAATAAGCAGCTTCTTCCGGTCACCCAAAAATAAATGGTACCAAATTTAGTACCATTTCCAAAAAATGATTCTCATACCAAATTTCAAGATTTTACCACTAGCCGTTCATATAATTTCAATTGGTACGAAATTAGTACATTTTCGTACATTTGGTAAATTGTATTGTTTGAATTTCGAAAAAAGCCCTTTAGTATGTCTATCCTACACAACACCAAAGACGCTTTCTCCAAATTTCGGATTTCCAGCCCAAATAACAAAGTTAGTATTATTTAGTACTTGTCGTCCTTTTTAGTACGTATTTCCAAATCCATCATCATGCATCAACCAAACAGCATAAAAGGTGATCCTTATGCCAAATTTTAGACTTCCAACTTGATCCCTTATCCAAATATCAGATTTATTACTATTTAGTAAATACCAATGTTAAAAGTATTTAGTACTTTTCGCACTTTTTAGTACGCATTTCAAAGTCCTCAGCCATGTATCAACCAAACCTGACAAAAGGTGATCCCGATAACGACTATTAGACTTCCAACTCAATCCCTTACCCAAATATCAAACTTAGTACCATTTAGTACTTTTTAGTACATATTTTCAAAACCATCAAATTTAGTGTCTATGATGAATTTTCAAAAACCCAACCATATCTCACCCTTTCCACCAACATTGACCCCCATGAAAAATTTTGAATTTCTAGCTTCAGCCGATTCTCCTGGGCTTTGTTGAATCAGTCAGTCAGCCAGTCACTCATCTTTTATACCCTCCACCATACATAGTATGGAGGGTATATTAAGTTCAATATTCCGTTCGTCACTCCATTTGTAACTCATCGAAATAATAATTTAAGACCCAACAAAGTATATATATTTTGATCGGTGTAAAATTCTAAGCCGATTTAGCCTTGTCTGTCCGTCCGTCTGACCGTCCGTAAGTCTGCTGTCATCACACTAGAGTCAGAAAGAATTAAAATAGGAAGCTAAAATTTTGCAGAGATCAGTATTTTGTGTGCAGTTAGGTCGTGTTCGAAACTGTGCTATATCGGTCCACGATATCGAATAGTCCCCATATAACGGTACCACCCGATGATATTTTGATGATTTTACTCACATTTGTCAATGAAATTGTCTGAAATTCTACACAAGGAATTCCTTCTGAATACTTTACCCCCTGAAAGAGAACTTTCTATATCGGTCCACGATATCGTATATCCCCCATATAACGTTACCTCCTGGTATTCGGTATTTTGATGATTTTAGTCACATTCTTCAATGGAATTGTCTGAGATACTTCACAGGGAGTTCTCTATAAATACTTCGCCCCCTAAAAGAGAATTTTCTATATAGGTCCACGATATCGTATATCCCCCATATAACTGTACCTCCCGATGTTTGAAGATTTTAGGCACAAATTTTCAATCGAATAGTCCAAAAATCCACACAAGGAGTTCTCTCTGCGTACATTACCCCTTGAAAGAGAATTGTCTATATAGGTCTACGTTTTAGCATAGCACTACCCCGAGATATTCGGTATTTCCCGGATTTTTGCAACATTATTCACCGGGATTGCGTCAATTTTCCTAATTGAAGTTCGTAATGGATACTACAACCTATGACCGGAAATTATCTATGCAGGTCCACGTCTTAGTATAGAATAGTCCAAAAATTCACACAAGGAGTTCTATCTGCTTACGTTGCGTTAGTATAGCCCCATACAACGGGACCTCCCTTTATTCGGTATTTTATTAGAGACATTATTCACCGGAATTATTTCGAATTTCGTATTTGAAGTACGACATCGGTACTACAGCCTATGACAGAAAATTACTTATCCAGCACCACGTCTTCGTATAGCCCCCATATAAAGGTTTTCATTTAAGCGGTATTTTCGACAGAATTTTTTATTGAAATTTTGCAAGTTCCTTCCGAATGGAGGAGGGTATAAAAAGTTCGGCCCGGCCGAACTTTGTTGCTTTTTTACTTGTTTACTCTTTTATGTATAGAAGATATATATTTGAATCGATTGAACCAAACATTCCAGGAAGTCTCCTCATTTTCATCATCCAAATTCATCGAAATATGAAGTTGTTTTCCAATACAAATAAATCAAGTTGTCGCCAAAGTTTTTTGATTAAATCAAGTCTTTTTTTTCCAACAAAATTCATTCAAATTTTTCTTCTAATGTGTCTTCAAAAGTTTGTCATCTCCTCACATCCGCCGTTTTCTACTATTTACTTCTACCACTTACATTATTTCCGTTTTCATTTTTCTCCTTGACTAGAACTTGTTGTTGACTAAAAGAAGTAAATATTTTATGATTATTGTTATTACCCGAAACTGCACAAAGAAAAAAGAAAAAACTGAAAGAAATACCCTGTCATTCAATACGGAATTGTTTTTATGGGAAACAAAAAAAAAACACAAACTTGGTCCTTCATATTTATGACGATATTTTGCAAACTCCAATAACATGAATTGATATTTTTTCCTGCGACTCGTTTTTTTTTTCTTTGGTCCTTTTTCCTTTGACTTTACTGTAGTGTGTTTGATTCATCCATGTTGCCATACCTTCCGTATGACAACGTATCATACTGGTTTACATATTTGTCCAAGTTGGCATACCTTCTGTATCCAACTAATAGTATGCTTTTACTCAAGTTACAATACATTCAGTATGTAACTTTACACCCTCACTTTATTGAGGTATGTTGTCCGCACTGCTCCGAGATAGTAAGCGTGCATTATGCTTACTAAGCGTTTTCCCACGCTCACTTTATTCTTCATTTACCTTAAGTTAATTTTTGTAAGATAATATTATTTCAGTTCTAATTTGAATAAAGTATGGGGAAGTCGCATTTTGCGGCTTCCCCAACAAAACCAGAAGAGTTTTCATTTCATGGCGATCCTGCCAAACAAAAAAAAAACTTTAAAATCTACAAAAGTGGTGCACCGTGTATAATGTGATTTCGGATAATCTATATATATTAAACGCTTAAACTATGGACCAGCAACACAGACCGTGCCAGCTCGTAAATTATAAATAGAAAAAAGAAAGAAAAATGCCTCGGGTTTGCTAAAAAAAGACAAAGAAACAATTGATTAGATTAATGATCCTTGTTTAAGTATCAATCGAAAAAGGATTTAACAACAACAACAACTATATGTGAAATTCAAACAAACAAACCAAAAAAAAAATGATTTACAAAAAGATGAATGCCAAAAAAGAAAAGAAAAAAAATGAATCATTTGAATATGAGAAAGCAGAAGAAAACTTTGCTCAGATAATATCAAACAAAACATAAAAAAAAAATCTTCAAAAAACAACGAGAAAAAAAAAAACCTAAAAACAACACAAGGAAAAAATAAGAAAAAAAAACGATTTTTTTTGCTAGTTGAAACAAGATAAAAATTGAAAAAAAGTAAATTCAAACACAAAATAAACAACTTTAAAAAATCCACAAAAAATCGTAATATGCCATTTAAAAAATAACTTAAAAATGGAAGCAAAAACCAATACAAGGTTAAAATATAATTTTTTTAATACAACAAACAAAAAAAGAAAAACATTGACATAATAAAACAAAAGCTGCATGTGACTGATTCTGACATTCTCTATTGTGAACAACAATTATAAGCGAAACACCACATAAACAAACGGGGTCTTGAGATTTCCGAATACACGTATGTGCAGAAACCAGTAATGAATGAAAAGTTAAAAGAGAACAAAAAGGAGCTGTGCACTTTCACTCTCGCAATCTCCTGCCTCTCATCGAGAAAGAAATTAATCCAAAGAGAAAGAAATTAATCCAAAAAGAAATTAATCCAAAAAAAGCAGAAGAAAGGATGAAATTGGCGAAGGAAGAACAGTGAAAAAGTAGAGAAAAGGAAAGCGTTCGTCTTCATATTCCATATATTGCAGATAATTTTTACAAACAAATACCATAATGCCAGAAATTCGCAAATGCTGTATTGTGGGATGCCTGTCGAGTTCTCGAAGAAATACACCAACGATGTGAAAATCTATGTCTAAGAAAATAAACAAAACAAACAAGCAACTACAATAACAGGTAACCCCCTTTTGTTTTTAAGAAGTGCAACAAGGATAATATCGACCACCCACACTAGCAGAAAAATAATGTCCCCTTAAAATTATTATTGTTAAATATTAACTTAACACAACAGCAATACAGATTTTAGTTCTAGCATTAACCAAAAAACTGCAACAACAACCCCTATACATTATTAAATGCAAATAATTAAAACAAAACACTTATATTTATATAATATATACCACGACAACAAAGGCAAACTATATAAAAAAAAAACACCATTTAAATATTTATTGTTTCCATTCTGTTTTTGTTTACATGCAATATTTTTGGCGGTGCCTCCGAATTTGATAACATATAATCGGGGATACTTGAATTGATTAATTACATTCAGACAAATTCAACTCAAACATAAATATCATCAAATCTATAAAATCTTTATCAGCTTGGTTTTACATTGTTAAACAATGGGTGGCTCAGAATCTAAAATAGACAAACCGAATGCCAATGTAGTAAATGACATTGTGCTTAAGGTTGAGCATCCTACTATTTACCTTATTATAATTATCGCTTAACTAGCCGCGCAACTACTGGTAACTCTTTACCAGTTGCATAAAAAGACATTGCGAAAATATTATATCAGGGCTGCTTCAGTCGGAAACGGTCTTGATAAGGTTTAACGACCAAAAGAAAGAAAGACCAAACACAAAAAGATAAAAAATTAACAAGCGTGTCAGACATTCCTAGGGTCTACGAACCACTAAATGCAAAGGAGGTAAAGAAAAGTGTTCGCCTAAAGTTTTTTCTCTCTGGTACAACTCCAAAGTGTATCCTTAAATACGGGAGAAAAACTTTAGAAAATGTAAAGATTGATGACCTTATTACTAATGGAAGCTTTGATCTAAGTCAATTCATTCCTAGGTTGGAAAAAATAACCGGTAATAAGGGAATATTCAAGTTGCAACTCTCATTAAATGAGGATTTATTCAATATGATTCGAATCAATGATTTCAAAAACTGTGCGAACCAGTTATTAAAGAAACTAACAATAGCGTTAACGCCAAAATTAAAGAAAATATCTGCTGACGAGCAGAAAAGAAAACTCCTACAAACGTATCATAATGACCCATTATACGGAGGTCACCCTGGCATCAAAAGAATGTCAGAAAAACTCCGCAATAAATATCGTTGGAAAGGAATGTCTAAAGACATCAAAAACTATGTTAAAAATTGCAGTAAATGCCAAGAGAACAAGTCCCTTAAAAGGACGAAAGAACCTATGTGTATAACGGAAACGCCAGCAAGTGCCTTTGATATTCTCGTTATTGATACAATAGGCCCATTTATTAAGTCAAACAGCGGTAACGAATACGCAGTAACAATAATATGTGATCTCACCAAGTACCTGGTAACTATACCAGTACCCGATAAAACGGCAAAAACAATAGCTACGGCAATATTTGAAAACTTTGTACTTACATATGGACCAATGAGAAAAGTTTTAACTGACAGAGGAACTGAGTATAAAAACCAGACCCTGCAGGAACTTTTTAATATGTTGGATGTGAAACATGCTCCCTCAACAGCATACCACCATCAAACAGTTGGATCCATAGAAAGGTCACATAGGACATTTAATGAATATATTCGTTCTTATGTGTCATTAGAACGAACGGATTGGGACGAATGGCTTAAATATTTTACATACTGTTTTAATACTACTCCATCAACAATCCATGGTTATTGTCCGTATGAATTGGTTTTCGGCAAAATTCCAAATATCATTGATTCTATTGGTTTTAACACTGTAGATCCACTTTATAATGTTGACTCTTATGAAAAAGAAGTGAAGTACAGACTCCAAATGGCAAGACAACGAGCTGCCAAAATGATTACTCAATCAAAATTCTCCAATAAATTACAATATGACAAAACGGCTAATCCTTTACACGTACAAATAGGAGATTTAGTACTAGTAGAGAATAATGGCGGCCATAAATTGGAACAATTATTCAAAGGCCCCTATTCTGTCGAAAATATAGATTCTAATGGGAATTGCACGCTGTCATCGTCGGACAGAAAAAGTATTGAAGTACATAAAAACCGTTTAAAATTGTTCAATGCATTAAGCAATAACTTGAATTAAGAACAAAAATATTGAAAATATTGTTTTTTTTTAACTGCCTTTTAAATATAACTCTGCCTCTAAAATATACGTATATATAAATTTAGCATATACATACAATAAATTATAAAACTTACATAAAACATAGATAACTGGCCAGTACCTATGAAAATATAATAATATAATACATAGTAATAATATAAAAACATACATATATATAGTAATACATAGTAATAATATAAAAACATACATATATATAGTAATACATAGTAATAATATAAAAACATACATATATATAGTAATACATAGTAATAATATATAAACATACATATATAGCAATAATCTAAATCTACTTTAGATCATTTAACTTTTCAATTCGACTTAGTAAACTAATATATAAGAATACATCTATTAATTAATAAAAAAATATGTATATATGTAAAATAATGAAAAAAAAAAACATATTAAATCACTTATATTAAAATTTAAGATCCCACAACAAAATTTTATAAAATTATATTTGAGTTTTACAAATCATAAATTATATTTTATAGATATCGTTTAAGTTCAAAAAAAATTTTTTGCTATTTTTCGTTATTCTCATGTAATAATTTTTATTTACTACAACATATATTATAGAACAAAAATTGTAACCGTATTAAATAAGTAAAGTTAAATATATATGTAAGCATTAGTCTTTATACAAAAAAAAAAAAAAAAAACAAATATGAGTAACTTGTAAACATTAAACGTAATTTTAAAATAAACCAGAACTAAATTTAAATAATGCCAGCACTGACTGTTAATTGTAAATTTATGTGAATAAAATTCATGAATTATAAAATTATACGAATTAAACTCAACTAAGAATAATCAACTTAAACCGTTGATTATTCTTTGTTAAAAAGGGAGGTGTAGTGTGTTTGATTCATCCATGTTGCCATACCTTCCGTATGACAACGTATCATACTGGTTTACATATTTGTCCAAGTTGGCATACCTTCTGTATCCAACTAATAGTATGCTTTTACTCAAGTTACAATACATTCAGTATGTAACTTTACACCCTCACTTTATTGAGGTATGTTGTCCGCACTGCTCCGAGATAGTAAGCGTGCATTATGCTTACTAAGCGTTTTCCCACGCTCACTTTATTCTTCATTTACCTTAAGTTAATTTTTGTAAGATAATATTATTTCAGTTCTAATTTGAATAAAGTATGGGGAAGTCGCATTTTGCGGCTTCCCCAACAAAACCAGAAGAGTTTTCATTTCATTACTCTATTTGTGGTTTTCCACATGATTTTATGAAGATGCTTGAAAATAATTTGTGAAAATATGACTGAAAAGAAAAACACAGAGGCCGATTGAAGAGAAAGAAGAAACAAAATTTGTTGACATTTCCCCATGAAATCTAGTGGAGAAATATAGCAGTAATAAATGTTAGATACGAAAAAGTTGTTTGCCTGGAGAGCTGGAAAAGAAATCCAAAAGAAAATAGAAAATCAATTAAATTCCATTTTTGCAACTAATTAAAAATGCAAAAACAAATTGAGGTCCTTAGAAGAAAATCGAAGTCAATATTTGCAATTAGTTTTCATGAGTCTTTGCTTTTATTGTTTTTTTTTTTTTTTTTTTGTTGGGATATTTGTTGTTTATTGTTGCTGGTAGTCAGGGTGTGGGGGGTTGGGGAGAAGAAAGTTTCGAACTGGTTTCAATACTGTTTTTTTTTTCTTTCCTTTTCATTACAAATCACTTGTGCATTTTTAAGTGCAATTTGATTGAATTGGTTGCTCGACTACCCCCCTCCCCACAAATATATGTTTCCTTGTCTGCCATAGGGTATTTTGTTTGTATTTTCTTAGCTGTTATTTGAAAATCTGTTGACAGCAAATTTTGTTTACATTTTTCATTTACGCATTGTCAATTGACAAGAAGTGGTGTCAAATTACTTTGGCATTGTAGAATTGGTTTGTTTTACTCAAATTCAAGAATAACTAAGCAAAGTACCTGTAATTTTTAGATTTAAGAAATGAACTAAATGCAATTTGTTTAATTTTAAGAGAAAAAAGGACAACAAGTGGACATTTTTTAGCCTTCACCAATTGAAAACTTTATTTATGGTCCAATCGGCTATCGTCAAAACCCTAAAATATGGATGTTATGTTACATCAAGATTTCACTTATATCAGCTTTTTTACGTGAGAAGTCAAATTACCTCTCTAAGAATCTGAAATGTCACTTTAAAGTGGATTTGATTAGAAATTTGGATAAAAAAAAAAACAAATAAAGAAAACTCAAAAGTCGTGCGGGGCCGTCTATATGATATACTACATCACTATGCATATTCATTAGAGCTCCCGTAATAAACGACCTACCACGACCTATAGAGTGCATGATGTCACTTATATTAACAATATATATCGGAGCCAAGTTCCACAAAATGGAAACGTACGTCTCGAAATTCACTCCATTTGGGCTGATATTAGCCATTATTTTCATAATAAACCTGAAATCGGATTGACAGAGGTATTTTCGATCTCTATAAGATATATGGTACCTAATATCATTGTTGTCGAATGCATAATACCAATTTGAGGGACTTAAACACCAAATCGGATGAGACATTTATATGGGATTTATATTTATAGCTGAAACGATTTTCTCCGAATTCAATGTACTTGCTTCTAGACTGAATTTTGTCAGGTCTTTTGGACTAATATTGGCCATTTGGTGCACAATTAAACCGGAACCGGTTGAAGATATATGTGGGACTTATATCCAAATCTGAACCGATCTTGATAAAATTGGTAGAGGTTTTTCTGGGCTATATCTGATAACTGGTACCAAATATGATTGTGGTCGAATGCATACAGGGTGAAATGAAAAAACTGCAACCAATTCAGACTGCTGTCATTTCTAAGCCACTCGCCCGACAGCTGGGAAAATTATTCCAGTGACAGGTCATTATATTGTTTACAAGCATTTTGGTGAGAATTTTTCAGAAAAAAAATATTCGTGATGGAATTCAAATGGAACAGTGTGATTTCTTTATATGTGGCTGGAAAACTACAAGTGCCTATCGTTAGAGAACTTTAACATTTAAATGTGAATAAATCTTTTGTGTCTCGTACCATCGCTCGTTACCGTGATACTGGTAGCGTAGCCCGACGTCAAGGAAGTGAACGGAAGAAAACAGCAACATCAGCAGAAATGGTTAGAAAAGTAAAGAAGCGACTTGATCGAAACCCGCGTCGCTTTGGCCGAAAAATGGCTCGTGAGCTGAACATATCGCAATATTCCATTCGACAAATATTGAAAAATGAGCTCGGGGTAAAGCCATTGAAATTCCAAAACGAGCAAGAACTTACACCGCAACGGAAAGAAAATAGACTCAAAAGAGCTAAGGAGTTGCTTCGCTTGGTCGAAAGTGGTGAACTGCCGACTTTGGTTTTCTCCGATGAGAAAACATTCGTTGTCCAGCAGTTTGTAAACCAACAAAATGATCGTGTTTATTTGCAAAACAGGTCAGCTGAAAATGTGAACCTTCGGCTGGCCACCAGAACTCAAGCGCCGGCCATAGTGATGGTGTGGGAAGCAATAACAGCCGATGCTCGCTCTCCGCTTGTATTAAAATATCGTGGCATCAGAATAAATGCCGAATATTATCGCGAAAATATTCTGGAGGGTGTATTAAAGCCTTGGGCACGCAAACATTTTGGCCGCAGACCTTGGACATTCGAACAGGACTCAGCAGCATCGCACTCAGGACTCAGCACGCGCCACCCAAGAATGGTTACAAAATAAGGTTCCTCGCTTCATTTCCAGCGCACAATGGCCACCAAAATCTCCGTATACCAATCCGTTGTAATATTTGTCTTAAGTATTTTGAAAAGCAAGGTTGGGAATAAAAAGTACCAAAGTATTGATAAAGCAGATCAAGCAAGCGGATCTCCAGGATTGGGCCCAAATACCGCAGAACAAGATTGGGACAGCGTGTGACGGTTTCATTGGCCGTTTGAAGCCCATAATTCGTGCCAAAGGTGACCAATTCGAACAAATCTAAACTTATTCTAAAATATGATGCCATTTCCGATATTTGTTGCTTTCATTCAATAAAATTAAAAATAAAATGTAGAAATTATGGTGTTTGACTTTGTTGCAGTTTTTTTTTATCTCACGCTGTATTTTGCGAAAAGTTAATCTAACCCTTAAGAACGCGAAATATCTGACTTTGATTGGCATCCGTCGGTATTGCCGACAGCTGTATACCCTCAGCCAATGTTCTATTATTTAAACATATTTTGAATTGCGTTATGATTATTCAAATTGTTGCCCCTTCCTAGGAGGGGTTCCGAAGGAGTAGGCCAATAGTTTCCATTTCGTATCTGACATAAGTCTAATGAAAATAATGCAAATTGGATTTTATTTCGCCTACTTTATATGAGATATTTGATAATATTTCAAACGTTCACATTTTATGAAAGTTTTGACCCTTTGTGGGGGAGGCGCAAGAGGGAGTGGTCCGTTCAATCTTTCCTTCATACCAGACCTTGCCATACCAAATAATCGGACTCTTAGTTCAAATTTTATAGACGTTACAATTATTAAAAATGTTGACCTTTGTGGGGGAGGTATAAGAAGGAGTGGTCAGATATCTTCACACCAGATCTTGCTTAAGTAGAAGTTTTGGGATGTGCCGAGTTTGAAAGTAATCGAATGCTCATTTCGCGTTTTATGTGCTTAATGGTTATTCCAAATTATGACCCTTTTTGGGAGAGGTACTAGAAGGAGCGGCCCGTTCAATCCGATCTTCAAAGCAGATCTTGTGTAAGCGGAAATATTGAAATCAGCAAAATTTGAAGATAATCGGAGCCTTAGTTCACATTTTATAAACGTTATAATTATTAAAAATGTTGACCTTTGTGGGGGAGGTACCATCCAACCTAGCACTGTCAAAAATATTGGGATGTACAGAGTTTGCACAAAATCAAATGATAATTGAAAGAAATACCTGAAGGGGAGGATCGACATATCCCATCTTTATAACAGATCTTGTTTTGAAGAAATAGTATAATAATAATAATTGAAGATATTTGAATCATCTTCTCTCTTCTTATGAGTTTAATTATTTTCTGTGAAAATGTTGACCTTTTGTGGAAAAGGTACCAGATGGAGTGGACCGAGATTACCCATCTCCGAATTTGATCTAAGTTTGAAAATAATATTACGGTGTGCCAAGTTTGGACCAAATCGGATACTCCCTTCGATAGTTAACAGACGGACCCTCAAAAGGTCGCAATTTTCAAAAAAAAAAAATAATTTTAATGCACAGAAAGAGGAAGGATAATCCGATTTTGCTCCAACTTTGGAAATCCTAATATGTGCATCAGTGCTAGGTCAGGTGCGAATATGGACAATATCGGCTAACTCTATCGGGTACCTCCCCCACAAAGGTTCAAAATTTTGAATAATTATATCTCCTACTAGCTGGCCCGGTCCGCGTTGCCGACCCGTAGTTTTTGTCTATTATGCATATTTGTCAAAGCATAATTATTCAAAGATATGAATGTTATAAATGTTCACGGTCGATTAGTTTTTAATTTTTAGTGAAATGAGCAGTAATTTGGAATTTACTGTACTTTGTACACCTCATAATTGAGGGCTAATTGATTTAAGAATATCCAAAGTTAATTACTTTTTTAAACCCATTAGCACCTTAGATTGTGCATTAGAGTCCTCATAAGTCCCCCTAACCATGTCGGTCTGTTTGTCCGCCAAAAGGTGGACTTGAGGAGTATTATAATCGAAAATATAGCAGAACAACATAGCATGTCAAACTGAAAAAAAATCACGTGATGTAAATAAGTAAAAATAGTTTTATCCACCTCATAATTGAGGTCAGACTAATTTCAGAATAGTCAAATATAATTACTATTTTATACCCATTACCGTAATTTTTTTTTTTTTTTTTTTTTTTGACAGCACATAGTCTCAGTTTTGCAATTGTCCGACCTTTTATACTTGGCTTCACCACACGTTTCGCGGTGAAGTAACAGGAACCACCAAAATTTTTACCAACTTTTTGTTATACCAAAAACATTGCATGTGTTCATCTTCTCCACTGGTTGCAATAAGTCGATCCTGTTCTCTAGCTCGCATTTCAGATAGAGGCCATTATTGCCTTTGGAAAACCATTCTTCTTCTCTCACCATGTCCTGGGAACATATCCTTCTTCACACCACTGTGCCTGCGGTTCTTGTGCGGTTTGTCAATAGAATGTACTTTTATTTTAAAATTCAATTCCATTAGAATTTTTTTTTTTCGATATTTTCCCGTTTTGAGAATTGTTGCAATGAGATCTCTTTTTTCGTGATTTTTTTAACGATTTTGAAAAAGTAATTACTTTTAACTTTGGTGTGACTGCATTAAATTATTTCGGTATCATATATTCCCTTTTCGCCACCACACAATTCGGTACTACACTTCCATGTAACTCGCCATCTATTTCATTTCTCAAGAAATCAAGTCAATTAAATAAATTGGTATTAATATTCGAATTCAAAAATAAAATATAAAAAACACTACAAATGTACATTAGAAAAAAGTAAGTCAAAATGGAAAAAAGTCATGCAAAATAAAACATTACTATTGTACATTTCAAAAGTCAAAATGAAAATGTTAATATATCACATTTCTACGCGATTTTTTTGGATATTATCCTTTTCGGAGTGGAGACAATTCCGAATTTGTGTGAATCGTTAAAATCAGTCCAGCGGTTCTTAAGTTATAAGCGTAGTAACTAACACAACTTTCTTTTATATATATAGATAGATATAGATTAAAAAGTACTGACAACGACAGTTCCTCAGCCCCAAATAAATACTTAGAGGGGGATGGAAAGTCAACAGTATCTCATGCAATAATCTTCTCTATATTGGCAAATATAAGGATTTTAGTTAAATCAAAATTGTGGGCGCAAAAGTGGACGTGGTCTACATTTTTTTCTTTAAAAACCTAACTCGGGGTATGACGAAAGTTTTTACAAAAAATTATGCAAATCGGTCCAGCCGTTTTCAACTGATTCCGTTACCAACAAACAACAATTGATTTTTATATATATAGATAAAATGGTATATAAGAGTCTTCAAACTACAGACATCACAATATTTTTATTAACCCAACGTCTTGTATGAAGATGGAATAAATGGATCCACTCCTTCTAGTAACTCCCCACTGAAGGTCAACATTTTGAATATTCACGAAGCTCATAAAACGCGAAATTAACATCCGATTCAATTCAGACTTGGCACGTCTCAGTATTTCCATCAACACCAGATTTGTTGTTAAGATGGCAGATATCGGTCCATTCCTTCTGGTACCTCCCCCACAAATATTTGTTTGATTTCCTGATAAAAATCACGATTTTTTAGCATTTCTTTTGTAGATGCAAAAACCCAATTTTTTCTAGTTATCCTGGTAATAATCCATGAAGTGTTTTTGATTACTCTTTCAGAAGACAAAAATTGTTGAGTTTTTCATCTTTTTATTTAATTATTTATTTATTTTCAATTTGTACAGAAACCTAGCCAACAGGCCATGGACGGTTCCAAAAACTTCTATACATGACTACTCTAAATTAATTATAATATCCTTAATCCTAAAAGACTTACTTTCAATTACATACTAAAACAAATTAACAAAAAATGAACAAAATTAACAATCGATTGACGCTTCCAAGAACTCCTATACATGACTACTGTAAAATGTAACTTATAATAAATAGTCTATGCTTTGACGTTTTTAATTTCCCAAATTGCGAAAAATTATACGCCCACCTTTCGACCCTGCGTTCGAAAGTTTTCCCTTTATCCCTGATAATTTTTCATCACATTTCTGAAACCAATTTCCCTTCTTTTCTTCCGTTTCTTTTATGGCCCAAAACTTTGCATTTTCCACATCTTTTCTCCACAAAATGTATGTGAAAAAAAATTGAAAAGAACTTTGAAAATTGATAAAAAGAAACCCGAAAAACTCTCAAGAGAGTTTTGAATACAACCGGAAACTGGCCCTAAATGAAGGAACGGAAGTCAAGTTTAACGTATGTTTTGTCTGCCATTCTTTGCTGTTTCTTTTCTTGCTTTCTTGATGAAAGAAATGAATTTTTGTGCGAGCAGAAAAAAATAGAACTGAAATGTGTGAGTGGCTGTTGGGCTTTTGTTACCAGCACGAGAAGAAGTAGAAGAAAAAACGACGAACATGTTTGAAGGAGACCAATTTCTTTGGGGAACAAAAATTCAATTGGAAAATGTGAGACGTAAACGGAAAATTATTTTTTATTGAAATTAATTTCATTTTTCTTCTTGCCATTTCTCTTCATATATCTTTCTCATAGTGGTATTCGTTATGTTTTTTTTCTCATTCTTTGTCGAAACTTTAAGACTTGGGTCAGATTTTGGTCTTGATGAGTGGTTGCCTGTCCAGTTAGGTTGGGAACTGTTGTTGTCGAACAAACCAGCAAAAGAAGAAGAAAACTTCAGTTTGAGTCGAAGCAAATGTAATCAACAAAAAAATATCTTAACAAATCTTATTGGTTTCGGATAATAGAGAACAACAACAGCAACAACAACAACAACTTGTTGTGAGATTTGATTTCTTTTTTGTTGTATATTTGCTTTTTATTTGGCCAAAGATGAAGGTTAAATACCAAGGCACATGCCATCTATTGTAAAGCCTTGTAAATGGCTTGCCTTTTAAATAAATTTAATCAAATTGTGATTGGGATTTGTGCTTCAAAAGAGAGTGAGAGAGAGAGGGAGCAGACATGTGTCCATTGTTAGTGTAGTCGTTAGATGATTTGAAATTAATTAATATTGGTTATTTGCCTACGACCCAATTCTTTGTTGGCTAGACCTTGAAGGGGAAATCTACTTCTCGGTTGTTCCTTTTATGTTGTCGCTTTTAAATATTTAATTTCTCAATTTGTTTGGACAAAAAATATAAATAAAAGTAAATGATGTTAGAAATAATAAAAGGAATTTAAATTTGTCATTATTGTGTTGTTACGATGTCAGTTTAATTTCTTTCTACCTTGTTTTGTGGTTCTCTGAGACTGCTTATCTATATATTATCGAGAATTAACGCCCAGACGAGACGTCTAAAGCTTAAATCTTGAAATTTGGCTCTGGGGTCAGTCTTGGTGGGAAGACATGTGATTAGGCTGGGTTTTTGGAAATTCGTACTAAAAGGGTACGAAGAGTACCAAAGTGTACTAAAAAGTTTAAACGTTTTATTTAACAAAGGGAATTAGCCAAAATTTTGAAATTTCGAATGAGAGTCACTGATGGACTGCGGGATAGCTGTACAAAAAGGCTTTTGGAAATTGGAACTTTAAGGTTACGAAAAATTATAAAATGGTACTATACTTCTAAAGTGGTACCATTTGGTGTTATGTGAACGCATTGAGCTAGAAACTCGAAACTTGGTGCGAAAATCAAGGTCGCAAAGTAAATTTAATATATAAAGGTGTTTTTGGAAATATGTACTACTCGTAAGTGTGCGAACTGCACCAAAGGGTACTAAATTTGGAACAGTTACATTTAGGGTAAACGGATGAAGCTGGAATGTTAATATTTTGTATTAGGGTCCGTTTTGATGGTAGGTTTTTGATACCGAGGTACTTTTGGAAATGTGTGCTAAAAGTACACAAAAAGTACTAAATGGTACTATATTTAATACAATTTCGTATTGGGGGAAAAGATAGTGCTTGCAGTCTGAAATTTTGCTCTGGAGATGGTTTCGAAAATGTTTAATTTAATTACACGGTCTTGATTCACGGCTCTGTTGGAATCTGGGATTGAGATATATAGGTGGTTTTGGAAATGTCTATTATTATTGTAAAAAAGTGAACTAAATAGTACCAAATTTGGTTTGGGTTAAGGGATAGAACTGGAATCATGGCATTTGATATTTAGATCTCTTTTGGAATCTAGGATAGAGATATGTAGGTAGTTTTGGAAATTTGCAATATAATTGTACGAAAAAGTCTAAATAGTACTAAATTTGCTATTGGGTGAAGGGATATATAGCTGGAATCCTGGAGTTTGATATTGAGGTCTTTATTGGTATCTGGTATTGTATTAATTGTGTATTAATGGTATTAATTGTGCGAAAAGTACGAAATAGTACTAACTTTGGTATTGGGTGAAGGATATATAGCTGGAATCCTGGAGTTTGCTATGAGGTCTTTATTGGTATCTGGTATTGAGATCTGGTGGTGATTTTGAAAATGTGTACTATAATTGTGCGAAAAGTACGAAATAGTACTGAATTTGGTATTGGGTGAAGCGATAGACATGGAATACTGAAATTTGATTTTAAGGTCTCTGGTGGAACCTGGTATTGAGATTTGCGGGTGGTTTTGGAAATGTGTACTACAAGAGCACGAAAAGTAGTAAATAGTTCTACGCTTAGTACAATGGTGCGATCTGGGTTGAAATCTGAAAATTATCGCTATTAGGGTCGCTGTTCATGTGCAGCCTAGACATATGGTTGTGGTTTCAGAAATGTGTGCTATAATTGTACGAAAAGTACAGAATGGTACTGTATTAAGTAGTGGGTAAAGGAATAAGGATAAAATTCTAAAATTTGATATTTAAATTATTAATGGTATCTCTGCTGGATATTTGGAGGAGGTTCGAAAATACATCATATATATGTACGAAAAGTACTAAATGCTATTAAATTTGATATTAGATGAAGGATAGGTTTGGAATCCTCAAATTTGACATTGAGGTTTCTATTGGTATCGGAAATAGAGATATGGAGGCGGTTTTGGTAATTTGAACAGTAATTGTATGAAAAATACAGAATGATTCTATATTTGGTATTTTATAAAGGTATAGAATCCTGAAATTTGATATTAAGATTACTGATGGCAACTGTGTTTGAGATTTGGCGGTGATTTGGAAATGCGTCAAATATTTGTACGGAAAGTACTAAATATGGTATTGAGTGAAGGGAATCCTCAAATTTGATATGGGTGTCACTTATGGTATCTGTGATTGAAATATGGAAAGTGGTTGAAGTGGATGAAACTTGACCCCAGCGATACGGGTGTCTTCTTTTTTAAGCTCTACTTTCACAATCTATTGGATTTGTTTTTAATTATTGAAAAAGAAAAAAACAAGTAAGCAAAGGCTATAGACGTGCGGGGCCGACCATGTGATACCCTACAACACTACAATATGTTAGAAGCCCCCTTATGACCAAATCCATTTTGCAAGATTTCGCTTTTGAAATTATGTCAAGGAGCCTTGCCCAGATATTACCCTTAGCATTTTGACCAGGGAATTTTGCCCAATATTTACGCACTCCGTCGTGCTGTTAGTTGTTGTGGTCCATTTTACAGCTAAATATAATCAAATGGTCATCCAAAATGCTAGAATTCTTCCCTGACCTTAACTCTCTTCGCAGGCGTGTCGATTGGCTTCAGACAGAAGTTTTCCTTTTGTGTATTTCGGATATTATCTGTATGTAATGTTGGTATTTTTTACACAAAACTAGTGGTCCATTCTGCCCGCTGTCCTAAACTCTAACTTCATGCGAGATTTCGTATCCTTTGGTTACTATTCGTGACCTTTATAACGGCTGCAAATCAGGAACATTTTTAGTTGTTGGTCCATTTCAACCCCTAATAAGCCTAGCCCTTCTGAGCCAAACCCTACCCTTGTAAAATTTTCGTGAGGATCGGACGATAATTGCAATCTGTATTCAATAACCCCAATCTGTATTGTAAGGTGAAAAAATATTACAAAATATTATAAGTCAAATTGAAAAAATCGCATGCGATAAAAAATATGAAAAATTAAAAATATGTCACAAAATACTACTAAATCTATATTAACATCATTATTGGCATTTTTTCTGCGATTTTTTTGGATTTTATTCTTTTATGCCAAGAGGGCATTCCGAATTGACAAAATTTTTCAAAATAGGTCCAGCCATTCTTAAGATATAAGCATTCTAGCTAACATACCCTTCCTTATACATTGCATATATTTCGCTATATATATCCGATATATTTACTATCGGCATCCATGTAACGGTCAGAATTGACCTGTTCGTCTATTTGTGATTTCGATGGGATTAAAAACTTTCGCGGTTAAATCGAAAATTTGACTTTTGTTTGACGCAAATGTCAAATATTACCCGATGACCATCACAATTGGTAGGCTTCTGCCCAGCCCTAAGATCTAGCCCCATGCTGCAAAATCAGGATTTTTTCAGTTTTTGCTCCCTTTTAACCCCTTAATATTATGCGATCAACTCCAAAAGCAATAGGTTTCTATTCTGGCTGTGTCCCACCTCCATTCTAAATTTCGTGAATATTGGGCCATAATTGCGACCTGTGGAGGGATTACAAATAAACATGGACAGACGGACGGACGGACATACATGACTAAATCGACTCAGCTCGGCGAGATAGGAAGATCCGTATATACTTTCCTATGTGGGAAACCAATATTTCGAGGTGTTACAAACTTATAATACCCCCAACACATAGTGTTGTAGGGTATAAAAAATGAATTTTGTCGAACATTGTTATTATTATTATTATTATTATTATTATTATTATTATTATTATATTATTATTATTATTATTATTATTATTATTATTATTATTATTATTATTATTATTATTATTATTATATTATTATTATTATTATTATTATTATTAATTATTATTATTATTATTATTATATTATTATTATTATTATTATTATTATTATTATTATTATTATTATTATTATTATTATTATTATTATTATTATTATTATTATTATTATTATTATTATATTATTATTATTATTATTATTATTATTATTATTATTATTATTATTATTATTATTATTATTATTATTATTATTATTATTATTATTATTATTATTATTAGTATTATTATTATTATTATTATTATTATTATTATTATTATTATTATATTATTATTATTATTATTATTATTATTATTATTATTATTATTATTATTATTATTATTATTATTATTATTATTATATTATTATTATTATTGTTATTATTATTATTATTATTATTATTATTATTATTAGTATTATTATTATTATTATTTTTATTATTATTATTATTATATATATTTAATTAATGTATAAATTTTTACTTATAAAATACCATCTCTATATTTTTTTCAGAATGCATAGCGGACAGAATCCAAAATGATACTTAAAATCTTCAATAATAACAAATTCTCCTATATATCAAAATTTCATGATGTGAATAACTCCTTTCCCCACCAAATGCCCAATAACTATATCCCATAGCAACCAAACTACGCAGACTAATATCAATTCGGCACAATAAACTTCGTTTCCATCTTTATTAAAATATCATCACCATGAAGATGAAGTTTTCAAAATCACCGACTAGACACAGAAGCATCTTTGTCAAGAAAACCCAAACTATTTTTGGTTACTAAACGAACATAATGTGTTTTAACAGTAAACACACAGCCACTCATCATCATCCTCTTGCTGGCCAAAAATCTTGTAAATATTCGAAATAAGAAATTGCGGAAGGAAGGAACTACGCAAAAAAATAGTAAAAACAATCTCAAACTTAAACGTCGGAGAAATATCAACAACCGTGGCCAGACGCGTCAATTGTGGCCGAAAACAACAAACACTGACAATAACGACGCCATTCCAATGTTCCAACCAAAAACAACCGTCATTGGTTGAAGTGACAGCAACACCATTGAGGCGAATGGATGGAGATGTGAACGCACTTCAAGTGTTAGCCATTGGCGGATGGTTGAATGAGTGAGTGAGTCAAGCGAGGCGACTCCAATGATTGAGGGTGACGCCATTCGGTTTGCCTTCATGTTGCTTTGGAAATTATGCAGCTTACAACAACGACATGCGACAACGACATAAATGCTAGACATAAGACGAACGAACGCACCACAAATAAAAATCACAACGAAACAAACGGTTTTTAATAGAAATTTTGACAGCCGTGAAATTATTGAAACTCAATGTTATGTAGCAAAAAACAACAAACAACAATGTTCCAACACAACAACAACGAACAATCTCAAATTCGCGAGCACAACACAACGATGGCAAAACACATTGCCACCATTGCTTCGAACTCCATTGGAAAAAGTTCCACCGCATCACACCTCATCAGTAGCAGCATTGCTGTTAAGAATATCTCCAAAATGCGTGTGCCTCAGCAACCAGCATGCCACACCATCATTACCTTCTCCGTATCTTTATTGTGGCGCCAACAAGGTGGTACTCACCATAAAGTCATTTATTGTTTGGCGAGGTGTGGCACTTGATCCGGATATCGCACAGTGTTTCGCCGGAAAAATTTAAATTATTTTCTAGACTTAGAAGGCAATTTTCATTCGATTTTGGTTTTTTTAGAAAAAATTCTCAGGGGCTAAGGGCAGTTTTTTTCTGTCTATGTTACATTGTAATCACGCTACAGGTCGCAATTATGACCTGATCCTAACATAATGCATAGAGTTGGGGTCAGGGCCAGAATAAAAGCCTATTATTTTTGGAGATGATCGCAAAATATTTAGAGGTCGAAATGGATCGAATTTCGCAGTTGCTCATAGGTCACAATCATGGACCGATAGATTTTCCATGGAAAAAGATTTAAAGGCAGATCAGATGATCATCGAAAAGAATACCAACATACACTTTAAACCTCATTAAAGAGTTGTGAAATAACTGACTGACAGAAATAGACTCGAAAGAGCTAAAGAGTTGCTTCGGTTGCCCGAAAGTGGTGAAGTGCCGAATTTGGTTTTCACCGATGAGAAAACATTCTTTGTCCAGCAGTTTTTTAACAAACAAAATGATAGTGTTTACTTGCCAAAGAAGTCAGCTGAAAATGTGCACCGTACTAAAGGTAACCAATTCGAACAAATCTAAACTTATTCTAAAATTTGATGCTATTTCCGACATTTTTTGATTTCAGTCAATAAAATTTAAAAAAAAATGTAATAATTATTGCGTTTGACTTTGTTGCAGTTTTTTTTATTTTACCCTGTATATCTCGAGGCATTGGAAATTGAATGACAAATTTTATATACCCTCCATTGTATGGTATAGGAAATAAAGATCATTTAAAACCCAAGCATAAACATTGTGGTACCCGACCGGAGCTCCCGATTATAAACCGAACAACGTCATCGTCTATAATCCGAACA